>NC_133756.1:129238968-130438968 GCF_036562045.2 Rhinolophus sinicus
GTAGGCCTAGGGAACCAGCCGCTTGAATGAGTGCCTCTGGAAGGGCCGTGAGCTGGGGCGTTCCGGAGCAGGGAGTGGTCACCCCGGTGTCGCCGCGGGCACTGCTGACAAGGGTGCTAACAGGCAGAGTCCACAGAGGTATGAAGCTTTAAGCCTGTGAAAAGTTAAGCCAAGTAAAGGGAAGCGGCTCTGCAAGAGACCCAACCCGGCGGGTCTGAGCGCTTGGAGCCTGCCCTCGCGACTGCAGATGAGCGATAAACGAAGTGGGGCCCTGGCCAGGCCACCAGGCAGTCAGCCCGCGAGGCCCGCTGGCCAAAGAGTAAAGCCAGGGTAATCAGGATAGGCGGGGATCACGTGCTTCAAGCTCAGGAGCCTGGGGCCTTCCTCACCCGCTTCAGTTCACCCCCTCGATTTCCACTCAGGGGCTGGGGGGTCTTGTTTTAAAAAGACAAAAACAAAGAAATTATGATGACCCAGAAGGAATATGGAAATAGGAGTCAGAGGACTTAGAGTTGACTCTCAACTGATGTGACCATGAGCAGGTCCTCAGCCTACTCATGCCTCAGTTTCCCCATCTGTGACATGGGGATAATTATAATATTTACCCCAATAGGTAGCAGTGAATTTTACTAATGAAAACAGAAAATATATAAGAAGTGATATGTCAAAACTGCTTCATAAGTTATGAAGGACTAAGTTAACATGAGTCCCTGTTTGTAAGATGTGTGCCTTTTTAGTTCTCTAATTTTGAATGTTATTTGTATAATATTTAATGGTACCTCAGCACTTTCCACTTTCCACAGCTCACAATGGAAGACTCCACAGAGAAATGATAACTTAGATGTCGGAGGGAAATCAGATCCAAAGCAAAGGATAACATATACCTGCCAATATAAAGATCTATAAAAATTTTCCAAGTTTCACAACAGAAAAGGTGTAAAAGGAGCCATGATTAAATATGTTATTCTCATTCTTGGAAAAGATTAGTACAGATGAGAATATTAAGCAGGTTAAGTGTCTTCAGCAGAAATGGAATGTTTTTTAAATCCACACTGCCCAAGTGTTGGTCATGTACATATCACCCTCATGCGTTTTGCTGTATCTCTAGGCCACGTGTACTTTTAGTTAATGAATACTTTTTCTAAGAATCTAACAAAAATGATTTCCTACAAAAAATTATATTTTCCCTAATACACTGTGCTTTATTTAAACATACATAACCATTAAAGTAGAAAGTTTTCATCCTCTAGCCCCTTAAGGTCATCTAACAGGCCACGTAAGATGTATGTGTGCAGAATATGTGTGGGCTGTATGTATTTCCTTCACCCAGAGGCCCCCCGGGGCCCCTGCAGAGCCGATGCACGGTGCTGCCTTGGACCAGTGAGGACAACCTATAGAGCTCATCTGGAGCAAAGCTCTAATACAGATTTGAGTTGGGAAGAGGGGTGCAGAGACCCCACGAAGTCTAGTGGTCATACTGCCAACATTCAGGGTAGAAACATCCCTTTTCGGCTCCTGTAGGCTTTGCTAGATGCTGCTGCTTGGGAG
This sequence comes from Rhinolophus sinicus, assembly GCF_036562045.2. Taxonomy (NCBI): domain Eukaryota; kingdom Metazoa; phylum Chordata; class Mammalia; order Chiroptera; family Rhinolophidae; genus Rhinolophus; species Rhinolophus sinicus. The sequence continues at coordinate 129,240,517 of NC_133756.1, forward strand.
GCAGTGGGCTCAAGGAACAAGGAACAAGGATTAGGAGTCAGGAGACTATAGTTCTTGCGCTGGTTCTGTGTGATGCGGGGCAAATCACTTTGCCACTCTGAGCTTCCGTTTCTTCATCTATGCAATTATTTTCCTAATTTTTGTCCTGCGGCAAGAATTGGGAAATTTAGGTTCTGAGGTCAGACAGACTTGGTTTCTAGTCAAGTGCTTCCCAAAGGAACTCAGAGTTCAGCGAAGGACACAGACACACCAATAAAGATATACGCTAGAGACTGGCACCAAAGCAATACTCTTGTTTCTTACAAAAGCAATCACTGAGAGTGAGTGGAAGAATGAGGACCAGAACACAGGGCCTGGACTCTAACAGAGACATTTCACACCGACAACGATACCAATAATTAATGCAATAGTTAATCATAAAGGTGACAGATGCTGCGAAGGAAAAATAGAGGATGCTATGAGAATACAAAACAGATTATAACATGACGTTTAAGCCATGCTAAAGATTTTGGACTTTCTCCAAAGAGTCGTAGGAAATCACTGAAGCAAAACAGTGATAGTAGGAGTTTGCAGTGATGACTGGATTAGAAGGATGCAAGAGCAGAGGCACGAAGACCTCTAATCCAGACAAGAGATAGTAATGGCTTGGATAGGGTCGTGGGAAGACTAGACCAATGGGGGCAGAATCATCAAGACTCAATGATAGATTAGATGTAAAAAAGGGAAGGGAGAGGGCAAAGTTAAGGATGACCTCTGTAAAACTGAAATGAGCAATAGGGTGAAAGATGGTGCCATTTACTGAGATTGGGTTTGAAAGGAGGACTAGCTTTTGGAGGACGAGATCTTTAGTTTGACTTTGGCCACACTGGGCTTTCTAGTGGTGGTGGTGGTTGTTCTGGTTGTTTGGGTCTGGGCAGACCAAGTTTGCCTATGACTTTGAGAAAGCAGTTTGTTGTATAAATGAGCCTCTTGGTCAGCAAGGGGAGTGGGCTTTAGAGTCAACCCAATATGGCAACTGAAGCCACAGTAGGCAGGGAGAGGCAGCCTGCCTGTCCCTACAGCACTGCAAGGAGTAGATAAAGCATAAGCTTGGAATGACATCCATTGGTTTCTGTTCCCTCTTTACCACCAGCCATGTGACCTTGGGCAAATTGCTTCATCTCTCAGAGCATAAGATGCCTTATTTGTAACATGGAAATGATTATAGCTACCTCAGCAAATTATCATCACAATTATGCTATAATGCAATTACAGTTCAAAAGACTTTTATCTACTATATAAGAGGATATTTCAGACAAGCACCTTGTATGATATCTTATAAGATTGGTATGAAGTCAAATACCAATACAATTTATTTGAACAAATTAATGTATCCAAAGCACTCATCACGGTAGAAACACAGTATAGAAATGATTTATGCAAATATTTTAGAGATAGGCAACCCTGGGTTCAAGCCTAGGCTACCACTTCTAGCTGGGGGACTTTGGGTAATTATTTACTGTAGTTCCTTTTCTGAAAAATTGGGAGATAATGGAATCATCTTCATGGGATTGTTGTGTGGATTAAATGAAATAATGATGTAAAGTAACTTGCACTTCTTATGTACTCAAAAAATGTTAGTTATGGTTATTATCCATCATACAGTGTCTAGCACACAGTATTTATTACATTTGTTCCCCTGCATTCTTCTTACCAGTCCTCCACCCTTCACAGGTCCACCTGCACACATTTTAGAAGTGCAGGCTTTCCTCAGTGTCTTTTCACAGAGGAACCAGAGCTCTCTAAGTTCTAACTTTTCACAGCACCTCCAATTCAGTCCTATCCACAGCAATTTCATTTCCCCCTTCATTCAACAAGTATGACAGATAGTACAGAACATTGTCACATTGTTCTCAAGTACCAGCTCCCCTCCCCCATTGAGAATGTAAAAGACAGAGGCTCCAGGCCATATGCTCACATCATCAGTTGTGTTTCCATGACGACCAGTCCAGCATAACTAGATGTTTCAGCAGAGATGAGCTGTGACACACAGCCCTCCACAGAATGTGGCTGACTAGCTACCATGTTTCCCCGAAAATAAGACCGGGTCTTATATTAATTTTTGTTCCATTAGGGCTTATTTTCAGGGATGTCTTATTTTTTCATGTACAACAATCTATATTTATTCAAATACAGTCATGTCATGTTCTTCATAACATACTAAATGCGTCCGTCTGGCTGAGATGTTAACTGGGGCTTATTTTCGGGGTAGGTCTTATTTTCGGGGAAACATGGTACTATTATATTCCTTGCACTGACCTGAGGGCTAACGCAGGCTAGACATGGCTCTTAAGGACAGGCAAGTTTGTGTTTACATAAGTAAGAGACTGAATTTAATAATGCATTTGGCGATCCAGTAACTGCTTTGGCTGCAGTAAGCTAAAAGAAATCTAAAACCAAAACAAAAATTATGTTCTAAATGCCACAACAGAGGAAGGCACCTATTGCTATGTGAACAAAACAAAGGTACAGACCTAATTCTTCCTAGAAAAGTCATAGAAGCTTTCATTTTAATAAATAGAGGAAGGGAAAGATGAGAAGCAGAGAGACCTGTTAGCAAACTGTTGCAAAATCCATATAAGAGATGATAAGGTCTGAACTAAGTTAATGCTGATAGAAATTGGGGTGGGAGTTAGGAACATAGATAGAGGGAATTGGAGTTGTGAAATTGTCATTGACATTAAACACAGATATTGATGAGCTAGAATGCTATTTAGATTTCTTTATTTTGTACCTGAGTAAAAGTATCTTGCTACCAATTGAGCTGAAGAACACCACAGGAGCAAATTTAAAGGAAATGACGATTAGCTCAATTATGTAAATACTGAACTGGGAAACCATGGTATATCCAGGTAGCAGAACAGTAAAAAGGCTCGAAGCTCAGAAACAGATAGGAGCTGGGAGCCATCGGCATGGGCGGGACTGGTGAAAACCAGAGGAATGGATGAGATCACCTAGAGCAAGAAGGAAGAGTGCCAAGGACAGAACCCTGGGTGAGTAGCATTTAAGGAATGGACCTCGGAGGAGAATTCAGTGGAAAAGATGGATTCAGAGAAATCAGAGAGGTAAAAAGAGAACCAGGAGAGGGTGGTGGTACAGAAGCCAAGGAAAGAGGACTTCAAGAGAGTGTTAAATCCTACAGAAGAACTAGGGAGACAAGAGAATGGTTTCAGCTTTTATGACTTTGATGAGAAATGTTGAAATGAGACCGTGAAGGCAGCAAATGCAAAGTCTTTCTAGAAGTCTCACTGTGAAGAGAGGTATAGAGATAACGAGATAACTGAGGCAGGTGGAGCGACGAGGGAGGATTTTATAAATGTGGAATGCGGCTTGAACATGTTTATAGGTTGAAAGAAGGAGCTCAAAGCCAGGAGATGCTATCGTTACCCTGTCTGACGCACATATAGGCCAATTTTGGGCAAAACTCCAAAAACTAGAGTTCTTTCCCTTTAGAGGGTCCGTAGGGGTGGCCTGTCAACAGGCCACCTCCAGGTGTCCCTCACCCTCTGCTTCTTTGATAACATTCATCCTCATACCTTTACTGTTCTTGGAAGATACAAGGGAATCAATCATGATTTCCACTGAGTACAGGCCTGCTGGGAATTATGCAAAATACTGGCTGTCTCCCAGATCACTTTATTAGAGCCTTATGGTGGTGATTTCATGGAAATGACTCTGAGGCAGAGTTGAGCTGCCCAGCAGGGAGCCTTTACACCAGGCATTTGTCTTCCCCATCTCTGCCTCCTTTGGGGCCAGCCCAATTGTCCCTAGGGCAAACTCTCAGGGGGCTGCACCCTCAGCTCCATGTTTCCTTCAGCCCTGGCCAGTCTCTCATTGTCCATCTGTTGGTGGCACAACCTGGACTAGGAGCAAAGAATAGGGGCTGCATCTTGGGAAGGTCAGGGGTGTATAACCTGGAAGAAACCCGAAAAATCTGTCAATAATGCACAGATCCCAACAGAACCAGGGGCACGAAACCCTTACCCTCACAAGCCCAGTGGGACACAGTGAGGTTTGGCTTCTCTAGAGAAACCGGCTGCCTCCCCCTAGGAATTGACTCTCAGAAGCCGCATTACTGCTGCATTACCCTATTTCTCATTCCCATCATTGGCTAATTGGTCCAGTGTGGACATTGGATCCAAGAGTTGTTCCTACAACCTTTTTCACTGCAGAATCCCAGTACTTCCCACTGTGTCTAGCACAAAGTAGACACTTGGTAAATATTTCTTGAATTCATTTTTCCTTTTTGTGTTCACCACATGCTGTTTGCTTTACCAGGAAGGCACTTTCTCCATCCTCATCATTTAGCTAATGCCTACTCTCCTTCCAAACACACTCAAAACATCACAAACCCCATGAAGCCTTTACTGATTCTCCATCTCTGGTCTGCTCTGCAGCATTCAGAGCTTATCTCTGAGGTAGAACTTGGCACTGTGTATTGCAAAATTTTCTTGCTCCTCTGATATGCCAGCTTCTCCTTCAATAGCCAGACAGCCAGACAGACAGACAGACAGATAGATATCCTAATGCATTTGAGATTCATCCATATTATAGGATGTATCAATACTTCATTCCTTTTTATTTTTATTGCTGAATAATATACCATAATTTATTTATCTATTCCTCAGCTGATGGACATTTATTTTGTTTACCTTTTGGCTATTATAAACAATGTTGCTATGAACAAGTATGTGCACGTTTTTGAGTGGATGTACATTTTCATTTCTCCTGGCATTGCTGAGTCCTATGGTAATAACTCTGTTTAATTTTGTGAGGAACAGTCAGACTGTTTTCCAAAGCAGCTGTATCATGTTACATTCCCACCAGCAGTGTATGAGGGTTCCAGTTTTTCCACATCCTCAGCAACACATGTTATTATTTGTCTTTTTTATTATAGTCATCCTAGTGGATAGGAAGTGGCATTTTATTGTGATTTTGATTTGCATTTCCCTAATGATTAGTGGTGTTAAGCATCTTCTCATGTGCTTATTGGTCATTTGTATGTCTTCTTTGGAGAAATGTCTGTTCCAGTCCTTTACCAATTTTTAAATTGTGTTGTTTGTCTTTTAATAATTGAACTGTAAGTGTTCTTTATATGTTCTGAATACAAGTCTGTTATCAACTGTATGATTTGCAAATATTGTCTACCATTCTGTGGGTTGTCTTCCCATCCTCTTATTACTTTTGAAGCATAAAAGTTTTACATTTTGATGCAGCCCAATTTATCTCTTTTTTTCTTGGGTTGCTTGTGCTTTTGGTGTTGTATCTAAGAAGGCTTTACCTAACCCAAGGTCATGACGATTTATTCTTCTGTTTTCCTCTAGAAACAGGTCTATGATCCATTTGGAGTTTAAAAAGTTTTAATGCTAAATTCAGTATAAATGTAATCTTCTCTCCTCCCCCATCCAGGCTTAGGTTGGAATCCTGATTGCTTAGAGTGGAAGTAGAGGGGTGAAATATAGCACAAAGTTACCTCTTCTCCTTAATAAGAGGAAGGCTTCTCCACCATCGATGTTTGCTTTCAAAATAAGAGAGGTCAATTAGAGTGACATTCTCTGTTCATTTACTCTGTCCATAGAAAGTGGAGTGACTTATTTGATTTGTAAATCTGGGGATAAGCTACATATTTTTGATTCAGTGACTCCTTTTCCTCCTTTCATTTTTCTTGGGAGAAAGTCTGCCTTCAAGAAGTAGGAGTTCCCCTCTGATCCTCGTTTTAAGTCTTACCTGGGGCAGGACCCCATGTCTGCAGGCTGCTGGAGTCTGGTGCTATACTCACTGGCTGGTGGTGCGTTTGCCTGATTCTGGAGTTCAGTTCTCACTGTAACCTATATGCCCCAATGTAGCCTTTATCACCATAGGGGATATTTTGGCCACTATCTATCTACCTTATTCTTTGTATAACGTCTCAATTTGTTTAGAATCCAGGCAGTGAGAGGGATACTGTGATTGGGTCACATCAGAGACTCTGATACCCTTTCTCCTTCTTTTAGAGACAAGTGTCTTAATTTGACTGGCCCCGGTTATAGTCCTCTCTCGGTTGGTTATTGCTGCTTCTCTGGCTGACAATGGGCGACCGTTGATGACCGCTACAAGGCAGATTTCCAAAAGCAGGCTCTCCCCTGGAGAGCAGGTTGGAGTTCTTTGGTAAGGAATTGCAGGAACCTCCCCACTGCAGAGTTGTCTGACAGATCAGGCAGGGTCCAGGCAGGAAAGAGATGCCACATTCAGAAGAGTAACTAAAGGGACACCAATGAAGGACTGCTGACAGAGGAGTGGACAAAGTTAGGGGAACCAACTAGGACTGCTGAAGCACCCAGGAATAGTCGTGGAAGCCATTAGGCTGGAGGGAGTATGGAGAAGAAATGGTTAACTGTGGGAGAGGGGCCACCTGAAGGCTGTGGCCATGGGAAGATGAGTGAAGCTGTGGTAAAGCTGTGGCCCAGCAAGGAGGGGTTTGGCATGGTGGGTTGGAGGGTAATTGATATCTTCCTTTCTTCCCATCCTCTGATCTCTTGCTAGTGTCTCCTATTGCCCAGACCCAGCTGGAAGCGTAAGGGCAAGGGAATCTGGTGATGAGGTCCCTTAGAGTAAACATCCGAGGGCACAGAGCGATGCAGGGTAGGATGGAGAACGGGGCTAGAGGGACAAGTGGATAAAACCCAGTCCATCTGATATAAGAGATAGAGCTCTGGCTCTGCTCTTCCACACCACTCAGCAACTGCTATCAGAGTGATATTCAGCAGTACGGCTGTCAAAGTTGTTTATGACTAGTGTACATTCCGAATAAGCAGCATCCGTGCTGTCCAGCTGTTAAATATTTATTTTGAATAGCAACCCTGAGCATATTTTACAGCTTCTTAATGTTGGAGTCTCCTGCTGGCAGGTAGCCCTCTTGGATAGAACAACAATACAGTAAGAAGACTGAAACTTCCCTACTGTCTCTGATGTTCACTTGACCTTCAGGGAACTCACAAAAACTTTCAGTTCCAAGCAGTGGGTGTGCAGACTATTTCACTGCTCTCACTTCCTCTCTCTCGCCTACGATCTCCCTCCATTTTTTTTCTTTCCTGGCTCAGTTAGACACTAGAGATAGTTCAGTAACCTCTTGCCTAAGCCGATGTCCAACTGGGGTACAGAATGTGGTCTCTTCATTTTGCAGGCAGCTCTAATTTCTATAAATGATTCTTTTGGAGCTCCCCCTTCACACCTTAGTGCCAGGTTTCAGGTAGAGAAGAAAGAACCCACTCTCCATGAACAAATGCTGAAGTCTTCACAAGGCCAACTACCCTCAAGAAATCTCCCCCGTCTTCCCTACCCTATATTTTAATATATTTTGGAAAGGGTGGTATAGTTGTGAAGAGGTGGTGGATGATGTCAGCAGGACAACTTCTGTACCCTGTTGTAAACCCAGGAGAAAATTGAAGCATAGGAGGGTATCCCCCCAAGTGTATGTTGTTCTCTTTAGAAAGTGAGATATTCAATTTAGTTTGTTTGGGGGTTTTTTTAGCCATAGGCTTTGGTGTGATTGTAGGGCAATAGTAAAAGAGCCACTAACATCCTATTTAAAAAGTCATTCCTGCTCTTGACAAAAAAAATAATAATAATAATAATACCATAATATATGTGTAATATAATAGAAAATACAAGTCTCTCATTATCTCACTTTTCTGAAAACAATGGAAAATAAAACAATGTTAACAGTTTGATACCTATTTCTCTAGACTTTTTTTGCAATGCATATTAACTTGATTAACTTTAAAAAGGGGATCTCATAGTGTATATACTGTTTTGTTACTTCCCTTTTTCACTCAACAGAATATCTTAGATATCCTTAAGTTTTCTCACTGTCAAAGCATAAAGTTAAAAATACTGAAAGGGAAAAAAACAGAATGTAGTGTTGAATTAGAAATTGAGGTATTGGTGGAAACTGATGAATTTCAATATATATGGATAGATGTAGAAATATAAGTATAAATGTTTGTATGAGAACACACACCACCACCAACACCATCACCACCACCACACCACATAAACATGGATACATGTAGATATATTCTCTAGATACCCATTCTTAGGGGCTGGAAGCAGTGATGTCCCCAAAACAATGAGTATACCTAACACTCAGTTCTTGGTTTCTAGACACCGTTCTCCACTAAAATGAACTAGCGCTCCTTGGAGAAATGGTTGATTCCAGGGCTCAGTCAGGGAAAGTACAAAATGAACCTCGAACATATTTTTGTGCCAGAAAGTAAGGAAATGTTCAAAAACCAATGGGGACATGTCAAAACGATATAGAAGCAAGCTTGAGGGGACCCCCACTGGCCAAATCTAGAATAATTTGCACATCACAAGAAATAATGATAATAATGGATTATAATCCACTACAGAAAGTAGGAAACTATGAATGCATACTGATCTAAATAAATAAGTGAATAAATTGAAAGCTTGATGAACCAGCATGTATTCATGCCCAAAACACATCTCTACAAAATATTCATTAGTTGCAAATGGGGAGTTTTTGCTCAATGGATATAGTTTCAATTTTGAGATGAAAAAGTTCTAGAGGCCTGTTGCACAATAATGTGCACATGATTACTATGACTGTACACATAGAAATGGCTAAGATGGTCAATTTTATGTTAAGTGTTTTTACCACAATAAAAATATTATTAGTGACAAAAGGACAGAAAGTAATTTTTCAATGGAGGAGCCTGGAAGACACCACCTCAATCAAATAAAGTGAACATCATTCATAATGGGACAAATTGAAACCATGTACCACCCGATAGGATGCAACGAAAACACATCCTCCCTGTGATACAGCTATCACAGATGCAGAACCTGATCTAATCTTGAGGAAACATCAGGCAAACCTAAATTGAGGGACATTCTACAAAATAACTGGACTATAATCTTCCAGTGTGTCAAGGTCATGAATGTCAAGGAAAGACTGAAGAACTGTGTCAGATTAAAGGACACTAAAGACATATGACAACTAAATGAAACCTGATTCTGCACTGGCTCACTTTCCTGTAAAAGATCTCATTAGGATAATTGGTGAAAATTGCATGGGGTCTGAAGATTGAATGGTTGTAACGTGTCAATGTCAATTTCCTGATGTTGATGGTTGGATGGTGGTTAAGTAGGAGAATGTCCTTGTTTTTGAGGAAATGCACATGAAAGTACTCAGTGATGAATCATCACGTCGGTGCCTTACTCTCGAGTAGTTTGAGAAGATAAAAGTTATTCTGTACATATTGAAATTATCAGTTACTACCAATACCGTTGTAGATATTATACATGCAAACTTTCTGTAGATTTGAGATTGTTTTTGAAATGTAATGTTTTCCCGAAGGAAGAAAATAGTGGGCACTAAAATGCGGATTGGAATTTGTCTATGGGCAAAAATTGTTGACTGGAGAGCTTCCCTGTAGCTTCCCCATAAGCAGAGCGTGCCTTTTTCCTTGGAGATTCCCACCCCTGCCTTGCGGAGCATCTGGTGCCCCGCCAGTTCCTGAGCCTTTCTAGGGTACTGCGGCAAAAATTGATTTGCTTTTTGTCAGTGTCTCCTTCTGCAAGTACCATCTGCTGTAGTTTGGTTTCTCCCGAAAGAACAGCCTGAGACAAGAACTTGGGTGTAGATAGATTATCTAAGAAATGATCCCAGGAAGCAGGAGTAAGGAAGTAGAGAAAAATTAAGTCCAGAGCAGAAGGAAAAGCCACTATCAGGGCGTGTCATTGAGGTTGTCGCTGTGGCAATGGAGGCTGGAGAAGGGTACAGCATGCCTCTCAAAACTGTCTGCCAGAAGCAGATGCTGGAGCATTTATCCACTCTCTCTCTCTGATCTCCCTTTGGTTGAGGACTGCCCCCTCTAACATAAATTTACGCCCCCCCAAACCACACTTTCACTTGCGCACAAGTCAGGCAGTTTTTACAATACCAGAGAAGCCCCAGAACAAAAAGAGAAAAGATGCAAGTCACATCCTTGAGATACAAGGCGATCAGGGTGGGAGAGGTGGAGTTGTGGCTGAAATAAGAGGTGGGCTGAGGAAACGTGAGTGTGGCACCACAGGTAGCTGCCGTAGCAGCTTTCCCTTCCTCCACTTTTTTTTTTATTAGTTTCAAGTGTACAAAACAATGTAATAGACATTTACATCCCTGACAAAGTGATAACTCCCCTCCCCCAATCTACTACCCTCTGACATCGTACATAACTATTACAATTCTGTTGACTCTATTCCTTATGCTATACTCCACATCCTGTGACTATATATATATATATATATATATATATATATATATATATATATATAAAATTATAGTTGTGCTCACTTCGGCAGCACATATACTAAAAATTATAGTTGACATTCATTATTATTCAGTTTCTGCTTCAGTGCAATGGTCAGGCATCTACACCATTCATGAAGTGGTCTCACTAATAAGACAAGTGCCCATCTGACACCCTACAAAATCTTTACAACATTATTGATTATATTCCCCGAACTGTCTTTGGTATTCCCATAGCAATATTGTGGCTACCAATTCTACCAATTTGTGCCTTCTAATTCCCCTCACCTCTCCCTCATTCCCATCCCCTCCCATCTAGCAACCATCAGTTTTTTCTCTCCTCCACTTTCTTAAGACATTTTCTCCACCTGCTTTCTCCAGTTCAGACGGTGTCATCAAAGATGGAGTTTCTGTTTTTATTGGTCTCATTGTGTTTGTGGGCTGATTCTGAGTAAAGGAGAAGAAAAAGACCTTGATTTTGCTCTCCTATAATCTAAAGCCTGCTAATTGATAACTAATATAACACTTGTTTGTAATGTATTCAACACTTGCACTGCTATAAGCGATCCCCAAGCACTGTCCCCAGCCCTCCTAGTCATCAACTTGCTCAGGCTTTCTTTGGCATTGCTGGTCAGTGAAGTGGGATGTGCTCATCCTCTGCAAGCCACAGGTTGAACTAACTCCATCCAAGAAGAAATGTAACTCAGGCTATGCAATTTTCACAGAAGTATGTCAGTTTTGGTCTTATACTTAAAGTTTATGGATATCCCCTTAGTCATCAAATAGATGCCGTGAGCCCTTACCAAGAAACAAAAGACCAAGAACAAGCAGAGCCGAGTGCAAACTACCTTCTAACAAGAAGCACTGTTGAAACAAAAAAAAGCCTAGTTAAGAGAGAGACTTCTTGAGAAAAGAATGTGCCACGCTCAGACAAAATCAGATCCTCTTATGCACAATCTCCTTGGTAGCACTTTACACTATTATGATTAAATAATCAATTGCAAAATCAGTTGTCTAATGTCTAGCCCTCCCCCACTGTAAGATAAGATCCATTGGAGTCAGAGATGTGTTATCATTTAAAACTGCTTCCTCAGCATCTAATAAATAATTGGATTTCAATAAATATTTGTGGAATATATGCTTCAGTTGCAAGTGACTGAACCCCTGACTGAAATTAGTTTTAAAAGGAGAAAATATGTTACCATACATAGAGAAGCTAGAAATAGGGTAGGTTCCCAGATTGGTTGACTCAGCAACTCAACAATGTCATTAAAAATCCCACTCTTTTTCAGCTTTTGTATGTCATCTTTGGCTTCATCCTCAAGCTGCAAGATGACTGTGAAAGCTCTAGGCATCCCACAAAATCCAGAGCAAGAGAGAGACTATCTCTCCATGGCTCTTTCTTTGAGACAAAGAAACTTTTCTAGAATCCTCCAACAGACTTCTCAGCTCTCATTGGCTGGAATTCAGTCACATACATATTCCTACACTTACCCTGGGCAAGGGTATAAGATTGCCTTTAGACCAGTTAGTCAGGCTGTAATGCAGGGTCTCCGCTCCCGCTCCCCGCACAAGAACGCAGGATATGGTAAGGCCAAAAAGGAAAAACAATACAGCCATACATAGGGGAGTCATACCACTATATTCTCGATGTCGGCTGGTTGAGATACAGGAAGTAGGATCCACACGATCTGCAATCCACCATCCGCGTTTGCTAACCCCACTTGCTAGCTGCAATCCGCTGTCTGTTTCTCTGCCTGCCAACCAACCAACGTAGCCACGGCAGTTATATCAGTGGCTAATGGCTAACTGGTAACAGCTGATGGCCAGCTAGTCACAGCTGATGGCCATCTACTACCCGAGCCAACGCCTTTCCATGTGAGGCTGAGAGCCTGGAAACTGCTCTCTGGGACTCTGTCCCCACACAGGCCTATTCCTTGGAGCTGGGAGCACTTTCCCTGATACACATGGCTGCATAGAGTGGATAGCAAATGAAATCATGGTTCTATTGACATGGAAGCTAAAGGCTACACAGAGTGTCCAATGTGGGGTCACACCCCATGTAACGCTCCACATAGCTCACTGCAATTCAAATCGGCTGGCCTGGGCCAGACAAAAATCTCTATAAGAGACATGGGGCTGTCCTCACCACCCTCCCTTCTGACATGGACTCCTCCCCAAAAACATTTCTGGTCTTTCTTTCTTGTTAACCACCTCCCCACTGAGTTCTAGAAACAGCCCATCAGGCACAGCTTGTGTTTCCCTTGAGGTTTTTGCTCCACTCCCATGAGAGATATTGTTTATGTTCTTGTTCACTACCCTTTATATAAGAATCTGTGATGAATTTCTCCTTGAATTGCAAGTTTGTGTTTGTGGACAAGTATCCTCTCACCCAACAAGGACACTTACACAATCCATAGTCGTTCTTTCTTGCAGCAGTGAAACTTAGAGCTTTGTGTAGAGCTCAATGGCCATAATGATCTCATCGCAGGCTCTTGGTACCGTTCTGTTTCTCCTTTCTCTAATATTGTTTCTAAGATTGGGTTGTTCCTGTTTCTTTATGCCATAATTCGATTCTGGGAAAGCCTGAGCCCCAGAATTTTCGAGCCCTTGAGGAGAGAGCAACTGAAACTGGATTAAGTTTTGCCTGTTCCCTCCTGAGTCAACAATGAATATTCCAGACTACATATCTTAATTTGATTTTAATTTGATATCTAAAGCCCACGGAGGGAACGTTGGCAATGTATTCAAGTCAGACTCTTGTGATGGTCTTGTATGGCCCATGGTACCCAATTACACCCTCGTGGGGATGCAGGAGATACTTCCTGAGGGGAATGGATGTTGCCATTGTTAGTCATCCTGGCAAGAGTTCAATCCTTTGGCTGGAAATATGGTTTGGGGAGCCACCCCATGAACTGGGGTAAGGGGAAAACTTCCTTCTCTCTCTGGGGTCTTGGGCGAGTTTGGCTGGGTCTCTGAAGTGGGGACAGTCCTGGAGAACTGCTGGTGGTGATGAACAGTGACTTCTCCAGAGTGAGGCCAGGCCTGGAACACAGCAGCCAGATGGGCCAGTAGGGGGTCCTAAGGAAGGATCTGAATTCGTGTTGTTATAGGAAGTTATCATCTTTGGTTATTCTTCCCTTTATTTTGGAATCATCAGTCACTTTTCTTTCAACATTGTAGGCTGGTCTCTGCTGGGATATGGGGAATTGAAGGGAAGGTCTTGGCTTACACTAGGGCCAGAGAAGACGAGAGGAGAGCAGTGCCCTATGTAAGGACCAAAGCGTGTCGGCAGAGGAGAGCTAAGCCCGTGGAGCAGCCACCCCAGGGGCCACTGTGGCAGAGGCAGCAGGCCAGCTGTGTGGAGAGACGGCCAGAGCAAAAGAACGGGAAAGATGCTCTCTCCTATCCCCCTCCCCTCTGTTTTCTTCCTTGTTCCCTTTCTTTCTGCCTTTCTTTCCTTCCTTCCTCTCTTCTCCTCTACCCCTTCCCTTCTCGTTTTCTCCTCCCTCCCATCTACCTCCCTCCTTTCTTCCTTTTAAAAAAAATAACTAGTATATTCACATGATCCAAAATCAAAAGTATACAAAGTATATACCCCACACATCCAGTCAACCAATCCCCTTCCCACTCTTGTTACTAGTTTATTTTTAATACTTCCAGGCATATCCTATAAATACAAAAGCAAATATAAATACGTATAATACATATACTCCTTTTTACTCTCTTCTCTAAAAATGGTAGCATACTCTACTTATTATTCTGCACCTTTTTTATTCATTTAACAATATACCTTAGAGATCCTTACATAGCAATACATAAAGATCTTCCTCATTTAAAAAAAATAGCTGGGGCGGCCGGTTGGATCGGTTGGTTAGAGCGCAGCGCTCAAAACACCAAGGTTGCCAGTTTGATTCCCACATGAGCAGTGAGCTGTGCCCTCCACAACTAGATTGAAAAGAATGACTTGACTTGGAGCTGATGAGCCCTGGAAAAACACACTGTTCCCCAACATTCCCCAATAAAAATTAAAAAAAAAAAAAAGGCTAGATGGTATTATTTTATTTAATCTTTTCCTTTTACCAACAGTGCATATTTCATTTCCCCTGTGAGTAAATATATCTACTGGAGAAATTCTTAGAAGTGGACTTGCTGGATCAAAGGGTATGAGTATTTGTAATTTTGATGTATATTGCCAAATTGAGGAGGGATATGTTCTTGAACACAATGGAATACCCCAAAACATTCTCAGAAACAGCTGGGAGAATCCATAAAGAAAATGTTTTCCTGGCAACTTATTGGTAGGACGTAGTGACTTGAGCCTATAATTTGGGTTAAGATTACATCTCCTGAGTAATGGTTATTTATCACTATAAGTCTCCTCATGGCAGAGACTGCCACGTATCCCCCCAAATCCATTCTCCCCTTTTTTTTGTTTTAATAGAGTGTAAGCTAGGCAAATGGCCACCCATTTTCTGGCTAGTTTGCAGCTGGGTGTAGCCTTGTGACTAAGTTATTAAATGAACTGTGAGTAGAAATGAAGGGAGCAACTTTGCCTCATTTATTTAAACAAACAAACAAAAAAATCACTTGCCCTGGACTTCTACTCTATGCCATTCTCATAAACTGAAACACGTGGGGGTCACATGCGGCCCGTCTTGGACCATGCGGATGAAGAAAATGGCTTTGAGGATGGCAGAACAATAAGATGGAAGAACTTGGGGCCACAAATGACTGAGGGAATTACAAGGGCTCTGCCATCCTGGCTTGCTTACCTGGCGGTTCTTTTGTGAGAGAAAAATAACCATCTCTTTTCTGTAAGTCATTGTATTTTTGGATCCCTTTGTTATAGCAACTTAGCCTTTATCCTAACATCCACCCACTATTTTTTGGAAATGGGCTTTTAGAGTGTTATCCTCAATCTCTAAGCCAAATGATTTATTGATACACATTCTTCCTATTCAAACAAGGATTTAAGAGGATGAAGCAAGGGCCTGCCGCAGAGTAGGCAATCCCTTTTTCATTTCTGATTATTATTGACTGAGCATATATGATGCGATGGCACATTGCTACGGAATAGGGATACATTAGTGAGCAAAACAGGTACTGTTCCTGCCCTTGTAGGCCTTCCAATCTGATGAAACAAACAGATATTATTCAAACCATCATATAAATAAATCTATAGTTAGAAAAGTAGACTATGAGGTAAAGTAGTGTTAGATAAGATTGGAGAGGGAGGCAACGGCCAGAGCAGGCAAGGCCTTATAGCTGCTGCTAAAGCCAGTCTTCTAGTCTTCCCCATCACATTTCATTCATTTAACAAATATTTATTGATCACCTAATTAGCTGATGGCCATGAGGGAATGCTTTTGGTTTTAGGAAAACGAAGCGCTTGGGCCTTAGGGAAAACCTTAGGTGTCAACGCATATATTCATTGGAAAGGAGAAATTCTCCAACTAAGACTGGGTACTTAGCTGAAGTTAGAATGATGCCTGGGAAGGTATGAGTTTCTGCTTACTGAAAATACTCAAACTCAAGCAGAATTAGTGCCTCATAGAGAAACTAGATTCAGAATTCAGGGAAAGAAGGATTGGGACCTTAATGCCAAACAATTCACTCAAGGTCAGCAAGCGGTGACAGAGCTAGAGCAGGAAACCACAGCTCCACACTGTTGCTTCTGAACCGGCTGTCCTTCCTAAGGCCTCCCTCTCTCTGGGGTAAGGAGGGAGCCACTGCCACATGCCCCACCAGGGTCCCTTAATGAATCCAGGCTTCATCTCCCCTCGTGCGACCTGAGTTTAAAAAAGAACTTCCCAGGTCCTACTAGAGGCTTGTAGGTCCTTCCCCCTGCCTCCAGGCAGCCCTGACTCAACTTTATCTGTCGTCAAAGCTATCCAGGGAAGCTGAGAAAGATGCTGGGTTGTCCATCAATATCACTACCCAGGGAACAGCAAGGTGGTGGATTCGAAAGAGGACGGGATGAGAAATCTGCTTAGATGTTCTGTCATGTGAACAACTCACTTTCCCTCAGTTTCCTACTCTGTAAGAAAGGATGTGTGTGTGGGGGGAGGGGGGTTTCTTCTCTCTGAGACCCCTTTCTGCTGCAATCCTTTATAGTGGGGATTTCCAACATGTGGTCCCTGTTAAACAGTATCAGCATCGCCTGCACACGATATAAATGTAAAAATTTCAGGATCCACCCCAGACCCACTGAACCAGAAACTCTGGGTTGGGGCCCAGCAATTTGCTAAACATTGCTGTACAGTATGGTCTTTATGGTACCCAGTGCCCCCTGAGCCTACACCCTGGTCCTGGTGTGGTCGTGTGGGCGCCCACTGCTTCTGTCTCTGCGGAACGTGCTTGCACAACTCCAAGTCTTTCACACTGTAGACACAGTAGGTTTGTAGGCTATTGAGACAAATTTCTGGAAGACAGAGGTAAGAAGTTGTCCCTTGAAGAATGTGCACGTTTTTCTAATTGGAAAGGAGGTGAAACTGGCAGGGGCTGGAATTTGGGGGTGGGAGATGGAGCAGTCTCAGCTTAGCTGTAAGACCTTCCCCACTCTCCAACTTTCTGAGGGTGAGCCACTGCTGCTGCTCTTACTAATTCAACGCCTAAAAGAAGAGATTCCAGTGGAAACTTCCTCCTTTCACTGGCTCTCCCAACACACACACAGACACCCACCCACCCACACACACACACACACACACACTCACACGCACACACCCTCACGTTTCCACTGCTCCTGCTATCTTCCTCTCCAAACCAGAGAAAAGGAAAGGATGTGACACTCAGTCTTCCATGAAGCCCATGGGACTGAGGGCAACTTTCAGGACGGCCTTGGGCAGGAAAAAGGAGTTGCATTTTCATTGGAACCAAAGCCTCCAGGTAAAGGAAAGTGTCTGTTGGTTTATTTTAGGCATTCAGAGCAGCTGGGGAAGGCCTGCTGGGAATGGAAAATTTCCAGGCCCCTCTACCCCCACCCGCCTATGGCCAAGTGAAGCCCACTCTGCCTGCCTGGGAGATTCCCAGGGGCTGCACAGCCTCCGCCCATTGCTGTCCCTGCCAAATTTGGGAGGCAGCAGATTTAATTCCTTAACTCAGCTCTGAGTCAGAGGTGGCCCAAGATTCAGGGACCAAGCCAATTTTATTAGGGGTGAAATTGCAAACGTATCCCCTCAGGCCCGGACCATGTCATCCCTGAATTCCTAAGGCCCAAAGCAGAAAATCAGAAATTCTCCAGCAGCCTCTATAGCAGGCTTCTTCCCAAGGGCCAGCAGTGTTTCTCTGTGGTTCGGAGCCCCACATGTGGGGAGCGTTGTCCTTCCCTCCCCTGTTGAAGCAATTCTAAACTGGGGAAGGGACAGGGGAACTCTGAGTGGTACGAAGGAAAGGAGAGAGTGGAATGGGTTTGCTCCAACCAAGCAAACATTTGGGAACTGCTAGCTGTAAAGAGAGTCAATTCAGGTCACAGGCCCAGCCCCCCAGGGGCCAAAGCCTCATGGGAGAATCACAGTATTCCAGATCTGAGCACCTAGAGATGGTCCCAGCTAGCGCAGACATTGTAGGGTGGGGCTCAACACGTCATTTAACTCAACTTCTATCCCCACAGTCCCTCCTCTCATTGTCCCTGCAGCCAAGGGGAACCCCGCCTTTACCACGTGAACCTACCTCCTTTTGGCTACAACAACTGACTGGGTGGGTGGAAGCGGAAAGCTCAACCCAAGTGTAACAAACCCACAGGCTGGCAAATGACCTATTATATGGAATGGCACAGAAAGAGAAAGTGGGATAACCATATTTTCTTACTTGGAAATGTGAACAGAAACGCAGAGAGAATGAGACATTTGGAAGCGGGAACAGATGAAGGGTTATGATTTAGAGAGAACCATGTACAACCATGATAAACAGGCAAATGCCATGAGGAATCAGAAATTATGAGTAATCAGGATCTATGAATCGAGATGGTCCTGAGCACACAGAGCAGACGTAGATGTGCAGAGTAACTGAGTCCCATTCATGGAGCAGTACAGTGAAGGTCCGCGGAAACCTTGAGCCTCTTCAGGTACAGAGCAGCCATATGGCCCAGCCACCCAGCCATACGGGTCCTGTCCTTAGATTCAATGAGAAATTTATCTCCCCTTTCATCCTTCTCTCTCTCACACACACCCATGGTACTTGAGGTAAATTGAATGATTCTTTGCTCCTGACAACCAAAAGAACCCAATGCAGCCTAATCTCAGATTTTTAATAAATATAATGATTCAGTATCCAAATGGCAATGTTGAAAGGGCAAGATAAAATCACCTACCATGCTTCCCCATTGAATAAAATAACTAACGATAATAATAGTAGCTTTCAAGTATTAAATACATACTCCTGTGTATCCTTGTACACATTTGTGCACAACTGAAATTGTGGTGAACATATGTTTTGATTTTGGCTTTCTTTTTTTGGCCTATTGGGACTTTGAGAGATGTTTCAGAGATGCATGAGAATTCAGGAAAGACCTTAGTTAATGTACAGAACTATGCTGTAGCCACTAGCCACATGAGGCTATTGAAATTTAAAATAACTCAAATTAAATAAGGTAAAATTTAAGTTCCCCAGTTACTAGGCACCCTTTAAGAGTTCAGTAAGTAGCCACGTGTGGTTAGTGGCTCCCACATGAGACAGCACAGACATAGAACATTTCCATCACTGCAGAAAGTTCTATCAGACATTGGTAGGAGATAATCCTGTCACAAGGGTTCACAAACTTTTCCTGCAAAGAGCCAGATAGTAAACATTTTAGGCTTTGAAAGCGTGAAAGCAAGCATAGACAATACATAAACAAATGGCCATGGCTGTGTTCCAATAAAACTTTATTTACAAAGAAAAGGCAGAGGGCCACAAATGGCTGGCCCACTGCCTGAAGTACCCTTGCTCTACCACATCATCCTATCTGTTCCCTTCACAGAATTAAGCATTTTGTAACAACTTACTTCTTTATTTATTGTCTTTCTTCCCACGTTAGGTTATAAGCTCCATGAGGGCAGAGACTATGTCTATTTTGCTCATCAGAGTGAATCCAATACTGGCAGCACATGCTTAATTAGTATTTACGGACTGACTGAATAATGGTGTTGACATTTGCTGGACCAAGGAATGCCAGAGAAGGAACCAGTTTTTAGAGCAGATAATGAGTGTCCTTAGGGACATGCTAATTGTATTATAATTTGTTATTTTTTATGACTCTCTCTGGAGTCTCTTTCACCTTTAGCCTTCTTTAAGCCTCATTATTAGTCTGGAAGGCAGTGATGTTTTTCAGGAGCCGGACAGAGTTGCTGCTTTTTGGACCCGCTCCCTGGGAGGCTGTAATTCGAGGCCCCCAGCCAAAGGAGCAGAAAGAAGACTCCCTGCGCCTGGCCTGGCCCTGCTGCATGTTTGTCAGTGTTGGCTCCGAGAACTTAGATTCTTGTCCTATTCTGTTTGGGCTGCGTGGAATTAGAAATCTCTGACCCAAGCAGTTATCGAAGGCAGAATTTCCAGAATTTCAGTCATTTGTGTGCTCCTTTCACAGTTTTTACTGCATTTCCATACCACCTGAAAACATGTTTCCTAAGTATTTCCAACTCTTGCAAAATCTTTCCAATGTTTAAATCACATTGGGTTATTCCTTACTGAAAACAGTCTTCTGACTTCCCATCTTGGAGTTAAACCCAAAGCTCTTACTACAGCCTATAAGGCTCCTGGATGCTTCTCGAACCTCAAGTCTGCTACTCATTCAGTCTGCTCTTGCCACACTGACCCCTTCATATTCCTCGGACATTCCAAGGCAGCTGCTGTCTCCACCTGCCTGGAACACTTCACTCTTCACAACCATCTCTCAGAAAGATCTTTCCTGACCGCCTTATATAAACCAGCAACTCTCTTTGCTTTTCCAGATACATTTTAGAATCAATTAGAAAAATTTCACACACACACACACACACACACACACACCACACAAACACACACACACATGGTCAGTATATTGAATGGGATTACATGAATTTCTATAATAATTTGGGAGAACTGACACCTTTATAATATTAAGTCTTCTTTCTATCCATGGTACTACATCTCTTCATTTGTTTAGGTTTTATTTTATGTTTTTCATTAAAGTTTTACAATTTTCTTGATAAAGACCAGGTGCACACTTTTTGTTAGATTTGTTTCTAGGTACATAAAATTGAATTGCTTTTGTAAAGGATATTTTTTAATTACATTAGAACATGTTTATTGCTAGTATATCTTTTTAATATCTGTTGTTATGAACCCATTTTTATTTTTAACGCTATTTATTTGTGCCTTCTCTCATTTTTCCTGATAAGTCTTACTGGTAGTAGAAAGGTTATTAAAGACCTACTAGCAACGAATGGTGACATTCTTTCTCATGGACTAAAAAGTATTGAAAACAGATGGAAAAGGGAATAATTAGATATTATTTAACACTGGTAGAAACCTTCAGTCATTTTGTGGCCCACCAACGCTATGTGGCTCCCACACCAGGGAACACTGATTTATGAAATGTCACAACCACAATGAAATACCTTTTGAGTTATCGGTTGCTTTGGCTTACCTTACCCCTGTCTTTAGCTCAGGAAGTGATAGGAGGATGCTGAGCTAGAATAAATGGGTGTAGAGGGTGCCCCAGAAATGTTGGGAATCCCAGAGTCTGGATAAGCTGAGGGCCCTTTCTCCCCGACACATCCTGCTGCCCACACTGTTTCTGTGAGCAGCTGTGCACACAGAGCTAATCCCCAGGGTAAGGTTCAGGGGTGGAGGGAGCAGTGGGTAAAGGCCTCCCTGACTTTCTCCACCCAGGTTCTGGATGTTAAGCAGGAAATGGGGGCTTCTTAGAACTGTCGAGGTTTCCTGGAAGTCTATGAGAGTTGAGACCATCTGGCTTTCTACAGTTCATTTTCTGGTGGTGTTTGGGACGTGGAGCAGGGAGCCCTCTCTGGGGACACGAGCTCACTAGTGGTAAACTCTGAGGGCCTGGGGGGTGGTCATGTCAGCCTGGAAAAGGAGGCTTTCAGCCCCAGCATTTCCAAACTCCACTGGTGTTCACCACAACCCCACACCCCCTGTCCTCCGGGCAGTACTTAGCAAATCAAACTATGCCTTCTGGGAAATATGACCATTGTGAAGGCTCCTTCTCTGAGAAACCCTTGAACTGAGGAAGACAGGAGGCCATAGGTTCCTGGGTGGGCAGAGCCCACCTGGGTTATGCACTGCTCCCACCTCAGAGACAAATGCAGCTGTTCTGAGTTATCAAAGAAGCCTAACAAATAATGCCTTCTTACATGTGAGCATCATCAAAGATGTAGGTTAGGGCCAATTTCTGGCTGACATGAGGGACTGAAAAGAACATAGGTTTGGGGGCTACAAAATCCAGGCTCCAGGCCTAGATCCTCCAAGTCCTGGCTGTATCTCTCTTAGGTGTAAAAGCCAAATAACACCATGGTGCAATGTGTGAGCCCATTTTTTTAAAACAAAAATTGTATAGATCAGTATAATGTAACATAAAATAGCATGTGTTTAAATACACTATATCAATTATGGTACTGCTACCTACTATAACAAATAATCCCCCAAATGTATAAAGACCCAAACATGATAGAAGTTCATTTCTCACTCACATAAGTTCAAGGTTCTTTGGCAGGTGGCCCTTTTCCCCTCAGTGATTCAAAAACCCAGGGTCCTTTCATCTTGAGGTTCTGCCATCCACCAGGGCTTCAACAGACAGAAGGAGTTTTCCTTCTGGTGTGGAAGAATCACACTCACTTCCAGAAAACTTTGGACCAGAAATGATAACATGTCATTTCTGCTCACATTCCAATGGCAACACCTGTACACATGGCCACACCTGGATGCAAAGATGGCTAGAAAACATAATCTCTTTCCAAATAGCTGCTCTGGCAACAACTTGGACCACAGAGGAGAAAGTGAAATTCTGGAGGATGTGCCACATAAGAAAAAAAAAAATCTGGAGAATGTACACCAATCTATTAACAGTCGTTACTTCTGGGGAATAAGATTAGAGATGATAGAGAGATTTTCACTTTTTATTCAAAACAAGTAATATTTTATGAGCACGTATTAATTTTGTAACTAAGGAAAGAACAATGGTTCATTGTAAATTTCTGGGCAACTACTATTTGTTGTTAATTTTATCATGGTTCTTTTGTACAGTCCTGGACTCAGAAAATATCACCCAAGAAAAGAATGTCCCATTACACGTCTCTTATTAGGGGCAGATGGGTTTTAGGGTGGGGGGTGATGTGGGGGAAGGCAGAGATTTTTTCCCTTAAAAGCTAAAAAAATATTCATACGAAAGGAGACTTCAAAGAGGATACAAATTTAGGAAACTAGAATAGTGGACTCAGAAGCACCGATAAGGAAACACTCCATACGGATTACTTAAATACATGCATAAAAACATAAATGCAGTTTCCCCCCAAAAAATAATAATAAGATGCCTTGTTAAATCTTTGCAAGAAGGAAGGGCCACTCAGGTTTTCTAATTTTATTTGAACACAAAATATTGACTATTTTGCAGGTAGAGAATAAGAGGTAATCGTTAGCATGGAAAGGGAGAAGAAAAATATTTATAATTAATACTATGTAGAAAGAAAGCATAATTACAAACACCAGCTTACTTCACAGATGGATATTAGAGGGATAGGAAGACAGATGAGAGGGAAGTAGATGGAGAGAGAGAGCAGGGAGAGAAGAAAAGGAGGGTCTGTGAAAGCTGCCACCATTCCCAGACCCTGTAACGGGAGAAGCCTCGGGAAGATGAGAGGGGTCTGGCTCAGGCCAGATTCATTTATTCACTCAACAAATTGTTATTGCGGGCCTGGACTCTTCCAGGTGCTACAAAATATAGCACGGAACAAACTAAAACCTCTCCCCTCATGGAATTTGTTTTCTAGAGGGAGGAGTCAATAAGCAAATAAAGCCAAAAGTATATGACATAACAAGTGGTGATAAGTGCTTTAGATAAAACTCCTGCAGGGCGAAGGAGGTAGGAAGTGGAGCAGAGGAGTGGAGGAGAGAGGCGGGAGTGTATGTGTGATTTATGTAACTAGTCTCATGGTAAGGAAGGCCTCACTGGTAAGGAGTCATCTGTGCCAAGGTCTGAAAAGACCCATGGGAACTAGCATGCAAAAAAAGTAAGTAGTTATCATTGCACAGGATGCTGTTGGCTGTCCAGCCATTCCTCCCTTCTCTCTAGCAGAGCGCCTCCCACCACCCGTGCCATAATGCAGCCATGTGACAGGAGAAAGGGGGACTCCATCTCTCACTCCAGCGGTGGATCCCAATTAGTCTAAGCCAATCCTGGCAACCCAACCTTACTTACAAGTGACTGGTTTAGGAAGCCAGCCCGACGCCAGCTAACACAGGGAATCCCCCTGGTCACTGTATTGGTTCATGGGCAGGCACTCAGCCGAAGCTGGCCTACACAGATTGAAAGAAAGGATTTCTATTTCTGTTTGGGGGAGGAGTTTTTTTCTCTGTCATGATGGATGTGAACAAGGAAGCATGTTGTCACAGTTGCTCAGGACACGGTGACACAGCCATACCGAGACAATGAGGGAAGCCAGCCTGCAGACAAAGCCAATACAAAGAAGAGCACAAAGCTAGGAGAAGTGCAGAGATGTAGAGTCAGAGCCCTGATTATTCCATGCCTGCAGCTCATTCTACTTCAATACTCCTCATTATAGAAGTTGAAGAATATTCTACTGTTTATGCCAGCTTGAGTTAGGCTTTCTGTTCCTTGGTGCTTAAAGGTTCTTAACTACGAGTATGACAATAAACACAATAGCAGCTAGCATTTCTTGAGCATTACTTTGTGTTAAATCCACTGCTTAAATTTGTAATTTCATTTAGTGTTCTCAACAAGCTTATGAAGCAAATAAAACTATTTTTTATTTGTAAGAGGTAAGTGACTTTGCCCAAGGTCATATGGTCTAGTAAGCAGCAGAAACAAAATCTTTCAGAGCTCAGAGGCTGTGCTCTTAACCACTATGATGGTTCTATTAATATGCAAAGCAGAGAAATATATAGAAAGAAGAAAGAGTATGTGAAGAAGCCCCAGGATGAGGAGATATTGATACTCTTACAAATTTTGTAATTATATATAATCTTGTTCTCTCTGCCTGGACTATTCTCAGAACACCTTCTCGCCGGTCCCACTTCCCTGCCTAGGAATTTCTACTTGTTCTTTAAGACCTTGACTCAGATATCACCTCTTATTGTCTCTCAGTTTACTGTCACCTCCCCACTTCTCTTCCCCCCACCCCAGGTCTCCACCTCCCAGGCCCACAAATGCCAAGCTCACAAGTCATCTGTTTTGCCAAAATTCTGTTCCGATTTGATAAACTCTGGCCAGGCCAGCTCACTCAGCATGATTCAGCCAGAGAGAATAGTGAGACTGCATGCCCGGCATGCCGGCTGCCTGAGCTCAGGCAGGATGGGCGGCACAGGAACCTCAGCCTGACAGATGGCTCCACTCGGCTGTTTCTCCCGGCCTGATGCCAGGGGCTGAGGTTGCTCTCTGCAGGAGGGAGGGCGGGAGCCAGGCCGTGCGATTCTCACATGCATGGCTGTATGTATGTGTGTGGTTACATAGGAACATGCGAGGGCGAGGCTGTGTGTTACCCAGATTGCATATTGGCATGTGTCCGGTTTGTGTGTGCATGTTTCTCTGTGTGTGTGCAGATGAGTGTGTATGGGTACGCCTGGCTGTGTGTTTGTGTGTGCGTGCATATTTGTGTGCATGCAGAGGTGTATGTATTTGAATTTCAAGTGTGCATTCATCCTGGTATATGTGATCATGGCATGACGGGTGGGGGGGTCGTAGGCTTTGAGATTTCAGCTTTTTGAATGTTCCCACCTACGGGGGAGACCTGACGCACACCCCTCCCTCCAGCTCTCTCCTCGTCGCAGGACTAAGGGACATGAGCTGCAGCAGGAAGTCATCCCATCACAGAGTGAAGTTTAGGCTCTGACTGAGCTTCAGGTTTCCCAAAACAACTTCCTGGCTACAGTGTCTCCCGAAGGTAAAGGTACTGAAACTTGTGAATCCAGGCCCCTCTGAAAATCTGGTGACGAGAATGGATTTTGTTTGCAGGAAAAACCCTCACAACATACAACACACAGAGGCCCTCCAAAGCCTATTATGGACCTCCGATAGGAAACCAAGTAGGACACCAATACTTACTGAGTACTTATTGAACACTTACTGGGTACTACTACACCAAGCCCTTGTTAGAGAGATACGTACATAGAGGAGTCAGATGGCCACTGTTTTTGACGAGTACACAGGCTAGTAGGAGAAATAGATGTAAACGCATAACCACAGGTCCTGGGACAAGTGCAGTAATGGGTGAATGAAGGAACTGCCAGGGCATGAAAGAAATGAGGGGATACACTTGTTGAGGGGTTCCGGGAAGAGATTTACTGAAGAAGGATATTTTAGCTACATCTTGAAATGTGAGAAGGCATTTTTGAAAAAGAGAAGATGGGGAAGGATTTTCCAGGCAGAAAGAAGAGCATGTAAAAAGGCAGAGGAGAGGTTGCATCTGGGGATAACACATCTGGGAGGGTCAGGAGGCAGGGCTGAGAGGGTCTGCAGGCAAGCTGTGTGCAGCTTCATACATACTAAGCTGAAGGTTTTAGGTTTTATCTTGTAAGTGATGGGGAACCCTTGGAGCTCTTTAAACAAGAGAGTGACATGATCTAACTGGTGTTTTGTAAAGACCACAGTGTATTTAGTACTCATCCAGAGATCAGAGAAGAGGCTGTTGCAATAGACCGGGTGAGATATAATGAAGGTGTGAAACACAGGAATGTGGGAAAACCAGGGTGCAGGTTTAAAGAAAAGAGATATTTAGGCGATCACAGTCAAGGATTGTGTGCCTCCATTTAAGATGTGGGGGTTCAGAAGAAGAAAGCAGGACCAGTTGAGCATGATTTCCCTGTTTCTAGCTTGGAAAGAAAGGTGGATATTAGTGCCATTCGCTGGGATGGAACCAAGATTCAGCGTAGGTTGTTGGGGGAGACAGTGAGTTCCATTTGGGACACATTGTGAGACCTCTGGCTAGAGATGTGCTTAGGCTATTGACTATATAGGCCTGGAGAATGGGGGAAAGAGATTCAGAGACATAAATTTGTGAGTCATAAGCAGATGAACGATAACTGAAGTCATGGGTAACAGATGAAATCACTCAGGGAGAATGTAGCTATTGAGTAAGGAGAGAAGCAAGAAAGAAGCCAATAGTTAAGGGTACGTGGAGGAAGAGGAATCTGTGAGGGAGTCTGTGAGGGAGGATTCTTAGAATTTGGAAGGGTTTACATAAAACCAGAAGAGAGGGATTTCCTGGAAGCTAACAGTGAACAAAATTCTGAAAATGAGGGAGTGGTTGGTCATTAATGTCAAGGGCTGGAAAGAGGTCATGTAAGGGGAAGACTAACGTTAAAACTATGCAAAATCAAAAGGTAGAAAGAAGACTGGAAGGAAATACGAAATACACAAAACCCTAACCAGAGTTATTACTACAGGTGAATTATGGGAGTTTTTAATATTCTTGTTTACAGTTGTTATGTAGATATTCCCAGACCAATCCAATAAGTGTGTACCAAATTTGAGCAATGAGACAGAATATCTGGAGAAAATTTAGGAGGCCATTGAAATAGAAGACTTCCACTTCCAGCCACGATGGAGTAACAGGCACTGGATTTAACCTCCTGCTTAACACAATTATAAAACATGACAAAAATATATGAAATAACTGTTTTCAGACATTGGACAATAGGCAGAGCAGGACACTGATTCCTGAAAGTGGGAGGAAAAATAAGATGAGTCTTAACACTAGAAATACATACTTGATGGGACTAACACATTAGACTCTGAAGAAGAAAATATTGGTGAATTTGAATATATAACAATAGAAATTAAAAACAGGGAAAAAGACTTTGAAAAAGAGAGAATGGAGCATCACTGAGCTGTTGAAAACCTTCTAGACCCTTACCTTACACTGTACACAAAATTAATTCAAATGGATCATAGACATAGATATCAGAGTTAACATTATAAGATTTCTAAAAGAAATGTAGGAGAAAAATCTTCATAGCCTTGAATTGGGAAAGTAGTTTTTAGACATGAAACTAAAAACAAGCCAGGGCCGGCCTGGTGGCTCAGGCCGTTGGAGCTCCGTGCTCCTAATGCGGAAGGCTGCTGGTTTGATTCCCACATGGGACAGTGCTAGATGGCTCAGTTGGTTGGAGCGTGGGCTCTCACCCATAAGGTTGCTGGTTCGACTCCTCAGCTCCCGCAAGGGATGGTGGGCTACACCTCCTGCAACTAACAACGGCAACTGGACCTGGAGCTGAGCTGTGCCCTCCACAACTAAGATTGAAAGGACAACAACTTGACTTGGAAAAAGTCCTGGAAGTACACACTGTTCCCCAATAAAATCCTGTTCCCCTTCCCCCCCACCAAAAAATAAATAAATAAATACAAATAAATAAAATAAAAACATAAGCCAAAAAGGATAATTTGATAAATCGGACTTTATCAAAATAAAAAAATTGTTCGTGCTTCAAAGGCACTATTTAAAAAATGAAAGACAAGAGATAGGTTGGGATAATATATTTGCAAATCACACATCTGATAAAGGACTTATATCTAGAATATATAAAGAACACTTACCACTCAATAATAAAAAGAAAAATAACACAATTTCAAAAGAGCAAAAAAAATTGAAGAGACATTTTACCAAAGAAGATAAACAAACGAGGGACTAAGAGGTACAAACTTCCAGTCATAAACTATATAAGTCATGGGGATATAATGTACAGGGAATATAGTCAATAATAGTGTAACGACTTTGTATGGTGACAGATAATTACTAGATTTATTGTGGCAATCATTTTGTAAGGTGTATAAATGTTAAATCACTATGTGGTACACCTGAAACTAATATAACATTGTCTGTTAACTGTATTTGAATAAAAAAGATAAATGGCTGATAAACACCTGAAAAAATACTCTATATCATTTATCAATGTCATGCAAATTAAAAACACAATGAAATGCCACTCTATCCTCACTAGAGGGGCATTAAATAAGAAAGATAAACAATACCAGGTGTTGGTTAGGATGTGCAGAAATTGGAACCCTCATGCATTGCTAGTGGGAATGTAAAATGGTACAATCATTTGGGAAAACAGTTTGTCCATTTCTTAAAAAGTTATTATACAACACAGAAATTCTGTTTCTGTGAATCTATCCAAGGTAAATGAAAATATATGCCCACACAAAACATGTATGAAAATGTTCATAGCAGTATTATTCATAATAGTAAAAAAATGGAAACAATCTAAATGTCCATCAGTTGGCAAATAGATAAGGTAAATGTGGTATATCCATATAATGGAACGTTATTCAGTATTTAAAAGAAATGAACTATTGATATATGCTACAACATGGATGGATCTCAAAAACATGCTAGTGAAAAAAGCCAGAAGCAAAAACTACATATGTGATTTTATTTATATGAACTATCTAGAAAAAGCAAATTTAAAGAGAAAGAAAGCAAATTAAGTGGTTGCCTAGGTCTGGGGTGGGAGTGGAGCATAAAGGGAACTTTTTGGAACTATGAAAGGTAATGTTCTAAAACTGGAGTATGGTGATGGTTGCACAACTCTACTGATTTACCAAACCACTGAATTTATACATTTGCAACCTCAATAAAAGCTGTATAAAAGGAAACAAATAAATAAAGACCTTTAGACATAAAAAAGCAAAAAAGGCATTAATAGCAAGCCAGCATTAGAAGAGAGGTTAAAGGAAGTACTCCAGGCAAGAGGAAAATCATACCAGATAAAAAACTAGATCTACACAAAGGAATAAAGAGCACTAGAAATAAAAACATATGGGTCTATTAGTTATCAATTGCTGTGTAACCAATTATTCTAAATATTAACGGCTTAAAATAACAGACATTAATATCTCACAGTTTCTATGATCAGTCTTGGGAGATAATTCTCAGTTGCATTTCTGCACTTCTTGTATCAACTTTATTTCACACTATCTTTTTCAGGATGTTTGTAAGCGGACAGCCTTTGAAGACAGAGATTAAGTGTCTTTCTCCATGGCAAAGGGCAGGTTTGTTTCCTGATCCATCTAATAAAGATAACATCTTTGTCTGGGGCAAAGGTTGGGCAGGTTTGCCTGTAGCTTCCAGTTTTTAACCATAGACTATGAATGTCAAAGTTGACTTCAGGGTGTTTTCTCTTGTGAGGTCCAAGCACAAACACATAATATCATAGCTGTAACTCTATCGTATTATGCTCCAGGAAACACCTATCCCAGGAGCTGGGGGCTGGCGTACAAAGATAGAAATGACAATCTAGTGAGAATAAGGAAAAGGTTGGAGGAGAGAACTTTCAAACAGAGGTGTATACTGCACAGCAGGCCATGGTCTGATAGAGGCTCTTTGGAGGGCAGGACAGTGGCTGACGTGGCTGAGGGAGCCAGAGCTTCCTGCCCTTTGAAGAGGGCTTGAAGATGGGAGGATGCCGATACTTGAGACGAGCTCTTGACTGAGAAGGGAAACCATAGAGCCCTTGCCCTACTGTCACTCAAACAAAGGAACAAACCCACAGATGGGGCTTGAGCCTGGGGATGGTGAGAACCTCCTCGGTGCCTCCTTTCAACAGCCTGGAGATGAAATTCCCAAAGACACAAAATAGAAACAGCACATTGGTTTTATTATTTATTATATTTATAAAAGTAATGCATGCTTATTGCAAAAAAAATGAATAGTATAGAGAATACAAAGTGGTAAACAAAACCCCTCTCCACGCCAGTCTCACTCCTCAGAGACACCTAAGGGAAAGCAATAATGTCTTGCCCTGCCTGTCCCCTCCCCATCCCCTACGTGCCTTCCCCAAAGGTCACCATCTGAGCTGTTTCTTTTGGCATTTATACGTCTACGTTTTTCCTAAGTAATATGATCTTCTTGTTACTTTTTGATTAATCAATTTTAGACATCGTATAGTGACTTTTTATGCAGGGTTTTGTACTCACACCCCCATTGCTTCTGTTTCTCCTCCCCCATCTTCCCAATAGAATTATATTAGAATTTTTGGCTAAATCAGTACTCAGTGCTTATATTATTAAGCCGATGCAAATACTATTTATAACTGACCATTGAAGGATATCAACCTTATATTTCATGTCCTACTTTGCATTTCCTGAAGTTAACAATTGCCTTGGATTTTCCATTCGTTTATATTTTTTGTAATTATTATTACCTATAGTGAACTCTTCTGACACCTTCCAATAACCTTTCACTACAGTTTTCCTCGTGGCTAATGGCATCAAGTAATCTGTCAGCTCCAATTTTTCTCTTGAAGACACCTCTCCTGGAGACCTTCAGTTTCCTGTTGTAACTGTTTATACTTTAGCCCTCCTGCTTAGCTGTCTTCTGGGACTTTCCTTCCCTGTCATCCTGGGATTTTTTTTTTTGCTTTGTCCTGAGTTGGAGTCCCTCCCTGTTGACTAGAATTTTTCTTCCTCTTCCTTAGGTTACACCCTTATTCGGGACATCACATGAACTGGTGACTTTATCAGTGTTAGCCCGGTGATAAGTGTTCTGAATCACCTTCCTTTGATCAGAATTGGTTGCTCTTTATCTGTGCAAAGCTGTGATCTTAGGATTTATTGTCACTGTCACCGTTGAGGTGTTCTTTATCTCTTTCCTCGTTATCTTTTTTCTTTGTTTCCTCGCTTTCTTTCATGTCTTTCTATTTTCTTGGTTATTCCCTTACTTTGGTGAGAAAAGGTGCATTTCAGACATGGCATGTCTGACAATCTCTTTATTCTATCCTAAAGATGGACTTTTAGCATCTTTGCATACATGTCTAAATTATTCGAAAGGATAAACCCACACTGAAGCATGTGACAGATGCAGGAAACAGCATGATGGTTAACGATGAGGAGGAGCTCATCAAGCCTCTGTTGGGTAAAGGGTAAGCTGTGTAAAGGAGAACAGAAGGTAAAGCTGGAAAAATAGGCTGTGGCCACATCATTGAGGGTCTCAAATGTCAGTTTAATGAGGTTAGAGTTGGAAAGTCACTGAAGTCTTTTAAATGGGAGTTTGACTTGATAAAAAGCCATTTGATTCCACTTTGATAGAGTGACAAAAAAAAAAAAAAAAGTCCTATTTTATTCCAAAACCTATGTTTTGGAGAAGTAGGAGGAAAACCAAGAAAAGCTAGTATTATAGCAGTCAGAGGAGAAGAAGCTTCAAGAAGAGAGTAGCCAACTCGGTCATGTGATACAGAGAAATCATATTAGACAATTTAGCGAAAAAAAGTATTGCAGTGGCATTTGCCTGAGTAAAATATAAATAGAGAGGAGGAGACTGAGGGCTAAAGAGTATGTTAGAAACAATATAATCCTATTTTTAAAAGTGCATGGGAGGTGAGGATGTAGAGATAATAAATGGGTTAGTTAGGCTAGGCTGGGCTATCGTAACAAAGCACTCCCCAATTTCAGTGACCACAGCAAAAATTTGTTTCTTTTTTACACTCTGTGTGGTGGGGAGACTGCTCTACACAATCACTTAGGAGCTCAGAGTGATGGAGGCTCCATCATCTTAAAGTTGAAACTTCTGGAAGACAAACCCTGCTACACAACTGCCTCAGTAATTGAAGAGCTCGTTGGAAGGACATCCCAGCTACTCAATGCTTTGGTTTAGAGTGAGACACTAGTCACCCAGGCCTGCCTAACTTCAAAGGAGCTGGGAAACGTGGGGAGTACATGGAATATTTGGTGAGCATCACAATTCCTGATGTAGGGAGACTGTATAAAGTTTGTTATAAAGGGAAGGAGAGAGATGAGGTAATATCTAGGGTGACAGGAGGTGAGTGGATCTTTTTTTCCCCCCCTAATTGGAAGAGAACTGAGTTTGCTCACAGGACAGGGCATGGATGAGGAATAGAGCACTGTATGGGTCCTGGGGAAGGTGGAAGAGGGAATGATGGGCCCTAGAAAGGAGACCTGACTCTCTTTCTCTGAGACTGGCAGGAAGAAAATGAAGGACATGCAGTTAACTGAATTTGTGGGTGTAGAGGCAGGAAACTGACGAAGTTCACACCTGATAATTTTAGTTTCCTAAGTGGTAGGAAGAAACTCAGTTGCCCCAAATGGTGGTAGTGGTGGTGGGAGGAATCAGAAGTAGGTTATGGGCCTTTTGGAGCTTGGAGAAGGTGCTCCAATCTATCTCCACCAAGCCATCAGCCACTGAGTGGACAATTACAACAGCTTCCTGTCTAGTTTACTTACTTCCATTCAATTCTTTCAACATACAACAGATGGGTTGACCTTTTTTAAAAGACAGGGCACATCAGACAATGCCATTCTCTGTGTAAAACCCTAATGGTTCAACATCCTTCAAATGACCCACAGATCTGGCTCACGTTGACTTCTCCAACCTTGCCTTCAAGCCCCCCCATACACTCTCACAAGGACCCCCTCACTTCCTCCTCCTTCCTGTCTCAGGCCTTCACAGATACTTTTCCCTCCACCGAGAAAGCCCCTCCATTCCACTCCTACTTTCAGTTAGCTATTTTGAACCCTTCCTTTAGGCCAGAAATTAAATGTCTCTTACCCAAGGAGGCCTTCCCTGACCCTTTAGACTAGGGAAGGTCTTCCTACTACATTCTTTGCTAATACTTGGTGTTTTTCTCCTTTGCAGCACTCTTCACAACTGTAATCATATGTTTGTATATAATGGCCCACGTCTCTCTCCTCAGCTAGACTATAATTCTATGGAGGCAGGCTCTGTGTCTGTTGTCTGTTTTTCCTCTACGGTTATCTGTTTAACAGGTAGCACATTGCCTGGCATATAACAGATAGTAAGGATATGTTTGTCAAATGAATGAACGGATGAATCAGTTTGGTTAGTTAATTCATTCGTACCTATTATGAAGTGATGACCAAGGTGGTAACACCTAGGAGTGTCCAGTCAAGGGTGAAGACCACATTACTGCTTTAGAGGCAGTCTGCATGAAATGGAGACGGCAGATGGCTGGACTGATACAAAGTTTAGATACAAAGAGGATAATGCTGGTTTTCACGCTGTACTCTCAAGTCTAGGCAGAGTAGGGAAGGCAAGGAAATATTAAGGGAGGGAACAATGAGGACCAAGACCTGGTGGTAGCCACATGCCAAGGAGCAGGTCTGGTAGGAGTAAAAGGGTAAGAGAGCTAGTGATGACAGTCAGACACTGAATGTACCAGAACTTAAGATCTCTAAGGTAGAGGAGTGCCAGGTCTTGAGAAGGTCCAGGGTATAACTGCAGCTGTGAGGTAGTGGTTCTTGTTGCTGACATGAAGGAGAAAAAGGCTAGGATGGTCAGTGGCTTCATAGAATGAAGTCACCTGGGTGATGGCAGGACTTCAAGTGGAGAAGACTTGAAGGGCTGAGGTAGTTGGAAGACAACCACTGCAAAGAAAGCATAGAAGATGGCATGAGCCCCCATCATTCCTTCCATTCTTAGGTCACTCATTCAAGAGTCATGGTCCCAGGGCAGAGGGTTTGACGGGCGGAGCTGGGTGTCATGAGCTTCAAGGTGGAAGTAAATTTTGCATGTGATAGAAGGGTAGTGATAGGTTAGCGTCCATGGGGGAAGGACGAGACTGCCAATGGAGGCCCCAATGGAATATGTGAGAATAGGCAGCTTCTACTCAAGAGATTAGAAGGCAGTAGAGGGAGGTGTGGCATTGAGGCACATTGTGGCAGTAGAGGGAGGTGTTACATTTCCATTAAGCAGGAGGTGAAGAGAGTAATCTGCCATGAACAGAAGGTTTATAGGAGAGGTTTTTGTCTATTTGCTCATTTTACAATGGATCAAAGGTTGTTTCAGCAGTAAAAAT
The DNA here is from genome assembly GCF_036562045.2 of Rhinolophus sinicus. Classification (NCBI taxonomy): domain Eukaryota; kingdom Metazoa; phylum Chordata; class Mammalia; order Chiroptera; family Rhinolophidae; genus Rhinolophus; species Rhinolophus sinicus. The sequence continues at coordinate 129,274,826 of NC_133756.1, forward strand.
AACAACATGTAATAGAGAGAGGACAGGCTCTCTGTCAGAGGTCAGAGTTCCATTTACTTGCTGAGCATCCGGAGCCAGTTGCTTTACCTCTTTGAGCGCAGTTTTCCCACCTGTGAAGGGATAGAGTCGTAACTGGCTTACTGTGAGGATCAAACAGATAATGGATGCAAAATGGCACTGTAAACTGCAGTGTTGTCCACGTGGGAGTTACCATGATTGCACAGAGTAGCATTTGGAAAAAAGTTCTTAATTCTTGACTCTCAATTTAGAGCACTCCTGGAAGGAAGGCAGGGCAAAGGCTAGCTCCATTTCACAGGTTCATTTTTTCAAAAAAGAAAAACTTACTGAGTGCTAATCCAATGTCAGTAACTGAGCAGGAGAAGGGGACAGTAAGGTGAATCAGACACAATGCATTAACTTTGGAATTCATGGTCTAGTGGAGGAGGCAGACGTGGTAACATGAGAATAAGGGTATGAGGCATAAGGGTAGACTAGAGACTGCTGTGTGAGCACAGAAAAAAGAACTAAGAAGAGCCTGAGAAAGCTTTCTAGTTGGGGTGGCATGGGAACTGGGCCTTGAAGATTAAGCCAGAGAAGAGGAGAGAGAGGTATCCCACTCCCAGTTAGCTGGCAGTGGAGATCCAACTAGAACCCAGCGCCACAGACATGCATTTCAGTGCCTTCCCCCACCGCCAATACTTTTCAGACAAAAAGAAAAGAAGCCTCCTTGGTCCCACTTAGAAGGTTATTCTCTTAATTTTGCTAAGGGCCTGGCTGCCATGGGAACACCACCATTCTTGCTTAGTCCCTTTGCTATTTGCTGTGAAGAACTTTCTGTCAGGGTGCAAACGCACAGCTCACATGCCCCAGACACAAGGCATCATGCTTCAGTTTCTGCCTCTTAGCCTCTTCTCAATTGTCTGATGATGCCTGGTATTGGCTGACTGCCCTACTTTATTTAGGAACCATTCAGAGGTCAGTGGGCCAAACTTCCTTTCCCAGGAATCCAGCAGGGCTTACAAGGCATCGTGACTTGTGACACACCCCATGATTGTGCCACACTTGAATGAGATTGCTGGAGGATTTCCCCCCCCCCCCCAATCCACTTCTCCCCTCACTATTCCCTTTAGTAACATTGATCCTATCTGGTTCTTTCCCCCCCACCCAATCCCTTAGGTTCCCAAACTGTGGTTCCCTTCTCACTTTTTCAAAGGGCATTAGTGGGGACCTGGCTTATTCTGGGAAACTTGGTCACACAAGATTGGGATCTATTTTTATTTAATAGCCAACAATAATAAAAACCATGGTCTACAAAGGTCTGACAATTAAGTTGGTAAACTCATCCAAGAAAAAGCGCCACATACCTCATTGCTGAATATCACTATAGTCACCTTCAAAGTACTCCCCTTGGGAAGCTATGCACTGACGCCAGCGCCTAGTCCACCCTTCAAAGCAGTTTTGGAACTCTTTTTCTGGGATGGCCATCAGAGCTGTCATCATATTACCCTTGATGTCCTGAATGACATCAAAATGTCTTCCTTTCAATATTTCCTTTATCTTTGTGTAAAGAAAGAAGTGATTGGGGACCACATCAGGGGAGTAAGGAGGGTGTTCCAACAGTTATTTGTTTACTGGCTAAAAACTCCCTTACAGACAGTGCCGTGGGAGCTGGTGCATTGTCGTGATGCAACAGCCATGAATTGTTGGTGAAAAGTTCAGGTCGTCCAACTGTTTCACGCAGCCTCTTCAGCATCTCCAAATAGTAAACTTTGCTAATGGTCCAGTTGGTACAAATTCATAATGAATAATCCCTTTGATATCAAAACAGGTTAGCAACATTGTTACAACAAGTTCGCAAACTTAATTGTCTGACCTGATATCCATTTTATGGATGAAGAAACTGAATTTCAGAGAAGAAGTGAAGGCCTCAGGGTGAGAGACACATCTTTGGAAGGACACCAGAACACGAGACTGGAAGAAATAATGACTCAAATTTTGTCTATCCAGCATCCATTTCCCCTTTCCCAATAGCACACCCACTTCTGCACCATCACATGCAATCTTGGTGGGAGTGGGTATCCAGATGCCCGTCTTCCACTGCAGTCGCTGAAGGGCTACAGAGTTCTAACCTGCGCGGTGTAAAGGAAGTGGCAGGAGTTATCTCTCTACTGAGATTAGCACCATCCCTAACTTACAGTACATGCTTAGCAAATGTCACTTCTGTCTCACCGTTGTTTTACTTATTATCTGTGTGGTAGACAAGTCACTTAACATTCTTTGCTTCAGAAATGATTTGCATAAAAATATCAATGTTCCTAATGTGTATTAACTGCTATGATTGTTATAATTATTACTTTACTAGTCCACAAAACAGTGAATGGGTGGAATCAATTGTGGTATATCATCGGCATGACAAATTATTTAACATAACATAGAAACAGATTTATTGACATAGTTTATATCATTGAATAAAAAGATCATGTTATAATATTTAGATTAAAAATATATAAATGAATATGTAACTGAAACAATATATTCCAAAATGATAACCAATATTTACCTCTGGGTGGTGGGATTGCAGATAATTTAAAATTTTTATTTTTGCCTTTCTTCATTTTCTATCTTCATGAGCAGACATTCTTTAGTAGTAATTAATTTTTAAGTTTAAAAAGGTCATCACTTAGTGGAAAATCAAGGACTTGCTTTCAGTCAGAGGCACATTCGAGGGGCAGGGCGAGGCACCAGGTTTCACACAACAGAAAGAATGTCAGTCACGGCATACTTCTGGTTTAAAGGAAGGTCCGGAAGCAGTGGCTAGATCCAGACCCAACTCTCCAGGGAAGCAGGAGGCCAGAACTCACAGAATAATTTTTATCTGTCCCCCGCCTCTCTCTAGTGCATCTTCTACCATTTTATCCCTCTGTTGCAAAAGAGACCAAAAAAAAAAAAAAAAAAAAATCCTAGCCATTCTGTTCCTCAAACATGCCAAACTCTTTTCCACCTCAGGACCGTGCTACCACCTTACTTCCCTGACAAACCTTTCTAAGTTACCCTCCGTCTACCAGCCACCATCTATCCCAATAGCCTATTTATTTCCTTGACAATACTCATCCACTCTGAGAATATCTTGATTGTTGTCACAAAAATGTCAGCTCATGAGTACAAAGATTTTGTCTGTCTTGTTTGTCACATACACGCTGTGACAAGAAGAGTGCTTGCACAAGCTAGCTAAAACAAAACCAAACAGACAAAAAAAACCCACCCAAACCAACCACGGATTTAATACAAAATCAGAACTCCTCATCAGAGGAAATGCTAAGTGGGGAAACTGAGACAGAAACCCAGTTATGCTACTGGGACCCAGGAACGTAGAGGGTCAGCAATTGTGAGTTCACCTTTTGGGGTTGGATTCAGTCAGGAATATAAGGCAATAAATAATATTTCAAGTGTTTTCTTCCTTTGCAAAGAGTAGTTATCACATATCACACACGAAAAGGGTGATGACATTTCCAGCGGAATATGACACAGTCTGTAGGTATGAATTTATTGGAAGTCTGGGCTAAATGACTAACTTCCCGAATGATGTGAAAATTGATGAGGCTTGTGGCATTCCGGAAAAACTTGACACAAAGTGTGCACTAATGCAGTCTATGGAATGCTGCGAGTCTCAAAGTTCACTTAAAAAGATTTTTGGCTGAAGTTATGATAGCTAAATATTTCTTATACAAACCCAAATCCCTGGTATGTAGCTGCAACTCAGCTTTTCTGGGACACAGGGAAGCAGATAACTGGAGTTCCATGCCAAACCTTCTGTGAAAAAGTAGGAAAAATGGGGGTGGGGGGAGGCGAGTAGGAAATAGTTGAGACTAACTTTTATTCAACTTTTACATGCCACATACTAACAAGAAATGCATTTTCTCATTTAATAACCCTGCAACACAGGCATTATTTCCATTTCCCAGATGAAAATAGTAAGGCTGAAATGGATTGACTTACCCAAAATCACAGTTAATAAATTAGAGAGGAAAATCTGATTCTAGGTTTGTTTGACTCCAAAGACTTTCTACCACTCTTGCCTCCCCAGCATCCCTGGAAATCCCCATTGATGAAATGCATTGCTCATCTTAAAAAAAAAAAAAGCAATGATATGGCTGAAAAGGAGGCCAGAAGTGAGAAGAAAAACTATGAGGTTGAATCTCATGAAGTTGCTGATATTTGATCTTTTTCATCATAAGAGGAAATTTCACATGGTTCAACCTCATGGTATTTGTTGTGGATGAAGATCGTTATGACGATTAGTAACTACTCTTGTCACCCATTAGTATTCACCTATAGATCACATTTCATTGCCATTTCAGCAACCCCTTAAAACAGGAAGGGAAGGATAACGGCTCCCATTTTAGAGAGGAAAAGCAGACCTGGTAACCCTACCTGCTTACTGGAGTAGCATTAGCCCTAAGGGAAACCTGTAACTTTTTTTTAAGGCTTCTGCCTGTCCTCTACTCTCTACCCACACCATGTCCCATTTCCCCCACTCTCTACATCATGTTGTCACAACTCGTGAATTTGACTTCTACAATAGGCTCCTAAAACTGTTCTCCCACACCCCTAATTTATTCTCCGAACTAGCCAGAGGCTTTTCTAAATGTAAATCTAATCATCTCCGTTATCTGCTAAAAATCTGTAGTAGTCCTTCATTCCTTAAAAGTTCAAATGCCCCGGACTGTCCTTCAGGATCCTGACCCTCGTCTACCATCTCCGGCCTCACCACCTGCTATTGCCCCCCAACACACCCCACGTTGCACGTTGGGTGTGCCATGCACCTCTGTGACTTTACTAGAATGGTTCTGTGGCAGGAATGGCTTTCCTATCCCTTCTCCCCATCCCTCACCTGACATTCAGCAGGCAAATTTATGCTTTTCGAGGCTTAGTTCAAATGTCACCTCTTTGTGATACCATGCTATGCTCTCACAGCAGCTGGTACATTTTTCTATTATAAGACTTATTAAACAGTACTCTGATTAGGTGTTTATATCCTTAAAATACTCACCAAACTGCATTTCACCCTTAGTAACTTCAGGGGGGTAGCACAGCACTACATAAACAGGTCAGAACCCAAGGATCCTAGAAAGTCCCATCTTGTGCCTTAGGTTAGGGAATAAGGGAAACATCTTACTTACAGGCTGCCTGCCCCAAACCAGGGAACACTCCTCCAGGCCTTTTCCGAAGTGATGACCCTGAAGGCATATGCCAAGGACTACCCGAACTTGGATTAATACTTTCATTACCAAGGTTTACTTTCATGAAATAGTGCCTATGAGTATATGATCTGTATACATTACATAAGAATATTTGGATTTCATATTTCAACAGACACCTAGGCCACTGGCGGAGCACCTGGAAATCAAGTTGTCCTTTGCTGCCACCATAAAAACACATTTAATTCAATTTGATGAACAAGGAACAATTTACTAGCAGAAAATATATGTATGCAATATAAAACTACCAGGAGTGCCATGTGGCCACAAAGACAAGCTGTTAGACCAAGAACTAACAGCTGGCCAAATATTCCCATAATGCTTCCTTATTACTATTAAAATTTGGGAGCAGGTATCAACAAGTCAAAAACATGTAGGGAGAAGAAACATAAAATTGACAAATTCTTGCTTATCGACTTTTTTTGGACCTGGGAAAAAGACCACCATTATTTGATTTGAGCTGTGGGAACACACTGGTCTAGCTTGTGGAATCTCAGTGTCCTGGCAGATACCGGGTTTCCTCAAAAATAAGACCTAGCCGGATCATCAGCTCTAATGCGTCTTTTGGAGCAAACATTAATGTAAGACCCGGTATATTATATTACATTATATTATATCATATCATATTATATTATATAAGACCCGGTCTTACATTAAAATAAGACCGGGTCTTATATTAATTTTTGCTCCAAAAGACGCATTAGAGCTGATGGTCTGGGTAGGTCTTATTTTTGGGGAAAAACGGTAGTTTGAAAACCACACTTTTATCCATCATACGTTTCTTCAAAGCATAAATCATACCTTTATTTGAAGCACAGGGTCATTATAAAAATGCGTGACCTGAAACAACTTTGTAGAAAGAGAAAATTTTGATTATGATTAAATTCACTTTTTAATGCTGTTGGGCTTCTAGGAATGGTTTGAGTAGCTTAGTAGAGTTCAGTAATTTTCCCAGACGCCTTGAGCCAGCTAGGCATTGTTGCCCTGACCTGGGAAGTCCTATGCAGTAAGATCCTGTCCCCTCCCTGTTATGAGAGAATGCAGTGCTTATGAGGAGATGCCAGCTCTCTGGGTGGGCCTAGAAGAAGCTGAAGTTTCTGTCACGTAGAAGCCCAAGACATCAAGATCACAGACCTGAAAATCACAGGAGCTGGAATCAGGGATTCTGAGCACTGAAATATCTTAGCCACACCCAGTGACCTGAGGAGCTAGACAGCATTTATTTTCAAGACGTACTAGTGCTATAACTGGTATATTCTGATTTTTTTATTCACTTGGAGAGACAGCCAGTATTGTGTATAACATATCCAGATTCATCTTAATAGACATTCTTACAGAGTGGGGCCTTTTTTCCCACCTAGTATTTCACAGGCACATGTCCACAGTATAATTTAATCCACACCCTGTTATCTCTACAGCTACATGCTTTATTCATTTGGCCACTCAGTAAGTATTCACTCTGAGCATCTACTATTTACTGGGTACTCTGGTACACACTGTATATATTTAATACCATTTGTTACCAATACTCATTTTGGGATGTCTTGTTTTCAATTTTCATTATTAAAATCTTTGCTCTTATTTTTTATTTATTTTTTTTAGGTATTACCAGGCAATAGTCTAAGCAGGTCAAGGAACTGTTTAGCTACTGTCATATGTAGTCAAGATTAAAGCATAGGCTTTAAATCTAGAATTACAGATGAAAGTTAAGGTTAGGCCATTGCAGTAGGCCAGGATAAAAATGACAAGAGTGCAAACTAAGGCATTTGCAGCAGGAGTGGGGAAAAAATATGAGAAAACTACTGAGGAAGGAAGACATGGGACTGGTATCTGAAGAGGGGTGAGGGTAGAGTTAAGGGTGGCTACTGGGTTTCTAGCGTAAGTGACCAGACAGAGAACACAGTAGAGGAACAAGTTTGAGGGGCAAGAGAAGTTCCGTTTCATGATGACTTTTGTGGTGTCTGTGGGTAATATCCAGGTGGAAATATTCCAGTTGATTATAAAGTTTGTTGAAGAGGTAGCTGTAAAAACACAAAGCTTTTTGGTACGAATTTCTTAAGCCAGAAACCACAAAGGTCCGTTTACTGAATTATTTCATTTTACAGACAAGGAGATAGACCCAGAAAGATACACCTATTTTCAGAAAGCTAGAGAATTGAGATGAGATTTCAGAAAACTCATTCAGGGCTGTTTCAGCCCACCATGTTGCATTCCATTTTTATCTCTTGTTGGTTTTACAATTATTCAAAAATACATAGGGTAGTTTTCTCAGAATCTCAGTTATATACAGAACCCCAGATAAAAGGCATAAATACCATTTGCACTCTTTCATCACTACAGAACTGACTTATGAAAGAGGTACTGTCATGCTAGATAGAGAAAATAAAGAGAAAGTGGCCTGATTACTGGAAGTGACTTTTGATCAGAGTAACTCTAAATATCACATTGTTACTATAACCTGGCTGCACATATTTCTGTCACGTGATTGTCATTCTGAAAGCAAACAAAACCAGTATGTTCATCACAGACCACCTATCACTTGAGGTATATGGATTATGACAGTTACATTTAGCTGTGATTACAATAGCTGATAAGCGAAAGTGTCAAGAGCTACTTAAAAAAATTGACATGATAACATTACAAAGTTGTGGGCCAATGATACCTCAAATAAAGAATTCTTGAAAAATGAAGTATAATTCTTGAGAAATTCAAGTATAAAATTAGGATCTAAATTCCGAGGGCAGTATGAAGATAATGAGAATTGGTTTCTGTCTTCTCTGCAGTGTAAGGAGGGAGGTGAACGGGGGAAGAAATGGAATGAGTACTTACTGATAAACATCTACTACCATGTTCCCCCCTAAATAAGACCTAGTTGGATAATCAGCTCTAACGTGTCATTTGAAGCAAAAATTAATATAAGACCTGGTATTATATATTATATTGTTATATTACATTATATTCTATTATATATTATATAAGACCGGGTCTTATCTTAATTTTTGCTCCAAAAGACGTATTAGGGCTGATTGTCTGGCTAGGTCTTATTTTCGAGGAAACAGAGTAAGTACCAAATATTCATAATAAATTCATTGTATCATTTCATCCCTCACATCAACTTTGTGCAGTGGACATTATAAGTCCCTTAGAAATGTGGAAACAGAGGCACAAAGAAGAGTAGGCAGTGATGGCAATGTGTGACTAGCTGCAAGGGCTGCCAAGCATCCTGGCTTTGTATCTGGGTTCAACTCTACTAAGCCTTAATTAATAAGTAACTTACTCTCTGTATATGCTTATACACTGTATATACTTTTTGTTTTGCTTATCAATACTCATTTTGGGGTGTCTGTAATCATCTGTGATATTAAAACTGTACTCATCATCTGTAAATGATGTAATCCTTTGCCTCACAGGATTATATGTGGCATGGCAAAAGCACTCAGTGTTATGCTTGCCACATGTACGTGTTCAATAAATCAGCTATTTACCATTGTCTAAGACCACACAGCAAGTGGCAGATAGGACTCCACGCTTTGTTGATTCTAAACTGAATTTCTGCACTATACCCGGTTACCTCTGGAGGCCTGAGGTCCTGGGGGTGGAGAGTCGAGCTCAGGGTGGGGGACAGATGAGACTGATGTAAGAATTCGGGAGAGGGCAGTACGGCAGAAAGCTGATACACCTGACCCTACTTCGAGGCTAGCATTCAGAACTGTTAAGACAAAAGACAAAACTATGATTTTAAATTGAATCTTGACTTAAGGGGAAGGCGATAAATTATTAGCTAAGAATATTTACCAGTGTGGGGAAAAAAAGTCATTAAGAAAACTGCTTTCCTGACCCAATATAAGAGCACAGGTATTTCACATCTGATATTATTTGAGTTTCTAAAAATATTTTTATTCTCTTGCCTTTTTTGATACCCTGAAATGAGTCCTTTTGTCTCCTATATTATTTATAAATCACATAGAAGTTTCTTATAGCTAGCAAAATATCACTAAAATCAACCTCCTTGCTAATAAAAAATTACCTGTTTTTCCTTCTTACAAAAACTTGAAACTCCAATCACTTCTAATCCCAAAATAAAAGTAACTGCTCCCTCTAGTGTCATGACAGCAAAACTTAAGGGCCATTTAATTCTCTTCTAAGATTTACAGGTTAATTCATTCAATACATTTATATATTATGCCCTCACTTGATGTAAGATACTGTTTATTCTCTTACAGACATCATGGCCCTAATTATATGATATAGTCTAATGTGAGGAGCTACAACCTTTAATGTATATTATATCCTAATTAAGAGAGCACAGTGTAAATGGCTTCTCTAAACAGTTCTGCTATCCAATTCAGTTTACATTTATTAAATGCACAAAGCTAATAAAATGCTAATGAAGTAAACAGCTTAATGTAGTATAGATATCTGACAACTGTGTTCATCTCTTTTTTTGTTGTTGTTGTTCTCCTTATTTATTAATTTAAGAAAATGGCAATGTGAGCCAATTCAATTCCAACAAAAATGGCCTGAATAGGTCAGGCAGGCAATATTCTGCGAGTTATCAACAGAGATACATTCTAGGACATACATTCTAGGCATAATTCCTTGTGATTTTAAATGCAATACTGGTTGATTATGAATACGAAACCGAAATCTTTAGCATGTGAAGTCACTTTTCCTGTCCTGTATATTGTCAATCAGTGTTGTATGTAAAAAGGATTCCCTGGTCAAGTACGATTAACATAGGATGGGTTAAAGCAAACTAATCTGCTTTCTTGACTGAAGGACCTCTCAGAATTTTTAGTATGCTCATATGCACGGTGAATCCCAAGTACAGGATGGTACGACGCCTTCCCCACACTTACTTGACTATGGAATCATTTTCCTCCCAGAACATCTAATGACAGCAAAGAAGCGAATGTTCAATGGAACATACTTTGGGCAATGATCTAATCCAAACAGAGTTGTATCAGTTTCTTTGCTCTCGTCACAAATCTCCAGCCCCTGACTGCATCAAACTGACCCCTTCCTGCATTCTTAGCACCTTTCCCATTTGGTAGCCACCGACTTTCTTTGAGATCTCAATGCTCATAATCCTCTGGTTCTTCCTGATTTAAAAAGCAAGTGGCTTCAAAGTTTATGACATACAACGCATCACTCTCCTTCACAATCCAAACAAACATTCCATTCTGCTGAAATAGGACTTGCTGCTTTCACTCTTTCACAGACAGACCTTACCTATGAACTCATCCCGAGTGTAGCCTGAGGCCTAAGTGGAAGACCAAGTATAACAGTTCAATGTTTAGCCTGAGCTGCTTCAATCATCCCCAAGGAAGGCAAGGGCCAAATGGACAGCACAATCACACTCTAGGGAACTGGGCTCAGGAAGGCATCTGGAAATCATACTGGGAGGTGATGGTGCCCAGCCTAGTGAAAGTGAGGAAAAGGGGAGGGGCAAGGCACGGGGCAACACGGCAACGGGACAGTTTTTTGAATCCTCTGGAGTTGAATCCTCCCAGTGCAGCTTCAGTAACTGGCTGGAACCAATTTAATTTCTAACAAACATAAAAGAATACCCAAAGCTAAGTGTGAATGGAAAAAAAATCTAGTTTGTGTTACCTATTTTTCATATTCAGAATAATTAGAACAGTATGTTTATTTCAGTAGGTTCATAAGGCTCTTTTAAACTGAAAATGCATCTGTCTTCTCAAGCTGTTTGATCCTTCCTTCCTGGAGCACAATTCCAGAGAAAAACTCTTTAGAATACATACAGTAAGGTATTTTTAGAGATAGTAATGTTGAAATATTAAATAAGTAAAAATCAATCAAGGCCTTTCCATTTCACATCACTGGGTTTGTAAATTCTCTTAATAAAGTTCATATATTCACAACTCAAAGAGTAATTTAAATTTATAATAGAAACCTATAATCCAACTAAAAGAAATCCATTGCTACATAACTAAAATTGTGTAATTATACATTTATTTATAAAATAACAAAAGATTTAGGAATAGATCTATTTATTGTACTGTGAAAATGGTCTTGGTACACGAGAGAAACATTATATACTTTGAGGACAGCATTCAAAACTGTTAAAAGACAAACTATAATTTTAAACACAATCTTGATTTAAGGGAAAGGCTATAAATTATTGGCTGGAATGCATTCAGCATGAACTCAGATTCTATATAACATAAAGCATGAAAGAGTACAAAAGATGTTGGAGTCCAATAAGCCCATACCTAAATTTTAACTGTAAAGCTGCAAGGACTTTTTTGTTTATTCTTATACACCAGTTTTCTTCTGAGACAAGTTGATTTTATCTCCAAGACTTAAGGCCATTCCCTGTAAATAAGAATGAAGATGTTTATAATTATTGAAACTATGTAAAACCAATAGGTTATTCTATTTTGAACAAGCTCGCATTCAGTAACACCACATTCTACAACGAAACCAAGGATGTACAAAACAGATTCATCAAAACCTTACTTGGTTAAGCGCTTTTAATGCTAGGTTTACAAAGCAATTTCTAATGAACTCATTTCACAAACATCTCATTGGATTCAATCTGGTTTTAAGCAAATAATCCAGAATGAAAGACCCAAAAGGTGGGCCATTTTAATGAAGCAAAAGTTATATTCCTATTCAGAGAACACATCTGTCTCTCTCTCTCCATCCATCCATCCATCCATCCATCCATCCATCCATCCATCCAACAAAAACCCTAGTGACAGAGGGTAGGTACTACATACAGAAATAAAAAAGACAAATTCTTTCTCTTTTTGTTCAATTCAGAGATGGCCTCAAAAAGAGCAAGTGTTACCTGACTCTTTGCACGAATCCTTATGTGGCCAGTTACAGGGGCCTCTGGTCCCTGCTGAATAGGCTTCTCAATGCTGACATTTGCAAGTGCATCTTCTCCAAATATGGAACGAGCATAGAGATTGGCCGCCATAAAGCCACAATAACCAGAAAGTGCCTGAAGAAATTTGTGATAAATTCAATACTTTACTAGCGAACTATGTATAGGAAAGACTGAAGAGCATAGATGAATTATCACTTAAAATAGTACTTTCATGTGGTGGTGGTGGTTACAAAACTGTAGGAATTTGTCAAAATTTATGGAATTACGTACATAAACAGTGTGGATTTTACCATGTCTATATTACACCTCAATAAACCTGACTTTAAAGAAAACAGCACTTACCCAGTTTGTATTTATACATTCTCTGTTTACTTATAGAGGTATGTGACTGCCTCCCACACCAGACCTAAACTCCATGAAGAGATTACTTTAATTTCATTCATTGTATATCTAGCAGCTCAAAGTGTACTGGGCATATAATATTTGTTTAACTGTTGGGCTCAGTATTTGTTAAATAAACGAACATGAATTAAAACCTACTTGTCTGATAGTAGCCATTCTTTTACTGATAATATTATACCATTAGCAGAAATTTTATAAAGAAAAATATTCCTTCGAGCCTCAGAGTCATTGTTTTTGTTTGTTTTTCTAGTCTTTTTTCAAACACAGCAGAAAAGCAGAGTATATCAACAATTCCGTATTTAGGCAGCTATATTCTGACCCACAATCAGAGCCAACAGAAGACATCATGGACATTTTCTAATCGAGTAGCACAAACTGTTTCAGAATAAGCCTTTAGATAAAGGAGAGAAGACTGAACAGAAAAACTAATTTGACTATTGAGTTGGGTCACGGCACTAAGAACAAGCAGGCTGGTATATTCCAGCAGAGAGGTGTAAGCAGAGTCATACGTTCTATGAAATAACTTCTTTTAGCTAGTCCAGAATGACTCTGCTTTTCTCATGCTGAATAACAAAAATACACTAGAGGAAATACAAGAAAGCCAGGAACCCACCACACTATCAGATTTAACAAGTTCTCAGTCAAATCTTACCTTCTCTGGAGTGAGGCATTTCATGTTGGTTGACTTTAATATGTGTTGCAAATAGTCATTCAAATCAATGATATTTGTGTTAACCGTCACCTGTACAGAGGGAGAAAAAAGTTAAGGAGATTATAATTCTTACAATGAGAAAGTTGTGAATTTCTTATTTTGGGATTGAGAAACAATCACTCGTGTGTCATATGAGACCATCCTTCCAAGTATTTAGTGGGGAGGATGGGCAACAAAACAGTAAATGACATCTACAAAATCCAATGAACTGCAGGATGGTATCAGAACTTTCAGATACAGACAACTTCATAGAAGATCAACATACTGAATATAAAATATCTCTAATAAAAATCAAGCCTCAAAGAAACAAAGTTCCTCACTTGGCCACTGACTTTGCAAAGCCTCTTTGGACACTGGATTTAATGATAAATTATTATTCATACATACAAGAAATGGAATGTTGTCTATAATGTCAATCAATCAATCAGATTAATTATAGAACTACTACTCTCACCAATTTACAACAGCAACTTACCAAACTACTTGCATGACTTCCAATTAAGGCTAATTTGCAAGAATAAATATGGAAAGACTTTTCTTTTCATATCTGACACTTTTTAGCGGGATTAATTTTACAGGAAAATCTAGCCAAAAAGAAACAAAGACAGGAGTTCAAGGAAATCTCCCCAGGACTAACTTTGTTTTCCCATTCAAATTCGGCCCACATCTGGCGGAACTCAGCATCTGTGCAAGTTGCAGGCTGGATATAGTCCATGATGTCAATGTGAATGTCACTGAGGACCACACAATTTCTGTCACTTGCTGCTCCAGAGACGTCATAAACTGCAATACACAAACATAAAATAATCCTCAATCACCAGAGGCAAATTTTAAATTAAAAAGTTTTAATATTTCCAAATAATAGTCATGGTATTAGCAAATATTTACATAAAGCTTATTATTATATACTGCTCTATTCTAAATGCTTTACAAATATTACTTGTTTAATAATCCTGTTATATAATCCTATGTTATAGTATTATTACTTTCTACCTTATAGATGAGGAAGAAAAAACAAAGGTAATTAAGTTGCTCAAGGTCACAGAACGAAGTGGTGAGGGCCAGGATTCAAATGCTGGTGCTGTGTCAGGCACTCCAGGAGAACACAAATAGTAGCGTTCCCATGGCAGGTGCTTAACTAGTGTTTCTGAATGAATACTGCTGAGCCATAGTACTTCATGGTACAAGATTGTATGCTTCTATGATAGTCTCTTCCACAGTAGAAAGTGACCATCTGATTGGAGGCTTCCTTTCCTCCTTCTAGCCTCATTTTTTGACATTCTCCCACCCTATCTACTTGCAGAGAAAACGGGGGTTATTACAGAATTGTACACTTGAAACCTATGTAATTTTACTAACCATTGTCACCCCAATTAAAAAATAATAATTTTCAGCTCCACATCTAAAAATAAAAGTATCTTTCTCTGAATCCACTTTCACTTCCTTAGCTTTTGTATCAGAGACGTGCTGCCCCTTCTCTTCCAGGTTAAATACTTCCTGCCATCTGTGATCTCTGATTTGGTTCAAGATCTCTCCTCATCAATCACTACCTCTTTCATTCTGATGTCCTTACCTTTGTATTCTCTACTGACTTTCTTCCCTTATAATCAGCCTATAAACATACTCAAGGCTCTCATCTTAAAAAACCAAAATGCCCTTCATCCTTGAATTCTATTCTGGCTACTGCCTTCTCTCATTCTTATCAAAACCAAGGTCCTACGCTCAGAATAGTCTACAATCACTATTTATTTCTCCATCTCCTATTTAGTCTTCAGTTTATCACCATTGCCCAGACATGCATGAGGAATGTTTTAGTACAACAAATCACCAAATCCAAAGGACCCTTCTTTTAGAATTCATGTTACTTGATCTTTTGCAGCTTTAGGTACTTCTTGAAAAATTTTCTTGTCTCTCACCCTACTTTAGGTTCCTTTGTAGGCTTCTTCTCTGACCAAGCTTTTAATATTGCGGTTCTCTTGGATTTGGTTTCCAAATCTCACCTCTTCCCATTTTTTATGCCCCCTGGGTGATTTCTTCCATTTTTATGGTTTTTACACAAGTATTTATCTCTAATTTAGACCTCCTGTTCAAGTTCCGGAGTCCTAGCAACCTGCCCTTGGATACCTTCAGACATTTTATTATTTAAAGCCTACTCAAGATTTAACTTATCCTCTCTCTCAAATCTGTTCTTCTCTCCTATATTCCATTTTGGTAACTGATACAAACAACATCTCAATAAACCCAAGCAAGAAATCTGAGCATTACTCTAGCCACTTCCTCTTCAATCAGAAACCATGTCCTGGACATTCTATCTCCTTAATATCTATTCTATTTAGTCCTCTCCTTCCTAAACACTACTGTGTTGGCTCAAGCTCCGTTCTCTCTCACCTGTGCTACTCAATAGTCTACTAGTTAATCTTCCTGCCTCTTCCAATCAGTCATCTATAGTGCGGTCACAGAAATATTCAATCATGTACCTCACTCACTTATAATTCCTCAGTGGCTCCCCTTTATATCCAGGATAAAGTACAAAATCCTTAGCCTGACAAGTAAAATATAGCTCCTTGTAACCTTCTTCACCTCTTTTTCTCGACCACCACCACCCTCTAGCCCACTGTAAACTCCAGGTATATCAAACTACCTGCCTTTGTTCCAGCTGAATCCTGATCTGCAGAACACTTACTGATCTTTCAAAACCCTCCCTGAGCGTCAGCTCCTCCTCAAAGCCTTCCCTAACCTTTCCCACCAGCTTTGAGAGAACTGACCTCATCTCCTCATAGACTCCCACAGGTTTCTTTCTCAGCACTTACCATTGTGTATTGCACACATATTTTACATATCTGTTTTCCTTTACTAGACTATAAACTATCCGAAGACAGAGATCTTTTGTTCCTTGCCATGGTAGACCCCATCCCTACCACAGAAACTGCTAAAAAAATGTTTGACTGAATGACTCTGTATAAGCTAGTCCCTAAATTGCTTGGCAACAAATGCCTATGCAAAGTTTTAGATTTTAGTTCATATGCTATCTGTTGATAACATACTCTCATCTTTTATAAAGCCTTCCATACTGTTAGCATTTTCCCCATCATGATCCCAAAGCACGCAGTATATAAACTAGTCCATATCACATTGTGTCGTATTTATATATTTATCTCCTCCTTCTGCTTGACAGTTTCTTGAGGACACTGACTCCATTTGGTTCACTTCCGTACATCCAGAACATAGTGCAATGCTTAGTATCTCAGCAGGTGCTTCATAAATGAACGTATGAATGGATTCAGGTCCTGTCCTCAAGAAATGTCACATAGCTACTCATCATAGAAATTCTTTAATAAAATATTCAAACATCACATGCTGCAAAATAGCTCCTTACCTATGTTACCAAATATTATTCCATTTTCTGTTGATGCTACTTTGACATTAGCTTTAATGTTTGCAAAATCATGAGGAGCAAGAGTCAAAGGAGATGGCTTTTCTACAAGTTTCAGATCCCCTGAAAAAAATATTTAGACATGGTTAAAAATACATGTATATGAACCTGTCAAATTATAAAACCTTAAAATGTATGCAGCTTCACAGTTTCTAGCAAAGGAAGGAATCAGAGAAGGGTTATGAGCACAAAATAGAGAAATATTATGGGGACAAAACAAAGAAATCATTTAACACCTTATTATTCATATCAATCTGCACATTTTCCTTTAAAAGATAATAGGCTTCTCAGAAAAATTCTGTATTTAATTCATGTGTGTGTGGGGGAGGGTACTTTGGGCACAGCATTTTATTCCAATGAATGAATACAAACTTCTCAAAAAGTTTAAATCATAAACTATATGCTCCATTACAAAGATAAAACAATCTACAGAAAGACTTCTTAGAAACAAAGTTCTTTATATAGGCATCAAACTATGCTGAGGGCAGAAGTACGTTTTCCCTTGATATCTTAATTAAAGTCCTTGAACTCTTGTTTAAGCCATTTGGAATTTCCTAGGGGCACTGTGCTGTTCCTGTGTATAATTTGTATTTCCCAACTTCAAAGCCAGATGTAGAAGTGATCAGTCTGATTCATGTGTCTTACTAAGAAAAAAGAAAGACATCTCACATTGTTAAATATGATAATGATATGTTACTATGGCTACATGCGGTATGTATGGATAATGAACTCAGAAAATACCTAGTTCTGTATTAAGGCAATTAAAAATTTAACCAAGTGAGCTACTTGATAAATCTGTAACTTAAACAACTCTTATTTATATCTAGAAAAACTGACATTTGCGATCAAACTCAGTGAATAAAACCTATCTGGATGTACCAAGAGCATAAACATAAGAAAGTCAGTATCACAGAAGCTTAGAAAACTGGAGTTGAAGGCTAGGTATTAAATGTAAACTAAGCTTTGACTCAAAATGTCACAAAGGGCTTAGGAGAATTCTCATACTAAAACTTATAAACTTCCCTTAATAATCTGTTGTAAAGGTTTACTATAAACATCTTTAAGGTAAATTTCCTCACCCAGAGTAGCTAACTCTAGTGTGCAGTTCTGCAAAGTATCACTGGTTTGGTTCACAACAAGCACATCCAGGACGATGTCGTACTGGTTGACATGAACATAAGCTTCTGCATACACAGGATCTGAGAAACCTGTCAACTGGGTGACCTATAAAACAAAAATAGAGATAATCAAATGACTGGTACAATTTAGCCAAACATATATTAGCCAAATGACTAAGTCTTTTAGATAATTAACAGATGTGCTTAGATTAGACAAGTCATTTTGAAACAGGTGTAATAAAATTGTTTGTAATGCAGAAACGGTAATTAAAACTGAGACATTAGAAATAAGAGGTCCTGGAGTTTATATCTCAATTAAGTAGTAGAAAGACATTAAATATGTCTAGCAAATACATTAAACATTATCCCAATTTAGGAACTGAATAGATTTGGATACATCTCAGTTAAATCCCTCAGCATCTAAACTCACTAGTTGTTCTCCAAAACTCAAGAATCTGATAAAATTCAGATCACGTGGCAGTCCCTGCTACCCAAGCTCAGGAACTAAATAGCAAAAATGCTTGTAATTACAAAAAGATAAAATTTTAAATGTTTCCCCCCCAAAATTTCTACAACACCCAAAACATAGCACTTTTAAAACATTATATTCTTACCAAAAACACAGACAACAAAATAAGAAATACATAATTAGACTATATTAAAATTAAAACTTTTGTGCATCAAAGAACACTATTAATAGAGACAAAGGCAACCCACAGAAAGGGAGAAAAATATTTGCAAATCATATGTGTGATAAGGGGCTTGTATCCAGAATATACATGAAGAACTCCTATAACTCAAAACAAAAACACAGGATTAAAAAATGAACAAAGGATGGGGCGGCCGCATGGCTCAGTTGGTTGAAGTGCATCCTCTCAACCACAAGGTTGCTGGTTCGACTCCCGCAAGGGATGGTGGGCTGCGCCCCCTGCAACTAATCTTGAACGGCAACTGGACTTGGAGCTGAGCCCTCTACAACTAAGACTGAAAGGACAGTCTTGGACTTGGATCTGATGGGTCCTGGGAAAACTTGACTTGGATCTGATGGGTCCTGGGAAAAACACACTGTTCCCCAGTAAAATCCTGTTCCCCTCCCTCAATAAAATCTTAAAAAAAAAAAAAAAAAAGACAAAAGACAAATACTGTATGATTCCACTAATATAAGGTACCTGGAACAGTCAAATTCATAGAGATAGAAAGTAGAATGGTGGTTGCTAGGGGATGAGGGAGAGGGGAATTGGAAATTACTATTTAATGGGTACAGAGTTTCAGTTTTGCAAGATGGAAAGAGTTCTATGGATGGACGGTGGTGATGGCTGTACAATAATATGAATATACTTAACACCACTGCACTGTACACTTAAAAATAGTTAAGAGGGTAAATTTGATGTTATGTATATTTTACAAAATTTTAAAAAATAAAATTTTAAAAATCTGTAACTGAAATATTGTTGAAATCAATTCCCAATTTGAAAGGCGATAAAGTGTTTTGGTTTGAATTTTGCTACTAATCTTATTTATCTTGGACAAAAATATCAGTTTGAGACTGTTGCCTCATCTAACAGATAAAGGGATTAAACTAGATCATTGATTTGTAAATTTATATATTTTG
This sequence comes from Rhinolophus sinicus, assembly GCF_036562045.2. NCBI lineage: Eukaryota > Metazoa > Chordata > Mammalia > Chiroptera > Rhinolophidae > Rhinolophus > Rhinolophus sinicus. Next base: position 129,294,220 of record NC_133756.1, read on the forward strand.
AGTGCAGAAAAGTTTTCCTAATAAAATCTTATATGGAACTCAACATCTAAAGAATACAAAAGTAGAGTTGCTCTGTGTAAAGTAACGGGGCACAGGAAAAGCCGAGGACAGGGTGTGCGGGAGGAGGCCAGAGCCCTGGCCTTTCTAAACTTTAGTTAACCTCTGAGGCTCTCCAGCAGTGTGTATCAGACCATGATTCCAGACACAACTGGGACAAGTTATAGTATCAAATCGTCTACTGGACCTATAGCACTATCGTATAGTAAAGTACTTTATCAGCGTCTGAGTTTCATTTCATGTTTAACAAGCCTATCAGTCAGTGTGACCTGACAAAAACTGATGCTGTATAACTCGTTATTTTTCTTTTAAAAATCAGCGGGACCAGCAACTTCCTGATTACTACTTTCTTAATCGGTCAATTTAAATAACGTACCAGTGTAACTGACATTTTGTTACCTTGTTAAGTTTCGATGCTAGGGGATCTGCAGCCTCTTTCCTCTGTGTGTTACCCATTGCTGCCAGCAAACTCAGCTGAAACTGATCTTCCTTGCAGTTCATTTCATTCTTAGCAGTTAGTTGCATGAAGGAAATGGGGTCATCGGGCTGTACTGTCACACTCCTCTTTTCAGATTCTTTCTGCGTTGAGAAAACAAACACACATCTCTCTTTAGTATGGAAAGGTAGCTTCTTGTAGGCCTTTAACAGGGACAGCCCTCACATATGAGGATAGACAAAAAATGCCACAAAGCACTTTTATGGCCTTTTCATATATACCTTACCTTTTGGGATAATTTTTCTTCTTCGAGTTTAGCAGATAACATGTGAGAAAGGGATTGTCTGCATTCCTTATTGAAAATGTCATTCATTAAAGGTGAACATTCAGACAAGACCTTGAGGCATAGGGAAATACGATCTACATCATCATCTGTAATGGGCTTCTTAGGAAGAGAGGATTTTCCCAAATGAAGGATAGTGGCCATAAGCAACATGGCCTCAGCGATAAAAGACTAGAAAATAGAAAAATGGGTTAATGTCATGATTCAGCAATTGCAGCGTCACTTTATTATAACTCATAATTCAAGAAATAAAACTAATTTTCATTTCATTTGAATAAGATTTCAAATCCTTTAGATTTTATCTCCACCCTTCTCTTTCCTTTCTATTCTAGCTGCCACCTTCTAACCTTCATTAACTCTTAACTGAAAAGATAGCAATGCGTTTTGAACTGTTGGCTTTACTCTAACCTCCTCACATGCCAACGCTATCTTACTAAAATTCCAACCACAGAAAAGTTGAAAGACTGATATTTTTCACAAATTGTTAACATTTTGCCATACTTGCTTTCTTATTCTACTTATATATGTACACTTATTTTTTTAGCTAAACATGTGAAAGTAAGATTCTTCACCTCATACCGTGTTTCCCCCAAAATAAGACTGGGTCTTATATTAATTTTTGCTCCAAAAGATGCATTACGGCTTATGTTCAGGGGATGTCATCCTGAAAAATCATGCTAGGGTTTATTTTCCAGTTAGGTTTTATTTTCGGGGAAACGCAGTACATACTTCAGCATATATCTCTTAAGAGTCAGGACAGTTTCCTATATAACCGCAATATCATTATCTTACCTGAGAAATTAACAATCCCCAAATATATCTACTATACACTCTAAATTCAAACAAATCTTCCTGTCACAAAATGTTTTTTTAATCCAGGATCAGTTTCATGCATTTTATTTGGCTATTACTCTCCTTAGTCCCTTTAATCTAGATCAGTTCCCTGGCCTTTTGTATTGTTTCCCATCACAAGGACTTTTCAGAGTCCAGGCCAGTTGTTTTACCGAATGTCCCCCACTTTTGGTTAGAATACCAGATAGGTGATGTTTTAAATTTCATATTGTACTGCATCAGGAGGCACATAATGTCAGCTTTTCCCATTTTGGTGAAGCTCAGTGTGCTCACCTGCTGCTGCTACCTTACTCCTTACTGCGCACCAGTCACTTCACACGACATGTGAATACCTTCAGCCACTTCCCACACCCTTCTTATTGAAGTTCGTATTACTTGGCCAGCTATTCAAAGTCTCCCACAAATGAATCCAACTTACTGTTTCAGTCTCATGGAGCATTATCCTGACACATGCTCTACGTCATTGCCAAACTAAACTGCCTTTGGCTGAGTACTGATCTGCACACATGCGTGAAAAAACTATCAGAGACCTTGGGAAAGAACCAGCAGAACAAGTATAACAATCCTCTGAGCCTGGATACTGTCTCCAGAAAGAGAAGAAGGAGGAGGGGACAGAAAAAATTAGCTGAAGAAATAAATAATGGCTAAAAATTCCCCAAATTTGATGAAAACTATAAACCCACGTATCCAAGAAGCTCCATGAAGCACAAGCAAAGTAAACATGAAGAAAGCCACACCAAGGCATGTCCTAATCAAATTACCAAAACCCAGTGGTAAGGAAAAAAAATCTGAAAACCAGCCAGAGAATACAGGACACATTCCACATGGAGGCATGAGGATGACAGTAAGCTTCTCATTAGAAGGCCACAAGATAATGGAGCTGTATCTTTCATAGTGCTGCAAGCCAGAGGGCAAGGAGGAAACATCTTTATAGCACTACAAGAAAAAAAAATGTCAACCTAGAAATCTATATCTACAAAGATATCTTTCAAAAATGAAGCAGAAATAGACTTTTTCAGACAAACAAACACCAAGAGAATTCACTTCCAACAGACCTGCAGTACAAGAAAAGTTGAAGCAAATTCTTTAGGCAAAAGGCATATGAAACCATAGAGAAACTCAGATCTACACAAATAAATGAACAGCACTAGAAGGCATAAATGAAGGAAAGCCAGTGTGATGATTAAAAAAACCAAACTTCCTCCTGCCTTCTACCAAATGCAGAAAACTTCATTAACCACATGTTACCAGAAACCTGGCTCTTTCAACAGATGTCAGCAAATGCTCTCCCAATTTGCAGAACTGCAGCAGCCTATCCATGAAAAAAAATCAAACTGGTTCCTGAGACACAGAATCTTGGAGACTTTTAACAAGCATAATTTAAAGAATAGACGATAATACTGTGACATGACCTGAATAAATAATGGCCCACAGAGACTTACAAAGTAAATTATTGCCAATAAATCAAAATAAACTGATAAAAATGGATAACACACCTTATAATTTGCCTGGCCCTCTAAATCTCACTTATTGTTTTTATGATGGAAAAAAAATTTTTTTGAATCACAAATCTAAAATGAAAATGTCTAATGATATAATGGCTTAAGTAAATGAAGGCATCTAATAGACTATACAGTTATTAAATATTTTAATTATGATGATTAGGAAGGGTTTAGAATAACATGGGAAAATGTGTGCTGTAATATTAAAACTGCAATATTATAAAACACAAAACGATCACTAGAGAAAAGTGTTTTATAGATAAAAGCCATATTAAACTCTTTCTGGAGGAAGGAAAGATTCTTGTTATTATTTCTGGTAATGTAATTCTATATTTTGATGTTTCTATCTACACTACAGTATTAACAAGATTTGTATTTCACTGCTATGACTATGAATTATTTTTTCTTATTAGTTATTACATCACCCTCTATTTATTTTAGCAACATGAAAAAATAAATGAACAAAATAAAAACATTCACAATTTTACCACAGAGATTTTATTTTTTAAATGAAGGCAAAGTAAAGATTTTTTTCAGGCAAATGAAAGCTGAGTGAATTCATCTCAGCAAACCTTCATTATAAGAATGACCAAGTTCTTTAGGCAGAAAGAAAATATCAGATGGGAATCTGAATTTATATGAAGGAATAAAGAGCATCATAATTAATAAATATGTGGGTAAATATAAGACTTCTTTCTCATTTAAAAGAATCTTTAAAACTATTTTACAACAGATGATAAAATCAGAAGACTATTTTATATACAGCCTTAAAAAAAAGGAAATTCTGATATATGCTACCATATAGATGAAGCTTGAAGACATCATACCAAGTGAAATAAGCCAGTCACAAAAGGACAAATATTGTATGATTCCACTTATATGAGGTACATAGAATAGGCAAATTCATAGAGGCAGAAAGTAGAATGGTGGTTGCCAGGGGCTGGAGGGAAGAGGTATGTATGGAAGTTATTGTTTACTAGGTACTGTGTTAGTTTGAGACAATGAAAAGTTCTGCAGACGAAGAGTGGTAATAGCAACGTGGATGTACTTTATGCCACAACTCAAATGTACACTTAAAAATAGTTAAAATGGTAAATTATGTGATGTGTATTTTACCATAAAGAAAAATACACACACAAAAAGCACTCAGGAAGGTATTTGAACTTTGCTTTGTCTCTTGTTCCCAACTCTCGACTTCTTACAATTGGCCAAGTATGCCCCCTTCCTATCTGAGTGTGGACTCTAGATAAATAAGAAACGGGGGCGGGGGGGGGGGGTTGGTGCACATATATAAAAAAGATAATTAACTATTTAAAGCAAAAATAATAATAATGCATAATAGGGTTGATAACATGATATGTAGGAATAAAATGTAGGACAACACCACAAAGGATGATAGTAGGGTTGGGGGGGCGAATGGAAGTATATTATTTTAAATGAGCATACAGTCAGAATGGTCAGAAGCTATAATGAAGGTTATGAACTACAGAAATAAGAATACATTTAAGAGACTTCTCTGGGATAAAATGGGCAATGACTGAATGAAGATGCTGGAGAAAGAGGCATTTCCTTCACTGAGCCTTGACTAATCCTAGAAAACAGAAATGATTTCATGAACACTTACATCTCATCCATTGGACTAATCACAAGGTATTACTATTGTATTACTTAGTCAATTCTATAATAAAATTCTATTACTGTGTCCATTTCTCCCATTAAACCATAACCTTTTCATGACAGGAACTTGAGCATTCACTTTTGGGTCCCTCACAGTGAAATGATGTAGCAGGCACTCAATATTCACTTGTTGGGTAAATGTAGAATAAATGGACTTACATTTTGCTTTTTCTTCTCCTGAACCAACGCTACATAGCGCAAGGCAATCTTGGTCAGAGTTGTGGCAAGGGAGGCAGCGACAAAGAAATCTCCATCCAGAAGGAATCCTCTCAGGGGAGGTCTGCAAGAGTGATCAAGGAAAATGAAACCCACCAACTTCTTAAGCAACATGTAGCTTTTGCATAAATGATTTAAGTAAGGCTATTTAACACTCTCACTGCTCCCCTTCAGTGACAAGAATCTCAACTAGCTCCCTCTTTAGCTCTCTTCAGAAATACATGGATTTAAAACTTATCATCAAATGATACAAGAGCCAACTGAATATGGAAAGAGAAAATGGTTAAGGGTGTATAAAATGGAGCTAAAGCTTTACATTCAAATCCTAGCTTATCTACAGTATTTATTTATTGTATCCCTTTGGGTAAGTTACAAAACTCTTCAAGCCTCAAATTTCTCTTCTATAAAAATGGGACAATAATACACTGTATCTCAATGGGTTGTTGTCAAGATTACAAGAAGCAAACTGCTTAGCACAATGCTCAGTACACAAGAAGCAATCATTAAAATTTTAGGCATTATTTTCATCATCTTCACTATAAAACTGAAGAGCAAAATAAGGAGGAAATCATCAAAATTCTATTTCTCCCGTTAGAAGCGAAAAATCTTCAAAATATATTTTCTAAATAATAGGCAATGAAACTCCAATATCATCAAAGTTACCTCAACTTAGCATTTTCTATGCGAGTAAAATAATTTTAGCTTAAACAGAACACAGTTATTTCAATGAAACAGTCATAAGGAGCAGAGGATTAAAACAATCAACACAATTTCTGAGAGAAAGAACTTAAATGTCTTCTTTCAAGTATCGTAAATGGCAAAGATTTCCATATTGGTCAAAAAAGCAAATAAGAGGAAAGAAATCACCTGTTTTATACACAGGAGTAATAAAAAAAAGTATATTGTATTTTGCCATGTAAAATGTGCACTTTTTTGCCCAAATTTGTGAGGGAAAAATAGGGATGTGCATTATACATCGGTAGTATTAATTCCATATCTATATAAATATTTTTAATTATTTTATTTATGCTTATGAGTTAAAAGTGTAACTCTAGAAATCAATAACGATATCCACATGCAAAATAATATACCCTGGAATACGATAATCGGTTTTGTTGAACTTACGACCAACTTGCAACGACGAAGAGTTCTTGGCCTTCTATGATGCATAAATATCGTAAATTTGTTACCAGTACATAAAATTTCTTGTACCTTGTATCTGTTCTTGTTTCATAATTATTTGTTACATAAAATTTCTTGTGCCATAATATGTTAAAAAATAAATGCTAAAATTCCCTTATGGTACCAAAAACAAGTATCTAAATGTAAACAAAAGTTTGAATTAAAAAATTAAAACAAACGATTTTTTTTCCTGAAAGGTTGGGCCAAAAATGTGGGTGTGCATTATATATGGGAGTGCGTCATACATGGCAAAATACGGTAGCTGGCTGAGCACAAGTGCTGCAAATTACCTTTCTTCCTCTTTCTTGGTTGGTCTAGAACTGCTAAGCGCACTCTGAGTTGCATAGGTGCCCATCTCAGTTACCAATTTCTGAACTGGCCCCACAGTTATTTCTTCTTCAGGTTTCAATTCACCAGCTTCTTTCTTTATTTCTGACTCTACAATTGGGATCTAAAAATCAATTGGAAACATCAATTTAGTAATAATATCAATGGCAAGCAAAATCATATTTAAATATTCAATCGTTTCTGTAGAGAAGGCATTTCCTCAATGGGATTTTTGGAACTTGGAACTCTGCTTTCAATTTTGTTTCCTTCCCATGGTAAGGTAGTGAGAAGAACAGGGGCTTGTGAGTTGGATGCCACTTACTAGTTAAATGGTTTGGGGCAAATTAATCTACTAAGAGCCTTAGTGTCTTAATCTGTTAAATGCAAATCGTAATTCTTTCCCCACAAGTAACTTAATAGCAAAATGCTCAGGACAGTGACCAAGACAAAGCAGACACTCTTATTCCTCTTCTCCATCCCTTCCCTTGAAATACATCCTTCTATAATGAATGTCGTGTGGGGCGGCCTGTGGGGTCTCAGCTCCCGCTCCCCACATAAGAATGCAGGATATGGTGAGGCCAAAAAGGAACAACCACGGAGCCATAGATAGGGGAGTCATACCACTATAGTCTTGCTGGAGGCTGGGTTGGAGACACAGGAAGCAGAAGCCACACTATCCGCAACCCGCTGTCCACTTGTCTCTGACAACCAACCTCACTTGCTAGCTGCAATCCGCCCTGCTAACTGCAATTTGCTCTCGCTAGCTCAGCCACCATCTTCTTGCTAGCTCCCCATTTTGCTGCTAGCGTAGCCACAGCAGTTATATTAGTGGCCAATGGCTCACTGGTCACTGGCTCATGGCCAACTAGCCACAGCTGATGGCCATCCAATCACAGTTGATGGCCATTTCCTACCTGAGCCAGCACCTTTCCACATGAGGCCAAGAGCTTGGAAACTGCACTCCTGGCTCTGTCCCCACAAGGAAATAAATCTAACTTATTTTTACAAAATAACTTTATCAACTACCTTTTTTGTTTTTAAAAAACCAAATGCTACTAGGTATTTATTCCTTAATACCATACCAGTCCATCATCTAATTCAAGAGCTCTAAGAATCTTCGATCATTATCTATCAATTCCTTTATTTTATAGATGAAAAACCTGATATCCAGTCAGGTTAAGGAACTTATATCCAAGGTCCCAGAACTAATTATCAGCAGAAGCAAGACTGGAACCCAGGTCTCCTAAGAAGTACCATTCTTTCTTTTCTCCCATATAGTTGTTTGAAGGAGGAAATACTGCCAGTTTTAGTACATAACATTGTAAAGTCAGCTCTGTTCTTATATTTGCATTCTTCATTCAGAACACAAAGGCTAATGCTGAGCTTTACAAGTCTTTTTCTTTTTTTAAAAAACACAGAACCTTTTGTTCAAATAAAATCTTAATCCAGAAGGGTAAATAATACAGATAAAAGAATAGGTATTACTGCTCAATGCAGGAGAGGGGAATTCCCCTAATTTCCCAGAGCTCCTAAGGCTTAATTATCTGGGTAATTAAAATATATTTTTTCAGAGTTCTTTAGTACAGACACTACTAAATAAAAACATGAAAGCAAATCACCACATAAAAGTCCGATGTATTCAAGTAATATCCCCATACAAAGTAGCACTGACTAAAGTAAAACATACCTCCCCGAGGGACCTGCGGACCTCAGTCATCACACTCTGAATGTCTTCCTTGGTGCTACAGTATTCTCCCAGGATCCACAATGCTCCTCGGTAAATCCTAAGGCAAGAATACAAGTTCTGAAACACTGCCTTTGCCAACAAATCTTGAAGCAGAGATCTTTCTTTGCGAATTTATGCTCAAGCGAGAAAAAAGGATTCTGCAATTCTAAGGGATCATGGATGACGTTTTAAGAAAGAATATAACAAAGACACTAAGTTTCTGTGATTCTCTACAGAAATCACAAGGATTAAAAGGAAAATAATGTCTCATCCATCATTATTAGCAACATTTTAAAACTGGTAATCCCAGTAGCAAAAATAAAAGACCAAAATGTTTCCCAGTAAGGGACTATCTTCCACTTAGGACATAGTTAAAATAAACTTGGTTTTATCACTTACTACTATAAAAAATTTATTATTTTAATGTAAAAGTACTTTTTATTTGTAGTCACTGAAAAGAAGAGGCAGGATGCTGAACAGAACAATGGACAAGGAAGGAGTACAAAGGATCAATAACAACAACAACAAAAAAACCCTAAAAGTAAAGAAAGCAACTATTTTCTAGTTAAAAATGTTAAAATGAATAAAGTCTTCAGTTATCTTTTCCCTAAGATTTTCCTTAAATTTATTCTTTAAAAAATTCTAGAAACTGAAGCTCTAAGAGACCATGGCTGCCAAAAACAAAACTTTGATATATTCTTTTTTCTCACAAAGGAAGCAAATCTTTCTCACTTGCACAAATATCGATACATTTCCAATCAGAAAAACAATTTTGTAATGGTCCCTTCTTTTCTATCTAGTTAGATATAATGCAAGTCCATGACCGTCTATCTATCAGATGCTTCAAATGAAACAAAATTAGGATGCAACAGTCCTTTCTCACTAGCAAAGGCTATCTGAAGGGAAACACAATGTCAAATTTAGGTTGCACGTGTAATCCTTCGTTTCCGTAAATACTCGAGGGGGATGCAAATAATAATGATATCCTAAAAGCAGTATCTTTCAATTATATGTTCCTTAGTCACTTCAGGATTCACAGTGTTTTAGAGGAAATCAGGATAGAGAAACCTAGCTAAGTAACTACTACAAAAATAAATGTTGCCCACAGATTATGGACTAACCAAGGACGGGAGTGAGGTGATGACTGCTGTCATACTTATTTTGTCTTGATTGTCTTGAGTCATCTTTCCTCCCTTATATTTTCTAAACTGTCCCGTTAAAGATAGACATTGGTAAAATTTTTTACTTGACTTGACTTTATAAACAGATTTTAAACCTACTTGACGGATTTAATAGCATGAAAGACTTCAAGCATCTTCTCAACAATGAGCATTCTCAGATTATCAAAGCGCTGAATGGCTTCACGAACAAACTCCAAGACATCCGCAGCTGCTGCTTCATTACTGTCACTGAGAAATTCCATTAACTAAAATAAAAAAAAGGAAAAGAGGAAAACAGTTATGTCATTTTCAGAAGGAAAATTACCTAAGACTCAACAACCTTAATTACTTAAGTACTTAAGTAATTACTAAAAATTAATTAATTACTTAAGTAATTTTTAGTAAGGTTTACTAAATTTAAACATATTTACAAGTATGTAATAATTTTCAAGTATGGAACCAAATGTAAGTTGAGAGATAAGCACCATTGTGCAAATCCTGTCACAATTGCTTTTCTGTTTTAAGTGTAGCAAAGTTTATTCTAAAACTCACTCTACAACAGAAGGTGGAAATCCACAACTCAAAATAAATTGGGTGCTCCTAAGTAGTAACTAAAAGTAAAATCATTTTAGAAGAATTCAGAGCACAAAGGCAAAATTTCAAATTACAATAATACACCTCGTTTATCTGACAGTGACAGAAAACAAAATATTCTAGGTATGTAAATTTTTCCTATAACTGAATCCTTCAACTTTAAGAGGTAAAACTATTTGAAAGAAATACTTACTTGCCCTACTGATATGTATACACAGAATAATTTTACTTTAGGTAACCGTGACAAGCATCAATTATAACAATATGCGAAAGTATTTCTGTCACTGTTTGCTTTTTTTTATGAAGATGGATGAAAAAAAGTCAAGAGTCCTTATTCTTCTGAGTTTAAGAGTGGACATAAAGATCCTTTCTGACTATGAGATTTAATAATTACAGGCAGTTGAGACTTTCAGAGTTTAAGTACAGAATAACTAGAATATTTTATTCTTATAGAGAATTTCAAAATGAAGGTAATCAGAATTACATACCACAGGAATAACATTCGCAGCCATATCTGGAAATCGGACAGAACAGGAATGCAATGTTCGCACAAGAAGTTGTCTATATTTGTCAGTATCTTCATGCTCAGACACATTATTTGTTTTAATCACTTCCTTCTTCAAGACAATAACCAGCTATAACAAAGTAAAATTAAGTGAGAATTACATGACATTTGGCTGACAGCTTACAAACTACTGTCAAGAGTTTTGTTTTACCTCTTCAACATTCCTAGAAGAGACAAGATCCAGTGCTAACTGCAGAGTTTTTTTGCGTACTTCTAAGTCTGGTGTGCTCAATACTCTTAAGATGTCCATAACCAGATCCTGAGAAAGAACAAAAAATCCCGAATTAACACCAGTATTTCTGGTCACAAGAAGAAAATCTTTACTGTAGAATGAAGGGTGCTGTCCATCATCACCTTAATTCTTTGATCAATAATAAAAACACTAGTGGTAGAAGAATCAGGTATTTCAGGTCTCCTGATATAATGAATATGAAGTGTACGATATCACATATGATGCAGTCAAACTGAAAATGTTTACTCTGAGTCTATCAAGCTTTAAATCAAACTTACAGTTTATAGGAAATACAGAAGTCAGAGGAACAAGCTAAATGAACACAAGAAAGTAACCAGACACATCCAGGGGAGGAGTACCTTACAGGGCAATTGGTCTGGTATCTTCAAGTCAGTGTCATGAAACAAAGATACTACTCACGTTAAAAGACTTAAGGGACATAACCACCAGATACGATGTGCAGTCATGAATTGGGCAAATCAAATAAAAAGTGCATTTGGGGGACATCTGGGAAAATCTGAGTTTGGAGTTGGTATTAGATAACATTAAGAAATTATTGGATGAGCCGGTTAGCTCAGTTGGTTAGAGCATGGTGCTCTTAACAAGGTTGCCAGTTGGATCCCCACATGGGCCACTGTGAGCTGTGCCCCCCACAACTAGATTGAAACAACTACTTGACTTGGAGCTGTTGGCAATTTTGTTAAGTGTGATAATGTTATGGCTCTGCAAAAAAATGTAATATTTTAAAGATGCATGCTTTAAAAAAATCTATGGCAGATAAATATTTTAAAATATAGCAAAATTAACATGGTATTACTTCTTTAAAATTTTATATTTTTAAAAAGTTTCACTGATAAAAAAGTTCTTAAAAGTCTAAGAATGAATCCTGTATAATATTCACTTAACGTTCATTAGTTAATATTTTGCCACATATACTTTATCACACTCTTCTCCTAAATATTTTAGTGTATACCTCCCAAGAATAATTTCTTATATAACCACAATACAATTATCAAATTCAGAGAACTTAACATTGATAATACTATAAACTAATACACAGTCTACATTCACATTTCTTCAATTGTCCCAATACTGTCCTTTACAGAAAATTTTTTTGTTGTTCTGATCCAGGGTCAGGACTGAATTTAGCCATCATGGGGCTTTATTTTTATAACAATCATTATTCTCACAGGTTAAATAGGTATGCTGATATTTTCTAGAATCTAATCATCTTTTATTCCCAATCAGTTGGTATAATTATTTTCCAAGAAATGTAAATTACATTCCAATTAAAACAAATAGATCTTTATCATTAAGAATACTGAGTACAGTACATACAGAAAAAAGATAACATATTAATTCATGTTAGAAATATTTTTTGGGGGGCAGCCGGATGGCTCAGTTGGTTAGAGCATGAGCTCTCAACAACAAGGCTGCCCGTTCAATTCCTGTATGGAATGGTGCGCTGTGCCCCTACTGAAGGACAACGACTGATGGGTCCTGGAAAAACACACCATTCCCCAATAGTCCCAATAAAAATTAAAAAATAAATTAATTTTTTAAAAAGTTATAATTTTTTTTTTTTTTAATGGCAAAGACAATACACCAAAAGGCTATGGTGATACAAGAGTTACACTTTAGTTGAGCAAAATTTAAACTGCCCAGTCTCCAAGCTAACCAAAAGGGCAAGGCTTGGGAATTATCTCAATTTGAAAAAGATTTTATTTAGGATGTCCCTCTTTCAGATAATATTTACCTGTAGTACTCGTTCATGAGCAGGATGCTCTTTTAATTCTACCAATCGATCCAGAACTATGAGCTTTACATTGTTGTCACTCTCCTTAATGATTAAATCAATGTAACACTGAGCAGCAGCCTACATAAAAAGAAATATATTTTAGGAACAGAGTCATCTGTCTTAGAGAATCTGAAAATATAAAAACATAAAGCCCTCAAGAAGCCAAAACATAGTCACTACTTCTGCACTAAGAGTTTATGCATGTTCCCCAGATGAATGTGTCCTTCTAGTCCCTAAATTCTAACAAATTTCATAATTTTTCAAATTTACAAAAGATTAGAAGCATCAGAAATTAAAAGAAGGAAAAGGGGCTGCAACAGGCAGAAATACTCATCAACAACCAAAAATAAAGGGTAGAACCTAAGGAATAAGGCAGAAAAAAGCAGATTGACAGACAATTCCAAAAAGTATAGTTACTGAGCATCTTTTACTTTAGGTACAAAGTCTGCATTACAGTACAGAAAAGTCAAGAATATTAAGATGACCCTGAGTTATTAAAAACAGACAACAAAGGACCAAACCTGAAAGAGCTCTCAATTCAATCAACAAAATAAATAATGATATTGGATTATAATCCATACAGTAAAATTCCTGTACTGATGAGGGAGGGAAGGAAAGGAAGGAGGGAGGAAGGGGGGGATAAGGGGCAGTTCTTTGTAGAATTCCAATTACTAAGTGTAGAATGAGGAAAATAGAAAACCACCATTAAAATACCACAGTAATAACTGCTGTAGAGAATATCCACTGATGGATGCTAAAATTAGTTGGTGCAAATTTGAGGAGAAATAAGATACCTGCACACTTTCAAAGTTTCTTCCTATGATATTTACTGATTAGAAAAGGAAAAACGTAATTCAAGAGTGGAGAAATCTGGCAGACAGCACCTTAACTGACTGATCAAGGTTAACATCACCAGTACTAAGACATATCAACATATGTACTTCTTTATGATACACTGAGACCGACCGGTGCATCACTTCTGTGGTATTCTTCCCGAAAATGCATAACCTCAAGTAATTGTGAGAAAACATCAGACAACCCAAATTGAGGGATACTTTACAAAGTGACCTAATAGTCTTCAAAAGGGTCAATGTCATGAAAAACAAGGAAAGGCTGAGGAACTATCACAGAGGAGGCTAACACATGATAACTAAATGTAATGTGGGAGCCTGGACTGGATCCTGGGACAGAAAAAGGGCATTAGTGGGGAAACTGGTGAAATCTGAATAAAGTCCATAGTTAACAATATTGTTCCAATTGTAATTTCTTAGTTTTGACAATTATACAATCATTATGCAAGACATGAGCCTTATGGAAAGGCTGGGTGAAGGATAATGGGAACTTCCTATTTTTACAACTTTTCTGTTAAGTCTAAAACTATTTCAATATAAAAAGTTTTTAAAAATGTTTAAAGTATCAGTGAGTAAAGTAGCAAATTCTCCTATTTATAAAGATCTGGCTTTCTAGAACTATTCATTCTATGAATATATTAGGGGTTCCTCATATCGTCTTTTTTTCCCCTCAATATAATCTTGATATAGTAAACTAAAGAAGAGAAAGATAGTATTCCATTATTAAAAATACTCACTGGAAACTTTTTTTAGGATCCATCATTTAGGATCCAGAATTCATTCTTCCAGATCTAGTTTTTTAACATAGTTAAAATATGGGGAGAGACGTTAAATTACCAGTATCATTTTCCTGAAACTACAAATATTGGTACTCTCTCTGCCTCTGCCTCTCTTTCTCTCCGTGTGTGTGTAAACATATATGTATATATATACATGTATATGTATATATATATATATATATATATATACACACACACACACACACACACACACACACATATATACACATATATATACATGTATATACATGAAAGCAGGAAGGAAGAAAAGAAGGAAGACCGGACTAAGGAATCCCATAATTTCATAGAATTTGCAGTTGTTATCTCTATGCCATACAACGCATGTAACCACATAATAAATTGCAATGTCACTAAATCATAAGTGATAAGCACACCTATCATCTATCTAACTGGCACCGAAAGAAATAAGCAGTACCTTGATTGCAGTAGGTGCACTAGAGAGTGTCACTAATGTTCCAGCGGCTTCATACTTTACAGCGGGGCTCGATGACTGTAATAAGTTATAGATGCAGCGAATGAAACGAGCCCTTTCTGATGGATTGGCATGACAGACCTGGAGAAGAAAACATTTAGGTTTCAACTGACTTCATGGACACTTGCTTTAAAATTGATTTTTTAAAAAATAGATGTCAGCTTATGGGCTGCTACTTTTCTTAACTTGAAAGCTAAGAATAGTCTGAAGATGCCAGCAAACCTGGAATGAGACCCTGTAACAGAACACTGGTAATTTCAGAAAGAAATAGGTTTTACTTCAAATAATTGTTACAATTATTTATTTATTAAATTCAATCATAATTTGTATTTTCACTTTCACAAATGGCTTCCAGATGATTATAATAAAAGATGCATACTTATGTGTATAAGTGAAATAGAAAAAGAAAACGTAAAGTACAAAAGCAAGGACAACAACACAATAACCAAGTACACTAATAAGGGTACTGTGACAGATTATTAAATTTGATCCTCAATTTTTCTTCTGGATGTCATGTCAAAAAGGGAAAACATGGTGGATTATATAAATCTCAAGAGCTGATAAAAGGAAAATACCAGTTCTTAAAGCAAGAAAGATAACCTCTTTTTCAAGAACTACTACTTATTATTTGGAACTATATTCAATATTGAGGAGAAAACTAAAATTTGCTCTCCCGTTCTAAATGTATCTTAATACCTTTACATATGAAGTAAATATCCCTTATTTTTTCTCTTTTGAAGTTAGTATTTATGTTAGATTTTCCTAAAAATGTATCCAGTTAAATCTCTATTACTTGGGCATGACTCAAAAGCTAATCACTCTTCCTATAACATGAACCCTACTAGATAAAGAAGCCACTGAACAGCAGAGAACCCTTATTTTTGAGAACCTCAGTGGCATTCTTAAATCATACACATGAATTAAAACTATATATTTACAATTCTGGTTTCATCTGAAATGCCACTTCCATATGACTGATACCCTATATTAAAAGGGGCTTCTTTCCTGCAGAAGTAAAGATGGCTATAATGAATTAGCAGTGTCTGCTATAGGTATTTTTTTGTCCATATCATCCTACTTAAGTCATTCCTGATATATATTTTGTTGGCCTCTAATGGTATCAACAGCAAAAATGAATGTTACTGCATCTTTTATTAGAACATTAAGATGCAATCAATTTTTTTAAAGAATATATAATTAAAATGTTGCCAATAAAGTACTTCATTTTAAAACCAAATCTCTTATCTAGTTTTAGATTTCCTGTTAGTCAAAGGCCTGCAGTGTCATATTAGCATAAAGTCCCTCTTCTCTTTTGCAAACAGGCAACATAAAAGTATTTATAGCTTTTTTTGTTTGTTTTTAGATTTCTAAAGTAGTCTTGTGTGTACTCAAGAAAAGATCTTGAATTTTACTCCAAAGCCTAATTCACAATCTATTCAATGACTGAGCAGTACACAACAATTTCTTTGCAGTTGTATTGGGTCAAGCCATATGTTTTTATAGAATTCTTTACAATGGCTTAGAAAGAATGGAAGCAAATACTTGGAAAACACAATAAACCAAAGGAAAAACTAAAAAAGATTTTAAAAGGTAATGCTTGAAAACATTTCAATAATTAAAACATATTATTCTAGCAATTAAGTAGCTTCCCAGAAAAAGACTATTTACTCTTACCTTAAACTGATAAAGTTTATTTTATCCATCATAATTAGTCTTACCTTATAAATTAGTTCAACAATAACCAATTGAAGAATGTCTCCAAATGTCTGAACTTGATCAATACAAGTACTTAGGTAATCCAAAGCTCGATCCTAAACAAATAAGAATATATTTATCAAACTCCATCTCATTCAACAAAAGGACTTAATGCAACTTTGAAAAACATACACAACAAAATACAAAACAAATGAGGAAATCAAGACAAAGAAAAATTAGCTGAAAGAAAAAAATGATGGTTAACACATAAAGTCAAATACATATTCTAAAAATGGGCCACACATCTGGGGTCTGAATTTTCTAGCAGCTAAACCAAGGAGAAAAACACAATGTACTCAGGGTCATGACTCAGAGCATCAATACAATCAAAACAAACCAGCTGTTTAGGGGTGTAGTTATTCCTATTTCTGAGACCTAGAAGAAAAATCTCATCAATTCTCATATACTGAACATTGTGCTACAGAGAACTATGGCTTCAACAATATCTCTATAGTAAAAGTATCAACAAATTTCATTGAACTATTTCTGATTATGTTCCTTCATGTAGGTAAAATAAAAACACAGGTCAGTAAAACCAACTGTAAAGAGGGTAAAACATTGTGAACTAAGTAAGGAGTTTTCTTATAATCTTGTTTACAAGATAAAATGACAGCTTCAAAATTTCAAAGGAATGAATAGACTATATATTGTTTAATCTTCATTCATATTATTTCCCACATTTGATAATAAATACTGGATAGCAAAAATTGCAAGACTGGATGCCACCAAGGTGTGCAGTCACTGCTAATCACCAGTGGATCCATATACTTTAACCTCAGACAGAGCTGGATACAGAGTTGCTATCTGCTTATGAAATCTGAAGGGCCTAGTAAGAACACACATCGACACTGAACGTCACCCTTCTCTGGCAGACATGACTCAGCGTGGACCTTAGACAAAGCTACTATTGTTCTCTATTAAACAATTTGAAATCTATACCAAGAGAAGGAAAATTAGGCAATCAAAGCCTCAAAGTAAAGTGCCACAGGATATGGCCACAATAATTTCAATCTGGAAAAACAATAAAGTAGTTGTTATTAAATGCCTCGCCACTATTACCTAAAAAACAGAATATATACATAAGCAATATTCCAGAAAAGGTTAAGTAAAAACTGTATTTCCATACAAATTAAGTTCAAATATCTAAATAAATCAAAACATACAAATCACATGTTCTATAAACAAAATTACTAAAAATTTGATTAAACTTATGTAACACTTTTAATTCTCATTTAAATATAGTCATCAAAGTGACTTTTAAAAAGTACTTCACCTGATCTGCATGAATTAGCATCATAAATGCATTCCTTTTGCAACTTGCATCCTTTTCATTCACCAGAAAATCATGTATCAGTTCAGGAGCATCCGGTATAAGATGTTCAAAATTTCTTGAAATAAAAAAATATCCATGTTCAATAAAAACCTACTTTGTTATTTTAGTAACTCTCTGGACACTATCAAAATTAACCTTTATCAAACTTTATAACACTATCAATTGTTTTGCTTTTCAAAACATTGTCAATTAGAAAATTGTGAGTAGGAATCACAAGCTTACCTCTTCATCCATTAAGTTATCAAATTTTTCTAGTTCAATGTAGAAAAAGCTGATTTATTCAATATGCTATCAACTATCTTTAATAATTGTCTTTCATATACTTTAGAAATATAATATTGATGCTCATAATAATACCCTCAAGGTACTAAAAAGATCCTTCATTAAGAATTATTAGAGAAAAAAAAAATAGTTCCTTGAATTTCACTAGTTATGCACTATATTTATTCACTTATTTACTCACTAACTTACTTCTTATTTTGGAAATTTTTAAGTATTTGTAGTCTACAGAATAACGGACACCAGCTAATAAAAACCATCACCTAATCTCAACTATGACTAATTCACAGCCATTTTTGTTTCACCTCTACCCTTTCCCCACTTCTCTCCCCCCATATGATTTTGAAGCAAATCCCAGACCACTTATCATTTCCTCTGTAAATATATTGGTACGTTCTCTAAAATTAAGAGTTCTTTCTTTTTAAAACTAATTGTAATACCATTATTGTACTTTAAAAAATTTAACAATTAATATCACCATATAGACAGTTTTCAAATTTCAAATTATCTTATAAACGGCATAATTTTTGTGCATGCACTGTAGCGTAAATACTAAAATTTGTGTAGCCTGTATGGTAGTTTTCAAAGAACTCTGTTATCAATCACTTTCCCTAACAGGTAACAAAAACTAATATAACAGAAAGAGAACTGTGAAATTATATAACACCCAACTATTAAAGTACAAAGATATTTATCAAAATTACATCCTACTTCTAAACGGACTAATACCAGTGATTGTAAAAACCAAACATTCTAGCCTCATCTAACTGGTTCCTTGAATTGTTTTTAAAGTCCAAAATCTTCAGCTTTCTAAGAACAGCAGTAATCAGCTGAAAATTGCCACCCTTCCTATTTAAGAAGTTCCCTCTGTAACGTCTCTAAGGGTAAAAAGACAAGACCCACATTCCACAAAAAGAGAATTCTACAACAGGGTCAAAAACTCAAAGCCTACAGGGACTAAGTAAGTGAATAAATTAATTAAGTGGGCTGGAGTAATACAATTGAGAATGACAAGTACTGTTATAAACTAGAAAGTGTACAACCTGTTTAAAGGAGGCTACTGTCATTGAATTTCAGCAGATTGTTGTCATGCAGAAACTAGGGCCCAGTGTTTCCAGATCTTTGATTTTTCAATGCTGACAACTTGATGATAAGGAAAAAAAATCTTGTTCAGGCCAAACAAAACATATCTGAAAGCTGCATACAATCTGTCAGAAACCATTTTGGAGCCTCTAGTCTAAAAGACTAAACAGAACTAGGCCAAAGGAGTGTCTTTATTTACCTATAGATGGTATAGATGGCCAAAACAGCATTTCTTCTAACATAGCTGTGTCGATGCTCCAAACAAGCACGGATAGCTGGCATTAAAGGTTCTAGCAATTCTGCTTCTTTCAATTTGCAAAGAAAACGAAGAGTAGATCCTCGAATAAATTCATTAGGATGCTGAAGATCCTGATATAAAAAATTTAAATATGAAATGTTGAGTTTCAACATTTTGTTAAAAAAAGTTTTCAATGCAACATTTTCCAATGAGAAAATTAGAAAGTAGGATTGAGGAAAAAGACCTAGATGATCAGATAAGTTCCATCAAATTCCTACTGATTAAAGCAATTTTTATGTATCACATCAATGTCATATTCTGTGTCACTGTTTTTTATTAACAACATAAAAGTGCATGGAAAATGTCTGAAAAGAAGTATCAAAACTTTTTACAATAACTCTTTATAACTTCAGTTCCAAATATTTACACTTCACATCTTATCTAAGATTTAATTTTAAAGACTAAAACAAAGCCCATTCCACCAATTTTACAATGATCTAAAATCAAAGCAATACGCTGAGATAATTATGATTTAGTTTACCTTTCTATATGCATCACATACAAGGATCATTTCATGTAAAAGTCTTCCATCTGGAGTTGTTTTAGGAACAATTTCCCAAAATACCAGAAGTAATTTTTTGATAGTGTGATCCTGAAGAGGTAACACAAAACGAATGATGGTCATCAGAAGTCCAGGAAGCTTCTCACCATTCAGAATCATAATGATTACTTTCTTCAAAGCTTCAGTCTTTGACTTCACATCTCCTTTTTCTGATTCAAAAATTAAACAAGTGCAATTATTTCAAAATAAAATTCCTCAGATAATTTTAAAAGCAATTAACAAAATATTTTCTCACTTGACCAGCAGAATGGTTAATAAAGGCACTAACCCAAGTAACAAGGGTACTCTACCTGGCTATGCCCCAAGCAAACAAGCTATATGACTTTACACAAGTGATTTATCTCTGAATCTCATGATTCTTTACATATAATATCAAGGCACTGGATTATATCTTTGGTCCCTAACCAATGGAATTAATGACGAGGCCAGGAATTTACAGGCATACTAAATAATATATGTCTCAAAC
This sequence comes from Rhinolophus sinicus, assembly GCF_036562045.2. Taxonomy (NCBI): domain Eukaryota; kingdom Metazoa; phylum Chordata; class Mammalia; order Chiroptera; family Rhinolophidae; genus Rhinolophus; species Rhinolophus sinicus. The sequence goes on from NC_133756.1 coordinate 129,314,786, forward strand.
ACACATGCAGCTATTTTTCAAAATGTAAACAGATGCTACTGAGTGTTTCTGAATTCAAAGTAGCTGTTAAGTGAATGTGTATTTTTCTCAACCGAAGTTACAATCACTATTATGGAGGTGGGGGAGATCAGTGACATGTTTTCCACATTAGGAAGATCCTCAACCTCAAAAAGGTCGGGAACTGAAAACTAGATTAATTCCAAAATCCTATCATTATTTCTACAGGCCATAAAACTTTAGAATCTTTCTTAAGAAATTACCTAAAAAATTTCAAGAAAATTAAAATGTACTAGATTAGTTGCCATTATTTAGAATTAAGGATAACACAATTTAACATATTAGTTTACTGTTACATAGCCTAGAAAAAAATATGTACTATATTTTACACAATCTATAACGTCGCATCATTATCATTGCATACAAGAATTTATGGTACATCTTTTTGATCCAAAATTCAAAAGCAGAAATATAAGAGACAAGCACAATGCTACTACAATTGTTTTGATCCTAAATATAAACAAATATCTAGAAGAGAGGACAAAGAGAGATGACAAAAGTCTTTAATAATCTTCAAGTTATCGTGAGGGGAAAAAAACAGAACTAGAAATAAATTTCCAACAATTAGAGCAAAGTGGCTATTAAAGAGTTCCTTGCTGTTGTCAAAGAGACAGAGACTGAATGACTAGTCGACAGTTATGAGAAGGATTTTACCTTGTACGAGGTAAATATCAAGTTCATTCTAGCCTCCAAAGATGATATATCTATTCCTAGCTTGGTATGATATTTTAACATGTTGCAGAAGAGAAAATATCCTCAGGTATAGGAACTGAGAACACAGTGAGGGTTATTGCCAAATATATCCCAAAGGGGTCAATAATTTTGTTTAAAACAGATTAACTTCCATGCATCTCTCCCTGTTCAGCATATTCAATTTCCTGCCCCATATGAAAAAAAATTATGGTGTATACTACATTGAATCAAGAAATAAACGTGAAAGGATGAACTGAGTATCAATCTGGGCAAACTTTCAGTTTTTTAAATCTGTGAGGATGACGAAAAGCATCAGGAGAAATGACAGCAGCTGAGAGCAATAACCATGAAAATAAGACAGACTAGTCCAAGTTCTATGTGGCTAAAGTTGTATTTACTCAGCCTAAACAGGTTTTCCTCTCTTTGTCCCAAAGTTTCCTTTCTGAATTTAAAAAAATAAATAAATAAATAAAATTTCCTACTTTGTCTGATAGTGTACAGGAGAGTCAAAAGGTATAAAATTATATCACTATAATGCTGATGGCTTCTTTTGTTCCAGTTTTGTCTACTTTTCACAAATTAGCAAATCCTAAAAGTTTAGCAGGCTAGAACACCACTTGTAACTAAAGGTTAAGTTTTAAAAGTTTACTAGCAAACTTGTAAAAAAATCTATACCATTTTTATTTCAAGCCCCTCCACACCCGAGTTCTATTTATTTCAACAATTCAAACTGAGGTGAAGGATGTTCCTATGCACATCTTCTGTTCCTTTATGAATACTACTAAAAATATGGAAAATTTCAAATATCACTTCAGTGCACCAAAATACACTAAGTACTTCCTACTCTCCAGGGAACTTATATAGTCATTAGAGCTCATTCCAACAAATGTAAAGAAAAGTGTAGGTAAAGCAACTCACTATTTCACCAAACAAAAAAAGTATTTGTTACTTAAACTGGAAATTACTTCTAAACAGTTTCTCCTCTCAACTCTTTTGAGGTAAAGTCACAAATTTTAGACTACTTATTTATTTATTGGTTGGGGGAGAGTAGTAAAGGCAGCTGCAATTAAGAAAAGGCTACTGTTATAATTAAGAACAGGTTTTGTTCTTTACCTTCCCAGCTATAACCTTAAGTATTTTGCAGGGGTCTAAAAATGAAAACTTTTAAATTATAAGAAAAAAAAAAGAAAGTCTATTCATTAATTTGCATTTCATTCCACTATCTTATGTGAATACGAATATATATACACAACATATGTATGAGTATACACATGTATACACATATATTTTGTATGTACATATATTTTGTATATAAGGGTATCAGTTTAAATGCCATAAAAGAGGGTTTTCTTTCTTCCTTCTCTAAAACTAGACCTCAATAGAAACCTAATATTAAGTAATCTAAAATCAGGAGGTATTCCATTATTACTGATTAAGAGGGGGGAATATACAAGTAAGTACTGTCTCCTTTCAAACTGCAAACTATCTTCTTAAAGATACTTTCAAGATTTGAAGCATAATTTTCACTCTACTCTGTTTTAACCAGTAGTTATCAGTTTAAGTTAGTAGTTCAATTAAAAGACAATCATTATTTTGGAACGTGCATTACTTAAATTTTTTTTTGACAGAATCATTCAAAAAAAGGAGACATATACTTTTAAAATTCAGAAATATACTTCTTTTCTCCTTCGCATAATGCTTTAAAATGAAAAGCTTAACCCTGGAAAATGAATGTGTATTCCAGGGTTGATTTCATTTGTTCAACTGGTGGCGAACACAAAGAACAAAGTTCTTCTGGTTTTACAAGCTAAGCAATATGAATTAAATACACAAAGGGACTAAGATATTCAAATACACATTCTCTCAACCTGTTATGTACTCGTATAGAGAACTGTCAACTGCTTTTAAGCATAATATTATTAAACTACACAAACCATTATGTTATTTTTAGTAATGTCTAACAATTAAACTATCACATTTCTTTAGTTTTACTACGCTAAACTGAGATGTTTTGTTTCCAAAAACCAATACTGCAAGTCTAAAGGTAACAAGTTTTCATTTTTAGTAAGACAAAAGGTTTACTGAAGAGATATTAGAAGAAAATATTTAGGCACAAATTAAACATTTCTAATTATAAAAGAACCTGAAATACAAATAAGCTTTTAATTTTCATTTTCTTTTTCAAACATGATCAAAGTTTACCTAGATCATTTTTTAAGCTGATTTCAGATGGTGGTTCTGAATCCATTGGCACGTTAATTAACGTATAGCACACGTTCTCGGCAGCCGTCATGGTTCCTGGTTATAATCAACCCTTGATACAAGATTTAAGTATCACAGATGCCAGGAAATCTAGGAAAATAAATACAAGGATATCATTACAAGTAAAAAACAATAACAAAACACCAAAAACACAATCAGTAACCTTAGTGATCCTTACTGTCTATAAAGTTGATTCAGTTTGGCTTCTGAGTATTGAAGTTGCAGAAGGGGAGAGTTAATCTATATCGTGTCCCATAAAAATAAAGCCTAATGTAATAAAAATCATTTATCAGTTTTGACCTAAGGTATATTAGCTCCTACTCCACAACCCCGCCCAGGGTTTAGAATGCTGCGCTGCAGAATGAGGGGCCACAATACAGTGACAGGCCCCCAGCCCCACCCCACCACATTACAGAAGGGACTTACCATAACCCCCAACCTGAACTGCTCAAGTTAAGAGACCCTGTGCACGGTTAACCTGCTAAACCCTTGAAGTGTTTTATCGTGTTCATCGGTGGGTCTCGACTCTGCGTACGTGGATCGGTGCGCTGTACCTCCACGCCCCTTTCCTGTCCCTTTTCTCCTGCAAAGCAAGCCCCAGCCTGGAATGGCGAGCCCCGGAGGCCTGGGAGGGAGACGACCAATGGCCTCTATACAGGCCGGGACCGGGCGTCCGGCCCAGAGCTTCCCAGACCCCTCGTTCCACTTCGCCAGGCCTGGACGCGAGCGGCCTAGTCTCTCCCCTTCCGCATCTTCCCGCTATACAGCCAGTTCCTCCAACTCTGCTCAGCCCACCACGCCTTTGGGGTTGGGGGTTCGTGGCCCGCTACCTGGCTCCGAGGGGCAGCAACTGGGGCAACCGCGAGACCGTCTCCTCCTGCTCCAACCCCCAGCAGTAGCGGAGGCTCCGCGGAGTCCTTGGCTGACGTGGAAGGGGTGGGGAGACGACCGGAGCTGCAGCCGTCTGGCACCTACGGCAGCGCAGAGAGGACACGCTTTCTACGTCCTGTGGTTGCGCGCTGCCAGTACGTCCTGTAAGTTTCTTTCTGTTTTTTTCTCTTGTCCGTGGTTGGTTTAGGCCGCAGAAAAGATTGGAAATACATATTTAATGTTTTCCCTGAAAGCCTGAATTAAGCGCTGTGGAAACTTGAACGCGATTTAGAAATAGTTTCCTATTCCAGGTATTGAAACAGTCACGGGGAGGAAGTGCTTGGAGAGAGAGGAAACACATTTTACAGGGCTGTTTGATCCAATGGAAAAAGCACGAGATCGGGAGCTAGAAGTCCGTCCACCCACTAGTAAACTGGGGAAGTAACTGAATACTACTTGAGTTAGTAACTTCGGTTTATCTAATAAGGGACACTCGATTATATGAAGATCTATTTCAGTTCTTAACATCTGCAGTAATTTGAATCTCTGCCTCTGCTGTTAGGCTGGAGTTGCTTGAACACCAAAGTCACACTGTATGACGTGGCTTGTTTTAGTAACGGTCCCTTTCCCGATCCATTCTGAACATCCAGTAAATTTGAATTTATTTTATGCATAAAGGGAGATCAACAGTCACTGTTTTAAAGGATTTTACTATCTCCAAAAGACCTAATTTTTACAGTGACAATCCGCCATGGCACCTTCAGTTTTGCCCATTTGAGGTTCCATACCAGACTCCCCCATGAAAGGTTTCGGCCAATTATTAATAAAAGAAATTGATGCCTTAAGAAAAATATTGTGAATACAAAGGGGTCTGACAGGACCTGCCCTTAGTAACAGGTTCACCTCGGTTAGGGAGATAGAACACAAACAGAGCATCCATCTAAAATCCAGCTATTTTGAGACTTCTTTTTGGAGGCATCAAGCAAAAAAATTCCTTGATCACCCAAAATATATCACAAAGGCCATGTGCTTATAACACTTTCTGAGTGCTCCTCAAATCCTGTGCATCCACTTAAAACTGTTTATCTTGAGATAATTGTAGTGACATAAATACAGAAATCCCATATACTTTTCACCTAGTTTCTTTCAATGGTAACATCGTGTATAATCATAGTACAATATCAAATCCAGGAAATCGACATTGACACATTCACTTGTCACATTTTACCAGTTTGACATGCACTCATTTGTGTAGTTACCATGTTTAGATTCCAGTAATCACCACCAGTTAAGGTACAATTCCATTACAAGTATCATTCCTAACATTTTATAGTCACAGCCACTTCTCTCCGTAACACCTGGAAATTACTAACCTGTTCTCTATTCTATAATTTTGTAATTTCAAGATGTAATATAAATGAATTATACAATGTAACCTTTTGAGATTGGCTTTTTCACTTAGCATAATTCCTTGAGATCAACCCAAGCTACCTGTACAACACGTTGTTCCATTTCTGTGTATTCATTTTTAACATGAGATTTTTTACAACTGCAGTTATCTGGTTTCCAAGCCCACTTACCAAGAAATGACAATCTGTTGGCATGAAATGAAACCCAAGAGAGCATAAAAACTAGACTTAGCAATAAGAAAGCTCAGCAGTTTAGGGCCATGGTGAATGGTGTAGGACTAACCCTGTCCCTTCAGTTGTCCTGAAGGCTCCCTTGTGTTATGGAATAATTTGAGGCTTATCGTGACCAAGTTATTAAGTAACTGTTAAATATGAAAAAAGGAAAGAAAATGTAATGTTTTATAAAATCTCATTTAGGGTCTGTACTTAAAATTGTCAGGCGGTGTATATATTATTGTATATTCTTAAATACAGAGCTTGTTAAACAGGTATCAGAACTTTATGTAGTCTAATTCTTCCTGACTTATTAAAACATGCACTTTTGTTTTGGGACTTATTTTTACTCTAGCATGTAATTACATCATTTTGAATGCTTTTTAAATTATACATTATTTGAGAGCAAAGACTTTGTCATATACCAAGAATCATAAATACTTAACATGTCTAGGAAATCAAGGCCTAGAGAAAAGGGACTTAACCAAAACTGCAAAATAGTCAAACACTGAAAAAGCTAGGACCAGAATCTGAATCTGTCACCTACTTTACTGCCTCTTGTTTTTAACCATACCAGTACTTCAAAGATGCACACATAGATACTTAATAAATTCCAGGTGAATTATCTTTATATCAAAGTTGTCACGTCCCGTGCGATGAGGGCTGTGGGGAGTGAGGACGGCAGTGCAGGGTTAAGAAAAGACAGTAGCCAATGATAGAGTGTATGCAGGGCCAAGGGGATCCAGTCTCAAGAACTGGGCCTCAAATCGGGCCTATGCATTAGCTTTTATTAGTTAGGTGAGGATAAAGCTTGTCAATCTCAAGATCTGTGAATCCTATACATCATAATAGGAAACTGATTCAAGCCAATCACCCTTGCCTGCAGGCAGCGGAACATTAAGTCTCAGGATGTATGTACTTTCCCAAAGGACAAAACCTTTATGCATATGAATAGATGGAGAGCACATCATTGAATCTCTTCCCCTGCAGGTTGTGGGAAGGAATGCAGCCACAGAGGCAGAGGCTCTCCTTAGCTGGGGAAGGTGGGGGGCTGTGCCCACCTCTATGAACCCCATGGGTTCTCCTGTTGGTCTCCACTTGACTGCACCTGGCTTAAGTTGTCCCCCCCCCCATGGGGAATCTTACTTGTCATTGGCTGACCAGCCATCTTACTGGGGCCAAACAGGGAGACATAAGGTGCAAACACAAAGGTGAAGGAAAGTCCCTTAAAGGATCCGTCTCACAGACTCTCCTTTCTTTAGGGGCAGGTACAAGGAGACAGATGGGTAGGCTGCTGCGTGGCAACAAAAGTGATAGGTTTTATGAGAGGACATTAAGAATTTTGTTTACAATTAACAGACTAAATGGAATTGAGTATAACAACTAGATAAACTGACATAAAAAGGCATCACAATGAACTCTGTACAATGCGGTTGAATCTAATTGGGGTGAGGAAAGTTTTAAGTTCTAAAGTCAGTGTAGAAGACTAAAATCACATGTTGAAAAAAATTACTAAATTGCTCCCAAAGTACAATATGGATCAGTTTTTTTTTTTTAGCCGACTGCCAGCCAACTTTGGTTTACATTTAGGGAACAGTATACAAAAATTATACATGCACACACAAAATCTTTAAACAATAGAATCACTTAACAAAGGCTCACACAGGAGAACAGACCTGCCTGAGGAAAGAGCAGATAACGAAATTTCTCTTATGTTGTCTCTACCAGACTATACCCCCATTGAGTCCGAAGGCAGGCGGGAGGCCTCCCTCATTCAGTTTTATTTTGTTTGTGAAAGTTACATGTGCTTGATGCAACTTCATTCAGTTAAATGACCACATGGTACTTGTGGCCTTGTCCCAAGTTCAAATGGCTGACTCTTGAGGCTACTCCAAAGTGGAGACTAACATTTCACATATTCCTGTATTTAGTCAGGTTTTTCTCTCAACGATGTTCCCAGTTTCTCTTATTACTCTCCGCTCAAGAAGTTACAGATTTAAACCTAGGAACCTAAGAATGCTTTTCAAGTTTTGAGCAATCTAGAAAAAAAAATCAAATGAACATTTTATAAAATTTTGAGTATACAAGGTGTTTTCACATAAATTGTCCCATTTAACACTCAGACTAATTCTCTGAAGGATTTCCTTAAAATAAGGCTAAGTATAATTTGCCTAAAGCCAATAGCAACTAATTAGCAGAATTAGGTCTAAAATCCAAGTTCCCTATCTATAAATGAACTGCTCCTCTCCAGAAAGATATGAATATATTCATTATATTCATAACTCCTCTAAGGCTTCTTAGCAGCAAAATTTTGGATTATTGCTTTTGTTTTTTAAATCAGATTTCCTTTAATTTCATTTTGTATGGTCTAAGATAAAAATTGTTCTGCAGTATCTTGGTACACAGCTCACAGGAATGAATAATGGAAGGCAGCCTCAAGATTATGCTGGAGTTTGGTTGAGCAGGATAAAAGGAAATGATGGTTTCAGATTAAAATTTCCCTTTTGCAGAGCTATCATTGCTGCCATCTGCTGGTCGGAAAGAAAAACAATTTACGTGTTAATAATCTTGCTACTACTATTGCTTGAAGTGGTAGTTTCTTAGGTTTTATCAGAATCTCCACAGCTGAACCCTGAAATTTGTATTCTGACCCAAATCTCCATGAATTCTCATGCAGCCAGTTCATACACTGGGGAATTAGTATAAGGCTGTGATAGATAAGAGTTATTTTTCCCCATCACTAAAAATAAGGCAATTTGACAAACATGGCAAATGACCAGTTGTAATCCCAGACTATTTATATAGTTGAGGCTACTTAAAAAAAACAAAAAACAAAAAACTCAATACTCCAGCAGGTGAAACAATTTTATTTCACAGTTGTCTTTAAAACCACGAAGACACTATATTCTTTATATAAAAACATTAGTACAGATAACTATACTTTCTAGAAAATGATTATATAGACCCCTCTTCAAAGAAAAATGCATCACAATATATGGTTTACAGTGAAGGTGCTTGGAAAAAATTCACACCTGGACTGATTCCTAAAACATACCACTTCACCACTACATCTTTTGGTTCAAAGTATAGATTACTGCCAACGGTACATGTTCTTGCCTTCTTACATATTTGATAATACACATATAGACTGGTTTATCACTTAATGCTCCATTGGTTCATCAGCCTTTTCTGCAGGTTCATCAGCAGGTTGGGCAGGCTTAAGAGGGAAAGAAAAAAGAAAACAGGTGATACTACGTCATAAAAGAATTTATGAGAAAAAGGAGCTAGGTGATACTTCGAATACTCAGTTTTAGTTCACTGTCCTGTTGAAATTTCTAAACAGTTTTTTTTTAAGTAGATATAATTTTATAGTTCTGAAAACCTAAGCATCATTGAACAATCCTAGCATTTTACCACACTGTCTTGCACAATAATAAATGGTCTTCCTTTTATTATAACTACTAGCCTTAAAATACAATCAGCACATTTTAGACATCCTTTTCCTCTTTAGCACTAATAAACACAGCAAAAATATGACCAAACAAACCACTTGTGTGGCACTCCACTGCATTCTTCCCAAAAGTGTTGGTTCTTACTAACTACGGTTTAAATAATGCAAATCTTGCTCCTCCAAACAGTACCAACAATATCCTTTTCAAATTGAGAAGAAATTCATGTAGAAAAAATTTCTGTACAGGGCATTTCCAATTACACAGCTATTGAGTAAGCGTCTATAAATAGCAAATGTGCATTCTAAATATCCAATATAAAAAATCAGTATTTAACCTGGGATTCACCAATACTTCTCAATCCTTTTCTCAGTATTTGTGAAGAACCAACTTAAGTTTCCAAAGCTGGTCCCAGTGAACTTTCTCTCAGTCCCACTCCTATAGACTCCTGGCTGGCCCTATGACTTACTTTAGCCAACAGAATGTGCAGAAGTGGTGCTGTGCCAGTACTGAGCCCTGGCCTTAAGAATGCCTGGCAGCTTTCACTTTTAAGCTTTTGAACGTGTGCAAGCTCTGAGCTGCTACACTGCTAGAGAGACCCTGGTGAAGGAGAGGCCCTGAGACTACATGGACAGAGGCTCAGCCATTCTAGCAGAGGTCCCAGTCTTATAGTTGTCTAAGATACCTAGAAAATGAGTAAAGATGACATGTGAGTAAAGCCATCTTGGATGTTCTAGCCCCACCCCCTCAATGACAGCAATGTTTTGGAGACTCAAGTGAGACCAGCAAAAAAATCATCAGCTGAGCCCCAGTCAACCTACAGAATTGTGAGAGAGACGGATGACTAAATTATCAACCCTTTTTGTGTTTATGGAGACCACTGCCCCCTCAGTATTTCACTTTACTCAGCTTAGTTTTCCTACTGCCATTTGAATTATGAGCTTATCAGTAAGACAAAAATGGCAGATTTATAATTGTAGTAGGAACAGCGGTTTACTATAGAACTAATAAAGCCTCTTGTGTTATGATTAGTTATATACCTGTGCTTTTCTCTGTGGCCTTTCTTCAAGACCTTCCAGGAATGGAGACACATCATCATCATCATATATTGTAAACTCCAAGTCTTTACCAACAATTCCAATGGAAACATTCTGAGGGGGAAAAAAAAGGTGGAAAAAAAAAAAATCAAAGAGAATTAAGGTTGAAAAATGCTTATGATAAAATGCTGGGTGAAAAAAGCAGAATAAAAATTTATATAGTACTTGAATAAGATTTAAAAATACTTAGTGTAGGTTAGAAAGAAGAAAACTAGTAAGCCCTTGTAATTTATATATTTAAATATTCAATTGTGATAATCATGAGTGACCCCGAACAAAGATCTATGTCACCTAGAAAATTTGCAAATTGGCTCATAATGGGAATGTGCTGCAGACCAGTGTGAAGGAACAAACCACTTAGCTGGAAACTAAGCCTAACTCCTAAGAAACAATCAAATTAGTTTCTTGAATAAGATATGATGGTTCTTAATAAAGAAACAGAAGTTGGGGTTCTAATGTGTTGAATTTAGTGAGGACTTGAAACTAAGTTTTACATTGGAAAATTAAAGAGCAATACTTAAAATGTTCAGTTAATGCTAACCAGTGCAAAATAGCTCCTGTAAAATTAAAATTTTAGTGAAAATTTTAGGCATGAGGATATATAGCCCATTTTCTATGATTCAGTAAAATTATGAAACCAGGAAACCAGACACTTGAACAAACTTTTCCAAATTGTAAATGTTGAGAGTCAACTGTATACGCAGCTTTTAAAAGACAGTCATTGTGATACCATAATAGGTAGTTTAAACAAATTTTAAAAATATTAATGTACTTTCCTAATTTTTTTGAGAGTATTATTTTTATAAAAGGAAAACTTGTTTAGATTATGCAGGCTATAAAGCCTATGTTAAGAACATACATATCGAATAATAATTATCCAACCACTATAACAAAATGTATTTATAATATGCTGACTGATCTTCACCCTAATTAATGATCAGTAACTTCAAAGAGGCTTTTAGTGGTTCCTGCATTGTACTATACAGGTCCCTAGATCATTCATTCTCCCCCTTCTCCGGGACAACTGTACTATTATCCATTCTCCTTGCAGCTTAAAATCTTGCTCTGATTTCTCTGAGAAAATAGAAGCAAATTAAGAAAAGAATGTTCAGACCTTCCACAGTATCCACTTTTTTGTATCTGTGTCCCTACATTCTTTCCCTTCCTGTTACTATGAATGAACAGTCCAACTTCTTCTTTGAGGCCGACCTTTCCACCTGTGTAATGTTCAAAGAAACTGGTCTAGCAACTTTTATTTCTCCTACATATATGTTTCCCTTTATTTTCATAACCATACAGCACACTTGCTATAATTTCTCCCATCTTAAAAAATCAAAGTAACAAAAAACCCTTTTTTCACTACATTCTCTTCCAGCCATTACCCCATTTCTCTAGACCCACAACATATTATCTATATATCCTCCAAACCGTATCCAATTCCTCCTCCCATTCTTTCCTAATTCCATTCCTATCAGTCTTTTGCCCCAATAATCCATTAGGACTATTTAGTCAAGTCCCCAGTGACATCATTACTAATCTAATGGTTAATTCTCAATCCATATCTTTCTTGATCAATTAGCAATTTTTCATTCCCTCCTCCTTGAAATACTTTCTTCATTTGCTTTTAAGGATACCTCATTTTCCAAGTTTTCCGCCTACCTCTTGGGCCATCTTTCTCAGTCCTTTTTGCTGATACCTACTCACCTCCCAATCTCTAAACGTTAAAGTGCCCTTGGCCAAGTCTTTACACCTCTTGTATATTCGATTCCTTTAGTAATCTCATCCAGTCCAGTTTCTTTCTAAAAGCCATTTCTGCATAAAGACTCCAAAATTTATAACTCTAGGCTAGACCATTCTCCACCAAACTCCAAGGGGTGCACATTTGATAACTGCTTAGTCTATACTGCCAAATGGTCAAACAATAGGCATTTCAAATTTTATGTCCTCAACTAACTGCCTGATCTTCCTTCACAAACCCTACCCCAAAACCTGTTCTATCATAAATCTCTTCTTTTAGTCAGGCCAAAAACTTTGAAAACATCCTTTTTTTTAACATCTCATACCCCCACAGCCAACTTGTTAGCAAACCTTTTCAGCTCTAATTTCAAAACATACGCAAAACTGAACCCCTTCTAATCATCTACAATTGTTCTAATCCACCACAATCTCTCACCTGAATTACTGTCACAATCTTAAAACTATTTCCACCCATGCCCCCATTACAATCTGTTCTCTAAATGGCAACCAGAGTGACTCTTAAAACCTAAATTAAATCAAGTATTCTTCTGCTCAAATTCTAAGAGCCCACTCAGAGTAAAATCCAAAGTACCTACGATGGTTTATAGGAGACACACAAGCTGGCCTCCATTCCCTTTCTGACTTCCTTCCTTATCTTCTTCTTGAGCACTGACTCTAACACTACTGGCCTCTTTGTCTCAAATACTAGAAACATCCTGGACCCAAGGCCCTTGCACTTGTATTCCCTGGAATAATCTTGCTCTAGACATCTGCATGGCTCATTCACTCACCTCCTTTAGCTCTTTTCCTCAAATTCTACTTTCTTAGGTCATCCTTGACCACCCTATCTTCAATTATACCCACTATACCACCTTCCTATACCCAATTGGTCCCTCTTTAACCTGCTTTATTGTTTCTATAGCATTTATCACGTTCTACTATACTACATAATTTACTTATGGGCACACTGTTTGTCTCCCCACACTTGGATGTATGTACCATAAAGGCCAACATGTTTTATTGTGTTTACTATATTCTCAGTGCTTAGTGCCTGCACCTAGTAGGTACTCTATACATGTATTTGTCAACTGAATTAATAATATGAAGACATTCTTATCTGCTGATGAAATAAAGGACATCCTACATCAGACTTACTGGTTTTATTGCTTTATACCAAAAAGAAATGTTTAAAAATTGTTTCAAAATCTGATCACTTAGTGAATAGCTTAAAGAGAAAGAATGAGCCAAGGCAACCATCTCCCAAATGAAAGAACTATAAGCATATACTCTTCTATTACTTATATTTATGCAATAAATGATTAAATTGTATTGTTAATATCTACAATTGAAAAACGTGATTTTTACCTTTGTAGTTAAGTCCTGTTCTGCGGGAAGCGTCTCTCGTAAGGCACGCAGACCATGCTTAACCAGTTCATTCAAGTTACCTATATGTAATAAGTTTAACAATTATTTCTTAATTTCATCTTCACGCTAGGCTTCTTTTATCTGTTGGGCCTATAGTCTAACATCATGGTTTTAGTCACATACTAAATATATCACAATAAAAACAGCCAAAAGTTTAATGGTTAGCCCTATAATCTTCTTCTAATAACACTGCTGAGTATTATTTTATTTAATGACAGGACACATAATTTTTGTTACTAAATTTGACATTTTCTTAAGTTAAATCAAAATTCTGATTCATAAAGATACAGCTCAAAGTTTTATAGAATGTATTGTGGAATTCTAGTTGCTATATTTACTTTTTATAAAAGGAGTCTCTAACTCTATGTGGCCAGTATTACCCTGATAACAACACTAGACAGAGATATCACAAGAAAATAAAACTACGGCTCAACATGCCTTATGAATATATACACACAAAAAAACTCAAAATACCAGCAAACTGAATCCAGCAACATTTATGTTTATATAAACATTTATACATATCATTTCTGTTATACACTATGATCAAGAAGGATTTATCCCAGGAATGCAAAGCTAGTTTAACATCAAAAATCGATCAATGCAACATACCACAATAGAATGAAGGGGGGGAAAAAACACATAAACACATAATCACATCAACAGATGATTTAAAAAGCATGTGTTAAAACTCAAGATCCTTGCCTAAGCAAAACACTTAAAAACCTGCCCTATGATCACATCTTACATCTTTTCCTTTCTTTTCCACAGCTACAGACTTTTTACTTGTTTATGGATTAGTAAATGTAAAAATGTCTACAGCAAAAAGAACAGAATCATAGAAAATGAAAAATTGTAAACAGAACTTAAAATTGGTAGCAGGTACAGTGTTTCTCAACTCTGATTGAGGCACACTTCAAACCAACTGAACCAAGAAGCTTCAAGGTTCGGGACATATTTGTATTCTGAAAAAGTTCTACTGAAACTACTGTGGTAGTCAGAAGGGGTAAAAGCTAGTATATGTAATAGAAATAATAAACATTTCATGAGCTTAATTTTTTAAAGTCTTTCTGGAAGATTGATAGTTTTCTTCATTTAGGATACTATGCTAATTCACTATGTAAAGAGTGGAGGGGGCAAAAAAAAAAAGTCACTTACACTCCATAAACTCAGACATATGTCTCTCCAAGTAAGTACGAGCTGATTGAGAACGGGCGCCAATGGACATAGCTCTGCAGTCAAAATAGTTAGCAGATGGACAGGTTTGGAAAATATGAGGGCCCATATCCTACAAATAGAAAAAAAATACACTATATAATTCTTGACTTTGGTTGAGCTAAAAATTAGAATATTGCTAGTCAGTTTAAAAAAATCATTAAAATATAATAATACTCTATGAACTTACATCATAACCAGCAATAAGCAGCCCAACACCATATGGTCTCCGGCCGTATCTTTGCGTTGGTATCTGTGTCTCTTAAACTGGTTAAAGAGCCTTTTCTAACGAGGAATAAAAAACTACCTTTATTTTCAAATTAAATATCATTAACAAAGAGCTCTGGTTTCTTAATTGCTGCATAATCTACCACAGGAAGATGACAAAACAGAGCAATATTTCTTTGGTCTAGTATTAAAAAATGTTGAGTTATCCACCAAACCAAGAACCAATGCTAGCAAAATGTTCTCCCATGGAGAGAACCTCATTCATTTTGGATATAAGAGGTTAAAGATTTTTTGCGATGTCTAGAACCACCAATAAAAAACTTTACATCTCCTCTGAAACTGATGGTTGGACAGTTTTCTTAAAATTGAGCTCATCCGTGTCTGAAAAATTTCAATTGCTTATAAGAACTGATGAAAGAGCAAAACAATTACTTATTTAGAACACATTCTAACTGGTAAAACTTCCCACAACTCTCCTAAATTTTAAACATTCTGTTATTGAAAAGTAACTACCCTTTTTTCACAATCTTATCTATGTTATAACTAATAACTAATGTAAGAATTAAATATCAAAATCTTCTACAGTTCACGACCAAAATGCTGACATAAAAAGGATACTGCTTCCGATTAGAGCTACAAGACGAGACACAGGAAGAGGCCTGTCAAATACAAATCTGGAATCCAAACACTCCTGGCGCATAAAATTACTAAAAAAGAAACAAAAAAATTAGTAATTTCAAATCACAGTTATTCATATCGAAATAGTTTGGTTCCTGCCGGACATTTACATGGATTGCGTTCATATACAGTAATCAGAAAGACATGAAGGATACATTTTTGTACAAACTCTGGGGTCACACGAGATTTAAAAAAAACAAAACTAAAATATTCCTTAGTTCTAAGAAAACCTTTGTCTCACAGCAGTTTGTAGAATAGAGAAGGCTGAGGAAGAGAAAAGTGGCTCGTCTAAATTGAGATGTATGGTAAGTGCAAAATACATACGAAATTTCAGATTCAGTTTAAAAAACAATATAAAACATCTCATTAATAGTTTTCACATTGATTATGTGTTGACATGGCAATATTTTAGATAGATTGGGTTAAATAAAATGTTTGATAATGCAATATATTTTATACTTCAAGAACTGACAGAAACCAATAATGCTGTCACTATATTGCTGGCCTAAGAGAGCAAGGGCTCGCTGGGTAATTTGAAAATCATAAACATTAGCATTACTGTTTGCCTCACTGGTTATATTCTTTCTTCCCTAATTAAATCTGACTTAAGAGATTAGTTTTGGCTCACTACCTCCCATCTTCCAATACACACACTCACATATTACCTGAAATCACTGTTTCTTAAGTGCTCTACATGTTAGGCTATTGAACAATAACCTTGAAAGAGAAAATATTAAAAAAAAAAAAAATGGAGAGTTTAAGTAACTAGCCCAATCTCAGATACTAAGTGGTAAAGGTGGGAACTAAACTCAATCTGTGTGACTTCAAAGCCCTAGCTATTCATTCACACAATGCCTCTGAACTAGAAATAATTTCTGTATCCTCTGGACTCTCACAGAAATCTACCTGTCACTTTCCACTTCCTACTTTGTATTATAGGTATACTACTAGATTTTAAATTCCTAGAAGACAGGATCTATGTCTGATTCACCTTTGCATACCCTGCAATATACAGAATTGAGCTTTGCAAAAATAAATGCCAGCGTATTAAAGAAAGCAAGGGTACTTTGGTTGATCCTTAGAAACCAGATACAAGTTGTCAGGCTCTTCTTAGACATAACATTATCTCAAGCAATATATACTGAGTTAACAAATATCACATTATTCAGTGACTTCTCAAAAGTGTTAATATGGTGAATTCTATTGGTTACTATGACAAGGGTCAAGAAATGGAATACTTAGTAACTGAGCCTAAATCCACCAAGGTATTCACAATCTTAAACACACTCTGGTAGACAACTTCCTAAAATACCTTATCCGGATCTTTTCTAGAAATGGAAACAATTATGAATCAAAAGGGATGTTTCTTTTGTTTTTCATGATCAAACTCACCATAACAGTCTAGCATCAGCAGTAAGTCCCGCAATTGAGATACCAATATGGTTGTCAACATGGAGAATTTTTTTCTGATGAGCCGCAAGTTCTGACTGTGCTCTCTAAATGGAGACATTATAAAACATAAAAGCAAGTTTACAATTTTCTTATCTATATAGTGAAACTTATGTTTGACAGTTCTGTTTTCTAAAGGAGGAAGATCTACTTAATAGCTTTATTTACCTTCAATGCAACCAACACTGCATGGGTTTTGGATTTCAGACCAACTGTGGCTGAACCTTGTTTGACAGCTTCCATTGCATATTCAATTTGATGAATCCTGCCCTAAAGAAGAAAAACCAACACAGCTTACAGTCACCTTACAAGACCCTTTCATAAATTTAAAATTAATTCAGAGTTCCCAAATCTCAGGTAAGCATAGTTAAATCTCAAATGATTTTTTGTGTTTAAACCAGGAAACTTACTTTAATGATACATTTAGGTTCCAAGAATGTCTAAAATGATTCTATTCCATCTTCTCACAGCCTACTAGCCTATGAGTTTCTAAACATATTGCAGCTACCAAAAGCCACTACATAGAAATAGTATAAAACATGATTTTACCTGAGGGCTCCAAACAGTGACATCATTGTCATACTGGTTGCGAAACTGAAAGTAAAAGAAAGAAGACTTATTAATATAAGAACATTAAAAATCCCAACTCTTAACAAGCTCTAACATTAAAAAAGATATTTTCCCAAACGTTTCCATTCAATATGAACACAATGATGTTAATACAATTTCATTGTAAGATTACTACTGTATTACTGTTGCAAGCCAATTCTACATTTACCATGAGTTAGCGTGGGAGAGGGAAAGCAGATCTATTTGGGACCTATTTTCCCAACTTCCAATTCCACCACTGTCCATAGCACTCCCTTTGGGTTCAGTCAATTACTAAAGTTCCTGTCAACTTACCTTTGCCAAAGCTCTTCCCTTACACCAGGCCCTAATAAATGGTCAAAAACATTCCTTTTCTTTAAACTCGCTCCACTGTCTATCTCTTGGTTCTCCATCTTTTCCAAAATCTCCCCAATATATACTCCCACCAGTTATTTACTTGCACATCCCTTTGTACCTTACATTATGATTAAGGACCTGACTGATTTATCTTTGAACCCTCACTCACTGCCCTTAAAACAGTGCCTTGTACATGCAGACATTCAAACGGAATGAATAAACACAAAAATGTCCCCAGGAAGTTAGAGATGGACACAAATAGCTACGGAGACTGAGCAATTGCTGCTTTAATGACAGTATTAAAACACGTCTACCGGAACAGTACTTGGGAGCATAACCACGAGGGTGAGAAAGTTGAGCGCTGGAATGGCAGACAGAGAACTGGGAACCCTAACATCACTTCTCCTCTCAGCCATGGTTTACTTATCTGTAAAACTAGGTGACTGGACAAAGTGATTGAAAAGGGCCTTTTCTGATCGAACTCTAGGGGAGAGGGAAATGACACAGGCCCACTAGGAAAACGGACGACACACAGGCACCCAAAGCCTGGGGTCAAACCCTGGCAGTACAGGGAGGCCTCCAAGTCAAGTCCCTAGTTTCTCCTCTCTCTCCCCCGACACAGAGCACGAGGGGCCACTCAGGACTGCTCGGAATCTACTCCACTGAAGGAACTCGAGGGGAGAACTCGGCTAGCTGAGGAAGAAGTAGTGTCCGAGGCCCGGCAGAAAGCGAAACAAACCCCGGAAAAAGGCCTCATTGACTACCGACCGCTCCTCTCCCGGCTAGGCCGGAGATGCTGAATCACTGCCCGAACCCTCCCGTCGGCTGAGGTTTCCATGCCCCATGGCTCCGGGCCGCTCTAAGGATGACAGGGGACCTGGCTCACCATCCGCCAGTTAGCGGACCTTTGCCCCAACCCAGCCTGAGCTTGGAACCCAACGCACCATGATTCCTTCGCGGGCCTGGCTGCAGCCTCCAGCAAAGCTGCGGATCAAGGAGCGCTACCGAAACCACCTCTCGGCGATCGGCTGAGAAGCCTGCGGGATTTTGACGGCGGCGGCGCAGGGTAGAGCAGTCTATTCCTGAGATATCGATATTCTCCCACTGCTTCCCGGCCCACAGAACTCTCAGCCGCTAGCAATGGGCGGGGCTTCGAAGAGGGTGGAACCGAGATTGGCCGGAAACCTGGGCCCAGGAGTGCCCGCGGCAGCTAAGAGCTGAGGGGCGACCTCTACCAAGCCTCCCTTCTTGCATCCTCAGTGATATTAGGGGTGTGTTGCAGAGTCCCTCCAATTTCTCACCGGCCCGACCGGTGCCCCTGAAATCACTCGAGACGACAGCTGCGACTCGGAGTGATCGGGTGTGTCGCTGAGCCTCTCGGCGTCCACAGAAATTGGGGGTGTTGTGTGACGGAGGCACGAGTGCCCCAAGGAAAACCAAAAAATAATGATCCGTTTCCATGTGTCAACCATACTCTTCCTCGAGCATCTCGTTTGAATACATGCTTTTGTTTCTACTTTGGAAAACTCATCTGTCAAGGCTCTGTTGTCATTGATGGCTATTGGTTTCCCCCCACCAGACTGTGAACTCTTTGAGGGCATCAGTGTCCTGTGTCCTCAAAACTAAGCACGACTCTTAATAGATTAGGCCACTGAGAAAAACAAATTTTTTTCTTTTCTTCCGAAAGACGTATTTTCTACTTTGAAAGCATCTTTTAGTAAATCCCCAGATGAAAGAGTTTAGGACAGCTCTGCTAACAGCTGCCAACCTAACATCTACTGACTGCCAACGATGACTTATTTTCTTTACAAAGAAGGAAAAATGAGTACCTAGACTCAGGTAAGAGTTGAAAGTGTCCATAAGGATCTGAACTTTGTAGATGAAGTAACAGCCTCAGATCACTTAAGTGATTTATTCAAGTTCAGAGCAATTTAGTATCAATCACACTCTTTTAAAACTTTTTCACATATATTTTGGACATTTTCCAGGTTGAAAATGGCTTTCTAGTATTCCACCTTATGAACATGTGACATTTTATTTACCCAAATGCCTATTGTTTAATATTTAGGTTACCCTTCTCCCAAGCTGCCTGATATATGTGTGTATATATATATATATATATATATATATATATATATATATATATACATATATATACGTATATATACATACACATCTGTGTTCCTTTCTTTAGCATCAATTCCTAAAAATGGAATTGCTGTGTCAAATGAAGTGGGTATTTTTAAGGATTTGATAAAAATTGCTAAATTACCCTCCAGAAATGTTTTACCAGTTTATATCTCAACAGTAGTATATGAGAGTGCCCTCCTTAAATTCACCAATACTAGCTGTCATTTAAAAAAAAAAAATCACCCAATTTAGTGGATTAAATTAACAGATTTAAATTAATAGATTGTTCTAGTACATGAAGTTTAGTGCCTAATAGATCTTGCTGAATGAATAATGAATGTTCAATAATTAAATAAATGCTCATTTAAAAGTTTTTATATAGTGCATAAACATTTTGAAAGTTCTACATGTCTATACACATGCCTCATAAATATGTATATAAATATATAATTTTTTTTTGCAAATAAGATTATACTAAACTGTCTTATACTACACTTAAAAAGTTATGGCTGTCTTTTCATGTTCAGAAGTAATGATCTATGTTGTTTTCAAAAATTGCATAGTATTCCATTGTGTGGAAATACAGTATTTACTGAGTAATTAGTAATGAGTAAGTAGATTATTTCCAAGTCTTTGCTATTATAAAAAGACAATAATTTTTTTTTTTTTTTTTTTACTCTCAGGGGAGAGCGCGAACGCAGTCCCCCACTACCACAAATTATGCAATCGAGTTTCCCACATTTGGGGAAATCTCAGGCATCACCTTGTCTGGAGTGCAATGGATAAGCCTCGCCCTGGGAAAACCATCTTCGCGATCATGGTTTCTCCCCTGCCAGGTAAGTATGTATAATTAATACTCTTATATGTGTATATTGCATAGTACCAAAGACTGAAGTCCAAAACTCTTGTGTTTCTAGTACTCTTCTAGTAGAAATCTTTAAATTTGGAAATATTTATAGTAAGTTGTGGAATTGCTTGCACTTTCATGTCACCATGCTAGATATTCTCTGTTGCCCCAATAGCTCTACTTCACCCTTTATGGAATACATCAGCAAGGTTCCTCCCTCTATGGCTTGTGGTTGGGCTCAGCTGAGGGCACTAATAGGAGCTCAGAAGGCAGTAGGAGATAGGGATCAGTATATTTATTACCCTCTGTCCCTCCATGTTAGTGCCAGGTTGGCAGTGGTACTGCATCGTCTCTTGCTGTTTCCCTGCCCACATTCTGATTACACTCTCTTCAGTTGCCCCTTATGAGAGTGCCAATTGTTTCTTGCTGGGACCCTAACTGATACAATAATATTTAAAATTTTTATAGGATGCAAAAGCTATACCATCCTTTTTTTAATGTGAGAAAAACCTGTTATCTTTCTTGAAGTTTAGTGTATAGTATTCTTACAGGAACAATATTGGTAGGTCTGAAACACCTGGAAAATAGAACCTAAGATTACATGTGCTCTTCCCTGTTTTCTACCTGCTCAAATATATAGGAAAAAAGTCAGTTTGCGGTTGGTCTTATAATTTTTTCCAATGATAAAAGGAATACACATTTATTTAAATTTTTTTCAAATACTGACAATGTGAAAAATAATCTTCTATCATCCACAAAGCAGAGAAAATCACAGTTAAAATTTTAGTGATTTTTATTCCTACAATAATATCTCCCTAAAGAAGGTAGGAAAATATCCTGAGAATATATTTTCCAAAATTTATAGTATGTAATGCATTGTCTGTGTGTGCATACGCATATTGTGGGTATCACTCTCATTCCATAGAAAGAAATACTGCATTTTTATAGATCAACTTGAATCTAACCCTGAGCTTATATCCTGCCATGCTGTGGAAATTCAATCTCAGCTATTATTGAGCATTTCCTTTTTATATAGGAAGTTGTACAAAGTTTCTAGGGCCTTAATTGTTATGGAGGTACCTATAACTGTCTCAAATTATTTGGTCATCTGTACACATTGATTTACTGCTGAAATTCCCTTTTGTGCCATCTTCCGTCTGATCACTCCCATATTCCTTTACCACCCTTGGATTTCAAGAATCCAGAATCAAGTGAGTAAATCTGGCAGCCCCTGAACCCAGGTGCAGCTTTGCTCTTTGAGGTTGTGCCACCTGGGCTCTGTCATGGAGCAAGACACAAGTCTTAGCTGTTCACTCAACCGATGGGTGTCAGACTTCTAAATCTTGAGGAATCTCTCTTCTATGTCACCCTCAAAGGCATTTCTCTCTTTCTTTCTTCTTTCCTCTCTCTCTCTCTCTTTCTCTCTCTCCTTCTCATTTCAAAAGACAGGGAGAGCCTATGTTGTTTCTAAGCAGCTTTTGTTTTTGCCTTACAAAAATCTGAGGTCTGGATACCTGCTTGAATGGGTCAAGGGGCAGAGAGATAGGAAAATGCATAGAAATAATATTTCAACAAAATAAACTGCCGCAAAAATTTGTATCAAATCATATATGCTTATTTTTAACCTACTTTTTAATTTAAATATTATATCATAAGCATTTCTTCATGCTTTTAAATGTCTGCATAACAGTAAAGTATTCTATCATATGAGTGTATCCTAATTTATTTAACTAACATTTCATAGCTTTTAGATAGCTCTCTCTAAAGCTAGCCTTGTCTGTATCCATTCCCACCTAATTATTATTATTTTTTTTGCTAGTTATTCAGAAGCTAATGTTCTCTAATTGTTCTCTAATAGCTAAAGCTTGGAATAGAGCAGATTGGAATTCATAGACTTATTTAGAAGAATAACAATTTAGAGTTGTATCCATATAATATAATTTCCCTCCCTCAGTATGTGTGAGCAAAAGAGAGGGTTGTATAAAAGCCACTGGCATATTTAAGTTGTTTAGAAATACTTTTGCAGAAATTAAGCAATTATTACAGAATGTCATCTAGGTAGTTGAGTAACAATGAATATTACGTGTCCATGGGAAAATTTTAACTTGGCTATTAAAATTTATTTTTTTCAAATCCTGAAGTAACTAACAATGGCCTTTAAATGACAGAAGTGGTGCTGCTTTTATGGCCTATTCTTTCTACAAAATGCCCTTATTGGTCAATTTTAAAACTACTACTTAAGAATCAAGGTGTACCGTGAGCCAACTCCCCAAATCATGCTTAAAGGAGCTGAAAGCTAATAATTAAAAAAAAAAAAGGGCTGCAAGCCATTAAAACCCCAAGAGACCAAATGTCCCTTCTGGTGGTTCACAGTGGGCCTTTGATATAACAGCCACTTTGAAGCGTCCAGCCAGCTATGTTCAACTCAGAGCCACCAATATATGCATAGAAGGGAATCATGAAAAGGACAGGCTTTGGAGTCAGATATTTCTCATTTTTTTCAACAAATATTTGTCGATCACCTTATTGTATGCCAAGCATTAGTAATAAGACGCTGAGAATACCTTACTAAAACAAAACAGAGAAGAATTCCTGAGGATGTCTTACGGAATGAAATCAGAGAATAAATGGGATGGGGGTTGCAGATAGTATAGGGCCTTTGGGCCACAGTAAGGACTTTTACTCTGAGTGAGATGGAAAGCTACTAGGTTTTAAATAGAGAAATGTTATGACTGACATTTTTAAAGGATTATTCTGACCCTTGTGTTGAGAACAGAATGTTTGCAGCCAAGCACACTGACAAGATCAAAGCTATCACAGTAAGCCAAATGAGAGATAACAATGCCTTGGACCAGAATTGTAATGGTGAGATGATAGAAAGTAGTTGGATTCTAGATATATTTTGAAGGCAAAGCCAAATAGTGCTTTATTAATGGGTTATATGTGGCATGTAACAGAAAAAGAGATTTCAAAATGACTCATGTTTTTGGCCCGAGCAAATGGAAGATTGGCACTGCAATGAACTGTGACAAAGGAGAGATAGGAGGAGCAGGTTTGGGGAGAAAGATCATGAATATGGTTTGGTATATGTCAAGTTTGGGATGTCTGTTAGACATCCCAATGGAGATTTGGAGTAGTTAGTTGGCATAGGAGTTGGAGTTCAGTGAAGAGATCCAAGCTGGAGATAAAAAATTGGGGGCCATCATCGTACAGAAGTTATTTAGAGCCATGAGACTGGAGTGAGAGTAGATAGAGGAGTTTCAAGAACTGAACGCTGGGGCACTGGGGTATTAAGAAGAACTGGGTTTGTATTTAAGCTTAGCTACTTACAGCCTCTGAGACCTCTGATGACTTATTTCGCCTCTCTGAACCTTTGTCTTGATGTTGCTGCATAAACCTGTAAAATAGAGATAATATTGGCTAGACTCTTTTATGATTATTGTGATGACTAAGTGAATTTCTCATTTAAACTGCTTAGCACACTGCCTGGCACATGATAAATTCTCAACATTAATTAGCTATTAATATTATTATTATTTTTTAAATCAACATTTGTCTTCCAAAATGTTAATGATTGCCTTAGTGATAATATATAATCAATACAGAGTGATGCCTGTTATTTATCTAAATAATAAGTGCAAACTGGAAGTGTACCGTGAACCCACTACCCCCCCCCCATGTCTGGTATCTTAAGTTATACTTTTAGCCAAGAACCTTCTTTTTCAACTTGTTAATTTTTGAAGTCCTTTTAAATATTTAATTTTGCTTTAATCTCTTGAAAATTTTTGGTTGTTTTTATTTAGCTCCCAAGATCTATGAAACACAATAATAGAGACCTATTTTCCTTTAAAGCTTTGGCATTCAGTATGGCTGACTGCTACAAAAATAAAAACATGGTTGGTGAAGTTAGAAATAAGGACGCCCTTCTTTAACACATTTGAATAATCATTTGGTCTGGAAATTATTTCATCCTTAATAAAAAAGATGTCTTCTAATTTTCAAAATAAACGACCTCTTTTGTCCTAAATATATTCTCATTTTTATAGAAATCCACCCTGAGATTATTTGGGAAACTGCTTTCTCTATTAAAAACAGGCATTTCTTCCTTTAATGGGCCAAAGCAAGCATTTTTTTTTTTTAGTGTCAGGGTGGCTTCAGAATTTCTTTCCTTTGGCTTATTGCTGAGGTGGCAAGGGTAACCATAGCGAAACAAAAGAACAGAGACATTTTTATGGTAGAAAGAGTATTCTTATAAATAAGCCCCAAATTTTCATTTGTTGTATTTTTATTTCATCACAATAAGAGAGGAAAGAACTCAATCCCTAGTTTACCAGTAGGCTAATAATTCCTTAGATATTGGTCATAATAAAAGTAATGTGCCCTTTAAAACCAATGTTTTCTAGAAGTAAGTGCAAAGTTAAGTGTGCAATTCCCTTTTCTGCTGCTAGGTGGCAATTAGAGTCTTGGAGAGAAAAAAAATCCGCCCTCCCACCCCCTCAATCTTCCCCACCCAAAAAGATACGTGCATTTTCTCTTCCTTAAGGTAAGAATTCTCATAAGGATAATATTCTCTTTCCTACTTTGTTTTGCTCGAGTGAATTTACATTCACCTTTTCCTTTAATTGTTAAAGATAACACATACAAATCTAACAAACTGCTATAGCTAGGGAAGAATAGATTATATCTTTTAAAGAGGGTGGTTTCCAAACAGAGTGTATGTTCATGAGTGATATAGTGTAGGAAGTTGCTATAATTTCCCTGCAGGTTTTTTTTTTTCAATTTTAGTAAAGAAAAATTTCCTGTGAAAGGAATTCCAGCTGGCCCATGCTAACATTATGCCACATGTAATAATTAAATATAAAACAAGAATGGAGAAAGATAGTAATTTTAAAGACCTAAAAGGAATTTTGTGGGTGAATTTGCTCTTTCAAGTGAACTATACTAAAAACAAACAATAAAATAATTCTTCATAAGAGTCACAGAGTGGCACAATATGAAAAACAAGTTTTTTTCAGACAGCCTATCCATATTTATCTATTCCTAGCAATATTATTTAAAGGCATAGTTTCTATGCATTTATAAGTCTACTGAATCTGGTCTATATACCTTTAAAATATGTTTAATTGTGTACATTGCTTTTTGTGACTTTCTTTACCTAAAGAATGTATGTAATGAATATTTGTTTTATATAAAATTCAAAATTCCTGTTCAAAGAAGCCTCTCAGTTTGGGTCAGAAACCAAAACGACTCTCCCCAGGCTGAACTCACTGAAGCCTAACACCAAAAAGAAAAGCTGTTTCTGGCGTTCTAGGTCTCCTCTGCATCCAGATGGTCTGTCTGTAGCCTAGCCAGAACCAAACCCTTCCTGCTGCCTTTTCTGCTGGCCTTGGATGACAGCCCCAGGCTACACCAGCTTCCATACCCCTTTAACTCTTCAGTTTCCAAGATTTTTAAGGAGAGATGGGACTTCCAATGTCAATTTGGTTGAAAGGGTAAATCAAGTTTTAAGCTTGAAGTTTAGTTTATAAAATATTTATCCACATCACCTCCCCGCCTCCCCTCCCATAGGCATCCTCCCAAACTAGCTCAGTCAGCCAATTGGCATCAGAGGAGCACCGTTTGGAAGGGAGTGTGTGTGGGCAGCTTGCAGGTGAGGTCAGGGCTGCCAAGGCAGACCATGCGGTTTGTCCTGTGCCGACACCCAATACCTGACTCGGGCCTTTCCAGAGCATTTGTATACACACAGCAGTTCTGCTGTTCAGGGTGTGGGTGATTTCAAAAAGTATTTTTTAAAATACCTCGTTGACAAGATGTAGGTTCAGCAAAAGAGAATGCATAATGGCAACTACAAAATGACAATGCGTAGAATTAAGTGAGAACTCTAAAGTACTTGTGCCAGAAAAACAAATCTACTCTGTGTTTTAAAAGTACACTTGGAAATCTTACTAGTGGCATCCATTGTTTTCATCTTGGATTTTCAAAGTTTTGTTTGTTTGTAGAATTTCAACTGAAGGTAATATACAAAGCAAACTACAACTAAATGCGAAATTTCCCTATCATTTTGCTTTTCTCCGCATAGAGAGAGGTTATTAACTGATTTGCAAGGGTGCTTCTCAGTCAGCTAGGATACATATTTTCAGACGAAAGCCTATGACTGTTACTTTCCTCCTTATTTTTGAATCTCATGTCTTAGTTCTGTGCTCAGTTACTTTTAATTATTATTATTATTATTATCATGTCTGTTGCCAAGCTATTCCACTTTCCACAGAGTTGATTAGAGATCTGAGAAATCCAGGCCAACATAAAGTCCTGGTTTCCAGATCAGACTACATGAACAAAGAAAAAAAAAAGAAACTGCGAAAGTGTTAGCTTTTACAGAGCTCATAAACAAAACAAAACAAAAATACAAAGGAACCTAGAGCTGTAGAGAAGGGAGCTTAAAAACATGGAAGGAAGAATGAAAGGATAAAAAATCATATAGCACTGACATGAAAAGAAAGTATATAAAAGAGAGAGAAAAAATAAATCTGATATATCTATTGATCTGCAGTGTTTAGCCTGGAGTGCCGGGGGGGCTACTCCTAGCAGCAGAACCTCTCAACAGCCGCAGTAAAAGGGGACCTCTGGCAAAGGCTTCACGCTTGTGGCTTCAGAATTGAACCCTTTGCCTCGACCCTCTGCACCTGCCTAGCTCTGTTCAGATCTTCACTCCCCTGGTTTTAGCTTCACCACTTGCTTTTCTGCGTTTGCCTGGCCCACTGACGCACAAGGTTGTCTTCTGTGCCATGACCTTTTCTCTTTGCAACTAAGATGATGAAAATTGGGGCTCTCCATCCAACTCTTTTGTCCCAGGCCACCTTGGGTAACATTCCTCCCAGTTGGACCCAGTCCTCAGAATTCTTCCTTCTGTGAAAAACACACTTATGGTTCAATGCACATTTCCAGAAAATAGGCTGAGATTACCTAAATATAGAAAGAACCAAAAGGTTTAGCATTTCCGAACATAAATGTCTCTTTTTCCATTTTACACATTGCCATATTACTTACAACCTTACTAATATTACCTAATTACCTTGTTAATATTACCTTACTAATAACTGATACTTAATGGATTGCCATTGGATTGTCACAGAACAATAAAATACTACCTCTGCCAGAAAGTAAATGTGAGAAAAAAATTTATCAAAGCAAAAGAAGTAACACATGGGGTTAAACAGCAACTTTTCCTCTCAGGAAATCTGAAGAAAAGACCAGTTAAAGAGGAATATTATTTTAGAATAAGTCATTTCATGTTGGTTTAATGCACTTTAAAAAAAATGTACATTTTATTTATATGAAAAGAATTTTACTTTCCCTTTCATTTTGAGGAGGGGGCAAAAACTTGGGAGCACCACTCCTATGTTTTAGTGTAAAGAGATTGCTGACATGAGAAATTTATCAATTTATGAAAAATAATAGTTTTCTCCCCTAATTAAAGTGTTGTATTTTTCTCTACTCTTTTCTGTCATTATGAGTGTGTGTGTGTATATATATATATATACATATATGGAGGCATCCTTGCATAAAACCCTTTGACCAGATTTCACAACTCTAGTCCTACGCTAATAAGTCTTTAGTTAGTTTCAGTCTTTCCAAATAAGCCCATAAGTTTCTGACGCAGCAAATAATAGTTTGAGTTCTCTGTCCTCTATCCCTTGACCACCTGCTGAAACCTGCCCTGATCTGTTCACCTAAAAAAGGTGAAACTAGACTCTATTTATACAGAGCAATTTCGTCTTTATGCAGGGCCACACAGAATTGTAGGGAGCTCCCTTTGGGCCCAGGCGGGAGATAGAGATTGGCTGCCATCCAGTTCAGCTGGCTCAAGAGTTCAGCTTCCGTGTCCTCACAGACAGTCCCTTCCATGCTGACCTTTGACGAACTGTCAGGGCTCTCAAGCTCTGACCCTGTTTCCTCTCTGTCCATACTCTTCTTCCCCACATTGTTGGTACTACTTGAAAGCGGAGAAGCCTGAGGAAAAGGTGTTGGGGAGAAGAAGTGAAAGTCCTGACTTTTGAGCCCAAAAGGATTCTTCCCGAATTGATAAGGGAGTGGTACTGTTAATTTAAAAGGATGTCAACACATGACATGCAGAATTTGCAAAACATGGAGAATTTAGCACAATCTATGTATCAACTGTCAGGAGAATATGCTAGCTCTTCAGCGAATATCCCATCGTCTTTTTCAAACTCCATATTTAATGCAACTTTTTGCAAACATTTGCTTTCTTTTTCTAATTACTTTTTCTAATTTCTTTTTATAATTACTAGTGTCAATAGTTCTACTATGTAGAAATAGATGCCAGGAAAAATTACAATGCTTACAAGCAGTGATCAAATGGCTTATGGAATTTGATGCTAAAACCTTTAAAAATGCAAATGATTTATCTCAGAATCATTTAATTAATTTTAAAAGGGACCAACCAATATATATTTAAAACCTTTCATACCGTATTTAAAAAGGTAAATAATATGAAATAACAACTGTGAAATTGTAAAAGTAGCTTTGCAATTATAGAAGTAAAGATTTGATTGTACTCTCCAGATTTTTGTTCCACTTTGATGACGTTAGTGATGGTGGCTCATTTGCATGGTTGGCATCTCACATCCTGCTAGCTTTGTACAAATAATCCCCCCTCTCATTTGGGGGTGTATGTCACCTTTCCACCTGGCCCACTCTATTTACCTTCCAAAAGCTAGCATTCAGCTGAAACCTGAAAAAAAAAGTCTTGTTCAGTTTGTTGGCAACTTGTTGAAGGCAATTGACTGCTTTTCAATAGAAAACATTTCCTTCCCCTATTGTGTCACCTCTACCCCCTAAACACGTTGCAGAGCTCTGGCTGAGCCCTCCCATGATTGCCAGACAATGGCTTCCTTAAAAACAGCAGCAACAACAAAAAACAAACCTAGAAGCAGCTTGTGTCACAGACATGAGGTATTTTTCTTAAGAAAAGAATCATTGCTCTCCACCCATAGTGTCTACACAGAAAAGGGCGCCACAGAACTGGAGGGGACTTCCTAATTCAATCCTACCCATGAATGTTAAAGGGAATGAAACTGAGGCCCAGAGGAGGCAGGGTATATAGTCCAATTTCTACAGCAAAGAGTTCTCACTTTGTCTGTACCAGGGACCACCTTGGCCATCTGGTAAATCCTCCCTGAATAATGTTTTTGAGACCATAAAATAAATACATGAAGTTGGATCTCCTTCCTTATACCATATACAGAAATTAATTCAAAATGGATCAAAAACCTAAACGTAAAAGTTAAAACTATACAATTCTTTTTTTTCTATTTACCTTTTTTTTTTTTTAAATTAAAGTTTATTGAGGTGACAAATGTTAGTAAAGTTACATAGCTTTCAGGTATACAATTCTGTATTACATCATCTATAAATCACATTGTGTGTTCACCACCCAGAGTCAGTTCTCCTTCCATCACCATATATTTGAAAACTATACAATTTTTAGAAGAAAATGTAAGCGTAATCTTTATGACTAGATTAGGCAGCGGTTTCTTTTGTCTTTTTAAAAATAGGTTTAACACAATATAATTCACATACCATAAAATTCATTCTTTTAAAATATATACAATCCAATGGTCTTTAGTATATTTACAGAGTTGTACAACCATCACCATGATCTAATTTTAGAAACTGATTTTTTTTTTTGTATTTTTAAAAAATAAGGAAGATTTATTGGTCATCTAGAGAGATGATCAAACAGTGACACCAAGGTCTGGATTTTTCTCTGTCCTTTTCTTCTGCCATTTTGGCTTTTTTTTTAAAAACAGCTTTATTGAGATTTATTCACGTCTAATCCACTCATTTAAAGTGTACAATTCAATAGTTTTTGGTGTATTCACAGAGTTGTGCAACCCTCACCTAGGCAATAATTTTTTAGATATGCCATCAAAAACACAAACAACAAAGAAAAAAATTGTACTACATCAAAATTTAAAACTTTTGTGCTGCAAATAATACCATCGCGTCAGTGAAAAGGTAACCTCCAGAATGGGAGAAAATATTTGCAAATCATACATCTGACAAAGGACTTGTATCCAGAATAGATAAAGAACTCTTACATGTTAATAATCAAAAAGACAAAATGACCCAATTAAAAAATGGGCAAAGGATTTGAATAGATATCTCTCCAAAGAAGATATATAAATGGCCCATAACCACATGAAAAAAATGCACATGATTAGCCGTTAGAGAAATACAAATCAGAACCACAGTGAGATACCACTTCATACCTACTAAGATGGCTATAATAAAGACACAATAATAAGAATTGGAGAGGATATTGAGAAATTGGAATCCTTGAACACCGCTGGTGGTAATATAAAATGATGCAACAACTTTGGAAAACAGTCTGGCAATTCTTCATGAGGTTAAAAGTGGAGTTCCATATGAACCAGCAATTCCACTCCTAGTATAAACCCATTAGAAATGAAAAATATACACCCATATACATACATATACATGAATGTTCATAGCAGTATTATTCATAATAGCTGAAAAATGGAAACTAATATCCATCAACATGAATTAACAAAATATGGCATATTCATACAATGGAATATTATATGGCAACAAAAAGAAATAGAGTGCTGATACGTGGTACAACTTGGATGAACCTCAAAAACTTTATGCCAAGTGAAAGACGCCAGTTACAAAAGACCACATATTATATGATTCCAATTATATGAAAGGTCCAGAATAGGCAAATCTATGAAGACGGAAAATAGATTAGTGGTTGTCTAGGGCTAGGGTGGAGGAGAGGAGAGTGGGAAGTGACTGCTAATGACCATGGTTTTCTTTTTGTGGTGATGAAAATGTTCTAGACTTAGATTGTAGTGATGGTTGCATAATTCCGTGGGTAGATTAAAGCCGTTGAATTGTATACTTTAAGTGGGTGAGTTTTATGTTTGTATGAATTATATCTCAATAAAGATGTTTTAAAAAATAAAATACATAAGAATCCAAAGGAAACAAATTCTATTGAAATACAGTTTTCAGAACATTACAAAACAAGTATGTGATATAGTAATACATGTGCTTCTTTCTTAACACATTAAATTAAAGGATGTAACAGCAAGTCTATTAACTACCATAATTTTGAAGTAGTGATGAGCAAATACGATATTTTGAGATATCAGCAACAAATGTAAAAGCAATAAGAAAATGTCTGATTTTTATTGGTGAAAAGTCGTAAGTACTGCTAATACACTGGTTACTTGTCTCCATTAATAATCAAAGGACTGTATGGCCAGTTTAAGCCCACAAATGGGAGGAGGTGACAGATAGGCCGGAGGTTGTTGAGATCCTGAAGGACACGCTAAATTTCAGTTAGAGGTCAGTGAAATAATGATACAATTTTTTCCCCTTCCAAATTCATGGATACCTGGCGTTCTGTCTATAGGCCTCCTGGGGGTGCATCAAGAGAGTTAGTGAGAATTGGACTCAGTCCAGTTCTCTAATCCTATTCTTTTTTTCTCTCTTCATAAAGGGGTGTAGATAGAAAAGAATGAGTTTTATTTAAATTGCTAGATTTAGTCAGTTCTAAAAAGAGAGGGACCCGAGAGTTGCTTGTCTGGGAGGTTCTAAAGAAAAAAGAATTTGACTATGACCCACCTTCCTACTTCATCCCCCACCACCCAGCCGTACAACCCATGTAGACCACCACCACCAAATAATGTTATAATACTTCTCCCTTTTAGTAGAAGACATTGATTTAGAGAAATAATTATTGTTTAGAGCTCTAGTGGAAATGTGGATGTTGAAGTTTTCTTAGAGGGATTATTTTCAAGAGTTTGCTTTTGAATGCCTGGCAAGATGAAAAAGCTGCCAGGAGCTTGAATCAGTTGGAAAGAAGGTGAGGTTGTTGCCGGAAAACGGGTTCTTGGTGTGTGCCACAGGAAAGAATTTAAGGACTCACTGAATGAGCCAAGTAAGCGGTGAATTTATTAAAAGGAGGGGGATGGTACACTCCCAAGGTGGTGGGAGCGGGCAGGCCCAGAGAAGAGTAACTGCTCCGAAGAACAAAGGGACTTAGGAATTTATTACCTTCAAAATGAGGGTATGAAATATTTGAAATTTAGGAGTGGCATTATAGGCGTTCCCAGGCCAGTCCTCACTGTGCACTCCTGGTGGGAGGTGGGATTCTCTTGTCCTTATTTGGCTGTAGTCAGAACTGTCATGGTGGTACAGAGGGTAGAGATTGTCCCTGCCTATACTGCTAATAATATTGTAATCTATTACAGTTAACTAAGGTTCACTACCTACCCTCACCCCCCAGGATCTTTGGGCTCATCTGGTTGTCTGTCTTCTATTGGTGGTTTCTGACCGGTGGCGTGCCCTGGTCCTTGCTCTGTGTGTTTCACCTGATCTCTGGACCTTGACCACTGGGTTCTGACTCATGACCTTGGCTTTGGTTTGGAATCCTGACTGATGATCTTGTTCTGGACCTTCCCAGTTTCCATCTATTTTTACTGCACTCCCAGCTCTCTTGTTCTGGGCTATCTTTAACTAGGATGGCCATTCAACCTGGGCTTTCCAGGTAGTTTTTAGAGATAGCTGCTGATACACTTGGTCACTAAGAGATGGACCAGAGGAAAACAGAGACAATGAAGTTGTTTGCCTTCATTGTATTCAAGTGACAATAAATACAGGATGATTACAATATGTACACACAAATAGAGTGATAGTTTTAAAAAATGTGAATAGAATATATGACATTCCTGCCATTATTTGAAATCTGGGGCAAGGAGGTTTTTGGGGCCTCCTCTGAACTGTGCCTTCTTTCCCAATCATCTCCACCATGTAACATGGTACTGCCTGATAGAGTAGGAGAACCTGGCCGTGGTCTGGGATTGGGCATTAAGACTGGTGATCATTTTAGTACTGGAAATTAAAAGGTTACACAAACCATGATCATATTTTATTAATTAATAAAAAAAGATACGTTTTGACTATTTCTGCCATCAAAAATTCTCCGGGCAATATAATTTGTATACCAAAACACTAGAGTCAAAAGGACAGAATATTTAAAATTGACACTATCTGGAAAGCCCAGGTTGAATGGCCATCCTAGTTAAAGATAGCCCAGATCAAGAGACCTGGGAGTGCAGTAAAAATAGACGGAAACTGGGGAAGGTCCAGAACAAGATCATCAGTCAGGATTCCAAACCAAAGCCAAGGTCATGAGTCAGAACCCAGTGGTCAAGGTCCAGAGATCAGGTGAAACACACAGAGCAAGGATCAGGGCACGCCACTGGTCAGAAACCACCAATAGAAGACAGACAAACAGATGAGCTGAATGACTCTGGGGGATGAGGGTAGGTAGCCAAACACCCAGGGCAGTGCTCCAGGAACGGGAGCTCTCTAGGCACTGATGGAGAGGGACAAGCAGGTAAGACGGCTGACTTGAGTCTTGATAACAGGACCGCTCTAGACTCACGTCTAAAGATTTGCTGATTCTGATTGGGACAGAACTTAATCCCTGCAAGGCTAACCTGAACCTGCAAATGGGGAGGCGAGCAATGGGGCAGAGGCTGGGGAGTAGAGGAGGAGATGGAGATGGAGCATCAGCTGCTTCTGGTGGGCAGGCTCCTGACAGACTACTATACTATGTATACACAGTGACATATACATAATATTGTTATTAGCAATGACAGTAATCGCTGATGTTTATGTGTCATTGATAACCCTTTACATATGTTAATGTACTTAAGCTTACAACACACCTAGTAAGTGGTACTATTATTATGTTAATTAGGTAAAAGAGGAAAGTGAGGCACAGAAAAGTTAAGTGATTTGCCCAAGGTCAAATAACTACTGAGTACTAAAGGTGGAATTTCAAGGTAGGCACTGGCTTCATTTGCCTCACGACTCCACAGCCCTCGTGTGTGTGTGTGTGTGTGTGTGTGTGTGTGTGTGTACATATGTCCTCATACACACACACGTGCACACGTGCGAGCACATAGATACAATGGTCTTGGAGTTTGTACTGGCTCACAAGAGCCAAATGTGCGCATCTCTTCCCAACTCCACATTCTGTGGCAGTATATTGGTAGCTTGAAATTGGCCGCAGTGGGAATATCTAGCATAGAAATTGGCAAATCAGGACTTTATTTTTTGAAGTCCTGTTGTTGGCTTACCAACATACCACTGAGTATGCATATCACATAGAGACACATATATGCCTTGGCAAATAGAATAATGTAACCAAAAACATAAATAAATTCACATTATAAGGTGCAGATAAATAAAAAATCTCCAACTATAAAACAAAGTTTAAAAATACTAAGTACAAGAAATATGTTTCTTCTTGACTGTGTAATAAATTTATTTTTACCTACTTTCCCTCACACCCAGCCTATACTGATTAAAGATCAAATAAAAATATTTCTTTAGAAAATACTTGCTATAAAATGTTAAATTTCAGTATAGAAAAAAATGGCTTGATATTGCTCTGTGAGCAATACTATATGATAGGTCCCTATCAGTCTTAGATTTGCTATGTTGCTAAAAGAAAAATACCGATTAAAAAAAAACTCTGATGTTTGCAATTACACAATTGCTGTCTGTTTTTCAGTTAGACTCATGATAGTAATGAAAAAGATACAATGTCTATCTATTTATGGCTTTTGATGAAATGTGCCTATAGGTTGCTGTGAATTTTAATATGAAACTCATTGCCTGGGATCTGCACAACTTATGTTGTTTAACTTAATAAAATCCTCCGGATGTGGATTAACTTCCTTTGCTCAATATTTATTATTGTTTCATCCGCAGTGAAATGGGAACTGTAAGCATTTTGATAAGTGGGCTGAAAGCCTTCTAAATCTCACTCTAGCCTCTGAGACTGAGCCCCATTATGTGCAGTGATCTGATTTGATAATTTCCTGCAATGGAAACCAAACCTAATGAGACGTTCTTGCCACCTCATAGAATGTAGCAACAGTAGGCTCTCTCCCCATGCCCTTGGATCTTCCTGGCCAAATGAGTGTCCCAGAGTGTGTGCAAGACCGGAGCTCTGGTCAGAGCAACAGGACGTGCACAGATTATGTCCTGATGCACCAGTTGCAATAGGATGGAGTCAGTAGGTAATAATAATACACGGGACTGGATCTTTTTTTGTCTTAGCAAAACAAAACATGTTTTCTCAGCCTCATCTCCTAGTGCCTGGTGTTCTGTATTTAGCAAAATGTATCTTGGGTGAAATGGTCACCTGAACAAATTGTGAGCAGTCATTACTTGTAACCATGCTGAGAGGCAATAGAGATCATCTGACTGACCTCTGGGGTTATGACGGCATCTCTTCATCTCAAAGGACAGAGCTGAACACAACTAGCTTATTATTATTATTTCAAGTTTACAGAAATAAAAAAGGGTCATTATGCATGAGTTGGAGGAAAGCAAAGCTTGAAGTAAATATATTCATGTATTTCATAAACATTCATGTGTTTCATAAATAGTCAAGGAATTAAATAAAAATAAAACAGCATAACTTGATAGAAACATTATGCTAAGTTTAACCCATAAACCAGTTGAAGTGAACTTAAAAAAACTTCGTATACTGCCTTTCGAACCCCAAAATTATACTGGAATTATTTCAGAAATCCTAACATCCTACAGCATGTCCATTTATCTTGATAGATAAAGTTACTACGAAATTATTCACAAGGCCAGTTGGCTGATGTTTTTTCTAGCTTTACTGGACATAAGGAATGGATGAAGATTGGGAAGATCTCATTAGTAATGATGAGTACCCTGCATGTGCCATTTTAAGAAAACTGGAGGAAAAAAAAAAAAGATTGAAAAGAGAAAAAGACAAGCAGAGGATACTAGAGAATACAAGGTTACCAAAAAGAGTTTGAGAGAGCAGGCTCAGTCTGAATTTTACTCTTATTGCCATGGGTGATGTAACTTGTTAAACTTTTTATGGGGAGAAAGGAGCCTTGAAATCTATTGTTATTATTACTGTTATTATATTTTCTTATTCTTCTATAAAATAGAAAGTGGGATAATAATTTTTGGTATACACATAGATATATAGATGAGGAATTACCATAAAGATTGTTTTTAAGCACTTTGCAAATTCAAGTACAATACTTTCATTGGAATGCTCAGTATTTCTCTGCGAAGAGTGGGGGGAAATGGACTTGCCTGTCCTATACTAGATTATTGATAAGTCTGAAGTTTAGACATCTCAACACAGCACACATACAATAATCCAAAAAAAAGATATTGTTACCCACCAAAACATAAATACTCAAGAACTTTTACAGCTAGACCACTCAACACGTAACAATGTGCA
Organism: Rhinolophus sinicus; assembly: GCF_036562045.2. Lineage (NCBI taxonomy): Eukaryota > Metazoa > Chordata > Mammalia > Chiroptera > Rhinolophidae > Rhinolophus > Rhinolophus sinicus. Next base: position 129,351,850 of record NC_133756.1, read on the forward strand.
CTCAACACTTTAAAATCTGACTTCAATGACATTATTATCATTTGCATCCAGCAGATTTCACCCATTATCATGCATACTGCATTTAACAATGTACGATTCTTGGGGTGGCCAGCTAGCTCAGTTGGTTAGAGCACGGTGCTGGTAGCACCAAGGTTGCTGGTTCGATCCCTACATGGGCCACTGTGAGCTGCTCCCTCCTTTAAAAAACAAAAACAAACAAAAACTATGTACTATTCTTCAATTGTTATAATGGTGTCATTTTTAAAAAATGTATAATTATTTTTAAACTATTTAAGATAATTCCTTTGTTCGGATGCTCCTGGTGTTTGGAATCTCACACTGAAGATCTTCTAATAGAATTTGCTGTATACGTACCATTATCAGGAGGGGGTGGGTACAGGAAGGCTCACCCAAGAACAAAGAAATTATATGGCTCTTTGAGAGTTCGTATACAAAGTCCTTGTATAATTGATTGGAACAGATCTATGCAAAATCATCCAGAAGGGCCATGAACCCTAGACTGGCAGTGCTGGCCTGTTATTTGATAGAAGCGGTGGTCAGTCGTGAAACATAGAAAAGAACAGTCTCTAGGACAAATGTTGGTAGTGTTCATCCAAGTGCTCTCCTGGGAAAGAGAATCCCAGTGAAATGCCTGTGAATATTGTAACTCCACTGGCAAGGACATTCTCAAAGCAAACATGGATTCAGGGGATTATAGCCAATGAACTTCCTGTGTGTCCAGCTCCCATAGCATGACACGACTGCCCCTATTGTGGGATTCCTATATCAGGCCATGGCAGCCTGACGCCTTTAAATGCTGAATTATTCTAATATCCCTGGTTCTGATTCCAGGCTCACCAAGCAATGTTCTAATTAGGATCTTGAATGTCTACTTTACAGAGGGGAGAATGGGCTAGCCACATGGATGTGACCTGTTGTTCTGACATTCATTGCTCGTTGCAAATTAATAAAGTGGCTTTTCTGGCTCAATGTAGTTTTGGCAGAATGACTTGTTAAAATATTAGTTTTATTTTGTTCTCCCTATATTTTTTCTCTTCCCCACATTTTAGAAGGGAGTAAGGCCTTATAATTCCGTACCACCAGGATTTTGGCTTGGCAGGATGAAAAGGACAGGTGGCTTCAAGCGAGTGATTTTTTTCTGCCTTCTGGAAAAGCTAAGCTGATGCTGGGTATCCTAGAGAGCTGGAAGAGAAAGGATCTTAGAGAAGTAAGAGGCTTCTGTAGGAGTTGCTCTGACGCAGGGATCAGGGAGATGTCAGAGCCTGAGAAGGTGCGAGACTTCAGAGGGAAATAGCTGTTTGGAGTGCTTGGGAAGCTGGATTCCAGCACTGAGTCCCATCACAAAAGCCACAGTCACCATTCTGAGTGATCGTATCCAGTGGTGTCTGGGCAGTAACTGGACCAGCAGTGCCTTGTCAAAGAATTACTTAGGTTGAATTCCCTCCAGCTTATAGGATGGGGTTTGGAGTTCAAAGTAAGTTAATTTAAAGACCAGAAAGAAACTTGGCTTTTCCTGCACATCTGTGTGGCTGAGTTTCTTGTGCATAGCACGTCAGTCTTGTGAGCTAGAATGGGAATCCATGCTCAGTCTGTAAGAAAATCAGGCTTTTGAACATGAGAAGCTGAGGGCCAGACACTGGTCTACAGTAATAAGTGCCATTCTGCAAGGATGCTTGGAAATATGCTACTTCCTTCTTGAAACAGTGAGTGCCTGCATAAGCATCCCCCCTACACACACACACACACACACACACACCTACACCCTCTTTGCCTTCACCATATTTTGAAAGATGAATTTTTACAATTTTTACCATCCCTTCAAATGTTTAAATTATCATTTTATTACTATCTATAAAGAAAGAGTTGAGATTGCTAAATAAAGGTAACTTTAATCCCCAAATTAATACAATTTCGTTATAGGATTTATCTAACATTTTTCATAGCATCTATTTTTTTAAACTTTATTTTGAAGTAATTATGGATTCACAGGAAATTGCAAATAGTACGGGGAGGTCTCATGTACCCTTCATTTAGTTTCCCCCAGTGGTAATATCTTACACAACTATAGTACAATATTAAATACAGGAAATTGATCTTGGTGCAGTCAACAGATTTTATTCAGATTCCGATAGATTTCACCAGTTTTAAATGTACTCAGTGTGTGTGTGTGTGTGTGATATGCATGCATGTGTATGTATATGTAGTGCTAAACAATTTATCAGCTGTGTAGATTCATACAACCGCAATCACAATGAAGATTTTGAACTGTTCTATTACTACAGAGGTCTCCTGTGCTACCCCTTTATAGTCGCACCTATGTTCCTTTTCTCCCCCAACCCAAATCCCTAGTATCACTAATCTGTCCTCCATCTCTATAATTTTATCATTTTGAGAATGGTATATAAATGGAATCATACAATATTCAACCTTCAGAGATTGTTTTTTTTCATTAGTATACTGTAATTCTTTTGAGATCCACCCAAGTTATTGCAGGTATCAGTAGTTTGTTTCTTTTTATTGTTGAGTAGTATTTCATGAGATGACATACCATAGCTTAACTATTCACCCATTGAAGGATATTTGGGTTGTTTCCAATTTTAGGCAATTACAAATAAAGCTATAATAAACAATCTTGTACATGTTTTTATGTGGACGTAAATTTCCATTTCTCTGGATAAATGCCCAGGAGTGTGATTGATGGGTCATGTGGTTAGTGTATGTTTAGTTTTTAAAATTTGCCAAACTATTTTTCAGAGTAGTTACGCCATTTTACGTTATCACTGACAATATATGATAGAGCCAATTTCTCTGTCAGCATTTGGGTTTGTCACTGTTTTGTATCTGAGCGTTTCTCATAGGTGTATAGTGATATCTCATGGTTTTAATTTGCATTTCCCTAATAGCTAATGATGTTAAACATATTTAATTTGCCATAGAAATGTCTTTTTATGTCTTTTGGCCATTTTCTAATTGGATTGTTTGTTTCCTTACTGTTGATTTTTGAGCCTTTTTTCCTGATTCTTCACAGATGTGTGGTTTGCAATACTTTCCGAAGTACATTTTGGTTCGTAAACACTTTCTCCCAGTCTGTGTGTTGTCTTTTCATCCTTTAAGGATCTTTTGCAGGGCAAAAGTTTGTAAGTTTAATGAAATCCAGCTTATCAGTCTTTCTCTTATGGATTATGCCTTGAGTGTGACATCTAAGAACTCTTTATCTAGCCCTAGATTCCAAGGTTTTCTCCTTTCCTTTCACCTAAAAGTTTTATAGTTTGACATTTTACCTTTAAATCTGTGACCCATTTTGAAAAAACATTTTTCTGAATAATATCTATCTTTGTGAGTGTGTGTGTGCTTACATGTACCAGGCTTTAAGTGTTTCATGTGCATAAACTCATTTAATCCTCATAAAATCCCAGGAGATGATAATATTAGGCCCATTTTATAGATGAGAAAACTAGTGCAGAGTAATTAAGTGACATTCTTAAGAGACAGGTTTGGAACTCAGATCCATGCCCTAGCCACTGTGCTTTATTGCCTCTCTGAAGTGAACACATTTTTATCTCCTCATAGAATTGCTTTTACTGGACTCTGTATTGGCATTTTGCCATCAGTGTATGTTGAGAGATGTGATAAGAAATAGCTCTATGAGATTTATTGTATTACTGTAGGCAAGTAGATGCGGATGTGGTTGATTACATCACATGGTGTTCTCTTTAGGAGGACAGATGGGAAAAATGTCTCTTAGATCTAAGGACCAGGAATAGATACATTTCTCCTGAATAAGTGGTTTGTTTTTTATCTCTTGGACATTGTGAAACTGTATAAATGATTGTATTTCCCATTTTGTGCTGGCTGCTGAAAAGCTCAGAACCAAATTTCCAGCCTGTCTTTAGCAATGATGTACATGGCTTCTAATATGACTTGTGACTTCAACTTATGTTTTCTACCCTAATTTCCTTTTGTCCCTGATTTTCTCCCTAACGCATTTTTTTTACTTTGGTCTTTATAAAAATGAAAAATATAGAAGCACGTACTATAGAAATTCAAATACAAGGCTTTTAACATCAACAACAAAACAAAATGGCAGTGCTTTTGCCCACTCCTCCCACCTGTGATTTCTGCTCTGCAGAACCAACTGTGTTCACATCTGGTGCTTATACTTTTTCCCCCCTTGACTTTTCAGTTTAGGTATTACCTCTTGATGTCCTATTATGGGGTAGGATTTCATTTTTCCACACCACCCTACGACACACACCCTTCACCTATAAACATCCTCCCATTATAATTGTATCACAATTTTTGTTAAACCTGTTTTCAGTATTTACATTATTGTGCCTATGGAAATATTGTTCATAGGTGAACTGAACTGCTTGCTATTCACGTTGTATCTTGTATAATCATTTTGTTTTCCCTTAGGTTAATAATTGTCTTTTTTAAACTTTAGTTTCTATAGAGCAATTACTATTTTCTGCCAAGTCCTCTGACAGAATTATAAATCTCTCACTCTGTCAGTTTTGTTTGTATTCTCACAGACATCTCTTCTGAATGTCATCCTGGAGCCTTTCATTGTCCAGCTAACTGGTTGCCCTCTAGGCTAGAGGTCTAGCTGTCATCCTGAGACTTCCCTTTTTCATTATTTTGAGAATTCCTTCTGCATCTCTCTTTTATTGGATCTTCTGTTTCCTAAACTTCATTTTTTCCTCTTGGTTTACTCACTTGGTTTTATGGAGGTCATCCTGCAATAGTCCCCTGAGAAAAAGTTCATGAATGGTAAAATTTTTTTGAGACCTAGCATGTCTGAAAATGCCTTCATTTTAGCAGCACACTTGGATGATACGCTGGGTGTAGAATTCAAGGTTAGAAATAGTTTTCCCTTAGAATTTTAAAGGTATTGCTTCTTTGTCTTGTAGTTTTCCATGTTACTACTGAGAAGTTTGACACTAATACTTCCTATGGGACTCCAGGGTTGTTTGTTGATGTTTTTTCCTCTCTGGAAGGTTTTGAGATCCTCTTTTTCTTCCTAATGTTCTGAAGTTTCATGATGATACACCTCAGAATAGGGTCTTTTTTCATCCAAGATGTGGGCATGAAAAAAACAATGGCCCTTTCAATCTGAAACACATCCCCTTCAGTTTTGAGAAGTTGCCATGTATATTTGTATTTCAGTATTTCCCTTCCCTCCATTTTCTCTGCTCACTCTTTCTAGAATTCTACAATTCTTGTTGGATCACTTGAACTGATCTAATTTTCTTCTTTCCTTTTTTTTTCCCTGAAAGATTATCTTAAGTTGGTCTTTAACTCTTCTATTATATTTTTAAATTTCTGCTAGCTTATTTTTATTTTCTAAAGCTCTTTGTGGTTCTCAGATTGTCCCCTTCCTCCTGTCCTCATTTTTATTTTGCTTTGTTTTTAAATGGCATCCTGTTGTTGTTTCATGGATGCAATATCTTCTCCTATCTAAAGATGTAAATATTAGTGTTTGAAATTTTCTTTTATTTCCTACATTGTCATCTCCCTCTGAACTCTTTTTGTTTGTGTTTCACATCAGTGACTTTTCATAAATAGTTGTCTATTCATATTTAAGAGCGAGGCACTTAAATGCCCCTTAGGCAGAGTTCATTGACTGTTGGGCTTTACAGTAGTGTCATATTTTGTTTTGTGGGGGGAGGACCTCCAAATGTCGTTATTTGAAGTTATTTTCTTTTAGGCTGGTCAGTCAATGAGTCAGAAATCCATGGGAGTTTTTATTTATTTTTTAAATTTAATTTAATTTAATTTAATTTTTTAGTTTCACATGTACAAAACACTGTAATAGTTAGACATTTATCATTTATACCTCTCACAAAGTGATAACCCCTCTCTCTCAATCTACTATCCCTCTGACATCGCATACAGCCGTTACATTTCCACTGTCTCTATTCCTTGTGCTGTACTCCACTTCCTGTAACTATATATATACAAGTACACACACATAAAATTGTAGTTGACCTTCATTATTATTCAGCTTCTGCAATAGGTGTACAGCGCAGTGATCAGGCATCTACATCTTCCCTGAGGTGGTCTCCCTAATGAGACAAGAGTCCATCGGATACCCTACAAAATCTTTACAACGTTATTTATTACATTCCCCAAATTGACTTTCGTATCCCCGTGGCAATCTTGTGGTTACCAACTGTGCTTTCTAATCCCCTCACCTTCTCTCCATGGGAGTTTTTAAACTTGGTTTCTAGCATTCTAGGAGCTTATCAGGGGAAAGGGACTAAAGGGAATCGCATCATTCCCTATAGAGGCTGCCATATAATCTCCCGCCTAAAGCTGTGCCTGGTGCACCCACCCCAGATCATTTTACCCAGCCTTTCATCGAGTAAACTTCCTGGCTTCTTCTAGGGTGGTAGAAAGGTAGTCACTTGGCTGTGCTACGTTGGCAAGAAGATCTGGGGGTCTACCTTATCATTAAAAAGACTTTCAAACAATTCTTTATTTTCACCCACAATTCCATCTTCAGAGGCACCTGGTATCTCCAGTTTCAGAGGTCCTCACGGTTCTGGGGTGCAGTTTACCTTCTTTCGACTTCCTTTGATTTGTACCAGTGTGAGCAGGCTTGAATCCTGAGTCAGGAACAAAATGAGTTTGAAGTCCAAGTCAGAAAAATGGCACCTATGGTTGGATACAACAGATGACCACAAAACAAGAAAAGTGCTGCAATTGGAGGAGTAATCGTATTACAGGCTCAGTCTTTGTCCACCTTCTGTAGATATTTCTCCATCTGAAATGGTTGTGTTTTGAGTAAATGTGCAGACCCCAAGCTATGCCCCGAGGGAGAAGCATAGAGGGAGAGTGAATTGCAAGGTCAAAAACCTGGAGGTTGTAGAAAGGCGGAGGGTGTAGAAAGGCTCCAGGCCTAAGGTCAACAACAATGTGAGGTTGGAGAAGTTCCAATTTTATGTGGGTCTTGATTTAGAAGTACACAACAGGGCCTGATGGTTTAAAGGAACCACTGGGCAGGGGGCTGGGTTGTGGTTTCCAGCCACCCTGTCCCATTGGCCTTTGAAGACTGGCTGGCCGATAGAAATCTACGGGTTAGGGACATTTTGCTTTACTACATGAAGTATAGTGGGCCTTTACAAAACTTGGAGGCCTTCCTACACAAAGAGAATGCTGTTAATACACTCTCCATCCAAGGGCAAGAGCTCTGGGTTGTTCCAGTGGGATGTACTGCAAGACTCAGCCAGACCAGCAATCTGCTGCCAACTTTGGCCCCTAGAGAAGTTTCAGAAAGGAATGGTTGTGTCCCTAATATCACATTAATAACATGAAATAAGGGTAGGTATAGCCTAGCTGCACTTAAGAGATGACTCAGAGTTGGTACACAAGAAATTCACTGAAGAAAGGAAGGAGGGAAGGAGGGAGGAAGGAAGGTGGAAGCTTAGTTCCCATTTATAGCTTGTCATCCAGAAAATTTAAAGAATAATTATATAATAATTAATAAAATTTGAAAGTGTAATATAGAGACTTACTGTCAAAAGGTATTGAAATCCTAGTGGGCAGAGGGACGTGAAGTAAGGAAGTGACTTAGCTTTCTTATGATGAAAGAAAAGCAATGGGGGCCAAGGGAAGAAAGAGGAACAAGATGGTCACTGCTAGCCAGAAGAATTTAAGTTCCCCTGCTCCTGGTGACATGAGAGAGATTCCTACCACTCTCTCAGCATCTGAAACTTACTCGACTATGGGTAGAGGAGTCAAGTGACAACTAGTGGGACCGATGGCTTTCTGGAAAGCTCAGGGCCTGACAAAACCAAAGCTAAAGAAGAAGGGAAATGACCATTAAAAGCAGAACTGAAAGGCTTCCTGGCTGTTCTGGTATTCAGCACATGCAATGGGTGTCCCAGAAAACCAAAGTTTTCAAAAGGAGAGGAAATAGTATCAGTGTTGCAGTTCAGATAGGTGAGCTTTCTGAACATAGATGACGCAGGGATTCTTAGTATCCACATAAGTCACACAAAGCCTAGTGTGCTACATAGTATTTTCTGTTTTTTTTGTGTGTTTTTTTTAAACTGATGTAACTGTTGTATATTGAGTCCCCCCGAAACAGACTCTGAGATGGATGTTTGCATGCAGGAAGTTTACTGGGGAATGCCCAGGGATTTAGTACCAGAAGAGGAGTGAAGGAAGTAGGATTGGGTAGAGGGTGGCGTTGAACTGCAGTGTGGTCGCAAGAAACGTCTCTCAGCCAATCCTGTGGGGAAAGACGGAGCAAAAAGGGCTGGGCCTTTGTACCTGGGCATGGACTGGTCATTAGATGTAGGCTGCCTATGAGCTTGGGCACCTGAGGACAATATCAGAAGAGACACTTGTCTGAGAGCCATCAGCTGCCAGTATTCCTAGCAGCCAAGGGAATGATTACCTCGTTCCAGAAAGGAGGGTCAGAGTGGCACACCAGCGTATCCATCAGAGCTACTCTTTGCCCTGGATCCAGTCACTTTATATAATAAGGCTGGGAACAACTCCTCTTGGATCCTGGTTGGTGTCTTCTCCTGGGGAATCTTACAAGAGGAAGGTTAGTGGGACAAACGACACTCCTGGTGCTGCTCCTGGTCTGAAGGTTGCAACTGATTCTCATTGTCTCCCTGACCTGTTACAACCTGGTTTTGTTTCCTTCACCCTCAGCTCTGTTGTCTAGGTAGCTTACCTGGTGGCCTCTAGTTACCATGTCCTTCTCAGGCTATAGCGACTCCATTTACTATCAAAATTAGACAAAGAACGACCTAGTCAATCACCAGCTTCTCAAACCCACAGAGTCCAGAGTCGCCAGGACAAAAAGCATAACTACCACAAGTAGGTTGCTGTGAGTGGTGGTAAGCAGGGCACAGGATCACTCCTACTGCCTTCCTTCCCTTGGATTCCAGAACCATGTATTTATTGAGAACACAAGTGCATACAATAATTGTTGAGTTATGGTGTATGCTGTGTCTTGGAAGATGTTACTCCATTACTGTAGGGTATCACCTCCAAAGTGGTTGCTCAATTATACCTTCACAAGGCCATCGCATCACTCTGTCAAGCTGGTACCGTGTTTCCCCGAAAATAAGACCTGGTCTTATATTAATTTTTGCTCCAAAAGATGCATTAGGGCTTATTTTCGGGGATGTCATCCTGAAAAATCATGCTAGGGCTTATTTTCCGGTTAGGTCTTATTTTCAGGGAAGCAGGTAATATGTTCTGTGTAGTGTGGTAGGAAATAGGATCCCATGGTCATGAGCTACTGTTGCACCTACTCTATTGTGAAATGGGTTCCTGGGCCAATAAAAATAGTACACAGGATCCCATGTTGGTGAATCGCACACTATACGTGCTCAGGTAGTGGTGCTGGTTGAGGCCCTGAGGGCAGGAAAGGCAAACCCTGTACCTCAAATCAGTGTTCTAGTCAGATTGAATCACTGCCCCTTCTGGTGTCATCAGCTTGCCATCAGGTGGCTGGTTGGTTTTCTGGACGAATGGTGCTGTGTTGGGGGCTCAGTGTTGATCTCTCGTGGTGGCAGGTGGGACAGAGGCAGAAGTACATGTGATGTAGTTGCAACAAAGGACTCCATAGGGAGCTTGAGCTGAGATGACCCTTCACAGGGGTCTCCTGGAAGCAAGGGAACCTGACCTGTATTATCCTCCTTCTTCCCCCACGATTGCTCAGGTATTAGAAGTGGCTGCCCCCAAAGAGAGGGGCATGACTTTGGGCAAGGCCCGTTGTTGAGTGGAGAGAGGGCAGTTCTTGGAGAGACACTCATGTGACAGCTGTCAGTCAGCTCCCACACAGGTGGGGGGATGCCTCAATCCTGAAGGGGAGCTCTAGGTAGGCAGCATACGACAGAAGCCATGAGAAACTAAACAGCAGGAATTTCTGTTTCAAATTTCAGCTAGTCCTAGGAGTTCTGGAATGGCGATGGGTTGAAGGAGGAGAGAGAATTGTGACACATGTCACCTGCCAAATTTCATCGTCGATTATCTGGGAAATTTCATTGAAAACTGCATGTATTATGGTTTTATGTGTATTTAACCAAACTTAGAGTTGATCCAAATCAAAAAAATTTTAAAGAGATTGACAAAAAGTACAAAGATTCTGTTTGCTTTCTTTTAAAATCTCTATTGTTGTATAGACATAATGTTTACATAGTCAGATCAAGTTGTTTTCATAATATTTTAATTTCTGTTTTCTTTTCTGTTAATACACATTGTTCATAGATTCATTATTTTCATTAGCAATTCAATATTCTACCATATTACTATATCAGTGTTTTCATGACTTATTCCGTCTATTTGGGGCATTTGACTTATATCCAGTTTTTCAGAGTAATGAGTAGTGCAACTATAAAAAAGTTTTGTTTTGTTTTTTTTAGGGGAACAGGACTTTATTGGGGAACAGTGTGTACTTCCAGGATTTTTTCCAAGTCAAGTTGTCTTTTCAGTCTTAGTTGTGAAGGGCGCAGCTCAGCTCCAGGTCCAGTTGCTGTTGCTAGTTGCAGGGGGCGCAGCCCACCATCTCTTGTGGGACTTGAACCGGCAACCTTGTGGTTGAGAGGACGCGCTCCAATCTACCGAGCCATCCGGGAGGCAGCTCAGCTCAAGGTGGCGTATTCATAAAAAATAGTTTTAAAAATCTTTATTTCTTTCCCAAAGTGGGATTAACAGGTATATTCCCATGTTACTTTTTAGACAGGTTTTCCTAATTTTCAGTACTATAACCAACGTTGAGTACCTGTTTACCCATTATTATGCTTACATTGGATTTCTCTCACTTTTACTCTTGATAATAGAGTAAATTGTTACCTCATTAATGTTTTAGATTCAGTTCCCTTAATTATTAGTGAGACAGGGAATTTTCCCAAATGTTTCTTTACTCTTTGTATTTTTTGTTATTTATATCTTTTGGTTATTTATCTCTCCATAAAAGAGTACTCCATAAAAGAGATATTTTATACCTTTATCAGTCCCTTATATATTATAGATAATAAACTTTATTTGACATGTATTTTTAGTGGTTTCTCATTCCATTGCCCTTTATGTTGAATTCACTTTTTAATTAAATTGTTGACTTTGTGTTTTGTAGCATAAAACCCATTGACCTTGCCATTAATGATTTCTTTAAATGTTTCAATTTTCTAAAATTGATACATTGTTTTATGTTAGGAAAGGCGTATTATTGTAGTGTCATCTATATTTTATGATGATTTTTTGAAATTTTTATCTTCAAATGAAAATAGATTTTGGTTTAATTATTGAACTCCTCTGAATCTATGGGGGGCATATGGTATAAAACGTGGTCATATATTTATATTTTTAAAAACGATATCTAGTTTCTCCTATATTGTTTAATAGGGATTCGTTTATTTGGTGCTTATTTCACCAAATTTTTCATTCATTAACTTACTGTATAGATTTGAATTTATTTCTGAAATTCTTGATTTGGTCAGTTAGTCTACTTTTTAAAAAAATCTAGTTGTTTCAGATTCTTCCCTCCTATTTCCTCCTTAAGAAGTGAAGTCATTTTAGTTTTTAAAATACATACATACTGTGTTTCCCCAAAAATAAGACCTAGCTGGACTGTCAGCTCTAATGTGTCTTTTGGAGCAAGATTTAATATAAGACCCGTTATTATATTATATTATATTATATTATATTATATTATATTATATTATAGACCCGGTCTTATGTTAAAATAAGACCGGGTCTTATATTAATTTTTGCTCCAAAAGACACATTAGAGCTGATGGTCCGGCTATGCCTTATTTTCGGGGAAACACGGTATGACCATAGGTATGTGCATGTGAATACAGACATATAAAAGAGGTCTGGAGGTTAACGTTCTCCAGAGTTGCTGCTCCTGGGGCTGGTTGGGAGCTGAGGTGAGGTGCCACCCAACCAGTGCTCAGACCTTGGGGATGGGGGTTGATTGGTGGAGGGGGGCACTAGGAACGGTTCTTTACATAAAGAGAGAGTTGTGTTAGTTCATAGTTTTAGTGCAGTGAGGTCTGACTGTTCTTTGTTTCCATTCTTATATGAGGTGAAATTGCTTGTAATAGCCTTAAAATACACATTCTCTTATTGAGCTACCTTGAAGGAGGTCTCTCCATCTTGCAAACAAAAAAGCCCTCCTAAGACACTTACTGCCTCTGAGTGGTCTTAGGCCAGGCCTGTTACCCCCATTTTCCTTCACCATGCTGACTCAGAACAGCCCCTTGAATTGAGACTTGAACTGCCCAAGAGTTTTGATAATTGCTGCTGTATGTGACATTGCAGTGTTTTTAAATCCAGGAAATGGAAGTTCTGCAACATTATCTTTTTCCCTCCCATACTAACTAACATTTTTGTATGCTTCTTTTTTCAGGTGCATTTTACAGTTATTTTGCATTTTGTATTTATAAAATAACTCTTACTGTCTTGTTAATTAGCACTGCATTAAATCTGTGAATGGGAAGTGTTACAGTATTATTTGTTTAGTCTTTCTAGGTATGAGCAAGAATAACTCGCCATGTAGTCTGATTTCCTTTTACTGTATCATTGAGGTTTTGGAATTTTAAAAAAATTTTTATTGGGGAATATTGGGGAACAGTGTGTTTTACCAGGGCCCATTAGCTCCAGGTCAACTCACTGTTTTCAATCTAGTTGTGTGTGTTTGTGGGGGGGGGTGGGGCACAGCTCACTGGCCCATATGGGAATCGAACCGGCGACCTGGTGTTAGGAGCACTGCGCTCTAAACACTGAGCCAACCAGCTGCCCCTGGATTTTTTTTTTTTTTTAATAGTTCTTGTTAGGTTGAGATTAAAATATTTAGTGGGGATTTGGCATCTTGGTTGTGAACAAATTGCTTTTTACACTTTTATTTCTGGTTATTAATTGGAACGACTTTTACAATTAGTTGATATTTCCTGCTGACCTCTTGAGGAAATGAGGAATTGTTCAGGGTGAGAAAGGGTGCTAAGCAGAGATGGATTTGTGTTGCCTGTTTGCTTTCACATATTTGTGTCTCTTGTGGACAGTGTTTGAGTAGTGCCTGGCCCCTGTGAGCCATGCGGCCGGTGTACCATTTTCCTCTATGAATAAGCTAAGTTAATTGACCTGTGCTGGGACCAAATCCATGTCCTTAAACCCTCTGAAGGCACAGGCAGTACAGACCTTTGCTTTCAACAGCTCTCATTTCTAATAATTAGAGCTGTCTGTGCTGCTTTGCGAGATACTGATTTTTACAATATGACAGACTGAAATGACTAATAATTTGGAGATTGGTTGGAGGTTTTCAAGCAATAGATAATGTCTTAACAATATTGTGTGCTGTGAAAATTACACAAGTAATATGTGTTCACTATGAAAATATGAGAAAATGCAGATAAGCTAAAAAAAAAAAAGAACACTCATAATCCTACCACTTAGAGATGACATGACTATTGTTATTTTGGTGTCTTCCACATGTTTCCTGTGTCTGATGTGTATAATAAAAATAAACACGCATACTAATATATTTGCTAATTTCTAAGATGTGTTTTTATACATTTTAACATTTCTGAAACTGAGAGGTGGCTTTACAATTAATAATTAAAGTATTTCTTTTCTTCCCCCAAAATAGCTATAACTCAAGTATTCCATGGTTTCTTAAAATTGAGAGAGTTTTTTAATTAAACTTTTTGTTTTTCAGATAATTATAAATTTGTGTGTAGTTGTAAAAAATAATACAGAAAAATCCCTTGTGCCCCTTACCCAGTGTTGATGGTTCATTTCATGTGTCAGTTTGACTGGGTTAAGGGATGCCCAGAGAGATGGTAAAACATTATTTTTGGGGGTGGGTCTGTGAGGGTGTTTCTGGAAGAGACTGGCATTTGAATCAGTAAACTGGTAAAGAAGGTGATCCTCACCAATGTGGGTGAGCATCATCCCACCCTTTGAGGGCCTGAATAGAACAAAAGGTTGGAGGAAGGGTGAATTTGCTTTCTTTGCTTGAGATGTGATATCCATCTTCTGCCCTTGGACATGGGTGCTCGTCGTTCTCGGTCTTTTGGTCTCAGACTGAGACTTATACCACTGGTCCCTGCTTCCCAGGCCTCTGGATCTGGTCTGAATGCTGTTGACCTCCCTGGTCCACAGCCCCTTGGACTTGGACTGAATTACACCACTGATGTTCCTGGTTCTCCAGCTTGCAGATGGCAGATCATGGGACTTTGAATCCCTGTAATTGTGTGAGTGAATTCCTATAAAAAATTGCTTCTTATAGATCTATATAAATACCAGGATATAAATATCAGGATCTGTATTTATAGTTATATCTATCTGTCTATTCTCTAGCTTCTATTTCTCTGGAGAACCCTGAATAATAATACCCAGTTTCCTCCACTGGTAACATCTTGCAAACTACAAGACTATCACAACCAGGATATTGATATTGTTACAGAACAGTTCTGTCACCAAAAGCATCCCCCTGTTGCCCTTTTAGAACCATCCCCACCTCCCTCCTATTCTCCTCACCCCTACCCAGTCTCTTATCGCTGGCAGCCATCAATCTGGTCTCCATTTATATAATTTTGTCATTTCAAGAATGTTGTATAAAGGAATCATACAACATGTACTTTCTTTTGGCATTTTCCACTTAGCATAGTTCTCTGGAGACTGATCCAGATTTTGTGTCAATGTTATTCCTTTTGTGTTTTAAATTGTTGAGTATTCCATGGAATGGACATACCCAATGTGTTTAACCATTCGCCCACTGAAGTCCATCTGGGTTGTCTCCAGCTTTTGGCTGTTACGAATAAGGCTGCTACATTCATGTACAGATTTTTGTGTGAGCATAAGTCTTCATTTCTTTGGAATAAATGCCCAGGATTGCAGTTGCTGGGTTGTATGGTGGTTACATGATTAGTTCTTTAAGAAACTACCAAACTGTTTTCCAGAATGGCTCTACCATTTTACAGCCCCACCCACAATGTATGAGGGATCTGGTTTCTCTGCATCCTCACCAACATTTGGTGTTACTTTTAAATTTTAACCACTCTGATAGGTATGCAATGAATTTCTTTAATAGTTATAGTGCATTAAAATGACCTATTTTATACTGCGTGAGTTGTGTTAGTTTGTTTTTTTCAGGGAATTGGTCCATTTTATCTAAGTTGTCAAATTTATCTGTGTGGAGTTGTTCATGGTATTCCTATCAAATTCATTGATTTTTGTTCTTGTCTTTGTTATTTCCTTCCTTTTGCTTTGGACTTATTTTACTCTTCTCCTAAAATGGTAGAGCCATTCCCCTAGCTACTTGAGTGGGAGCTTAGATTATTGATTTGAGACTTTTCCTCTTGTCTAATATGTGCACTTAGTGCTATAAATTTCCTTGGAAAGGATATTTTATATTGCTTAGGAAAGCCTTAGTGTACCTGCCATGTTTATAGCTCCCTACCGAGGAATTCAATTCAATTCAGCAAATATTTATGGAGTGCTTGGGCCAGGCACTGTTCTAAACCCTCAGTATACATCAAGGAACAAAATAGACAAAGATCTCTGTATTTGTGGAACTTACAGTTTACCAGGGGGAGACAGGCAATAAATACCAAGTGTAATTTATATAGAATGTTAGAAAGTAATAAGTGCAGGAACAAAAAGTAGTACAGGGTAAGAGGGAATGGATATATGGGGAGCTATAGTATTTAAAACTACAGTATTTACTACAAATTTGCTATACTTCTACAATTATAGTATTGAATGGGTTGGTCGGGCAAGCCTTGTGGAGAAGTTGAGATCTGAGTAAAGATCTAAAGGAGTTAGTCAAGCCGGTATCTTTCAGAAAGGTGCTTCAGACACCTGGGGCAGCTAGAGCAAAGGCCCTGTGGTGGAGTGTGCTGGGATATCTAAGGAAAAGCACGGAGGCTGGTGTGGCTGGAGTGCAATGAACAAGGTGGGAAACGGTAAATATGAGGTCAGAGCATAATGGGGGCTATGTCTTTGGCTCTTGCTTTGAATGGAATGGGAACCCATTGCGCTATGTGAAGCAAAGGAATGACATGACCTGATTTAGGTGTTAAAAGAATCACTCTGGCTGCAACGTTGGGAATAGACTATCCCTAGAAGCAGGTGACCTCTTAGTGGGCCAAGGGGGAATGGATATGTGGGGTACTGCAAGTCTGGGGAAGTGTGACTTGGAGCAGAGTGGGAGCAGTGGGAATGGTGACAAGTGACTACATTCTAAATATATTTTGAGAATAGAACTAATAGGACTTGTTCGTAGATTGGACTTGGTGTATTAGAAAAAAATAGGTATCTGGATAAATCATTAAACATAGGTGACCACATTCAATACCATACGCACCCTTCCTACATCCCTGCCCACAGCTTGTGGGACAATGGCAAGCACTGACCTTGACCTAGGAGCAGCTAATCAATAGGTGGGACATTGACCTACAGGGTGTCTTGGCGCGAAAGTTTTGCCCAAATAAATGGCAATTAACTGTGCCAATGATTTTTTTCTTTCAGGAACCAGAACTGCAGAGACAAAGAAAAAATAATCAGTGAGAGCAGAAGCTGAAAGACACGGAGAGAAGGCAGTATTCAGACTTCATGAATAAGCAGAAATGGTGGATAAACAAGAGCTCTGAGCAAACAAAAACCACAAGACAACAAAAAGATACACAGAGTAATGACAGAAGTGATAGAAAATGACTAAGAAAGCGTCAGATTTGCGGGAGAGAGACTCAGTGGCCAGGCCTAGGTCACCCGCCAACCCTTGAGCCAGGCAGGCAGTCCGCTCCTCTGTTACCAGACGTGGGAGAGTGGTGCTACACGGGCACAGACCCCAGGTGTGCACCAGCCAGGCAGTCAGGCTGCAGGCAGCGCCGTGGACGCCAGAACGCTATGTAAGCCCAAATTATGAGGGTGCAAGGAGGCCAGAGAAGGCAGAGGAAACCTGTCTGCTGAGAGAAGCAGGAAAGTGTAGCAGATGCTCAGAGAGAGCAGGGGTGGCAAATGATGCAGCCACACGAGAGAGATGGGACTGCTTGTAATCTTCCTGTTCAGTCCCCTCCCAGGGTGGCCTGGCTGTGCTGACCCCCACACTTGAGTGCCCCAGAAGATTGCCTTTTGAATTGGTTCAAAATGCCTCCTTTTCTGCTTCAGATAGTCTGAGTAGTTTTGGATTTATGCTCTAGGGATAAAGGTGGTACATTTGCCTGGGAATTTCTTAGTATCTACTTATCTCTCAGGATTGAGCATGGCAGGGAAAGTACAAAAGGTGACAATGCAGATATTTGGTATAAAGGAGAACTAACTAGAATCATGTAAAGCATTTTACATACCTTCTCTTATTTACCTTATTAGGGAGTTACCACTACTGAGGTTCACAGAAGGTAAGTACAGTCCATCCTCGTTATTCATGGATTCCGTATTTGCAAATTTGCCTACTCACTAAAATGTGTTTGTTATCTCTAATTCACTCCTGGCGCTTTCCTGGTTATTCACCTGGAAAAAATTGAGTTGTCCAACATTCACCTTGGACGTATCCAGCTGAGGTAAACAAGGCAACGCTCTGCCATCTAGGTTCAGCTCTTATATTGTCAACAAGTTTCCCTTTTGAAGTCTACTTTTGATATTTTTGTACATTTTGTTGGTGATTTTGCTGTTTAAGGCACCCAGTCATGATGTTGAAGTGCTGTCTACTGTCCCTAAGCACGAGAAGGCTGATGCACCTTGCAGAGAAAACGTGTGTTAGGTATGTTGCAGGCATGAGCCATAGTGCTGTTGGCTGTGAAGTCAGTGTCAATGAACCACCTGTACATAGGAAATAAGGTGTCTTTCAACAGAAACCCACATAAAACGAAGTTAGGTGTGGATTGAAAATGTTTTGACCAGAGGCTTGCAGGCACCTAACCCTAGGAGTTATTTCTCCTAGCAGTTTTCAGTATTTGCTAATGCAGTCTTCACAGAGACTTTATAAAACATAACTACCGTGAAACACAAGAATCAACTATAACACATGCAAGACCAATCTGTGGAAGAGGGGCGTGACCAGCTCCAGAGCCCTGCCTCTCTGATTCTGGACATCTTCGCTCATTCCATCCCACCGTGCCATGTTCCAAAAGAGAAAGAAAAACTCCTCTGTTCAGCTTCCAGTGTTCCTCTGCTGCATAGTGCTGCCTTCCCTGGAACTTGTTGCCTTGCTGGGAAGTGAACAGGTGTGGAACAACTGTGAAAGATGTAAGATAATCTATGTGAGGGCTAGCATCGCAATGCATAGCACATGTGCCATCACTCATCCCTTAAGTACATGTCGCAGACCTTGCTCATCTATCACAGCCTCTTTTCCTGCTTGAGCCCAGATGGGCTTTCACAGCCCTTCTCAAGCCAGTCAGTCTGAGGTGGCATCGAAGGTGAAATCTTTATCTTTCTTGCATGATGACCTGTCTGTCTCCTTTAAAGAGAAGCGTAGACTTGGAGGATCTGAGTTCCCAGGCTTACTTTAGAGTTTAAATAAATGTATCAGTCTGTCTCAAACTTAGGCCCTCATGGTAGTTCTGAGTGTCTGGCTGACTCTTCTTTGGAAAGTCTTCCTGGATTCCTTCACATAAGACTTTGCTCCAGAAAGATTCATTTTGATGGGAACATCTGTCTTGTTTATCTCTGAATCGCCTGTGCCTAGAACACTGTCTGGCATAGTGATGTTTGTTGAATTAATGCCTGGGCACCTAGATTGACACCTATCTTCCCCAGGGAGAAAGAGCTTTCATGGAGCCCAATGACAGAATAGAATCCTTAAGGGCACACAGCGGAGGCCAGCACCCGGGTGGGTGGAGCTTTTTGGAGGAAGCTGACAAGCGATTGTAAATGAAACTGAACTAGAGCAGCATTCTGTTGAATCTTTCTGCTCTTTTCTCCCTTTCTCTTTATGTTCTCTCCTCCTGTGGCTTACTTCTTTACCCCTGGTAAGATGAATCTGGGAATCCCAAGCAGGAATGGGGTGGAGGCATATAGGGAAGAGGAAGCATGAGGTACGCTGCTTGGGCTGGGAGCTAGTCTAGACTCTGAACCCCAGCCTACAGCTGGGACCCCAGCCTTCAGCTTCTAGTCCTACAGGGCACCAGGACTGCCCATTCTCATAAAGGGCTTGGGACCCTTTCCCCTCTGTCTGCCCAGCCCAATTCCTCTTCCTCCACCCTATCTCCCTTCCCCTTCTTTTCTTCCCCATCAGGCAAATAGGGTTTGAGAGAAAATAGGGAAGAGGAGATGGGAAGTTAGATCAGGAAGAGATGGATATACGAGGTGTGATCAAAAACTACAGTGAATGTTTAAATTTAAAAAAAAAAAAAGTATTACAGTAAAAGACACATTACCATTAATCCTCCTCAAAATATACCCCCTCACTTCAAACACACTTATACTGTCATTCCTGCCACTTTCTGAAGCAGTTCTGGAAGTCCTCTTTTGTGAGTGTCTTTAGTTGCACTGTCGTGGCTGCCTCGATGTCATGAATCGATTCAAAATGTTTACCTTTCATGGTCATTTTGACTTTGGAGAAGAGCCAGAAGTCTCACGGTGCCAGATCCGGGAATAAGGTGGATGAGGACACAATGTAATGTTTTTATTTGACAGAAACTGCCATATATCAGAAGCGATGTGTGACACGGAGTGTTGTCATGATGAAGGATGATTTATGGCACACATTAAGACACACCTTCTCTCAACTATAACTCACACCCAACTGACTGCACCAGACAAGTTGAGACTTGCCACACACTGTTACTAAGGTTCAATGCACCCCTTTCTGTATTGAAGATCCCTGCCTTTCTGATGGATGGCACTTGGCAGCAGCATTCACTGTATTTTGCAATCACAATGGAAAGGCTCCGTGTCACACATCACTTGTATGGCAATTTCTGTCAAATAACATTATGGTGTCCTCATCCACTTTATTCACCATATCTGGCAATGTGAGACTTCTGGCTCTTCCCCAAAGTCAAAATGACAATGAAAGGAAAATGTTTTGAATCGATTCAGGACATTGAGGCAGCCATGACAGTGCAACTGAAGACACTCACGAAAGAGGACTTCCAGAACTGCTTCAGAAAGTGGCAAGAACAGTGGGATAAGTGTGTTCAAAGCGAGGGGGAGTATTTTCAGGGGGATCAATGACACTGTCATTTATTGTAAAAAAAAAAATTTTTTTATTTAAACATTCACCATATTGTTTGATCATACCTTGTATTTGATTGGGAGCGTCACTTGGTGGGCCGGTATAGCATGGGAGTCAGGATTGAAAGAATGTTGTTAGATTTCTGAACCATGTTAGTTATTTTATTATTGCAAATGATTTTCAGTCATAATCTGTGCTCTGGTGCTGGAAGAACTACAAGGAGCTGAGCTTCTCAATATGCAGCTAGTTCTGGAGAAGTATTGTAGTACTGAAGGCAGTGGGAAACAGTGATACAGTCCCGAAGGGCATGGGCTCTGGAGTGAGATTGAGCTGGGTTACCCCTTGCTAGCTCTATGATTTGGGCAGTCTCCTTGATCACTCTAGATTTTAGTTCTCTTATCTGTAAGATGCTGATAATAATAGCATGTACCTTATATGTAGGTCATGATGGTAAAAAGAAATGAAGCCTGTAAGGTTTCTGTGAAATGTGCTTACTCAAATGGTATCTGTTACTATCATTTAAAAATGTGGTCGCCATGTATTGACTTGCACATGGTGAGGTATTTCCTTTTCTTTTCTGAGGATGAAAGCAAAATAGACTGAGTTTCTGAGAAGCTATGAGGAAAACAGCTGCTCACAGGGACTTGAGTGTGTGTCTGAGAAGCAGCCCTGATTTGTTGTAAGTATCAGGAAGACTGCAGAATTTCCCAGCAGAGACGCAGCGGGGGCTTTGGTGACCATTAGTTCCCAACGTCACAGAGTGACTGACTAGGAAAAGCATGAAAGACTTAGTTTGGGAAAGTTTGCTTACATTGCCTGCTGCCCTTCCTCTGTAGGTGTGGAGGGTAAGGAGTGGCCATCTCCAGCTTAACCAAGAAATGAACCAGTAAGCCAAAGAGATGCTTCTTAAGCTCCTGTAAGCCTGATGCTATAGGGTTTACCTCTCCAGCTTTCGTGATACTTAGTTTCTCACAACTGCACTCACTGGTACATATTGCCCCCACCACTGTTCTGTGTAATGACCCAGTGTTTGCCCATCACTCATCATATTAGTTTTCTAATGCTGCTATCATAAATTATCACAACGTCTGTGGCTTAAACAACATAAATTTATTATCTTACAGTTCTAGAGGATAGAAAATCAAAATGGGTCTCACTGGGCTAAAATCAAGGTATCAGCAGGGCTGCGTTCCTTTCAAGAGGCCCTGGAGGACACAGACACAGACTATTTCCTTCCCTTTTCCAGATTCTAGAGACTGTCTGCATTTCTTGACTCATGGACCCCTTCCATCTTCAAAGCCAGCAACGTCAGGTTGAGTGCTCATATCGAGTCACTCCAACCTCTACTTTCATCATCACATTTCCTTCTGACTCTTCTGCTTCCTTCCCTCTTCCACATTTAAGGACCCTTGTGATACATTGGGCCCACCTGATTAATCCAGGATAATCTTCTTATCTTAAGGTCAGCTGATTAGCAACTTTATTTCCATTTGTAACCCTTGCCATAATTCCATAATTTTCCCTTGCCATGTAACATGATATATGCATAAATTCCAGAGATTATGAAACAGATATCTTCGGTAGCTTTTGTTCTCCCTTCAACAACCATTATTCATCATTCAATCTCCGATTCTAGAATTAGGACTGGCACTAGTAAACTCCCTCAGATGCCAGGCCTGCCACCCTCTTTGTGATGGTAGCCATAAATCCCATGCCTGAGGAGACAGCCTCTGACCTGACTGGCTCCCTCCCCATCACTTGACCTTTATATAAAGTGATACACAGTGCCTTACACTGAGCATGAGGTGCTCTGGCTGCCAGCCCAGACTGGTAGGTAAGAGAAACTATTCTTTATTTCTTCAACAACATTCAGATGCTTCATTATGATAGCCAGGCTTATAGGTCCAATATTTCTTTAACGAATATTTTCAAACATAAGCAGCCTGTCTATCCATTCTATGTCACAGCCTTATCTGACAGTACATTCATAAACTCCATTAATGCCTGAGGAGTCTACACAAACTACAATAATCATTAGCTGTCTGTTCCTAAAACTACCCAGAAGTGACCTGTACTTTCTTAGATGCATGCATAAAGGAACACTCATCTACACACACAATGGTCAGCGTGGTGGGAAAAAGACGTTCAGCATCTGTCGTCTTACCTTATGGGGAAGGAAAAGAAGAAAGTGAGCTAATGTTTATTGAGAACCTGCTCTGTGCCACAAACTTTATATGCATAAACTCTTTAATTCTCATTACAATGCAGGAAAGCAGTTTTCAGCATCTCCATTTAACAAATGGGGAAATTGAGTCACATAGCTACTAAGATCTCAATATTTGACCTCTGGCCTGTCTGATTCTAAAACATTTCTCTTCCCCCTTCACCTGGCCAGCTCTTAAAAGAAGAGAACGGACCAGAATGAGGATGTTGAAACTGAGATTAGTGGCACAAACCCTAGAGTTCCGGGGGGGTACCCAGGAACACCTCACATGACAGGAAAGGTGCTTGGTAAGAGGCAAGCTGAGTAGGCTGGGCTTTGGGCCCTCCCCATCTTCAGTCAGACCAGCTCTGCTTTTATCAGTTTTACCTATTGGGACGCAATGTAATATTTCAGTAGAAAAAGGATGGGGGTGTGCCCCACTACAGTAGTCTCCCGAAGGCTATTAGACTGGAATCTGACCACCACAGCCCTGTGGTTCTGGGAAGACTAGTTAATTGATCAATTCTTTTAATGCCTTAGTTATTCACTGAAAGTGCATCAGGGGCTTTGGGGGGGAGAGTGCTCTCTACAATGAAAGAGATCCTCTCAGTTAGTGAGGAATGCAGGAATTAAGATAGAGAAGAAGCAAGATTCTCTAGACACTAATTTGCACCAAAAACTAAGCTGATGGCAGAGGGGAGGTCAGATTTATGTTGGAGACGGTGCTGATGGGGTCCTTGACAGCAGAAGTTGCTGCAGAAAAGGAAACCCTCACAGTGATGGTGAATGGGGTATGAGGACAGACACAGATCTTTTGAGAATCGTCCCTTGTAGGGACTATATCTGATTAGGAGATTGGTATGCGCCCGTCTGAGAGTCTGCTTGGCCATGTCACTGATTGGCTCCTATGTGATGCTCACAAAGCAAGCAGGGTCTCATTCAAGTATCACTTATTGAAATCTGTAAAGGAGATAACAACTTTGCAAAATTTAAGTCAGCACTTCGTAAGCTACACTATTTTTTTTTTTTTAATTAAATTTATTGGGGTGACAATTGTTAGTAAAATTACATAGATTTCAGGTGTACAATTCTGTATTACATCATCTATAAATCCCATTGTGTGTTCACCACCCAGAGTCAGTTCTCCTTCCATCACCATATATTCGATCCCCCTTACCCTCATCTCCCACCCCCCACCCACCGCCCCCGTTACCCTCTGGCAACCACTAAACTATTGTCTGTGTCTATGAGTTTCTGTTTCTCATTTGTTTGTCTTGTTCTTTTGTTGTAATGCTGAGCGAAACAAGTCAGACAGAAAAAGCAGAGAACCATGTGATTTCACTGATATGTGGTAAGCTACACTATTTTAGCAAAGGAAAAGGGTAAAATGAAAGCCACATCTTCTCTTCATTCAGGGACACTCTTGTCCCTTCTTTTCTGAGTTACTCCTTAGTAATCCCTCAAAGAAGAATATTAAAAATAGCCAACATTTCTTGATGGACCACTTTAATCTTTATAATAAGTAATTTGTGTAACAGAGTTTCAAAATGTCCCCCCAAATCCACCTTACCCCTCTTTCATAGTAACGGCATTCCCAGTTTTTAGCTGTACACAAGCCTGCCTGGAATTTGCCAGCCTCTCTTACAGCTAGGTGTGACCACGTGACTAGGTTCTGGACACTGCCTTACAAGCAGACATGTTATATGGCTGCTTCTGGCAATTTTCCTCCAAAGGCAGATGGTACATGCCCTGTGCCTCTTCTTCTTCCTCCCTCCCTCTATCCTGCTTCCTGGAGCGCAGATGTGATGGTTGCCGCTCTAGTTACCATCTTGGACCTTGAGGGCAAGGGCCTCACTGGAGAAATGAAGAGCAGTGAAATGAGCCTTGGGTCCTTGAAGACATTGTGTAGCAGCTCTGGATTTTCTACCTAAGGACTCTGATGTGAGAGAAAAATAAACTATTTTGTTTAAACCACTTTCATTGTGTTTCTGTTTCTCACAGCCAATACTAATGCAAACTGATATACCCTGCATATTAGCTACTATATTATTCCAGTTTTCCAAATGAGAAAACTGTGGCTTGACTGGAGTAAATCATTTGCCAAGGTTACCCACTTACTAGATGCAGTCAAGATCTGAACTCTGATTTTTGCCAAATCCCATGTGCTTTTCTCTTTCTCAGTGTTAACTTTCAGGCCATGTGGGTGATAGTTTTTGACCTTCTGTGGCGGGCAAGAGCCTTTCAGGAAAGTTCCCTGGTAGTGTCTGGTCATATGACTATAGTCCCTTGCCTTCCATCATCTCTTTCAAAAATAAAATTCATGAGCCCCAAGGGTCATGTGAAACTCAGTTGCATATCACCTTGAGAGTTCTGGGATGTCATAGGAGCCACCAGGAGTCTGATTTGCATGGAGCCACCAGGAGCCACCAGGAGTCTGATTTGCATGGGCCTTATAAGGCCTTAGAGTCTTGGGCCTTATAGGAGAAACGGTGAAAAGGACTATGGGAACTCATGACTGGGACCCTAGAGAGATGGTTGATACCCTTGGACAGAGAGAGGATGATGACGTAAGCCCTGATCCTAGGAGGATGGCTGATGGCTCGTGCTAGAAAAGCAGAGGACTCTTGAGGCGAGAGTGGGGTCGTGGTGGGCAGCGGAAGGGCATATCTGTCTCACTGTGGGCACACATCAGATAGGTGAGCGAGGCTGAAGGAGGCAGCATCACAGAGCGAGTCCAGCCCAAACCTTAATTAATTAAAAGAGCTTCATGGCCATCTGTTTGAATCCAAATGGATTTGTTTAGACGCCAGACTAACTGAAGTTTTTGAAAAAGCTTTCACTCCTTAGAGGGGCAATTTCATTCCATTTTGGGGTTAGAGATGGCTGTGGTGTGATTACATAGAGATAACCTTGGCAGCAGTGATCAAGGTTGGGGAACAAGAGGAGGCAAGTTGGCAGCTCCAGCACAAGTAATGCAAAGGGTAGAAAGTAGACCTTCTTCCTGCTGACTGCACACATCTCCATCAGACCTAGTGGTGGGTAAGGGGCAGGCAGCTGGTTTATTTGAAGACCTAGCAGAGACAAGAGGTGGGGCATATATGACACGTTGTTTAGGAATTTTGAGGGGATATTAAAGAGGAATGTTTCATAAACCAGACTTAAAATGAAAAAATACTATATGATTCCACTTATACGAGGTACCTAGAATAGTCAAATTCATAGAGACAGAAACTGGAACAGTGGTTGCCAGAGGCTTGGAGGGAGGAGGAAATGGTGAATTGTTGTTTAATGTATACAGAGCTTTAGTTGGGGATGATAAACATGTACTGGAGATGGATCGTCGTGATGTTGCACACCAGTGGGAATGTACTTAATGCCACTGAACTGTAAAATTAAAACTAGTCAATTTTATGTTACACGTATTTTACCACACACAAAAAAGATATGTTTCAATGTGCAGGGCATACATTATTTTCCCCAACCTCTACATCCCATTCAGGAGAAGAAGCCCCACGTAACCTAGCTCTGCATGTAGAAATCCTGTACCTTTTGCTCTTTCCTGCCTTGACCTTGTCTTCTGCTCTGTTCCTGCGTCTACCTGCTTCTGACATTGGGATTCTTCCATCTTTGACCATTCTTTATTCCTTGGACTGAATACAGATTTGGCTTTTAAGGCTCGATTGCTAACACATATTCTTGGAATATATTTTCTCTTTCCCTCTGTCTCGGTTATAGCCCAACTGCTCTGGGGAACTCTGTACCTCTGCTCCCCAAAGCTGTTCTTACCTCCTGGGTACCTCTTTTGCCTATGACCCTGCCTTACCTAATCGGGCCTCCCTCAAGGGTCAATCAGATACCTAATCACTCAGGCCCACATCGCTGTCTCTTCCCTAAGCCCCCAGACTCTAGGACTAGAGCACTTACTATCTACATATTTCCTTGTGACAACCCTTGGGGAGTGATAAGAGCTGAGACCAGAGCTGACCAGGCCACTCTGGGGATGAGAGGATACGATATCAGGCAGAACAGCCCCAGAGACCAGACAGATTATCAGAGAGGTCCAGGAGTGGGCAGCAGCTCATGCAGCCAGCCTAAGGCCCAAGGAATAGCAGGCCCCACAGGCCATTGTACATTTTGTTTTCTTTCCTCCTATAACCCAGATGGAAGCTGAGGCCTCCCTAACCAATGAGAGCTCGGTGAAATTGCCTCAACTATCTGAGTCCACAATGGGGGGTAATAAAGCTTTCTTCCCCCAGCTTTCAGGAATTTTCAGAGGTTTATGTTCTCCTGGCCTTCTCTGCCTTCAGGCTCCTGCATTCAGTTGTGCTAGCTCTAATTTACTCCTGAGGAACCCAACTTTTCCCAAGAGCTGGAAAACTCAGTTCTTTCGTGAGTCAACTCCCAGCAAAAAATCTGTAGGTATTACAAAGTAGTAGGTAATATTACCACTGTTTTACAGATGAGGAAATTGAGGCACAGAGAAGTTAAGTAACATGCTCGATGAACATGTGCAATTTGGTAGACTTTATTAGACTTTTTAGGGGGGTTGCTATTACATTGTATGGTACTCAGCCCACTTTCATGCATAATTCCTGTGCCCTCTCCTTTCTCTACCCTAAATTTATCCATCCCAGAGAGCCTTCTACACTTCAAATCCATCTTTCTTTTTATGCAAAAAAGGATTTCCACTCTCACACTTTTGGATTCTAGCAGTTATCAAATATTTCTTCTGAAGCAGTTAATTGTCCCCTAATAGGAACACTAGTACTAATGTTTAACATAATACAGTTTTCTCTACTATTGCTTTTTGATTTTAAATTTTCTTTTATCAACCAAGCCAAACATTTTCAAAATAAAAACTATCAATGTCACTGAGAATAAAATAGAAAATTTAAATTTCCCAAATTAGACCTTATATAAAAGCTCTTCCTATATTTAAGCCACATGAATACCCTCTTTTTCTCCAGATCATGTAGCAATTCCTAGTCCTGGACTAAACTACAGAGATTCTAACTCAGTAGATGAAGGTGGAGCCTAGGGTTCTGCATCTTAACAAAATTTCTCAGTGATGGTTTAGGAACGCCGATGGCCCTGGCCCCATTACAAGGGCTCGATAGTCACATGTGGCTATTGCCTACCTTATTTGACACTTACACACACACACACACACACACACACACTTTTTAATTTTATTGGGAAACTGTGTGTTTCTCTAGGGTCCATCAGCTCCAAGTTGTCCTTCAATCTAGTTGTGGAGGGCGCAGCTCAACTCCAAGTCCAGTAGCCGTTCTCAGTCTTAGTTGCAGGGGCACAGCCCACCATCCCATGCAGGAATCGAACCAGCAAACCTGTTGTTCAGAGCTCACGCTCTAACCAACTGAGCCATCCGCCACCACGTTACTTGACACTTTATACCTTATTCCAGCACTGCCTAAAGTTCTCGTGGATAGTGCTGGTCTACACCTTTTGTTGTCTGTAGACCTTACTGTGATGTTTAGCAAATGTAACTTTTTATTTCTATCCTTCCTCCACTTTCCAGACTCTTACCGTGCCATCGGAACTGTCGCTCTCTAAGCAGAAAACTATAGCCTCAGCACCTCTTACTACTCCCTCTGCCTCGAGGCCTTAGTTTATTTCCTCAGCTCAGGGCCAGGAGATGGTGTTGGGGTCTTCTTTACTTCCGGTAAGTGCTTCTTGAGCTCTTGAGAAAGACTCAGTCACTTGGAAGCTAGTGCCACTTGGCTGTTATCACCTCTTACTGCTTTACTACCAGCCTCCTGTCATCTCACGCTTTCCTTAAAGACTTTTAAACCTGGCTCATGGTGTTTCTGTTGACCTCAAACCTTGCTGTCATCTCAGATAATGTCCATGTCCAGCTAACAAGTGGCCCTTCAATTCCTTGACCTTCTCATCGCCAATAAAAGTAAGATCTAACGCTTGCTATGTGCCAGTCATTATTCTCAGAAATCAGCATGTTATGTATTAACTCATTGGATTTCACGGCAGCTCTGTAAAAGAAGGAGGTTGTTGTTACTATCTCCATTTTACAGATGAGGAAACAGTTAAACAATCTGCCTGTGGTGCTGCCGTCATTAACTAGTGAAGGCAGGATATAAACTCAGGCACTCCAATCCCAGAGAACATATGCTTCAATACTATTCCAATTTTTCTCCTTCCAATGATGGTCTTTCTTCCATTCAGCCTCTGCTACCCACTTCTGCTGTTTTACCATGAACTCTGCCATCTTCTCTACCTGCATCATCTTCAAATCACTAATTCAGGCATCCCATCCTCTGACCCACTTCCTCTCTCTTCAGCAGGTCAATAAAAGCAACAATAAAAGTAATGATACTAACAGGAAACATATAGTCTAAGTGCTTTTCACATGTCAAGTCATTTAGTCCTATAACAGTTCTGTGACAGAGGTAGGTATTATCACCATTGTTTTACAGATGAGAAACTGAAGCACAGAGAAGTTAAGTAACATGTGCAATGCCACACAGCTCATGGGTGACAAAGCCAGAATTTGAAGCCAGTCAGGCTCCAGAGTTCGCATTCCTATCTAGTCTGTGTTAAGGATGAAAAGTCTGGGGTTGTGGGGGAAATCATTATCACCTGGGGATTTTTAAATCAAAATATCCATGCCTACCCTCCAGTTCCAAATGTTTGCTTGTTTGTTTGTTTATTTATTTTGATAGAGCCTCTCAGATGACTTGACCATTGGCTTCATATGGAGAACCATGGATTGGATCATTTCAACAACCTCCCAACTTGGTGTTCTGGTCAAGTTCAACCCACTGTTGTCCTGCAAGCCTTGGTAAGGACTGCTGCACACAAACAGATCAGGGCTGGGCATGGAGACACCAGTGCCAGCATAGGTGAATGATAAAAGCATCAGTATCAGTAATGGTTTGAAGGGGCTGCGGTGAGCGGAGGCAGACAGATTCCTTGGTACCTACATAATACTTGGTGTGTTTTTTTCTCATGTCCATCTGACTCGATCCAATAGCCAGGAAGGGGAACAACTGCTTAGCTGGGGATTGCTCAGGGCAGCAGTTTGCTCCTCATTAATGTGATGGCTTCTAAAACAAGAAGAAAATAGAATGAGAGAAGGAGAGCAAAGAAGGTATTCTTGGCATAGGTCCAGGGGAAAAGCAGTCTGGCTGAAACCGTTCAGTTCCCTTGGCCAGGAAAGCAGCAATCTACGTAAACAGGAAGTTGAGAAGGTTGGGGGAGAGGGCAGTGGTTTGTTGGTGAGAATAAGAGCTGACGCCAGATCTGCATAAGTGGTTACATGCAAAAGAGATTCTGATTCAGGCCCAGACTTCACATGTTAACCAACCCAGCTTTCTTCTGCCAGGCCTTGTTTCATCAGGGTATCTGTGCAGTGTGTGTTCTCACATGGATAAATCTTTCAGCTCCTGCCCTTTTTTGCCAGTTGTCTGCTGGGTAGTTTTATTTTATCTCATTTAATAATCTAAACACTCTGTGAGGATGGGATTACTATTTCCACGTTTTTAGGTAAGAAAATTGGCTCAGAGAGATTGTTACCTTGCCCAAATTCATTTATATTATACCATTATATGACACTTTTGAAAATTGTCTCCTCTGAAAAGTGACTATTAAGCATAACCCATTAGAAAGAGGGTATATAAATTTTCCAAAGATGCCATAACAAATTACCATGAACCTACTGGCTAAAAACAACATATCTAGTTTCTCATCATTTTGGAGGTCAGAACAAAGGTGTAGGCAGGGCCACGCTCCTTCTGAAGGCTCTAGGGGAGAATACGTCCTTGCTTCCTCCAGCTCTGGTCACTCCAGACATTCTTTGTCTTGTGGCTGCATATTTCCAACATATCTGTGTCCCTATCGTCTCCTTTTCTGTCTCATAAGGACGCTGATCATTGATTTACAGTCCACCTGAATAATCCAAGATGATCTCATCTCAAGATCCTTAACTTCATTACAGTTTCAAAAACCCTTTTTCCCAAATAAGATAAAATTCACAGGGGCTATGAATCAGGACATGGATATATCTTTATATACATTTTTTGGGGCCACCATTCAACCAACAATGGGGGATATGATATCATTATTAAAGTATAAATGCATTAATTTTGGTACATTGTGACAGACAGCAGTCCAGTTTCATTGTTTTGCACGTGGCTTTCCAATTCTCCCAGCATCATTTATTGAAGAGGCTTTCTTTTCTCCATTGTATGTTTTTGGCTCCTTTGTCGAAAATTATTTGCCCATATTTATGTGGGTTTATTTCTGGGTTTTCACTTCTATTCCATTGGTCTGTGTGTCTGTTTTTCTGCCAATACCATGCTGTTTTGATTATTGTTGCCCTGTAGTACAAGCTGAAGTCAGGGAGTGTGATACCTCCAGCATTGTTCTTTTTTCTCAGGATTGATTTGGCTGTTGGGGGTCTTTTGTGGTTCCATACAAATCTGATGATTTTTTTGTTCTATTATTTTTTAAAATGCCATTGGGATTTTGATGGGGATTGCATTAAATATGTTGCTTTGGGTAATATGGCCATTTTAAGACCTAAACATAAGACCTGGAACAATAAACTGCATAGAAGAAAACATAAGTACTAAACTTATGGACCTTGGGTTCAAAGAGGATTTTATGAATTTGACTTCAAAGGCAAGGGAAGTAAAAGCCAAAATAAATGAATGAGACTATATCAAACTAAAAAGCTTCTGCAAGCCAAAGAAACTATCAACAAAATAAAGAGGCAACCAACTGAATGGGAGAAGATATTTGCAAACAACGCCTCTGATAAGGGGCTAATATCCAAAATATACAAGGAACTCATACAACTCAATAACAAAAAAAACAAACAATTCAATTAAAACACGGGCGGAGGACCTGAATAGACATTTCTCCAAAGAAGACGTACAGATGGCTAATAAACATATGAAAAGATGCTCAACATCATTAATCATCAGAGAAATGCAAATGAAAACCACAATGAGATATCACCTCACCCCAGTCAGAATGGCTATCATCAGCAAGACAAATAGTAACAAGTGTTGGAGAGGCTGTGAAGAAAAAGGAACCCACATATACTGTTGGTGGGAATGCAGATTGGTGCAGCTGCTATGGAGGCAGTCTGGAGATTCCTTAAAAAATTAAGAATAGAATTATCATATGACCCAGCAATCCCTCTCCTGGGTATCTACCCAAAAAATCTGAAAACATTTATCCGTAAAGATATATGTGCTCTGATGTTCATTGCAGCTTTATTTACAGTGGCCAAGACATGGAAACAACCAAAGTGTTCTTCGATAGATGATTGGATAAAGAAGTTTGGTATATATACACAATGGAATACTAATCTGCCATAAGAAAAGATGAAATAGTGCACTTTGTGACAACATGGATGGATCTTGAGATTATTAGGCTAGGTGAAATAAATCAGAAAGAAAAAGTCAAGAACCATATGATTTCACTGATATGTGGGATATAAAACTGAAAGCAACAAAGGAACAAAACAAACAAAGAAAAGAAAAAAACCTCAGAGACACAGACAATAGTTTAGTGGTTACCAGAGGATAAGAGGGGAGGAGGGTGGTAGATGAGGGTAAACAGGGTCAAATATACGGGTATGGTGATAGAAGGAGAACTGACTCTGGGTGGTGAACCCACAATGTGATATATAGCTGATATATTACAGAATTGTACACTTCAAACCCATGTAATTTTATTAACCATTGTCACCCCAATAAATTTTAATTAAAATATATACATAAATGCAGATTTTGTAGCATTTTAATAACTACCACGGATGAGAGGGACATTATCTTGATTAGAGTTCCCATGGTCAGATCCCCATTCTTTAAAAGAATAAACCTTTCCAAAATGCTAGTCTCCCCAGCTCCCCCCTTCCCACCTTCCATACCTTAAGCCTATCAGAATTTCAGGATAAGTCGGGCATGTTTCACAAATGTATATGTATTTTGAAATGCCCTCCAAGTGAAGATGAAATACTCTTTCCACCATGAACACAACCACACATGGTAGAGAATTACTTCTCTGAAAGAGCGCTGTAACAGGCTGATGGGTGTGGGGGATGCTCCGGGCATGCTGGTTATATGTTGAAAAAAGAAAGTGGGGTGGCCGGTTAGCTCAGCTGGTTAGAGCGTGGTGCTGGTAGTACCAAGGTTGCCGCCGGTTCAGTCCCCACATGGGCCACTGTGAGTTGCGCCCTCCTTAAAAAAGGGGGAAAAAAAGGAAAAAAGAAAGAGAAAAATCTAACAATAGTAGTGGTCATGGAGACTAAAAGTTGAATCCATCTGAAAAACCTCAAATCCAAAGAGCAGGGCTGGGAGGAAGGGCCTGATTGCTACATAGGAGTGACACCGCTGTCCATGCAATCTTCTGAAATACAAATGTAATCACGTCACTCTCTGCTTGAGATCTTTCATTGGCTTCCAATGAATACTGGATGAATTTCAGATTCCTTAACACAGCACACAAGGACTTTGTAAGCTGATCTCCACCTACTTTTTTAGATTCATCCTTTGCCACTCTCTCTCAAAGACTGTCTCTTCCTGTCACACCAACATTTTTGCTATTTCCCCAACAATTCCTGCCCTTTATTGCTTGTCTAACCTTGAATAAGCTGTTTTATCTGCTTGGAATGCTCTTCTCTCTTCTCTACCTGGTAATTCCTACCAACATCTCAAGAGCAGTGTCCCTGCCACTTCATCTACAAGCCTTCTCACTCCTTTCCATGAATTGGCACCTTCCTCTGCTGTGACTTCAAGTGAGTCTATTCATGGGAATTGTCAACCTGTTATATCCGACCTGCTTCCAATACTTCGAGAGCTCTAGAAAGAACTGTCATACTCATTCCTGAGTCCCCAATGTCTGGTAGGTAGGTGCTCAATAAATGTTTGCTGAAAAATGAAAGAACTACATCATCGTGGCTTCAAGTCTGAAATACTTGGTTGGGTGACAGTGGGGTTTAGGCTTAAAATCTTTGTAAACCTGTCAGGCCAGAGCCACAGACAGAGAACACCGAGGCAGTCCTAGACATAAGTCTGGAAGAGGAACAAGAAGAAGGAATTGTAGGAAACTGAGGTGTCCAGTTTGGGGCATAATGGAGCAATTTAAAACAGATTGGGAGTCCTCAGAACATCCCCCCTCCACCTTCAGCATGAAGACTATTGAAGGGGAATCATGTTGGGGTTTCCCGTCTGTAGCAGTGACAACACCTCAGAAAGGGTGGGGGCGACTGATGAGCTACAACTAGAAAGTGTCAGTACTGACGATACCAGGGAGCTATGTAGTTACAGGATGAACTGAGGGAGAGAAGACAAAGGGAACCATTTGTGAGAGACCCTTTAGGAGTTTCCTGAGCAAAAGAAGGGGGATTTGATGTTGGGTCCCATTGGCTGGTATACAGACGTTGGTTAAAAGTCTGTTATGGTCTTGGGGCCTGCCTCTCTTAGCTGATTCTGAGGAAAGTGAAAAACATTGTTCATCTCTGGCATTATTTCAGGGCCTCTGATCCATAGGCGGGCAATAGCTAAGGAGGTCTTGGTGTGAGAGCTCTTCTTAAAATGATCTTAGTAGCCTCTGAATCAATTGGCTCAATCAGCACAGTGTAACGGTTAGGAACCCAAGCTCAAAACCTAGAGTTGCATACCCATTGGACAAGTTACTTAAAGTCTACATGCCTCAATTTACTCTTCAGTAAAATGAATATGATAACAATAGTATGTGCGTTATAAGGTTGCTTTAGAGGTACAATGGGTCATTTAACCCTTATGAAGAATGATCAATAAGGATTATCTATTATTATAACTATTAAGAGGCAAATTCCAAAAAAAATGTAATTTTGTGAGGTAGTGGATGTGTTAACTAACTTTATTGTAGTAATCATTTTGCAATATACACGTATATGTGCATCAAATCATCAAGTTATACAGCTTAAACTTATGCAGTACAATATTATATGTCAGTTAACTCTCACTAAAGCTGGGGGCGGGGGGAAGAGGCAAATATACTGAAGTGCCACCTTCTGAACTGAATAATAGTTATCTTTTTCTAGACTCTTAAAGTTGCAGATGACAGAAACCCAACTCAAACTAGCTTAAGCAAAAAAGAGGGCTTTCTTGAGTTGTCTAACTGAAAAGCCTGGGGTTATGTATACTAGTTTCAGTACAGCTGGTTTCAGAGGCAAAAAGTTATATTATTAGGACTTAGCTTCTTCGTATATCAGCTCTTTCTTCTCTGATAATTATATTCTCAGGCAGGTTCTTCTTGCAGAAAGGCTATTGACAATATCAGACTTTGATTCCCCCAACTTAACAAACATGGTAGAAAAATCAGCAATAATTCTGGCCCTGATTCTTATTGGTCCAAACCGGATCACATGCTTATTCCTGAACCAATTGCTGTCTCTTTGTTTGACTAGGCCTGGATCATGTGCCTACCACTGAGTGAATAGTAAGGCCTTTCCACAAAGGCGAATTAAGATGTAGTACCAAGAAGAAAAGCAATGGAGGCAGAGAGCGACAGATTTAGGTTTTGTGGAGCCTGAAGCTTAATAATTTTGGGCTTCTCCTTAATAAAAATAAAACAAAATTATTAATTTTAAAATAAGTATTAAAGTAAATTTTAGTAAGAATGAGAAAATAAATCACAACAAATTACTGGAATATTGGAGATTCTTTTCTTCCAAAGTCTGTTTAGGCGATTTACCAGAAATGCTTATATTCGAATGCCTTTTTATTGTAATGTGGCTTCTTCTCCCCATCTAGAACACTCTATAACTTCTAGAATCTCCCAGCACTTCCAGGGACCCATGCCAGTGAAGGGCTCTGAAGCTTAAACTTTGTTAGCTTCACAATAAATCCACCTCTGGACACAGGGTAAGCAAACACAACAGATGACTATTTCTTAATAGCAAATTTCTTGCTTTAAAGAAGGGTGATCTGGACATATACCCAAATAACTCTGCTCAGGCCACCACGTCTGGGGAACCTTGGGTCTTGGCAGAACAAGGGATCATCATTTTGTACTTTGTGGCACTGGCCAAACCCAGCTGGATTTTTGCTACACTGATTTTAACAGCTCTGCACTCACGTAATTCAGTGCTTTAAAAGGCCATGTTTTATTTGGCACTGACGTTTTCAACAAATTTACAGGGACTGTTGGCCTGAGGAGTCAAAAGCTGAACCTGTCCTGCCACAGCGCCTGGCCCTGTCTTCATTTCCTCTTCCTTCTTCTTCTCATCTACGTGTTCTTCCACCTAGTCTCATCTTCCTTCTCTTCCTCTATTTTTCTTCTTCCTTCTCCTCCTCCTCCTCCCAGATTGCTTTGACAGATCTTTCAGTTCAGACAGTACATCACACATGAGGCCTAAATTATGAGCAAATTCCACTGACGTCAGGGCATTTGTACATCCAGTGAACTTGGCTCGAATTTTGGCATTTAAGCTGTGTCCATTGGAGACACAGACGAGTGCCTTCAGGGCAACAGAGGCATTCCAGATGGTGGTGTTCAGATAGGCTCCCCAGTGCACTGCCTCCCATCTGGGCCAGCACTGGGAATGCCATAGGCCACTCACGGCACATCCCCATTGCTGCTGTTGACTCTTGGGAGGTGCGCAGCAAACAGACTGTGACTTATCAGAGGAAACCTGCAGATGATTAACTCTGGGCCCATTATATGCTGCATTTCCACCCAAGCGGACTTCAGGCTGGGGGTAAAACAGGGCAGGAGAGAGGACAGACACAGCAGAACGCGGGTAGCCATTGTAAACATTTTTCCCCAGCAAAGGAGACACATCAGTAGGAGAAAAAACATTTAGGGATAGACACGCATGGGCTCAGGTCCCTGCTATTTCACTCATTACCTGTGTGAACTTGACAGATTTTGGTAGAGAGCTGCCAAGTGTTTTTTTCCCACACTCCGACTTCTGGAACAGCAGCCACTTTCCTTTGGGACACTCCTTTCCTATTCCATAAGGCCTCAGGGCTGCGTACTCTAAACCCCAAACCCCTCCTCTCTCCTACCTCTTAGTGACAGGACCCAGCAGGGCCAATTACAGTGGTACAGCCCCCCGGACATAGCAAATAAGCACATGATTTATGCCAGCGCGATGTAGTTCTTCCTTGAAAGTTTTCAAAATTTTTAATTGGATCAAAGCTATGTATGGATATTAATATACCTTACAACTCCAAAATGAGGGAGAAAGGAAAACAGCTGTCACTCTAGCTGGGAGAAAAGGAGACATCTAAAGTTAAAAAACTATGCCTCCACTTCTCTGAATTACTGCCATAGCCACCTAGATTTATGGGGGCGATGTGGCATTATACATATATGAATTTTCCTGGCAACTGAAGGTTATTCTTTCAAGGGTGAAAGGACCTCTTTTTTTTTTCTTTTTTCTTTTCAATCATATTATTCACAGACTTTTCTAATGTGCTTTATACACTTCCCTTACTTTTTAAGTGGGAGATACCACATTTAACCTCCTCTGGATGGCTCAGGGTCATCAAAATAAACATCAGTTAGTAGGCCATGTGATAACAAAGTTTGGGGCTTTTTTTCCCCCCTAAGTTTGTCTCACTCTGCACTTCCTCACTCCTTCCTGCTTGCACTCCAGGGCGAGCTCTCAACAAGAATGAGCTTCATTCATAGCCAAAGCTCTGATTCTCTTCCTGTCTTACATCTGCCTTGCTGATGTGTTCTTGCATTCCTCTGGCTCCTGAACTTCTGTTTGCTTCCTGCTTTCAGTCCAGCCGTTTTCCCTTAGATCTCACCTGTGATGCAGCCGCTCTGTAACTGACCTTTGGTCCTCTTCCTCATATGCCATTCTGCCTTTGCCCTTGGGCCCTGTTCTGCCTCCAGCTGGCACTTGTACTGAGCCAGGCTAGGGTCCCATGACAAGGGATCAGATGTTAGTGTTCCTGTTGCCTTTCACATGGTTAAATGGACTGGGATCCTTTACTGCTGGGACAAACAACCTTACATACCACCATAACCCTTAGAGTAAGGCTTAAGTAACTGGGAGTGGAAGGATTACAGAAGATGTTCATACTGTGTTTCCCTGAAAATAAGACCCAGCCGGACAATCAGCTCTAATGCATCTTTTGGAGCAAACATTAATATAAGACCTGGTATTATATTATATTATACTGTAAAATAAGACCAGGTCTTATATTAATGTTTGCTCCAAAAGACGCATTAGAGCTGATTGTCCGGCTAGGTCTTATTTTCAGGGAAACAGGGTACTAACGCAGAGGTCATATTGTAATTGGGCAGTACAGATATCAGTTCTCTGGGGAGCGTCCATTACCATTTTTAGTGGTTAATTGGGTTACAGATGCTTTGTTAGAATTGCTAAATTTCTAAGCCTAACAGCTAGGCTCAGCTGCTGGTCCCTATATTACCCAGGCCTAGCTTTCTCTTGTTCTCTCCCTGCTGACCCATGAGCCCAAGGCCACTTGGGTTATAACATTTTCTTTCTGCCTCAAAAGGCCATCTCTTCGTCTCCATAAAAATGACTTAAAGATGAGTTACTAAAACATGAAGATGTATGTATATACGTGTTGAAAATGGATCTTACACTTTGAAGGTGTTAAAGGGAGCTGACATGCTAAAAGTATCATTCTGAAAGAATGGCCGCTCTTGGTTAAACCTGTAGGAAACATCGCAAAGGATGAATCATGTGAGATTAAATGCTTAAATTAAGTATAAACTTCTCTGTCCCATTTTAAGAACTTCAGAGAACTCTGACCAATCCCACGTTCTCAAAAACCCACTGAATAGCAACTTCTTGCCTCCTTCCCATGGAGCTGGCCCATCTGCCTGTCCAGCCACAAAAAGCACCTAAGAGCCCAGCCTGGAGGCCCCACCTCTGATATACACGCACAAAATTCCCCCTCTCTTTCCACCTCTCCTGCTCACACCATGCCGGATTCCGCTCACCCCTCATCTGTGATCCTATAGCACTTTCATGTAGGGGTCCTCAACCCTGGTCGCCCACTGGAATCATCCAGAGAGATTTAAAAAATTCTGATGTCCAGGCCCAAACACAACCAATTAAATCAGAATCTCTGGGGCTGGGGCCAAAGCAAGGAATTTCGTCCATAATATTTCATAGAGAAACATTGCAAACATAGAAAGTTGTTTGTACATAGAAAGTGTACAAGAAAGTTGAAAAAAATTTACAGGACGTCTATATATCCACCACCTAGATATTACCATTTGCATTTTATTATACCATGTCTATTCATCTCTTAACATTCCTCTAACCAGCCATTAATCCATCTCATTTTTGGGCATATTGTAAAGTAAATGAATTACTAGAGCCTATGGAGAGGAGGGAGGGAGGGAATGAAGAGTTTTTGCCAAATGGCCTCAGAATATCTGTTTGGGGTGATAACAAGATTCGGAAATAGATAATGGTGATGGTTGCACAATATTGTGAATGTAATTAATGCCACTAAATTGTACACTTAAAAATGATTATAAAGGTAAATTTTATTATACACACATATATGTATGCATATTATATATATGTATGTATATGTATATGTATTTTTAAACCATACTTTTTGTTTTAAAAGTAAATTACAGACAGTGATGTACTATTTCCTGAACTTGGATAGTGTGTATGTGTTTGTTTTTTGTTATTCTTTATAATGTGCCCGTATATTGTGAATATTGTTGAGTAGAAAGACTTTTTAAAAGAATGAATAGTATGAGCGGCCAGATGGCTCAGTTGGTTAGAGCGCGAGTTCTCAACAACAAAGTTGCTAGGTCGATTCCTGCATGGGATGGTGGGCTGCGCCCCCTGCAACTAGATTGAAAATGGCAACTGGAGATGGAGCTGAGCTATGCCCTCCACAACTAGATTGAAGGACAACAACTTGACTTGGAGCTGATGGGTCCTGGAGAAACACACTGTTCCCCTTCCCCAGTAAAATCTTTAAAAAAAAGAAAGAAAGAAAAGAATGAATAGTATTTTTCACCTGCAGGAAAATACTTAAGTGGTTCGTTCCTTCTGTTAAGAACACCTACAGAAATCCTACCTTTCTTTGGGAATCAGTATAACTTCCCCCCTTTTGAGGAGTCTCTCTCTTGCTACTGCAGCCACCTTTAACCTCCTTTTCTTTTGAATTTGCTTAACATCTTTGCCATTCTTCCTAGTCCCAAATTTAATACTGGTTTATTTCATAGTCCTTTTCGTTTCAGGTGGAAACCTAGCCTGCCTGCACTGGTCTCAGACCCATCTCCACCCTCCGCAGGCTCTGTGCTCAGTAGGCTCTCCTGTTCTTTGGCTCTTGAGATGTTAAAGCAATGGGAAGCACCATTAGACACTGGAAGCAGAGCAAGGGAGAAGCTGAGCTATTTCTCACTCTTTCTTTCCCTATTTCCTGTGGAATCTGGCAAGGTCCCACTGGACAGCCTCTCCCTTCCTGGCTTCAGCTGTCCCTTGGGCAGTTCCTCCCATGGTTCTAGCTTTCTCTGCCTGTCAGCCCAGGCTTTTGGGCTCTGGTAACACCATCTTCTCCCAGTGTCACCCATACAACAAGGGGAGTGACCACTCAACTTTGCTAAATCTCTGGGTTGCTTCATCATTCCATTCATCTGTGTAACTGATCCTCTGTAAAAAAAAAAAAAAAAAAAAAAAAAAAGTCCCTTCCTGTGAAAGACCCATTTATTTTCCTGGCTAGATCCCAACTGATACAGTGTATAGTGAAAAGAGCACAGGCTTGGAAGCTGGAGGCACCTAAGTTTGAATCCTGTTGCTTACTCCATGAACGTGGACAAGTGACGGAACTTCATTCTGTAAACTGGTGGTTATAACACCTACCTCACTATGCTGCTATGTGTGTTAAATACTTTGTGGATAGTGCCTGTGCCATAGTTACGACTCAATCAGTGGTAGCTACTATTATTGCTTTATAAACTCCTTGACAGCATGGCCATATTATTCTTTTTGTGCTCTAGTGCTTTACATCGAGGTGTGTGTCACATTTCTGCCTCTTCCCTCCCCTTCTTCCACCTCCTCCCCCCCCACTCTGGTTCAAGCTGTTGTTTCTCAGTCTAGTTGTGTAGGACACAGCTCCCTGGCCCATGCTGGTATTTTGAGCCTTGCACTCCCCACCAGCTGAGGCAGTTGGTCACTGGTTGGCATGGCAGCTTTGGCATTAGGAGCACAGTGCTCCAACCACCTGCGCCACCGGGCCGGCCCATTCCTGGCTCTTAAATTTCACTTCATTAGCAACTTATTGAGCACTTGCTGTGTACTAACAATTGTGCTAGGCACTAATTCTAGGAAAATGACAAAAATAAAGACCTTGCTTTCAATGTGCTTATAGTTTAATGGGAGTGAGACATGACAACAACTAAGTGTACAGGAAGGCAATCTGACAAACACACTAAACTGAGGCACAAATGACACCAATAAAGGAGTGAGGGACTGACTCTGTTGAGGAGTATCAAGCACAGCTTCAGAGGAGTGGGGACTCTGCTGTCTCTGAAGGCAGACAAGACTTCCAACAAGCAAAGAATGCAAGGAAGGAAAGTTTGGGCTGAGGGAATGGCATGAGCTAAATGGGAGAGCTCTGATAACACGTGTACATTCACAGCATAATTTGTATATTCAGCATCTTTAATAGGAATATATGGAGGGACGTATAGAGGGGACTTTGAAATCCTTGCAAGCTACTGGACATGGACTTGATTCTACAATTGACCCATGAACAACATGGGTTTGAACTGTGTGAGTCCACTTATACGTGGATTTTTCCCAATAAATCCTGTACTTTTTTTTTTTTTTAAGATTTTATTGGGGGAAGGGGAACAGGACTTTATTGGGGAACAGTGTGTACTTCTAGGTACTTCTAGGACTTTTCTTTTTTTTTCCAAGTCAAGTTGTTGTCCTTTCAATCTTAGTTGTGGAGGGTGCCGTTCAGCTTCAAGTTGTTGTCCTTTCAGTCTTAGTTGTGGAGGGCGCAGCTCAGCTCCAGGTCCAGTTGCCATTGTTAGTTGCAGGGGGCACAGCCCACCATCCCTTGCGGGAGTCGAACCAGCAACCTTGAGAGGACGCGCTCCAACCAACTGAGCCATCTGGGAGGCAGCTCAGCTCAAGGTGCCATGTTCAGTTTTAGTTGCAGGGGGCACTGCCCACCATCCCTTGCGGGACTCGGGACTCGAGGAATTGAACTGGCAACATTGTGGTTGAGAGCTCACTGGCCCATGTGGGAATCG
Organism: Rhinolophus sinicus; assembly: GCF_036562045.2. Taxonomy (NCBI): domain Eukaryota; kingdom Metazoa; phylum Chordata; class Mammalia; order Chiroptera; family Rhinolophidae; genus Rhinolophus; species Rhinolophus sinicus. The sequence continues at coordinate 129,393,471 of NC_133756.1, forward strand.
AACCGGCAGCCTTCAGAGTTAGGAGTACGGAGCTCTAACTGCCTGAGCCACCGGGCCGACCCCAATTCTGTACTGTTTTTGATCCATGGTTGGGAGTCTGAAAATGCAGAGAGTTGACTGTATGCATTGATCTATACCATTTTATACAGGGGACTTGAACATCTGTGAATTTTGGTATCCGTCGGGGTTCTGAAACCAATTCCCCATGGATACCAAGGAACAACTTCAGTTTTAGGGAGTCAAAAGTTATATGCGGATTTCAACCGCTCGGAGGTGGGCACTCCCTAGTTCTCATGCTGTTGAAGGGCCAACTGTACAAGTAAAAAAATCAATAGAAAATTTTGAGGAGAGGAGTGATTTGATCCAACTGTAACTTAAGAAAAGATAAAAGAGAGTTTTGGCACCATTTAGCAAGTTCCTGCTATAGTCTTGCTGTGGTATAATCCACAACACTTGGGAATTGATTAATATGGGGGATGGCAAGAGAGGGAGTTAAAATTGGCTTTCAGGCAGCATTTCTCAATCTATTCAACAGAATAGTATCTCGTGAATAACAATAGCAATAGTCATAGCTAATTTTTTCAATATACTTAGCAAAAAATATAGATAGATAGATAGATAGATAGATAGATAGATAGATAGAGAGTATGCCAGAAAATGTATACACATTTCAAGAAATGAAAACTGTATTAAAATTGTAATACTCAATATATACCAATAACAAAAGATGAATACAAGTCACATTTGACTTCTGCAATTACAAGAGGTGCTCAAAGCGGTTACCATCAGCATCCAGACATTTCTGATTATGGCAAACTACTGCTTGAGTAATGTTGACCAAAGTGTCCACTTGTATACATTTTTTTGGCACTCCCAGTATATGTATATTTCTAGTTTCCTTGTTCTTCCTTGACTATATCAGAGATGTTCTTGCCCCAGGGTCTTTGCACTTGCTGTTTCTTTCTGTCTAGAATTATCTTCCCCCAAATTTATGCATAGCTCACTTCCTCATATCTTTCAAATATCTCTTTGTTTATGCATCACCTTTTTAAGAAGGATCCCTGCAACCCTGTTGAAACATTAAAGCTGAAATTAAATATTCTTTTCCCCTTTTCTGCCTTTCCTCATAGCACTTATTACCATTTGGCACACGATGTCTTTTTCTTTTTCTTTTTGGTTTCCCGCAATGGGATGTGAGCTCCATTAGGACAGGTATTATCTAACTTTGTTAATTGCTCTCTCTTCTGTGCCTAAAACAGTCCTGGTACATTGTAAGTGTCAATAAACACTTGTTGAGTGGATGAATGGATAAAGGACTCAGTCTCCTTATATCTCAGGTCTCAAATAAAATGCCTTTTTCAGAAATGCCTTATCTTACTCTCCCATCTAAAACAGGCATTCTCATTCTAGTTATGCTTTATAAAAGCATTGTGTTTTATTTTACTCATAATACTCATCATTATCTAAAATTATTCTATTTATTTACTTGTTTATTGTCTATCCCTTCCCTCTTCCATTATAATGTAGGTTTGGTGAGACCTGGGATCTTAACACATAACAGGCAGTCAATAATTTTCTGTTAAATGAATGAAAGACCTGTGCTAACGGCTTCACATGGATTATCTTACCTACTTCTCACAGCAACCCCCATTAAACAGTACCATTAGACACCCCTTTTCTCAAATGACAAACCAGAGGTATAAAGAGCTTACACATCTAGAAAGTGGTAGAACCCATATTTGAATACAGGCAGCTGGATAACAAAACTCATTGTGAGTTAATTTATTTAACTAGAGGACTTCTCAGAGCCTCTGCATCTGCAATCTATGAAAGAAGGAAAGAATATGCACCATTACCCAAATTTACTTGACCATAGAATTCCCTTTTGTGAGTGTTTGGAATATTCCTAGAGATTTATGGATATATTTTGGAAAACCTGCCATATGTTTTCTAGTCCGTTCGACTGGGAAGTTGGTTGAGCTTTATTTACAGGTCAATAACATGATTCCATTGTAATCCCATGTGACCTAATGTGCCTAAGAGACGTGGTGAGATGAAGGAATAGAAGCTTTCTCAATGGGAAAGCAAAGGCAGCCCAGGGTTACCATCAAAAAAGCAATAGAGAAGGAAAAGTATCTAGGTGAGTGAAACAAAAAAAGTAAGAGAAAGGTGCAAGTGTCACCTTTCTTTCCGCAAAATCTGTGACTGCTCAGTGCGTGGGCCTGAGTAAGGCAGCAGAAAGTTACGTGTGGCCTGTGACACAGAGGAGCCTGCAGCTCCTCAATGGGTGAGTAGACATTGGTACTATTTACACAACATCTGTTCTCTTTCTTCCTCTTTCTAACAGAACACCATGTTTCCCCTTGTAATTTACCGTTTTCACTCAGCCCTGCGTTTCCTTAAGCGAATCACTCTCCTGGTCCATGAATGGTGTAGAAACAAATAGTTCACCTTATACAATGCTGGTCAGTGAGACAAAGACAAGGCTTGGGGACTTCTGGGAAAGGTTTGCCTTTCATGAAAAAGAGACACATGGAAGAAATGTTGTATGTGCATGTGCTTTCTGGGAATGGGCAAAGCCAACATTAATGTGAATGGCAGAGCAGAAAAGTAGAATATTCTTTTTCTAGTTCTCTTATGTGCTTTTTTAAAAAACTAGATATCTTGGGAGGCATATTAAAGGGATTGCATTTTAGATAAGGAAATAAGTCATTCCTTTCCCATGAATAGCATTATGCCACCTATTATTCAGTTTCGGAACTTCAGTTATCACTCTATTTCAGGTGACTGTCAGTTGACTGTTTCAGGAATGAGGGGCTGGGTCTCAGTTACGCATGCAGTTTGCACAGGTGTCGCAACAGAGATGGATCAGGGTCAGCACAAGGTGCGGTTTAAATTGGCGAAAATGTATTAGCAAAGTCGCGAGGAGAGTAGCTGTGAGATCAATGGTGTCACACTGGAGTAAAGAGCCCCAAACTGTCGCAGCTGAGGATTTGAGGGATTCTTCCTGTTCCTAAACCAGGTCCTTAGCTCTTGGATGCCCAGCTCCATGGCTGTCCCTGGGTCTTGTGAAATTCCCACTTGAAACCTTCAATGTCTGTCGTCCCTCCACCTCAAAGCACTAGGCTAGCTGCCTGCATTTTTGCCTCAGAGCCTCTAGGTATGTCCTGGAAAAGATGTAGACCCTGCCAGACTCACCTCTTGAGTTGTTGGTTACTCTAGGGGAATGGAGACTCAATATAAACAGAACAGAGGGTTCTCTTTTGCCAGATAATCCTGCCTACATGCTCCCTTTAGGGCAATCAGACAGCCATGGGCTTCAGAGTTGGATTTCAACAGATTTTTAGATAGGTTAAGGAGCAGACGTGAGCACTCCAGCCCTCACTCCATGAACTTATTCATGTAACTTGTCCAAGGCCACACATTTAGGAAGAAGAACAGTGAGGATTAAAATTCAAGTTGTCTAACATCCAACATCTGTGCACATAAACATTACGCTAAATGAGACTTGTTCAAATTTGTGCCAAGTAACTTCACGCATGAGAAAATCCTGTGAAGCGCTTGCAGTCAGAAAAAGATAATGAGACTGATATCCACCCCCAACTGTCAACATTCTCCACCTTTCACCTTTAACTAAAATTTAGTAAAGCCTCGCACTCTTGGTAAATAGTTCATCACTATAGATGCATGGCTTCACCAGTGTAGCACAATTAGGGAAGTGGGTCCTATCTCAGGCTCAAGAGACCACCTAGGTGGGCACATCTATCATTTAGATGCCTCCTACCTGAAGAAGAGGATCCAGCAAGATAGACGAACCCATGAACTCATAAACGGATTGGAGGGAATCCCATTACTATGATGGAGATGGTTTCCCAGAACTGGGCACTTGGGAAAGGCATCTTGGACAATGAAAAGGCTGGGCCATCACCAAGCTATTTGGGAGGAACAAGGCAAGTTGTCCTATTTATCACCACCTTTCTGAGGCATTTGTTTGAGAGAAAACAGTGGACATTGTTTCATATTCTCTTCCTTGACTTACTACATTCATTGGGCAAGGAGCTCTATGCCTGGCTTTCTAACTTTCTTTAGACTTTCAAAGGCACGAAAGAATGACCGTTATAGAAACTTGTTTATATATTATGTGTATAAAATATATAATTATATTATAGATGACAATTTTATACTTTATTAGGATTATTACATATAATTTTATATTTTATTATTATATAAAATTATTTCATATTTTATAATTTTTATAATTTAATTTTATATTTTACAATCTATATTATAAATATAATTATATTTATATAACAATAATTTCATATTTTATAAAATATAAATTTATAATCTACAAAATTTATAATACATTTATAATCTACAAAATGCTTACAATTTGACCCTTTTTTGGAGGGTGAATGAGAAATCATGCTCTTAATATTGGTGTAGTCATATTTGGACAGGTACTAAAAGTGACTGTTGGAGACGCAATGGATGAGGTGATGATGAAGTTTAAATAAATAAACTTTGACAGGCAAGACAAAAAGATGTAGCTAGTGGTCAAAAGTGCAGAGAAAAAGAAAGACAGAACCCAGCCTGCATGGAGTGCTAGTTGCATTTACAGGGACAAAGAGTGTGAGTGTTTCTCACGGATTCGGTGTAGCTCAGCAGAGGAGAGCCAACCTGGAGCCATTTCAAATTTCACTCAAGAGTTCTGCTCAGAAAGGTAAAGTGACCCTAACAGAGGGTTGGTTCACCTGATTTCCACTACTGTGGGAAGAAGCATACGTGACCAGCTGGAGGTAAATGTTTTACCCACAGAACAGGCGGTTCAATGTGGGAGCTTCCAAGGTACCCATGAAACCACCCACGAGAATAATAGTCAGCTTTGAACATCAGCCAGAAAGAGACAGCTTTAAACATTTGCCACAGCTAGAGGAAACCAATGCCAGAGTAACTTGGTGCCAGTCAGGTAAGGCATTTCTGCCCCTTCGTTCTTATTCATCTCCAGGTTTTAGCCCTGCAGGATTGAGAGGCAGCCTCCTGGTGAATGGGAAGGAGGCGCAGAAGTACCAAGTAGGAAAACAGAGGCGAAGCTAATTAAGCCCCCCCTCATTGCAAGCACTTTTTCAAGGGGAGAAACTTTAAGTGAAATTTGGAATTTTGACTTTTACATTTAAATTTCTGAACGTTTTGCTTAATACAATAGGAGTATTCATACGACTAGATGCAATCAGAAGACTTATATTATCTAGGTGTGTCCTAGTCTAAATTTCTCCCAAAGGAAGGACCAGCTTCTCAGAATGAGCAGTGAGAATAAAAGAAAAATTGTTTTTGATTGCACTCCATGAATCCATTGACACAAAGTACCCGTGATAGTTTTTTGAGTTGTATTTTTCTGTTATTTGTAACTGAAAGGGTTCTTATACCATATCAAATATTCCACAGATAGATTAAACACCAATATATACAAAGATTGATTTCCTGTAGTAATGTCTTACTTCAAATACCAGCTCTCTCAGTTTACTGGAAAGGATATTTAATAGTCAGAAGAAATGTACCTAAATCTTGGGAAGGGCTTGCTAAGGGTGATTTTTCAGGGGATTTTATAGGAAATTAACTAGGAGGCAACATTATATCTTAGGCTGAAAATCAATTTCTTAATTTATTTCCCAGACTAAATCATGTCTAACCAATTTGTCCAATTACATATTGTGTTAGTTCAGGCCCACTGAGAAGCAGATACCACAGGGGGACCAAACATGTAAGACATTTATTGGAAGAGGGAACAGAAGAAGGCAAGAAGCGCCTTCAGACCACTGTCCAGGTCTGACCTCTGTGCAAGAAGAAAAGGAAAGGAGACGACTGGGTAGGAAGAATCATTGACGGCAGTGCAGCTCCTAACAGGTTAAACCTGGCTGACAGGGAATCCTGGAGCCAAAGTCACAGGAAGGAGTTCTATGTCTTACGGAAATGGGCCGATTTTAGTACCCTGGTCATCCTCAGTCATTGACTAGGAGCTGCTGGTGGGAAGGGCGGCCTCAGTGTGAACATGACAGTGGGTCCTCATGCTGTCAATCCATCATGCCCTCTGAAGCAGAATATCCGAGCAGTGCATTTTTATGGCCACAACATGTATATAGCCCACCAGAAATTCCACAATGTTATCAAATGACAAAGACACTCCAATAAAAATATACTAATAATAAGATGTTTCACATCTGAATATAATGGCTCGTACACTAACAGTAAAATGCTTCACGTCCCATGATCAAATTCCAGGGAGTTAAAAAAAAATTAGATCCCCTTGCAAGTTAAGTCCAGACGCATTAAAGCCTAAAAGTATTAGTCTTGAGAATTTAATACTCAAATTCTCTTGACTTTATGGGTTAAAGTTTTAAAAACTAAAACCTAAAATTCATCTTTCCCAATTTCTTATCCTCTCAATCTTAGTCAAGAGAGAGCAGATGTGGGGTTGGGTTTGTTTGGCAGCACAGCGCCTGGAATGGATGTGGTTCCTTCAAGAACTCAGAATTAGAATTTGTCTTCATGTATAAGAATTTGTATAATTTTATACAAGATTATAAGAATTCTAGCTCAGTAATTATATAATTAGAAAGCAAGCTAATCCCTAGATCGTAACACAGTCACCATGGGAAAACTGGTCTCCTAGATCACGTCACATGGTGAGGCAAAGACTGTCTTAAAGGTATCCAAATTAAGGAGAATTGATAGACATAATTTGAGATTTTGCCTCATCAAGATTCCTTAATTCATATCACAAATAATTATTGAATACTGACGATGTTCCAGGAGGTATTCTAGCAGTGAATAAAATGGACAAAAGCAGTCCTTGCCTTCATGGAGCAAAATTGCATACTATCTTTAAATGGGATAAAGAATGAAATATGTAAGATGTTGGTGATGTGTTAAGGAGAAAAAAAAATAAAGAAAAGAGGAGGGTATTACATGTTGGGACGAGATTAGAATTTTAGTTAGGATAATCAGAGAAAGCAATTTTGAATCAAAACCTAGAGGATGGCTCTTACAGCCCAAGCCAGCAGGCTATCGATGGAGCAATCATTTTAGGGTGGAAGAAATGACAAATGCGAAGGTGGGAGGCAGGAGTATTCCTGGAATGTTTAACAAGCAGCAAGGAGGCCTGCATGGCTGGAGTAGAGAGAGCAAGGTGGAAAATGATGAGGGATGAGCTCAGAGGGACACAGAGAGACAGACCATGTGGAGCCTCGTTAGCACTAGTTCTGATGAGCTGGGAAACCAAGGGAGGGTTCAGAACAGACTATCAACTTGAACTAACGAGATCACATTGGATGCTGTATTGAGAAGAGAGTCTAAGGGACCAAGTATAGAAGCGGGAAGATCATTTAGAAAGCTATTGCTATAATCTAGGGAAGAGATGATTGTGGCTTGGACCACGGCGATGATAATGAGAGGGGTGACAAATGGTTGGGTTTCTGTATATAGTTTGGTGGCAGTCACAACATTTTGGAGATGAGAAATTGTGAGCTTAAACTCAACTGGGAGAAATCACCTATTAAGAAGTTAATCTCTCACTTCCAATCTGGGAAGAAGAACCACCTCTGAACCACTTCTCCTTTCTCAGAGAGTGGCATTTGTGACACTCCTGGCTTCCAAACATGTTTAAAAATCTTCGCATGATGGCAGCTCCAGTTAATAGGCTTTGCTTGCAGTACAATTCCTTCCTGTCTAACATCTTGAAAACCTCTTAATTCCCCTGTCCCGCTAAGTCCCATGTTTCTAGCATCCCAGCTGAAAAGAGTGGGGCTCCATCTAGTTACAGAGCCTCCAGGATATACTATGAACAGCACTTCAATCCTGAGCCCCAGGGGTTGTTGTCTTTACCTCTTGCCATGGCTAAGACACCTGACTCCTGTGGATGACTTCCTCCTGCTTCCTACTGTTGTTTGACGAAGTCTTGAGTAGTACATAACATAGAAATTCACCAGACCCGTAGGGGTACAGGTACCAAAAGCAGCTTTAATTCAGGTCTCTGCTGATAACCTGTTTTTCAGAAAGACTCATCTGAGTATATAATAGTTTAACCGGGTTTTTAGATTGCTCCCTTGCTTTCTCTACCTATGGTAAGGTTAGCACTGTTTTCTGGATTTGAGCATCCTCTTTCTCTCATGCTTTTTCTTTTGTCTCTCTTTTTGTTTTCTGGCCCAGACATGCATTTTTCTTACACACTCCTCTTAGTTTTGCTTTGTGGGGTCTCCCATAAGTAAGACAGGAAATCTATGCATTCTGTGTTTGCCAAAAACAAAGAAATTCTCACCTTCATTTTTCTGAGTTGCATAATGTTCCCCGAAGAGAGTGTCCTAGTAGAGCAATATCCAACCCAGGCCTGGATTTGGCCTGTCACTGTCTTTTCCCAGCCTTGCAGGGGCAGGAGCTTTACGACTGCGCTACTGGCCTCACCGAGAACAGACTAGAACACACGCTGTTTTCAGGCAGAAATATCTGAAAGAGAATGGAGAAGGGGAAAGGAACATCAGTTATACTTGACCTTTATCGTGTGCCCTGGTCTTCATCCTGATCTCATCAAAGATGCTTCTCCTCTCCTGGGAAGTAGTAAGTGTATACAGGCCAGGAAGATTACTCTAATGGATGTTCTCCCATACTGCAGGAAAAGCAGGAATGAGGAGTATTTCCCCATAAAAGTATGTAAAATATTTAGCACAGTGCCTGAGTAGAGGTTAGTATTCAATAAATGTTGACTATCATAAATAGAAAAAGAATGGAAAATTTTAGATAAAAATTATTTTACAGGTTGTCATTTACAGGAATAGCCAAAGGGAAAAGTGTATGTAATAGAAGTAGGGCAACCAAACATATTCTACAGTATTAGATTTGTTTTCCTCAGAGATTTTTTTTTTAAAGAATAAAACTCTATGTATTAAATTGTTCTTTTAATGATTATGTATGACTACAACCTGTATTGGACATGGAACCAGCCTCCAGACAAATGAACACTATTAGGTCAAGTGCAGAATTTTTTCTTGGATCTCAGGACAACAGAGTTGGCTTAATCCTAGTCTTTGCTTATGACACACTCTCCTCATTGGTTCTTCCCTCCTTGCCCTGCCTTCTTCCTAACTCGCTCTCTCTCCAAGGGAATCTTACAACATCAACACCTTGTTATGAGTGGAAAAGAACTTTAGAACTATCCTGCCCACCCCTCCTACCCCTCCCAGGCAACTGGCCTTACTTGTTGGGCTGAGTTTGAAATTTGAATAACCACTGAAAGTGACAGACTTGCCACATCTGGGGGAAAAACACCGCTGTTTCTTTTGGTTTCTCCCAGAATTCTAAGTGCATCTCAAAAGCTTAAAGGAAGGGTGTGGTTTTGACTCAAACTTTGCCCTGTTTGCCAACCTCAGGGAGTCTGGGTTGAGTTAGGGGGAATGTAACAAAACCTGACAATAGACAAGTCTAATGTGGTTTGGAGTTTTGTTATGAAATTTCTGTGTAGTTCTGCTTTTCACCCAGTTGTGTCATAAGAAAACAACTAAAACATTCATTTCAGTTTTTGCTCACCATCTTTTAGAATAACACAAATACATAATCAGTGTTTAAATATTCTGTATTGTAACTAACAAATTACCATAAGATGTTGAAAATGTATTATGTACTGATTCACAAGTCCTTACTTTCCTTCAATTATAAGTATGATCATATACGAGTATGTGTATAATATATATAATATCATAGATCTATATAAAAATGAACACCTTAAAAGCACAAACAAAATATTGGTACTTTTTATCATTTTTATTTTATAAACAGTTTATAATCACTAAAGAAAAATTGGGTAATACAAAAAATTATAAAGAAAGAAAAATGATGTATGGGGCAATTTCTCATTTCATTCTACCGGCAACTGATATTATACTAGGTACTGAGAAAAATACATAGATGACTAGGGCATGGACTGTACCCTGTAGGAGACAGATATAGATAAAGTACAGGTATTTTAAATATTCAGTGAAAGGTTATGTTTGTCAAGCATCTTCAGTACGCCTGGATCTTCCTGTTACCTTGACTCAGACAGTTAGAGGTAGGCTCTGTTTACCCAGAGATCATATGATCTATGGGTGCTTGGGCAGTGTTATGATTTAACTTGAGGTCCAGTTCTCTTTAAACTGCATGTATTTGCACTTCATTCGTTAGAGAGGCAGCAGCTGGAAAGGAATCTTTCCTCTTGTTTCATGGGCTGAGAGGATTGGGTGGATGAGTGATAAAAGGTGCAGTGTTGATAATGCCCATTGAAGACAAAGAAACTACATTAAAATCGAGGTAGGGAAGGCACGTGGGTATGTAGTGTGTTAATGACTCATTTCAAATTTCCCAAGAAAGACAACCACCAACGCAGAACATTTTTTTTCTAAAGTTACTTTGAATAAAATTTTGAAAAGAGGATTTTAATAAAACAGAGTGTAGTCAATAATTGTACAGTTTTTAATAGGTGTATTGAATCATATATTGATCATGTATAAAGTTAGGAGTCAAAAATCCATTGGTTTTAATTGTGCTTCACTATGTGCTACAGTATTAGTGGCAGTCTTCCATTGATTTCAGATAATTAGAACTGTATTTCTAACATTTCAAATTAATTATGCTGAGAACTATACTAAAGAAGTAGAGTTCAGAGACACCATACCTATGATCATTTAATACAGCAAGGAACCAGAAGAAAAGTATTTCAGGTCTAAAGTAAGATGGTTGAGACAGTTGGACAGAAAGGAAAAATGGCAGTTGTCTAATTCTGGCTTCCTTCCACTGGTGAAGCAAAACCAGACAGTGTCTGACTCTCCCTTGATTATGTTTTTTACACACTTATATATGTATATCAAACTCCTAACCAAATCAACATCAGTTTAGTATAATCTATTGCTTTCATTTACTTATCTGTCTACCATCTATTCATCCAGTAAATACTTATTATGTACCAACTATAAAGGAAAGCACTTTGCTGGGCAGAGTGTCACTAAGAGCCTCCATTGAACAATTACATGTTACTGAGATATGAGTTTATATAATAAAATGAAGCTTCTATGGGAAAGTTGGTGTTTGCTTACAAAATAAATGAGCCTCAATTTAGGAGCAAATAGCACTCCATTTTCAAAACTGAAGGCTGTTTGTTTGTTTTTTAAAAGACACTCTTAAACTACTATGCAGTTCTCACTTAACGAATTTCTATTAGTAACAAACAAATGAAAAATCCTTCCCATGGCATGGAATACCAGCAATGAATTATTTGACTCTCATTTGTGGTTTATTTCATTATACGATGAGTCATATTTTTCCCCTTTGTTAGTTACAGAGGTTGGTGGCTATATTTTACATAGGCTATAAAACATAAATTGTTTTTCCCCAAACTGTATATCTGACTCCTTAGTCCTTCTCCAGAATCCTGGCCATCTATTACCCATTGCCAACTAGATATTTCCCAGTTAGTGCTCTGCAGGCACAGCAAACTCAGAATCTACAAAGCTGAACTCTGTGTCATCTCCCACAAACCTGGTCTTCTTGTAGTCTTTCTCGTAATTAATCGTACCGCCATATCAACCTAGTTTCTCAAACTGGAAATTGGATATTCATCTACAGCCTTGTCTTTGAGTTACTCCTCGTAATTATTAGGTCATCGAGCTCTGTTAATTTTATCTTCAGAATAGGTCTAGAATCTTTGCTTCCCCATGACTGTCACTGCTTTGGTGCCATACACCTTTATCTTGCCTGCACTCTTGCAGAGATCTCTAAAATGTTCTTCCTGCTTCTGGTTTCTCTATACTCTAGTTCATCCTCTATACTGTCGTTAGAGTTACTGTTTTAACTTAAATATGCTTAAGTCACTCTCTGTCCAAAAGTCTTTGAATGGATCTTCCTCATCACCTATAGGACTGGCTCCAATCATCTTAGCACGGTATTTAAGAACTTTATAATCTGGTCCTAAATATTTTTTTCAGGCCCATCTCTCCACAAGTATTATGTGCTTCTGCCTAGTGGGATTGCGTGCCTAAATATACCATGCATGCTCTTTTTATATCTATGACCATTGACTATGCTATCTCTTTGTCTAGAATGTTGTTACTCACTTCTCCACTTGGTAAACCCCTGCTTATCTTTCAGGACACAGCTCAAATATTACCTCCTTTAAAAGGTCATGTTTGAAGGCCTCTGCAAGAATGTGTACCTCTAAACTCAGTGCTGGGCTGTTCTTTTTTGTACCTCTAGACACCCTCTCCACCATTCTCTCTCTACCTCTCCTGTGCCTTTGGAGGCTGACCTCTTTGGAACAACATTAACCAGGTTTTCTTACCCTCTGACTTTCTGGTGGATTTGAACAATGCGGAGGTGCTAGAAAAAGCTCAAAGGGCAGAAGAGAGTAAGATTATAGAAATATTTCCCTAACTCCCTCTTGCCCAGGCCTTCGATTGGCAGGGTCTGCGTTCATCTACTGAAAAAGTTCCTATTGGGTAGACCTCCTTTATAGCTAAAGCTTTCCTTCTGGATTTTAGTAATAGCTCCTTTCCTTTGGCTTCTTCAGGCCTAAGGGTGGGGGCAGTTTCTCAATGTTGATGCTTAATTATCCCTAACTCTGCCTACACCTTGATAAATAAATCCCTTATTAAATTCTCTTTAATCACTCCTTTTGAGTATGCCATCTGTTTCTTGTCTTGGCTGGTACACTCCTACGTTACCATTTAGATATCTCTTTAAGTCTACTTAACACGTATTCCAATTATTTTTGCCTACCTGTCCATTTCCCCTATTATACCCTTTCGAGCAGGTCTGCATCCAGAGAGAGAATCCTTGTGACTAGGTAGAAAAGAGCCTTCCTTTCTTAGGAGGGCTTTACAAAGGACATACGGAAGCCAGAGCAAGAAGGGATCTCTGGAAAGTGCAGAAAACCTGAGGGACATAGAAGTAATCTTTGAGAGTCGGGTAAGGAAGTGTCTGCCTGTCTTAATCAGAGGAGTCAGTTTGAAAAGGGAGTCTACACTTAAAAGGAAAATCAGAAAGCAGGGACTGAAAAATCTGGCCCAATTTATTAGTTTTGTCAACCTCAATCCAACTGGGACTAAAGTCTGAGAGGCTTCCAAATTTCATCCAGTAAGGGGACCAATAACAATAAACAAAAGGGCAGTGACTCTAAGAACCGTGTAAGATTTCTTAAACTTACATAACTGTTGGAGGTGAGAGTTGGAGGATCCCAATAAATAGCACTTCTCATTCCTGCCCAAGTTTTCAACAAATTGAAAAATAAAAGATTAAGACAGAAAAAGTCAAAAATAATAATGATAATACAAATGATAGCTCAAAGTTCTAGAGCACTTGTTTTGTAACAGACACTGTTCTAAGTGCTTTATATATATATATTAACTCAATCTTCACAACAACTCTGAGTCTCATTTTGTAGGTGGAGAAATTGAAGCACAGAGAGGTTCATTGATTTGCCCAAAGTCACATGGCTCTTATTCAGTGGGAAATCTGGGGTATTAATCTGTTTAGCTCCAGAGTCGATGCACCTAACCACTACACTACATTATCTCTTGAGATATAACACATTTATTATGGACAAAACTGATGTTGGAGAATGTGACTTGTATCTATGAACAAAAAGAATTCCTAGTAGTGAACCCCTAGTCACAGACAGTGCTGGACTTCCACAGGCTTCCTTACATGGGTCTGACTCCGGAAAACTTAGGACACGGAAGAGCAGAGAAATTATCTTCTTTACAGACAGGCTGGCTTCAAGGAGAGAGGGAGAGAGAGAGAGAGAGAGAGAGAGAGAGAGAGAGAGAGAGAGAGAGAATAAATGGGGGGGCTTGCCTACATATGCCCACTTTCTTTTTTCATACTCATCAATAAGATTAAGTAAATTTTTCTCTCCTGGGAGGAAAAGAGTTGAAAGGTGGAGGGTGGTTAGGGGTATTACACTAGCGGAGCCCCCTCCACCTGGAAGGAAACATCAGAAATTGGGTAGAGAGATTTTACCCCGACAAAATGTTCCTATATTTTTTATTACTTTTTTAAAATTAAAATTTATCAGGGTGACAATGGTTAGTAAAGTTACATAGGTTTCAAGTGTACAATTCTGTATTACATCATCTATACGTCACATTGTGTGTCAGTTCTCCTTCCATCACCATATATTTGACCCCATTTGCCCTCATCTACCACTCCCCTCCCCCCTTAGCCTCTGGTAACCACTATTGTCTGTATCTATGAGTTTTTGTTTCTTTATTTGTTTGTCTTGTTCCTTTGTTGCTTTCAGTTTTATATCCCACATATCAGTGAAATCATACAGTTCTCAACTTTTTCAGTGTGACTACTTTTTCAGTTCTCAATATCAATGCCGCTTGTACTGTAATTATTTGCTTGTCTGTCTCTATCTCCTTCCTTCCTCAGCTATGCGCTTCTTAACAGCAGAAATCTTTATCTATTAATCCCTAGATCTCCAGAGACTGACACATAGTAGTACTGACTGAATAATTGCTTATTAAATGACAGTGAATAAGTAGATATTTTTCTGTAACTCCCAGCAAATACAGAAGTAAGAAGTTAACACACACGAGGATTAGTTATTAATTCAGAAATAAATCAGCTGCTTCAGAACTTCAGCACCTTGGTTTGAGTTCATCCTCAACTTCTTTAATTCCTGGCTTTTACTTTTAATATAAGGGCTTAACAGGTAAGCTGTATAAGCTGAAAGCTTCCTACTTACTGCTGCTGCTATTCATGGCTTTCTGAAACTGGAATCAGAAAAGGTGGTAAGAAACAACACAGCCTTCAGCTTGGCACGTAGTATCTCGGTTATGCCTCGTCTAGCACAAAGAGAGCATGGGCTTTGGTGTCCTTCAGCCTGGTTTTGAAAACCCACTTTGCAAGTTACTAGTTGTATGAACTTGGGCAGATGATGTTTGTAACACAGTAGCTATGTTCTAGTCGTTTTTAGGCAATTCCTTGGTGTGAGGACGTCATCTGCTTTTCAGAAAGAGTCTCATTTGACTGCTTTTATGGAGTTACTCATGCCCTAGCCTATGGCCTCCTTTCCCATTTTTGAAATCTGCCTGCTTTATCTTCCGGATATCAGATTCTGCTGTCTGATAGCATGTGACTATCGAGAAATGTGATTCTTCCTCTTACTTCTTTAATTTATCCTGTTTTTCTGGTTTGTGATTGTATCTCAATTAACTATTTCCTTAGTTACTGATTGACTTAATGGAATCCGGCTTCATTGACATAATTGTGAACTTTGGCTACCACTAACATCTGTTTGAACCACAGTAGCTTGTCAAATTGCCCTGCTATTTTTATTGCATCTTCCTGAACCATCAAAGCTTACTACCAATGGTCCCTTCAAACTGCGTCAGTGATTTTAGTCTCTCCATAGCGTGAGCCAAGTGTACCACGTGTTTCCTTGAACAGTCAAGCTTGCACCTCTTGTACCTAGTAACACGTATTTCTGGGAATGCCATATGGAATTATCCCAATCCTAAGCATTTTGAGAAATGGTCATTTATAAACCAAGACACAAAGGAATAATTAAGAAGCACTTGAGCAGGACCCAGCTTTCCCAGGACTCCCACTGTATTGTCGGACAACTTCTTGTCAACTTGCTTCCTTGTCCTAATCCTTCCATGAGCCTCCTATTCCAATGAGCCAAATTCATCCTTGTTTTCACAGACTCTTGATTCACAAATTCAGAAACTATTGTCTGAGGGCTGCTAAATAATAAGTAACAGTGACATTCGCTCACATTTATGTAGGATTTCACAGTTTATCAAGTGTTTTGCATCTATTCTCTCACAAGATTGAGTTCTAGAACACTGGATTTTACATGGGTCCATCTTTAAACTACCAGAATGATGATTCCCTGTTTTATATATTTTTTTTATATAACCAGTGTATTTCTGCCTCCAAGGCCACTGCTCATTCGTTTAACTAACATTTATTGAATCTCCATCTGTATTAAGCGCTGGGCTAGAAATTCTGGAAAAAGGATGAATATGACATGGTCCTTGCATTTAAGACAGGAAGAAAGATTTAAAATTAATCAGCAAAAATACAATGTTAAAATACTGTAATATAGGTTTATATAAAGAGCTAAAAGAATATAGCAGAAGGAGAGGTTAATTCTGGCCCAAGCTTTAGGGTGACTCAGGTTTCAGAGAAGGGGAGATTACGTATTTTTAAAAAATCAACATCAAAACAAAACCCTAAAGCAAGGTAAGATTCATTTAAATTTATTTAAGTGTTTTTTTTTTTTAATTCCATATAATTTTTGTTTGGGGGTGTGGGGGGATGGTATGACAGGAGGGACAGTTGTGAAATCTAGCAAACAGGATGGAGTGTCACAACTTCAAAGAGGATAGAAATTATTGTCCTAGTACCCTAGAAGTTGAAACACTGGATTATTCAGACCTTGTTACATGTAAGTTTTAGGAAATGAGTACTGGGAGAAATGTGTGCTACAGATGCAGAACTAAAGGGTTTTTACTAGCAATCACCTTTATCTTAATAATTAGGATAAGGTGACTACATGACGTCAGAACCTAGATGAGTATTTACCATTTCATAAATAGGGACATTTAAGTTTTATACTTGAAGGACATTGGGAAAACACCTTTAACTGTCATGTACCTAATAGTAAAGACCACAGGATTTCCTTTCTATTTAGTTATAAACATTCTTGGCTGGTGTGTGTGTGTGTGTGTGTGTGTGTGTGTGTGTGTGTGTGTGTGTGAAATGGTGATTCTAGCACTATAACATACCAAAAAGCTCTACTTGAGTTCTTTTTTAAAAAGCGACTATCACAGAAGAAAGAACAAACAGGATTTCCTCTCTAACTAGTATTGACTTACCTTTATAGGGTCCCAAGCCTGAACTCCTCTGTTTATTCATGAAACAGATCCAGACTATTGGTCCATTCCGACTTACTTCCAACCTTCACAGTTCAGACTGTGCAGCCAGTTTAACTCTTGGGTCTCAGGTGACACAACTTACGAGGGTTATAGAAAAGGCCACAGCAGTGCTAGGAGGTTGTGAAAGAAGCCCATGTACTGGCCCAGAGCCCAGTAGAAGAGAGTCCCTCAGCAGAAGAGAATTTCTACTGGTTACACTTGGGAGTTACCCCTGGTTTAGCCTCTCAAACCATCTGGATGTCAAAAAAGCTAACAAGCCACTGGCTCACTGGCGGAATAAATTCAGTCTGGTGCTTCTGTTCTAGAAGGCTCTGTATTGATAGAGGTACTAGCAATAAAACAAGACAGCAGTTTCCTAAATTTTGAGGTCATGTAAGCCTAGCTGTGAGATGGCATATTAATAACTGATAGTGGGTCCCGGAGCCTTGTCATGGAGGCGGTTTCTTTGTGGATGAGTGAAGCTCTGTTTAAACCTTGTCCAGCACCCTTTCCCTAGTTGTTGTAAAAGTATCGAGTGTGGGTCCCTTCTTAGAGACCCGGGAAATATTTCAGAGCTCTCACTGACAGTTGTGGGGAAAGTTTAATGAGACTTTAGTTCCCTGAGAGTCATCCAGTTCATTTACAATTTGACCACCAAGCTACTGCCAGAGGAAAACAGCTTTGAGGCCTCTCAGCACAGCATTATGCAAGAACATGATATTTATCCTAATGAAGACCAGGGGTGTGTGTGTGCGTGTGTGTGTGTGTGTGTGTGTGTGTGTGTGTGTCCATGTCCGGGTGTAATACTTTTTCATTTTCCTGTACTGCCTCTTACACTGACTTATTTCAGACAGAGATGAAAAATATGAATGTATGTTTTATTTTTTTAAATATAAAAACAGACATTTAGGTAATGGAAAAGGTCATTTGTGTGAGATGGCAAGCGAGCACAAATGCATTTATTCATTTGATTTCAAGATCATGTTTCATTTTACTATGAGCGAGAAGCATTTGTCAAGGTTTCAACTTCACGATTTCATGAAATTATCTTAAATATAGCAACATTGGTAATGAATTGGCATATAGTAACCACTATTTTTTCCCCATTAAGTTAAATGTCTGTTTCTATAAGCAATTATTTCTTTCCAGCTTTATAATCATTTTTCTTTTGTATTTTCCTTGGAAACCTCACACTCTTAGGAAAAACATATTTCAGGCACTTTCACTTTAAAGGGCAACTCCCATCTCTCACATTTCATTTAAAACTCTGGTGAAGGAGTTAGCCTAATGTAACATATTTCTATCATATCTCTATGTTTCTCTATGACCCAGAAAAATAAAATTAATATGACACACTGAGTGTTTTTTAGGTTTCAGATAGTGCTGTCGCACTTTACCTTTAGTAACTCGTTTAGCCTTCACAATAATCCTGTGAGTTAGGGTCAGTTCATCTAAACCAACCTCAGGAGGCATCTTCTTAAATATACCCAATTTATTAATTCATTTATAAAACATATATATAGATTGTTTGCTAAGTGCTAGGTACTGTCCTAGGTGCTCTAGATACAAAAATATATAAGCCTGGGTACCCACCTTAGGAGTTTAGGGTCAAGCAATTATAGCCCAAACTGCAGTTGATTTGCTGGACATCGATAGAACCTATTAATAAGGGCATCAGGCTAGCTATAGGGCAAATGCATTATTTTCTGTTCCATTTAGAAGAGAGGGTCAGAAATGATTCACATTCCTGTGGGACAGACCATATTTATTTAAGCATTTGCCTCCAGGCTGTATTAACTCTCCTGCCCTCTGTCCTAATACGAAGGCAGACAATTAAGTTCGCAAACTCATCCTAGAAAAAGTGCTACATACCTCATTGCTGAATATCACTATGGTCACCTTCTAAGTATTCGCCTTGGGAAACTATGCACTGATACCAGTGCCTAGTCCACAATTTTGGAACTCTTTTACTGGAATGGCCATCAGAGCTGTCGTCGTATTACCCTTGATGTCCTGAATGTCATCAAAATGTCTTCCTTTCAATATTTCCTTTATCTTCATGTAAAGAAAGAACTCAATGGGGGCCAGATCAGGTGAGTAGGAAGGGTGTTCCAATACAGTTATTTGTTTACTGACTAAAAACTCCCTTACAGACAGTGGCGTGGGAGCTGGTGCATTGTCGTGATGCAAGAGCCATGAATCGTTGGTGAAAAGTTCAGGCCGTCTAACTTTTTCACGCAGCCGTTTCAGCAGTTCCAAATAGTCAACTTGGTTAACTGTTTGTCCAGTTGGTACAAATTCATAATGAATAATCCCTCTGCTATCAAAAAAAGTTTAGCAACATTGTTGCAACTAGTTCCCAAACTTAATTGTCAGGCCTCGTATGTTCTGAAGGGACCCGGACTGCCTGGACATCCCACTGGTAGATGATGTTGATGGCATTGTGCTGACT
This sequence comes from Rhinolophus sinicus, assembly GCF_036562045.2. Taxonomy (NCBI): domain Eukaryota; kingdom Metazoa; phylum Chordata; class Mammalia; order Chiroptera; family Rhinolophidae; genus Rhinolophus; species Rhinolophus sinicus. Next base: position 129,412,869 of record NC_133756.1, read on the forward strand.
GCTGAGGAGGAGCAAGAAGTGGCTAGTGTGCCAAAGGCCTTGATAGGACAGCGTTTCAGAGGGTTGGAGACAAATCCTGTGAAGATTCAGGCATCTGATGCTTCAGTGAAATCTTTAGGGGTCCAGTCAGTGGTCAGAAGCAGGACAAGATATCCGCTCCCAAGTAAAATAAAATTGCTGTATCTTGCATTTACTGCCACAAAGAAGGAAACACAGTACCTGGTAGGCTTCTTTGGGTTCTAGAAGCAACACATTCCAAACCTATAAATACTGCTCCATGTACTGGAAAACTGCCAATTTTGAGTGGCGAGGTCCACACTGTAGTGCAAAAGGCAAGCAATACAATCCAGCAGATCTTACAGTGTTGGAGGTGTCAGTGGTAGGGTAAGATGCAGTATCTTATTGCAGACTCATTAGGAGAATAACAATGCAGGCCTCTGGGATGCTAGAATAAGACCACGACATTGACAGCACAGAATCTTACGCCTTTGGAGAAACAGCTCTTGGTGAGCCATTGTTCCGGGCAGAGGCAAAACACGTCATGGAGCACTCAGTGACCATGGCTGCAGAGCTGCCCATTAGGAACTGAGTTCTGTCACATGTATGAAATCATAAGCTGGATAGGCCCAGCCGCAGCCCATTGTAATATGGAAATGATACATCTGGGATTGAGCCCAAGCAGATGAAGGACACAGTAAACCTCATGAACAGATAGCCCAGGCCTGTATGTCACTCACAACACTGGCAACAGCACCGTTTCTCAGCTTGCTCCTATGGCCCCATGGGTGCGGAGAGGGGTTGGAGGAAGGGATGGTCTCCTATATGACCAACTGAAGGAGAAGGAAAAGCCCAAGCTTGATTTATGGATGGGTCTGTTCTGTACATGGGTACAAGCTGAAAATGGACCATGGCTACCTCCTAGCCACATTCAAGGACAGCCTTGAAAGACATTGGAGAGGGAAAATCTTCCCTGTGGGTGAACAGGGCATATGGTTCACAACAGGAGCGGTGGTTCACAACAGGAGCTGTGAACAGGGCACCTAGTCATTTAATTTTTGTGGAATGAGAAGTGGCTCAGTATACACAGATATGGGAAGTGGCCTGGAAAGGAAAGACTTGGAAAATTGGAGACAAGGAGGTATGTAGATGAACGTGAAGAGTTTTGTATCACACTTTACAATCCAACATCCACCATGGAAGAGGCACTGAGTTATCAAGAAGATATAATAATGATAGACTAGTGGACATAAGCCAGACTTTTTCATTGGCCACCCGGGAACTGCCATGATGGGCACATGGACAACGTGGCTATGGTGACAGAGACAGGCTATGGCATGTGTTCAATAGCATGTACTTTTCATTACCAAAGCTGATCTAGCTTCTGAATATTCAGCCTATCAGCAACAGAGACGAATATTGCTCTATCATTATTTCTTGATGCGACCAACTGGCCACTTGGAGTTAGTTAACTACAGGAGCTAGTGGTTTGTCCTCACAGGAATAGATACCTATTCTGGGTACACTATTGTTTTTCATGATTGTAATGCCTCTGCCAGCACCACAGTCATGGGCCTTAAAGAAGGCCCGATTCACAAATATGGAATCTCACACAAAAAACATCTGAGCAGGTGACCACTTCACTGTGAAGGAGGAGCAGGTCTGGACTCATGACCATGGGGATGCACTAGCTGTATCATATACGGCACCACTGAGAAGCATCCTCCTTCATAGAACACTGCAATAGCCTTCTAAAGGCACAGCTCAGAAGCAACACTCTGAAAGGACGCAGTGCCATCCTTATCAGAAGAAAATGCAGCCTTTCCCTCCTCCTTCAGCTGGCCTAAGGAGAACCCTTTCCCCGCTAATCCCATATTGTTATAGGTGTGAGCCGAGGGAGGGGTACTGTTACAACTGTGATGGATAACATGGGGATCTGGGATAAATCAGAGTTATATATGGTGCCACGTGTTCAATAGCAAGAACAGAGCAGACACCAGGGAGTGGAATCAGGAATGGCCCCACTTACCATCATTTCCAATAACCCACTGGGGATTTTTGTACTTCCTGTACCTGCAATTCTGGGCTCTGTAGGGCTGGTAATTCTGGTCCCCAGAAGAGGTGCACTCTTGTTAGGGGACAGAATAAGTGTCTCATTGAACTGTAAACTATGGATACTGCCAGGGCGCTTTTGGCTCCTTGTGTCCAGAGACCAGCGAGTGAGAAGAAGAGTCATCGTCTTGGTGATAAGACTGATCACCAGGGGGAGGCAGTGCTGCTTTCACACCCAGCGATGGGAATAGGTGTGGGACTCAGGTGAGTTACTTGGAAGCCTCCTGGTACGCCCTTGGCACACTAGAACTGGACATGGGCAGCAACCCTGACTTGAAAAGGGTATAATTGTCAAGGACTAAGATCCATCAGGAAGAAAGGTTTGGGTCACACCATGAAGTAAGCTACCAAGTCTGGCCAAGGTGATATCGGAGGGTGATGGGACTTAGAACAAACAGCAGAGAAGGCAGAGGAGGAGTACCAGCTGCAGGCCCATGACCAACTGCAGCACAGGGGGCTCTGGTTCATCTCACTAACCTCCTCCTTCCAAGTTTTCTCTCAGGAAGAAAGGCCCGTGGGAGCCATGGAGGATCTGTTCTCTAAATCTGCATAGAGAAGCAGATTTGTCCACAACATGGGGTGGACTGTGGCAACCATGAAAATGTGCCACTTAAATCTGCTGTGAGGAGCTATATTGACTGTTGGACCTAACCTGTACCCTCTGGATTTACCCCTGTTTTTGCACTGGACCAACACTTCCCTTGGGCTTCTTCTAGCCAATGACATTATGGCAGGGATACTAATGTAAGCTCATTCCTGTAAGACAGGGATTCCTTTAAGAGGTGACTGTCTTGAGGACTCCCTATCGCCTGGTTGAAACTTTCTTAGAAGTGTGCTGCAGTGTAAGGTACTTTCTACCTAATCCTCTTTCTTTCTGCCTCTCTTTCACTGATGTCAGAGTTACACACAGTTGGAAGGTTCTCCCTGCTTTCTGTGGCTTTCTTTCATCCTTCAAAGGTATTTCCGCAGTAAATCTTTTGCATGTCTAATTCCATCTTGGCATATATATGCTTCTCAGAGGACACAAACTAACATAATGCCACTGAGGAAATGAGACCTTAACTAACAAGAAAATGGTAGGGTATGGAGAAGACAGACTTAAAATCTACCTTTCTGTTCTGGATCTCTAGAAATTGCCCATACAGTGTTTACATTGTTGTCTGCAAATACCAATCTACAATTTCTTTATTATTTTTGCTCCTCTTAAAAAAGGAGGAAGTGTTCGCAAAAGAAAAGAAAATGAAAGTAGAGGAATCACTTCCTTTATCTTTAACTGCTCTTACACTTTTTTTTTTTCCTATTTATGGTTTTTATTATTATCTAAGCTGTAGTACATTTTTCAGTCTGGCATTCTGCAAATACATATCACTTGGCATCTGAGCAAACCTATTCTTATTACTAGAAAATTACTCAAAAATGTGTTTCCTATAAGACTCAAAGCATAATTTTAATCTATATAATGGGAGGATCTTATTACTGTCTAGACAATTGTTTTAAGAAAAGAACTGGACACAGGAATCTTGTACAATATTCTGATCTCATCTTTGCTATTAACATTTGGGTACATCTTTTGAATTCCTAAACCATATCTTACTTACTTAGAAAATAGGGGTAAAGGTATTTACTCTCTAGAAATAGAGATGGGCATTTGCCCAGCTGGTTTTTTATCTAATAACCATATTTCATGGTGTGTGTGTGTGTGTGTGTTTGTGTTTGTAGGAAAAATAAGTTTAAGATATGAGATCAGAAGAGCTGACTTCAACCCTCCAGCTTCTAAGAATCCTGTGCAAGTTCTATTGCTTTATTGAGTCTTGCTTACCTCAGAGGATGTTGAAAAGTTCAAATGCAACAGATCATGTGCAAAGGCTTTGTAAATTATAAAATGCCATATAGACGTGACCTTTTATGATAGTAATAACAACTAGGGATCTTCTTTGGCACAGCTTCTGATATACGCAGTCTGACAATTAACTTTGGGAACTCATCCTAGAAAAAGTGCTACATACCTCATTGCTGAATATCACTACAGTCACCTTCAAAGTACTCCCCTTGGAAGCTATGCACCGACGCCAGTGCCTAGTCCACCCTTCAAAGCAATTTTGGAACTCTTTTTATGGAATGGTCATCAGAGCTGTTGTCGTATTATCCTTAATGTCCTAAATGTCATCAAATTGTCTTCCTTTTAATATTTCCTTTATCTTCGGGCAAAGAAAGAAGTCATTGGGGCCAGATCAGGTGAGTAGGGAGAGTGTTCCAATACAGTTATTTGTTTAGTGGCTAAAAACTGCTTCACAGACAGTGCTGTGTGAGCTGGTGCATTGTCGTGATGCAAGAGCCATGAATTGTTGGCGAAAAGTTCAAGTCGTTTTCGTCTAACTTTTTCAAGCAGCCTTTTCAGCACTTCCAAATAGTCAACTTGGTTAACTGTTTGTCCAGTTGGTACAAATTCATAATGAATAATCCCTCTGATATCAAAAAAGGTTAGCAACATCGTTTTGACCCTTGATTTGGACTGACGGAACTTACTTGGTCATGGAGAATTGGCTGACTTCCATTGTGCACTTTGACGCTTTGTTTCAGGGTCGTATTGGTACACCCATGTTTCATCACCAGAGATAACATGGCCCAAAACATCATCTTGCCTCTCCAAAAGGTCTTGGCAAACTTTGACTCTTCTTTGCTTTTGTTCATTAGTGAGCTCCTTCGGGACTATTCTTGCACACCCCTTTCTCATGCCAAGATTTTCAGTTAAGATTTTCCTAACTGTTTCTCTTTCAATGTTTACTTGGTCTGCTATGCTTCTCACAATCAGCTGACGATTTTGACACACAATTTGACAAATCTTTGCAATGTTTTTGTCGGTTCTGCTTGTTACTGGCCTCCCTGACCTCTCTTCATCAGTGACGCGTTTTTTCCCCTCAGAAAAATGTTTAATCCATTTGTACACTGCCGTTTTCTTCATGGCATTATCCCCATAAACTTGGACTAACATGTCTCTGATTTCACTTCCACTCTTGCCAAGTTTAACAAGAAATTTTATGTTTGTTTGTTGCTCTAATTCATGCTCAGACATTCACAAAAATATGCAACAACAATAATGACTGCCACTCAGCAGCAAGACACCGCCACACATTGCCATGAACACAGCTGTGAGGCACTGATATACCAAGGTTATGAAACCTTACCGAGCTGTTTGTACAGTGCTGCCAATGTAAGCACATGGCGGCAAGTTCGCGAACTTAATTGCAGACCTCGTATGACAGAGGTATGCAGTTTAAGAGAATCAGGAAGCTAATTCAGCTCATTGTATTGGTCTGCTAGGGCTACCATAACAAAGTATCACAGACTGGGTGGGTTGAACAGAAATGTATTCTCTCACAGTTCTGGGGGCTGGAAGTCCAAGATCAAGGTGCTAGCAGAGTTGGTTTCTCCTGAGACCTCCCTCCATGGCTTGCAGATAACTATCTTCTTGCCATGTCCTCACATGGCCTTTTCTGTGTAGACACATCCTAGGTGTCTCTTTCCCTTCTAGTAAGGACACCAGTCATATCAGATTAGGGTCACATCCTTATGACCTCATTTAACCTTAATTACCTCTTTGAAGGTCCTATCTCCAAGCACAGTCACATTGGGAGTTAGGACTTTGTCATATGAATTTTGGGGGGACACAATCACAATTCAGTCTATAACACTATTCATTAAGTATATTCAAGGCCATTTTAGCTTCTACTGAATACTGTCCTGGTCTATTCAGGATAATGTGGTCCTGAACCTCCTGAATCGGGATCACCTGAGGTACTGGGTAGAAATGCAGATTTCTCAGTGTCATCTGTGATTTACTAAATCAGAATCTTTGGGGCTGGGATTCAACTATCTGCATTTTTACCATTGGGTAAAAGTTATCTAGATGAGTTTTGCATACCAAAGCTTAACAATTGCTGATACAATGGAAAGCACATAGAAGGTTTGGTAGTCGTATTACCTGGGTTCAAATACTGGTTCCACCAGTTACTAGATGTGTAACCTTTGCCAAATTACTTAATCTCTTTGTGCCTTAATTTCCCCATATCTAAAGTGAATATTATTAGTAGTATTTTCAGATTATTGTGAGGATTAGCGATACAAGATTAGAGGAATTTACATGCTGTAGGTTCTTCATAATTTAAAAATTGTTATTCTTCAAGTTTATGTTCTGATAAAATAGTGGTTCCATGAATACTTCTCCACTATTATGCTTTTTTCTTCTTCCTTGCAATGCCCTCCTCTCTCATCTTTAAATTCTATCCATCCTTTAAGAGGGACTTTAAATCCCACAAAATTCATGTCACCTTATCTGATCCCTGTTGCAATCTGGCTATCTCTTAGTGTATTCCATTTTGCATTATAGTTATTTGTGTATGTCTTGTTTTCCAATAGCCATTGACAACTGATCCATCACAAAACACATACACATATGTAATACACACACGTGCAACCTATATGCATGCATGCAACACATGTTCCATGAGGGTACATAGAACAGAGCTTAACTGAATAAATATTTGCCAAATGGAATCAAAGGGGATCTATTTTTTTCAAGCTGGAGATCCAGCTTAATTCTTTGCAAAATTTACTCTACGCTCATGGTATACAGAAGCAGCTCACAATTTAGGGGCTGATAGTGTATAGGAAAATAGGAAACAGAATTTTGACAAGTTTAAATGTATGCAGGGAATAAAGCTAACATTTGTATCGATTCTTATATCCCAATAATTGAATAGAAGTGCACCCTTTAGTTCTTATTATGAATATGTGGCCAGAGAAACTGCTTGCAACATAGTTCTGGAAGAGTGAAGAGCTGGAGAACGAGGTTGATGAAGGAATTTTGATTGTTGGAGAAACTTGGAGCCTACAGTTTATTTTGAAATTATTTTTAGTAAAGATTTAGTCAGGTTCATTCCTACGAAGGTTTGGAAATGTCTGGTCTATTTTATAGCACAATAAAACTTCATGGTTTCCTGGTTGGCTGGTATTTGTTTAAAGAGAGTGGGTTGCCGGTCCGGACAACATTTGAGAGGTTATAATGAGAGGAAATCTGATATAAACCTTTTCACCTGAAAAAAGGAGGGGTCACTAAGAAATAAAATCAGTCATACCCATGAGGTTTACTATTTTTAAAAACATAGTTTTGATTTGTTTAAAGTCTTGTCCATATTAGAGTGGGTATTAGTCATCCTTTTAAACATGATTACACATCCCCAAAAGACAGCATTAAAACCCTGAATTTGTATAAGGGTTCTTGTTATTTTTCACAGTTTGCACTTACATTTAATATAGTTACCAAAGTACCAAACCATGCTAGAGAGTTGTCACTGGGAAGAGTCCAAGCATAATTTTAGTGAAGACTGATGTTAGGTTAACTGGAGCACTGCAATGAATACTGGTTATTTAGCAGGAAAAGAACGTTAAATACACTTGCTTTTGTCCAAAATCTGACCAGATATTTAAAAAAATTCTCTAAGTATATAAATCTACATCTTGCTTTTCATTAGATCTAGTGGTTTGTTTACTATTTCCAGAGCTGGTGAAATGTTGTCATTTTAAACAAAGAATGTTGAGCAAGACCATTTAAATGATCTTATCGTTTGAATCTTTTCAAAAATGATTTCTCACTGACTTCAAAGAGATACAAGGAAAAAAGAATCAGACTAAGCTTGCACTATTTATTAAGGCTGGATAATAACTGCTTAGTTTAAAAAAAAAATCTCTCAGAGCTATGTAAGATGTTTGTTTCTGTAATATACAGAATCTGTAATCTCACTGTCCTTATTTTTTATTCCTTTAGTTGTAGGACACCACTATAAATACAAAATAAGTGCTCGTTTATACTTCCTATTTCTAACAATGTAGTGAAGACTATATGTACAACATTAAGGGGAATCTGTTATTAATTTTTATACAGGAGAAAAATTGTGAGTGTGTGTGTGTGTGTGTGTGTGTGTGTGTATGGTCTTTATATTGTAACAGTAAGCTATTTAAATTACGTTTTTTAGCTAAAACTAACAGAGATAATGATGAAACTAATTGTAAAGAAGGTAAAGCTTTTTCCTGGCTAGACTTTCTAGAATGAAACTTTTCTTAATGTCAACATAAATTCATTGTTCAATCCACTGCAATCTGGCTTTTGCTTCCAGCATGACAACTGTTCCACATAAGGCTGACAATGACGTGGATACTTTCCTGTCCTCATCTTTTTAGAATGTGGCATGTTTTTTGTCTCCCTTCTTGAAACTTTCTTATTTTGGTATGTGACGCCGCTCTTGCCTGTTTCTCCAACTTTGCCACTTCCTTTTCAGTCATTCTTTTGAGCAATTCTTTGCTCTTTGTCCCTTATACATGGTCATTCCTCAGAGTTCAGAAATTGATCCTTTTCTCTACCATATACTCTCCTGGGGAATGTCTCATTTTCCTCCCAGGGCTCCACTTCTGCATATGTATAAATATATATATATATATATATATATATATGTTTATCTATCTAATCTATCTATTTAATCTATCTATGTATCTATGTATCTATGTATCTATCTACCTATCTATCTGCCTACCTACAGGCTTCCAAACTTTACCTCTAGTACAGAGTGCTTTCTTGAGCTTCAGACAGACTCATATAGCCAACTGCCAAGGACCATCTCCCCTTGGATTCAACCTGTTCAAAAATGAAACCCCCAATCTTTACTCTCAGAGATTTGTCTAGTATTTCTTATCCTGATTAATGCCATCCAGATATTCTAGTCACCAAGCCTAGACCTAGGGAACTCTTTTCATTCCCCTTTTCCCTCAATGGAATTGATCAGAAAGTTCCATAGTTGCTATTATATCTATTAAATCCGTCCTTTCCAGATTTACTGCAGTGGCTTAAGGCTATGCCTTACAGAACTTAATCTTTCATTGGGCCTATTATTATGGTTTCTTAAATGATTTTCCTAGCTTTGGTCTCACATTCTTCCAAACTATTCTTCATGCAGTACCATTGAGATTCGAAATGACAATTACAATTGGGCATACCAAAAAAAAAAAAAATGAATTATGCCTGTTCCCTGATTGCAAACCTTTAATAGTTCCTTCTCACGCACAGAATAAATTCCAGGCTCCTCAGCATGGCCTATGGGGCTTCTCATGATCTGACTTCCACCCATTTCTCCAGCCTCATTTCTCCACGCCCATCTTCCCTCCATCCCAAATCATACCAACCTGGTTACAGTTCCCGAAATGCCCATGCTGTTTCATGCCTCCATGTCTTTGTACACACTGTTCTGTGTCTGGAATGCTCTACCTTTTTCTTGGGAAACCCCTATGTATTCTTCAATAACCAGGAGCATTTCTTCGTTTGTGAGCTTCTCTTTGTCTCACCACTGTACTTGGTCAGAGCTATATTTGAGCATTTCATACTGGGCTGCACTTGTTTACATATTTTCTCCTCTACCAAACTGAGGGCAGGGACTATATCTTATTCATATTTGTACTTTTAGTATCTAGGCAATGCCTGGCACATGCTGAATGAATGAATAAACTTTTGCAAGCATAGATGTTTTCTTGTCTTCACTATGTTTAATGCTGTTATGGTTAAAATTGGTTATTAAAGGTTTGATTTTTTTTTCTGTTACTCCATGTTACCACATAGGAGCCCTAAATCAACATTTCTTCAGCAGAATGAGATCTAAGATCTGTAGGCCCACAAAATTACGATAATAATATGTAGCTATTCCTTTAAAAATTAACATATCAAAAACTTTGCATTTATAGTATGCATTAAAATCTCTGTAGCATTTGCATCGTGATGCAAGAGAGCTGCTAATTTACCTATTTGATTGCATAGACAGGAAGACAAAAATTTGGTTGAATGACATGGCATTGAAAGCAAGTCTTGAAACTGAGTTGAACAGATATAATCTGGGATCTCCTTGGAAAAACTCAGAATTGCTAGAATCCTGGAAAGTCCTGAAAGGATGGGGAGGGATAAGGAAGAGGATAGGATGTAAGAAGAATAAACTAAACTTACATTTACTGAGCATCGAGTCATTGTTATTCATTTTACATATTAATTTAATTTAATCCATAACAATGACCCTAAGAGGCAGACATTGTTATCCCCAGTTTTTAGATGGTAGGTAACACGAAACATCAAGAAACCTTCAAGGCCATGCAGCTACAAAGGGTAACTAGATCTGACTGATGCTAAGGTTTCCTTCCTTCATATCGTGCTGCCCTGCCTTTCAAATAAAATTCCCAGAGCGGCCATGTGGCTGTGTGCAGCTTAGTAACACATACAAAGACACATTATTTGCTCTTATTTGCAATGATTATATGTAGGTGGCTCACTTAGTAGTTAACAGTAATAGAAATATAATTTTATTTCCACTTCTAATACTTACTTTAAAAATGTACTAATGAATAGTCTCACATTTATTGATGATGCTAGATAATGCATTGGATGAATATTTTTGCATTTCTCTTGCAAAACAATGTGAATACATTTTAAATAAGTTTAGTGGAGAAAGCATAGTTCTAAATTTTTCTTTGGTGTGCCCTGCCGTTGGCTCCATTTGGATCCAGAAATGACTGCTGTCTGGGGTAAAAGGCAGTTTGCTCTTGCTGCCTCCTGTATATTGCTTGGCCTGGCAGTTTGTCGTTCTCCTGGGCAAGAATCCAGCTTGTGGTAGTGAGGTGGTTTTGTGGCAGAACTCCACAATTAACCACAAGTTCAGTGTCAACGGTAGGCTGCCACCGTCGTGGCTGTGATCCTTCAGAGCTGCTGGGATAGTCCGAGCTGAAGAAACTACTGCTTGTCTAAGGAGGGAACAGGAAAACTTGGAAAGAGTGTGCATTGCTGTTTATTGTTCAACGTTCAGGTTTTAGGTTTAACACACACACACACACACACACACACACACACACACAAAATCCAAGACTTTTCAGATTAGTGGTTGTAAATTTAATAATTTTGCCAGTTGTTTTTTGTTTTTAAGTATAGTGGATTTATGTCAGATATAACTGTTGCTCTGACAAGTAGAAATAGAAAAAGGAAAGTTCTTAAAGTAGTAGAATATACTCTGTCATAGCCAAAGAAATAGAGGTACCATCACTTGAATTAAAAAAAAACAGGAAACAGAAAAAACTCACACATCTCTTAAACATTTGTTTTATGTTGGAAATTAAATCAAACATAAATATATGTCATGTTTTCTGTAAATCTAAGAAAAGAGATTCTTTTACTGATTTTGTGCAAACGTCTGTTGAGAAAAATATTTTTGAATGACAATATGGAAACTTTTGTATTAAATTATATATTGAGTTTCAATTACAATTCATTAAATAATAAAGCAAAAATCAAAGGACATACAACTAAAAATTCTGATTTATTAAAAAGTCTTTGAGAAATACAAACACACTTCAAAAAATTTTGAGCATTAAATGAGCATTGTACTAGGTATGGTATGAAGATTGAACTAAGCTTGAGGAAGACAAAATTCTCATGTTTGAAGAGTATATTGAAGAGGTCGCCATGTAAATAACAAATATGAAAACAACATACACCTTTATATAGTAAATACTGATAATAAACCCCAGTTCTGTATTAGGGCCACACCATGTCTCTGGCCTCCTCACACCTTACACTTTTGTTCTTTGCCCCTCATACTTTGTGCTCCAAGCACAGGACACTTGAAATTATCCAAATGCACCATAATTGCATTCCTCTAGATGTTAGCACTTGCTTGCTTCCTTTGCCTAGATGATCGTTTCTCCCTGCGTTTCCTCTACTTATGTTTCAATTCCAAGCCCAGAAATCTTTCTCAAGAGCATTACTCCCTACCAGATATTCCCACCCTGGTGTGGGTTAGGTGTAGCTCTGAGATTCCAAAGTACACAGAGTTCATTTGCCTCTACATCATAGCTCTTATTACACTGGGCTGTAGCAGTCTTTTTACTTTTCTAGCTTTCACTGTGAACCCTGAAGGGCAGGAACCACCCCTTTCGTCATTGTATCCTTGTCAACTAGCACAATGCCAGGCACTTCACTGTTGAATGAACGCATTCATTAAGGGAGAGAGATTAAATGTTGCCGGAGGGAAGTGGTACATAGGACAACTGAGAAAGTAAAAGGAGTGAGGGAATTAAATATAGAGATGATAGAGAGAAGGTGGGGAGAGAGGAGAGAGCTAGGAAGAGAAACAAATTGTGAAACCAAGCTGAGACAACCACTGAGTGGGGAGACTCTGGAAAAGAAGGATTCTCTTCTTGTTTAGTTCTGAAGCCCTGTTCCCAAGAGTTTTTTGTTTTGTTTGTTTGTTTTGTTTTTTAATCATAATTCTCTTGTGCTCTTTAATAGCCTGTGCGCCTAGGCTCTGTCTCCCACGTAAAGGCGCAGCTTGAGGAAGCTTCTAAAGAACTTTATGGCTTTTTAATGTTCTAAATAGCATCTAGCACAGTCCCTGCCTATAGTGAGCAGTCAGTAAATACTTGTTGAGATGAATGAACTAAATAAACAGTGAGTCAAAGTGAGGTTCGGATTCTAAGTTGAGTATTAGCTGGAGGGGAAATAGGTATTGTGTACACACGTAGGCAACAGAGCTGCCACTGCACATTGAAAACAGAATGATCCTTTCTATACAGGAGAAAAGCCAGTCTGTTTTTATTTTCAAATGCGAGATGGTAAATGTTAATTCTTTCATTCTTTAAAAGCCTTGCCAGTTGTTCACTTATCTTAAGGAAAGACTCTAGTTGTAGGAATTTGGAATCTCACTGACACTGGTTAATTTACTGGCTATTCCTGAAATTTTGATATTTAAAATCTATCAGACTGCTTTACAGCATTATCCCTGAGAAATTAGGTCTGCTTTATTACTGAATTCTGAAAAATTACATTTTAGAAAGAGCACTCAGTTCTAAGCATTTTCCCAAAGCCAATTCAAATTTATTTTTTATGCTCTATTTCAGAGGTTTAATTTTTTTTTCCTTTTTTTCTCTCTTCCCCTCCCTCCCTCATTTCCTTGCCCAAGGATTCCAAAGTGGGGCTTCAGGTCACAGGAGGAGGTGTCAGAGACCTACCATGCTGTCAGGATATGGGCCTAGACACCTTTACTTCAATAAGAATAGTCTGCTTTCATTTGCACATTTCTTTTGAAAAACATTTGAAAGCCATAGTTGACAATGCAAACAGAAATAAGCTCTTAAAGAACTGGTAACCATTATTGTCTGCTCTTCAACTGCTCTGAGCAAATCTTTAGACACTGCTCCATAAATGACCCTGAGCAGTCAAGTCACCTGGTCATGAGACAGTGATAACGACCGGGCAGAGTCCTATCCCTCATCCAACCTCTTCTGCCATCCTTTCTTACTTCTATTCCATGATAATAAGTATAATAGAGTCACCAAAGGTGCAGCTGCTAAGATCCATTTAAAAATATTTAATTTTGGAAGGGAATGTCTGGGAATACCACTCTAAAAATGGATTTTCTTTACATCTAGATTTTAGGGGTAGGAAATAATCTTATCTTGTTAAAAAAAGTTTGAAAGCATGAGGTATAAGGATGCAGAGTTACACATACCAGAAGACAGGGCAGGTGGAAGGAGGATCTGAGACCTAATATGCGGCTCACTTGTTATTTTAGCTTCTCTGAGGATGAAGGTTCAAGGAGAGAACAAGGGAATTCACAGAGAGGGCAATTTCCAACCTAGCAATGGTGAGCACCAGAGGAGCCAGATGAACAAGTGACTGTTCTTCAGTTGGTTTGAGCCCAGTAATAGGACATCTCAACTGGTACTTGTAAGGTTAGACAGATGGGCAGGCAGTGGCATCTAGAATGTCCGTTAGTGGTGTCTTTAGCTACTAGGCTAGAGCTTAGGGGTAGAGTTTTTGGCCCTGAGACTGGAAAGACCCAAGTTCTTCCATAATTAATTGGGGGCATTGACAGTTTATTGGTGTTGGTACCTAAAATGGAGGACAAACAAAATTCTCATCCTATGAACTGGGATACATGGGGAAACTGGGTCTTTGGAGCTAAAGGGCAAGGACACCATTATTAGAATAGAGGAATACACAGGGGGGTGCTTTGCATCAGAACATCTGGGGAGCTGGGTGGTAAGCACTAGGATCCCATGTCATGGATCAGCAAACTGGGAGAATGATTCTAATGGAGAGAATTAATTATGGGTCAACATGGGAGAGCAGGCAAAGTCAGGTAAAAGGAGGCCGGGGTAGAGAGTGCTGAGGAAAACTGATCTTAGGTCTTTTTTTCACCCTAGATAATGGTCATGCATTCTCAAACCTAAAGACCAGAGCTAAGTAATTCTATTGGTTGTTTAAATCTGGCAGAAGAATAATTAAATACTTTGAACTCTAAGAAATGCTGCCTACTAATAATCTTTGACAAAGACTGTAAACAGAGAAGGGAGTTGCTATAAACATAGCTAGCTCATTCTTTTTGTGCATATTTTTAGTTAAGTAAACTGATGGTCTTTGCTCATGTCCTGACATTTTATTTTAGAATTCTCTCAGGTGCTGGGATTAGTGTTCAAAGGGATTCACTCCAACTATAGATTATTGAAAGAGTTGGGTTTTTAGCCTCATAAAGACCTGGGAAGACAGTGGAAAGAAGACTAGAGGAGAACCAGGAAATATGAAGAGGGCTTTGGATTATACTCTCCAGATAACAGTCCTTTGATACAAATCCTTTTATTTTATTTGTCAACATGGAGAGTTTGCTTTAGTTTGGTGGTACAAGTAATTCAAAGGTTGCTTTTGGCAATCTGAAACATGGATCTAAAGGATGCCTACATATAGAGGGTACCAAAAAAATGTATTCACATTTTAAGAGATGTTATCTTAAAATGTGTATACATTTTTGGCACCCTTTGTATTTGGGGCATACAGAAACCATAGCTTTTTAAGACTGGAAGGGACTTTAAAGGTCATCAAAACTAAATTGCTTCGTTTTACAATTGAGAAGAACGAGGCCTGGAAAAGTCATGTGACTTGTTTAATGCCAGAGCATGAATGACTGGGCCTGGACTAGAACCTATGAAGTAGATTTCTAGTCCACTATTATTTCCATTACCATGACTATCCTACCTCAGGTGACAACCCAAGGTTGAAAACAACAACAAATTTAACCTGAATTGGTTCTAATTTTCAAATCAATTTATTATTTCCTATGAGAATTTATAATGAGCAAATTCAGCAATGCTGGTTTTTGTCATGTCCTTCTGTGCAAGCTCAAAATGTATCCACTAAGTTTCCTACTTTAATCTTTGACTGGCAGTGGTGAGTTCTGTGAATAGCATTTTAAAAATGAATTTGCTGAGTTTTGTTAAAATGTGATTTAAAAAATTTTTTCAGTGGTCACGGTGGAAAAAAGACCTTTGGATTTTTATCTTTTAGGGCAAGCATTTGAGTAATCAACGAAAACTCTGTTAAATATTTTTTCCTTTATCCAAAATACAGACAAGGAAAGGGAATTCTGGTCTTTTCTCATCTTGGTCAAATTCTTATGCTAAGTTCTTAGTGATTTCTGCGATGTATGTGAACTATGACCATATGCGAAAATGGTCTGTTTTAGGTCATGGCTGTGGGCAGAGATTAATTGGTGAAAAATGGGCCTGTTTGTGGGATTTACCACACAGTAAGGTTTCTCATCTCCCTGGAAAAATGTGGAATTAGCTCTTTGAGAAATGCTGCCCCGTCATGAGGTTGAAGGGAGAGTTTCGGTGGAGGGAAACACAGTTCACTTTCTAAGACAGTTATGATTGGTTAGATTCCAGAGCAGTCCCTTTGGTACAGCAAAGTTCTTCCCGGTTTCAGGTCAGTGTTTCTTACATGTTGCTAGTTTCACCAGTAATTCACAGATCACATCTTATTTGGCTTCTTTCACGGCCAACCGATCCAAACTGGGCAATGGTCTTGGAAAGGACCCAATTCTTCCGCCCCCCTCTCCAGAACATGCTGTTACAATGAAATAGCCTTCGATGTGGAAATAACTTTGCAACAGATTTCTGTGCTTGCTGAGTGGGATACAGATGTGAACCAGGGGGTATGTATGGCAAGGGTGCGGAGCGGAGGATCGGAGGTCAGTTCCTCGCCTGTGAAGGTGGTTCTTGAGGAAGACAAGCTCTGTTATATCCACCTGGCTGTTCCAGAGAACACTCCACGTGCACGCTCCTTCCTAAGAGCCACTGCAAGGATCCTGGGCCTGCTGCGTGGCCCAAGTATCCACGTTGCTGTTGAGAACAGACTTACCCACAGGGATTAGGGTTTCTTCGCCATGCCCATGGTGGCGGCTGGCCCTTGCTAGGTCACAGCTCGGGGCAGTCCAAGGGCCCACTCTGACCCGGGATGAGGTTAGAGGCAGGACCTGACTCCTCCCGCCTCAACTTGGTTTTCCTACTAGGCACTCCCTCTGGGGACCACAAACGCCCTCTTTCCCCAAGACCCCAGTGGTGACCTGTCGGAGCTTGGTTGGGTGTCTATGACTTACTCCCAAAGGGAACCTGCGCGCGCGGGATAGCGGGATGGTGGACTTGCCCCTTCCATCCGAAGAAGACCCCGCCCGTCTCTCCCAGCCCTGTCCCGTCTTCCGGCGGCCGCGGCCGCGCTCTCCCCTGTCCCATCACGCTTAGCCAGGGAGGTCCCTGTCCCGCGTCTGCAGCGGGCTGGCGGTCGGGCGAGCGGCGGCGGGACGAGCGGCGGCGGGACGGGGCGCGGGCACGCGCGGCGGGGGCGCGCGCCCGGCCAGGGCAGCCGCGGGGGAGGAGCGCCCGCCAGCCCGCCCGCCCGCGCGCCCAACGGACCAGGCTGGGGCCGTGAAGTAACTGTTGCAGCCCGCGGGAGCTGGGAGGCGGCTCCAGTCTCCAGTCCCGAGAGGTGCCCGACGGAAAAGGAGAAGCCCCTTGCGCCCCTCTGCACAGCCAGTATGTCGCGGACCCCGCCGCTCCTCCGCCCGCGCGGCGGGGACCCCGGGCCGCGGCGGCGGGCGCAGCCCTGACGCGCTACGGAGCCGGGGGGAGCCCTGAGCGCGGGGGCGGGGGGTGAGGGAGCCCGAGCCGTCCGAGCCCGGAGCGCTGAGTCCCGCGGCCACCCTCCCCCGATCTCGGCCATGAGGAGGGACGAGAGAGACGCCAAAGCCATGCGGTACCCGCAGCCGCCGGACGGGACCGGCTCGCCCCCCGAGAGTCTGCGGAACGGCTACGTGAAGAGCTGCGTGAGCCCCTTGCGGCAGGACCCTCCGCGCGGCTTCTTCTTCCACCTCTGTCGCTTCTGCAACGTGGAGCTGCTGCTGCCGCCGCCGGCCTCCCCCCAGCAGCCGCGGCGCGGCTCCCCCTGCTCCGGGGCGCGCCTCGCGCTGGGCGCCCTGGCCGCCTTTGTCCTCGCCCTGCTGCTGGGCTCGGGGCCCGAGAGCTGGGCTGCCGGGGCCGCCCGGCTGCGGACCCTGCTGAGCGTCTGCTCACTCAGTCTCAGCCCCCTCTTCAGCATCGCCTGTGCCTTCTTCTTCCTCACCTGCTTCCTGACCCGGACCAAGCGGGGCCCCGGCCCGGGCCGGAGCGGCGGCGGCTCCTGGTGGCTGCTGGCGCTGCCCGCCTGCTGTTACCTGGGGGACGTTTTGCTGTGGCCGTGGTGGTCTTGGCCTTCGGGGGACGGAGACGCGGAGGGCCCGGCCCCACACACGCCCCCGGCGGCGGCGGGCAGGTTGCTGTTGGTGCTGAGCTGCGTGGGCTTGCTGACACTCGCGCACCCGGTCCGGCTGCAGCACGGCGCCCTGGTGCTGCTGTTCTCCGGCTTCGTCTGGTGGGTCTCTGTCACCGGCCTCGGCGCGCTGCCGGCAGCCCTCGGGCCGCTGCTGTCCTGCCTGGTCGGGGGCGCTGGCTGCCTGCTAGCCCTGGGGCTGGATCACTTCTTTCAAATCAGGGAAGCCCCTCATCATCCTCGGTTGTCCAGTACCGCGGAAGAAAAAGTGCCTGTGATCAGACCCCGGAGGAGGTCCAGCTGCGTGTCCTTCGGAGAAACTTCGGCCAGTTACTATGGCAGTTCCAAAATGTTCCGCAGACCTTCGTTGCCTTGCATTTCCAGGGAACAGGTATGTTAGCAGCAAGCAAGGTTTGCTAAGGAAATGAGTGCGGTTTTATCGCTTCAGTTGAATTCGTGTGTTTGAAAGTATGTGAACTTTCAGGGTGAAAAAAGAAAGTTTTATTTTGGAAAGAATTCCTAAGATACAGGAAACTTAAAAAACGTTGAAAGTAGGACCTTTTATCTTTGAATAGGAATGAAGCAGCAGATTGATCATACTACACTTTTTAAAGAGTTTGTTTATGCAATAGATGAGTTCTCAGAAGAATGAAGTGAATTACTTGTGGTTTAATAGATTGGCTACTCCCACTTTGGCATACTCTGAGGTCCATCTTTTTGGTGCCGATTATCAGTTGCTGTTATTATGGTGCTATCTCCCTAAAGATAACACAGCTATTAGAATGAGTGAATGTACACATGTATGACTTGTAATCAGTGTGGTTTCATTATTCTTGATGTTCGAGAGGAAGCAGTGAACCTTGATGAGCTTTGGAACTGAGACTTGTTAGTTTAGATGAAAAGACTGTTGGAAATAATTTTTAAGACGTTTCCCCTCACCCCAAATTTCAGCAGTATAGGCTAATATAATCTTTTACAGACTAAACTCATCCTGTGTATTTGTTACATAATTAGGAGAATGTTGTAACACTTTAACCTTTAAACTTAGTAACGTGTGGAAAGACGCCAAAAGGATTTCCAATTTTTTCTGGATGTTTACATGTTTTTGTTTTTTAAAGGAATTGAAATTATCATCAGGGAATGAGGTACTGTCTTCATGTAGCCTAGAGAAATCTTACCAGTTCTATGTCACCAAGACACTCAGCAAGTATAACTACTATTCATTGAGCATTTACTAAATGCCAAATGCTTTACATATATTGTCTTAAATCCTCCTAACAACCCTGTGTGGTGGGTGACATTACCTCAATTTAGAGATGAGCGAATTTAGGCTTATAGATTACTCAACTTCACACATCTAATAAGTGGCAGTGCTGGGATTTGAACCTAGACTTTTTTCAAGGTTGTGTTCTAAGCAACTAAGAGGATGAGTGGAGAGGTTTTACTTTGGAGAGTAGGAGTTTATGCCATTGGTTTTCAGACTTTTTGATTATTGATATGTTTTACACTGGGACCCGGTATATTTGAAACAAAAGACTCTAATTCTTACTACATCTGATGCTCTCCTCTGTTCAAAATAACCTACAAACTACATTGAATTTATGATGTGTTTAACACTGATATCTGGGAGTCCAATGAGACCACACTTTGCTTCTTGAAAAGTGTTTTCAGAGGCCGCTTTGTGGTCTGTAGTTACTTGGCCAAATGCTTGAAAAAATGTTCAAAAACTGGTGCACCTTTTGTTTTCTCAGTTTACTGCCAGTGATAATAGACAGTGTGTAGGAAAGTGTGTATCAGGAGAAAAATTGCTGTGAGAACATTAACTGTAGAGAGAAGTAATATCAACTGTTTCCATAGAATGGTATAGCATTTGACGGTTGACTAAATAGATTGCATTTTTTAACACCGGAAAACTGTTTTAGCATAGTCTCATCACATTTGTAGATAGCTTTTCTGAATTTAACAGCATTACAGTTTAACGTATTTTAATTGTAATCTGTTGGTGTAGTCAATTATGGTGGTTCTCTTGTAAATCGAAAATTCCTGGTCTTAATCCTAGTCTGGTGCTTTTCCCATCACAGCAACTTTTTTTCAACCTTTAACTAGGTGTGTGTTGTTATGCTAGGTAGCTTCATTTATTATTTGTTTTAGAGAAAAATATGATTTGTGCTTTTCAAAAGGGTGTATTATTGCAGAAAACTCTTATTCACATTCCACTATGAATAGGAACATTTTTGGGGTCTTACATATATGCTGATAGTTTAAGGGTTTATACATCGTTACAGAATATTCATTAAATACTATTTTGGCATTACTAGAAATTACTAGATATTTTTAATTTAGCAGAGCTTGTAATAATAAGAATTTTTACTTATGTTTGTTCCTGAAGTTTAACAATGGGTCTGGTGTTTTGTTTGCATGTAGATTATGTTAAAGAAATTAAGAGGAAACCAGTGCTTTTATGGAAGTAAAAGATCAACAGACTTTGTAATTTTCAGAGTGCTAAACTTTGTATATGACAAGTGTAAAGTCACTTTATTGTTTCAGAAACTGAAGGAAGATGGAAAGATTTTGAGTGGAATCTGATACAGGGGAAAATGCCCTGGATTGATAGGCATGGGATTGAGAGTCAGGTGTTGGCTCTACTGTGTGATCTTGGAAAAGTCAGTCAATCTTTCTGAGTCTCAGTATCCTGTCACATCAGGAATCCCATTAGATGAATTCTCTAATACCTTCTGATTCTAGAAGTCATTTCTTTTAGTTAGTTTATACTTTCTGTAAGATATAAAGAAAAGTATAAGTAAAACTCTAAGTAAAACATCACAAATTAGTAGTTCTTGAAGTTTTACTTAAATATTGAATGTTGATATTGCTAACTTATATTTTCCGAGGTGCAGTGATTGGAAAAGATGAACAAATATTCTGTATTTATTGAATAGAGAACTTTAAAATTATATGTGGATTCATTTTCGGATTGATAACAAAATTATTATACTTTCATTTCCTTAAGAATTTTATAAACTTTTTTGAAAAATAGTGGAAAACTCCTATCAATAGAAATTTTTTTAATTGTGTGAGAGTAGATTTAAAATAATTTTAAACTTTGGAGACGTTATGTTAAGTACTGTGTTGAAAATCAAGGCATATGTTTGTAAAATATTTGATTTTCATAAGTAGATTGATAGCATTTGGTGTAAATGCTATATATGTGTCAGTTCTTAACTAAGGTTTTTTTTGTTTGTTTTTAGCCAAACATTTAGAAATTTAAAGTTTAAATCTAGTTACTGCTGACTGTGTTCTGCCTTGGTGGGCTAATGGAAAGAAGCACTTATGTTTGTAGTATATTGCCAGGAGTCAGCTGAAACTAATAGGAAGTTAAAAAAGAAAACAAAAAAATCAGTTGTCTACATAGAAACTTTGACCAGATTTTAACAAACTACATTTCTATGCCATTTTAATTGTATATTCTATAATGAAGTTTTCAGCTTTTCAACCAGATCATTTTGTGTGTGATAGACTAGGTAAATACGAGGTTTTGAAAGTCATAAGTTAGTGTGTGAGATATTTTTCTATACCTAAAATGCTAAGTGCTTTCTAAATGGTTAGGTAAATATTTTTAAATTCTGTGGCCTTAAAGCCCACAAATATTATTTAAAGTGTTAATTTTACTTGAAAAAGCTATGCACATGTAGTATGAAGGCCTTTTAAAATAAGATTTTAAAGTTTAAGTGATTATTTACCCCCTTAAGGAATTTGCAAGGCATACCTTACTGAATTTAAGAATATTGTAATATTTGTGAAATTTATTTTATGGTTTCAGTGAGGAGCTTTTATTCTAATTTCATGTTAATGTTTTGTAGTAAAATATCAGCCTACATAATAATAATTTTATGCTCTGTTTTGTAAATATTGTATGTACTCTGTTATCAGAGTTATCGTTCAAAAACACAGATTTGATCAAATCACTTGCTCTGTTTTAAAAACCTCTTATGGTTTTTCATTGTGCACAAGATAAGGTGGACATGACCTTGAACCTTGCTTGCAAAGTCCTTTATAACCTGCTTTTAGCCTTGTTTGTTTGTTTGTTTTGTGTTTTAGAAAGCCATCTACAACTTAGGAAACAGCCTCTTCCTACATCCATCCTTGGTTCTAGCTGTTTGAGGACTGCTTATTGTTATTGACTTGTAGATATTTTTCTTTTGCTTTTACCTTCACACTGGTTCAAAACTCCTTTAAGGAACAAATAAAATTAAGAAGTTTTTAGACAGTACAACAATACTCAAATTAATGCTTAAACCGAGAACAAAACTCTAATATAGCAGAGTTTGCCATATTTAAAAATACAAGTTGACAGAATATTTTCACGCTATCTCATGAAATAGTAACATTTCCATAGTTTTTGTTTTCCCACACTGAGTGGAAAGTAAATAGGACGGACCATAAATAAAACTGGAAACTGTATTTTCATCGTCCTCAGGTTTTTTCAGCCTCCTCAGTGTCATGCCTTTCTCTGATTCTTTTTCTTTTTCCTTTCAATTACCAAGTCATCCTGTTTGCCTAGCACATTCTCCTGCCTTCCTATACCCCAACCAAAGTATGAAGAATCTGTAGTTGCTGAAAGAGTTTATTGCAACCTAAATATGTTTGTATAGATATAGAAGAGACTGAAGAGATTTCTAATTGACACCTGCTCATTTTATAGACAGGAAAGAAATTCAGCTCCAGAGAGATAAAAATCTTGATTCTAGGTTATGCTGTGAGATATTTGGCATACCAGGACTAGAACTAGCTCTGGACTCCTAATCCACCTACACTTTTTTTTTTTTTTTAACAGGACTTTATTGGGGAACAGTGTGTACTTCAGGACTTTTTTCCAAGTCAAGTTGTTGTCCTTTCAATCTTAGTTGTGGAGGGTGCCGTTCAGCTTCAAGTTGTTGTCCTTTCAGTCTTAGTTGTGGAGGGCACAGCTCAGCTCCAGGTCCAGTTGCCGTTGCTAGTTGCAGGGGGCACAGCCCACCATCCCTTGCGGGAGTTGAACCAGCAACCTTGTGGTTGAGAGGATGTGCTCCAACCAACTGAGCCATCCGCGAGCTCAGTGGCAGCTCAGCTCAAGGTGCCGTGTTCAATTTTAGTTGCAGGGGGCGCTGCCCACCATCCCTTGTGGGAGTCTAATTGAACTGGCAACCTTGTGGTTGAAAGCCCCGCGCTCCAACCAACAACTGAGCCATCTGGGAGGCAGATCAGCTCAAGGTGCTGTGTTCAATCTTAGTTGCAGGGGGCAGAGCCCACCATCCCTTGTGCAACTCGAGGAATTGAACTGGCAACCTTGTGGTTGAGAGCCCACTGGCCCATGTGGGAATTGAACCTGCAGCCTTCGGAGTTAGGAGCACGGAGCTCTAACTGCTTGAGCCACCGGCCCGGCCCCCCACCTACACTTTTTGTAAAGAGCATAAGTACCTGCAGTCATGGTTATCCAAGGCTGTAGTCCATTTTGCCAATTATGTGATAAATGACATCCCTGGTTAAAGGAGTTTGGGAGTAGAGGTGGAAGGGAGGGGAGAGAGCTCGGAGGGACTCTGGAAATCATATGGTTCATAATGACCTTGAAGGTAATCGCAGTCCCTAATGTAGTTGTTTCAGGGTGCCTTGTCAGGATGCAGCTGGTTTCAAGCTCAAGTGCCTTTCAGAGACCAGGGACATAACATATTTATGTTATATGTTAAGGAAGGAGGGGAGGGTAAGAAGAATGGAAGTCAACCAACTATAGCCTACTTTGCCTAAGAACATTCAATTTAAGCAAAACAAACTGAATAACTGTGTTAACCGAGCATAACTTTAGGAGATCTGGGTTCTGTCTGTGGGTAGTTCCTGACAGTTTTTGACATTGAGTTGGTGTTCACCTTATTATTTAAAAGCTGATCCATATTTATGTAAGTGGTTATAAGAAGCCTGTTCTTAGAACTTGGGGCAGAGGAGTGTATTTCCCACTGTCCTTTTCTTTTACGACCTAGAACTTTACTTCATGTATTGACTTACCTAGCAGGTATCTCATTTTTATAGATTTTCTCTCCATCAGCTAGAGTACATTGTTTGGCTACTTCTTCCTTACATTTTATACAATGTGCATTCAGCATATTTTATTTATTTTTTTATTCTAGAATGAGAAGCTCTTTTTGATTATACTTGACACACAATATTATATTAGTTTTATGTATACAATATAGTGAGTTGACATTTATATACCTTACGAAGCAATCACTACGAGAAGTCTAGTAACCATCTGTCACTGTACAAAGTTATTGTGATATTATTGATGGTATTCCCTATGCTGTACATTACATACCCATGATTTGTTTATGTTATAACTATAAGTTTGCACCTCTTCATTCCCTTCACTTTTTTTGTCTGTTCCACCCACTGCCCAGAGCTCTGGAAACTATCAGTTTGTTCTTTGTGTCTGAATATGTTTGTTTTGTTTGTTCATTTATTTAGTTTAGATTCCACGTATAAGTGAAATGGTAAACAGTATTTGTCTTTCTCTGACTTATTTCACTTAGCACAATACCCTCTTTGTCTGTCCATGTTGTTGCAAATAGCAAGATTTCTTTCATTCATTCTTATGGCTGAATAATATTCCATTATATATATACCACATCTTTATTAATTCATCTACTGATAGACCCCTAGGTTGCTTCCATATCACAGCTATTATAAATAATACTGCAGTGAACATAAGGGTGCATATATCTTTTCAAATTAGTTTTTTCATTTTCTTAGGCTACATCCCCAGAACTGAAATTGCTGAATTATATGGTAATTCTATTTTTAATTTTTTGAGGATCCTCCATACTATTTTTTGTAGTGGCTGTACCAATTTATAATCCCACCAACAGATCTGAAATAAATCTCTTGTAGGCTGCATATGTGTGGGTCTTGTTTTTTTTTAATCCATTCAGCCACCCTATGTCTTTTGAATGGAGCACTCAGTCCATTTACATTTAAAGTAATTATTGATACATATGTACTTATTGCCATTTTGTTTTCATACTGGCTTTACAAGTGGTTGGTCTACTACTTTTATATGTTTGCCTTCACTAGTGAGATTTTTTTCTTTTACATATTTTCTTAATTCTAGTTTTGGCCTTTTCTTCTGTGCTTAAAGAATTCCCTTTAACATTTCTTGTAATGCCAATTTAGTGGTGATGAACTCTTTTAGCTTTTGCTTGTCTGGGAAACTGTTCTTTAGTTGTGTAGGATAACCTTGCCTGGGTAGAGTATTCTTGGTTATAGGTGTTTTCCTTTTATCATATTGGATATATCATGCCACTCCCTTCTGGCCTGTAAAGTTTCTGCTGAAAACTCAGCTAATAGTCTTAAGGGGGCTCCCTTGTATATAACTAGTTGGTTTCCTCTTGCTGCTTTTAAGATTCTCTCTTTATCTTTAACTTTTGACATTTTAAATATTCTGTCCCTTGATGTGGGTCTCTTTGGGTTCATCTTGTTTGGGACTCTCCTTGCTTCCTGGACTTGGATGTCTGTTTCCTTCTCTAGGTTAGAGAAGTTTTCAGCCATTTCTTCTTCAAGTGGGTTTTCTGTCTCTTTCTCCCTCTTTTCTCCTTCAGGGGCCCCTATGATGTGAATGTTAGGACGGTTGGTGGTGTCCCAGAGTTCCCTTATGCTATCCTCATTCTTTTTAATTCTTTTTTCATTTTGCTTTTCAAATTGGATGAATCCCACTATCCTGTCTTCCTGATCACTGATACATTCTTCTGCATCATATGATCTGCTGTTGATTCCCTCCATTGTATTTTTCATTTCAGTTATATACTTCAGTTCCGATTGGGTCTTTTTTACATTATTTATCTCTTTGTTGAAGTTTTCATTGAGTTGACCCACTGTTCTGCAAAGTCTGATGCTTTATGACTATTACTTTGAACTCTTTATCTAGTAGATAGCTTACCTCTTTTTCATTCAGTTATTCTTCTGGGATTTTGCCTTGTTTTTTTAGTTGGACATATTCTTTAGTCTCCTCATTTTGCCTGTTCGTTTCTATGTATTAGGTAGATCAGCTATGTCTCCTGGTCTTGAAAAAGTGGTCTTATGTAGAAGGTGCCCTGTGGGGCCCTGTGGTGCGATCCCCCCTAGTCACCACAACCAGGTGCTGCAGAGGTGTTCCCTGTGTGGACTAGTGTAGCCTCCCATTGTAGCCGCAACTGCTGTGGATGCGCTCCCCGGTGCAGCTGGTGGGTAGTTTTGACTGCAGCTGCTGCTGGTATGCTGGTGTGCAGGATGGGCCTCCAGTGTAGCTGTCTGCGAGGTCCAACTTCAACTGTTGCACACACACTGCTGTGTGCTTGTGCTGACTGAAGCTGCCCACCAGGTATGGTGAGGCAGGGGCCACTTTGAGGGAATATCAGTGTGGCGGAGGCCACCCACTGGATGTGGCAGGACAGGAGCCAATTTGGAGGGGTGTCAGTCTGGGTGGGTCCTCAGGGAGTGCCACCATGGGGTGAACAGTGTTAGCAAGGTTAATGAAGAGTGTCAGAAATGGCGCCTGCCACTGTCAGACCAGATAGGTGGAAGGAGAGTAAAGAAAGGAAAAAAATATGGCACCCACCAGCACCTCGGTTCCTGGAGAAAGTTTGAACAGATCTCTGCTCCCCCAGCACACACGCTAAAATTAGTCAATGTATCACCTTCACATATAACCCAACAGTTCAAACTGCTGCCTCTGCACTGGGACTCAGAGCGTGACCTTGGCTCTTCTAGACGTAAGCCCAGCTGGTTTTCAAAGCCAGATGTTACGGGGCTCCTTCCCACTGCAGCTCCCCCAGACTGGGACTCAGACCTGTTGCTTTTCAGAGGGGGGACCTCTGAGGTTGTGATATCCCTGTTGCTGTGGGTAACCACACGGAAGGAGAGGGTTAGGGTGGGTCCTAACTTGATTGAGTCACTGCCCCTTCTACCCATCTCAGTGTGGTTTTCTTTACATCCTTAGTTGTAGAAAATCTTTTCTGTGGGTCTTCAGGTTGTTCTCTGAAATAGCTGTTCTATATGTAGTTGTAGTTTTGTTGTCAGTGAGAGGAGGTGAGGATATTCCTACTCTGCCATCTTGAATCCAAAGTCAGGAGCCTTGCTCTTGAATGCCAGTGTAGCTAGTCTGTGAAATGTTGTTTCTTGTGGTTGGTGTACAGTCCCTGCGACAAACGTGTGTCCTCATTCAGCGTATTTCGAATTTATTTAGTTAGCATTTAAATTTTACATAAGAAATACTGCACATAAAAGAATGTACACATGTGTATTTTTATATGCTTTAAGGAAGAAAATAAAGGGGAAAAAATCATGTACCCACCACTCATTTCCTGTAGCCTTTTATTTATTTATTTAATTTTTGTATCCTCTCTCTCTGCTCAGAGGCAATATTATATCTATCTTGTTTTTGTTCATTTCTTTGTCGTCTTCTTCTTCTTCTTCTTCTTCTTCTTCTTCTTCTTCTTCTTCTTCTTCTTCTTCTTCTTCTTCTTCTTCTTCTTCTTCTTCCTATTCAGTCCTGTGCTTGGCTTTATAATTATAACCCCCGTGAATGTATTCCCAAATAATCTAAATAATATGTTATTAATATTGCCTGCTTTTGAACTTTAATAGAATCATGGTGTGTGAATTCTTCTGTTAATCTTTTTTTCTTGACATTTTCTGAGATCCATGTTGATGTGGATACTGTAGTTCATTTTTTTTCAAAGCTGTGTAATATTTCGTTATATGACCATAGTAACATTTATGTATCTATTCTACTGTTCACGGACCCTTGACTGGTATGCTATTATGTACAATGCTGCTATGAAAATTCTTGTAAATGTCTCCTGGTGCATGTGTGTATCTAGAAGTAGAATTGTTGAGTTGCAATGTATGCCCGTATTCAACTTTACTAATTTGTGAATATTACCTAATATGGCAAAGGGGACTTTGCAGATGAGATTAATTTAAGGACCTTGAGATGGGGAAATTATTGAGAATTATCTTGGTGGACCTAGAGTAATCACAGTGGAAGAGGGAGCTAGAAGAGATCAGAGATGGAGATGCGACAACAGAAGTAGGGTTGGAGTAATACGGTATGAGAAAGACTCACTGAATCCATTTTTGGCTTTGACAATGGAAGAAGAAGGCGAGGAACCAAGGCTAGCAGCCGGAAAAGGCAAAGAAATGGATTTTTTCCTACAGCCCCAGAAAGTAATAAAGCCAGCACTTTCAGAAAGTGACAAATGAGCTTTAGTCCTGAAAGAAAGTTTCTTACTGATATAAAACAAATAAAAAAATGAATTAAAAAATTTCACTGCTATGACCTTAAAAAGAAAATTTCAAAGTTATCCTGATATAATCTCCACCTTACTTTAACTATGCATGGAGGTAAATACTTTTTTTCAACTAAGAGGCTGGAAAGTCACAGAAAACATACTGAGCCAAATCAGGCACAAACTATTCACCTTCAGTACCAATCAATACCAACAACCACAAAAAGATGCTTAAATTCTCTACCAGAAATGTCAATATCAGTGGTAAAAATATCGGCAATAAAGAATGTAACCCAGGATTAGAAAAGAGGGATTATTATAAGATGAAATAATTACCAAGTGCTCACTATGTGCTAGTCTCAACAACCCTATACAGTAAGTACTGGGCTCCTGTTTTGCAGCTGGGAACTAAGGCAGAAAGGTGAATTAATACACCCCCAAATCCCTTAGCTAGTACACAGAAAATACCACAATATGCTAAGTGCCATTTCCGATATATATCAAGCCCCTAAGAACTCTCCCAATTAAAACAACTGAATGATAGCTTTAAACATTTTAGAACAGCTTTTGAAAGGAATCATTCAGTAAGAAAATCTTAGATACCAAAAAAGAAATGAAAATAGTTTAGGGGAGGGAAATTTTTCCTTTTTTTCCTTCTAGGCTCTTTGGCTGGTCCAATAATTAAATCGACAAAAGACAGATTAACAGGAGAAAAATAAATTTAATTTTGTATGTACGGGAACCCCATAAATATATGAAACTCAAAGAAGTGACCAAAGCAGGAATATTCTACACCTGTGAGACAATAAATTTGTGAAGAACTGACAAGACGAAAGGGTTTGGGCTTGGGTTAGCAACTTGGTGAAGAAGTAACAGTTTATTTATATAGCCTTCTTGGTTCTAAATTCCCTGTCACTGGTGATAGGATGCCTTCTACCTTCCTGGTACAGGGAAGGGTGTTGGTCACATGGGAGATTTATCTGCTATCAGGGAGTGGGGCTACAAAGGGGAGTCAGAGTGTCTTTGCTTCGGCTGTTTCTCACATACCTTTAATTCAAAATAATCAGTATGCCAAAGTGGTATATTTTGGGGTGGCATATTCTCTCCTTTGGTAGGAATCCTGAGAGGTAAGCAACTAAAACAAGCTTTCCCTTGAAGAGTTTCTGACCATCCTTAGAGACCTTGAATATTTGCTTCTGTTAGGTATGACTGGGCTCAAGAGATAAAACCTAGGGTCTGTCTGAAGTCAGGAATCTAATAGGAAACATCTGCATGAAGCTCAGGCCCCAAAGTGCTCCTCCCCCAGTGTAAGTGTAAATGACAAGTAAATATGGCCATAGAGATGAGATACCTATCTTGACCTTGGCACAAGGGACTTTAGGGAGGGGTCAAATAAATATCTCCTGGGAATATGTAACGACAAGAGGGCCGTCACATCGTTTTTGTTTTTGTTTTTTTCATTGTAGTCAAATATACATAACAAAATTTACCATTTCAACCAGTTTTAAGTATACAGTTTAGTGGTGTTAAATACATTCACGTTGTTGTGTAATCATCAGTACCATCCATCACTAGAACTTTTTTCTCTTCCTAAACTGAAACTCCATACCCATTAAAGAATAACTCTCCATTCTCTCTCCCCTCAACCCCTGACAACCGTTATTCTACCTTTTCTTTGTATTAATTTGACTATAGGTAGCTCATATAAGTGGAATCATACAGTATTCATCTCTTTGAGACTGATTTATTTCACTTTGCATAATCATGGTTGGAATTTTGACAGGGATTGTATTGAATCCGTAAGCGTTTGAGTAGTATTGACATCTTAACAATAGATAAGTCCTAACAATCTATTAACGTGGGATGTCTTTCTATTTATTTGTGTTTCTTTCAGCTATGTTTTGTAGTTTTCAGTATACAAGTGTTTCAGCTCTTTGGTTAAATTTATTCCTAAGTAATCTTTTTGATGCTATTGTAAATAGAATTGTTTCTTAATCTAATTTTTGAGTTGTTCATTGTTAGTGGATAGAAATGTAACTGATTTATATGTGTTGATTTTGTGTCCTGTAGCTTTACTGAATTTGTTTATTCTAACAGTGTTTTTGGAATCATTAGGGTCCTCATTTAGTTAAAAATTTTACTAAGACTTTTTTTTAAAGAGCAGTTTGAAGTTCAATGCAAAATTGATGGGATGATACAGTGATTTCCCCCTTTGCTCCCACCCTGACATAGCCTCTTCCATTATCAACATCTCCCACAAGAATGTTTCATTTGTTACAATTGGTGAACCAACATCGATACATGATAATCACCCAAAGTCCATAATTTACATTATGTTTCACTGTTGGCATTATACGCTGTATGGGTGTAGACAAATGTATAGTTACATGTTTCCATTATTATGGAAAATACATACAAAGTATTTTCACTGCCCTAAATATGTCCTGTCTACATTTTCGTCCCTTCCACCATCCCCACCCCTGGCCACCACTAATCTTTTTACTTTTGCCATAGTTCTGCCTTTTCCAGAATGTTATACGTATGATTGGAATCATAGAGTACTCATTTAATTTTTTTAAACTAAATTAATACCACATATGTGGACTGAGAAACATTAAAAATGTAAAGTGGTCCCAAGTGACTGTTAGATGTAAGTTCAAATTCTACAATGCTTCAAATAATTTCCACAGATAAAATTTCAGGACAGTTGAGCATGCATAGTAAAAAATGCACAAAACATGCAAGGAAATCAGGTAGTATGAATAAGAACCTGCAGAAAAAGTGTGCAGTGAAAACAAAAACCGCACACACACACACACACAGAGTCTTTAGAGTTTGGAACTATTGTACACCAGATATAGAAAAAATATTTCATATACTTAAAGAAATAAAATAGAAGCTTGGGAAAATAAAAGAACAGTAGAACAATCATACAGATTTGAAAACTAGAGCTTTTAAAGATGAAAAAAATAACTACATATGAAAAACCTGACACACACATTAAATAGCAGCTGACAGGCAGAATTTGGGAACCAGTAGATAGAGCCAAAGGAATTGTTCATAATGTTTGGCAGAGAAAAAAGAGATGAAAATTAAGAAAGAGAAAAACTTGGAGAATGAGAAGAGATTTACCATGGATTTAATTGAAGTTCCAAAAGAAGAAAGTGAGATCAAGAACAGGCAATATTTGAGAAGATAATGGCTGTCAAATAGAATTTTATAGAACTGGTTAAAAAAAAACATACCAGCTGATAATCCAGAAAGCCCAGTGAATCCAAGCAGAATAAAGAAATCCACCTCCAGACACAGCATTGCAAAATTCAGAACACGTAGTACAGAGAGAAGGAGACAGAGATATACTAAAAGAAGTCAAAGAGCAAAGAGAAATTACCTACCAAAAAAAAAAAAAAAAAAAGAATGACATTATACTGAAAATTGACTTACTAATAGCAGCAGTGGGTTCCAGAAAGCAGTAGAATGTCATCTTTCATGTGCTGAGGGAAAATAACTGTCAAACTAGAAATCAATGCCCAGAAAAACTATCTTTTTAGAAAGAGAACAAATTAAAACCATTGCAGATCAGCAAAAATTGAGTTTTTACCACCAAAAGTACATATACTTCAGGTAGAAGGAAGAACTGAAATCAAGAAGGAATAATAATAAATATATAGGTCAAATTAAACAACCAGGGTGTTATAAGACATTACTTAACAGTGCCTACTTTGTGAGGGGAGAACAAGCTAGAACTAAAACACTAGAAAACAATAGCATTTATGTTGGAAGGAAAAATTTAGAATATTGATACTATGAGGTTAGTGGGAGAGCAGGAGAGGTAGAATAATTTCATATGAAGGGAGAGAGGTATGAAGGTATTTTAAGTCTGGGTTTCTGAAAGGTTAGTGGTGTCATTAGCAAAATAGGGAATATGGGGAAAGGAACTGCTTTGGGAGAAATGACAATGAGCTTGTCTTTCCTGATTAATGCATTTTCTCATGGGTGTGCTTGTTGTCTCTAAATGGGACGTAAGCTTTCGAGAACAAGGATCAAACATTTCTATTTTGTATTTCTGATAGTATTTTTGGAGTTCACAATAGATACCTATTATTGTATTTACTCTTATTGTCATTTCTTGTAATAGTCCCACATTAACCTTGTGTGAAGGAGAGAAGTATAGGTGGAGATGAGGCTTAGTTTCCTATTATCTTTGGTATTGTCGTTAACAATGGTGAAGCCAATTGCTTGAGTTTAAATGTCATTTCTGCCACAGGGTATTGGGCAACTTCTCTGTACCTCAGTTCCCCAGGTGTAAACGGGGTCATAACTGATGTGAGATGATGTTGTGAGGATTAAACGAGTTAATTACCCTTAAAATTCTTCAAACAGTGTCTGGTCCCTGGCAAGCTCTCCAGAGTGTTATTGGTGTTATTATTAATAGTTAAAATTTTCATCCTCAAATTACTTGTTAGTATATACCAAATTACTCTAAAATCAATGGCAAGGTAATTGAAATTTAGATCTTTCTTAAATAGCATTGAAAATAAAGTTCATTTCCAAAAAGAAAAGAAAAAAAGGAATTTGCGTCTTTCAAACAATTCCTTTTTATTGTCCTGATACTGCTCTTGCAACTTGTATTAAATAAAAAAAGCCTTGCAGGAGGGATAATTATATGGGGGAAATTCTTTCAGCAGTCGTCAGTCTTAGGACAACAAAGAAAGGCTACAAGTGATGATTTGAAAAGTGAGTAAAAGGGGTTATTGGGATGTCTGTTCTATTGAAGTTTCAGAGTTAAAGGTTAAGAACCTTTGATCTGCTAGACAAGAGTTTGTCAGCTACTGCAACAATAACTTACTGTCCCTTAAACTTTTGGTTCCAGTTTGTCACTTTGGAGTTGAACGTACATTAGAACGTCAAACAAATGCCCTTAACCATGATTCTTGTTTCATAGTTCACTATGTGCTAAGCATGTTGACAGCTGTGCAGCTCTACCCCAGGGATGGTCAGCGGGAGACAAAAAATAAGGGAATGGAAGGAAGAGAAACAGGGTGTAAAAAAGGGACTCTTCCAACCCTCTTTCTCACTCCAGTCTGCGTCAGGCACCACGCTTTATTGCTGCTTCATTTAAGCCTTGTTCCACTTTTTAGATAAAGTTCCCTGCAGAGCTTCCACTACTTAAAAGGTAATGGTTTAAAGCAGACAAAAATAATGGATATGAATTTTTATAAATATATGGGGAAATGTTTTTCTTTAGGGGAAAAATAGCTACATGCACGTTAGTAAACACCAATATTTATCCTTATGTGAGTCATTGTATTGTTTGCTTTTATTGTAAAAGTAAGCACTACATAGAATGAGCTTTAATATCTGAAAATTCATTCCATCAGCAAACATTGGTAAGGTGTTCTACTAGGAGCTATGCGGGCTGTGAAGGAGACTCATGTAAAGATACTATGCCCAGGAATTTAAGATAAAAGTGAAGATTTTATTTTAAATAAAAAAGACATTGTAATATTGGAGTGTCTAAGTGGGGAGTCAGGGGAGTCAATACATAACATCCAATATTCCCTGCCCAGATTCTGAACAAACTGAAAAAGTATGACAGACAAGCGCTCAGAATACCACCTTTATTCCTAACAAAGCTTATATTGGAAGACACGGCTTATCGATGCAGGCAGTTTTGCTTTCTAATACTGAACGCCAGAGTTAGATAGATGAACACAGTCATAGTCAGGATAGGGCCAGGAATACTCTCCCTATTTGTGGGGCGAGCCTATCCATGGAGGAGCAGGTAGGCCCCGAGGAGCAAAAAGCAATGGGTAGGATTATGCTTATGTAATCCTTTAGTCTAAGTTTACCAATCATGTAAGTCACTGTATTCCCCTTCTAGGAGGAAACTAGTGAGGGGATACAGAGGCCAGAAGTGTTTCCTGCAAGTTCCTCCTCACAGAAACCGTAGGATTGAGGAAAAGGCATTGCCTTTCAACATGAATCTGAAAAACCCATTGGCAACACCAACACCTTGTGCACACCAAGAATTTTAAAGTTTGCGTATGTGCCCTCGTTTTTGCAACTGTAGTTTTTTACATAGTTTCATGAAGTATACATAATTTAAAAACTGAGGCTAGATTCTTCCTTTCTTCATTTCTTTTTCTCTCTTGACGAAATTGACCCAGTTCTTTCTCAGTGTGCATCCAGTATTGCTCTTAACACTCAATTGTATTTCTGTTGACAGGTCTTTCTTACCTCGTTATTTTGTGTTCTTTAAATGTAGGGAACAGTTAGCGTCTTCATTTATGTATCCCACGCGCTTGGCATATACCAAATAGTTCATTGAGTTGAATTATTGCATTAAAAACTATTCTCTTTGTCCGTTAACATGGTCTTTTTTTCCCCCTAGTTGGTACATAATCCTCCTAATTCCATCACTGAAAATAATTTGAGGACGAGGAGGCCTAAAGAATAAGTTCTTGAAATCACAGAACCCAGCAGTAATCTTCTTCAGCAGGGGAAACTTGCTTTACATGAATGCCTGAGTTTATAGGTGAAGCTTGGAAGAATATTTAAAGTTGGGAGTATAAAGACTAACACAGGACAGACTAATACATGGGTACAAGTTGCTTCTTTAAGAAAAAGGAGTCATACAGTGATGATTTGAGATGAAATCATAGTGATTCAGTAGTGTCATAAATAACTTTGACACTACTTTTTCAGATATAGCTTATAAAAAAAATGCTTAAGATTTGGTTAAAAATTTCTAGGTGTTTGGATGGTTCTGTGTTACCAGAAACACTGTCAGTGCTTAGATGCACTGAAAACAAACAAACAAACAAAAACAAACAAACAAACAAAAACTTGGGAGAACTTCTCATTCTTAATACAAATCTTTTAATTTTTATACTTCACCAAGGAGGGAGATGGTAGTAAATTATTAGTCATAATTATTAAGCAAATTCTCAAAATGTGATTATTTTAAATTAAGTACTTTTTCTCCAGGTAACTGAGGTCTAGCTTTTTACAAATAATATATTTTTAATTTAAATATGTTTTTGCTCTGTTTCTTGTATGTTTATCCCTGTTTCTACTTATTGAACGGATCTTGATGAAAATATTTTATTGTTTCCCTGATAAGTAAGGGTTGTCATTTTTAACACTGTTTGTTACACTGTGACATGATACAATGATGCCCTAAGTGGCTTATAGTCTCCAGGCCATATACT
Organism: Rhinolophus sinicus; assembly: GCF_036562045.2. Classification (NCBI taxonomy): domain Eukaryota; kingdom Metazoa; phylum Chordata; class Mammalia; order Chiroptera; family Rhinolophidae; genus Rhinolophus; species Rhinolophus sinicus. The sequence goes on from NC_133756.1 coordinate 129,448,199, forward strand.
AAGTGATCTCAGACTTCTATGTATCTTGAATTTTCACTTGCTCTCTAATAGTCATTTTGCTTGCTTTTTGCTATTCGTTGTTATTTCTTACTATTGTCAATCTTTAACAGACCCTGGCCTCTCCTTTTCCCAGTTTGTTAGTGATTATCAATAGTGGGTCAGGAAACTAGTTAACCAAAGGAACTGGAATGAATTGCTTTCATAATTCGTAAAAATAAAAATAAGGATGAAAAAGCCTGAAAGTATTTTTCATGGATAAAGTGGATGGACTTCATAACATTTATTTTGACAGTGAAGAGACCACTTTTGCTTGTTTTGATAAAAAAAAAAACCTCTGGATAAATGAGGTGTTAGCCATATTGACTCAATATGGGCAGCTAAATATAGATTTATTTTTCTTTTCTTTTTTTGTAAGGTGTACTGTCTATACTGTAACGTTTGGTATACAGCGCAACAAATTTTTACATATGCACCCTCCTATAATTACCACTCAGATCAAAGTACAGAACTTTTCCTGTACCCTGGTTGGCTCCTTCCCATTCTCTCCCAGGTGATAGCTCACATCCAGAAATGTCCACAATTCTCACCTTTATCCCAATAGATTAGTTTTGCCTGTTTTTGAATCTTTATGGTAACTGAAATTTAAGTTTTATATTCTTTTCTTGTATCATGAAGTATTATTATTTTTTTGATTTTTTTATGTTATTTTATTTTTTCCACTTATTTTTGAAACATCCATTTAGTGCCACTATGGGCTTGCCATCACGAAACTTGGAGCTTAATACAGAAAAAAAAAAAGTGCCGTGAAGGAGGTATAAACAAAATCCAGAGAAGGCTTAGGGAAAGAGTGGTCTTGTTCAGAGGGCCCTGCTGAAAATAGATGATATATTCAAACAGGTAAACTTGGGAGCGTTTAATGAAGGGTGATTTATAAAAGAGTGGGAAAGGTTAAGGGAAACCAAAATGGGATGATGAAGTATCAGGTGAGCAAAAATGGGTAGCCATGACAACCCCTGGACATACATGGGCAGAGATAGGGAGTTATTGTCCAGACTCAGAGGGCAGCTGTATAGAGGTCCATATGGGCCCATTTGACAGAAGCTCTGGCCTCTGGTAGAAGACATTGCTAACTAGAGGTGACGTTGTGTAAGAGCTGGGGGAGTAAATACCCCAGGCTCACTCATCCTGTCTTTCAGTCTTCTGTCAATGTCGTCCATTGGCTGAATCCACCCAGAAGACAGAACAAAGGAAATTATTGATGCAGTCTATTCAGGACAGCCTCCTGGAGACACAGAACAGACTGGAGAAGAATGGAGAGTGGATCAGGAGGGGCAAATGAAGTATACTCAGCACAGTTTGCTTTTTAAGGACACAGAAGATACTAATCTCCTCAGAAGGGAAGGAATGGCTGTCTAGGAGGAGAAAATCATGCAAGCCAGAGGTAAAGGAGTATGGAAATAGGGTGCTCAGAAAATGGAAATTATCTCAGTTTGGAGTATATGATGAACAGAGAGGGACAATAGGCCTTAAAACCAAAATGATAGGTTAATATTTGCAGAGAAATGCTCATCTTTACACTGCGTATCCTCTTATTTATTGTTGTCTTGCAGTATATCAAGGTTTTTATAAATGTGTGAGAATCAATATTGCCTTCATCATTAAAGTAGAAGATACTGGGTTAAGTTCTGTGCCTTAACATGGCTATTTGAGTGATTTGCACATGCTGACATAGTACAAATTATAGACAGAGCAGGAATCATTTAGAGAGTGAGGCTTACAGTTAAGAGTGTCGGCTCCGGAGTTGGACTGTCTGTGTTTGAATTATGGCTCCAGAATTCACTTTTCAGCTTGATGACTTAGGCAGATTACCTAATCCAGGCCTCAGTTTTTTCATTTGTAAAATAGGCACAGTCATAATAACTATCATAATTGTTGTGAGGAGTAAATGAGTGTATTCATATAAAGTACTTAGCCCAGATCTCAGCAGGCACTGTCAATAATGTTACCTTTTTTTTTTTTAATTACATTTAGGAGGATATAGCTATCATCAAATATCTGACAGCCTGCCACATGAATAGGGATTAAACTTCCTATTTTTATGAGAACTTGTGGGGTCAGAACTAAGGCTAAAGTGTATAAATAACAGACAGGTTTTGGATTAATAAGAGAAAGTCTTTTGATCATTTAAAGTGGCTCGCAGAAGAACTGGTTAGCTTGTGAGGAAATGTTATGCATGCCAAGGGAAGTGTTCAAGAAAAGAATGGGATGTTTAAAAGTATATTCATGCATCAGATTAATAAAAACTCGATAAAATCTTCAGGATACCTTCCAACTATAACTTTAATCTCCAAGTCTGTGAAAATGGAAGCTCTGCATAAAAGCGGGTGATTTCCTTTTCCCTTCTGTGTTTGTTCCTCTTGACAAGGTCAGTCCCCCCACCCCCATTCATCCAGCTTAAATGTCATCTTTCTTTATTTAACAATATTTATTGAGCACATGCAAATGTGCCAGGTTTCGTTCTAGGTCCTATGATTAGTACTGTGAACCAGACACATAAAATTCTTGCTCTAATGGAGCTTTAGAAAAAGAATTCCAGAACGGGTAAATAGAATACAAAAGCACTGAAATAACTTCAGACAGTTCTCAGTCCTATGATACATGAAGAAGGTAAAACCGTATGGGATGAAGGGATACTGGCACCTGGGTGGTGGACGTGGTGCTTCCGGTGCGGTGGTCAGGGAAAGCCTCTGAAGAGGGGATGTTTGCAGTGACACAAGACTGTTGTGAAGGTGGTGTAAGACCTGGGGAAAGGACATGCCAGGTAGAAGGAGCAGCAAAGACGGAGCCCTGTGGTGAGAAGAGCTTGGTATGTTGAAGGTGAGAGAAAGCTGGGTGGCCGAAGAATGGTAGGGGGAGGTGAGGCGAGTACGGATCACGCTGTCGTCCAAGTGAGAGATAGCAGTGGCTTGGAGTATCTGAGGGGACTTTGTTTCCCCACCTTTCCATCCCTCATTGATCCCCTGGGTAGAATGCTTTTTAAAACAAATATTTATAGTGTTTTACATACACTACTATTAAGTGTCTGTATGTTGTATTTCAGTTGGGTAGGCGATTGCCTTCCTCATTAGATTGAGTTCCGTCAGCATAGGGGCAACGTCTTATCCTCCTTCTGCATTCTTGACCGTTAGTGCCGGAGGGAGTCCTGTTATTAATGCAGCACTTAATAAGTGCCGATTAAGTGAATCCAGGAAAGCTCCTTCTATCTGAACTCTGGGCTTTTGGTAGCTATTATAAATGGCACAGGAAAATTAGGTAACTATAACAATATAAACTAGCTTTGACATGATATAAAAAACATACATCCCCCTACGCAGAGAATCAGTCCAGGCTGTGTGTAGTTAAGGAACACCTAATTACTAAGAAGAGAAAGTCTTCAACTTTTCGTTAGAGGAGACACAAATCAGAAAGATGTAAGGGAAATAAAACCACGGACTAAAGTTTTGTTGCTCTGTTAATTAGGATAATACCAAGTGGATGTCACAAAGATCCCCCAGTGGCTCAAATAAGTTCATTTCTCACATAACAACAGGTCACACATTCTGCCTGGGGGTCATTCGTGAGCCCTGATTCCTTCCTTCATGTTGCTCTGCCATCTCCTAGGATTTGTGTGAATGAGGTTAGGAGATTGTCACAACCACATTCCAGTTGCTGGGAAGGAGGAAAGAGAGAGTCCAGAGCAAGAATTTCCTTTTAAACAAGTGAGGTGAAATTTGAAAACATCTCACTTTTGATCACATTCCACTGGTATGAACTTACTCATGTGGCCTCACCTAGTTGCGGGAGAGGCTCAGAAATGTAGTTTCTAGCTGCATGGCTCTAGCAAAAACTGCTAATTTTGATTATCAGCTAGCAGTCTACTGTATACGAGTAGTTGCTGTTATTTGAACTATTTAAAGTGAATTTAAGAATCCTTATTTTGTTATCATCAAGGGGTAAAAAAATAATTTTTGTGCCTTATATTGTGAACTGAGCTAATGGTATAGTAACTACCATTTAATTTTAATTGCTCTAAGTGTCAAAACTAGAATGTGCAGGATATTTTTCAGATTGATAACTTTTTATATTATATTAGAGCTGCTCAAAACACGCTTTATTTTGATGACTTGGAATTCTGATCTTGTTTCTGTTAATACTTTCCGTTACTTCAAAGCCTTTAGACCTCATTTCTAGAATATTAAAAGCTTCAAAATTACTACTTGATACAGGTGTATTTGTGTTAATATAGCAGAATAGAGCATATTATAACAAGAGTGCCAGGTATCCCAGATATATGCTAATCCAAATAGTCTGGAAGTAATTTATTTGCTTCTCTTTTTACTTTTGTTTATCTATTTACTCCATCTGTTCTCTGCTCATAATGCTTTAGTTTTGTTCTTACCAGACCATGTTAGGAAACTGGAGATGGGTGGGGAACAGACTTTTATTTAAATACATACCGTGTTTCCCCAAAAATAAGACCTAGCCGGACAATCAGCTCTACTGCGTCTTTTGGAGCAAAAATTAATATAAGACCCAGTCTTATTTTACTATAATATAAGACTGGATCTTATATAATATAATATAATGTAATGTAATATAATATATATAATGTAATATAATACCGGGTCTTATATTAATTTTTGCTCCAAAAGACACAATACAGCTGATTGTCCAGCTCGGTCTTATTTTCGGGAAACACGGTAGCTGTAATCATAACTACAAAAAGGATTATAGTTTTCCTTATGCTACTTTTATGTTAGTTAATCCGTATTTATTTTACATAACACGGTTGAATCCATTTGGCATTCTTGAACACTGTCTTTTGTAATATTAAAGAGCAATATACAAAAATGCCAAGCTGTTTTTTGGGGGGGTTAATTTACAAAGTTAATGTGTTTCAAATGAGTTGAGGATACTCAGTTGAAGAGATTATTTTAAGTGTCAGAAATAAGATTTGTTTTAGGCAAATGAGAAATAGTCTCTAATCACCTAATTTGTAAATTTTTGGTCAATTAATACACAGACTACTTAATCATTTAGTTATCTTTATTGTACTTTTAACTATGCATTTTCAAGTCTTTGTGCCTTTTCTTAAATTATTCCTTTAAATATAGAATGTTTTTCAGCTTACTGAAATCCTTTTCAGACTTCAGGACCTAGCTCAGATGCCTGGTACTTTAGGAACTGCACCTCTGGCCCCAATGTTAATTACTAATTACTCTAAGCTTTTTGCCTCCATTGGGGGAAAATTGTACTTCTAATAGCACCTATAGTTAGGGAAGAGACATCTTGATCCTGATTTGAACTGGGATGGGAGTCTATTTAATATTCTAAGAGAAGTTTGTATTTCTATTTTTATTAAAAACTGCAGTTATAATATGTTCAAATGAAAGAGTATGAGTTTGGAAAATTGTTACTTTACTGTAGACAATGCAAGATTACTAGTCTTTTTTATTCTTACAAAGAAAAATCTCTTGCCCAACAAAGGGCCTGTAGAAACAGTGGAGCTATTGCCCAAATGGCAGAGATGAAGGAATATTCTTCTTCATTAGGTGTAACTGAAGTTCAGAATCAGAGTTCTGGTTGAAAAGCTGCTTTAGAACCTTTACACAGGCCTTAAGTCTCTGTTTCTGTTTCCAGGACTGTCTCCTTAAGAGAGGGAGCCGCTTTTTTTTCCCCCACTGTTGGATGATAAAGTATCACCTATTTCTCCATTTCTTAAGAGCAGTCATAATCTTTGGGATTGTTCTGTTATAATTAAAAAAAAAATTTTTTATTGGGGAATATTAGGGAACAGTGTGTTTTTCCAGGACCCATCAGCTTCAAGTCATGGTCCTTCAATCTAGTTGTGGAGGGCGCAGCTCAGCTCCAAGTCCAGTCTCTGTTTTCAATCTTAGTTGCAAGGGGCGCAGCCCACCATCCCATGCGGGAATTGAACTGGCAACCTTGTTGAGAGCTCACACTCTAACCAACTGAGCCATCCGGCCGCCCCTCTGGCAGCTCGTTGTCTTCAATCTAGTTGTGGAGGGCGCAGATCACTGACCCATGTGGGAATTGAACTGGCAACCCTGTTGTTCAGAGCTTGTGCTCTAACCAACTGAGCCATCAGGCAGGCTGCCCCTGTTCTGTTATAATCTTAATTGAAGATTTTTTTCTTTCTTTTTATTTGCTTATTTTTTTAATATTCAGAATTTTTAAAATTGTGGTATAATTTATATACAATAAAATGCATGGACTTAAGTATTAGTTTCTGTGAGTTTTTTTTTTTTTTAAAGATTTTGTTGGGGAGGGGGAACAGGACTTTATTGGGGTACAATGTGTACTTCCAGGACATTTTTTCCAAGTCAAGTTGTCCTTTCAATCTTAGTTGTGGAGGGTGCCGTTCCGCTTCAAGTTGTTGTCCTTTCAGTCTTAGTTGTGGAGGGTGCAGCTCAGCTCCAGGTCCAGTTGCCGTTGCTGGTTGCAGAGGGCACAGCCCACCATCCCTTCCGGGAGTTGAACCGGCAACCTTGTGGTTGAAAGCCCACTGGCCCATGTGGGAATCAAACCGACAGCTTTCGGAGTTAGTAGCACGGAGCTCCAACCACCTGAGTCACCGGGCTGGCCCCAAGTTTCTGTGAGTTTTGATGGTTGTATATGCCTATGTAATTATGAACTAAAACAAGAGACAGGACATTCCCTTCACCCTACAAAATTACCTTGAGCCCCATTCCATTCAGTTCCTGCCAGCCCCTCAGCGGCAGCCACTTACTGATTTCTATTACCATAGATTTGTTTTCTCTGTTCTTTAACTTCATCTAAATGGAATCACACAGTATGCAGTCTTTCGTATTGAGATTGTTTCATGCCACGTTTTACAGTTTATCCATGTTGTATATATCAGTTTTATGAATATATTCAATGAATATGTTCACTGAATGAATATGTTTAATGAATATATCACAATTTACTTACTCTGTCACAATTTCTTTAAGTGTTCTCATGTTGGTGAATATTTGCATTGTTTCCAGATTTTGGGCTTATAAATTAGGCTGCTCTGAGCATTATTGTACAAGTCATTTTTGTGGAGACATGTTTTCATTTCTCTTGGATAAATAAATACTTAAGAGTAGAAGTGCTAAGTCATGGAGTAGATGTGTATTTCTTGGTAAGAAACTGACATACAATTTTTCAAAGTGGTTGTACCAACTTACTCTCCCATCAGCAATGAATGAGGGTTCTAGTTGCTACACATCCTTACCAACCTTTGTATTGTCAGTCTTTTTTATTTTAGCCATACAGTAGCTGATGATATTGAATGTCTTTTTATTGGCCATTTATATAACTTTTTTTAATGAAGTGTTGGTTCAAGTCTTTTACTAATGAAAACATGGATTGTTGATTTTTAAATTATTGATTTGTAGGAGTTCTTTACATATTATCAATATGAGTCCTTTGCCATGTTTTATATCATGAATATTTTCTCCAAATTTGTCACTTACCTCTTTATTTTTCTTAATGATATCTTTTTATATTTATAGTTTCTTTTTATTCTAATATCTAATGAGCAGAAATTTTCGATTTTGTTCTAATTTAATGTATCAATTATTTTTTACATTTAGTGGTTTTTAATATTCTGTCTAAGAAATCTTTCTGGACCCAAAATAGTAATCAGAATAGTACAGAACAGTTAGTTCCATCACCCCCAAAAGTTCCCTTGTACTGTGTAGTCACGTCTTCCCTCCACTCCTACCCTCTGGCAACCATTGATGATCTTCTGCCTTCGATTGTTGTTTTATCTTTTTGAGAATGTCAGAAATTGAATCATACCTTTTGTAGATTGTAACCTTTTGAGATTGGCTTCTTTCCTTAACCTAATGCCTTTGAGGTTCTTCCAAGTTGTTGCATGTATCAGTTTATTCCTTTGTATTCCTGACGAATAGCCCATTGATTGGATGCATCCCAGTTTGTTTATCCATTCACTCATTAAAGGATATTTAGGTGCTTTCCAGTTTTGTTGATTATGAATAGAATGTACAGGTAATTTTTGTGAACATAAGTTTTTATTTTGCGAGGCGAAATACCTAAGAGTAGGATGATTGCTGGTTCATATGTTAAGTATATGTTTAACTTTGTAAGAAAATTCCAGATTGTTTTCCAGATTGGTTGTGCCATTTTTCAGTCTCCCCCGCAATGTGTGAACATTTCAGTAGCTCCACACCCTCACTAGCATGTTGGTATTGTTAGTATTTTTATATTTTGGCCATTCTAAAAGGTATGTGATGGTTCCTAGATTATAATTTGCATTTCTCTAATGGCTAATGATTTTGAACATCTTTTCATTTTTTTCCCCCCATCATAAATCCTCTTTGGTAAAGTGGATATAAGTCTTCAAGTCTTTTCCTTCATATATGATTTGCAAATATTTTCTCCCCATTTATAGCTTGTCTTTTCATTCTGTGAACAGTGCCTTTCAGACAGCAAAATATTTTAATTTTGATGAAGTCCAGTTTATCAATTTTTTATTTTATGGATCATACTTTGGATGTTATATTCAAAATCTCTTTCCCTAACATCAGGCCATGAAGATTTTCTCTTGTGTTTTCTTCTAATAGATTTACATTTTACTTTTAGACCTATGATCCATTTTGAGTTGATTTTTGTATAAAGAATAAGGTAGGTTCATTTTTATCTATATGTAGATGTCCAATTGCTCTAACATCATTTGTTGTACAAACTCTCCTTTCCTGATTGAATGGGCTTGGCACCTTTGTCAAAAACCTATTTGCTATATTTATGTGGATCTATTTTCAGGTTCTCTGTTCTGTCACATTAATTAATGTATCTTTCCCTTTGCCAATACCACATTGCCTTGATTACTGTAAAACTGTAGAATGTGAGTCTTCCACGCTTTTCTTTTTTTCAAAATAGTTTGTTCCTTTGCCTTTCCATATAAATTTTAGAATAAGTTTGTTTATACCTTCAAAAAATTTTGGCTGGTATTTTTATTATAATTGTATTAAATCTGTAGAGTCCATTTTGGTAGAATTGACATTTTTATTATTAGTCTTCCAGTCCATGAACATGCAATACCTCTTCATTTACTTAGGTCTTTCTCTTCATTTATTTAGGTCTACTTTGGTTTACTTCATCAGTGTTTTTTAATCATCAACATACAAATCTGTATGCCTTTTGTTAAATTTACATATAAGTATATCATTTTTTGGAGCTTTTATAAATGGTATGTTTTGTTAAATTTTGGTTTCTAATTGTTGCTAGCACTAGATAGAAATATGATTGTTTTTTGTGTTGAAGTTGTATCCTGTGACCTTGTTAAAGTCACTTATTAGTTATAGGAATATTTTCTATGAATTTCTTGAGATTTTTCTACGTAAACAATACTGCTGTCTGTGAAGAGGGACAGTTTTATTTTTTCCTTTTCTAAGACTTCCAGTATCGTGCCGAGTAGGAGGGGTGAGAGTCAACATCTTTTTCCTGATCCTAATCTAGGGGGAAAGCATTCAAGCTTTCAACATTAAATATCATGTTGTCTGTAGCTTTGTTATAGATGCTCTTTGTTAGGTTAGGGAAGTTCCTTTATATTCTCCAGTTACTGAGAGTTCAATTTGTTCAGTACTTTTTCTGCATCAAATGATATGATCATATGTGTCTTTTTTTCTTTAGACTGTTAATATGGTGGATTACACTGATTGATTTTTGAATATTGAACCAGATTTGCATTGCTGGGATAAGTCTCACTTGGTGTGGTGTATTATTCTTATATATTGCTGGATTTGAATTATTAATATTTGGTTGAGGATTTTTGCATTTGTGTTCACGAGGGTTATAGATCTGTAGTTTTCTTTTTATACTGTTTTTCTCTGGTTTTGGTATCAGGGTAATGATGGCCCCAAAAATGAGTTGGGAAGTGTTCCTTCTTCCATTTTAAAAAGAGAGTATTTAAAATTGGTTTTATTTATTCTTTAAATGTCTTGGTAGAATTTTCCAGTGATACCATCTGAGACTAGAGATTTCTTTTTTCTTGTTGGAAAGTTTTTAACTATGTATTTAATTTATTTAATAATTATAGGATTATTCCAAGTATCTATTTAATCATTGGTGAGCTTTGGTGGTTTGTAGTTTTAAAGGAGTTGGTCCATTTCATCTGAGTTGTTTAAATTTATATGTAAAGTATTATTTGTAGTATTCCTTTGTTATCCTTTTAATGCCTGTGGGGTCTATAGTGATATCCCTCTTTTAGTCCTGTTATTGGTAATTCGTGTTTTCTCTTTTTTTTTCTTTTCTGTCAGTCTTTTAGAGTTTCATCAATTTAAAAAAAATCTTTTCAAAGAACCAGCTTTGGTTTCGTTAATTTTCTTTATTGTTTTTCTGCTGTCATTGATGTCTGATATTATCATTATTACTTTTCTTTCTGCTTGATTTAGGTTTATTTTATTCTTTTTCTGGTATGCTAAGGTGGAAGCTTAGATTATTGATTTCAGATTTTTCTTCTTTTCTAATATAATCATTTAATATTTCACCTTTCCTTCTAAGCACTTCCCTGTCTTCAGGCTGTAAATTTTGATGTGTTGTTTTTTAATTTCTATTCAGTTCAAACTATTTTCTAATTTCCCTTTAAATGTTCTCTTTGAAGCATAACTTAGAAGTTGTATAATTGCTAAGTTATTTGAGTTTTTCTGTTATCTTTTTGTTATTGATTTCTAGACTAATTTCATTATGGTCAGAAAGCATACTTCATGATTTCAATTTTCTACATAGATTTGGTATACATGTATGATATTTTCTCTTCTGTATTTGCCCTGGATGGACTTTGTAGGTTGTAGGGTATGTCCATCTTCAATTTTGCTAGATAATAACAAATTATTTCTCAAAATTTAAAAATAGTTTTACTAATCTATTTTACCACCCCACCCCACCCGGAACTGGATATGGATGTACTATATCCTACCCAAACCTACTATGTGTTTGATTTACTCATTATGTTCTTATTTAACTTTCACCCTTTCTAGTCTTGAAAGACAACCAACCACTAATAGAACATTTTTCTCATCTTCCATGAATTGAGGTTGTATTTACAATCCCCAATAATTAGGATTATCACAGTAAGCATACTGAGGTTGAAATCTCAAGTAGGTTTTGGTTACCATCCTAACTGACTTGAAGTTTCTCATTGGTCGTGGATTTTTGACTGTGAAGCAGGACCTAGGGCTGCGTGTAGCTTGAGTGATTATGTGTGTGATACAGGTAGACATGGTCAGCCCTTTCATAGTTACTGAAATAAGTCCATACCCCAGAGATGAGATTAGATTTTCACCTATATCTACTTCTAGACTATATGATTTAAATGATCAAATATATTAGTTTGATATAGGTAGGAGAAATTCTGTACCCATACTAAGTTTATATCTAACTTCTTCCACCAATCTTTTCATTGCCTGATTGAATTGTTTGTTTTTTTTAAACATTCTTCCTATCTGAGAGGGATATAAGTCTCACATTTGAATTCTACAGAGTTCTCATAACTTTGATTCTGTATTCTCAACACTTAAGTGCTAATGACAAATATTTTATTCCATTTTTAACTTAAAGAAGAGCTGATTGTGGGCATTTACTATATTTTATAATCTCCCTAATAGAATATATAACTTTTAGTGCTGAAACCACAAAAAAAATAATGTCAGTGATTAATAGAAGTTGTTTAGGCCTGGAATTAATTTGAGATTATTGAAATAGTGGTCAGTATTTAAGGTATAGAAGGAAGGTTTTCTTTTTGGGGACCAACTTAAATTGAGACATTATTCTCAGTTTTAAATGACAAGAAAACATCTACCTTTCTTCATCAGTGATTAAAACTTAAAGAGGACGGGAAAGACTGAATTACCTTTATGCCTGTTTTAAATTGTAAAGTACCTTAAAATCTATTTAGCTTAAAAATAAGCCAATTTTATTTAACTGAAAGTGTCATTCTTTTATTAAAATAACTTTAAAAATAAAATTACCCGGAATGCAAACTATTGTTTTAAGTAAAGTTACTTACATTTGTTCCTTTTGATTTTGTTAAATTTGACAAAAATACCTCCCAAATAGCCATGCTTTACATACATACTGTATCAGAGTGCAAAAGCCAGACACTTGGAATGAAAATTAAGACAATAGCCACTTAGGGTGCTTTTTACTCAAATGAAAGTCTGATTTGTGAGGAATTTTAATTGCCGGGTGGTGAAGATACAAAATTTTGTGTAGGTAGAAAAATTACTAATTTGTGATTTCCTAAATGTTTATTTAAATAACATTTATAGTAAGTTTATATTAAGTTATGTTGAATTGATTTGAAATATTCAAATCTTGAAACATAATGCAAAAGTTGTATCCTAAAATATATAAAAGTTGAAAAATATTTAAATGGTTGAAAGCCAGTGGGGAATGTGAAGCGACTTTGTTAAACACTGTTAGGAAAACAATGGAACTGTGTTCATTTAATATTAAATATTGGACGTCTGAAGGTTTTCCTGGAAATTTGATTGGAGTTTCTGCCAACCAAAGGTATTTCAAGCCCATCTGAGACATCATACTTGGGCTCTACCAAGGGCAGATGGAAGTTTCTAGGAAAACTTTCTCACTAACCCATAATTTGAGATAGGATGATAGTTATGGAGCTATGAAAAATAATCCTGGGGTTGCCACTGTTTCTGTTTTATTTGCCTAATGAACAGATTTCTTGTTGCCTGTTCTCTTGCAGGTAATATGGATGATGTCCAATGCAGTTTATTTATTAGTAGCTTATATAATTTTAAGATTATAATCCTAAAGGCACAATGGATGCTAATTGGAACAACTTTAAGAATTTACTCATATCACCACATAATTTCCTTTTTTCAAATAGTGCAAACAAAATATGCACTTTTTAATCATATAGATTCAAAAAGTTTCTGAAAAGATAGGAGATATTTTCTGTTAAAGCTGCACCCAGAATTTTATTTCTGTGATAGTAACTTGAGAGTATGCAGTCTGCCGTTTCATTTCATTTTATTGAAGTTGAGTTTTGTTTTTTTCTGGTAAAGAGATATAAAAATTCACTTACATTTGTTTTTTACCATATGGAGAACATGAGTTCAGGAAATTAGAGATTTGAATTTGAAAATTTTTTTGTATGTATCAGTTTGTCAATCTTGTGTTTAACTATAGAATCGTCATAACATTAAAGAGTTGCATGTTTTAAAGGTTAGAGAAAAATGGACACACTGAATCCTAGCAACTGAATGCAAATAGACGGATACGTCAGTGCCACACTTATGTCAGCAGTTTGTTCTGTTTGCTTGGGAACTCTTTTGTTTTAGTAGAGTGTTTATAATGAGGTCTTTCAGTGAAGCAGGACTACATGACTGAATATGTACTCTGTATTGTCCGAGTACCTTCTGTATATAAACTTTAAGACATATGCATACAGGCATATTTACTGTTATTTAATTTGTTATTGATGTTTAGTCTTATTTATTTTCTTTCTCAAAAAGATTTTGTTTGTTCATGCTTTATATCTAGCAATAGGTTTTGCATTTCTGATTATGGTTTCTTTGTATAGGGCACTGAGTATGTTTACAGAAAAATTATTAAAATTAAATCTATATGGCTGATGAGCCACTTGACTTGTTTTTAAGAGAGAAGTTTAAGCTATTAGAGGTGAAATAATCTTGATTTTTTCTTGATCAAGGTCTTTAATTTCATTGTGTCTTAATTTTCTTAAAGGTACTAAAATATTTACTAAGAGTTTAAAACATGTCACTGAGTGTTAAAATGAAGTTCAGAGTGTTATGGGAATTTGTGTGTGTTTTCTGGGGGGCAAGGGGCAGAAGTTATCTAAGTGGAAAAGGTCAGTAGGCAGTTGAAGATTGCAGGCTTGGAGCTTGGAAAGACAGGATGAGGTCAGAGATATACTTTAGAAGCTACTCAATGTATTTTTATTGAAGGCCTACTACATGCCCCTGGGAATTCAGGTCCTAGCGTGCACGCAGACCACAAGACTGGCATCTCCCTTGCCCATGGACTTGATAGTCTAGTCACTAGATTGTAGAGGGAGGATTATTTGTTTAGAAGGTCTTAATTGAAGCTTGGGAATGGATGAGGTTTGGGGAAAATAAAGGAGCATAGACAGAATTAAATTAAGGACAGAGTGACTTTGGGAAGTACCTATATTTAGTGGTTGGCAGGATAAAGAGGAGTCAGTGAAGTAAGCGAAGTGGTTGCATGTAGGGAATTTACCACGAAGCTAATTAAACTTAAGCTCCGGGGTCTCTCACTTGCACATTTCTTGCAAGACTTTGGAAGGTAGGTGTTCACCTGGCCATATGTTTTCGTAGAGTTTCCAAAAGTAAGGTATTTTAAGTTAAGATTGCTATCTCTTTCCATTCTTGACTTAACCTCGCCTAGCCCTGGAATGGCTGCAGGCATTTTTAGGATCCAGCTAAGCGAAAGTTGAATTGGGGTTGCATTTAGTTTGGGCAAAATATATTCATGTGTTTTTTTGTCACTTCAGAGTATATTGAAGTTTTTGCCAGGTATTCTGTTACAGGAATGACACCTAACAGTATTCATTAGCCATGGTGCTGACTCAGTGTTATGACACAAAGATGCAAGGCCAGAGGTCATAGGTTATGTGAACATGTCCTACAGTACCTGACACAAGAAGTATGTGGGTAGGGTAAGAGAAACACAATTTAAGATATACAAAGCCAAGGGGTAGTGGTTGGGGGGAGGAGGGTTGTCACTGTGTGAAAGATATAAATGATAAATGTCTAACTGTTACATTGTTTTCTGCACCTGAAACTAATTTTTAAAAAATGTTAAAAAAAATAAATAAATAAAATAAAAAGTCAAAAAAAAAAAAAAAAAAAAGATGTACAGAGCCAGAAGCCAGTCTGGGGAAAGTTCTTCTGAGTCTGATAGCTTGTAAATAAAGAAAATGAATAAAAGATTCCCAAAATTTTAAAAGAATACCAAAATTTTGTATGACATGACCATTAATAGTTTGTGAACCTAAAAGAATATTTTTTCTAAAATGGAAATAATAATTTAGTATTTAGAAAGTTTTAAAAAATCTATCTCTTTATAGAAAATCTTACATACCATTATCATATGAAGAAGTGATCACAAAAGATATACACTCACAATGTGGGGAAAGTATTCTAGAAGTGTGTCATGGAGTTCATTGATAGAACGATGTTATTTTACTGGATTTTTATGATGCTTGTAATGTTAGGATTTTTTCCCCTCATTCTAGGTAAGTATTCACTTTGCAATCTAATTTTGTATTTGCAATTCCACTTTTCTTTTTTGTTTTTCTTAAAGAAGGACCTCTACATTCTTCAAAGTTTAGGCCCAACAAAGCTTGGGAAGCATGGAATCATGGAAGTTAAGAGGAGACAATTTAAAGATGGGGAGGATGTGTTCTGTTTAAATGATGCACTGAGTGAGGGAGCTAAGGACTGCAGTTTGACTTGGTGATGGAGACCATTACTGATGATCTTCAGGAATGACTAGGAATTTGGGATGGGAAGTGGAGGTTGTGTACTTTTGAAGAAAGTGGCAGTGCAGTTAAAGAGCAGTATTTTGGGGGGGAAGCAAGGGCCAGGAAATGTGTGTGTGTGTGTGTGTGTGTGTGTGCACGTGTGTTTACGTGTGAATATGCACTTCAAAGATAGGTATTCATCTAAATACAGAGGGTGTGTCGTGCGAGGCGGCTTGCCGGGCCTCTGGTCCCGCTCCCCATGGAAAAATGCAGGATATGGTGAGGCCAAAAAGAAACACCCATGGAGCCATAGGTAGGGGAGTCATACCATTATATTCTCTCTGGCGCCCGGCGAGACACACGCAGTAGTAGCCACATGATCCGCAGTCCGCCATTCAGTTCTCTGCCTGCCAACCAACCGACCAATCAACGCAGCCCCACAGTTACATCAGTAGCCAATTGGCTAACCGGTGATGGCCAACCAATCACAGTTGATGGTCATTCACTACTGAGCCAGCACCTCCCCACGCGAGGCGGAGCCTGGAAACTGCTCTCTGGGACTCTGTCCCCACAGGGGGCCACAAAAATGTATATACATTTTTAGAAAGGAAAAAAGATGAATACAAGTCATTTGTATACATTTTTTTAGCACCCCCCGTATGTTTAAGAGAGGGAAAGAAATACATATAGCACAGAAGGAAAAATTAGAGATATTAGCAAGAGAGGTTAAAACAGAGCAAAGATAGTAGCTAGAGCAGGGAGATAAAAGGAAATGGGGTTAAGACAAAGGCATGTCCTAAACAGTCCAATTCAGTGAAGGGGCAAAAATCCATTCTTACACACTTCAGTAATTTTTTAGTCATCACTGGATTAGTCCTGTATTAATCCTGAGTACAGTAATTGGTTTTCATAATGCTTGTGCGAAGCAAGTCTTCCTAAATCTATGACATAGTGTATGCTTACTTGGCTCCAAAATAATACAGTTTTCAAAGACTTGCATTTGGATGGTTATATCTTTATGACATAAAAGGAAAATAATTATCTGCATTAGTTTAACACGTTAAACTTACTCTTGCAAATTTTTTTTGACTATATGGGGTGGCTGCCCAAAATCAGTTTAAAAATATATATCAAGTCTTCTGCTAGTAAGGTTATACAGATTGACTATTTTAAAATATGAAATAAAGTTATTTTCTCTTATTTTTTTAGATGTTATATTAAAGGGTACAGAATTGAGTATCGGGTAGGGTATTTATTATTACATTTTCCATTCCATCCACCAATATTTATTAGGTGTCCCTTATATGCCAGGCATGAGTCTAGATGCGAAGAACAACATGGACAGTTTCTGCCGTCATGGAACTTACACTCTAATGAGGGAGACACAAAATAAGCACATAAATAATAAAATATATTACCAGTTAGTAAGGTATGTCATGGAGAAAAATAAGGGAGATTAAGATGAGAGTGGTGGAGGATGTTATTTAGATAGGGTGATAGAAAAGTCAGGTAGGATATTTACATACCACTTTTTGTTAGTATATTTAGCGAACTGTTCTATGCAAACCAAAATGTGTTTAAGTTCAAATTATTTGAAATTTAATAGGAGCAACATCTACTCACTATAGTTTTCTCATTTCTAAAACTATTAATTACAAAATAGTATCTACCAAGTACGTACATTGCAGGGTTTAAATAAGATTATGTGTGTGTGTGTATGTGTAATTATAGCCTTGGCACAATGCTTGAGATATTATCAACTTTCAATAAACATTGACTCTTCTTTTTATATGACTTTATTTCCTATTATTTATTATATGCATTTATGTGAACCAAATGGGTTGTAAGATGACCAGCTCCTCTATTAAGTATCTTCTTTTTCCTCATATGCCTCCAAATTCCAGACTGAAATATATTTTTAAACTTAGAGACCAAAATCATTTTTAATTGTGGTATAATGAACATACTGTAAAGTATAGTAACCTTAAATATACTGCTCAAAGAAAGAATATTTTCATAGGTATACACCTGTGCAATCATGATTCAAATACACAACACTCCCAGCATAGCAAAAGAAATCTTTGTTCACTCTTGGAGTCATCACTCCCTCTATATGTAACTACTATTCTAACTTCTATCTCTATCAGTTTTTTTTTTTTTTTTGCCTGTTTTTGAATTTCATATAAATTGAATTATATGATGCGTTATCTTTTATATCTGTTTTCATTTGCTGAAAATAATGCCTACAAGATTCATCCATGTTGTGACATGTATTACTAGTTCTTTTATGGTTCTGTGTAGTATTCCATAGTTTCAGTGTACCACAATTTATTCATTTTTCAGTTTATGGATAGTTGAATTATTTCCATTTGGGGGGCAGTTATGAGTAAAGCTGTTGTGAACATTCTTATAAATCTTTTGATAGATACTATTAATTTTTATTGACTATATACCTAGGAATGGGTTTACTGCATCATAGGGTATGTGTATGTTTAATCTCAGTGGAAACTGCCAACCAATTTTCCAAAGTTGTACCAATTTACACATCCAATAGCAGGTGATGAAAGTTCCAATTGATCCACATTCTGATCAGCACTTCGAACGAGTGTCTAGCCATTCTGTGAGGTGTATAGTGGTGTGTCATTGTCATTTTAATTTGCATTTCTTTGATGCTAATGATGCTTGAGTATTTTGTATATGTTGATTGGCCATTTGTGAAGTTCCTGTTTATATCTTTTGCCCACTTAAAAATTTAGATCAACTTTTTATTGATTTATAGTAGTTCTTTGTATTCTTTATTAACTCTATTAATATAAAATCTTTATTGGAATTATGTATTGGGACATCTTCTATTGGTCTGTAGCTTATCTTTTTGCTCTCTTAATGATATATTTTGGTGAACAGAAGTTCTTAGTTTCAATATAGTACAACTTACCTTTTTTTTTTTCTGTAGGTTAGTAGCTAGTTTTTAGTTTGTAGTTTTGTAGTCTTTTGAATATTAATTTAAAAAACTTTGTCCACACAAAGATCATGAAGATATTCTTATATTTTCTTCTGGAAGTTTTATAGTTTTACCTTTCTCTTTTAGGTCTGTGATCTATCTTGAATTAATTTTTGTTAGTGGTTAGTGAAATTGAGGTCAAGGTTCACTGTCTTTTTGTACTGGTTTCCAATGGGCTGGCACTATTATTTGAAAAGACTGTCTTTTCTCCCACACGTTTGCAGTGGTGTCATTTTCATAAACCAAGTGACTGTATATGTGTGGATCTATTTTTGGACTTTGTCTTACTGGTCTAGATTGTCACACTATCACTTTGTAGTAAATCTTGAAATCTGCCAGTGTAAATCTTTCAACTTTGTTCATGAAAATGGAACCTGACTATTCTAGGTCCTTTGCATTCCCATATAAATTGTAGATCAGCTTGTCACCACGAAAAAAGCTTGCTGGAATTTTGATTGGGATTGCATTGGCTATACAGATTAATTTGGGTAGAATTTTTGTCATAACAATATTGAGTCTCACAAACTGATGTATTTCTTCTTTTATTTACATCTTTAAAATTTTTTCCTTATTGTTTTTTAGTTTTCAGGGTAGATATTTATTCATTAGCATCTGATCTTTTCTTATATACTAAATAGTTTCATAAATGTATTTTCCATTTGTTATTACTACATAGAAATACAATATAAAAGTCTTGAATTTGTATCAGCCAACCATTCTAAATTCACTTATTTATTTAGTTGCTTGTTTGTAGATTCCTTTACATCTTCTATGTACATAATCATGTTATCTGTGAGTAAAGATAATTTTACTTCCTTCTAGTCTTTATACTTTCTTACCCTTTTATTGCATTATAATGGTTAGAACCTCTAAAATAATATCGAATAGAAGAATGATATTGGACAATCTTGTTTTCTCCCCAGTTTCAGAGGAAAATATTCAATATTTTACCATGAAGATTGATATTAGCTGTAGATGATGTGTGTGTGTGTGTGTTTTGTATTAGATATCTTTTATCATATTAAGGAATTTCCTTTCCATTCCCAGATTGCTGAGAGGTTTTTGAAATGATGAATGAGTTAAATTTTATCAGACACTTTTTCTGCATCTATTGAAATGATCGTAAGATTTCTTTTTTATTTTTTAACATAATGAGGTGCTTTGGTTTATTTCTGAATGTTGAACCAACATTGTATTCTTGGGATTAACTCCACTTGGTCATATATGTTACTCTGTTTATATGTTGCTGGATTTACGTTGCTAAATCATTATTATTTTTAGAATTTTCATCTATGTTCATGAGAGGTGTTGGTTTGTGATTTTTCTTTTCTCATAATGTCCATGTCAGGTATTGATATTTAGGTTATGCTGGCCTCATATGACTTAATATTTCCCTTTTCACTATTTGCTGAAAAAAAGTATGTAAGATTGGTTTCCGCTACTTTTAATTTGTATGATCGCCTTTTCCCCCCCTCTTATAAAGTTTTTGAAGTAGTCATTAAAATAGGGTATGATTGTCTTCTTTTTCAGTTGAGAAAACTGAAGCTTAGAGAAGTGAAACAGGAATAGGCAGCTGGTAATTACTGAGCTGGTAAGCCAGTTCTTACTTCAAAGCCCTTGCTGCGTAATGCACATGGAGGAAAATGACTGACCAAGTGGTCATATGCAGGTCTTAAGAAATACTAGAAGCTGGTTTTTTTGAAAACTTAGAAAAGTTTTTTTGAAAACTTACTTCCTGCTAGTGTAAGAATCACATTCTTGATGACCCGCCTGTTAGCTGTTTGTGATGAAAAGTCCATCCATTCCAAAACTGAACAAATCGGTTTTATTTCTCTGTGGGAACAAATGGTTACTTGGAATTTACTGGAACTCCTTTTTATTCCCAAATCCACATAGTCCTGGCAAAAATTCTTTGGCTTTGTAGAAGTTAAGATAGTTAGTTCCAACCTTGATTTTTTTCAGCATATGGTAGATTAACAGAGTTGGCTCATCCTATACTAACAGGTCCACGGATGCAGGAAAAAGCTTCATATTAGGGAAATATAAGGTGAATTTCAAGACTTCTCTAGTACTTTATTTTTCCCCAAGTTCAATTATTCTCATCAGAGAGGCTTTCTTATAAAAAGAAATTTTAACTAATTTTATGTGGAAGCGTCTTTTCCTTCTGTTAGGTGATACAAAATACACGAAAAGGTGTACCTTACTTGTTGATTACTACAGAGTTCAGGTTTTCAAACAAGTATTTACTAATGACTTCTCATCCAATAGCTATTTGCATTTTATTTTTAGGATTGTATTGGAAATGGCTGACTCCTTTATGAGTTTGAGCAAGTTGTAATGTTGTTTAGTCACTAAAATTCATACTGTGCCAATAACATTATTTTATTTCCTTCATATTAAAGCCTCAATAAGTTTGTCTCATTTCCAGTTAACTTAATTAGAAAGTCTGGCTCCTTTTGAAACAGCTTCTCATTTTTAAAGCATAAAATGTTATTTAGTGAAACCTATAAAAGAATATTAGAGAAAGTAAGTTCTTTTTAGGAAATAATGTTCTGTGTTAATAAAATCTCAGGATTTTAGAGCTAAGAATTATTTTCAAGAGGTCATTTAATCCTTCTAGTACTTGTGATATTTCTATCTCAATGAGATCATTTTCTTGACAAATACTGTATTTATTGCCTTCTAAAATCCTTTATTAATTATGGATGCCTCCAACAATGGAGACACAGATTTAAAGGAATAGATATTATTTTCAGCCTTGGTCACCTTAAAAATTGGAGTTAAAGTGTTGGCCAGCTTGTGTTTTCCTACCCCTCAGTTCTGCTAGTAATAGATCTTTATTCTCTTGCTCTTCTATAGGTATGATTGGTTAATATGTGGACTCTAATATTTAGTAAGGTTACTTATTAGTATGAGAATTAACGGTTTTATTTTGGTTTTTATATAAAGCTAGACATGAATGTACTGGATGTTAATTGTATGTGCTGAATAATAAAAGTTTAACTTTGGGAGGTTCATTATATTAGTTGAATTGGAAATACTTGTTCTATAAGTTGTATTAAAATTCTGAGATAGGTAAAGAGGAAGTTAATTGATTTTATTATAATAATGCTGTGAAATAGGAAAAATAAAAAAATATTAAGGTAAATTATCAAAAATAAGTACAAAGGAATATTTTAATGTTGAATTACTTATGAGCTGACAAACTATCATTACTTGCTTAAGATTAACAGCATAATACAATGTTTTAAAAACTAGCCTAGAAAAGGCTTGCCAGTTTTTCACATTTTTAAGATATTATTTCTTAAAATATTTGCTGGAAAAAAAGATTACTAAAATTCCAGGTGAAGTTTTCCCTCCTAATTAAGTTTTCCTTTTTTTCCTCTCTCTGTTCTCACTTCTAATGTTCAATGATACTGGTGTTGGCGGGATTTCCTAATAAGAGTGAATTTATACTCCTATTGTAGATGTTCTGATGTCATGTCTTTTTCTGTATTTTACCATGGTTCAGTTCTTTTCTGGGAATCTGACACAGTGAAAAGATAACAGGTTAGCTTCAGAGAAAAGAGATGAAACTGAGACTAAAAGTGGTTAAATATATACTAGTTAGTTACCAGTTACTATTATTAATGGTAAATTTTAAATTTGTACTGGCTATTTCTTGTTTTTTAGGAGCCCTGCTTAGGGTATCTCCTTTGGTCATTTAGTTAACAGATCCAAGTATCTGTTATGTACATAACATTTCTATGAGCATCCAACTCATTGATTGTGCTCAAGTGTTAGTAACCAGTATGAATATTAATTTAGTAAAACATATATCACTTAATCTTCCCTACATATAGAACTTAATCTTCCCCAAAATTTTATTTTGTGTATTTTAATGGAAAAAAAATAAATGAACATATTCACATTCTAGCTGTCTTCCATCAGCATGAATGAATAGGTTTAACTATATTTTCAGTTACCATTTTCTTAAGTTTTATTGAATGAGATGGCTAAACTCATTAGATATTATCTGTGACAATTACTTATACCATCTCTGTACAACTGATAATCACAAGTAGTTTCAAAAGCTTGAAAAATTTTAACATAAAATTTCTGTTTAGTTTTTATAATACATTTTTATTTCTTTCAAGGCAAACATGCACGTTAAAAACAAAATAGTACTAAAACACTTAAAAACAAGAATTGCAGTCCTCTTTCTAGTTCTTCCCCATTCTCTAATCCTGCTCCCCAGATATAATCACGCCAAATTATTTTCACTGTTTCTTATGGTATTTACATATATAATTTAAAATAACATAACTCTTTTGCCAATTTCTTGGTTTAAGCAAATCTTGTATGGTAATTGAGAATTTAGTTCTCTTATAATCCTTCCCTTACACTCTTCTTCCATTCTCTTATAGGAGCTATGTCACTCTCTTAAGGTCTATGTTTGTTATTTGCATTCTTTGATTATGGAAATACTGTTTACTTGTTGAAGTAAGTAGTCCCCCCGCCCCCCACCCCTTTTTTAGCATCAGTGTTATTATTAAAAAGTTAAAAGCCATTCTGATTTCCCTCTGGAAGTTTTTAGGATTTTCTTTTTTTTTAAAATAAATTTTATTGGGGAATATTGGGGAACCAGTGTGTTTCTCCAGGGCCCATCAGCTCCAAGTCGTTGTCCTTCCATCCTGTTGTGGAGGGCGCATTCACCGTTTTCAATCTTTAGTTGCAGGTGGCACAGCCCACCATCCCATGGGAGAACTGAACTGGCAACCTTGTTAAGAGCTTAAGCTCTAACCAACTTAACCATCCGGCTGCCCCTCCGGAAGCTCAGCGGCAGCTTGTTGTCTTCAATCTAGTTGTGGAGGGCGCAGCTCACTGGCCCATGTGGGAATTGAACCGGCAACCCTGTTGTTCAGAGCTTACGCTCTAACCAACTGAGCCATCCAGCCACCCTAGGATTTTCTTTACCCTGATGTTCACAGGTTTTGTGATGTGCCTGCTATATGTCTTTTTTTCAATCGTGTTGATAGTTGACGGGTCTTTTTGTTTAGATTCATAGGTTTTAATTTGGGGAAATTTTCCTATGATTTTTGGTAATTTCCACTTTTTCCTTTTTTCCATTTCTCTTTTATGGACTTTATGTTATTGGACGTTATATCTACTAGGTTAACATAGTATCTTCTAGATTAATTGCCTCATTTTTAAAAATCTTTTTTTTCTCCCAAAGTCCACCTTTCAGTTTTATTTTTGTTGTCTTTCACTTCATCTTCTTATTCTTCTACTGAATTATAAAATTTTTGTTACTACAGTTATAATTTCTCAGAGGACATTCTTGTTCTCTGTTTCCATTTTAATATTAATTTTGTTTCACGGCTGCAATATTTACTCTTATCTTTCTGAGATGATTAATAATAACCATAATTTATTGATGTTTTCTTCTGTTTCTTTTTTTCTCCCAGTTTCTAATTTTTTGTGTGGCTCATTTTGGCCTTCCTATTTCTTAGTTCTCTCAAAAGTAGACTCTTAAGATACTTTATCTTTGGTTAATTTGGGAGCTGATTCCAGCAATTATAATGAGCGAATAGGAAAAATTAGACAGGAAGAGAGGAAAGGGAATGAAGTGTGTATTGATTGAGAGGCTTACCCCTGTGGGGAGCTAGGGCTAAGTATTACTGGAGACCCTCAGAGATAACTCTGTGCTGTAGAACTGTGCTGTCCAATACTAACCACTAGCTACATATGGTTATTTAAATTTCAATGAAATAAAATTAAAAAATCAGTTTTTAGTTATAGTAGCCACATTTCAAGTGTTCAGTACTCAATTCTAGCTAGTGGTTACCATATTGGACAATATAAATATGGAACTTTTCCATACTGGTTTAGAACTTACCTCAGAATTGTCTGTCCTACTACTGAGGTGTGGGAAAGCTGGACTCTTTATCTACTGACATCTGTCCCTTATTGGTTAAAGGTAGCTTCTAGAGTTGTTGTTAATTCCCTGTCACTTCTGGCCTGCCTCTTACAGGGGCTGTGTCAGTCTGCTATCACACCTCTTTTTACTAGATACCTGCTGACATCAAATACTGAGTTTCTCTAGCTCATTTTTTCCAAAGACCAAAATTCTGGTCTCCCAACCTGTGGAAAGTAGTCATTTGACTGAGTATGGTGGAGTTAGTCTCTTATCAGTATATATATGTGGGTTTTCAACCAAACTCTTCAGGTTTTAGTGGGAACTCTTACCCCAATATTCCCTGGCAAATGGAATCTTCAAGTTTTAATTCTTTGGAGGGTTCGATGGAATAAATTTACTTCTTATTCTTATCTCTGATTGTAGGAATGATTATGCATGCAACTTCAACCTTTTTGATTTGCAAATTACCACTCATTTGGAACTTAAGAAAAATTATGATGTATAGTGTTTCAAACTTATGGAAAAGCATTAGGGAAAATATACTTGCAATTTTTGTAATGACGGGATAAACCCAACTAGGGTTTCTGGTTTGTGCGTGCGTGTGTGTGTGTTTTATGCCAAGACTCTTATTTGCATTTCAGGAGACTTGTCACCACTCACTGATATCAAGGCTGTTGAGATTGTATTGATTTTTCTCTTCCATTTGGCTGTGTTTAGTTTGCTAATATTTTATTGAGACTTTTTGTGTCTATTTGCATAAGAGATCTTGGCATATATTATTATCTTGTAACATCTATTCTCATCTGGTTTTGACGTCAAGGTAATACTAGACTTACAGAAAAAAGTCAGTGAGTAACAGTTTGTACAAAGTTAAAATTTGTTATTCCATAAATGCTTGGCTAAACTATGCAGTTTGGGCCTAGTTGTATTTGTGTGTGTGTGTGTGTCACACTCCTTTATGCAGTTTGGGCCTAGTTGTATTTATGTGTGTGTGTGTCACACTCCTTTCTTCTGTTTTAATATTTTTCTTCCTAAAATATACTTTAAAAAATAGTTCATTTAGTTATGGTCTGTTAGTGGAAATCTCATTTTGTGTGTCTGAAAGTTTCTTTTTCAAAACTCTTACTCTTGAATAAAGTTTAGCTGGGTATTTAATTGTAGATTGACAGTATTTTCTCCTGAGGTGTTTTGTTTGTTTGTTTTGTTTTTCTTTTGAAAATTTTCCTTTTTAAGTTTGGTATGAAGACCAGGTGGCTTGTTAATGCCCAAATCTTACTTAAATATTAGGTCTATAGATCTAACAAGTGGAAACTAATTTTGAAAATGGACATTCCAGTTTCAAATTAGATACCAGCAATATTTATGACAACAAGAACTTTACAGTGTCATTTTTCTTTAATTTTAACAGCAAGAAGTTTTTCAAATGCTTGAACCAGCAGTTCTGAATCATGACTTCTATTAGAAACTATTGATTTAATTGGTTTGGGATGGGAGGGCCAGTCCTGGATTATCTTTTAATGTGCCTCCAATTAATTCTAATATATAGACAAGGCACTGAGTTACACACTGATCTGTACATTCAGTGAAATCCTAATACAAATTCCAACAGTCTTTCAAGAAATTGGTCATCTAATTGTGCATTTATATGGAAAGACGAATAGTCAAAGCAGCAATAGATGGAAGAACACAGTTGGATTTATACTACCTGATTTCAGAATTTACTTAGATACAGTGTGGTGGCATACACATTATGGATCAGTGGAATAGAACTGAGTGCCCAGAAATAGATCCACATACGTAAGGTCAGTTGATTTTTGGCAAAGGTGTCTGCGTAATTCAAGGGAGGAAGTTATAGTGTTTTCAATAAACATACTGTAACAACTGTACAGTCTGTGTGGGGGGAAAAAAATGAACAATGACTCTTACCTCATACCATGCATAAAAAAGGGTTGTAGATCAAAATTTAAAAACAAAAAAAACCTATAAAACATCTATAAGAAAACACTAAACATAAAAAACACAAGCCATAAAAGAAAAATAAATAAACTGATTTTTAACAAAATTAAAAACTCTTGTTCTTTGAAAGCTATCAGTAAGAAAATAAAAAGGTAGGGCCGCCCGGTGGCTCAGGCGCTTAGAGCTCCATGCTCCTAACTCCGAAGGCTGCCGGTTCGATTCCCACATGGGCCAGTGGGCTCTCAACCACAAGGCTGCCAGTTCAATTCCTCAAGGCCCGCAAGGGATGGTGGGCAGCGACCCCTGAAACTAAGATTGAACACGGCACCTTGAGCTGAGCGGCCGCTGAGCTCCCAGATGGCTCAGTTGGTTGGAGTGCGTCCTCTCAACCACAAGGTTGCCGGTTCGACTCCCGCAAGGGATGGTGGGCTGCACCCCCTGCAACTATGAACCGCAACTGGACCTGGAGCTGAACTGCACCCTCCACAACTAAGACTGAAAGGACAACTTGAAGCTGAAACGGCACCCTCCACAACTAAGATTGAAAGGACAACAACTTGACTTGGAAAAACGTCCTGGAAGTACACACTGTTCCCCAATAAAGTCCTGTTCCCCTTCCCCAATAAAATCTTTAAAAAGAAAAAAAAAAGAAAAAAATGAAAATAAAAAGGTAAACCCTAACATGGGAAAAATATTCATAATACATACGAGTATACCTGACAAATGACTTCTATCTAGAACATTTACAGAATTCTTACAACTCAATAAAAAGAATACTTGAATAAAATGTAATTTATTGACCTGATTTCTATTGATAAATATGTAGGTTGTTTCCAGTTTCCTTGTAAGTTTATCCATAGGTATATGTCTTTAAGAGTTTTAAAACATTGCCAAATTGTCTTTCAAAACAGACTCAAACTGAAACAACTGCTCTTCCTGGGCCTTGAGAATGCAGTGTTCAGACTGGAACTCAACCATCGCTCTCTTAAGTTTCCAGCTTGCTAACTACCCTGCAGATCTTGCAAACCTCCATAATTATATGAGACAATTCCTTATAACACATCTTTTTATATCTGTATATTTCCTATTCTATTTCTCTGGAGCACCTGGACTAATACAGGGTGACTCAGAAAGATATCATGGAGGAGGTGGAATTTAAACCACAGGCTGAACTATTGTATCAGCAGCATTTTACTAGGTAAATATGGTAAAGAAAAACACTACAGGTAGAGGAAATAGAATCTATGATGGGAGCAATCACAAGTAGCATAGTTTGGCTGGAGTTCTGGTTGTTTTCTCCTGCTCTTTTGCTTTCAAAAGAGTTGAGGGAGAACACCAATTTTACCACAACCTCGCTAGTACTGGCTGGTGGTAATGGTGGTGGTGGTGGTATGTTGTGTGTACCTTTTTTTGTAATGACTGTAGCAGGTTGGTTGATCATAGGTTAAAGAGGAAGCCTACTTTCTCAGCATCCTAGTTAATCTAACATGTGATCATTTTTCCTTGATTTGCCATGCTCTAGTCCAGGAGAGGGGATGGGTAGACTCAGAGAGACTGTATAAATGTGTCTGCATGTGCATGTGTGTTGTTATTTGTACTTGTCTTGGCAGGTTGCAAAGTGAACATGATGAAATTCTTCCTTTGTCCTTTTTAAAGCTTGTTTTTATACTTGTGGATATAAATTACAGAAAGGCAAAAGTTTGTATAGCTTTGAAATTCATGTTTATTATTGAGCCCTTGAAATATGGCTAGTGTGGCTGAGAAATGAAGTTTAAAGTTTTATTTAATTTTAATTAATTTAATTTAAATTGTCACGTATGGGTAGTGCTACTGTATGAGACAACACAGTTTTAGACCTTAAGAAGCTTTGACTTCTTTCCAGCTCTGTGGTGTTGAGGTCTGACCAAGCAGTATTTTTATTCACATACAGTAAAGTAAACACATCTAAAACAATATTATTTTAAATTTATTTAAATGTTATTGGTAGTTACACAGTAAATGAATTTTGTCATTTACTTTAGAATGCTCTTCTTCCATAGCTTGCTCCCTCACTTCATACCAATTTCTGTTCAGGTGTGATCATATAAGAGAGGTTTCCCCTGACCATCCTATATAAATAAGCCCCTTTTATGCCTGCCTATCATTCTGTATATACTTAACCCACTTTAATATTTCTTCATTTCACTTGCCATTGTACGAGGTGTTATCAAGAGATACAGTGAATGTTTAAATAAAAAAAAATTATTACAGTAGAAGACACATTGCCATTAATCCCCCTCAAAATACTCCCCCTCGCTTCAAACACACTGATCCCATTGTTCTTGCCATTTTCTGAAGCTGTTCTGGAAGTCCTCTTTTGTGAGTATGTTTAGTTGCACTGTCGTGGCTACCTCAATGTCCAGAATCGATTCAAAACGATTACCTTTCATGGTCATTTTTACTTTGGAGAGAGCCAGAAGTTGCACAGTGCCAGATCCAGTGAATAAGGTGTATGAGGACACATCGTAATGTTTTTATTTGACAGAAATCGACGTGCCAGAAGCGATGTGTGACACGGAGCCTTTCCATTGTGATAAAAAAACTATGGTGAATACCGATGCCAAGTCCCATCCAACAGAAAGACAGGGATCTTCCATACGGGAAGTGGCGCGTTGAACCTTAGTAACAGTGTGTGACAAGTTTCATCTTGTTCTGTGCAGTCAGTCGGGTGTGAGCTATGGTTGCGAGAAGATGTGTTTTAAAATGTACCGTAAATCATCCTCCATCATGACAATGCTTCATGTCACACATCGCTTCTGGTATAAGGCAATTTCTGTCAATAAAAACATTACAGTGTGTCCTCATCCATCTTATTTACTAGATCTCGCACTGGGTGACTTTTGGCTCTTCCCCAAAGTCAAAAGAATTCAGGACATCGAGGAAGCCACAACAGCGTAACTAAAGACACTCACGAAAGAGGACTTCCAGAACTGCTTCAGAAAGTGGCAAGAACAATGGGATAAGTGTGTTTGAAGTGAGGGGGAGTATTTTGAGTGGGAAGCAATGTGTCTTTTACTGTAATAATTATTTTTTATTTAAACAGTCACCGTATTGTTTGATCACATCTCATGTTTATTATCTTTCTTCCTGTCTAGAATGCAAAGACTTTGTCTTACTTATCTCTGTATCCCAATAGCCTAGAATAATGCCTGGTACATAACATGTGTTCAATAAATATTTGTTAAATGAATGCATATATAAGTCTAAAGCTCAGGGGGAAAATTCAGTGTTGAAATGTAGATTCAGGTGTCAGCATATAGATGGTTTTTTTTGGGGGAAGGGGAACAGGACTTTATTGGGGAACAGTGTGTACTTCCAGGACTTTTTTCCAAGTCAAGTTGTTCTCCTTTCAGTCTTAGTTGTGGAGGGTGCCCTTCAGCTTCAAGTTGTTGTCCTTTTAGTCTTAGTTTTCGAGGGCGCAGCTCAGCTCCAGGTCCAGTTGCCGTTGCTAGTTGCAGGGGGCCCAGCCCACCATTCCTTGCGGGAGTCGAGGAATCGAACTGTCGAACCAGCAGCCTTTGGAGTTAGGAGCGTGGAGCTTTAACCGCCTGAGCCACCGGGCCAGGCCTATAGATGGTTTTTAAAACCTTAAGGCTGGATGAGATTATCAAGGAACAGTGTGTAGCCATACCTGAAAAGGGACCCAGATTTAAGCCTTGGGCTACTTCTCCAATTATAACTCAGACTAGGAGGACCCAGAAAATTAGGAGGAATGCCAGAAGAGATATATCATTGAAAGAAAGAGAGGAAATGTTCTAAGGACACAACTGTATTGAATGATGTTGAGAGGCTGACCAAGATGAGGTTTGTGAATTAAGTTTTGGATTTGGCAAGATGAAGCTTGTTTTGTAGCCTTCAGGAGATGTTTCAGTGGAATGGTTGGGATAGAAACCAGATTTTAGTGGAAAAGTAAATGAAAGGCAAGAAGTAGAAAGAACAAAGTAGAGAATACTTTTGAGAAGTTTTGCTGTAAAGGGGAATAGAGAATTGGGTGATTACTGAAGGAAGGAAATGGAGTCAAAGAAGGACTTAAGTATTTTCCAGAATTTTCTGAGTTTTGGATCCATTCATTTTGGTTAGCTCCTCTTATGTTGCTATCTGGCTGTCATCAGTTAACTAGACTGAAGTGACAAAGCCTAGCTTCCTCACCAAACCTTCTACCTACCAAGGTGCTCTTTCTTCCTCCATTTCATTAGAATCCTTTGTAAATGCTTCCTGTTTCTTTAAATGATAACTCTTTAGTAAATTAAGCTTTTTCAACTCTACATTTCTTGAAGATTTTATTGTGTTGTATAACCATCATAGTTTCAAGTGTCAATAATAGTAATAGTGATTGTAATAAGATGCTAATGTACATTGAAATTTACCATACATGGGATTATTTGAAGAGATTTACATGTGTTGATTGAGTTAATATGCAAAACAACCCTGGGATACAGGTACTATTAATATTCTCAACAGAGGACGCAGGGAAATGAGATAGAGAGTTTTAACTAATTTCCTCAAGGTTATACAGTTAGTAAGTGGCTATCTGTGTGGTTGTGTTAGCCATTATACTGTTCTGTCTCTACAATAACAAATCTCTCATCTTCCAGCTATGTTAAATAAATTTGACATTGGTGAATCGTTTTGGTAGTCAAGAATTCCTCTTTGCTTTTATATGATATGGATGTGTATTTTGGACTGGGTTATTAGTAATTTCATTATTTTCACAATAATCAGGTTTTAGAGCTAAATGGGACATAATTAAATAATGACTGGAATAAAATTTACGAATCACAGACCTCTTTCCTAAATTGAATTTTTTTCCATTTCTTTTTTGGCCTACCTCTGTTGGCTGTGAACTTTAGTTTTCAATTTATTTGTGCTGATAACAGTAAGCAGTATTTATTCCATGAGTAATTTTACTAATGTTCAAGGCTTACCATTTCCAGAATATCAGAGTAGCCATGATCAAGTTTACAATTCTTAAATACGCTCGTTTGGATTCATGACATTCCATTTTGACAGTGATAAAAAGCACGCTCATAGGCGTCATTGAAAAGGAATGTCAGAACTGTTTATGTAATAGTTCTACAAGTTTCTTTCATTTATCTAACATAGAAAGGTCTATCAACATACTTACTATAAAGTTTATAGTATGTGAGTATGTTTTCATAAGGTTGGTTATTAGTAATATGCTTAAGAGGCAAATAAAAGAGTTTTTAGGAATTTAAGTTTTAGAGCTATTTTAGTTTATTTAAGTAAGTTTTTATGCTTTGTGAAAGTTACTAACACTTAAAACTTAATGAAAACATTTTTACTGTTACAATTGTGAAGAAATTGCAAGAACCTAGATTTAGTCAATACTTTTCATGCTAAATTATAAAGAATGCGAGAGGCAATGGGGAGGAGCTGAGAAGATGAGAGACAAGGAAGAGGAAGTAACTTTTTTTGAGCATCTGTTGTATTCTAGGCAACTCAGTAGTAGGGTTTTTACTTACATTATCTCATTTAATTCTC
This sequence comes from Rhinolophus sinicus, assembly GCF_036562045.2. Lineage (NCBI taxonomy): Eukaryota > Metazoa > Chordata > Mammalia > Chiroptera > Rhinolophidae > Rhinolophus > Rhinolophus sinicus. The sequence continues at coordinate 129,480,137 of NC_133756.1, forward strand.
ATGGAAGTCTTGCCGGTAGGTATTATCATTTCCCTTTTACAGACAAGGAAACTGATGTTGCCAAGTTTATCCTGATAGAAGATCACACAGATAGAACCAGAATTCAAATCTAGATCTAGATACTCAAGCCCAGTCTATACTCTTGCTTCATGGAGTTGTCCTTGGACTTTTTTAAGCAGAAAATTATTTCATGTTATAGCAGAATTTCTACGATATTTATTTAAATTGTTATTCAATTAGCTATCATAAACATCAAGTTATTACACTATGTCTGTAAAAGCTTGCAGATCTTTTCAAATATAAGTATACTGGGTTGCATAAGTGCCTCATCTCCGAGAGTGGTATAGAATAATTAAGTCATTAGACCTCTCACATATGCACGGTCATTGATTCTTTCCAAGCTCTGATAGCAGTGTACTTCCAGACCTTGCTCACTGCCACACTGAAGATACCCACGAGCAACCTTATCTTTACACCCATCCAAATTCATTTCTCTTCCGTAGGAGTCTCTGAGTTAGAGAACCCTCCCTATTACTTCTGATATATTTTCAGATAAGGACAAGATCAGACATTTCTTGGAGATAGTTTCCACAGCATTTACCTCAGAATAGCAACAGTAAATGTCAGTTAGTGACTGATCTGGATAAATAAGAAAGCATCCCAAGCCTTTTGTTGATCACATTCATAGCTCAATTGTTTTAGGAATTTCAAATAAAATAATAGTAATGTATTAATCTGATGGTTCTTTTTAAAATTAATTTGAATATACTGGCTTTTATGTTTATTCTTTTTTTGCATTTTATAACATTTCAAAGATCACATTGTGCTTATTTTCCTAGTGACCTCTGACCAAAAGCAATAAAGTTCTGTCCTGGATGGAACTTGGCTAGTTGTAGATTCTCAAATTAATAAGGAATTTTGCTGTAATGAAAATAAGTCATGTTTTTCACTGCCACCTTTGCTTACTTTGTTTTATTGGTTGCAGAAATTAACTACTACATAATAAAAAACAAGATTTTATAATTTTTTTAATACTTTAATTTACAAAGCAAGAGTTTTGCTGAAACATTGGTAAGACCTAATTACTATGAGATAAATCTGATTGATATTCACAAGTTGATTGATCTAACTTTCAGGACTATCTCCATTGTAGAAAATATAATTAATCTTTATATGTAAGTACAGAAACAAATTTTGAGTGTCAAGTCACGATCTTTTGCTTTGCATTTATTTAATGGAGTATTCGAATGCTTTGTGATGAAAACCAATGCATGACTAAAATGATTGAATAATTTTTAAATAGAGGAATTAGGTTGCTGCATAAGTAATTGCGGTTTTTGCAATTATTTTAAACCGTAATTACTTTTGCACCAACTTAATATATAAAGTTCTTAGTTGCAAATAGGTCAACCCTGGCTGTTTTAAGAACTGGAAAAATTGCCAATATTGAGAAGCTCACAGAATCACTGGGAAGGTAGAAAATGAGGCTCAAAAAGGGACAAGAATAAGAGAAGTTAGGCAGCAGATAAAACCGCAACCAAAATAACAGCACATCAGTTTGTGGAATACATTACTGACCGCCACTAACAATAAATACTTGATTATTGTAGCCCATGAATGCCACCTCTGTCACCTCTGCCACTGCTACCTCAGAACCTTGATGGTGCTGCCATCAGTTTCCACCTGTTCTGAGAATGGATTCTTCGATGTTCCCCTCTATTACACCGTTATACCCCCAATTTAAAGGCCCATATAGGTATTTCTGAGTAGTTATTCTAAGGCCATATGCTAATGCTGTAACTGCAAGAATGGTTGGGAAGTGAATATTTCAGATCGTGTGGTGGACAGTAAGCTTTGCAGGGTATCAACACTCATCAGGTAGGGCATTTCTCGAGTGTAGGAAAGGAATTCATACATTGGGTGGCCCCAAACAGACAGATATATACTGCATTCTCTTTGTGACTGCGTCTAACTTCTTTTTATTCTTTTTATGAATTATTTTAACCTATGATTGCATGACAGAAAAGCCACAAGTGATTGTAAATTTTAGATTGAGAGATTTGGAGACATAGTGTGACTCTAAGATGTTCTTTGATATTTCAGGTTATTTTTCAATCTTATTTTTAGCTACCGTTTTGCAGTTTCTGTGAAGTCATGGTAGTATTGATAACAAACATACTGATGCTGATGTTTGAGAATTACCGCTTCACCATAGCCTTCTACTTCTGCTGAAAGATAGGATTTCCCTTAGGTATGTCCTCCCCTTTGTTCCTGGTTTGGGTAATATGCTCTGAAAGGACAATGGAAGGAGTTAAAAACTTCAGAGGCCAGGTTTGGGATCAGATGTGACCCCTGTCACTCTGTCATCATCATTTGGTGTCCCTAATTGCACAAAGTTAGCACTTCCAAGACAATGCTTTTTCAGCATCTATTGAACACTTACATTCTCTTCCTTTCACTTATTAATAAGGTGAAGTATACTAATAGGTTGCCCAATATTGAGTTATTCTTGAATTTCTGGAACGTATATGATTCTGTGTTTTATAAATTAGTTTTTATTAGGAAATATTTCAACCACACAGAAAAGTTAAAATAGTTCAATGAAAACCTGTATATCCTGTCTGCATTCAGTTGTTAACGTTTCACTGTATTTGCTGTTTTTTTCTACTTGAAACCATTAGGAATCATGAACTTCACCCTATATATACTTCAGCTGCATTCCTAGGAATAAGGACTCCAACATAATTGCAAACCCTTTATTATATCTAAGAAAATTAATAGTGATTCTATGTGATTTAATATCCAGTCTTTATGTAAGTTTTTCCAAAGGCCCCAAGAATATATTTTATGGCTTCAATTTTTTCCTAACCAGGCAACGTTTACATGTTACATGTTATTTCTCTTCCATTTTATTTAACCTAGAACCATACCCTGTCACTATCTTTTTTCCCAATGAAGTGACTTTTTGAAGAATCCAGGTCAGTCGTCTTGATACCGTCCTTGTTCTCAAAGAGATTTTTTTACTACTATAGAGACAAACATTAAACATGCAATTTCATGCCTAATTTTATCAATATGTAGAATTTATATAGGTGAGAAAACTGAGAAGTGGAGAGATTAAGTTGATTTTTCAAGATAACAAAATGTGTTTCAACTAGGTCTGATTTCAAAACACTATTTTAACTGTTATCAAGATACTTCTAATTTAAAAATGTTAAAGAAATTTTCAAGCTTGTAAAATTATAGTGAGATTTTTACTGATACATATTTCTTTTAAACTGCAGACAAATAATGTTTCTAGATAAGAAATAAAATCTTAAAAAACCACATTCTCTTAAGAACTGTCAGGCTATGGGGTTCTAAATAACCTACAGGTTACTTTGCAGATCACTTTGACTTAGAGGTGTTCTTGTGATACACTGTCTAATGAGTGGACTTCACTGGAGGGCTTTGTTTTAGAATTTCCTTTGTTTTCAGTTTTCGCAGAACTTTATCTACTCTTTTAATTTAAAAAAAAATTTGCTTACACATAATGTGTTACCTTGTAAGTAAGACCCCATTGGCAGTTCAGTTTTCTTTTAGCCAGTACTCAAACAATCACCTAGTACATATCAGGTATGTTAGTGATTCAAGAAAAATCCTACATATTTGTGATTCTTTCTGTCAGGAACCATTCTAGGCTGACAGGTGTTTTCTGTGGAGTATGGAGCCGCGAATAAATTCCGTAACTCATTCCAACTCTATACTTAGAGTTTAGCTACAGGTTTTAATTAATGTTTGCTTTGGACTTTGGGGCACAATAGTCTTATTTGTTGTGAGTGCCACAGCCAAAAAGACAGACATGTTAAATGCCTGGATCTTACATAAGAGGCGTTGAATTTAATTCATTTAATTTTTCTACAATACCTGCTTACTAGGTGCTGCTAAATCAAACTAATGTTTTCTCAATATGTTTAATTATTACAACATTTCTGCCATTAGAGCTAGATCAGTAAGCTTTTTTTGGCGGGGGGGGGGTTATTTAACCACATTGGCAGAGTAGATTATTAATATTGACTGAGCATTTACTTGGTATTCAAGCACAAGGACTGTAATAAGTGATGTATACCTGTTATCGTTTGTAATTCTTATAACAGTTTTTTGAAACCACTACTATTGTTAGCTCCATTTTTACAGATACAGGGCAAAGTTAAAACTTTGCCAGGGTCACACAGCTGTTAAGTAGCACAGTCTAGATTTGAACTCAGCTCTGGGGGAAGACTGACGTTATTGCATTGCTACTGCAACGACTACCTATTCAACTATCCTACAGTTGAGGAGACTAGGTTACAAAGAGGCTAGGTAATTTTCTCTCAAAGGACTTGATTGACTACTTGGCTCACCAGCTAGTCAATAAATTTCTCTAGAATAAATAAGAACGTGCTGCCACTCATGATGCTGCTAAAGGAACAGCTGTTAACAAAACTCCATTAGCCTGATATATTTCATATACGAAAGTAACATAAACAGTTTTTTTAAAAGCATGAAAACTTAAAACACCTAGATCTTAAAAAGCAGTATCGTTTATAACTGTGATTTGAAAATTGCTTTACTGAGATGCTATTACACAGGGATAAGAACCGTTTCCTGCTTGTGCTGTTCAGTCTGAAATGAGCTAACCTTCCATATTGCTCCCCCTACTTCCCCACCCTTATGCTTTCTTCCCCCTTTTCTTCTTTCCTATTTTGGAATAATCAAACTATTGAATAGGCTGTGGTACTACAAACCAAGGAAATATATGTAAAGAAAAGACAAGGAAGAAACATGGAAAGGAAGAAAATAGGAGTAAAAAAGACTTGATAATGGTAACACATCACCAAAAATTGTCTCGTATTGTTTGGTTATGTTCTTGGTTAAAAAAAATTTTTCAGAGATGTGGAAACCGAGTCAAATTTTGTTCTGGTCTCTTTCTTTGAAAACTGAGTGGCAAGTGGCCTCAAATCTACTGTTTTCTGAAATATGTACATTTCATGTTTGAAATGTACCATTGTGGAATAAAGTTCATTTCTGATGTAATATATCTGACCTTCCTCATCTTGTGGCATTTCTCTTTTCTTGAAACACGTGTTTGTCATTACTATGTGTTTTAGAAAATCTCTAGGCATTCATTCAGGAAAAGAAACCAACCAAATTGAATCTACAAGGTGTGATCAAAAGATATAGTGGATGTTTAAATAATAAAAAAAATTATTACAGTAAAAGACACATTGCCATTAATCCCCCTCAAAATACCCCCCCCCCCTCACTTCAAACACACTTATCCCATCATTCTTGCCACTTTCTGAAGCAGTTCTGGAAGTCCTCTTTCGTGAGTGTCTTTACTTCATCCTCCATCATGACAACACTCTGTGTCACACATCGCTTTTGGTACAGCAAGCTCTGTCAAATAAAAACATTATGGTGTGTCCTCATCCACCTTATTCACTGGATCTGGCACCATGTGACTTCTGGCTCTTCCCACAAGTCAAAACGACCATGAAAGGAAAACATTTTGAATCGAGTCAGGACATTGAGGCAGCCACGACAGCACAACTAAAGAGGACTTCCAGAATTGCTTCAGAACATGGCAAGAAAGATGGGATAAATGTGTTTGAAGCTAGGGGGAGTATTTTGAGGGGGATTAATGGCAATGTGTCTTTTACTGTAATAAATTTTTTTTATTTAAACATTCATCGTATTGTTTGATCATATACTTCAGACAATCAGAATCAATGTTAGAATCAGTAATATGCCTAATGTTTCTTGCTATGATCAGAATCTCTATTCTTCATTTGTTAAGGTGCAGCTTTCCTTTGGCTGAATTTTAAAATCCACTGTTGCTTCCACCTGACTGGATTCTTATGTTTATAGACTGAACCTTTCAAGTGAATTTATTTTAATCTTAAAATTAAATAATTACTTCAGTCTGCGTCACATGACTCAGGTTGCAGTTTATTGAATTTTAAGAAACATACAGAATAATTAAGTTTTGCAAATTTGTTTTAATACTTCTGTTGAAAAATCTTTGAAGTGTATTACATACATACCTTAGTTTAATAACCACAATATACTCTGGTATTTAATTTTTCTTGGTAATAGAGGACTTTGACTATTAATTAATATAGTAAATATTAAACTATTATAAAATGTACCCACAAGGGACTTCCTAGTACAGTGGTCTCATTTTAGGCCAATAGCGTCATACAGATGGGAAACAATGTATGCAGAGGTCATGTGACTTGCCTAAGGTCCCACGGTTAGTAAATAACAGAGCTAAGCCTTTGGGCTCCTGATGAAGTGCCTTTGTTCATTACACTCTATGATTTCAATGCATACAGAAGTCATGAGATAGTAGATCAGCTTCTAATCCTAGTACTACTGCTACGCTAGGTATTTTGAGTAAACTCTCGTTACTCTCCTATAGGTAGTCTATCATAAAAAGCAGAGTGAAGAAAGCACAAGTATACAAATCATGGAATTGAGAACTAAGAGGGAGCCTTAGCGTTTTAGTGCAGTGAGTGGTCCCCATAACTGGCTACACCTCAGAATCAGATGAGTAACATTTAAACATGCTATTCCCTGTACCCACTCCCGGAGATTCTGATTCAGTAGGCTTCATGTGGAGTCTAGGGATTTATACCTTTTTAAAAGGTTTCCCAAATGGTTCTCAAAGTTGAGGAAGCTCTGATAGCCTATTCCTTTGTTTCATGGGTAAGAAAGCTAAAAGCCAGAAAGGTGAACATAGTGCTTAGTAAGCGGTAAAACTTGGAGTGAAAGGGGTTCTCTTGACTCTTAGCCTAGTGCTTTTTCCTTATGTCCACTACTTACATATGACGTCCTAGATGTTATCTCTCACCTGAGACATTTATAGGTACTCCATGAGCATTATAATACTGAAGAAAAGGTAATAATGACAATATAACTTTTTGTCAATTTTTTTCTCTATTATGAAAATCATTTTGTATTTCATTGATATTTACAACTGTGTGACTTTAGCCTCCTTTTGGTATCAGTCCACTTTCCTGCCTCATTTACATTTTTGTTGTTTGGCAATAATTTGTGATAGTGTATTTTCGGCCCTCAACATTGACTTGAAAGCTTTAAAATTCTTCTTCAGAAGATGATCCTTAAATTGAATGGATTTTATAACCAACTGTAGAACATGGAAAAAGTAGTTAAATGATAGACTTTCTTGTGGTTGAGCAGTTTGCAATCTGGTAACTGTGTCTGGGAAACTGTATTGATTGGTAGTAACTGGTATTAATTTGCTGATAAAAACCAAATCATATGTCTCACCAGAAAGAGAGAACACAGTAGTTAGAAGGAGGCTCATAATTAAAGTGGCTATCACTTACTGAACTCTTAATATGTACCAAGCATTGTATTAAGTGCTTTGCAGACATTATTTAATCCTTTACAATAATTCTTGGAGATAACTGCCCTATGGGAGATTTTTTTTTTCAAGGTACAGTCCACAGAGGAAGTATGCTAGATCTTTTTGATAAAAAGTATGTGTTATTATTATTATTATTAGAAAACAAAGATTTATAATGTTTAAACAACTTTCCCTTAGTCACGTGTTTAGCATAGTCACATCTGGGACTTGAACTCTGCTCTGACTTCAAAGTCAGTGGGGCCTGATGACTGTCATCGATGTAGTTTTTATTTAGCAAACACTTATGGGGTACCTCCTCTGTGTTTGACATAGTACTAAACCTTAAAAGATCAGAAGTGACAGGGTACTTTACCTCTGAGATTAATACACGTAGTAATCCTGGAGTCACTAGTTAGTAACACAGTTCTTGTTGAAATTCCAACCCTTTTCAAGATGTATGAAAGTCTATTGGACTGTTGTACTGAGTTCCAGACTTTATGTCATATTTTTGTTGTTTTTGTTTTTCTAAACAAGAAAAAAGCATTGAGATGAACGTATGATAAATGTAAATTGATTGCAATGCTTAAAAAGAAGGTGACTTGGGACATTGAGACACATACCTCTGCAGTCTTGCTTAAAGGAAGGTAAAAAGTTCCTAGATGAAACAGGAGATGACATATAGAGAAGTCCAGCGGGGTACAATCCCCATGTTACAGAGAAGAGAAATGTGATACAAAGGGGGAACTAAAAAACTTTGACCCTTGGCGTTAAATGTTATGATTCTTCATTCTGAGCTTGTGAAGCAGACGACTATGACAAAAGAAGAGGAATAGAATGAAGAAATTGCACTGTGGGAGTTTTTTAAGTGATCCCAAGATTAATCCCAAATAGAGAAAATGTTAGAGCTTCTGGAGGAAGAATAAGGGATAGTTTCAAGATGTGAAAGAAAGCACTTCCTTACACTGTGTCGAAGAGATGGATTGTAGTTGTCCAGTACCGTACAGGCTAGCCACAGATGGCTGTTTAAACTTCAAGTGAACTAAATAAACTGAAATCAAATTAAAAATCCAGTCCCTCAGTTGTACGAGCCACATTTCACATGCTCAGTAGTCAGATGTGGCAAATGGCAACCATATCAGACCATTTTCATGAATGAAAAAAGTTGCATTGGACAGCACTGCCATACACTCAATATAGAGGTGTGCTGGCTTTTCGGGTTCATATTCAGGATTTGGCAGAGAGCCTTTTAACTGTATCAAAATCCTCGACTGGTATCCAGCCTGGATGAATCATGTGGCAATCACATTGAGGAGAGAACGTGGAAATACCTTTAGAATCCTCAGGGGGAAAAAATGGACCTGTTGGGAATAATAGGGCTGTGTGTGTATCATTGCTTTTTGTTGAGACAGTAGAACAAGGAAGGTAGAAGACAAATAATCAAGTTTTACCTATGTTCTTCTCCCTTGCAAGATTATGGCTCAGCCTTTGATCTAAGCTGGACGCCCCAAGACTGGGTGTGGTTAGGATGCACCCAGGACTATGGCCATGGAGCATGAGATTGGCCTTGGAAGCAAAGCTGAGAACACAGCCTGATAAACAAAATGAGCAAAAGATGCCCATTCAAGACAAATGAGACAAGAGTCTGAAGCTACAAAAGAAAGCTAAAGCTCCAAGGGATTTAAAAGCTTGCTGAAGTTCATAGGTCTTTGGGGGGCTTTTGTGTGAAGCAAGAATTTTAAAGAGGAAACAGGCCTACTTCTTGGGGCAGATTTTGTAATGCTTTTGGATCATAAAGAAAAGGAGACCTCTTTTATCCATATTTTATTTTATTATTTTGGGGAAAGGAGAGTGATTTATTTTGTAGAGCCAAAGTCGACATAAAGGAACTTAAGTCTAAGATTAATGAAAATTATTAATTATTAAAGGGAATGTGATTCTTTTTAAAAAGAATATGTTAATAAACATATACCAAAAAAAAAAAAAATACAGATGAGTTTTGTCCCAGGATATGGAGAGGATTTTCAAAAGAGGCTGCAAACAGCCTTAGTTTTTCTTTGAGGCACTGGAGAGAATGAGAGGGGTTCTGGATACTGTAAACAGGTACATGTCATTTTAATTTTCAGAAGGAAAGGAGGGTTCTACAAACAATAAATGAACTGGCTTGCCATTGATCTCAGGAGAAATGAAAAGGATGGGTTTTGAGTACCGAGAGAGGTTAGTAGTGGTCTCTAGGAGTCAGTGATGGGCTCCCGGGCCTGGTTGTAATAGGTTGGCTCCTCAGCCTCACCAGGTACTAGCCGTGCACCTTGGGCAATTTACTTCATCTCTATGTCTCAGCTTTCCCATCTTTAAAAGGAAAATGATAATACTATCTATTGCACAGAGTTGTAATGAAGATAAAATGAATTTGTACTTGTAATAAGTACATTGTCAGTGTTTAACAGATCAGGATGCATTCTCTTATCAAACTGGCAGCTCAGGGAAATAAAATAGATAATATATCTAGATTTCAGCACGTCTTTATTTTTTAAATTGAGGTAAAATTCACATCACCTAAAATTAACTATTTTTAAAGCATACAATTCGATGGTACTTCGTACATTTATAATGTTGTGCAGCCATCACTTCTATCCAGTTCCCCAGCATTTTCATCCCAAAAGGAAATCCCATACCCATTAAGCTGTACTCCCCATTCACTCCTCACCCCTGGCAACCATTAATTTACTTTTTGTCTCTATGGCTTTACCTATTGTAGACATTTCATATAAGGGAAATCACACAGTATGTGACCTTCTGAATCTGGCTTCTTTTCACTTAGCATAATATTTTTAAAGTTCATCAACATTGTAGTATGTATTAGGACTATATTCCTTTTTATGATTGAGTAATATTATCACATTTACTTATCCATTCATCTGTCAATGGACACGGATTGCCTTTACCTTTTGGCTATTGTGAATAGTGCTGCTGTGGCTGTTGGGGTACAAATAACCCTTTGAGTCCCTCCTTTTAATTCTTTTGAGTATAGTCCCAGAAGTGGAATTGCTGGGTCATATGGTAATTGTTTTTAATTTTTTGAGGAACCACCATTCTGCTTTCCATAGCAGTTGCACCATTTTTCATCCCCACTAACAGTGCGTAGGGGTTCTACGGATTCTTATATCTCCTATTATTATTTTCTGGTGTTTTTAAAAATTTTTTATTTTTAAAAGAATAGCCACCCGAATGGATGTGAAGTGGTATCTCATTAGGGTTTTGATTAGTATTTCCCTGATGATTAATGAAGTTGAGTATCTTTTCATGTGCTTATTGGCCATTTGTATATCTTATTTGGAGAAATGTCTATTCATGTCCTTTGTTCATTTTAAAATCAGGTTATTTGTTGTTGAATTTGCAGTTCTTTATATATTCTGGATATTAACTCCTTTGTCCATTTTTAAATTGGGTTGTCTTCTGGGAACCAGAGCCTTATCAGATAAATAATTGGCAAGTATTTTCTCCTGTTCTCTGTGTTATCTTTTCACCTTCTTGTTAGTGTCCTTTTCTGCACAAAAGGTTTTAATTTTGATGAAGTCCATTTTGTCTTTTTTTTTCTTTTATTGCTTGTGCTTTTGGTGTCATGTCTAAGAATCCACTGCCAAATCCAAGTTTATGAAGGTTTACCCCTATGTTTTCTTCTAAGAGTTTTATAGTTTTAGCTCTTACATTTGATCCATTGAGTCAATTTTTGTACATGGTATGAGGTTCAATTTCATTCTTTTGTATGCAAAATTTATCCTCTCTAATAGTATTTTTTGTGGATTCTTTAGGATTTTTATATATAAGGTCATATCATCTGCACATAAGCATAATTTTACTTCTTCCTTTCCAATATGGATGCCTTTTATTTCTTTTTCTTTCCTCATTGGTCTAGCTAGAACTCCCAGTACGATGTTAAATACAGAGGGTGCCAAAATAAAAAAGGTATACATATTTTAAGAAAGGAAAACTGCATTAAAATTGTAATACTCGATATATACCAATAACAAAAATGAATACAAGTAATGTTTGACTTCTGCAATTACAAGAGGTGCTCAAAGTGGTTACCATCAGCATCCAGACACGTCTGATTATGGCAAACCACTGTTTGAGAAACGTTGACCAAAGTGTCAACTTGCATACATTTTTTTGGCACCCCGGTAGATATGGTGAAAGTTGTCATCCTTGTCTTGTTTCTGATGTTAGGGAGAAAGATTTCTTTTTCACTATTAAGCTGTGTGTAGGTTTTTCAAAATGTTCTTTATTACGTTGAGAAACTTTCCTACTGTTCCTGGTTTTGTTGAGTGTTTTTATCATGAAAGGGTGTTGCATTTTGTCAAATGCTTTTCTGCATTAATTGATATGATCATGTTATTTTCATTCTATTAATGTGGTGTATTATATTGATTGGTTTTCATGTATAAACCACTCTTGCATTCCTGGAATGAATCCTACTTTTTCATAATGTATAATTCATAAGGATATTGATTTATACTTTTCTTGTGATCTTTTTATCCGGGTTTGCTCTTAGGATAATTTTGGCCTCAAAACAAGTTAAAAAGTGTTCCATCTCCTATTTTCTTGGAAAAGTTTGAGAAGGATTGGTGTTAAGTTTTCACAAGTTAGGTAGAATTAATCAGTGAGGCCCTGGTTCTGAGCTTCTTTTTATTGTTGGGAGGCTTTTGATTACTGATTCAAAATCTCTTTACTTGTTATAGATCTGTTCAAATTTTCTGTTTCTTCTTGAGTCATTTTTGGTAGTTTTATGTGTTTAAAGGAATTTGTCCATATCATTTAGGTTATTTAATATGTTGGCGTAAAATTGTTTATACAATTTTCTTACAATTCTTTTCATTTGTCGTGTCTGTGGTACTGTCCATTCTGATTGTAGTAATTCAAATCTCCTCCAGTTTTTTTCTCTGTCAGTCTAACTAAAGATTTGTCAATATTGTTTATCTTGTCAAGAAACCGACTTTTGGCTTTGTTGATTCTCTGTATTGTTTTACTATTCTCTATTTCATTTATCTGCATTCTATTTTATATTCTTTCTTTCTGGTACTTTGGGGTTGAAGTTACTCTTCTTTTCCTTGCTCCTTAAAGTGTAAAGTTAGGTTATTGATTTGTGATCTTTCCCTCTCTCTTTTTAAATGTAAGCATTTACAGCTATAAATTTCCCTCTGAGAACTGTTTTAGGTTTTGGTATGTTGTGTTTTCATTTTTATTTGCCTGAAAATATTTTCTAACTTCAGTTGTAATTCCATTTTTGACACATTGATTGTTTAAGAATACTGTTGCTTAATATCTACATACTTGTGAATTTTCCAGTTTTCCTTCTATTCTTGATGGATTGACCCTTTTATCAATATATAAGGTCTTTAGTCTCTTGTAATAATCTTTTGTTTTAACATCTGTTTTGTCTGATATTAGTATAGCCACTCTAGTGCTCTTGTGCTTATTATTTGCATGGAAAATATTTTTCCATCCTTTCAATTTCAACACAGTTGTGTTTGGATCTAAAGTGAGTCACTTGTAGATAGTATATCTACTATCTACTAGGATCATATTTCTTTTAATCCATTCTGCTTGTCTCTGCCTTTTAATTAGAGTTTAATCCTTTTACATTTAAAGTAATTACTGAAAAGGAAGGAGTTACTTCTGCCATTTTACTATTTGCTTTCTGCATGTCTCATACCTTTTATGTTCTTCAGTTCCTCCATTCCTGCCTTCTTTTTATTATAATTATTAATTTTTATTAATGTTCTTATGATTATTATTTTATCCATTTGACATTTAAATAATAGAAATAAGATGATTTCCAAACCAAAAATGCAATACTACCAGCCTTTATATTTACTTATGTAGTTACCTTTACCATTTTTCTTTATTTCTACATATTTTAGTTTAGTGCCTTCTCATTTCAGCCTAGAGAACTTATTTTAGCATTTTTTGTAGGATGTCTAATATTAACTAACTCTCTCAGTTTTTGTTTATCTTGGAATGTCTTAATTTCTCTTTAAATATTGAAGGATAGCCACGTTTCGCCTTCCTGATTGATAGTTTTTAAAATAGTTTTCACTGCCTTCTGGCTTCCATGGTTTCTGATGAGAAAGTGGCTGTTAATTTTATTAGAAATCCTTTTTATTTCATGAGTTACTTTACTTTTGCAGCTTTCAAAAGTCTTTGATTTTGGCTTTTGACAATTTGTGGTAATCATTTCACAGTATATACATGTATGAAATCATGTTTCACATGATAAACTTACACAATGTTATGTGTCAATTATATCACAATATAGCTGGAAAAATAAATTAGTGGGAAAAAAGAAAATCATCACTTACTTTTCTAGTGAGTTGATATAAACTTCTGATCACTGGTTTTTCACCTGATTTCCCATAAATCATTTCTTAAATTTGATTTGTGAGCCATTGATATCAGCCTCATTATTTGGTTTGGGTTCCTTTGAAAGTCAAGCCTTCAACAAGGACATGGTGTAGGTAGTTTATTTAAGAAGTGATTCCAAGGCAGTGGTGAAGGGTGAGACAGGAAGGAGGAAAAGCTACTATAAGAATGCATTGTGGAGGTTTTGTAACAGCAGAGGCTGGCTTCTTTCTGCTGGGATGTCCTAACAGTGTTCAGAATGCCTCCAAGAATTTCTACCTGAAGGATTGGTGACTAGAACGTTTCTGTCTTGTCCTTCATTGGTTGACGTTTGCCCTCCCCTCTCAATTTGGGGAAGTTAACTTGCCTATATTTTCAGGCTGTGCTTGCTCACAGGAGGTTGAGTGGGCCATTGTGGTGCATTGAAAGCCCTGAGATGGAAAAGTGGAAAGATGGGCAAATGCATGTTTCCAGTGGCATTCTGTTAATATTAGCAGTCTACCACAGCTATGACTTAAAGTGGGCTGAGGAGCTATGGCATGGGGTGCCACGATTACCGCTGTACTCACCTTTTTCATGTTATGTAATCTACCTTTTACTTCTCTTTTAAAAATCAGTTACATTTGTTTGTTTGTATCTAGTATTCTTCAGTGGTTACCAATAACTTCATATGCTAGCTCTCTCAGTTTCCTATGATTTTAATTTATCTTGACAGGGGAATTGGATGTACCTGTCTTGGGCTTTAGTTACAGCATTACAATGTTGGTTCAAAACCTCTTCTATCCCTGACAGAAAACTAGGAAAATCTAGAAGTTAAAGAGTTTTGATTTCCCTTTGTTGGTATTATACTATCTTCTGAGGTAAGCCTATATATTTGGTTTAATCTAACCACCTCCCCACCCCCCAAAAAGTCCCTTGTGTTGTCTGTTGCATTTTGCAACCCATAGATAATTTTGAGGTTTGGCCTTTTTAAATCCATTGGTCAACTTAAATTTCTTTCCCTAGCTCTCTTAAAGTTCCTCCCTCCCTTGAGTTTTATGCTATGAATCATGGCTGTATTTTCAGTAAAAATTTTGAAATGTTTTCTTAAATTTAAGGAGATAGATTTGACTATATCCAGACTTTCTCAGAGTTTCACAAACTCTGAGCTGACAAGGTCACTATTTGTATTTTTTTCTTGCTTCTGGTTAGTACTGGACCCTTCATTAAGTATTTCTGTCTTTGTGCAACATAAAGGCTTCTGTCATTTTTTCATTTTTGCTCTACTACCGCATTCTGTCTTCTTTTCTTTTGCCTCATCCCTCTCTCCTTCTTCTTCTAAAAGCTTTGTAGTATTCTATTCTCGTCTATTGACTTTCACATTCTCAACTATCCTTTTTGCTCTCGTTTATTTCATTGCCTTGGGACTCTTACTCAATGATTATAGCTAATCTGATAAACTATTTGTGTCTTAGGTATTAGGGATGATAGTGTTAGGGGGTGGTGATAATATAACATATTTGTGTTTTGTTAGGAACCTAGAGTCCCCATTATTCCCTTTTTGTTCTTTATCCATGAGACATTGGATCACAGCTAAAATCAGCTGACTACTACCATAAGGGAAAAGTAATTTAGTTCTTTGGAGGGAGAAATAGAAAAATTTCAGCTTAGGCTATTTTAAAATGAAGAACATATCTGTATAGTTTTCTTCAGTATATATTTGTAAATTATTTTGTTGTATGGGTAAAGGAAAAGTTAAAAGGAAGAAGGAGAAAGGACAGCATTGTAGCACAAAGGAAAATATTTAAGGTAAAGAGAAGATTAGGGAAAATCAGAGTGGTGTTGTGGGGTCATATTAAGTATAACAAAATGAATTCTGCATATTTTGAAATTAAACAGGAATAAAGGAGTGAGGGAGAGCGTCCAGCCTGGTGTAACAGCTCTAATCACTTTTATGTGAGGGCCAAAGACATTAATTTGATGATTTTAAAGCAAGTCATCATGAAAGTGTGTGTGTGTGTGTTTTGTTTCCTGGTATAGGAAATCTCATAATAGTTTTCAATAAACGTGTGTTAAATTAATTATGGTAAGGTGATGTAGATGCAGTGCTTGTTGTGTAGATATAATGATCTTGATATATATACCAAGTGTGAATCAATGGTTACTAACACCAGCACAGCAATGAAACTTGCTTTCTTAGAAAAAAAGCTATGATGAATAAAAAATAAAAAAAGGAAAAGGAAAAAAGCTATGATGGTAATTTGTTGTTCATTAGCCTTTCCTTTATGGATGTGGAATGAAATACATGCTACATGATTTTCTGCGTATTGTTACAGATTTATTTAAAAAAATGAAAAATCAAGTAGTGAAATAAATGCCAAACCAGCCTAATCTCTGAATATTCAGGTTTGTGCTAGGGTATCTGGGAGACACTTTTCCCAAAATCTCCAAAAATATCATGTCAAGAAGATGATGTTCACAAGGATGGTTCCACATCCGCAAACCCATCAACGTGATACGTCACAGAAACAAAATAAAGGACACAAATCACATGATTGTATCAATCGATGCAGAAAAAGCATTTGACAAGATACAACATCCATTTATGATTAAAACACTTGATAAAATAGGTATAGAAGGAAAATACCTTAACATAATAAAGGCCATATATGACAAACCCTCAGCTAATATCATAATTAATGGTGAAAAACTGAAGCCCTTTGCTCTATGTTCAGGAACACGACAGGGCTGTCCCCTATCACCTCTGCTTTTCAACATAGTGTCGGAAGTCCTTGCCAGAGCAATCAGGCAAGAGAAAGAAATAAAAGGCATCCAAATTGCGAATGAAGAAGTTAAATTATCACTCTTTGCAGATGACATGATGCTATATATAGAAAACCCTATAGACTCCACCAAAAAGCTATTAGAAACAATCAACAAATACAGTAAAGTTGCTGGCTACAAAATCAACGTACAAAAGTCCATTGCATTCCCATATACTAACAATGAAATCTCAAAAAAAGAAATAATAAAAAAAAACAATTCCTTTTGCAATTACAGCAAAAAGAATAAAATACCTAGGAATAAACTTAACCAAGGATGTGAAAGACCTATATGCTGAAAACAATAAGACATTTTTCAAAGAAATTGAAGAAGACACAAAGAAATGGAAAGACATTCCATGCTCATGAATTGGAAGAATCAACATAGTTAAAATGGCCATATTACCCAAAGCAATATACAGATTTAATCCCCATCAAAATCCCAATGGCATTTTTTAAAGAAATAGAACAAAAACTCATCAGATCATTTTTGTGGAACAACAAAAGACCACCAATAGCCAAAGCCATCCTAAGAAAAAAGAATAATGCTGGAGGTATCACACTCCCTGACTTTAGCTTGTACTACAGTGCTACAATAATCAAAACAGCATGGTATTGGCAGAAAAACAGACACATAGACCAATGGAATATAACTGAAAACCCAGAAATAAACCCACATAAATATGGACAGATAATTTTTGACAAAGAAGCAAAAAACATACAATGGAGAAAAGACAGCCTCTTCAATAAATGGTGCTGGCAGAATTGGAAAACCACGTGCAAAGAATGAAACTGGACTGCTATCTGTCACCATGTACCAAAATTAATTCAAAATGGATCAAAGACTTAAGCATAAGCCCTGAAACAATAAACTGCATAGAAGAAAACATAGGTACTAAACTTAAGGACCTTGAGTTCAAAGAACATTTTATGAATTTGACTCCAAAGGCAAGAGAAGTAAAAGCTAAAATAAATGAATGGGACTATATCAAACTTAAAAGCTTCTGCACAGCAACATAAACCATCAACAAAATAAAGAGGCAACCAACTGAATGGGAGAAAATGTTTGTAAACAGTGCCTCCGATATCCCAAATACACGTGTTCTTTTTTTTAAACCTTTTTCTATTGTTTGAGAGAAAAAAAAATCAGTTTCTTGTGAAACTGCAAATCTTCTCCAAAAATACAAATAAAAAGCTAATAAAATGTGAAAAAAAACCCCGCTTAAATGCAAAATTTATACTGTGGTAAAAGTCATTTTGATGACAATGAATGTTATTTGAATCACAACTAATGTCAAGCTGCTTTATTTACTCACATGTTGACAAAAGTTAAAACAAGAAGTGAGATCTTCAGTACCACACAAATTTGCAGTAGATATATTTCCTAGATCTAAGTACAGTTCTAGCAGTGTTTTTCAGAACTCAGTTTACGTAAAGGATTTTCCATATGTCAAATTCATTGAACTGCACAGTCAAGGTATTTCCAAGTAACCTTCAGTTGGAATGGATTACCTGCAATATAATGACATGCTAAAACGCAAATACCTAGAGAAGAATCTAATATAATTCTATAAATACCTTTCAAAGGATGAATATGCTCAATTAAAATCATATGCTTGTAGAGTTGTATCAATATTTGGCAGTACCTATCTGTATGAAAAGACACTTTCAAAGGTGAGACCTGTAAAATCTTGTTACGGATAAGCATTAACAAATGAACATTGATTTTGACAACAGAGAACACCAACTTTGAGTCCCAATTTAATGAAATGCTCTCCTCCCAAAATAATTCTATTCTTCTCGTTGGCAAACCTTATTTATAAAAATTTATAGTATTATTGTATTTAAACTATTATTTATTTTGTCAATAAAACTGTGGAAATATGTTTGTCTTTTGTTATAGAAATACCTACAGAGTAGGTACTTTGATTTTGCTTCTTGGTCTACAAAGCCTAAAATATTTAATCTCTAGTCCTTTATGTAAAAAGTTTGCCAAGACTGAGCTAAACAATTATTTGTTTTTAAGTGATCCCATGTTTATCAAACAAAGAAAGAAATCTCTATTGGTGGGGTTTGAACTATCAGCTGAGAAAAACTAATTCTACATCATTCCTAGAATAGACTAGATGACCATTTAATCCATCTTAATCCTATTCCATCTTAATCCTATTCCTTATTTTACAATTAAGAATCCAAGGTTGAGTGGAAGCTAGTCGTTGGTAGAAATGAAAATAGAACTAAGATATGCTTTTCTATCTGGTGTCCTTTCTAGTATATTTATATGCAACTGTTTATGCTGGGTGCTAAGGATGATAAAGAAATATGAGAAATAATCTCTATATCAAGAGACATTGTAATCTAGTTGGGTAGTGTTATCAGCCAACGTTCTGTAAAAAACAAATGACGTACTAAAATGGAGTAACTGAGGATCATTTAATAATGGACTGTTTATAAAAGTGAAGAGAGGTAAGGTCAATAACCCTTATTACCACCCAAGGACTAAAGAGACAAGAGGTATCTGTAGAAGCTATAGGAGATGGTCTGCAACAGGAGCTGTAGTTTTCAGTGGAGGAATCCAGCCACTGTCAACCTGTAGGAGTTGATACCCACACCTATAAATCCTCAACCTCATTCTTCTCAACCTCATTCTCCTCTGCCCTCCTGCTGGTATTTCCTATAGTCCCCCACCAAAAGCCAGGTGACAAATAACTTTTAGATGTTGTCCAAAAAGGTCAGCCTCCCAGAGAAAACTGCCATTTGGAGAATGGATCTGAAGGGACCAATGGAGAATGTTCAGGACAGGGAACAAGATTATTTATACAAGTATACATTAGCATATCAACATATAAAATATCATTTTATGAGCATTGTTATAGTACTTTACATTTTACAAGGTACATTCTTATTTGACCTTCACAACAAATTTAAAACAGTGCGTTCTTTCCTACACTGGCACCTGGAACAGAGGTAGTTCAGCCTAAGTATTCTAAATTGGTAGGCCACTTCTTTCATTGCATAAAGTTGTTCTACTCTCTAATAGAAGCAGATGTTTTAAGTGGTTGGTTAAGAACTCAACTTCAGCAGGAGGCCATGTACTAAAAGCCAGGAAGGCAAATAATGTATAGCAATTATTTATTTTTGTATTTTTGTAAACTGGTCTTTTCTATAGGTTGAAAGAGACTTATGTAGTAGAGATCCTCAGCATAATAAATTGTGACTATTTTAGTATAACGTTCTCATTAGAATTACAGATTTTATAGTTAGAAAGACCACAGTTTGAATTCTGGTTCTGCCATTCACTTGCCATGTAAACTTGGGCAAGTTACTTAGTCTCTCTTAGCCATAGTTAAACTGTAAAAATGAGGACAACCATAGATCTTAAGTGAGATAACAGCGTATAGTATGCTCTCAATAAATATTAGCTATTTTTTGTAGTATCAGTAGACTCCGTAACTAAAATTTCAAATTTATAAAGTGTGACAGTTGCTCGTAATAGATTAATTCATTCTACAAGTAGTTATTAAGCAACTGTTATGTGCTAGGTACTCACTTTCCAACATGCTGGGATCACAGTTAGGAACAAATCAGACCTTGTCCTCCTGGAGGCTGAAGGGGCGCATAATTTGCATCTGATTTATATGAATAATTGGTGAATTAGTAAACAGTGCCTATACTGACATACATATTACCAGCCTAATGGTCTGTTTAGTGATCTTCATTCATACTCAGCATACCAAGAAAGCTAAGCTAGTTTATTTTTTAATAGTTTTGTAGTTAATAATCAGCAAACCTATCACTATGCTGGACTCATTGATTTTAGGAAAACACTAGACTGAGGATTTGTCCCCTGATGAATGAGCAGCCATTAATTTGGGGGGGGGGAGACTATTGAGTTAAAAGTAGAAGTATTTTAAAAATTCTACTAATATATTGATCATTGATAGACCTTAATATAACTCTCTGGTTTCCTTTTCTATGCCAGTTGGAGCTACTAATGGTAACTGCCATTTGTACAGACTATCAGAAAGTTTAATGTTTGGGAATTTAAGATGTGGAACACTTAGTAATTTTTCTCAGTTTGGATATGTTGACCTTGAACAGCTAGCTATTTCTCCAGCAAAAATGGGTTTATTGTGTAACAACAAAGAATTACAATTCGGGCCACATGGTCTAATGCACAAGTTCCTAGAAACAAACGCGAGAAAGCTCTTTTATAGAGAAGAGGAATTTGGGAGAGCTATTCTAAACAGTTCTTCCTGTTGGGCTCCTTGGTCCATGTAGAGCGTGAGAGCTCCCCCTTCTGGCCTCCTGACTTCATTTTAAATGAGGTTTCTTTTTATTAATCTTTACAGATAGGCTCTCTGCAAGTTACTTGAAGCTTATTTTGGTTTGTCAGTTTCTTTAGTTGATCCATATCACATTATAATAGTTAATTTGTGTTAAATAATTCCCAGATTTTTACTGTTTTATATATGGAAAATTAGTGTTTAGTAGTATTCTACATATAAAGTTTTTCTCAAAATCTTGTCTTAAATTTATATTTAAAATGTATTGAAAAAAGTCATTTTGCTTATGCAAAACAAATCTTTTAGTACTGCCCCCCCATAAATTTAGAATACTGTAATAATCCCTGTAATAATCTGATTTTTTTAACACACTAGAAGGTCTCTTTTTTTATTTGCAAATCAAGTTGCTATGGGGCTAGTACCTTTGTTTGCTTAATTTTAAGCTCAGTTACCATGACAAAACTTATTTACTCAACTAATGCCCAGCAGTGTCAAACAGATACTGCTGGCAACTTGAATATTTCCTGTCTGACCAATAAAAATGGCAAATACAAAATGGTGAATTTTAATTTTAAATAGAAAAAAGAATAGTTTCGTTAGTGTACATTGATTTTTAAGTTTTTCTTGGTTAATTCAAATCTACTGTGATGCTTTTATGAAAATTTTCTTTTTTTTCCCCTTCCACCTCCCCCGGCCCTCTCCCCCATCCCCACTCTGGTTCAACCATTGTTTCTCAATCTAGTTGTGTAGGACACAGCTCCCTGGCACACGCTGGTACTGTGAGCCTTGCGCTCCCCGCAGCTGAAACAGTTGGTCACCGCAGCTCTTGCCAAAAGAGCACAGTTGTACACAGCATCCCATGCCGCCTGCGGCAGCTCGCGGCAGCTCACAGCAGCTCACAGCAGCCCACAGCAGCCCACGCCAACCTCCGGCTGCTCATGGCAGCCCAGCTCCAGGGAGAGCTGTTGTTCACAATCTTAGTTGTAGAGGGCGCAGCTCACTGGCCTATGTGGGACTCAAACTGGCGACCTCAGCGTTAGGAGCACGGCGCTCCAACCACCTGAGCCACCTGGCCGGCCCATGAAAATTCCTGTCTATATCTCTTGGATTTAATATTCAGTTTTAAAATAAAGGCAGGCAAGAAACTAGTAAATGTATCTCTATTAAATATTTAAAATTTTAGGGCAAGGCTCATAATACCAGCATGGGCCAGGGAGCTGTGTCCTACTGAGAAACAACGCCTTGAACTGGAGTGGGGTGAGGAGGTGGAAGAAGGGGGGGGGGGAATTTATCCATGAAAAGTTGTTTAATTTCACACAAGTGATAACAAAATTTTCTTAAAGATACTTGTGCGGCTTTCCTGTAATAGTTCTGTTTTGTATGAAGTGTGTTTTATGCTTTAGAGATACAGTCATTTGGTAGAATCAGAGTTCTGTATTTATGGTCCCGAATCTTTACCACATTGATAATGTGCTTGTCGATACTGAATAATTTCTGATTGTTACTTTCTAAGTAACAACTTGCAGTTGCTCCTTTTAAAAAGCTTTGTTATTTAAAGAATACTGCCATTGTGTCCTTTAAGTATTTCTTGTGTTTTAAGAGCTCACATACATTGACTGAGATTAACAAATAGGAAGTAGAAAATAGGAACCAAGGAATACAAAATACCCTTTAAATCAGATATAGAAAGTTGGTAAGCAGATTTTTATTGCTAGGTGTTCCCCCTTAACACCCTCCGCCCCCCATTGGTTTGGAGAGATAATCAGATTTGTTTGGTTGGATAGATGAGTTGATAGAATTATAAAAGAGAATCAGAGAGATGTTTGTATTTTCTTTGCAGAGGCTTCTCTCACTTAAAAGCAAATGGTTCCTTTTTCTTACTTGAATGTCTGCCTACAGGTAGATTTTCTTAGGTGTGTGGTATTAGGCATAGAGGTGAGAAAGAGGAGGAAAATCACATAATTACTCAGGTCCTTATTTTATGCATATAATGAGAACATTGGAATTGTTGACTTCTAAACTCCCTTCAGCTCAAATATACTCTGTAACAGGAGAACAACATGATACAAATGGCTTTGAAAATTGATTTTTTGGTATAAGGTAAATGTAATTGTAAAAGAGGAACATTTATTGGAGGCTGTTGAAAGTGATCCATGCTTGATATGATAAAAATGTGAAAATATGGTGATGAGAGAAAATCAGAAATGTCTAGCTTGATATGAGGAAGAAGAGAAAATTTTTTTAAATGAGCCCTTTATTCATTTGACAGTTACTTAATTGAATTTCATGATATATAAAAAATAATCCTGATCTCACAGGATGAATATGAAGGTTGGGTGTAATGTATATAAAACCCCCAACAGCGTGCTGCACATAGTAAACACACAAGTTTCCATTCTTTCCTATTGCCTATGGTTTGCCAGACTTGACAGTGACTCCTCCTTTTAAACTAAGGTTTTAACTTTAGTTGCAGAGACAGAAGTTCGAGGACACTGAAAAACGTGTAAAGGGTTAAAGGAGTTACCGTCACCATTTGTTCTCTTTCAAATTCATGACACAAACAATATTTAGATATTATCTACAGTACTTTCCAACCTCTGTCCAAAGATGGCTTGGACAGAAACCACGTTTGAAAATAGGAAACTTCAGAGCTCAGAATGGGAGTGGACGCATTAGCTGGCACCAAGAGTTCTAATGATCAAAGGCAGGGTAGGGTGGGCAGACTGCAGAGCTGAGCCATGTAGGGAATTCCTAGCTTTTCCCTAGAAGAGTATTAACCCTAAGCACTCCTTGTGGGGCACAGATTACAGATTGATGATGAAGTAGACTTAGAATCTCTTCCCGTGGTTAAATACCATTAGCGTTCTCCACTGTGCTATTTGGGAATACAAAGGTCATGTGTCTGTGTACACACATTAGAGTCCTAGAGACAACAAAAGAGCGTAAGAGTGGAATTCCTAAACAAAAGGACTTCCAGCAGAGAATTTTCACGTGTTATTTTTAAATATTAACTCAATACATATATCTAAATAATATATTGGTAAGCCTGTCTTTGGTGGAGCCGTCATACTTAAATCTATACTATAATTTTTCTGCCCCCAGTTAAATTACAAAGGACAATCAGAGAAGAAAATGTATGTTGCATTTGCTTGTTAGGCAGAGGGCATGCCTGCCTATGGCCAGCTAGTTCCTTTGTTTTTCTTGAATATTGGTGCTATTTGTGGATCATTTAGTTGTATGAGCCTTATGGAGCTGACTGGTGGAAGAAAGCAAGGCAGCCTCCTCTGAGTCCGGAGTGGGTGAGAGGCATTATAAATATGGTGTTTGAGAACCTGGGCTCTAGCCTCAGTCTACCTGAGTTACTGTATGTATAGATGGGAGTGTCTTAGATTTGTAGTCATAAGAACATCGTTTTAGGTTTATCTCAGATCTCCCCAGGAAGGACCTTGGTGTGTCATCTAGTTTTCTTTCCAGACCTGGAGTCAAGTTTACAGCATATTCCTATTACTGAATTGAGGAGACTCTTTTTCTCCTTTGGTCTTGTTCATAAAGCATACTTAGCATTCTAGAATATTTATTAGGATATTCCTTATGTAATCCTGAAGTAGTCAAGTGTTTTAGTAAGCTCTTTTAAATATTAGCTATTATAAATTTAATCTCTTACTTAAATTATACTAAAAATTATACTGTAGTTTAAAATTATTCAAAGTAGGAGGGAAATAGAAATTATATTTATAAAGGTTTACAATACCATTTTCTATAGTTATTTTTGGCACTTTCCACAGAATATATATGAGGTCTGACAATTAAGTTCGCGAGCTCACCCTAGAAAAAGTGTTACACACGTCATTGCTGAATATCACCATGGTCACCTTCAAAGTACTCCCTTTGTGAAGCTATGCACCGATGCCAGCGCCTAGTCCACCCTCCAAAGCAATTTTGGAACTCTTTTTCTGGAATGGCCATCAGAGCTGTCATCGTATTACCCTTGATGTCCTGAATGTCATCAAAATGTCTTCCTTTCAATATTTCCTTTATCTTCGGGTAAAGAAAGAAGTCATTGGGGACTAGATCAGGTGAGTAGGGAGGGAGTTCCAATACAGTTATTTGTTTACTGGCTAAAAACTCCCTCATGGACAGTGTCCTGTGAACTGGTGCATTGTCGTGATGCAAGAGCCATGAATTGTTGGAGAAAAGTTCAAGTTGTCTGACTTTTTCACGCAGCTTTTTCAGAACTTTCAAATAGTAAACTTGGTTAACTGTTTGTCCAGTTGGTACAAATTCATAATGAATAATCCCTTTGATACAAAAAATGGTTAGCAACATTGTTGCAATAAGTTCTCAAACTTAATTGTCAGACCTCCTACACTATGTTTTTCCCTATATATACATACCTGTGATAAAGTTTAATAAACTAGGCATAGAGAGATTAACAATAACTAATAGTGCAACAGAACAATTACAACAACATATTGCAATTCACATAACTATCATTACAGTAGGTTGTTGTGACATTGAGTAAAATAAGTATTACTTGAAAATAAGCACTGCGACGGTTGATCTGATAACCAAAAGTCTAGTGAGTGACTAACGGGCACGTGGTACATACAGTGTGGATACGCTGGACACAGGGATGATTCATGTCCCCAGCAGGCAGGCATGAGATTTTATCATGCTACTCAGAACGGCGTGCTGTTTAAAACCTATGAATTGTTTATCTCTGGAATTTTCTATTTAATAGTTTCAGACCACAGTCAACCACAGGTAACTGAAACCACGGAAAGCAAAACCATGGATAAGGGGTGGAGGTACTACTGTGGTTCCTAAGTCATAATACTAGTCTCCCAATCGCCTCCAGCCCCCCTTCCCTACCACCTTTTTTTCCGCTTCTCAGTTTTTCTTACTGGAGCCCTTCTTTTGCCGTACAGGGTCAAGGTGACTATTTTTGTACTTTAGACTATTGGAAAGCACAGTTTTAGTTTAACTTCTTGGCTGTGTTTATGGTTTATGTTCATTGCACACAATCAAAGAGTTAAGTGTTTTTCTTCCTTGAGTCTAAGCTGTAAGGCAAAGAAACAGAAAAAGTCGGAAATACTGACATTCAATCAGTTTCATTAGCATAGATTTGTACATGAAGCACAGATAAAATATCAAGAAATGTGAGAACGAAGGATGTTGTAACAGTTGTAGCATAACATTCTTTTAAATTTCACGTAAATATAATAGCTCTGTGAGTTTGATTTGAAGACACATATATGTTTTTCTTTTTGGCTGCATAGGGAACAATGAAATAAAACCTCATTGACGTAATTGAAGCTGATAACATCTCCTGGTTGTGCTGCTGATGTCTCACTGTGGTACTGGTGGTTTTGTAGAGTTCTGTAAAGCATGTTGGACTTACAAACATTCAAACAGAAACTTTGATCAGGATTCAACTTTTAACCGCAAAGAAAAGCTGAATTTATATAAAGGCTCACTCTTTGGTTCACTTTATCAAATCAACTGAAAAAGTTTTTTTTAAAAAAATAGAGTATATACCTCATGTTGCTTAGAGGAAATGCTGTTTTTAAAATTACTTTTGAACAGATAATCACAGTGTGTGAAACTATGTAAGAATTTTTGACGTTGTGTTATAATGTGAGCTTAGAAGGAAACAAATAATGGAAGCTCTTAAAAACAGCAAATTAAAATTTCATATGTTCATTAAATGATTTTACAGTGTAAGTAACAGAACCATGTCGAGAACATACTATTCACTGTAAATTTTTACTGATTCTAAATTTAGCTATATTTAAATTGTTTATTCTGACATTAAATTATTAAAAGTTTAGATGCCTAAAGTTTTACTGACTTGGAAACAGTGTATATACTTTCTACTTGGAAGTAAGATTTTAAAAGAGCTCTCACCTGCTGTTATAGAAGGGGAATGAATGCTTCTACCAGTGTTTCTTAAACTGAGCAAATAGGTTGTGCGTTGTAGATTCATTCTATATCCAACCAAACTCTTTTTTCTTTTTCTATTTCTCTTAAGTTAGAAAATCCAAGCAAAATTATAATTTATGAGGGAAGACTGCAAGTGTTTTTTTTTTTTTTGGGGGGGAGGGGAGGTGGGGCTTGGCTCTTTGTGCTGAATAGTCAAATGCAACATGGACCCTAGAATTTTAAAGAACATTATCTTCAAGGTTGTGTCAGTAGCTAAGTTAATGGTCATACTTAAAAGTGTGAGAAATAAAAGTTCTTGGCTTTTTATTGAAGAAAATACTTCTGTATTTGCTATGTTTATATTTTATATTTGTTCCATTTTTCCTCAACACACTGAAAAGATACTATATACTGCATGCCAAAAATAAGTGCATTTACCTTTATGCCATTTCTTTAACACCAAGTCATGCATACAAACTTGTGTTTTAACTACCAGCTGTTTTCTGTGAATAAAGTGGCATGTAGATTTGCAGTTACGAGATAGTCTTACTGTTTAGCAAGGCTTTTCCTTGCTGTACAGATAAACTGATTCTCTCACAACTGATTCCAATACACATATTTCAGTCTCGATCATAGTTCACAAAATAATCACTAAATAGGGAGGGGGAATCATCGTCTGTAATAGGCTTTTTCAGTGAGAAACACATAAAAAGTTGTTTACCATTGTTCCTCAGATGTATTGTACATACAACAAGAGCTGATTTGGACTCAGCACGTGAGTGCATTTATCCAGCAATAAAGTAAAATACCTGCTGTATGAAAATGGGAGCGATTACTCTTTTTACATTATATGCCGTTTCAATTCTGTGCTATCCCAAGGTGTCATATGGTAAATATATTTTGGAAATTATTTGACTTGTTCTCTCTTCCAGCAGAATGTTTATCATCTGTCTGGCTAGTTTTACAATCTCTCGGCAACAGTTTATCTTTTTTATATGCTTTTGCTATGGACACAGAAGCTGAATGATAACCTCTATAGATTTTGTCTCTTCTGTTGTAGGAACAGAAATCTTCAGTTTTGTGTAAGAAATCATTATGTGCTTGTTCTAGAGAAATTGCATTGGTTCACCAAAAAGTTTTTTTATGCTTCATTTGAATATGTCATAAAAGTTTTCCATGGCTTCCCATCAAAGTAAACAACTTTTAGAAGAATATAGGGTGAATTAATTGCAAGTCTTCAAAGAAAAATCCAACTTTTAGATAGTCACTGTTGTACATCCTAGTCATATTTTTGTTTTTATGAGTCTGTGTGGTGCTATCACACCCAGCTTTGTATTCTGTTTGCACTAGAGTCTTGTTCTAAGTTATTTATGTTACTATTTTTATGAACACTGTAAACTTTAGAAAACCAATTTTGAGCCACTTATTTTTTTGATGGGGGATATAATACAACACAATGAAAAGAATGCAAACTGAACAGATATAAATAATAATATTCGAACGACATGAAAATGCTTTAGCTAAGATGATTTGTACTCCTATAGAAGAATGCAGGCCTTAAGGCACCTACCCAGCTTTTAAGGATACAATGGTTATTAAGATGATGTTATTTCTGTGAAAATTAGAATTAATTTTACATTTCACAGTTTTGATATATATGTAAACTAAATTGATCCCTTTTTCTCCCTATAAATAGTCCAGATGACTGAGGAATAACTAGTGATTCACAGGTATAATTTGATAAATAATGGCTAATACTTTATTACTGCTTCCTGGTTTAAATTTTTATCTTACAGCTAATATTATAGAGACATTAGGCTATATTTTCATTGAGGATTTTGCTCCTTTGGGTATCTCTCATTCTGTGCTATATCATTAGTTCTTACTGTCTTGGATCAGTCCTATTAAGTATAAACTCGAGAACCTACCATGTTAACAAGAAAAGTATTATCCCACATTGTTTTCCAAATATTGCTCCATTTCATTCTTGCTACTTGCAGCACAATTTCTGGAAAGTTTTGTCTAGTCAGTACCTCTACTTTTTTCACCTTCCTAAATTCTTAATTTATTAAAGCTGAATACTTACAAAATATGCATGAACTGTAGAGACTAAGGATAACACACACCATCTACCCACCATTACCATTAACTTGGACCATTACCGATAACTCTGAAAGGTCCCTGTACGTGTGCCATTCAGATCCATTGCCTTCTCTTCTCCCCTAGGGTTGTTCACCATCCTGAATTTCTTTCGTTTCCCATATATTTATATTCCTAAGAGGTTATTTTAATGTATATTTCACATGTATAATGTGATGCTCTGTGCATTTTTCTGTGACTTGCTTTTCTCATTTAACCTGTTTCCGGGATTCAGTCATGTGTCTGTAGTGCCTTCACTTTCACTGTTGTATTTCATGGCACAAAGATGCCAAATTTCTCCATTTTGTTATTGGACATTTGGGTTGTACCTAGTTTTCTTGCTACCCCAAACAGTGCAGCTATGTGCATTCATGTTCTTGTCTCCTGGTGTCAAACTGTATAACAAAGGATCACGCATCTGTCATGGATTGATGCTTTTATAAAACACACTGAAAATGCCTCAGCAAAGTCAAATCGCTAGAATTTCTAAACATTTCCTCTTAATTTCTGTCTTTATCTTACTGTGGACCGCACTTTGAACACGAGTGCCCTAAGATATATTTAGCTGCAGACAGAATCCCTGGATCACACATCTTCTACTTATGCAGAAAACTTTTTCTCAAAATCACTAATACTCTGATTGTT
Organism: Rhinolophus sinicus; assembly: GCF_036562045.2. Taxonomy (NCBI): domain Eukaryota; kingdom Metazoa; phylum Chordata; class Mammalia; order Chiroptera; family Rhinolophidae; genus Rhinolophus; species Rhinolophus sinicus. The sequence continues at coordinate 129,509,719 of NC_133756.1, forward strand.
CAAATTACACGGAAGGCAGCATACCAGCAATTTGTGGCTTTCACTCTATCTGTTTTCAGTTCTTAAGATGCAGGGATTTCAGACAAAGACCTGCTGCTGCTTTTTGGCAAATGTATTTTTGATCCTAGAGAAAGTGACAGCAAGTCAAAATGAGCTGCTGCTTAAGAGTTCTTTCCCAGCCAGCCTAGCAAGTCCAAGTGAGAGAAAAGCATGATAATCGGATGAAGAGCCAAGGAGGAGTGTATTTATCAAGGGAGATGGTCTACACTACAAAAGGCTCTAGTAGAGAGATCTAAAACAGCAAGAATAGAGAAAAAAATGTACGTAGTAAGGTTTTTTAGAAACCTCTAAGAGCACAATTAAGAAAGGGTGGGCATTACCTTTCATGTCAATAGCGGCTTCTAGGTGGGTAGACTCGGCCTGGTCTCTGCATTATGAATGTAAACAGTGATGCTCTTATAAGCCAGAAGCAGGGCTACTTTACATCAGGGTTTCTCAACCTTATTTTCATTATCACCCCACTCAGCCTAGCAAGCCTAGCCTTTTTAAACATTATTCCTAGTCATCCCAACCCCTGTATGAAATTTTAATACCGTAGGTTTACAGTTATCTGTTTGTAGACTGTGGCGTGTGAGGGGCCACAACCATTTTAATATTTTTAAGATTATTTTTGCTCCCCTCCCCACCCCACCCCCAGAAACAATTTTCACCTTCTTGGGAATGATAGAACTACCGTTTAAGAATGCTTATGCATACAAATATGGTTTTTGGCCTTGGAGTGCAAATATTTGAAAAGATAATATTTATTTAATCATGGAGGTGAATGAAGTGAGGGGCAAGGAAGACTCAGTGTTAAGAAACTGTCCAAATGAAAGTATGCTTGAGTTAGCAAAGAATCAGCTTCTACATAGACGAATGAATTGGGGAAATGAGGTACATAGGCATTTGTCACTGTTTGATTGGTAGCCTTGGAAAGGAAATGCAGAAGTATGGATTGGGTGGTAGTACAGTTAGGTATCGATTCACTAATTTACATTCTGAAGCTAGAATCTTTGGCTGACTCAGAGGTGATGTTTAGTGACCATCACGTGGCTCTGTCTTCACTCCTGTCTATTCTGTACTTTTATTAGTGAACTTAAGAAAACATCAGATATACAGATGTCATGATGATGGGGAGAGTTGTTCCTGAGCTGAGCAAGAGTTCATGTGCCTGCACGCACAGACTGGGAGAAATGTACGAGCAGGAGCCTGCAGTGGAGAAAAGAATTAGTTTATGGAGATTGGTGCCAATCCGGAGAACGGGTGAGCTGATGCTCTAAGAAACCCTATGGAAATTGAAACAACAGGAAAAAATTAGAGATTAGAACACAGACACTTATTCTGGAATGTATCCAGTGGGTGGGTAAGCCCGTGTTTTCAGATGTTTTCCTGCCGATGAGTATCCTGTAATCTGAGATGGGTTCCTACTACTCAGGTTGTTGCGCGGTGCTTCCTGATGGCGTTGTCACTCATCACTCAGGTGGAAGGCGTGAATCTGGAGCCGGCTTAACTTGGGAGTGGTAGATCCAGCGCCGGATTCCTTCTGGTTTAACAGAGGAATGAGCTTTAGTAGAATCTGATAGGGTCCAATCTATATTTAGGTTCAAGCTGATCATCAAGATATTTATTTTTCCAGGATTTTGAAAGTACCCAGTCTCTAGGATTGCAATGGTCTAAGGGGACATCTGTAGGGTACTTCATCCTGTCAGAAGCAAACTTATGAAGAGCAGTTAAACCCCAAAGACTGTCCATACTTTAGTGTCTAGTTCTTTGACCCTTAGGTCCTCTTTCCCCCCAGTGTTTTCACCAAGACATAAGAAGGGACTCCCGTATAATATTTCATAGACTCAGCTGAATCCTGCTTCCGGAGGCCACTGCCATGAGCAGTACCTTGCCCCATTTTAAATTGGTCTCTTGACAAATTTTGGCAGTGGTTTTCTGTAAACTGTGGTTCATCTTTTCTATATTTCCAGTGGACTGTAGTGTCCAAGAAATGTGGGTTTCCACTGTATTCCTGAGTCTAGAGACTTCCTGGGTTGCTTTGGCGATAAAGGCCCTGTCACTTTGGGGAGAAAAAGACTATCCAAATCTAGGAAGGATTTCTTTTAATACAAGATTACTTCTGATGCCCTTTCTGATCTGCATGGTCATGCTTCAACCCATCCTGTCAAGGTATCTACGAATACTAGTAGGTACAGGTCATTTCCAGTCGTTTGGGACATCCCCGTGAAGTCAGCTTGCCAGTCTTATCCTGGGCCTAGTCCTCAGCTAGCTTTGTATTCCTTTGACTTCTGGGGGGAGGGGGGGTCTCATCTTTGGATTATTTCTGGCACAGATGGTACATTTTTGAATCACCTTTTGAATAGTCCTCTGCATATGTGGCTCAGTAATATATTTTTGTATCTATTGGAGTGTGGCATCCTGTCCATAATGACTGCTCTGGTGGATAGAATTGACTCTTCCATTAGGTGTTGAGGAATCAGGATTCCCTCTTCATTGCTTATCTCTGCATCTTTCTGGAGTGTGGTGAAGCCCTACTCCTTTGCTCTTTCTGGGTCCTCTCAAAAATTTGCAGGCTGGGCCAGTTTTCAGTCTGTGTCGAATAAGAGCTGCCCTCAGGGATGCCGGGGTTTTTGTTCAGGCGGCCAGTGTGGAAGCCTGATCTGCTTTATGGTTCCCTTGGGAGATTAAGCTCTCTGCCTTCTGGTGGCCTGGACAATGCATAACGGTAACCTCCTCAGATTCCATTACTGCTTTTAGGAGATTTAATATCTCTTGGGTATGTTTAATTTCTTTACCTCCTGATGTTAAGAGCCCTCTTTCCTTTCAAATAGCCCTGTGAACGTGTACCACAGTAAATGCCTGTTTGCAGTCGGGGTAGACGTTGACTCTCTTACCTTTTCCCAGGTGCAAGGCTCAGGTCAGGGCCAGTAGTTCGGCCTCCGGGCTGAAGGACCGGTAGTCTTGTACAGGGTATTGTTTTAGAGGAGGGACGGTTACACCTGCCCACAATCATATTTGGATGAGGGTTGCGGTTCTTACCTTCCGAGGCCTGCCCTTTGTCCATACTTCCAGACTTACTTCTTGCAGGATTTCTTTGGGGACCTCAGCCAGAAGTTCTTTCTGGGCTAAAGCCAGTAATGCTGCCGTGAAGCACAAGCTTCTTCCCGAGGTACCTTAATGCTGATATGGCGGGGGCAAAGGGATTGTGGCATTTAGTATAGTCGCTAAGTCCCGTCCTAAAAGTGGCACTGGGCATTCCGACGTACACCAAGAAGCGATGTTAAAGGTTTGTTCTTCCCATCTGGCAATCTAATGGCCAGAGAAATGGCTTTTGTAGTGACGCCCGTCACACTGCAGTCCTGAGCATTGTTTCGGAGGAGAGTTTAGTCAACCTAGTATTTAATACAGAATATGTGGCTTCAGTGTGGATCAAAAAGTTTTTTAATTTCTTTCCCACCGTTAGAGTGACCGGGGTTCCACGACGGTGATGTTGAAGGAGCCAGTGGAGTTGATCGGAGCCCCTGGGCCCTGTTACTCCTGGTCACTCTGGGTTAATTGGGGCATCTGTGATGCTTCTCATTTCTCTTTGTCCTGTTCTTTGTTTACTCTTTACATTCTTTTGTCCAATGACCCTCTTGCTGGTAGTAAGCACACTGTTTAGGGCCAGCTTTGGGGGCAGGTCCCTTGTTTTCAGGGGGCCTTACCTTATTGGTTGTTTCCTGACGCCCTCTGGTGGTCAGAGCCGCAGCCAGCAAATCAGCCTGTTGCTTCATCTTTCGTCATTTTTACCTGTTTTTACCAGGCCTGTTCTCTGCTATTGAAAACCTTACAGGCAATCTCCATCAGCTGGGACCTAGGCATGCCAGAGGCACCCTCAACCTTTTGAAGCTTTCTTTGGGTATCAGGGGCACTCTGCCCAGTAAGTCATGTTCATGAGACCTTTAAACTTTCAGGGGCCTCTGGGTCCACATCAGTATATCGGCCATAAGCCTCAAAGATACAATCTAGGAATTCAGACGAGTTTTCATCTGGACGCTGCTGAAGCTTATTACAACTTTTTTGTTTGGGTTCTCCCTGCCTTCACCCAACCAGAATGCAGCTCTTGTAATGTTCCGGCTTGGGCTGATCAACATCGTTTGTATCCAACGTGGATCAGTGGTAGGGATACCAGCGTTGAGGTTCTAGGGTTTCCCAAGATAAACATCGAGAGGAAACCCCGGGGAAATTTCCAGACGAATTGTACTAAGCTTATGCTCCAGCACAAGGGAGGTATCACATAGGAGAGGAAGGTCCTCCGAGCTGACTCAGCTGCCACTGTTTGGCCACTTTTATAAGCTGGAGACAAAGCGGGCGCGCCTGGAAAGGCGGGCTTTTTAAAAGTGGCGGGCTTTCTTTAAGGGCTATGATGTCTTGTAACCATGTTCATGCTTGCCGCCATGGAGCAGAATGGTGGACTGCTCTTTATCACCACCCTAGGAAGGTCGTATAGCGGTCAAACCTTGATCAACTGTGCATTGGGGGGCTGAGTTAGACCATTCCCCATAATAAAATAGCAAGTATTTTTAAAAGCGAAACCAACCTCTAAGTTTGCACTAATTTACTTTTGATGTTTTGAATTCGCTTACTTGATGAGATTTATGACAGTCTTACTCAGCTTAACCACATATAAAATTTCCTTTCTCAGGATTCCTTTTCCGCAAACCTTCTACAACTTTCCTAGTCCCCCTTAATTTGTCTCTTACTCATTCAAAGATAACCATCCTTAGTTTATAACAAAACTGCTTTACTCTAATTCTTTTAAAAAATGTATTTCCATACCTTATATCCTATTTTACACAGAAGGCAGTCTACCACCAATTTGTGGCTTTCACTGTATGTGTCTGTTGTTCCTAATATGCACGTGATTTCAGACAAAGACCTGCTGCTCTTTGGTCAATGTAATTTTGATCCTAGAGAAAGTGATTTCAAGTAAGAATGAGCTGCTGTGTAAAAGAAACTTAGGCGTTTTAGGTAATGTTAATCTTAATGTGAGTGCTTTTAGGAAGTTACCAACATCTTAAACTGCATTAATTAATGTGTCTGGAATCTAGAATATATGCTGATTAAGTCACAACCTGAAATAATTCTATCAGGATAAGACTTAGGGCCATGTAAAGTACTGCATACATTGAATGAGTCTACATTAATATAGATGATGTACTTTGTATGCAGTTATACAACAACCGTTTTGTGGGTACTAGTCCATGAATTTTGTAAGTGGTTGTAGTATGTCTGGATTTCTTTGGGAAAGAATAAGTTTCTCTTCACTGGCAAGAGATGAGCTGCAAAGATGTTGACCAGATGGTGATAACAACAACTGACAATTTTTCAAGTGATTAAGCGTGGATGTATTACCTAACAAGGGCCCAGCAAGCTACAGCTCACGGACCAAGTCCTGCCAACAGCTTGTCTTTGGCCCTAAAGCTAAGAATGTTTTTTTTTGTATTTTAAATGTTTATAAAACAAAAATGAAAAATAAAGTTTATGCCACAAAGACATGATGTGGTTTGTAAAGCCTAAAATATTTATTACCTGTCCCTTCACAGAAAAAAACAAATCTGCCAACTTCTTCTTCTTTTTTTTTTTAAATTAAAATTTATTGTGGTGAACACACAATGGGATTTATAGATGATGTAATACAGAATTGTACACCTGAAATCTATGTAATTTTACTAACAATTGTCACCCCAATAAATTTAAAAAAAAAGTTTATTGAGGTGACAACTGTTAGTAAAGTTACATAGATTTCAGGTGTACAATTCTGTAATACATCATCTATAAATCCCATTGTGTGTTCACCACCCAGGGTCAGTTCTCCTTCCATCACCATATATTTGATCCCTTTTACCCTCATCTACCACCCCCCGCCCCCCTTTACCCTCTGGTAACCACTAAACTATTGTCTGTGTCTATGAGTGTTTGTTTCTCATTGTTTTGTCTTGTTCTTTTGTTGTTTTTGGTTCATATACCACATATCTGTGAAATCATATGGTTCTCTGCTTTTTCTGTCTGACTTACTTCGCTTAGCATTATAATCTCAAGATCCATCCATGTTGTCACAAATGGTCCTATTTCATCTTTTCTTACTGCCGAATAGTATTCCATTGTGTATATATACCACAACTTCTTTATCCATTCATCTATCGAAGGACATTTTAGTTCCCACGTCTTGAATCTGCCAACTTCTGATAAAATATTGGACCAATAAAGATAGAGTAGATAACACCTTAAGATCTTTTGCAACCAAGAAGACTGGAGACCAAGGACAAGAAATAACACAAACAGTTCAGTATATAGAAATTATGTGATTCCATTATAAATTAACTAGGCTTATATTCAAGACTAGGGTTTCTAGAGAAAATCACAATTATAATCAATTATTTAGGCAGAAGGAGACCTTTTTATTAACTAAGTAAATTTAAAAGATATTTAGGATTAATGATAGGTAGCGATTATAGTTTGCTAAATTAAAGGTAATTTTATCTCCTTGATCATAGTGACTATTGGATGAGGAAGTAGCCAGAAAGCATGCTAGGAAGAGAGGGGCAGGAAAAAACTAGTCTGGGACTAAGAAGTTACCATTGTATAAAGGAAACAAATACCAAGACCATCACTGATTATCAAAAGGGTTGTGTGTTGCTTTTTATGCTCTCTTCCTTTATACTTAATCTAACCACAAGGACAAGCTTTTTAAACTGTCTTCGACAGAAGAGCCTTACTGGTAACGAAACAGCATCGCCCACTGACACTGGTTGAAAATCTTTTGTAGAGGGTGAGAAGAGTGATGATTTATCATTTTTCTTGTTTGTTTTTAGTGACTAGGTGTGATTTTGGATTTATGTTTCCCTTTTTGTGGTGATAGATATTTTGAAAGTTAATATAGCTTATTTTAGTGACTTTATTATGACTTTCCTTTTATTTTCAATCACAAATTGCATAATTAATAAAATATTCTGTATAGAGATCATTTTTATTCTCACCTTCTCAGTTTCTCTCTCAAACTTTAAACTATTTTAGATATCTGTAATATAGATGGCTCCATTTTGTTTTTACATATATTTGTTTATATACTTCTGATTTGTAACTAAGTGAATTTTATTTTTTTTCAGATGATTCTTTGGGATTGGGACTTAAAGCAATGGTATAAACCTCATTACCAGGTAAATATGTGATATCACTAATAGTATCTGTAATGAAACTTGACATTTAAATTAAAGTTACATTCACAAGATTGCTGTTATAAGATTTTCTTTAACCTGAGCTAAAATAACCAGAACTTTCACTTAGGTAGATTAAAAAAAAAATTAATTGTAAGGAAAAAGAAAATGATAAGACACCAAACATATTTCTATATTAAGCAGGAGATTTTTTCCCCTTAATTGAGAGCAACTGATCCACACAGGGGGGGAAAAGATTAAAGGCCATATATGACAAAAAGCAAGGCAATTGGCAAAATATTTTGTTGGGGAAGCAAAAACAGTCTGCTTACAGGTTTTGGTAAACTTTTTACTGAACTATACATACAGAAAAGTTCACAGCTCAATGAATTTTCACAGACTAAACATACCCATATCAAGAAACAACATACTACCAGCATCCCAGAAGCCTCATTTCAAGACCATTCTAGTTGTTACTTATATCTCTAAAGATAATCTCTCCTACTTCAAGCAATTAGTTTAGCTTATTTATAAACTTATATGTATTTTTCTATTTTGCTTCTTTCAAAATTTTACCTGTGAGATTAGTATATTATTGCACATAACAGCAATTCATTCATTGTTATTCTATTTAGTATTTCATTAAATGAATATATTACACTGTATTCATCCATTCTACAGTAGATGGACATTCATTTTCAGTTTTTTTGGCTATTGAAAGTAATGCTGCTGGGACACCCTTGATGTCTTTTGTTGGGTATATATCTTAGAGTGGATTGCTGGGTCACAGGATGCACGCCTATGTTCAGTTTTAGGAGATGGCACCAGGGAATTTTCCAAAGGAGTTGTATCAATTGGTACCCAACCACCAGCAGCATAGGAGAGTTAAAGTTGCTCCACGTCCTTGCCAACACTTGGTAATATCTGTTTTAAATCATTCTGGTAGTTGTGGAATAGTATCTCATTGTGGTTTTAATATTTACATTTCACCGATAACTCATCAGGTTGATGATGTTTTCATGTGTTAATTGGCTACCCAGATATCCTCTAGTCAGGTCTTTTGACCATTTTTCTACTGATTATCTACCTTTTACTTAGCAATCAGTAGGAATTCTTTATTAATTTTGGACCTGAATATATACATGTATGTATATTATGCCAGTATTTCCATCTGTGGCTTATCATGATGTTTTTTGAGGAAAATATCACTGAAGTTTTCTGTAGGTAAACCCTTTATCAGATGAAGGAAGTTTCATTCTAATCCTGGTGTACTAAGGACTTTCCTCCCTTTTCAGTCATGAATCGGTATAGAATTTTTATGTTCCCTGTACAATGCTATTTTACCACTTTTATACCTTTACTTATACTTCTTCTTGAAGAATGAGCCCCCAAATAAGTTTTTGTTTACTTTTAATGTAAAATATCATTTCCCCCTAATCTTTATAAATAAAGTCCTACCAATGCTCAGTTTAAATGCTACCCCTTCCATAAAGTTTCTGTTAACTATTCAGATTAATGTTATTTATATCTCCTTTGAACTCTGATACAATTTTATCTTTGACCACTTTCCATAACGTTATTTATTGCACTTTACCTACATAAACTATACATTGTTTTATGTACTCTGCATGTATTATCAGTTTTAATTCTCCCTGCTTCTCTGTGCTAAGTACAGCTAGGAACTCTAGGAATAATGCATGAGGCAACCAAAGGAGAATTCTGAAACTTGGAAAGAGGAGGGAGGGTGGAGTAGTTCAGGGACCCCAGTAATGGAGGAACAACATCCATCGCACAGCAAAAGGTGACCCAGGCCTTGACTCTCAACCTATTAGAATGTGATGCAGGCAGGCTCATTTCTTCCCTGAGATTGAATGCGTATCCTGCTGGCAATACCAAGTGAGTCTGGTGGCTCCAGCGAGGGAGAATTCATCAGGAACTCCACTGACAATAAGTGGCCAAGGGAAGTACAGTCATGCACCACTGAACAGCGGGAATATATTCTGAAAGGGGCATTGTTAGGCGACTTTGTCACTGCACAAAAATCAGAGTGGATTTACCCAAACCTAGATGATATAGCCTATATTGTATACCGCCATTGTATATGCGGTTCATCGTTGATTGAAACATCGTTATGAGGTACATGACTACTCTCATTCCCTGCTGGGCATGAGACCCCGTCCCCCAGTGAGAGACACTCAGTGGCCAGGGGACCAGCACAGGGGACACCACTACAACAAATGCTTAATCCAGAAAGTGCTCCTTGTCCCTGTGGCCTGGAGACTCCCTTTTCCACCTGGAGGTACCAGGTGGCCCAACCTGAGGAAGTTCTCCCTCCTTCCTCCCACTGCCCCCCACCAATAGAGGTACCAGTGGGAACCCTAGTGGCACCAGGAGGGAAAAAAAATCCAGGCAACTGAAATACCAATGTGAATGTCTGAAAATTAAATTGTCATTAGAACACAGCCTGGAAAAATAGACTAGGACCTATGTGCTCAATCTAAACAAGGAGATACAGAAAATTTAAATAGGACCAGAATCTTCTAGCGTAATAGCCCAAATGCTGATGATAAAATTTAAAAATCACCTGTCATACCAAGAACCAGGAAAATCACAACTTGAATGAGAAAAGACAATGTTACCACCAAGATGAATCAGATTTGGAATTATCTGAGAAAGAAATTTAAAGCAGCCATCATAAAAATGTAACAATCAATTATAAAGTCTCTTGAAACAAATTAACGACATGAAAAAACTCAGCAAAGAAATAGAAGTTATAAAAAAAGAAACAAATGGAAATTTTGAAACTGAAAAATACGCTAATGGAAGTTAAAAACTTGCTGAATGGGCTCAACAGTAGAGTGGAGATGACAGAGAATAGATAGAATCTGTGAATTTGAATATAGAGCAATAGAATTTACCCAGCTTAAACAACAGAGAAAATACAAAGAAACAAATGAACAGAGCCATAGGGACCTGAGTGACAATAACAAAAGATCCAACATTCATACCATCAGTGTCTGAGAAGGAGGGCAGAAAGTGAGTCGGTTTAAAAGAGTATTTGAAGAAATAATGGCTGAAAGCTTCCCAAATTTTGCAAAAGACATAATTCTGCAAATTCAAAGAGCTAAGTGTGTACCAAACAGAACCAACCTCCCCTGAAAAAACCTACTCAAGACATGCCATTATTAAACGTTTGCAAACTAAACACAAGGTGAAAGCAGCCAGAGAGAAATGACACTTTACCTATAGGGGAACACCAACTCAAATAACAGCAGATTTCTCATTTGGATGAAGGAAAATAGATGCTATTATATATAATTCATGGAAGTATAGATTTGACCAACCTATGTGAGAGCAGGTTTATAGTAATGATCAAATTTTCACATGTTCATTTACTTTGGCTCAGTAATTCAAATGATTGGAAGCTATTTACCAGAAGTATGCTTAATTATCTACAGTGATATGTAGAGATATTTGTTTATAAACCTAGAAATAGCTGGGCTATGCCCCAATAATGGGGAATGTTTTAAAATGAAAACTAATACAAAATAATAGTTCACAAGTGGAAGAATAAAGAATTTCACAAAGAGCAAAGACATATTTAGCTAATTAGTGGTCTAACTTTCATAATATTTTTCAATTCTAAAATGTGTGGAGGATACTTAATAAACAGTTTTATGGTGAAATCATGAAGTGCTATGAATAATTATGAATTCCAAACACACTCAAATGTAAATTCAAGGTACAGTAAAGCAAAAGTAACATTTAATTCACTGTTCTGATTATCAGTGCACTTATTTCTTTGGGTAATTGAGTTGAACACAATATTTTCAAAACTTAAAAATCATATCATGTGTATACATGAATGACATGTTTATTTTAAAATTTAAAAATATATTTTCTACCCATTTTGGGGGCCTGGCCTGAAGTTTTTGTTAACCATTCAGTTCAAAGTTTCAAATATTTCCTTTGAACTCTGATACTATTTTTCCTGTATTTTTATCTCATCATTTTCTATAATATTAACTGTAACACTGTTACATATTGCACTATAAATATATGCATCACACATTGCTTTATGTGCATTACATGTGTTATCAGATTTAATTCTCGCATCAGTCCTTAATGAGGTAGGTGCTGTTATCCAGATTTTACAGTGAAGAAACTAAAAGGTTCAAATGTTAAATGATTGCTCAAAGTCACATACCACCGTAGTTAGGGTTGAAAGTCTAAATTTCAAGCTCATAACTTTGCAACAAAGCCTGTCATTATGTTAGACTGCCTCTTAAGTGAGTAAGGTAAATGAAGGAAATGCTGTATGTGTTTAAAAGAAATTTTGATACAAAGAAAAAGGAATCATCAATAAATTAATGAAACGTAGAAATTACAGATTTCAAAATAGAAACAAATTTAGTTTATGGTAGATACAAAGTCAGTAATGAATACTGTTAAATATGATAAAGTAATGATAAATATAGAAAAAATGAAAATTCACACTATCTGCTACATATGTCAACATCAAAAGTGAGAATTATACTATTTGTTATATCATTTATGTTATGTCCAAATAAATGAAAATTAATATTTAATAGGATTCAATTACTTAGATATTGTTACATAGACCTTGATTTAAAACAGAGTAAGTTTGAATTTTCTGTGTAACAAATATATAATTTTACTTTTTTTTTCCTTCCTTTTCTAGAATTCTGGAGGTGGAAGTGGAGTTGATCTCTCAGTGCTAAATGAGGCTCGCAATATGGTGTCAGATCTTCTGATTGATCCAACCCTCCCCCCACAAGTCATTTCTTCACTACGGAGTATCAGTAGCTTGATGGGTGCTTTCTCGGGTTCCTGTAGACCAAAGATGAATCGTCTCACACCGTTTCCTGGATTTTACCCCTACTTGGAAGTAGAGGACCCGGCTGAGAAAGGAGATCGCAAACTTCACAAGGTCAAAATACAGTAATCAGCCAGCCCTATTTCTCACATTTGATATTTTCAAATTTAAACTGCTCTTTTAAATCTTAGATAAACTAGAATTTCTTTTTAAAGGATCAGCTTCTTTTACAATATAGTGACCTGCTAGGGCTTTAGAGGTAGTTACAATCTCAGATAATTTAAAACGAGTATTCAGTTTTTATCCTAAATGACATTGCTGTAATTAGCAGTTATAACTGCATCAGTAACAACTATTTATTGTTGTTGGTTTTGTTTTTAAGAAGTAGAGAACAACAAGCAAATTTAGTTACAGGCTTGTACAACAAACTAGGAGTCAAATCATATAATAAGTTTTTTTCTTTAGAATACAGGAATTGTTCTTGTTGAACCAAGAAGAAATGATCATTATAATGTTCATTTTATGAATTACATAGCATTATGTATTTTAAATTGATTTTCACTTTTTCTGGAACTCTTACTCCTTCCGCCCCCGTCTCCTCTCCCCTTTTACCTTCTGGAGATTGCTATAGCCCAATAGGCATTCCTTTTTCCATCATTAGATATGGGATTAATTTCTCTTTAAATATCAACGCTTCAAAATAGGATTTCCTTTAGAAAATAATAATGTTCTAAATAGACATATATTATGCTTGTCCAGAGTGCTTTTAATTGTTTTATTTAACTATAATATCTTTATCAATGGCTAAAATCATAAAACTTTAAAAATAAAAACATTTTGGAGATTATTCTAGTTTATTCTATAGGTAAAGAAACTAATGAAGAAAAGATACAATTCAAATTAGTTCATTTAGTTCACTCATAATAGTGTATATAGAACTTAGAAAAAGTTAAATGTAGTTTTTGGAGGGATTCTGATCATCAGTTAATTTCAGTTTGTTCTCAGCGGGTATAGAAATGCTGAAAAATTAAACAAGCATGATTAGGGCAAAAATTTGATAATTATTGATCACAAATCTAGATCATAGGTAGTTTTGTGATGCTTTTATTTTTGAAAAGTATATACAGTAGCACCTGCATTAGTCAAAAACCAATTAACAACCGTACTTAGTTATATGGCTGTTTTTCAGGACCCTGCCTATGAGAAAGAGGTTAATCACAAGCATCAAATAAAGGTAGCAATAAATTCACCAAAAAAATAATTAATGTATTCCTGAGTTAGTTTCACTTGATATATTGCTCTTCCTTTGTGTTTTCCATTGACATTTGATGTTTAGACAATAATTTTTAAAAATAGTTAATTCTTAAAAATATGAATCATAAAAATCATTGATAGTATTATTGATCCTATGTTTACTGTGTAGAAAAGTATACTAGTACATTTTAGAAACATTTTAAACAATATTAAACAGGATGTCTACACACTTCATTTCCTGAACATTCTAATTAATCAGACTTATTTTTAGTACTAGAATCCACTGATAGACGTAAGTCAACTAAGAACCAGGAAATAACCCTTATTTCTTAGTGTTCTTTAAACTTCTTATTTGAATTTCGTATCTAATTTGTCTCTGTTTTTGGAAAAGAATACATAAGAAGCCTAATGATACTTCAGAAAAGAACAACAGCATTTATGAAAAAATAATTAGTAAGGAAAAGGGAGTTTGAACAGATAATTTAATGTAAAATGTACCATGTTTCCCCGAAAATAAGACCTAAATGGAAAATAAGCCCTAGCATGATTTTTTGGGAGGACATCCCCTGAACATAAGCCGTAATGTGTCTTTTGGAGCAAAAATTAATGTAAGACCTGGTCTTATTTTTGGGGAAACACGGTATGTGTTTAGAACGAAGAGAGATTATGTGGCCCTAAATTATAGCCAGAAAGGATTGTTACATAAAAAAAAACCCACAAACTTTTTCACTCTAAGTCCAAGTAGCCGTGAATCTTTACAAAATCACATCCTTGGGAAAACTGAAATATACGAGATATTTATCTTTCTGAGATGGTTTCAATGTCTGTTGATAGGGGGAGTTCATAAGAAGCAAATACTGTTTTCTATAAATTTCAGTAAAACACCTATTCACAGAGGTTAAAAATAGAATGCTAAAGGTGTTCTGGATTTAATTTAATCATTAATTCAAAAAGTGCCTCCAAGTCCTGCAGTTTCTCCAGAGTAACCTCTATGTAAAGTAACACTGTACTGAAAATATAAAAAGTTCAGGATGTAGGGCTGATAGTCCCTGATCCTATGGTAAATCTTTCATTATCTACTTTTTAAATTGTCAGTAGTTTATTTCTTATAAAACTAGGAGTAAAATGTGCAAAAGAACAAAAATCTAGTTACATTGTAGGGAGTTCAGAAATAATTTTTTCAGTAGGAGAAAGATAAGTAGAAAACAGTATAGAATGTGGAGTTTGGAGTAAAATTGACATTTTCAGAATAAAATGTCCTGTTTCTCCTGTACGTGTTAAAAATATACTTTGTATTGATAGATTTAATGCCATCTTTAATAATATATATACAGCATATTAAAGGGTGACGATTTTAACCATTGTTAAATTATTCCACAGGGACTAAACAGCAGGAACAGTTTACCAACCCCACAGCTGAGGAGGAGCTCAGGAACTTCAAGTCTGCCACCTACTGACCATTCTCCTTCCAGGTGGGAACGCAGTAATGGCAGAAGGCCTCACCAGGAATTTGGCATTTCGAGGTAAAATCCCCAGAGCCGTTTAAAGAAACCTGAATGTGATACACAGTTTGAAATAGTTCTAAAAGCAGAAAGGAACAGTGGAACTATTTTACGTACAGGACAGCATGAGTAGTAGTAATATGGTAACAGAGACACTGATTCTTAAAAAGAAGGTAACGTGTCTTCTCCCAAGACGTAGGTAAGTGAGGTACAAAGCATGCTGGGGCCTTAGAACACGAATCAGGGAGGCCGTTGAAGGAAGCTAGGATCAGTTTAGGACAGGGTATGGAAAAACCTTTTAAATTGGTAGAAGTGGCCATTGCAGGAGCAGTCACCAGTCCATGCATATCATCCAAGGTAGGTCAACAGCGTTACTGACTTGTGAAAGGAGAAGCATGTGCTCAGGATTCGTCTCAGATGTTAGGTATCTATGAAAACCATCAGTAGCTACAACTAAATGAAGCAGGGAAAATGCCAGAGCTGAAATCTTCTGAATATGAATATACCCATTTACCCTGATAACAAAAGATTCACTACTTTGTCTTTTAAAAGCCAGGAGAGATAGTGATCCTTTTTGTGAATTATAAGCTTCTAGTTAGTCAGTTATCTAACTATATTAATAAACCTGGAATTAGCATACATTTCTTGTTAAACCACTGTTATTACGGAGCATGTGTTGTACTTTGTTTAGCTCGAGCCATGTAGTTACACATTTGAAACACTAGGTGGCAGGATTAGATCATAGCTATTTATCTGTTAAAATTTATGTTCGCATTTATATATAAGAAATATCAGATAATTATAATTTTCCAGATTCTTTTGTAATTTAGTAATTTGAATCTTCTGTAATACATTCAAATAGATGGACTCTTTTTTATTAAAAAAATTTTAGTGAAATGATATGTAAAACAGGAATGGAGTATGAAGAATACAGTACAGTAAAATGAGCTTTGGTCCAAAGCTTGCCCAGAGCCCAAGTATGATAGTTTTGTTTGTTTGTTTGTTTTTTAATGGAAGTAGGATATAGGGAATTTAATGATGTTAGGAACTAAAAATATGACAGATATTTCTTAACCATGGAAAACATCATCTTGAGACTATTATTAGGTTTAAGAAAGAATGATGAAAATAATTCTGTTTTTTAATCTTTCTATCACACTGATGTGACAGCCACACATTTGCAATTAAAGAAATGTTCGATACATTAACTCGTCATTTTTATCCTGTTGCCTCAAATGAGTGATACTAAAATAGAAACACAGTCCAAAGAAAACTAATCTTTAACTCTGAGAAGTCTGCCTATAAAAGTATATATAGGCAGATGTGATATATTCACTTAACTCTCATTAAAACAGAATTATATGCCTCATAAAAGACTTAGAAATTTGGAGAATAAAGTAATTAGTGGTATTATGTAACATTTACTTTAAAGAGATAAGGCTAGAAGTGATTTTTCCTAGTGTGCAAAAGCTGGAGCTTCAGTAATAAATTTCTAAGTATACTTTAAATATAGGATAAGATGGGGATATACGAAGCATTTACAACCACTATTCCTTTTGAAATTCAAGTTGCTAGGTCAGTGCTGTCCAGTAGAAATTTTTGTGATGATGGGAATAGTTTATATCTGTACTGTCCAGTATGGTAGTCCCTAGCTACATGTGGCTATTGGTCACTTGAAATGTGTCTAGTATGACTAAGAAACTGAATTTAAATTTGATTTAATTTTAATTAATTAAAGTATAAAGAGCCATATGTGAATACATATCATATAGACACATATGACAACCATATTAGACAGTTTAGCTATAGAGTTTTAATGTATGGTGATATTTTCTTTAGCACAAAACTAGTAGACGTGTGCCTCTGGAATCATGAGGCATTCACCTTGATTTTATTCGAGTACTCCAAAATTGAGATCCCATATCCCAGATCTTTGAGTCTTGATTAGAATGCAACTTTGGATTCTGATCATAGCTTCTCTGACTGATTTTAAATGAGCCTGACTATGCTTTCAACATGGTTTCAATATTGAACCTCTCATTCCCTGAAACTATGTCTGAAACCAAATGTTTCATCCCTCCACCTGCTTTTCTATCTGTTACAATTGTTCTGGCTTTGTACCCTGGCACAATGCTGCTATCCTCTAGTTATCCTCAAATTTGCTTACAAAATTGATTTACCTAGAAAACCTGGTGTTATCTTTGCATCCTGTTACCTTATTCTATTAATCAGTTGTCAAGTCTATCTCTGAATCTCTTTTCCTCTCCATTCCTTGTTCTTCATCACTTGCCTATACTGTTTCATGCTTTCATTATTCCTTACCTGGGCTATTGAATTATCCTCTTCATTTGGCCTTCCCACTTATATCCTTCACAGCCTGTTCCATCTTCTAACCTTCCACCAGAAATCTTCCTTAAACAAAACTTTGATTACATCGTTTTTCTAGTCATGAAGTTTTTGGACCCTTTACTAATATCTGTAGAATAGTACCCAGATTCCTAGCCTGGGATTTGGAGCCCTGTTAGTCCCTCATGACAAAGCTGAACTCTTACTTGGAAAATTAAACGGACTAAAAGGGATGAGCAGTACTGCAAAGAATGAGAATAGAAAAGTGACCTGGAAAGCTCTTTAGGTAAAAACAGTCATATAACGTGTTAAATGCTCCTTTGTTGAAGTTTTCTGATAATTTTCTTTTACCTCCATTTGAAAACCAAGCTGAATTATAGTTTCCAGCTTACCTTATTTGTGTAAAAGGTAATATAGGATTTAATTTTGCTTTTCTTCATGCTTTGACTGGAGAAAAATAGTGAAGTATTATAAACCTTATCATATCTATGATAAGAGGAATCTAAGGGAAGAAAACCCCAAGGAAGAAGTTATTCCTGCTTGAACAGTCACTGGATTACCTGCCCTTAACAGGTACCACTGTTCGTCTTTTAAAGGACTTGAGATTTTAATTGATTAAAAGGGCCGTTACTTTACATCACCAGAATACCTCTTCAACATCATCCTTCTCTATTTGTCTGAAACTCTGGCCAAGCTTAACTATTTGATAGTCCCACTGTTTGTCCACTTCTGTGCCCCTCTGCAGTTGTTCCCTTGACCTGGAATAGATCTTCTCACCCTCGTTTCTGTCTTTAAAAATTGGGCTCAGATGTCATCTATTAAAGATAACACCATGACATTCTCCTCCCTTGATCTCCAAGGAAAAGTAACCTGTTTCACCTCTGAATCTCAACACCTTTTCTTGCCTCTTTTATGGCACTTTTCACTTTCTACCTTGTGTTAGGAGGTATTACAACTCTTCTGAACCCTGCTTGGTTATGGTGAAGAGTTTGGGATTGCATTGAAATGAATCTTTGAAAATAAGCAACTGTTAACAAGCATTCTTCTGGGGCTTGGTGTCCATACTGGGTTATGACAGTTGATACTGCCTTCTGCTTCAGTTTCAGACCTAGGGTGAAGTTTCTCTGGTCAGGAAGTTTCAGGGAAAGTTGAATAATGCTTTTCTAGGTTAGCTGATAATTGAACTACCCATCTCTGAACTCCAGTGTTTATATTTATGGCTAAAAATAATGGCTAAACTACTGTCCTTGGATGGGCAGCTAGGACCAGACCCTTCCTGTGGACAAACAGAGCACATATTCCGTGCCCACAGCTCACTCCCTTTGCACAGTTTCTCTGAGGAAAAATAGGCAAATTGTGTCCCAAAACTATCGTTACTTCTACACTAAAGAGACTTACTCTTAACCTATTCTGATTCATCATTCATCTCCATAACAGCTCTGTAATTAAATCTAATAACTTGTTGCCTGGCAAGAGGATGTCCCTTAAGTAATGTACTTGGGGATTAGCTTCTCAATTCTGTGACTCATAATTCAGTAGAGATTTATACCAATGTCTAGACGCTATTTGAACTACAGAAAGCAAGAGGGCTAATGGTGTTATCCCACTCAGTTTCTTAAAAGAATAGTTCTGTAAATCTAGACATCATACAGCCAACAAGTTTATACTGAGGTGATACAAACTATGGCAAGGTAATTTGTCCTGATTGTCTAGAAATCAACCCGTAACACATGGCTTAACTCCATGACCATAACTTTTGATATCTCTAATAATGTTTGTGCATTTGGATTGAAGATTGATTCCCAAGTCTGATTTTAATCACCCTCCTACTCACTGTTAGTAATCATTAGGGCTTCTAGCCTGTCTTATTCTCCACTTTCTTCAGTATTGTTTTATGTAATCTCACTGGCGTGTATACTTATCTGGTTCTAGGTGAGGAATTAATGAGACGTTCTAGAACTGAGCTAAAAACTTATAATTTGACCTGCACCTCTCAGTTCTAAGCAACTAACTGAATTTATGATGATACTTCAATTATTAGAAGACCTCCGATCAGGTAGAGACTATGGAGGAGTGCTCAAAATGAAAAATGCCTATCTTTGTTTTGAATATTAACCAGGGGGTAGACTTTGGTAGCGTACACAGATTTTTCTGTTTGAATATTGCCCAAGGTTGTATTCTTACTCTTCTTTCCCAGTCTCTCCTACTCCACACGTAGGCAACGAATACTTAAATACAAAGAATGATTGAATATTCATAGGGAGATGAGTTTATTGGGTGGTGCTATTTGCATATTGCCTCTTTTTATAAAACTGTCAAATTATTGAGTATCACTACTGGCTTGAGGAAAAAAAATATTATAGAATCTAAAGGCTAGATGTTACCTCAGAAGTCCTTTATTCTAAATCTCTAACTTTACAGATGGAGAAACACACACAAAGAATTGTGTTATGGAAAGAGCATACACTTTAGAGTCAAAGAAATTGGAACTTGCACGTTAGTTATGTGAATTTAGGGACATTACTTAGCCTCTTGAAGTTTCTTTACCTATAAAATAGGGGACTAACTGATGAAGTATGCAAAGTACCTAAAATAATGGGTGCTGTATAATCAATACTCAAAATATCACCGTTATTATTACAATTTTTGTTAATACCAATAAGGGAGTTTCAGTGAAGCTGTTGCCATCTGGTATCGCACGCCTTCTCTTTGTAATACAGAATTTATTTTCTCCCATGGCAATATAGAACAAGCTAGATTTCTAGAAAAAGGAGAGTCTCAAAGCAAGAGTTAGCAAAAGAAAAAGTATATTCACTCAAAATTGGGGAGCAGAAAAGATCTATTCTCTAGAAAAGTGAGAATAGGAACCTAAAGAGATCGTTCATTTATTCCACCAACATCTGTTGAACACCCTTGTTAGGCACTATGAATGCAGAGATGTCTTATAGCCTCTAAAGGAATTCACAAATGAGTCAAGGGGAAGAATCTGTAAGCACTGAAATTATAATGCACTGTAGGTAAAGGTTATTATAGAGACATGAACCAAAATCTTTTAGGTCACAGCAAAATGGGTCTCCCTTGAGTAATGGGGTGTGGAAGTGCAGAAAAGATGGAGTTCGGGAGGAACATGAGAACCTAGTCTACACTAATAAATACTGAGTGAAAAAGAGAGAATCTAAATTTGTCCTTGAGCCTGTGGCAAAGTGCCCACATCAGGAGTTGACTGGTTAAAAAAGAACAGGTTAGTAAATATCTAATAACGGAAGGTAACATTTCTGTTGTACTTGCTGCTATATGCATGGCACTGGACCAGAAGCTTTCAAATATATAATCTTTAACTTCATTTCAGGTATGACACTGGTATGATTACCTACCTAATATTTAATTTCTTCATAAGAGCCCAAAAACCTATAATAAATATTTCAGTTATGAGAAATGACTGACTTAATATGTCAGTCATGACCTATTAATGACTGACTCAATATCTATGAAGAGAGGGAACAGAAAATAGTGAAAAACTACTATTTTAGGCCAGTGATTCTCTGTGAAGCCCCTAGACCCAGCAACATCAGCATCACCTAAGAACTTGTTTAAAATGCAGATCATCTGACCCTAACCCAGGCTCAGAAATTCTAGGGGTGGGACTAGCAATCTGTTACAAGAAGCCCTCCAGGTGACAGATAACCTGCTTTATGCCAGGGTTCGGCAAACTGTATAGTCTGCCGAATTATATTAGGTCCACAACCTGTTTTTGCAAATAAAATTATATTGAAACACGGTCATACTTATTCATTATTGTTTATGGCTGCTTTTGTGCTACCATGGCAGAATTGAGTAGTTGCAACAAGAGACCTTATGGTCTGCAAAGCCAAAAGTATTTATTACTATTTGGTCCTTTACAGAAACAGTTTGCTGACTCCTGCTTTAGGGCTTCGGCACTAGAGAGATGTCTAACCTCTGAATGTAAAAGCAGATATTTGCTAACTGAATTGAAGACGATGAAGAAAAATGAGGAACTTCACTAGTTTTAAAGTTCTCAACCTGTTCTCTTTCTGTTTTAGTCAAGGATGCTATCTAAATGGGCCTTTTACTTCAAATCCACTGACAATGCCGAAGCAAAGGTCATCTTCTATATCGCTAACTCACCATATAGGTCTAAGAAGAGCTGGTAAGAAATCATTATTTACGATTTAAATGTGGGAGGTTGCAAAGTATATGGTATTGCAAAGTTTTTTTATTACATATTAACAGCTGATTTTGAATACCATTTTATGTGTTGTAAATTAACATGACTAAGCAATTTGGGTTGGCTATTGGTTGACCATTTGCTTATTCATTCAGTAAACACTTTTTGAACATCTGCATACCAGGAACTCTGTTAGACACTAAGGATTCAGGGAAAAATGCATAGCACTATTTAACCTTAATAGTTGCAGCTCCAGATTCACATAGCCAGAACAAGGGAAAATCCCTAAAAAAAAAAAAGAGTATTCTTCTGTAGCATGGAAATTGTGTAGGAAAAAAAAATCTTAATATGAGAGTAGAAAAATCCCTGACTATATCCTCTTCAATCTATGTATTTATTTATTTGAGGTATAATTGACATATAACATTAAATTAGTTTCAGGTACATGATATAATGGTTTGTATATATTGCAGAATGCTCACAATAAGTCTAACATCTGTCACTATACATAGTTATAAATTTTTTTATTGTGATGAGAACTCTTAAGATCTACTCTCTTAGCAACTTTCAGATTAGCAACTTACATTATTAACTAGAGTCACCATGCTGTACATTACATCCCCAGGACTTATTAGTTTAAAAACTAGAAGTGTGTGCCTTTGACCCCCTTCACC
Source organism: Rhinolophus sinicus (assembly GCF_036562045.2). Classification (NCBI taxonomy): domain Eukaryota; kingdom Metazoa; phylum Chordata; class Mammalia; order Chiroptera; family Rhinolophidae; genus Rhinolophus; species Rhinolophus sinicus. The sequence continues at coordinate 129,531,756 of NC_133756.1, forward strand.
CATTTTGCTTTAAAACATTTTGGATGAAATATATTTTATAGATACAATATAGTAATAACAGAACATCAATGATATTCTGCTTTTAAATTATGTGTGGTATTGGGCAATGGGATATACAGTCACAAAATTCTTTCATACACAATGTTTGGCATACAGTAAAAACTATGAAATGTGAAGTATCAGGAAAGTGTTTGATAAGCAAGAAAAGCAGGCACAAGGAGATCTATAGGTGATATTGATGTTGGATTTAACAAAGTCTTTAAAAAAAATAAGGATAAGGATGTTTTAAAAGAAACAGAAGGAAGGATGTAGAAAAATGGATGGATAATTTTAACAGAGATCTGGAACACATAGACAAGAAACAATGGACACAGAGAAATGCAATTGATTACATTAAAAGCTTAGAGGATGGTTTAAGAACAGATTTTACACAACAGAAAGTGAGAGTAGTGAACTTGAAGACAAAGAAATAGAAAATATCCAAACTGAACAGAGAGGGGGAAAAAAAAGGTAAATAACAGAAGACTTTTGGCTTCTGGTTTTGCTTGTAAGGAGCCTGGAAGTCACTACTTCATCCTAATGAGTAAAAGGCTGAACAGACTGAAAAATCAATGACTCTTCTAGGATCTGTAAGAAAGGTGACAGTGAGGACACAGAACAAACCTCTGCCCCCAGATGGGAGACACAGATAGGCAAATACAAGGATGAATGGCTTGGCAGAGCAGATTCACAAGGCGGAAACCTCATTGAGAACTAGTGCCTGAACTCAGTGTTGGGGCAGGATAAATTGAACAGTAACTAGCAAATTGCCAGAGGATCAGTGGAGACAACTCTGAGAGTTAAAAACTCGAGGCCCCTAGTCCTAGGGAGTCCCCACAATTCTGTGAGATTCACCTCCTAGAGCCTGGACCAGGTTCCCACAATAAATATCAGAGAAAATGCTTCTGCCAGGGGGAGAGGAAAAGAAACCATTTTGAAATATACCAGAGCACTCCGTTCTTCTTAACAAGGCCTGCCCTGAGGAAAAGCTAGTTAACCAGAGCCTAACCTGCTGGGCTACTGCTCAACTCCAGTCAGCTCTAGCTATCCTCTCCCACCAAAGGGAGGGAAGAAAAACAAACAAACAAACAAACAAAAATGCTGAGAAACACTTTTGAAGTTCATACTCTAGAGTCACAGGGTCACTAAAAGTGAGACCAAATCATAGGACTATAGAACAAACACTTCCCCTCCCCCCACACTTCACAGCCATATTGTTAAAGGCCTATTTATAGCAGCTGCTTTTACCCTGTACATCATGTTTGGCTATCGAGAAAACAATTACAAGGCATACCAATAGGCAAAAAAAAACCAATTTGGAGAGACGGCGCAAACCATAAGAACCAGATATATTAGGGCTTTTATAATTACCATACTAGGAATTTAAAAAAACTATGATTAATATGCCAAGGGCTCCAATGGATAAAGTTGACAACATGCAAGAACAGATTGGCAATGAAAGAAGAGAGATGGAAATCCTAAAAATATAAAAAATAAATGCTAGTGATCAAAAAACTGTAACAGAAATGAAGAATGCCTTTTTGATGGGTTTATGAGTAGGCTGGACGCAGCTGAGGAAAGAATCTCTGAGCTTGAGGCTATATCAACAGAAATATTCAGACTGAAAAAAACCCAAAACAGAACAGAATATCCAAAGACTGTGGACAACTGCAGAAGGAATATCAGAAGGAGAAAAAAAGAAACAAAAGAAATTCTTGAAACAAGAATGAGAATTTTCTCAAGTTAATGTCAGATATCAAACCACAGATTCAGAAAGCTCAAAGAACATCAAACAGAATAAATGCCAAAAACAATAGCTCGGTGTATCATTTTCAAATGATAAGAAATCAAAGATAAAGAAAATAATTCTTAAGCTAGAGGTGGGGAGAATCTTACCTCTAGAGAAACAAAGATAAAAATTATATCAAACTTTTCAGAAACCACGCAAGCAACGACAGAGTGGAGTAAATCATTTAAAGTATTGAGAGAGAAAAAAACCCACCAACCTAGAATTCAGTACTCTTCAAAATTATTCTATAAATGTGAAGGAGAAAAAGACTTTCTCATTTTCCAGACAAAAATTGAGGGAACTTGCTGCCAGTGGACATGACTTGCAAGAAATGTTAAAAGAAGTTCCTTAAAGAGAAGTAATACAGGCCAGAAACTCAGATTTATATAAAGGAAGGGTACCGAAGAATATAAGTGAAAGTAAAATCAAAACTTTTATTTTTCTTGTTTTCATTTGATCTGATAACAAAGGCCTGGCCTTGTTCAATTTGTGCAGAATGAGGGTAAAATGTATTTGCTGTATGTGTTTTAGGTATATATATATGTTTATGTATGCTAATACATAAGTGAAATGAATAACACCAATGATACAAGGATGGAGGAATTAGCATTATTTTGTTATTATAAGGTACTAACACTACCCATGTAGTGGTATAGTGTTATTTGAAAGTGGACTTGAGTTAGTTGTAAGTGTATATTGCAAACTCTAGGGCAACCACTAAAAAAAGTGGAAAAAGTAGTACAACTGATATCTAAAAAAATGAGAGAAAGAGGAATCATATATAAAATGCTCAATTAAAACCACAAAAGGCAAAAGAGTGGGAAAGAATAGGAACAAAGAACTAGGACCACAAACAGAAAACAGTAGCAGATATGGGAGGTATTAATCCAACTATGTCAATAATCACTTTGAATATCAGTGGTCTAGAGGAACCAAATAAAAGGCAGAGATTGTTAGAGTGGATCAAAAAAAATCACCTAACTATATGCTGTCTACAAGAAACCCACTTTAAATATACAGAAACATACAGATTAAAAGGAAATGGATAGAGAAAAATATATCATGCTAACGCTAATCAAAAGAAAGCAGGAATAGATATATTAGTTTCAGATAGAGCAAATTTCAAAGCAGTCTGATACCACAATGTGCAGTTTTCAACAAAAAATTATAAAACATGCAAAGAAAAAAATTTTTTCTTTGGAAAAACAGCCAACAAAAAATTTCCCTGTGGGGAAAATTGGATTTTGGATTTAGCAATGACCTTAAATCTGCTATTATACATATGTTTAAAAACTAGAGGAAACCACACCTAAAGTATTTAAGAAGAGTATGATACATAGCGGTGTCTCACCAAAAAGAATAAGTAAAGAACTAGAAATTATAAAATAATTTTAATAAGTATAAAATAATTGCCACTTCTACTCAATATTGGATTGGAGATTCTAGCCAAGACAGTTAGGTAAAAAAAAATAAAAGGAAAAAGTTATTGCAGGTGACATGATCGTGTATTTATAAAATCCTAAGAAATTCATTAATACCTATTACAACCAATAACAAGTTCATTAGTGTGGCAGGATACAAGATCTGTATGCAAAACTTAGTTGTATTTCTATATACTTGCAGTAAACAATGAAAAACAAATTAAGAAAATGATCCCATTTATAGAATCAAAAAAATAATACTTTGTAATTTAACAAAATAGTACAAAACCTATACACTGAAAACTATAAAACATTGTTGTAAAAAAGATCTTAATAAATGGAAAAGTATCCCATGTTTGTGTATCAGAAGACTTAGTATTGATAAGATGGCAATACTCCCCAAATTGTTCTAGATTCAGTACAATTTTTATCAAAATCTGAGCTGGCTTCTCTGCAGAAATTGACAAGCTGATTCTAGATTTATAGAAATTCAAAGAATGCAGAATAGTTAAATAATCCTTAATAAAAAAGAAGAAAAAAATGGAGGACTCACACTTCCAAATTTTAAAACTTACTATAATAATCAAGATAGTGTGGTACTAGCATAAGGATATTCCAACTCAATGGAATAGAACTGAGAATTCAGAAATAAATCCTTACATGGTCAACTGATTTTCAGCAAGGGTACCATGATAATTCCATGGGGAAGGAATAGTGTTTTTAACAAATGGTGTTAAACACATGAAAAAGAATAAATTTGGAATCCCACCTATCATCATAGTCAAAAATTAACTCAAAATGCATCATAGACTCAAAGGTAGGAGTTGAACTATAAAACTTGTAGAAGGAAACATAGGAGAAAATCTTGGTGACTTTGGGTTTTGAGTAAAGCGTTCTTAGATATGACACCAAAAGCACAGTCCATGAATGAAAAAAACTTGATAATTGGAATTCATTAAAATTACAAACATTTGTGCTTCAACGCACACCTAAAGAAAGTGAAAAGAATTCACAGGATGGGAGAAAATATTTGCAAATCATATATTGACAATGGACTTGTATCCAGAATATAGAAAGATGTTTTATAACTCAATACTAAAAGGACAAACGACTTCATTAAAAAATGGGCAGACGATCTGAATAGATGTTTCTCCAAAGAAGATATACGAATGGCCTATAACTGCATGAAAAGATGCTCAGCATCATAAATCATTAGGAAAATGGAAATCAAAACCACAGTGAACTATGTCTTTACACCCACCATGTCTACAATTAATTATAAAGACAGACAATAACAAGTGTTGATAAAAATGTTCAAAAGTGGGAAGACTCAAACATTGCTGATGCAAAAGTAAAATGCTACAGTCACTTTGGAAGACAATTTGGGAGTTCAGTACTTCAATAGAGAAATAAAATTGTGCTCTATTCATACATGCTCTTTCATAAGACATTGAAAATGAGTGAACTACAGTCACACAACTGCATGGCAATATCATTTTTAAAAGTTGAGTAAAGTAAGCAAGACATGGAAGACTTATATACTGTCTGATTCAATTCATAAAGTTCAAAAAATAGGCAACACTAAATTGTTATGAGATATATATATATATATATATATATATATATATATATACACATATATATACATACACACATATATATACACACATATATATATGTCATACATATAAAGAAAGGCAAGAAAAATAATACTAAAGTCAAAATAATGATTTCCTTTAATGAGAGGGGAAGGAGAGTTAGAATATAGGGGTTTCTGATCTCTAGCCATGTTTTATGTCATAGCTTGAGAGATAAGCATTCCTGTTGTAACTTTTATGCACATGCATTATTTCATAGTAAAGGTTTAAAATAAATATGATGGATCTATAGTGTAAAGTTTTTCTTAAGGCTTGCTAAGTTTTTCCCTACCATTTTGTCCTCTCCTTGAAGCTTTTCTATGTTATGTCAAATTTCTACTCTTAAGATTCTTTACCCTTTAGTCTTCTCAGAGAAACCTGTTTGTCAGGATTTGATACCCACTGGTATAATTAGCAAAAAGAGCACTGAAAATTGGAACTTTTGTCTCCAATTAGTAACTCACCATTATGACTTTGACAAGCACGACACTTCCCCTCTCTAGTCCTCAGTTTTTTCTTCTGAAATATTAAACTGTTTGATCAGATTATTTATAAAATCCCATCCAGCCCTAACAATATATATAATTTATAGGAGCCTCTAAACAAACTAATCTGATAGGACAGCAGAGGCAGCCCTGAGAAGAGTATGGGACCCCAGTGTTACCTGTGTAAACTAAATCAAGTTTCCTGGGGTTTTCTTGGTAGTTTTCCTCTTCACATGTCAAGTGAAAATGTGATTTAACTTACAGGGTTATTGTGAACATTAAATAACACATTGCATGGGTCAAGGTTCTCCAAAGAAACAGAACTAATGGAATGTTGGGGTGGGGGGAGGATAGAGAGAGAGAGAGACAGAGAGAGAGAGAGACAGAGAGACAGAGATAGAGATAGAGATAGAGAGAGAGACAGAGAGAGAGAGAGAGAGACAGAGAGAGAGAGAGACAGAGAGACAGAGATAGAGATAGAGAGAGAGACAGAGAGAGAGAGAGAGACAGAGAGAGACAGAGAGAGAGACAGAGAGAGAGAGAGACAGAGAGAGAGAGAGACAGAGAGACAGAGATAGAGATAGAGAGAGAGACAGAGAGAGACAGAGAGAGAGAGAGAACATACAGAAACAAAGAGGGTAGGGAGGTGGATTTACTTTAAGACATTGGCTCGCAAGATAGGGAGGGCTGGCAGGTCTGAAATTTTCAGAGCAGGCTGCCAGCCTGCTAATTCTAGCAGGAGTTGATGTTGCAGTCTTAAGTCTGAAAGCAATCTGGAGGCAAAATTCCTTCCTCTTCGAGGACCTCAGTCTTTTCTCTTAAGGCCTTCAACTAATTGGATGAGGCCAACCCAATCTGCTTTACTCAGTCTGCTGATTTAAACGTTAATTACATCTGAAAAATACCTTCACAGCAACATCTAGTGTTTCATCAAACAGCTGGGCACCATACCCTAGCCAAGTTGACACATAAAATTCACCACCACACATGTCCCTTAAGTGTTTACCACTGTGCCTAAAAAAAAAAAAAAAAAGAAAAAAAAAAATCACAGGTCATTAATAACTGTTATTTGCTTTCCTGATTCATACTTTAATTGGATATTTGTTTCCAGATAAAGTTTTTTAAATCTGCCTGCCTGTCTCCAGATATACGTATACTGCCTTAGTTTGTGGCACTCAGCAGAGGTTTCTTGAATAAATCAATAGGATTAAAGGTGTATTTCTGAAGCACTCTGGGTTTTCCTTATTTTAGCACTTAGCACTTGTTTGTATTCTCCACTAGACTCTAGCTTTGTTGAATTACAGAGATGATATCTTTTTCTCCATTGTGAAACCCAGCACATTTTCCAGCATACAGTTGACTCTCAAATATTTGTTGGAAAATGAATAAGCTGGGAAGATTTAGATTTTTTTTTTAAAGGGTGTGTTGTTGTGTTAACATACAGTTTTATCATTTTGCTCAGGGTGCTTAATGCTATTAAGAACTTTGATTCTTCAAGAAAATCAATTTTGTATTAAAAATATTCAATAAAATTTGGTAAAGACGATTTGTTCATTGGATAATCAAGCTGGTGGGGATACAAAATGTAAAAGATAAAGATAAATATGAATTAGGAAAATTTGTGTCACATGGTATATACATTTTAGTTGTACTCTTAATATTTACCTATAATGTGCCATGCTGCTACACGGTGTTTATTCCAGTCACTGAAGATGACAAATATGGTCTATACTCTGGGTAAATTCCAAGAAGGTCTTGCGGATTGCTCCACCTAGAAATCTGTTTTATCATTTAACTGGAAATAATTTGCTTTCTTTAAAGAAGGAAAATGCTCTTTATAAGTACACAAACATAGACAATAAATAACATGCATACATATTTATTTATCTCTTTCCTGTCTTAATTTTTCAAGGTGCTTTACCCAGCCTGAGTCCTGTGAATTCTCCCAGCCATGGACCAGTGTCTGCTGGCTCTCTAACTAATCGATCACCTATAGAATTTCCTGATACTGCTGATTTTCTTACTAAGCCAAGTGTTATTTTACACAGATCTCTGGGCAATGCACCCAATTCACCAGATTTTTATCAGCACCTTAGAAATTCTGATAGCAATTTATGTAACAGGTAAGTTTTCCAAATGTTTATTTCATTTTTCACAATATAGGTTATTTTAATAAAGCATTCCTAATTTTCTAGTTCTATATTATATAACTAGGTGATAAATTACAACTATATCTTCTTTACTTTTCTAGTAGTTTTTATTCAAGTAAAATTTTTCTCATTTCAGTGCTATCATTCATTTTCAAATTAAATGATCTCTGTCTAAAGTGAAATACAGTGGTATTCTATCCATCATATCAGTAAATGTATGAGATTTTAGTATGTACTACTTTAGTGCTTATTTAGAATACCCAGTTCATATGGTGTTCATTCTCATTTCTACTTTGCTAGTCAATAAGTGTTGACTTTCAATCTTGTTGACTTTCAAAGGTTATTTTCTTCAGGGACCAAGAGATGCTTTCTAGAATAAACCTATTAAATTTATATAGATATTGGAATATCAGGATGTGTTTCATTTGGGATCTTGGTTGAAAATTAAACAGATTTTCTAATTGTATCTAAATAAGAAAATGTGCCTTAATTATTTTATATACATATGTTTATATATATTTATCTGTTTTATCCTATAAGCTGCGGGCATCAAATACAGAAAGATGTTTCAACGTCTGAATCAGAGTCTGGTACAGACTGCCATAGTGGAAAATCGGGTGAGATTGCAAAAGTCATATATGTTTCACTTTAAGAAGAACTTTTACGTTATTTTTTAAGACGAATAAATGAATGAGTTTAACTTCAGTTTATCCATCTTTAAAATGAAGGTTATAGTGTTTTTATCTACTTCAGAGGATCATTAGGATCAAACTATAAAAGTGAAAATATTTTGAAGAGTAAAAATGTGCTGTACAAATGAATATAGTATTAGGTTATGGCTCAGGCTCATAGTAAAATTAAGTATATTGTTAAAATTTATAGTGCACAATCTAAGTCCAAAAGGTTTGCATAATTTTTTTTTGCATAATTTTTTTATGGCACAGAGAGGAGTTTTAAATTTTATCATTCTGAAATATTTTATATGCTCAAACAAGAAAAACTGATGGTGATAAAATTATAGTTGTTTTATAACTTGAAACAATCGACTCAAGCTTCCAATAAAAGTTAGCTAGTTAAATCACACCAACTGCCCCCTGAAGGTAGCTAGAAAGCTGGACCAAAAAACAAAAAAAAAAGTCTGCTTAAAGCCATTGAAGAACTAACAAGCTCCCCAGAAATACCAGTAGAAGGTCTAGAGGAGAGTAGATGTCCAAGAAAGTGAGCCTGGAACTTGGGGCTACTAAAAGGCTATTTTGCCAGAGGGGCCAGTGACTGATAAGATGCATAATCCTTTTAGTAGCTTCATGGGACTAGGGAGACAAAGACTGGAGTTGAAGACTTTCCATGGTACGGATAGGATAACTCGGTAAACTCTGCCGCACTGTACCCTAGGAATATAAAGGTAAGCCAGAAATAGGCCCTTTCAGGGATTATAGGCGCCTATAAATTCCTTCACATACCATAAAATTCTTTTAAAACGTTCATTTTAATAATTCTTGGTTTTTACAATTTAAAGAGTTGTTGTAAAAGAAAGAAAGACGAAGTAGAAGATGGATCCTATAAAAACCCTTTCAAGAAATAGAACTCATTCTTACCCAGATACCATAACCAAAGGCAAAAGAAGAAACCTCAGACCAATATCTCTTATATGTATAGACACAAAAATCCTTAATAAAACACTGGCAAACTGAGTCCAGCAACATATAAAACAGACACCATGACCATGTGGTATTTATCCCAGGAATGCAAGGGTAGTTTAACATTTGAAAATCAATCAATGTAATACACCACATTAATAAAGGGGGGAAAACAGTATGATAGTCTCAATAGATGCAGAAAAAGCATTTGACAAAATTCCAACATGATAAAAACAAACAAACTGGTAATGGCAAGGATGTTCTTCAACTTGATAAAGGGCATCTCTGAAAAACACACACCTAAGGTTATCCTTAATGGGGGAAGACTGATGCTTTCCTGAAGAATACGATTTTTGCTTTTAGCACTTCTAGTCAGCATTGTACTGGAGTTTCTAGCCAGGAAAACTAGAAAAGAATTAAAGGCATCTTGAATAGAAATAAAGAAATAAAACAGTCCTTATTCATAGATCATATGATCTTTTACATACAAAGTCACAAATACACACACACACACACAAAACTCGAAACAATAAACAAGTTTAGCAAAGTCACAAGGTCAATGTACAAAATCAGTTGTATTTCTGTATACTAGCAGTGACTCATAAGTTGAAATTAAGTAAATATTTCCATTCACAATAGTATCAAAAAGAACAAAATAGAATAAAAGTGGGAGATTTATAAGCTGAAAACTCTAAAAGATTGTTGAGAAAAACTAAATAAATTGAAAGGCAATTCATAGTACTAGAATTGAAAATTCACTATCTCAGTATTGTCACTAGGGCTATTCTCCCAAATTGATCTATAAATTCAATGCAATCCATATCCAATTGCAGCAGGCTCTTTTGGGTAGAAATAGACAAATTTATCTTAAAATTTATATGGAAATACAAATGACCTACAGTAGCCAAATCAATTTGGAAAAAGAACAAATTTGGAGGACTAATACTACTTGATTTCAAAACGTATTATAAAGCCACTGTAATTAAGACAGTGTATGTAGTATAGACACAGAGATGGGCCTGCAGACCAGTGGAACAGAAGTGGGAGTCCAAAAATAAATTCTTGCATTTATGGTCAATTGATTTTTGACATAGAAGCCAAGACAATTCAAAGAGAAAAGAGTTTTTTCAACAAATAGGGCCAGGACAATTGGATATCCATTTGCCAAAAAAAGAATTTGGACCCTTACCTCACCATATATACAAAAAGTAACTCAAAGTAGGTCATAGATCTAAATGTAAGAGTTAAAACATGAACCTCATAGAATATAGGACAGAATCTTTGTGACCTTGGGTAAAGCTTTCCTATATACAATACCAAAAGCACAATCCATGAAAAGAAAAAAAATGACAAATTGGGCTTCAGCAAAATTAAAACCTTTTGCACTTCAAAAGACATCAATACGAAAATGAAAAGACAAACCATAGATTGGGAGAAAATATTTGCAAATTATATATCTGATAAAGGTCATATATCCATGATACACAAAGAATGCTTACAACTCAATGTGAATAAAAACAATTAAAAATTGGGCAAAAGATTTTAAATATTTTGGTAAATGTCACTTGGTAAAGAATATAAACAAATGGGTATGAAACACATGAAAAGATGTCATTAATCATTAGATAAATGCAAATTAATACTACCGTAAGATACCCCTACACTCAAACTAGAATAGCATGAGGGTACTTTTTGGGGGTGATGAGACTGTTCTAAAACTGGGTTGTCATAATGGTTGCACATACACTTAACAACAGGTGAATTTAATGGTATGTAATTATATTGAATAGAGCTTATAAAAATAACAATTTTTTTTAATTCTCAGAGTTCTTTGGATTGCCTGGCTTCAGCTGGGAGATTTTCACTTGAGGGCTCTCAATGTGATTGCAGTCAGGGATTAGCAAGAGTGACAGTCATTTGAAGGATTGATTGGGCTGAATTTCCAAGATGGATTACTCCTGTGTCTGTTGGCTATTGATCAGTCCATCTAACTATGACCTCCTTATGGGCCTCTTCCAACATGTTGGTTGGATTCTAGGAGAGGAGGAAGTGGAAGCTGACAGTTCAGTTAATGACTCCACCCAGAACAAACTATCACGTCTGCTACATTTCTGATCATCAGAACAGATTCCAGGGGTTTGGGAAGAATACATTTCAAAAGAGTGCATGTAGGACATGGGATAGTGTTGTGGACATCTTTGAGAAGAAATTGCTGTCTTTATTTCAATTGTTTTTATTATTATCTGTAAGATACAGTTATTAGGAGTTTAGATCATTAAAAAGTAAATCATACAATACACCTCAAATATCAACAATTTTTAGATTGATGGCTATTTTAGAATATTATTGTAGTTACTGCCTTAACTTACTAAGAATAGGTAAATATTCTAAATTTCATTTCTTAAATGTCTTTTGTTTGGAAAAAATATTTTCTAAAAATAAAATACTTTCTGATCATCAATTTATAATTTTTAGTATATTCAGTGTTAGGTTCAGATTTAACTCACATTTATTGGTCACCTATTATATGTAACGTCTAGTAAGGCAGGTGTTATTGTTAAGTATAAAAATCAGGATTTAAACCTAGTTCTTCCAAAACTCAGCTCCAGTGAGTACGCACTTAACATACCTATGCGATCAGCACCCAGATCAATGAACAAAATATTACCAGCACCTCAGAATTTCCCCTCAGTTCCTCTTCAGGTTTATCCCCCAAAGATAAGGTTCATCTCATCTTTCAGTACTCATATGTATCAGTTTTAATATTTTTGAACTTTTCATAATGAGAATTAGAGGATGAAACTGGTTCTTATTCAATATTATATTTTTAAGAATCATACGTATTGCTGCACGTGATTGTAGTTCTTTCTCTTTGCTCTATAATGTTCAATTGTATGAGTACACTAATTTATTCTACTGTTGATGGGTTTGGGGAAAGTTTCCTGTTCAGGATATTACGAGTAGAATGAATATGAGTATTTTACATGTGAATGAATACTGTTTAGCCACCAGTGCAGCTTCCCTTTTCCAGGTGATTTGGGGAAAATATTATTAATCACATAGAGAAATAACTCACGGTTCATGATACTGTGTTTTAAATTTTAGATGTGCCTTCATCTCATTCATTCATAATTGTGAGTTGAGAGTTTTCGTATCCAAAACTCAAACAATTGCAGATGTTGGAAATTGTTCACATCAAAATGGTTTTAAAAGTTCCTATCAATAGGCACTTTTTATGTTTCTCACTTTTATAAAGGATATCCACCCATCTCTTTCATCCATGAGTAGATATATCAGGTGAAATGTCTATATTGCTGAGCACAAGGTACCTGGGCTAAATATAAATAGTCCAACAAGATACAACTTAATGGTATAATTAATTTTTTAGTGTCATTAATTTAGATTGAATGCCAGTATGGTTCACTTCATCTGAATATTTTTGCAAATAATTTTTCTTATAAAACTATCTACATAAGGTAAGTTTTATTCTTCTTATTACTATATATTTTTTTTTTGAAAGGTGATGAAGACAACACCATTTTCTCAAAAGAATCACTCGGCCATGTAGAAGCTCAACAAGAAGTGAAAACAGAGCTCACAGATTGCAGAAAATTATTTTTGGAAGGTGATAATCACCTAACAGAAGAGGCACAGGATGAACAGCAATCAAACGTAAAAAATAAACTTTCAATATGATTATGTTATGGTGAAATACATTAGTTAGTGCTTAGTCTCATTTTTTGTAACCAAAACAAGGTTTTGAATATAATATTTAAAAAAATTTTTTTACTGGGAAAGTCACTAAACCACTTTAAAGAAAACCTTTAATAAAAAATAATTACTTCTAAACTCATTATCCTGGAACAACAAAGTGCATTCATTTTAAAATGAACATTTTATTTAGTTTAATAGTAGATATATTCCTTTTTATGCTGATATTTTCTTCATTATATGTGTTAAAGTTGGACGGACATGTGTATAGTCTTTAAAAGACAATGAAAACAATCTACTTGCTTAAAATAGCAATTTAAAGTTCAAAATTTAAGCTCTTTAGGGAAAAACTGATCCATTTCTCCTGAAAAGTTAGGCTAGTAATAAATGCCAAAATAAGGGTATGAGTTTCTTTTTATTTATCCTTGATTCCTGTAACCTCTAAAATGAAAATAATGGATTTTAGATTTGTATAGTGTTTTGGAAATATAGTTTTATTTGTAACAGTAAAGATTAAGAAGTCTTCTAATGCCTGGTAGACATGTTTATATTTGTATTAAGATAGTATTCTACAAAGAGAAGAAATAGGAAGAAAATATTATATTTGAGAAAAATCTTTGTAGAAAACAATACTGACCATTTTTAATGTTCAATTTTAAGTGTTCTCATTTAGATAACGGTTTAACAATATTTATAAAAGGGAAGGTTAAGTCGGTTTGGATTTCCCCCCTGTGTATACAGAGTGAACAGGAATCATCACTGGACCTGATGTTAATAGAAGATTATGACTCGTTAATAGAAAAGATGAACAACTGGAATTTTCAAATTTTTGAACTTGTAGAAAAGATGGGCGAGAAGTCAGGAAGGATCCTTAGTCAGGTTTGTTTTAAATCTCCACTACTTTTTTATTATAAATGAGCTGTTTCGAATCTGTATAAAAAGCAAAATCTAAAAGTGTATAATATTGATTTAGGCAGAAATTCAACATTTTTCATTTAATTGTTTTTTTCACAAATGAGATTTTTCAGTAGAAAATTTTAAGAGAAACAAAAACCCATATACATACACACACATACACAATTATATATGTATTATATATAATTACATATTATACATAAATAAAAAGTAGTTTGTTTTCCCATAACAATGGGATTGAATTGTACTGAAGTAATAGTTTATATTGAATCTTGAGGTTGAAAAAGACATGAAAGGTGATCTAGTTCTCACCACTGAAACTTATGCTTTGTTTTTTTTCATCTGCCATCCCTGTACTTTACTCAAGGCCAAATGGAATCATGGAAAAATACTTGCATTTTTACCACCTAGACTCAAGCTCTCCCTGGTGGGTTCACACAACAGCATCAGATTAACTTTCCCAAAATACCACTCCCATTAACTCCAAAGTATTTTATTTATTGAAATAGACGAATATAAGCATAAATTATGTTGAGAGTATACGTTCATCTAATTGAGGTCTTTAGGGACAAAAACTTGGTAAATATATTTGTTCTGACTTCTTTTAACACCTAGGACTAGAATAGAATAGAATTCATATGCCTTTCAATAAATTGTGAATAAAAAGATAAAGAGAAGAATGGAAAATTAAAAAACTAGGACATGACACATGATATGGTAATGTTTTTTTGTTTTGTTTTTTTGGTTTTCAAGGGTTTTAGGGTGATGTCTTCCTTTTTCATGTTTTGGAAAGAATTCATTTTAGAGAAGTTTTAAATAAATTATTAACTTAAAGACATATAAATGGTTAATATCTTAAATGTAAATCACAAAAACATATTATACTCAACTACAAATAGAAATTCTGATTTTTAAAGTGAACTTTATTTTAATTAACATTTAGGTTATGTATGCCTTATTTCAAGACACTGGTTTATTGGAAATATTTAAAATTCCCACTCTACAATTCATGAACTATTTTCGTGCATTAGAAAATGGCTATCGAGACATTCCTTGTAAGTATTAACATCTTATTATTTAAGTTCAAATAATGCTGGTTTTGAAGTCCTCTATTATTTTTCCCTTCAGATAGTCCTCCAAACACTTCTAAATTACATGTTTGGAAAAGTTTTAAATAGGTATTTAAAAAGAAAATATGTATCCTACTATCTAGAGTTAACTTACTACTATTAACATCTTGGTATATATTCTTCTAAACTTTTTTCTTATATATATTTATTTTCTATAAAGTAAATCATAATATTGATGTCTATTTATAATCTGCCTTTTCACTTATTACATGATATACATCTTTCTATGTTAATATTTATCTCGAGTGCCTTATCTTTTAAAATGTTTTGTAATATTAAGTCAAGAGTTTCAGAAAATTCTTGACTTTAAAATGTTTAAAATTTATCCATAGCATTTCTGCTTTTAATGGTGTCCCAATTTATAGAATAATTTTTAATGGCTATTTGATTTTTTGTGTTAAAATATCATTTGAATTTCATATTAGAAAAAGATAGTTGTCTTTATGTGTCAATACATTCTACAATTTCCCTTCATATGGACGTATTTTGGGGAAATCAGTGATATGTCATAACTCATTAATGATGATACTTAATGATGTACTAAAATTTCCACATAAATTACGCATTTTAAAAAGTAGCTAAATTTTATAATGGCTAAAGTACTACTTTAAGATGGACTTCAAGGGAAGGGGAATGGATAGAAAGTGGTGAGAAGTATTTATTTATTGTCGGCTCCAATTAGGATATATTGGTTAAGAAAAGAGTCTCTGTATATAACTTTTCTAAAGTTTAGCTTCTGAATTTGTAAATGGGAATAACAATAGTACTTACCCCATAGGGCAGGGGTGTCCAAACTTTTTTCAACGTTTTTCACCAAGGGCCATATGCGGTAAAATACACAAACAGCCGGGCCACTCACTCAAGGTATGCATTGCCTCACCTGGTTTATTTAAGTAAACTAAATATATTTTTGGAATTTGCTGCAGGCCAATTAACGATGAGTCATGGGCTGCAGTTGGCCGGTGGGCCGCAGTTTGGACACCTCTGCCATAGGGAGTGACAGAAGATAATCCATGTAAAGCACATATCAGAATTGGTGGGAAGTAAATAGTAAATGGTCAATAATAGGTGGTGATTGTATTAATAATTAAGCTCCTAGTGGATTGACACTATATCATAGCTATAGCCTTAATACTTAGTATTGTATCATCTAGTAATTTTACATGGTAAGTACTCATTAAATATTTGTTGAAGTGTTGAACTTTTAGTGAGTATCAACTATCACTATAATCATTAGATTCACAAAGGTTATCTCATTTAATCATTGTTGGAAAGGTTGTATTACCTGCCATTCACTGGTGAGAAGTAAAAACTCAGAACGATTTTCCCTAAGATTGTAAAACTAGAAATAGCAAATCTGGGTTTCAGTATAGGTCTTGCCTTTTCACGTAGTGGTATTTCAGTAAACTAGTGTTTTATTGATTATGTACTATGTGTCAGATACTGTTCATATATCAATAACATTTCATCCTTACAGCAGGCCTGAGAAATAACTATTCCTTATCTTTTTCTTCCTTTTTTCGTGGGGATGGGAGGAAGTTCAAGTATCTAGAATTTGTAACTATTCTATGTGCCTGGGTGCAAAAACTTTTGTGTGCAAAAGTGAATCTCCATAATCCAGACACTATTTACAAAATATTTTTAAAAGCTACAATTTTAAGTAAATATTCCAATGCCTCCCAATTAGCTCTGCTTACCCTGCCTTTTCTTTGATCCCTTTACTATGTTTTCATATAAGTGTAAGTTTTTAAAAGAACTTTTTAACACATCAAGAAGGCTTAAAAAATAAGATGAAACAAAGTATAATTATGGGAAATTATTCTAAGCCATATATTTAATATATGAGGATGATTAGAAAATTATTATAGTTTTTTAAATGTCCTATGTTAACAGAATGATCATTTTTATAAAATATTTTGGTGACTTTAGATCACAATCGTATACATGCCACAGATGTCCTACATGCAGTTTGGTATCTGACAACACGGCCAATTCCTGGCTTACAGCAGATCCACAATGATCATGGGACAGGAAATGAAACAGGTACTTCCTTCTACAAATCTTTCTTTTAATTTACAGGAGTAATAAATCAGGCTATTTCATTTTATTACTGCTCTTCTTTTAAATTTCTCATTCAATAACCTTTGGTACATACAACGGACTACGTGAAGTTTTGATACATAAATGACATGCAAATTAGGAAACGTATCTATCTTAAGAGCTAAGTTAAGACCCAAGACTGCTGGATTTACCATGTCTCTTTTCTATGTCCCGCCCATTGAGGTAACCACTATCTTTAATAGTATGATAATCATTTCTTTGCTTTATTCTTTTAATTCTTGTTTTTTTTGTGTGTTAGGTGTATCATGTAAATTTAAAACATGTAACATTCCCAATGAAAGGGGACATGTTTAAAAGCCTCACATAAGTATTAAAATGAAATAAAAACTTCCAAATTTTACTCCCAAGGAAGTTAGTTCTGCTCCTAATCATAATTATTTATACAAATATACTGACTTACAACATTCATGGTTCTCATATTCTAGCTTACAAAAGAGGGGAGAAATACTCCAATAATATAGACACACAAACAGAATTTGCTCGGTTACAAATGCCTGAGAAATACCACCAAACCGATCAGTGTAAATGTCAGACTCAACTACCAAAGAATGGAAAGCACTGTCATTAGGTTTGATGGATTTGCCCTGTGTTCATGTTTGTCTGCCGTCCATATTTACTCTTTCCTAGTAGTTCTGTGCTTCCCTCGGATCATTTTCTTTAGCTTTTATGTTTGTAGATGTATTTATTTTGTCTCAGAATATTCTCATATTTCAGTACATTTGAAGATAGTCCATCATCTTCTGACTTCTGTAGATTATGTTGACAAATTGGCCACAAGTCTTATTTCTTAAAACTATGTCCCTTTCCTCTTTGCCATTAGTGTTTATCATTTTGACTATGAGGTACTTAGGTAGTTTTCTTTGTATTTATCCTGCTTGGTGTTTAGTGAACGTGAATATATTGGTGTCTATCATGCTCTTCAAAATTCAAGCCTCTGCACGTTGCCCAATTCCAAAGCTACTTCCACATTTTTAGATATTTGTTACAGCAATACCCAACTTTGAGGTACCAAAATCTATATTAGTTTCCTATTGCTGCTGTAACAAATTATCAGACTTAGTGGCTTAAAACAGTACAAATTTATTATCATACAATTCTGCAGGTCAGAAGTCTGAAATAAGTCAAGCTAGGCTAAAATCAAGGTGTCAGCAGGATTGTTTTCTTCCCAGAGTCCCTAATGAATCCGTTTCCTAGCCTCCTCCGGCTTCTAGAAGCCACCTGCATTCCATGGCTCACAGTCACTTCTTCAAAGACAGCAGCAGAATATCAAGACTCTCTGAGCCAGACCTTTTCATCCTTCCAGAAGGTGGCCCAGCTACAGCCTTGGCTTTCTGTCCAGAGTACACCTTACTGACAATGTATCTCTTACTTTTAGTGTCTTTTGCAGCGTGACAGGTTGAGAATTTCCCAAATTATTAAGTCCTGGTTATTTTTTGCTTAACAGTTCTCCCTAGATCTCTCTCTCCTCTCACATTTTACTGTAAACAGTAAGAATCCAGGCTATGTCTTCAGTACTTTGCTTGAAAATCTCCTTAGCTAAATATCTAAGTCCACCGTTTGCAAGCTTTGTGTTCCACATTAACTGCAGCACACACATTGGATAAGCTCTCTGCTACTGTATAGCAATGACCTCCTTTCCCGCCCTTTCCAATGATGTGTTCCTCATTTTTTCTGAGCTGTCTTTGGTAGTGCCCCTAACAGCAGTTTTCTAGCACCAGCCTGTTCACAATGATTTAAGTATTCCCTAATGCAGTATGTAGGAATCTCTGTCATGCTCCTCACTTCCTTTAGAGGTCTTACTAAAGGTGTTATAAATCCTCATATATGGTGATATGGAATCAGGGTCTGTAAAAGACAAGGCTTTGGGAGACCAAGTAGCTGCTGAAATGGAAAATTATGTTGAAAATAAAGACGACTAAGACTATGGGAGGTGCTGCCGTATTCTGGTTGCACTGGAGAATAGAAATGATTATGACATGAAAAGCACTAGCAACACCAAACTAAAGAGCTTCTATAAATCCAGGAAACAATTTAAAAAATGAGGAAGCAACCTGCAGAATGGGAGAAAGTATTTGTAAACCATGTATCGGATGAGGGGTTAATATCTAAAATATATAAGGAACTCATACAACTCAATAACAACAACAACAAAAATTAACCAGATTTAAAAAAAAAATGGGCAGAGGAACTAAAGACATTTTTCCAAAGAAGACATCTAAATGACCAACAAATACATGAAATGATACTGGGCATCACTAATCAAGGAACTGCAAATCAAACCACAATGACATGTCAACTCACACGTGTTAGGATGGCTAATCTGTTGTTCTAAGTCCAGGTTTATAAAGAGTCTGTTTCTTAGGTAAGTAAACAAATAAGATAAATAGTCGTATTACCTATGGGGCTTCCCCTCCTTAGCCTCATTATGAAGAAGTTAAGTGTAATGCTGGTTTATTTTGCTTATTCCTCAGATTCTGATGGTAGAATTAACCCTGGGCAAATTGCTTACATTTCTTCAAAGAGCTGCTCAATTCCAGATGAAAGCTATGGTTGCCTGTCTTCAAACATTCCTGCGCTGGAATTGATGGCTTTGTACGTGGCAGCTGCCATGCATGATTACGATCACCCAGGGCGGACAAATGCATTTCTAGTGGCTACAAATGCCCCGCAGGTAGGAAATATTTCTTCAGAAAATTTAAAAAGTGATTCAGAAATTTTACAACCATGCTGTATGTCCTTTTGTAAATCATTACTCAGTTGAATCATGGCCATTCCATCTATACTAATTAATTGGGTATTAACACGTGGCATTGATATGATATAGGCTAAAGAATTGGGGGGGATCACCTTCTTGCACTGAAAAACAAATAAAGTGTTCATGAAAGAGTGACTCACTATTTTTATGAAATTCTTGAGTTCTTAAACAAATAAAATGTTCATGAAAGAGTGACTCACTGTTCTATGAAATTCTGGAGTTCTTAAATAAATGTTTATGAAAGAGTGACTCACTGTTTTATGAAATTCTGGAGTTCTTGCTGTCAATAGTTTTGCTGTTTATCAAATTGATTAGTCTCTGACTTGATGTAAGATTTACTCTTCCTTCTGGCGAGTTCCTTTGTATGCCTAAAAGCTATAATGATGGAGAACTATTATTTTTGTTAACTTCTTTTTCCTCTAAGACACGCCATAATATAGGCTCCAAATATCGTAACTCTGAATATATTAGTGTACGTAAAACTTCATCTAGTACCACATTATTTTTGCACACAGTACAGCTGATAAAGTGTAGTTTTCTTTGTAGTCACAATTTGCATAAGAGGTAGGAGTTCCCAACAAATGGATATTGTAATTGTTAATAGCTTTAAACATTAGGACTTGGAACCAAGTACTTAGTTTTAAGTAGAATTTAGTGTGGGTGTGGATATTTATTTAGGCTGGTGATTCCTGAAACATCCATCTTTGTATTTCTGTGTGCCTTACACTGATTAAGTAGTCACTGACTGCTGAATTCATCTTTTTCACTTTGCACGCCGTATTTAAACCTCAGTTCTGATTCTTTCATCTTCTGTAGCCATTCTGTGTACCTTTTCTCACTTGTATCTCTTTCACACATTCTCGCTTTAAAATATAGGGTATAGATTCTCTAGCCAGAACAAGAGTAGGATTCAGGGGTGGGATGGAGGGGGGGGGGAGAAGGTTAAAGTGCTGTGTGATTCATTTTCTCTATGAGATTTTATCTGTTAATAGCTCATGATTCCCACAGGTAACTTTTTAATGACTTTTAACCTAGATATTAGTATTTGTTGTAAGAATTGCTTTGGGACAAATTACCCACTAAAGAGCACATATTTCCTCATTTGCAGTACAATTCTGCAAGAATCAATGCCCATTCTCTCAAGCCTAACACTTCATAATCTTTTAAAATCCTTTAGCCCTATGGGGAGTCAGACTTGGACATTAGTGGCACAGTGGAAAACCACTGGTCTTGGGATCAAGAGACCCGAGTTTGATTTCTGCTTATCCACTTAAGAGTTATGTGACCTTAGGCAAATCACCCTATCTTTCTGAACTTCAAAATATGTACCTAATATTAAGGGTAAAAGGAGATAACATATGTAAAGGAGATAAGATATGTATTTGAGAGGCTCCTGAATCAGATAATCATGTAGACAGAAATTGTTTACTGTTCAGTTCCATACTCTTTTATTCTGGCTTTTATTAGCTTTGAGTATTGGTGAGTCAGACTTGTTTATTACTTTTCCTTCAAGGATATTAAAAATGAGTGAGTTCTAGGTTACCTCTCTCACGTGCGGAGAATTTTAAAACACTGATACATGAAATAATTTACAGGTATATGCTCAAAACTCTTACCAAAATTCAACATGAAGCCTGGATATAATATCAATAATCGTATTTCATTTCTAACTTGTCATTGTTAAGGATTGCCAATAGATGGGAAGCTCTGGAATGGAAATTGATTAGAGTTCAACTATCGAAAAAGTAGAGCCTTTTACCTTGTCTCGTTGCTTAATTCCCACTCTCTTCCATCTGTACTCAACACATAGCAGCCAGAGGGACCCTGTTTGAATGTACCATTTTCTGTTCTGAACAGTTCCGTGGCATTCCCCTAGGAAAAGTCCTAGTAAAAGTCATTACAATGACTCAGAAGGCCCTGCATGACTGAGCTCCCACTAGCTCTCCTTTGTCTGATTCACTCAGGTTTAGCCTCTCTGGCCTCCTTGCTGTTTTCTTCTACATCCTAGGCACTCCCTGTCTGAGTGCCTTTGCACTTTGTGTCCTCCTTGCCCAGAGTGCTCTTTCCATAGATGTCTATATAGCTCACTTTGTCACATCCTTTCATCTGAAATTTCAGAGGCCCCTTCCTGGCACTCACTATGTTCCTTCCCTGCTTTATTTTTTCCATAGCAATGATCATTTAGCATACTACGCATTTTGTTGATTTATTATATATCTCTCTTCAGGGGAATGTAAGTTTCCATGAGGGCAGGGATTTTTGTCTCTTTTATTCCCAAACACCTAGAGTAGTACCTAATAGCATGTGAAAGGCATTCAGTAAATATTTGTTGAATGTTGAAGGATGCCTGATTTCTTTGCTCTGCAGGACTGCTAGCTTGTCTGAAATGTACTGTTTTTCCCAAAGTAATGAAATTCATGAGAACTTCCTCAGCTAGCACCTGTGAGATAAGCACTCTTTTGTGAAAGCCTGAGGCTGAAACTGTTTATTAGGTAATAAAGTAGGTTCTCTAATCTTAGGAAGCTCGATGGGTGTAATCAGGCCATAATTAGTGAAAGACATTGCTCCAGTGTATTATAAAGAAACAGTAGTATATCATACCACCAACTGCATCCAACATCCCCTTTCAGTCTCATGGTAAAGAAAGTATGCAGGGGAGACACGAGAGGCTTATTTTGAATCCTTGCCATGAAAGAAGGTGAAACATTTAGTCAGGTTTATCCTGGAGGGATGTCAGTATCTGAGATCTCAGCTATTTCCAAATGAAAAGTTGGCTGAAAAATGGAGATTAGTGCTTGAGATACTAGAGTTTATAGAGTATTTTGATGAGATATGGGGTAAAAGGAAATAAAATTTTAAGTTGAGATTTGTAAATCTGAGAATCATAAATATATTTTGTTCCCCAAAATAAGGCTCTAGATGGTAACTAAACAACATGCATTTGTCTGCCTCCCCTTCCTCCTGATTAAAACGACAGTAAGGGATGAAATGCTCATTACAACAGAGAATAGTTGAGAGGGTATTATCACCAGTAAAGAATTTGATACTATTTCTGGAAAATGAAAAACTAGATCGACAAATATTGAAAGATGAAAGTATAGTACTAGAAGGGGGCTACAGCCTAAGTGGAATCCTGTCTAGAGAGACTGCTGTGTCCTTTACCCCTGCCTGTTCTGCACATGTGCACACACGCACACACACACGCTTGAGCGTGTGCTCATGGAGTCCCCCCCCCAGACCCACACATACTACACACCTTTAAGCAAAGCTACTGCAACCCTGCATTTATCTCCAGGCAGAAAACTCATCTCTTAGATATTAAAGGAAACTGCCAGGAAAGAATTACTAGTGTGGATATTAGTATTCCAGAGTAAATCCTTCACATTCTGGAAATTGAACAGCTGGCACCCAGTCTGGTAATTCTCAAGTAAAACCTGCTAGGTAACAAGCCCTGTCCACATTTACGGAGTTCCTACTCATCCTTGCCAATTAAAGGAGATACTCAGCAATAAAACATACACAAGAGCAAAAGAAAGTCATACCTGCAATGTAGAATTCATTTTTTTTTTTTATATCAGCAGATAAGCAAGGATCACCAGACATTAACCAGTAGCTTGGAAAGACAAGGCTAAGATGAACAGAATAACTGAATACAGGAATATGATGGGGGGTGGGGGGAATGACAAAATAATTTAGGGACTAGAAAAGCACTGGATTTTTTAAAAAGTTCTCAGAGAGAATTTGAAAAACATACCCATAAGAATAGGAAACTATGAAAAAGAAAATATCAGAGAATCAGAGCTCTTAGAAACTAAACATATTACTGCAGAAATTTAAAGAATTCAACACAAGCATTGGAAGTAAAAGTCAGATAATCTGTCCTAGAATACAGACTAAAAGACAAAGAGATGGAAAGTATAGGTAAAGAAAAAAATAGGGCATAGAGGACCATGGCGAAGTTCCAGAAGTCTGTGGGTTGAGGGAGTTCACCAAATTCCGGAAAGTTGAATAGGGGGAAAAAAACCCCAAAATTTCCACATAGTTCGCCATGGTAAAATTTCAGAGCAGAGATGTTTTTTTAAAAAGAACTCCTGAGAGGATGAAAACACACTTATAAAAGAACAAAAAACCAATTGACATCATATTTTAGCAAATGAATGGATGCTAGATGATACTGGAATAAAAATCTTCAAAATTCTACGGGAATTTCATTTACTCATTTGTTCATTCAACAAATACTGGGTGCATACTGTGGGAGAGGCACTATTCCAGACATTATTATTGAACAAAAATAGGCCACCAAAAAAAAAAAAAAAAAGAAAAATTCTGACCCCATGGAACTTACTAGTAAAGCAAAAATAAAAAAATAATAATTAATTTTGTGTTTAAGAGACAGAGAGAGATGATGATGTAAGTACTAAAAGAAATAAAATGGGAAGAGCTGGTATAGAGGGATTATTTTCAAGTTGGATTTCTGTATCTAGCTAATAAACTACAGTGGATCTTTAAGAGCAAATTTAAGAGAATCTCAAATATGTAAAGATTTTAAAAAATCATGTGCCATCCGTCCTGAGAAAGTTACCTAAAAATGAATTTTTGCAAAAAAGGGTGCTAAGACAAAGGGTCTTAGAAGATGCAGGATTACCAGAAATTTTAGAACAAACCCAGAATTTCAGAGTAAAGGAACCCCAAGATGACAGCTGCTCATCAAGACTTTTTTTTTCCTGCAGCACCTCGTTTGTTTACTACTTCTGTTGGATTTTTTTTAAGTCAGGAATATTTTTTTATGAAAACAATCTTTCTTAATCCAAAACTTCTCGCTTTTCAAAAGGACCCTCTTTACCCTCTTTAATCATATGACTCTGACCTAGAGATTTTTTTTAATGTTTCTTCCTGTTTCTAAGTCTTTCATGTCTGATTGGTTTTCTTTTTGCTCACATTTATTGAGAGTTGTTTCTTTATTCTATCACAGTTTGTAGTAAACCTCTTTCAATTCTTTCTGATTCAAAAAAGAAGGTAAGAAGTTTGTAATCAACTAATTTGCTTTTCCAAATTAGAGACGTATTTGCCTGTGGAGAGAAGGAGGACCATAGCTAGAGAAAGCAGGTAGCAAGATGCTTTAGCACAAAGTCAAAGGATGTTAGTTGCTACAGTTCTAAATGTGCTGGGACGGTCTTCCTTCTCCAGTTGTCATGGAGCCCTCAGTAAAAGCCAGCTTAGGCTTCATTACCTGCTTCACCGGGAATGTTTTTCTCAACTAAGTTTAAACTTGGCTTATTGCTCTGTGTGCAGTCATCCAGTATGTTCTTAATTGACATCTGCCTCCTACTTACTGCTCCTTGATTCTTTCTTGCCTCTACCCAGCTATGTAGTGAGTTTATTGGAGCCCCGCTGGGGACTCCTTCCACTTATTCTCTAGGTGGGTTTTTCCTTTGTATGTATATGAGGTCCCAAAACAGACAAAACTGAACTACTGAATATATTATTTAGGGATGCATACCTTTGTGGGGAGAAACGGGGTTGTGAAACGGTGTACAAAGAAAGCTTCTAAGGAGTCAGCAATGTATTCTTGACAGGACCATTGGTTACATGGGTATTTATTCTATAACTATTTGTTAAACTATGCTTTTTAAGTTTTATCATTTTTCTGCATATATGTTATATTCCACAATACAATGCTTTTTAAAAATCTTTTAATTATTGTGCTTGTTTAACAATTTTTTTAATTGCTTGATTTTTAGAGGTGGAAGAGATTTTAAAAATTCCATAATCCAGTGGTTTTTTTAAAATCTGTATTCCAAAATCCTAGGGTACTGAGGGTCTTCCACCGAATGAGGTGGAGAAAAAGTGACTAGTTCACACCAGTTAAAGCAGAGGCTGCGTGCTTTTACCCGTTTCACACTTCTCTTTCTCTCCCATGTCCTGTGTCTGGAGGGAAGTACAGGATGTGTCCTCAGACAGCCGGGTCTCTGACTCACCCTGCTTCTTTGCAGTCACCACCACCCTAGATTCCACGCTGGCTAACAGAAGATAAATGTACCCCTAAGCCTGCTCTGTATCCCTGAGGACTTTATTAACAGAAGCTAGCTTGAGCAGCTTTACTGAGTTAATGAAGTAGCTCAGATACCAACTTGACATCTCTCGGGAGGCAGCATGGTGTCTGTAAGAAGATGCACTTTGGAGACAAACTACCCTTTCCCAGACTAGCTGTGCGTGCCGGAGAGGTGTACCTTACCCTCCTTCTACTTCAGTCTACTCATTTATAAAATTATCACAACCCTTCACAGGTATTAAAATGCCTGGCATGTAGTAGTTACTCGTTGTTTGTGTTCTTCCAATCTGATTCTAACACTGTTTGTGATTAAAAATTTAATATATCTTTGAGATGCCAACCTCATTTGTCTTATTCCTTTTCAGGCAGTTTTGTACAACGATAGATCTGTTCTAGAAAATCATCATGCTGCCTCAGCTTGGAATCTATATCTTTCTAGCCCAGAATACAACTTCCTTCATAACCTTGATCATGTGGAATTCAAGCGCTTTCGTTTTTTAGTCATTGAAGCAATCCTTGCCACAGATCTTAAAAAGCATTTTGATTTCCTTGCGGAATTCAATGCCAAGGTTTGTTATGCAAATTAATACCTAGTTTCAGAAATGGAAATCATTGCCAGTGTTACTGATAAAAGTATTTAATATTAAGTTAGACTACTCATGAAGTCATAATATCTAATGTAAGGCAATATGTGCCAACATTTAAAAAAAAATTTTATTATAACATATCCTAAAGTAGTATTGCTAGCTACATTTCCTCTCTGACACATAGACGTATTGTTGTAAGTTTCACACAGTGACAATCCAATTATGTCAAAAGCTTTTAGGGGCAGATTTGAGAAAGCGTTGCACAGTGCCAAGTAAGGCACTTTATGAAATTGAAGATGTGCTTCTAAGAAGACCATCATGCCTTCTTCACCACACCTGTTCCACCCTCTTTGTTTTAGTGTTGAATGCCTGGTGTGGGAGAGTAGAGGTACTCTCTACTCTTCTAGTTGAGAATAATGCTCTCATTGAACAACTGTTTATCGGGATTGCCCCATATCTGCAGTCTGTGCTAACAAATACAGAAAACACAGGTCCAAGTCCTCACCCTCACATTCACTAGCGAACTGAGAATCACTGTTCTCGTGTAATAGGGATTCTAATCAGAGTGTGTTCTATCCCTTAGACACTTGGGAGAACCACTGTTTTGGATTCCCGAGGGAAGGATGCCCCCTCTTTTGCTGGCAGGAAGCTATTATTTTCTTGATGACATTCGTGACCTAAAGGAACGTGTACCGTCAGGGTAGAGGAACTAGGAAAAAAAAAAAAAAAGGAGTACTAGATTTAAACCTCTGGAAACTGACCCTATATATGTTGCTATTGTAAAATTAATGAAATGCTTATAAAATTAAGTGAGAAATCAGTATGCCTTTAAAGTTATTTCATAGTTGTGTAGCTCTATTAATTTATTTTTATTTAATAAAAATGTCTTTAAGTGCTTAAGTCAGAGTAATGGAAGCTTTTAGAGGCAAAAGATTATCTAAACCCACCACTGCTTTTTAATTTGTGTTCCTCAGAGACTTCTATTCCGTAATCTCTCAGGAGTGGGTTTCTAGACCTACAGTTTCAATAAAAAGATCTTCCGTTTTAAAACTGTTTTCTGCAGTGCTGTCTGCCTGAATTTTCCTTTAACAAAAGGGTTTGGTGTCCAAAAAACTACCATCACAGCTAAAGTTCAAAAGCCACTGATCTGGCCCATTCACTTCATTTTCTTACAAAAGGAAATTTGAATTCTTAAAAGGCATAGTAATTTGCCTAATTAATAACAATAATCACCATTTATTTAAATAACAGTGTTAGCATTTATTTAGTATTTACTATGAACTAGTCATTTTTCATGTTAATAATCCTCATGGCTGTACAACTAGATTGGTTTTACTTTTCCTATTTTATAGATGAAGAAAGTTAGACTTAAGGAGATTAAGTAATTTTTCCAGTGTTACACAATGAATTAGCAAATGTTTCTGAGTCAGGATTTAAAACCACAGGGATCAGCTTCTAAGACTTGGGTTCTTTCAACTATAACACAATTGCTTTCCACAGCTAGAGGCAACTTATCCTTAGATCCTTAAGTGTTCTTTTTTGAAGTAGAAATAATTACAATTCTGATTTGTTGATTGTTTTGCATATACATATATTACATACTAGTATGTAATATTTACACACATAGATTATAATTCTCTGTGGTAATCACAAAT
This sequence comes from Rhinolophus sinicus, assembly GCF_036562045.2. Lineage (NCBI taxonomy): Eukaryota > Metazoa > Chordata > Mammalia > Chiroptera > Rhinolophidae > Rhinolophus > Rhinolophus sinicus. Next base: position 129,559,840 of record NC_133756.1, read on the forward strand.
ATTGAAACTCATGGTGGTTTTTATAGTCTCTACTTCCACTGAAACTAAATTCCAATGACACTTCAAATGTAAGGGAAACAAACCATAGAGGTCCAATGTTATGGCACAACTGATTAAAACAAGCATTTATTGACATTCCTTCCTGTCATTTGGACAGGAAATGGTTTTAATTTGGTAAATACAAACAAGAAAACTCCTGTGCCCTCACAACCTAAAATAATTCTGTTTTTCCAAAATAGGCTAATGATGTAAACAGTAACGGTCTAGAATGGAGTAGTGAAAATGATCGCCTCTTAGTATGTCAGGTGTGCATCAAGCTGGCAGACATCAATGGCCCAGCAAAAGTTCGGGACTTGCATTTGAAATGGACAGAAGGCATTGTCAATGAGTTTTATGAGCAGGTAAGTTGAAACAGGATATTGATTGGTGGGATGTTTAAGAGCTGCCATCTGAAGATACCACTGTTGAGGATTCGGATAGCTCCCTTGAATGTTTGAAATGTGAGTTGTTTTGACCAAAAATGGTTAGACATTGTTTCATTTGCTCTGGTCTGAGTATTTTCTCAGCTCTTTTTGCCTTTGCTGCTAAAATTTAAAGTAACAAAAAATAGCTTATAACCTATCTGGAGTGGGTTGAGTTTACTCTTGAGTCTAGAGGTAAGGATAGACTACATTATGATTCCAAGGTCCCTTTCAACCCTGAGAGCCTGTGACCTAGGGTAATTTATTTCTAAATGAAGTTGACTTTTAATTAATTCAGGGTACACTTAGATTATATTTACAGATATCAATCCATTTTCAACTCTGCTATAGAAACATTGCCTTAGAAACATCAACTGGGTAAAAGTCCTGGTAGAGGGTAAGAAATTAGAGGGCTAGATATGGGGACAAAGTAGATACTTAATGGTTTTACAAGGATTCAAAGATATAAACATACTCTTTTCTCATGTTTTAAAATCTTGTCTTAAAATAATCTTTCCACCTTGCAGAATCTTTACCACTTTTTTTTAGGTCCAATTTTGAGGCTCCCTACAAAGTAGAAGTATACGGATTTACCCCCAACCTAACATTTCATTATCTCCAAAATATCAAACACATCTTCTTGACTTGAGAATTGCATTCCTTGGGAATCCTTACTGGCCCTGTTAATCAGGAAAGATCAAGATGTGACAGGGCTTTCCTACCATGAGTTGTTACTCCAGTCAGAGTGACGAAGCAGAGCCTGTCAACCATGCACACTTACCTGTTATACCTTGTCATACACAGATTGTATTAAATGACCAGTAAACGAATGTCCAGTGTTTTTCATCCACCTTAGCTAAACATCCCAACATGATAATGCATAATCTACTGTTTCTTACAAAATAACATACTGTGTAATCATGGAAATAGGTTAAGTATTCCAAGATTAACATTTTACTACTCTGATACATTTAAACTAGGTTATTTGTAATTTGGGGTAAAAAATGGTTATAAATATTTGCTTAATTTGTAGATTGCATAGTCCCATCCTCATTCTCAAAGATGATTGAAGCCTGCCTAAGGCTTCAGTTTGTGTTCACAAAAGAACAATTTTATGGGAAAATACCATCTCTGTACAAACAGAACTAATTCAAAGAACATTTAAACTGTTCATTTAGACCCAATTTATAAAATTATTTTTAAAGTATATAGAATTAATTCTTAATGAGCAAACTTGGAAGCCGTGCCTGAGGTTGAATCCTGGCTCGACTTCCTTACCAGCAAATGTGATCTTGGGTAGGTTACTTAACCTCTGTGCCTCAGTTTTCTCATTGATAAGACAGAATATTGATGGTACATACCACATAATTTAATCCTCACAGCAACCTTAATATATGTAATGTCTTAGAGCAGTTCATGACACTTAAGTGCTCAATAAACATTAGCTATTATAATTTCCAATCTATTCACCAAAGATATTTCAGACAGTTTCACTTCATCTTTGTAGGTTTCATTATTCATGTCAAAGGAGAAAAATGACAACCTACCAGAGTTGTCATGAAGGTCAAATGTACTAATCTATATGAAAGTCCCAGTCAACCCTCATCAAGACTATTAAATTTCCTCTCAGTCTGGTTATCCTATTAAACATCCTTCAGCTATGGATGCAAAATTCTAACCTTGCCGGTCTTTTTATCATCTTAATTATACTAGCTTTATATTCCTATAACCATTTAATTGTCTTGGACTTAGAAAAGCCAAACTTCTACCAAAAACAAACAAATGAAAAAAAACAAAACACCCCACACCTATGAAGTTGTAGAATCCTGTGGACAAGCCCAGCTGTTTTTTGTTTTTTTTCAAAAAACATTAAGAGTTTTCTTCCTCATAAAAGATAAAGTCATAACCACAGGGTGGATTAGGGGATTAATAAAGAAAGAGATAAAGTCACAGAAGATTTTAAATCGTGGGTCAGTTACTCACTGGGACAGATTCTGAAGTTTTCCTTGGGGCCACGGGGCTCATGTTGCCTGAAGAACTTGTGCATTGTGTGGAGTATTGATGCTCCTTCCCCCGGGTTCTAACACTAGGAATTAACATTTTAATAGTACCTTTTGGGGATCATTCAGTCAGCACGGTGGTGAGCCCTTCACATACTGCTTTTCATCCTCATGGCAACCCTGTAAAGTAGATTATTCAAATTTTACACATGAATTGGGCTTAGAGCTTGCCCAGTACCATACAGGTACTAGGTGGCAAAAGCAGGTTTTAAAACCACATCTGTCTGATCTCAAATTGTACTCCCCAGAACCCTAGAGAACAGCGAGAGGGTGTCACGGAGCAAGCAGTTGGGGTCTGGGCCCCAAAGCCTCACCTCAAGCACAGTAGCCCTACTTCTTGCTGTTTTACACATTAGGTTTTCTGATTTAGATTCATTAAAGGATTCTGCTGTTACAAAAGGGGACGAGGGGTGAAAAGCATTTGCAAAACAACTATGTATGTTTAAGATACCACTACAACAACAAAAATGTTTACACTATACCGTCTTCCCCCCTAGGAGAAAGAGAATCTATATCTGACATTATAGAATTTTGCAGGTTGTTAGTAAATTTGCCCATACTTATTTTAAAAGATGTATATTTTTCTGGTTAACTGAATATCAACCATACTGGTTGACTGCTGGAGTGTTAAGAATAGTAAAGTCTTGGAGTGGCTGGTTAGCTCAGTTGATTAGAGCACGGTGCTGTTAACAACAAGGTTGCCGGTTCGACTGCCACATGGGCCATTGTGAGCTGCGCCCTCCACAACTAGATTAAAACAACTACTTGACTTGGAGCTGAGGGGTCCTGGAAAAACACTTAAATAAATGTTAAAAAAAAAAAAAAAAAAAAAGTCTTGTTTAGGATTTCTCAAAAATTAGAGAAATTCTTAGAGTTGAAATGATAAAAGTAATAGATTCATTGACACTTCTTTGTAAAAATTATTTTGATGCAGACTATGGTTATTAAAAAGCCTCAAGATAATTTAATGGCAAAGTTCAGTGGTTGTTCTTTCAACAGTTAAAAATGTACTTTTCTTTTTAAAATGATCAGGGAGATGAAGAAGCAAATCTTGGTTTGCCCATCAGTCCCTTCATGGATCGTTCTTCTCCTCAACTAGCAAAACTCCAAGAGTCTTTCATCACCCACATAGTGGGTCCCCTGTGTAACTCCTATGATGCTGCTGGTCTGCTCCCGGGTCAGTGGATAGAAGCAGAAGACGATGACGATACTGAAAGTTGTTATGATGAAGATGGTGAAGAACTAGATACAGATGATGAAGAAATAGAAGACAATCTAAATCTCAGTAAGAAATAGGGATACTATCATTTCTTTTTGTTTGTTTGTTTACTGGGGTGACAATTGTTAGTAAAGTTACATAGGTTTCAGGTATACAATTCTGTAATCCATCATCTATATATCACATTTCTTCCATGTAATTAACTGAAATGGTCCATTTAATTTGGATTTGGATCTTTGTTGTTAAGGTATAGACTCAGTAGTCATATCTTAAACAACTACTATTTAAATGTTCACATTGAATTCTCGTTTGAAGTACCTACTGCGGGCTGGGTACCCATGTGATGCTGTCACACAACAAGCTTTCTTAGTTGAGGTGTTGTCCTCCAGCCAGTGCTCTTCAGCAGGCTGGGTCCGCGCTTGCGTGATAGGGCTGTCATGGTATCTGAACTTATGTGAGGTGAGTGGGTCCTCGCGTCTAGTCCTCCTTTGCCTCACCCCACCCCTCCTCGCCTGTTAACATCTGCCCTTCATACAGACTTGGGAAATAGATCAAAACCGTTGGGAAAAGAGGAAAACATACATTCCTTGACTGTAAGTGAAGAACCAAGTTTTGTGGCGTTAGTAATCTGAATGACCAAACTGAGCATAGTGTTCTACACAAGGCAATGATATAAATAGAAAATGAAAAAGAAACATTGGTCGCCTTTGTAACTGTAAATGAAATCAGTTACTCGCTCTTTAAGGTATAATTCAAGTTACATTAACTTAAGAATATAAATATATATATGTTTAACATACATATATATATTAAGTTGTATATGTAACAAAATATATATCTATATTTTGTTTTTTGTTCTCCAAGCATACTATGCATCAGAACAGATAACTGCAAAGAACACCACTATCACCACCCCCTGCAAAGTTGTATTCAGGATTAACATAGTGAAGAGTAATCTTACGCCATTACCATCTGAGTATCATCTTGGGAAAGTTGACTGGCTTCTAAAAAATATTTACTCACCCAAATTTTGATAATTGTGTTTAATCCAATACATTAAAAAAAAAAAATCCTAAAGTGGTTCGTTTTAACTTTGCATTATTACTTATTTGAAATTTCAGTACCACCGTCCTCTCCACCCAGTCTTCCCTAATCGCCTTCTTTGCTTTATGTTTATCCATAATACTTAACACCATCTAACATACTTATGTTTTGCTTCTTTATTTACTTATCTAGCTCTTTTCACTAGAATGTGAGTTCTATAAACTCGGGGATTATTTTTATCTTGGTTTATTACCATAACCCCAATGCTTAGATTAAGCGCCTGGAATATAACAGGCACTCAGATATTTATCGAGTAAATGATTGAATAATAGTGCTGTCATTAGAATATATTTGTTTTCAATTTTGCAGAACCACCAAGAAGGAAAGGCAGACGGCGGATATTTTGTCAGCTAATGCACCACCTCACTGAAAACCACAAGATATGGAAGGAAATCATAGAGGAAGAAGAGAAATGTAAAGCTGATGGGAATAAACTGCAGGGGGAGAATTCTTCCTTACCTCAAGCAGACGAGATTCAGGTCATTGAAGAAGCAGATGAAGAGGAAGAGAGACAGTTTGAGTAAAAGAAACGACATATTGAAGCCCCGATGGCTGTGCCCAGTGTCAGACATCATTGCCTAGTGTTCACTGTGCTGACCTTCAGCTGCCCACTCCTCTGTGGACCGGCCTTAATACTGTGAGAGGATCCCTGCTGTGCCAGCAGCTTCCCGCACTTTCACCACAGAACTAGAAGATACCCTTAGAGCCTGGCTTCACTTGACTCACGTTGCAGAGCCTTAATGCCTTTGCTGGTGTATACAGACTTTGTCCTGATACTGCTCTGCAGGGTAGCAATCTTTTATTTCTCACGAGAGGTAACTATAACGAAAAAGGGACTTACTTCAGTTTCCACAGTGGTCAGAACTGTTTGCTTTCATATTGTATTCCCAATATGTTCTTTCTGTCTTTGAATGTTTTTTAAGAAGTCTGTGCCTATTTAAAAAGGAATCCAGTGTTGCCTTTCTGAGGGATCTGTTCAATGCAATACACTGTTGAGTGCTGTTCTCCCAGCTAGATTTATCCATGAAGGACTGAGTGACCTTTGTTATATTTAACAATTTCTGATGCGCATCAATTTCTGATGCTTTTTACTGTTGTGTATTATCTACTATGTATGTTTTATTTCTGTTCAGAGTATTCAGGTTTGCCGTGGACAGCAGAAGTCTGAATTCCACTCTTGCTGACTTTATATTCCATGGTCGAATTTTAAAGCTGTTCAGGTTCAACAATGAAGGAATTTACTCTTTAGTCAAAACTGTTCTTATTTTTACTCTTGCTCAGGATTAGTATTTTTAAATATTTAATTAATATAAACACAGCACAGATTTTTAGAAGAAAAAATTTTCCTAATATTGATGTTAACCTTTCATGAAAATGAACATTATTTTCTCTTAGATAAATTTGAGACTAATTAAAGCCAAGCAAAAGAAGATGTTATGTCTTTTGCCTTAATGTAAAATCAAATGAGACTAATCCTATCAAAGATAAAGAACAAAAGAAATAGTGTGAGCACTAAAGGACACATACATTGAATAAATTGGGACATGTGCTTATCTTTAGATCCGTATCTTAGGTGCCATGTGTTTAGTTACTGTAAAACTCATGTTCATCTTTCTGTTAATTTCCCTTGGCCTCGAGACTATGACAGAAATGACCTGTGACTACTCAAACCTTGCAGAGCCCAAAGCAAGTCTGAAAGTCAATGGTGGAAATACTTAATTTTTATATAACAAATATAAATATTTTAGTAAATCATTTCACACAAATGCACATTAAGATAATTGCAAAGAAAATGGAACATATTTACAATGTTTATAAACTTGTTAGTTTCTGTTAGGGTACAGATATGTACCCTAGTTTTGAAAAAACTTTGAAGATATAAAGAACTGCCAAAATGATAGCAAGATGGTAGACTAGTATTTCTTATTCATGGAGACCATATTATATTTTGGATCCATTCACAGCTTTTGTAGACAGTGAAATCATTAACTTTCCAAGGTAATTCCTTTGATAAAATATGTCAACAGGCAATTTCTTACCTACCTAGAATATTTGGGTTATCTGAAAGATATCAGTTAAAAATCTATGGAACTGTTGGAAGTTTTAATCCTATAGAGTATAATATTTAATGAATCACTAAGCTTTATTTATTAGACATGGTGAGTGCTGAGTTTCTTCGTGCCACTTTGCTACACCATCACCACATCATTTGTAAACTGGTCCCATATTTCTGAATAATACAATTTTAATTTATTGAGTTTGCACTTATAATGTATATATCCCGTGCTTCTATTTCTCTAGAGTGCATTTTGCATCCTACATAATATTTCTGCTATTGCAAATATGTGTATACTGCTGTATATGTGTATAAATTCACACGTGCATATATGCATAATGAGAATCAAATTTCCTTCTTTTTATTATTTTATTAAAATTTTATATTGGGGTTGTTCAGTGTATATTTTTATTTTCCCAAAAGGAGCATGTTTTTCTATTAAAAATGCTATTCCTGAGAACTCATTTTTAAATAATTTAACTCTTAAATTACTTAACCTTTGCAAAATAATTGACATATATTAAAGTAGACCAAAGAAACACTAAAAAGTATCCTTGCTGAAAGTTAAACTCATAAATTGTAAATAATGAATGTGAGAATTTATTAGTATATACAGCACTATTAGATGGACTCTTGAGAAATGGCCGTAAGCCATATTACAGATCCTATTTGTTATTCAAATGTTTTTATTATAATAAGTTTCATCATGAATTTGCTGTTGTTTTAAGTCACAGGTCTTAGAAATAATCTTAGAGTGCTATACTATATCTATGTGCTTACCGACGTGTTTTTTTCCTCCATAAAAGCCTAATTTTTAAAGTTATTTTGTGATTTGAAGGCTGTTTCCTGCTATTCTCACTTATTTTTCTGTTGTTGGCTTTTTATACTTATTTTTACAAGAATCCTGGAAATTCTGGCATTGCTTAAGTAGTCAGAAATTTCCCCTCTCTCTCTAGATTGCATCATCTCATAGGAACGAACTTTATCAAAAAGATAAATAGAGCTTACTCTGTGTCTTTATTATAGATGCTAGACCAATCAGAGCTTCTCTAGAGGGTGTGTGGGAATAGCGATTGGCATGTGAAGGAGGGATGAACAGCTTCCCAGAGGCAAGTGACTTTTATGCTGAGAGCTGAAGAATTATGAGTTAGCTCAGAGACGATAGCTTGTGGAGAGAGAATAACAGCATGTGTAAAGGCCAGAAGAAGAGAAAGCATCCCCACACTGAAGGAGCAAAATAAGATTCAGGGTGGATGGAACCTAGAGTGTAAGAAGAGGTAGAGACAGGGTGGTTAATGAAGGGTCTTGTAAAGCACGCCATGTCATTTAACCTTTATTCCTAAAGGAAATGGGGAATCATTGAAAGCTTTAATCTGGAAGAGTCACATGATTAGATTCACATTTTATGATTATCATTCAAATAACATACTATGTTGAATGGAAGAGTAAGATTATACATGGGGAGACCACAGTGATCTAGACGAAGATTGTAGGACTACTGGGAAGTAAATGGACTTGAGAGTTCAGATGTGGAATCAATTTGCTCTGGTGGTAAGAAAGAGATGATAACAGTGACTTTCAGATTTCTGATTTGGGCAACTGTCAGTGTCATTCACTGAGGGTAGACCAGAAGAGGTAGATTTTCTACGTGGTAGAGGGTAAGGGGTGAGTGTGTGAGTGTGTGTGTGTGTGTGTGTGTGTGTGTGTCCCCTATTGGCTCTCTTTTTCTGGAGAACTTTAATAAAATCAAACACAAGGAAACAACCATAAGTGAGAATAGCAGAAATAAATAGCAGATTTAAACTCCCCAGTGACTTCAGCTGCTGCATTACATTACCAAAAACAATATAAAATAACCATGTATGAAGTGTTTAAGGAAGTATAGATAAAATAAGGCAGCAAGAAATTTAAAATAACCAGGAAGGAAGGGCTATAAAACTGACAGCAAACTTCTCAATACCAGCAATGGAAGCCAGAAAACACTACGACAGTATCTTCTTAATGCTGAGGAAAAAAACGGTCAACTTAGCTGATCAGCAAAACTGCCAAGAGTGAGAGTAAAATAAAGACATTTTCAGATAAATAAATGGGAGATTTTCCCTATCAACAAACTTAACAGAAATTTAAAAGTAGTGCTTATAAAGCTTGCTATAATGTGCATATGAATCATTTGGTGATATTGTTAAAATGCATATTTTGATCTAATAAGGCTACAGTGGGCCACAACAGTCTACATTTCTTAAAAGTAGGTCCCTGAGAGTGTGTATTTCCTAAAAGTTTCCAGGTTATGTAATGTTAATGCTGCTAGTCTGTTGACCACCCTTAGAGTAGCAAAATTCTGAAACATATACTTCTTCTAGGGGAAAAAAAAATGACCTCAGAGGGGAGATCTAAGATTCATGGAGGAAAGGTAAAAGCAAAGAAATTTAAAAAAAAAAAAAATTAAGGTAAAGCTAAACAATAATTTATATGAACTAAAAATACAACTTTGTGGAGCTTAAATAAAAAGAAAACAGACGTCCTGGATTAACAAGAACACATAAGTCAATGAAGGGTAAGTTGCTTAAGGGTCTTGAATAGTTTAGGTACAAGATTAAGATATTAACTTCAGACTTTATTAAATTATGTATATATTCTAAAATGTGAAGGGGAGCTGCTAAAATTATAAAGTGTATTTTAACTTCTAAAACAGTAAGGGGGAGATAAGAAAACAAAAAATAAAAATAAAGAAATGAGAAAAAAATAATAAGACAAATAAGGGGAAAAAAGATAGAAAAAAATTTTTAAATATCAACACCCACAAGAAATTTGCCTGTCCCAAAATAGTGACTAACAGGATTTTTAAAAAAGCCAACATTTATGTAGTACTTATGTGTTAATCATTGTTAGTGATTTGTGATTTTCATATATTAATTTATTTTATCATCATAACCCTTATAAAGTAGATAATTTATTATAATCTGTTTTACAGAGGAGGAAATTCACTAGGCACGTAAAATAAATGTACTTAATAAAAGTCTCTAAGATGCATAAATCAAGAGTCGGTAGAACTATAGAGAAAACTGGACACTCAGTAAGTTAAACAGACCAAAAGTGAATAAAAATATAAATAAACAGCACAACAAACAGTCTTGATTTATTGGACATATATACAGAACCAAAAACCAATAATTAGAGAATATATATTTTTCTTAAACATCCAAAGAACATTTATAAAAGTTGACCATGTATTTGTCTATAAAGCAAGTCTCAATAAATTCCAAAGAATATGTATCATACAAACCACATTCTCTGACCACAAGGCAATTAAATTAGAAATTAAACAACAAAAAATGACCCTGAAAACTATGTATATACTTCATAGATATGAGAAACTGCTCCTAACTCCAGGGTCGAAAAGAAACCATAATAGGAGAAAAATGAATGATAATTAAAACATCTATACTACCTCCCAAAATTTATCAGATGTAGTGAGAGTGGCACTTGAAGGGAAACATGTCGTCAAATGTTTATATTAGAAAAAAGGCTGACAAATTAATGAGCTAAGTGTCCAACTTAAGAAGTTAGGAAAAGAACAGAATGTAGCTACACAATAACAAAATGAAGGATAAAACATATGATCATCTCAATAGATGCAGAAAAACATTTGCTAAAATTCAACATCCATTTATGATTAAAACTCAACAACATAGGTATAAAGGGAACATACCTCAACATAATAAAGCAATATATGACAAGCTCACAGCTAGCACCATACTCAGCAGTGAAAATGAAAGCTTTTCCTCTAAGGTCAGGAATAAGACAAAGATGCCCACTGTCACAACTTTTATTCAACATAGTATTGGAAGTCTGAACAAAAGCATATGGGCAAGAAAAATAAATAAAAGGCAACCAAATCAGAAAGGAAGAAGTAAAACTGTCACTATTTGCAGATGGCACATATAGAAAACCCAAAAGACTCCACCAAAAGTAAATAAAAAACTGTTAGAATAAATGAATTCAGTAAAGTTAACAGATACAAAAATCTATTACATTTCTTCATACTGATAGTGATCAGAAAGACAAATTGAGAAAACAATCCCATTTTCAGTTGCATCTAAGAGAATAAAAGACCTAGAAATAAATTTAAGGAGATGAAAGACCTGTGAACTATAAGACGTTGATGAAAGAAAATGAAGAAACAAATAAATGCAAAGATATTCCATGATCGTGGATTGGAAGAATTAATACTGTTAAAAAAAAAAAAAATCCACCAGTCAAGGTTTCCCATGCTTATAGCTGAGCTGGGCAAGAGAAAGGCAGACAATAACACTGCAGTGCCTTAACCCTCTTGAGAGAACACAGACAATTTTAGGATTGAATGGGAGGTAGATAATAGAAAGTTGGATTTCCTATCTTCCCTTTCTGGGAAAACTTCTGTCTCTAGTTTGACTGCCATGTTGGTACCACATGACCCCACACTTGTGGCCACAACCGCCTGATTTAAGAATGTACACCAAATCCAAGTGAGAAATCCATAGACTGAGTTGAGTCCATCATATTCCTCCTCAATAATTTGTACTAGTAAACTAAGAAACCAAGATTAAGAACTGCAAACCACACTATCATAGAGTAGAGGTACTGGACTTACAAAGTCATTGCAATAGACTGAATATTTTGTTCCCCCAAAATTCATGTTGAAACCTAATCTCCAATGTGATAGTGCTGGGAGGTGGAGCTTTTGGGAGGTGATTGGGTCATGAGGATGGAGTCCTCATGAATGGGATTAGTGCCCTTAAAAAGGGGACCCAAGAGAGGTCCCTCACCCCCTTACACCATGAGGATATAAGAAGTCAGCAGTGTGAAGCCTGGAAGAGAGCTTTCACCAGAACCTGACCATTCTGGCATCTGGATCTCAGACTTCCAGGCTCCAGGGCTGAGAAATAAATTTCTGTTGTTTATTATAAATAAATAAATAAATAGACTATGGAAAATACAGAACGACAGAATAAAAAGAAATTAATAAAATAAATACAATAAAGAAGCACAACAAACCTGAAAAAAGACAAAGACGACAAAACTCTGGTGCATTAAAGGAAAAAAAAAAAAGAAAACCTCAAATATTAATGTTAGTAGTGAGACGGTCCAGGTTAGGAAGACAAAAATATTTTGAACTTTATACTTAAAACTTACAAAAGGAAAAATTCCAAGAAAATATAACTTACTAAAATTCACCCAAATTGAGTTAGAAATCTCAAATAAGCCTATAATCAATAAATTATATGAGTAGTTAAACTCTACCCACAAAAAATAAAATAAAATAAAACTCGCCAGGTCAAGAAGATTTTATAAGCAAATTCTACCCAAGAAACTGAGTGTTCTAATTTTATGCAAAGTATTCCAGATTATATACAAAGATGGAAAACTATCTGGTACATTCTACAGGCTACTATTACTTTGGTATCAAACCTAAGAGTATAAGAAAAGAAAAATCACAGGCCAATCTCATTCATGACTCAGATGCAAAATTCCTAAACAATATATTTGCAAGTTGGGTTTAACACAGGAATACAAGGGGGAATTACCATTAATTTGATTAATTAAACACATTAACCAATTAAAGGATGATCATTTCAACAGACACAAAAAAATGATAAAAGTCACCCTTTCATAATTAAAGAAAGAGGGAGAAATGAAAGAAAGAGGGAGGGAGGGGAGTAAGGAAGAGAGAGAAGAAAAAAGACCAACCCAGGTTAGAAGGGAACTTAGGTTTTGGGGGTATGAACAAAAACTACAGTAAATGTCATATTTAATGATAAAACGTTAGAGTCATTCCTTTAAACAGACAAGAAGGCTCACTATTAACACTACTGGAGGTTCGAACCATAGTAAGAAATAAAAGCCATAATAATTGGAAAGGAAGAAACAAAACTGTCATTATAGATGGTATGACAGACTAATAGAAAATCCCAAAGAATTCTGAAGAAAAAGCATTAAGATTTTTAAAACAGAAAGTTTAGCGTTATTGTCACTTGTCAGTATACAAATTTCTGCTGCATTTTTTTTATAGAACAGCATCAGATTCTACTGTTACCGATTTTAGTTTGGAACTGGTCCCCAAGTTTAGGGTCCCAGACTCACGTTAATTATCCTGAAGAGGCTTCACACTTAGTCAAAATTCCCCCCTGGGGGTTCCCTGCTTTAAGGAAAGCTTCTAAAGAGAATATTCACGGTTAATTTCATCAGGAAGACGTTTGTTCCTGATCTGATCGCTAACGCTTTGTCTCGGTCTATTTTCCCTTAATACTGTTTCATTATTATCAGAAGACACAGAAGATCCAAAAAGATATGAAAAAAACCCACCATTAAGAAATATTCAAGAAGAGTAAATATGATTTAAGTATTTAAGTTCAAACAACTGCTTTCAGTCAAGGATATGAAGAAAGGCTGGTTTAATAAGACCTCTAATGATAAAAGCCCTGGGCTGTTGACAATTACTCATGTTTCTCTGGTTAAAAAAAAAAAAAAAAAAAGGTTCTAAAATTGCATTCCTCAAAATAACACTGTCTGCATCCACCCCATTCTGAAATAGCCAGGTGATATGTTCTAAAAGGTACACTGTAAATTAGAAGCGGTCCAGAGAAGAGTGTTAAGAACCAGATCAGACAGAGACCTTAGGATATTTTGCCTGAAGAAGCAAAGATTCACAAGGGAACCCACAGTGAGGGCATTTTTCAAATGTTTAAAGTGGGGGCCACATACTTAAATGCCTACAAGACCGGTAGAAATTGTTCATGAATGATGCGGACCTGGAATAGCGCATTGTGTGTATGTACATCACGTAAAAAGCCACAACTCAGCTCCAATTGTTTGCCATTCATAATGCTAGCCCAGCATTAATAGAATTTCACATTTTTTAAAGAAAATACGGATTTCTACAAGAAATCTCGATTTTTAAATGTTAACCTAAGTTTTATTTTTAAAATTAAACCTAAGGGTTCTGCAACCAATTACAATGTGAGCGTATGGCTTCCCCACACCAGCAACAAGCAATTGTCTGACACCAGCGGGTATCCTACATTCTAGCTCAATTCTGACACTATCCGAAGACAACATCAGATTCCACAGGTTAGGTGCTCAGTCCTACAAGACCGCCCTCTGCTTCAGACACCAATCACTGACCCACCAGCTACAGATGGGAGGTTCCCAGGACTCCCTCCTTGAACCTCAGATGCCAATTGCAAATCCAGGTTGTTACTTGTACTTCTGAGTGACTGGCTATGAACAAGGGATTTCCACAACCGCCTCCTAGGGTTCAGTTAACTTGCTAGAGCAGCTCACACAACTCAGGAAACCTGTTTACTCACTAGGTCACTGAGTTATTACAGAGGATACTAAAGGATACGAACCAACAGCCAGATAAAGAGAGGGCGAGGTCCTGCACAAAAGAGCTTCTGTCCTCATGGAGTTTGGAGCCTGGCTCCGTGGCATGTAGAAGCATTCTGATTCACCAACCTGGAAACTCTACAAATCCCCTTCTTCTGTGGTTTTTAATGGAGTCTTCGTTACATAGGCCTCCAGAATGATGAACTCATTGGCCACTGGTGATTGGTTCAACCTCCAGCCCCTTTCTCCTGACCGGAAATCAGGGGGTGGGACTAAAGTTCCAACCCTCTATTCCTGATTGGTTCCCCGACAACCAGCCCCCATCCTCAGGTACTTTCCTAAAATCACCTCATTAACATAAACCCAGTTGTGGTGGAAAGGTGTTTGCTATGAGTAATAAGACATTCATTTCATCTTAATGGCTCTAACGCTTTTTTCCTAGAAATTGAGCGCAAGTGACCAAATATGTAACAAAAGAGGCTCCCATTACTCTTATCATTCAGGAAATTCCCAAGGGTTTGGGTATTGAGAACTAAGAAACCTGGAGGGAGACAAAATACATATGAGAAATATGTTTGGTCATCTGAAGGACCAAATATATATTTATTATAAATAACAATATTGCAAACCTTTTATTAATCATTACTACATACAATATTTGAAAAATATTCGGTATTCTTTATTCAGTATAGTGGCTCATCTGCTTTAGATTATAATTTATAAGTATAATACTTTTACATTAAAAATAAGTACAATGGGTAAAATTTTTAACATCTTTGTGAAATATACAGAAGAGTACACAGAACTATACACAGCAAAATAAGATATTATAAGCACCATTACACAGCAAACATTACTTTTTCCCCAGAAGCCCTCACATGCCTCTTCCCAGTCACAATCCCTCTTCTCCCTGCTACAGACCACCACTCATCTGACTTCTGTTTATCGGAAATGTCTTTCACCTCCTGGAGTGAAGGTTATCAAGGCTGCATGTAATATTACAAACTAACTATTTTCTTTCAGCATTTAAAGATATGCTATTGTCTTCTGGCTTGCCTTGGGCTCTATTGTGAAATTAGCTATTATTCTTATTGTTGCTGCTTTGAAGTGATTTTCTTATATTTACCCTCTATAGCATTCCTAGGGTTTCTTGAATCTTTGACTTGATGTCTTTCATCAGTTTTGGAAAATTCTCAGCCATTAGCTTTTCAAATATTACTTCTGTCCAATTCTTTCTCTTCTCCTGCTCTGGGTTTTCAAGTACAAAATGTTAGATCTTAATATTATATCCTCTATATCTCTTACAGGCTTTTTTATATTTTTTTAATTTTTTTTATTTTCCATTCTTTCATCTCTTTGTGCTTAATTCTAGGTGGTTTCTTCACTACATTTCAGCTGTGTCCAGTCTTCTATAAACCCCATCCACTAAGTTCTTAAATTTAGTTAGTTTATTGTTCAGTTTTAGAATTTCTATTTGATTTTCTTTTATGGCTTTCAATTTTCTGATGAATTTCTCAATCTTAAACAGTTAGGTTTTCTAGAAGCAGAGCCTGAGCTTGACATTCTTGTTCAATTGATTTATTGAGGGAATGCTCTTAAATAAAACTTGTAAGGGAAGCAGGATTGGGAATGGGAAGAAGCTCCAGATATTTATGTGGCTGAAGTCCTTTGCCTGATGCCATGGGATGGAGCTATGGAGCGCCATAAGCATCACACAGTTATCCTCCTGAGGCGAGGGATGTGTGTGACTTAAGTACTCCTGGATTAGTCACTTATTGACTTCCATGGGGTGGGGGTGGAGGGGTCATGCTAACCTCCTAGGGAATTCCAGCAGGAGAGATGACCCCATCAACTGAGGACAATTCTCTTGGCAAAGAGTATAACTTGGGGCTGGGGGTTGGGGTAAAGCTGGAGTGAGTGAATCCACCTACTAAATAGAATCATGGTAGAGCACTGAGTATCCACTACAAACACAAGCATATTTATTGTAAAGTTTGCAGTTGGTAACTCTATTATCTGGATCTAAGTGTCTCCTGTTGTCTACTGTTTCTTCCGGTCTCAGTCAGTATCTTGTTTCCTTGTATGCTCATTATTGAGTACCAACACTGTACATTTAAAAATTCAAGAAATATTTGAGGCTTAGGATTTTTATCTTCCACCAGAGAGGATTTCATTGCCCCTGGCAGGCTGCTGGGGTCTTAGTATTAGTAATCTTGAATTACTTTAATCTAATCAGAGACTATGGTGATTCAGAGTCAGGCTTCAATTTTAGTGAAACCCATTTTTTCACTCTTACTCTGAAAGCAAAGCTTTTTAGAGTCCCTTGATAAGCCATGTTCTCTAACTTTTTGGTCCCTAGCTCTGTTAATCTATCAAAAACTGTGCCTAACTTCTCAGCCTCTCAGTTATCTCTTCCAAAACTGGTTCACAACTCTAGAAGAAAATAAGTGTGACATGCCAAGTTCACTTCTCCAGGTTTCCTCCTTCCTTTAGATCTTGGCCCCATAATTCTTCCTTAGTTTATTATGAGCTTAATTGTATTCCCAGCACATATGTTGAAGTCCTAACCCCCTATACCTCAAAATGTGCCTGTATTTGAAGACAATTCCATTAAAGAGGTAATTAAGTTAAAATGAGGCCATTGTGAGGACCCTAATAAAATCCGACTGATGTCCTTAAAAGAAGAGGAACTTTGGTATGCATGTGTTATATAATTTTTTGCAACATTATGGATTACATTCCCCAAATTGACTTTCGTATCCCCGTGGCAATCTTTTGGTTACCAACTGTAAACACATCAATTTTTGATAGATATTGCCCAATGCCATTCCATAGGAAATATCTGACTTGGCACTTTTAGCATCCATGTGTGAAAGTGCATGTTTCAGCACAACCTTGCTGAACAGTGTGTATTGTCAAATTCTAGAATTTTTGCCAATATGGTAGATGAGATACGTTATCTCAGTAAAGTTTACATTTGCATTTCTTTTAGTATAGGTTATCTTTTTAGATGTTTACAATGTGGTATATGTGTCTGTGAACTGTCCATGTCCATTGATCAATGTTTTCTAATGTAGTGTTAAATTTTTCTTCTGTATGTGTATTCTTATGATATTAAGGAGATTAACTCTTTGTGATAAGGTTTGCATATTTCTTCCCAGCTTGTTTCCACTTATGGTGTTGTTTCCCTTGCAGAAGATTTATGTTGTTGTTTTTTATTGTGTGTTTTATGTGTCCTCATTATATCCTGCAATAGATTATACAGCTATATAAAGAAAGAGGAAGTTTTCTAGGTAGTGATATGGAGACATCTCTAGGATAAATGGTGTTAAACAAAACAAAAACAGGAAAACCAACATACAGAATATGGAGCCAGCCTCCAAAAATATACCAATATTATTTTATGGCTCCTCAATTTTGAGTTGTAGTTAGAAAGGCTTCCTCATTCCAACGTTAAAGAGAAATTCACCCATGTCTCCTAGCACGTTAATGGTTTTGTCTTATATATTTAAACTTTTGAACCATTTGTAGTATATTAAGGCATATGCTATGAGAGATGGATTCAAATTTTTAACTGTTTTCCAAATGACTATAGACTAGTCCCAATACCAGTATCATTTATTAAAACATCCATCTTTGCTCCACTGACTTGATATTCTTCTATATTTTTTATTTATTTGATTTTCTATTCTATTTTTCTATGTATTCATGCCATTGTTATATTATTTTTATTATTCAAGCTTTAAAGTACATATTTTTCAATACCTAATGGGAGTAAACCCCCACATTGTTATTCTTTTTGTGGCTATTTATCCCTTTTTGTGAATTTTAGAAACAGACTGTCTAGTTCTATTTAAAAAAACACAAAACAAAACCCAATCACCTTAAATGTATACATTAGGACCCATGGGACACAAAGAACAATTTTGGGAGAACATCTGAAAAGCTCCCTTGTTCTCCCAGAAACAGTCCAAGCTTACTCTCTCTATAAGGAGGTGAGCAAAGCACATGTTCTTCCATGAGCCAGCCTTTAGATAAAACTGATACCATCTGAAAGCAAAATTGAGGGCTATGAAGAAATAGGATCTTTGATTGCACCAGGGACCACCTTAGTCATACCTACCCTAACACTGCCACACTACCTCCACATTTTTTTTTTTATTACTTAAGTAAATTTGCACATGATTTATCCTGGAGATTTCTCCATATTACTATATTTAAAAAATTCCCTATTCCTTACATAGGTGTATAATATTCTATTACAGGATATACTGTAGTTTATCCTACCATTCCTCTATTAATAGATATGTGTCATTCAAGTTTTTTTTTTTTTTTTAACTTTGCTATTATAAATAATGCATCAGTGAATAACCTGGCACTTATGCGTATTTATTAAGTGTTCAGGTGTATTCCAATTCCTAAGAATTAGAATTGTTTAGTCAAAAGGTAAACACATCAATTTTGGGCGGGATTTTTTTAATGCACATGAAGAGTTTATTTTAACTAAGGCATCGAATAGACATAAATACCGAACTAAGTTTTCAGAAACCCTCTACCAGAGGAACTACACAAATGTGACGGGATGGGTGGCAGATTTTTAGAAGACATGACAATAAAGATTTTCAGTTTTGAGATACACAGATCAGAAAAAATTTTGAATAAACAATCACTAACACAGTAGAAAGAAAGAAGAAAAATATTGAACAAATAATTTTATTCTTTTTTTTTTAGAAGCTGGAAATTTTTAATAACAGATTTTTCATCATTAACATCCATTTACATAATTAAGGTGTGATCCATCCTAAATTTTTTTTATTAGTTTCAGGTGCACAAAACAATGTAATCGTTAGACATTTATCATTTATATCCCTCACACTGTGTCAACCCCCCTCCTCCCATCCACTATCCCTCTGACATCGCACACAGCCATTACATTTCCACTGTCTCTATTCCTAATGCTGTACTCCACTTCTTGTAACTATATACATTTTATATATATATATAAACTTGTTGTTGACATTCATTATTGTTCGGCTTCAGCTTCAGGTGTATAGTGCAGTGATCAGGCATCTACATCATCCCTGAGGTGGTCTCTCTAATGAGACAAGTGTCCATCGGATACCCTATAAAATCTTTACAACATTATGGATTACATTCCCCAAATTGACTTTCGTATCCCCGTGGCAATCTTTTGGTTACCAACTGTAAACACATCAATTTTTGATAGATATTGCCCAATGCCATTCCATAGGAAATATCTGACTTGGCACTTTTAGCATCCATGTGTGAAAGTGCATGTTTCAGCACAACCTTGCTGAACAGTGTGTATTGTCAAATTCTAGAATTTTTGCCAATATGGTAGATGAGATACGTTATCTCAGTAAAGTTTACATTTGCATTTCTTTTAGTATAGGTTATCTTTTTAGATGTTTACAATGTGGTATATGTGTCTGTGAACTGTCCATGTCCATTGATCAATGTTTTCTAATGTAGTGTTAAATTTTTCTTCTGTATGTGTATTCTTATGATATTAAGGAGATTAACTCTTTGTGATAAGGTTTGCATATTTCTTCCCAGCTTGTTTCCACTTATGGTGTTGTTTCCCTTGCAGAAGATTTATGTTGTTGTTTTTTATTGTGTGTTTTATGTGTCCTCATTATATCCTGCAATAGATTATACAGCTATATAAAGAAAGAGGAAGTTTTCTAGGTAGTGATATGGAGACATCTCTAGGATAAATGGTGTTAAACAAAACAAAAACAGGAAAACCAACATACAGAATATGGAGCCAGCCTCCAAAAATATACCAATATTATTTTATGGCTCCTCAATTTTGAGTTGTAGTTAGAAAGGCTTCCTCATTCCAACGTTAAAGAGAAATTCACCCATGTCTCCTAGCACGTTAATGGTTTTGTCTTATATATTTAAACTTTTGAACCATTTGTAGTATATTAAGGCATATGCTATGAGAGATGGATTCAAATTTTTAACTGTTTTCCAAATGACTATAGACTAGTCCCAATACCAGTATCATTTATTAAAACATCCATCTTTGCTCCACTGACTTGATATTCTTCTATATTTTTTATTTATTTGATTTTCTATTCTATTTTTCTATGTATTCATGCCATTGTTATATTATTTTATTATTCAAGCTTTAAAGTACATATTTTTCAATACCTAATGGGAGTAAACCCCACATTGTTATTCTTTTTGTGGCTATTTATCCCTTTTTGTGAATTTTAGAAACAGACTGTCTAGTTCTATTTAAAAAAACACAAAACAAAACCCAATCACCTTAAATGTATACATTAGGACCCATGGGACACAAAGAACAATTTTGGGAGAACATCTGAAAAGCTCCCTTGTTCTCCCAGAAACAGTCCAAGCTTACTCTCTCTATAAGGAGGTGAGCAAAGCACATGTTCTTCCATGAGCCAGCCTTTAGATAAAACTGATACCATCTGAAAGCAAAATTGAGGGCTTTGAAGAAATAGGATCTTTGATTGCACCAGGGACCACCTTAGTCATACCTACCCTAACACTGCCACACTACCTCCACATTTTTTTTTTTATTACTTAAGTAAATTTGCACAGGATTTTTCCCCCCTTGCAACCAGAAACATCTTACTATATCAGAAATGCAGACTCCTGATTTATCACACAGAAACTTGAAAATATTCAACAGATGAAGTCAAACTAACGTTAAATCATAGTCTTAACAGAAGTCACTGCTTATGTGCATTTACTCTGAGGCTGCAACTATTTATGGGCCAAGTTCAAGAGCATGAACCCTTAATGTATAATTTTAGAAGAAATAATATTTTTTTTTAAAAAAAAACTATAAATGGGTGAACATACATACCAATTTGATCAGGACAGTCACAGTTTACACTAGTTTTCCTGGCATAATTATTAATAGAAGCCTATCACTCTGAAGTGTCCCAATTTATACAGTTATTCTGGCTCTGAAGCATGGTTTTTTTATTTGAATAGTATTAACTTCAGAAAAATAACAGTAATCTGAGGAAATGCCTAGAGAACTTTGAAAGGTAAAAGAATTTAATCTTTAAGCCCTGTGACTGGTTTTGGGAAAAAGTGGTACTAGGGAAAATGTCTGTGCCTACAAAGAATTAATTGTTACATGTCATTTGTATTTTAAATACATTATTATAATTTCCTATCTATTGAACTGCTCCTTTGGTGACGGATACTCAGGGGTGATAGGGACCCTCGTCTGTAGGAAGAGTGATGCAATGCTTATGAAGACATAGGAGGGAGCAAGATTTGAAAGCACTGGCAGGTTGTACGTTAAATATATATAGTTCTTCTGTCATCTGCCACCATGTCTAAAATATCTCTGAAGTCCAAACTCATTTATTTGGGTTCTAATTTCTTCTTTAGCTCTTTATCAAACTGGACTAGTACCACACAAACTATTAATGACAATACCTGATCGGAAGGCAGCTGGCACTGACATTTGGAAGCAAAGCCCCCAGGACAGCAGCGAGATGGAGTCAAGAAGGGATGAGGGGTACCTGGTACCCAACAACAGGCTGAAAAGTCAGGTTCTGCTTAAGGCATCCATGACAAATCTTAGTATCTTACGCAACGCCTATCATTTGCACCTTTGTTTTCCTCAACAGATAATTCTATCTTAGAAGTCATAAAAGCTTGAAAAAAAATTATAGCTGATGCCTATTATTGCCTTAGTATTGTTTTTAAAGACACATCTGTGTTAATTTGCCTTTATGATGTTGTGACTTTTGTCCAAAAACACACACTGAGTAGATTAAATGAGGTTCAGGGGTGAGGCAAACATACAGTCTTGTTCCACAAAACATCCTTGGACTTTCAGCGTCTTTCCACACAGATGAGGTAGGGCTGGGGTTGCAATGTCATGCCTAATCTGGGCTTCAAATCTGGAACCAGTTCATGTGGGAAATGCAAGTGAAACCGCTGAAGTAATGCTGTAAAAAACAGGAACATTTCCATCCGAGCCAGCTGTTCTCCAAGACAATGTCTTCTTCCTAAACAGGAAAAACATATGCAATAATTTTTTAAAATTCACAATAATTACCAAAAGTGATGTCTGATACAGTGTTTCCCCGAAAATAAGACCGGGTGTTATATTAATTTTTGCTCCAAAAGACGCATTAGGGCTTATGTTCAGGGGATGTCATCCTGA
The DNA here is from genome assembly GCF_036562045.2 of Rhinolophus sinicus. Lineage (NCBI taxonomy): Eukaryota > Metazoa > Chordata > Mammalia > Chiroptera > Rhinolophidae > Rhinolophus > Rhinolophus sinicus. The sequence goes on from NC_133756.1 coordinate 129,582,293, forward strand.
AAAATCACGCTAGGGCGTATTTTCCGGTTAGGTTTTTCTTTTTGGAGAAACACGGTATGTGGGTGCCATTTAGGAAATCTGGAATTTAAAGAAAGTTAGAAGAAGTTATTCTTATTAAAGAATTTTCTTAACTCCATAGAAACTGTCCTTTCATCTCCCAGAACCCATTTCTTTATCTCTTTTGTCAAATCATGGACTTTTGTAAACTTCTTAGTCCATCCCCCACTTCCCTAGCATATTACATCAGAGCCTAAGGTATTCCATGAGATCCACTGATAATTTGAAGTGTGACGTTTTGTTGTATAGATTGAAGAGAGGGTCATTTCATTTCAACTGACAACTGTGTACCCTTCCCCAATGAAAGGAAGAGTTTCTAGTTCATCTTCCATGGGTCTTGTGATTTGTGTATTTTTTCACAGCAGAAGAAATATTTTTGGAGATGAGGCATAATAAACAGGGAGCCAAGAGAGCTAGATTCTAGTTTCACATCAACTTATGTCATTCTGCTCCCTAGGTCTCAGTTTCTCAAGCTACTTGTTATTGACCTCCTAGCTCTAGGAGTTTTGATTACAAGCCAAAATCCACACGCAAAAAAGTTTCAGAAGAAGCCAGAGCTTTTCAACAGTTTCTCCTAGTTATTAAACTAAGGCTTCTTTACTTTGAGTAGAAACAGGTGTTAATGACCTCTAATTAAACTGTTCTCTGCTGTAATGCTTTGCAAATCAATGCTTTGTTTTCAGAGTTGAAATATTAAATTCTACAACAGAATGCTTCAGATTAAGACGTTATAGTGATGAATCATCATTATCATTAAACTTTGTCCTAAAGTTATGCCCTTGTGAAAATTCTCTCACCTAGGGAAAACGGAACCAAAGCTTCCTTCTTGGAAAAATATCCACTGCTGTCCAGAAATCGCTCGGGACAGAATATTTCTGGGTCTCTCCAGTACTTTTCATCAAAGTGTACAGAATAAAGATTTGTAATTACTGTTGTGCCTTTAGGAATGGAATAACCACGTACAGTTGCATCTTCAGAGGTTGCATGGAAAATCCCTAATGGCACTACATTACAGAATCTTAAAACTTCATGCAAAACTGCCTCAGTATAAGGCATTTTGCATTTGTTGTCCCAAGAAGGCTTCCCACTGGGTCCCATAATTAAATCAATCTCCTTCTGAACTTGTCCTGTTAGAGAAAAAGTGTTCAAGTTATTATGCAATGCTTAAACATTATATCTAAAGTAATTTCCCTTTGGGATAAAACAAAGGATAACCTGTAAGGTACACCGAGATTAGGATTTTTCATTATCTGGGAACTCTATTTAAATATATGCCATGTATCTTGTACTACCAGTAGCCAATGCTCTGAGTAACTATGTTGCGAAAAACACAATAAAAGTAATAAAAATAAAAAACAAACAAAACTAGAATTGGAATAACATCTCACATTCAGCAAGGAAAATAGCATAAAACTTGAATTAAAACCATCACAGGTCAGGTCCCAGCTCTGCCACTTCCATTGGCTGAGCGTGGGCATGTCAGCCACTTAGCCCTTTTCCTCATTTATAAAATAGGCATTTATAAGACCTATTTCTGAGGTTTCCACATGAATTGAGATAAAAGATTTGAAAACTCTTTATAAATATGAAACATTTTTCTTCTTGGCTAGCACAGCAGGAATTCCTAAATGAAATGCTTTGTACATGGCCAAAGACTCTAAGACATGTGTGAGCCTTAAATGTAAGGACAGACGTTGAGATCAAGAGAATCCTCACCTTGAATGTTAGGATAAAGGGCCATGAAAAGAATTGCCCACCGTAGCACATTGGTTGTAGTTTCGGTTCCAGCAATGATGAGCTCTCCCACGGAGAAAATTAGGTTTTCTTTGGAGAAAGTAGATGATGGGTCATTTTTACCTTGATCCATCTCATCTAAATAAGCATCAACAAAATGCTGAGGTAACTGAGGCTTTCTGTTCACAGAAGCTTTTTCAATAAGCCTGGAGAGAAAATCATAGACCACAGCTGCATTTCTAAACAGCTGTTGATGTTTTCCAAAAGGTAAGATGCCAATCCATGGAAAGGCATTATACAGGAAGACTGAGGCACTGGCAGCAAGTTCCACATTTTCACTAAATAACTCAATCATGTGCTGAAAATCAGTGTCTTCATAAGTGAATCGTTCTCCAAAAATGATCAGGTTGGTTATGTTTGAAACAGCATTTGTTATTAATTGTTTAAAGTCAAAAGGTCTACCTTTGTATGTTTCAACAGCATCAATGAAAAATTTGGTTTCTTCTAAGATTTTAGATTCAAAAGACTTTTGGCCATATCCAAAATAGCGGAAGCTGTTTACAGCTAATCTTCTGTGATCAGCCCATCCTCGGCCATATCTGGAATTAAGTAAGCCTGAAAAAAAAAATTAAAAATGTTTATCATTCCTACATCCCTGTATCTAAGAGCTGAAAAGGCTATGAAGAAAAAAGATGGTTAATCATTCTTCTCCAAAGTATCTTTCTATAAAAGTAAAATTAGACCCCGTGGATAAGCCCTGTTCTCCACTACTCATTAGCCATAGAATATTATAAACATATAAAGCTTGTCTACTTCTCATCTGGGACAGGCAGAAAAGGCCCATAATTCTCCAACCACAAGAAACTGGAAAATCTTGTGTAATTCAATCTGGGAGAACTAGGCCCTGGTGACTTTATTATCCAATTTTTACTACAAGCCTAATTTACAAAAGACAAATGACTGCATTTCTATGGGCAAAATTATATTTTGGACTGAACAAATACCTGAAAATCATACTTCTAGGATTAGAAATTTTCTGCTTTAAGAGATTAGATTTTAGAATACAAATGTTCTACTGTTAAAGGCATATGTTACCTAACAAGATAACGCTGGTAGAGGCAAGGGTGGGCTGAATGAGGTGTCAATATAGTGGAAATACTCAAGCCAAAAGGAGAACACCATGGACTGAATGTCTGCATCCCCCACAAAATTCATATGTTGAAGCCTGACCCCCAGTGTAATGATATTAGGAGGCGGGCCTTTGGGAGGTAATGAGGTCATAGAGGGTGGAGCCCTCATAAATGAGATACATGCCCAGATAGGAAGGTACACAAAAAGAGGTATATTTATGGAGCACCTGTGTTCTAAGTGTCACAGATATATCAGTGAAAAAAGGGGGCAAAGATCCCTACTCTTATGGACCTTAATATACCAGTAAGGAGAGGCAAATGCATAAATAAATTATATAGCAAGGAAGGAGAGAGAGGGTGGTCAGGGAAAGTCTCACTGAGAAGGTGACGCACAGGAGAGATAAGAGACTAAGACAAGCAGGTATGTGGGGAAAGATCACTCCTGCCGGAGGGAACCACTAATGCAAAGGCACTGAGATGAGAGCAAGCCCTTGGGAAGTGTAAGAACATGGGCACATGTCAAGAAAGTACAGCGGAGCCTTGTTATAATCCTGCACTGGCCAAGCTTGGGCAACTTTTCCCAAACAGCGGGCTAATGGTCACTCTGACATCTGAGTTCCAAGTTCAATGTATATGTATCTTAAAACACATATAGTTGTCTACTTATTTTTCTCTTACAGGTTTTTGAAAATCTTAAGGTGAATGCTTATTTTATCTTTCTTTATAATAAAAATAGTCTAAACTATAAATTTATAGCTTTGAAAAATACATAATATATACTTTGCCTCAAATAGTACTCTGATCACGTCATCTTTCCTTTTCATAACTTCTTTAAAAGGTCTTCTATTATAATTGTGGTATAATTTCTTCTTTTGCCTAATTATTATTTAGAAGATTAATTCATAGGCTAGAGATTTTCTTTTTATTTATATTACTGTTTTCAAGTACCATTATACTCTGGCCTAAGATTTTGGCCTTAAAAACTGGTGTTTTCTTTGTACTAGTTGATGTGCTTTGTGACGTAATACCTATATGGTTTTTGTTTTTTCTTTTCAATCAGTATCTTTTTAGCCTATATAAGCAAGATATTGTTAAATTTTTCTTTGAAATTAAGTGTGAAGTTCTCATTAAATTGGAGAATTGGACATCATTGTTGTAAAAACTTGTATACTATTATCAAAACCATTGTATCTGACTTCAGCATTCTATTTCAGACTTTCTGTTGCTGCTTTCTTCTCAACAATTCTGTTAAGTTTCAGCCTTTCTCTCTTGTTGAATATGGAATCATCAATACTATATAGAATCTTAGTCCTTCACACAAATACCACAATTCTTCATTTACATATCATATTGATTAATAAAGAACAGTTACTTCAGGTTCTATAATCTTATAAACAAAAAAATAAAAATGTCACCAAGTACTCAAGAATGGCTTCAAAAGGCACTTCTGATTCAAGTGTATACGCATACATGTGTATTCCTAACTTGTTTCACAAAACCTGCAGATACTATTAAGTGCTAATTCTTTAAAACATTATTTACAACTTTTATTAGCACTGAATTACAACAGTAAAATTAGCATGTACTGGTCTAAAATACGAGTGTAATGCAGCCTGAAAAGTCCTCAAACATTAGGGTCTGCAGCCTTAATTAATTAATTAATTAATTAATACATACTTTCCTGTTAATCAGTACAATAGAATCCAACTCAATATACAATTTTTAAAAAAATTTACACAAAATAAGAAATATGATTTCAAATCATTTAGATCATTAAATAGGTCAAAGTGAACTTACCTCCCATTTTTGTCATCTTCATAAATAAAGGAAGGCATGGTCTGTCTGCAAAAATTTCACTTTGATGAACAAGGCATTCCTTTACTACTTCATAGCCATTTAGAACCACAGTTGATATACCTCCAAGATCTAAACTGAAGATCTTTGAGAAGAAAAGACAAACAAAATTTAAATGACAAAATATATGGAGAACTACAACCATAGAAATCCACATGTAAAGCCCAGTTCTCCCAATATTTGTTACTTTCCTGAAAATGTAGGCACTTATTACACAACTGACAATGTTTACAGTGCCTTCTCTCTACAAGGCACACCAAACACTATGATTTCATTATGAAGACATATAATGGAAAAAGTACTGGGCTCAGAAGGCCTGGGTTCTAGTTTAAGCTTTACCATTAACCATATGTAGGACTCTGTGCAGAACCCTTAATATTTTTGGGTCTCAGGTTTGCCGTAGAAAACACGGTACTTGATTTAGATGCTCTTTTAAGATTTGTTCCCACTCAAAACATTCAGTGATATCAGAAAATTTATTTTTATTTCCAAGATGACTGGGAAGCTGCCCCATGTATATATCATTTATTACTCCACGCTTAGGTAGACAAGGAGATTGTCAAAGGCCTGAGAGACAACTTCAAAGTATAAACATATTATAACTAGGCTGATTTGTATTTGGGTCCCTGAAGTCCATGAAGCTAACAGAGAGGGCCCTAAGGGAATATGACCTTGCAAGAAAGGCACTGTTAAATAACAAAAATTCAGCTGAGTAAATTTGAAGATCTAACTGGCTTTATTGAATGAATTGGGCAGCATCCCATCTAGCAAGTAGAAAGATGCTCCAAAGAGTGAAAGGTTTTAAAGGCAGAGAAGGAGAGAGAAATGGAAATTATTAGCAAAGAATGCATTGTTTCAGGCAAGGTCACTCTACTTAGGGGAAGGAAGGGACCTATGGGGCAGATTACCTAACTAGTGCTGACCAGGTAGGTAATTTCAGGTTGTCTAAGTGAAGTTCCAGTCCTGGAGGAGGTTGAAACTGCAGTTAGGTTAGGTATTAAGTCTTGGTTTGCTGACATGGAGTTCAGCACAAGTGACTCCATTTTGAGCCTACTGTCTCCTTTTAACAGCATTCACCACATAGGCACAGGTGACTTACCCTCAGCTGAGGGGAAAGCAGGACAGACTATCCATGCTACGTTTGCTGGAGCGTCTCATGTGCTTCACCTGTTTTACTTACAATGTCATACCTCTTACAGTCTACTCGACCTAGTCCCATAAGGGCTGAGTCCAGTGAGGGAACAATGCTACCTTATCAGTGGGACGCAAAGATTGTTTTCCCCATCCTCTCGGGGGGTTGGCTGAGAGCTTTTTAGAGCCAAAATACTGAGCCAAGCTTCATCTCTGTGCAGAAGTAGAGAGCATGGTTTAGCCATGGTTCATACTACCTAGGAAAAAAACAGGAGGCTTGGGAGGACACAAGTTCAACAGAAGTAGCTACAGCTGCCATAGTGATGAAGACAGCCAAGGAGTGACAGAATCAACTAACTGAGCAATGGAGTCTTCACACAAGGATGGGCTATGCCAACTGAGCAGTAGGTACATCCAGAACCTTGGGGACAGGAGCATGGACTGCCTGCCACAGGCAGTGGTATTAGTTAAAAGTGGCAGTGGGAGAGTTCAGCTGAGCAAAGGTGGGACTCTTTCAGTTCCCAAAGCAGTGATGGAAGGGTCTTAAAAGAAAGTCTTTCCTTAGAAGTGTAATTTTAGCAGATATAACGGAAAAATTCCTCCTCCTATGTATCTTCTCTACTTTCAATACTCTACTCCACTTCTGGGTTTTCCACACATCAAGCAATTATGGAACACTGGCTGGGTGTCTGATTTAACTCCGTTCTGGCACTATCTACCTGAAGATAGCGCTGGATTCCACAGGTTGAGGGCTCAGTGCCACAAGAGTTTCCCCCCACTTCAGATGCCAATCACAAGGCCAGGTTGTTACCTGTGCTTCTCACCAACAGGCTGCAAATCATAGGTTCCTACAAACTCCTCCTTGGAAAATATTTTGCTTACTAGATTGCTGGTATTACACAAGGACATAACTCAGGAACAGCACTATGAAAAGATGCATAGGGCACGGTATGGGAAGAGGGGTGTGAAGCTTCCATGCCCTCTCCAGCCATGCTACTCTCCGCTCACGTCCACTTGGTCACCAACATGGAAGCTCTCTGAACCCTGTAATTCAGGGATCTTTATGGAGGCTTTATTACCTAGGCATGATCAATTGAATCACTGGCGACTGATTAAACCTCTCTCCTCCCTAGAGGTAAGGAGGTAGCGGTTAGGACGGAAAGTTCCAACCTTCTATTCCTGATTGGTTCTCCTGAAAACAAGCTCCCATTCTTTGGGACTTTCCAAAAATTACCTCATTAACATAAACTCAGGTATAGGTGAAAGGGGCTTGTTATGAATAACAAAAAACGCCTTTATCACCTTTAAGAAATTCTAAGGGTTTTAGGAGCAATGTCCCAGAAAAGGGACTAAAGACCAAATATATATATATTTCTTGTTATAAATCACAATATCACAACAGAGATAATAAAATGAAGGCATTAGTGGTCCTGATGCAGGAAAAAAACAGATTGATGATTTCAGAAGGAATGGTAAAAGACCATGGGATTGAAAGTTGTGTTAATATGAAGAACAAATGGGAATCATATTTCAGGGTAAACTGTCAGGCTGGGGACACTAGGGATTACAAAAACCAAGGAGGAGCCATGGCTTGAGGAAGTTTTTATACAAGTCACCTTTACTCAAAAGTTTGAGATGTTCCTCTCTTTAAGGGTAAAACTGGGGAAACCTTTGTTTGAACTAGCATCTACTACCTTGAACCAAAAACATTCATATTCTTGTCTTGTTTGACTGCTAAATAATAAACTCCTTAGAATCAATGATTTTTATTTCTTTTATCTTTGAACCCTCAATAAAATCTTGTTCAGTGCCTTGCATAAAGGTCTCAAAAAAAAGCTTACTTTATAAATATGTTGTCAACTCCACTTGCCTTAATTATTTTATTATCCTTACATGCATTACCTGAAAATAATCTGTAAAAAGCACCTGTACTAGCTTTACTAGCTAGGGAATGCTTCTTGAAATTTGAATTAAGTTTAAAATCACTGCAGAAGCTTACAGTACATTCAGAGTGAATCTCCAAGGAGATGGTAATTCTTGATGTGGTACATTTCTATTTAAGATTGCCTTTAAAACAAATGTGTGAGACCTGAGGACTGGTTGTCTTCTTTCAAAAATTATAAAGGACAATTGAATTCACAGACTCCATAAAAGTAGGTGTCACTTAAAATGATTGTCATTTCTCATAAGCAATTTTCAAGTCCAGGTTTTATTCTGTGAGCAGACATCTCCAAATTATAAAATAAGGAAGTACAAAAATAAGATTCTATTTACAAATAAGCCCTATAAACAACTTTCCACAATCTTCCAGACAGGAGAGAATAGTCTCCTCTCACTCCAAAAAAGGTAGAGTATATTATACCTATATAGTGTATTAACAATTTATACTAACTTCAAGACTGTCAGAATTGGAAATGCCACTAAGAAAATGGGAGATTTTAGGGGTGTTTCACAACTAAGATAAAGATCAAATGCTGCCATAGTTTAAAGAGTTAATATGTTAGGTGGTTTTCAACTTAAGTCTAAGGCAGAGTCAGGCAAACAGTATCTACTCTTCAATGCACACATCCTTTTCATTTTTGCTCCTTTCTCTTTTTCCTTTACCCCTCTTGCACCTAATAACACAGTTCAATTTTCCACCACCAGTAAAGAAACTTTGTAAAAAAACATGGTTTGCCTCAAATAGCTCTACCAGCAATAAACCGATGCCAAATTCTTAAATCCACTGAACCAAATCTACCTCTCCCAAGATGACAGTTTTCCAGCAAGTTTCTAATTTGTAATCTATTACGATTCGAGACTTAGATTACCCCCTTCCAGAGAAGAATGTTCATTGTAAATACAGCATTCCTTTCATATTTATATATGAAAAACAATTTCCTATTCTGCAAGACACCAGTTCATAAAATTGGTTTAAAATACTTTTTAATTTGTAGGCCTAATAAATTGTTCTGTAATTAATAACCAATAACACTTGAGTAGCACTTGTTTTCAGTTATTATTATTCTCATTACACATATGACAAAAATTTTAGATTCAGATAAGTAAAGGTCAAGTTTTATCTGATGAAAGAGGACTCAACCTCTAGTTTCATGCTTTTGCTATTTCTCTACAATATTATGATGCTTTGTACCAACACACCAGAATGGAAATAATGGAAATACACTCAAATCCTGGAGAACTGAAAGATGGAAAAGAAAACCTAAAAATTATATGTATTTGCTTTATCTGAGTCCAGATTCCCTTTAACAATGTAAACCACTAGAGAGCTGCAAAAATCTAAAATAATTCTTGTGAAAACTGGTTTAAATAAGTATTTAAGTACCAACCTGAAATACAATGCCAAACAGCCCTGCTGTATTTTTCCTTCAAACCACTGACCACAGTTTGTGGTTGATAATTTTCTCACTTACTAGGCTGTAACTCCCTGAAAGTGTACTGTGTCTGCCTTCTGCACTCTTCATCGCCAGCACCTGGCAAGAGCCTGGTTTGTTGTGGCACATAAATGAACGGACTCAAAACAAAACAGGTGAGCTCCGTCAGTGCCAGTGCTCTGGAAACTTCTGTCTCCTTCGAGGGCAGGACACCCTTCCAAACACAACTTGTGTTCTGGCCTTTCCCCCTGCAATTAGCAACGGTATGGCTGTCTGCAAGTCATTGGGCTTTTCTGGGTGCAGTTTCTTCCTCTGTAAAATGGGAGGACCAGAGGACCTACCCCTGGGCTGTTGTGAGTTTAACCGAGTACATATTGGAAGGGAGACTGGCCCACACCAGGCGCAGTCTCAGGGTTTGCTATGCGGATGCCCCTGGCCTGTCACGACGACACTGCTCACTCTGCGCTATAGGACCTCGCAATCGTGTTTACTCATTAATTCATTCGCTCTTTCACAGTCATTTACCAGAGCCCACATCTCGGCCAGGGCCGTGTTCACGGGTGCTTTCTAAGCCTCACAGCAAACGCCTAGACCAGCTTTCCTCAAATGCAAACATCCAAGAACCTCCTATTACCTATTAACTCAGTTCTAGGATTCGGACGCCCACTTTGCCCTGGAAGCCGTGGTTGGAACCTCACGGACGCGGAGCCGAGAAACTGGGCCCAGCATCATCCCCGAGGGTAGCGCCGGTAGCCCCGACGTAGCGGCCGGTTCAGGCCCGGGGCCCCACTGAGCAAGATGGGGAGCCCCACCTCGGCGCCCGCAGGCGCCCCGAGACCCACTGCGCAGGCGCGGGAGAATCCTCTAGGATCTCGCGGAGCGGCGGGCGGGTGGGCGTCCTGGTAGGTCGGGGCTCCCCGGGCGGGGGCGCGGCCTCAAACACTTATCCTCCTAACCCAGGAAACGTGTTTCTCTCCAAGTCCCAAATACTGGGAGAGGCGTCCCGACAGCTCCGGGAGCGGCAGTCTGCCCACCCGGGAGGAATGCCCTGGCCCTCCCTGCCTGCGGCCCGTCGGGCTGTACCTCGCCGTACACCTGGCTCTGCTTTCTCATGTAGACATGGGGGAGCTCGGCAGAGGCGGCCAGCGAGTAGATGTTGCCTATAAATGGCAGCCCCGACGGCCCCGGGGGGAAGCCCGTCGGTCGCCTCTGTTTCAGCAGCTGGCGGACCCCCAGCGCGAAGAGCAGCAAGAGGACCGCGCCGCCCAGCGCCGCCGCCCACGCCTCAGCTCCGCGATGGTCCCACATGGCCTGGGCCTGGGCCTGCGAACCTCCGTAGCCCTGAGACCAGGAGCTCCCCCTTGTCCTGCTGCACTTCCATTGGCCCGGTGCTCCGAGGTCCCGCCCCAGGATCAGGGCCATTGGATGGCTGAGTGTAGGGCACTCCCTGTCCCTGGGGACAGTTAAGTCTCTTTACCCGGCTCAGAGTCCGCTGTGGGGAGACTGGAAGAGGGCCAGCTCGGCGGGGCACTGATTCTGGAGACTTTTTCCAGGGTGTTGACAACAGGCTATCGAGGACGTGTCAGCACAGCCTCCCTCACTGGGCTAGGCAGATCAGGCCTCCCTGGCAGCCCCCAGTTTTTGACTGTCTTTTTAGGAACTAAGTAGGTGTACGGATTTCAGACTAGGAAACCCGGAGAGTTTATCCACACTGCAGTCTTAGCTGAACATGATAATCTTTAGAATTTCCATTGGAGAATCGATCCATCAATATAAAAAGAACACAGTCTTACTACTCATACTATGTTGTTTCCTCATGTTTCGAGGCATTTTTGCGTATGACCCCTGTGGTTACCCAATACTTATGTAACCTGAGTTAATCCCATGTGTTTTCTCTCCTCTCTGGTCTTCCCAAACTCGTTACTTCTTGGCAATCACAGAGGACTCTGGTCTTCAGTTGCCCTGGGATAGTACTTACTATTCAAGTTTTCTTCCTCCACTACCTAAAACTTAGCAACTGATTGCCTATTTGCTAGTTCTGTTTGTATTCTTGTTTTCTTTTTTTTAAATTTACTTTTGATTTATTTATTATTTTTAACATTTTTAAATTAGTTTCAGGTGCACAAAACAATGTAATAGACATTTATCATTTATATCCTTCACACAGTGACAACCCTCCTCCCCCATCCAGTGTCCCTCTGACATTGTACACAGCCGTTACGTTTCCACTGTCTCTATTCCTAATGCTATACTCCGCTTCTTGTAAATATATATATATATATATATTTATATATATATATATATATATATATATATATATATATATATAAATAATTGTAGTTGACATTCATTATTGTTCAGCTTCAGGTGTACAGTGCAGTGATCAGGCATCTACATCATCCCTGAGGTGGTCTCCCTAATGAGACAGGAGTCCATTGGATACCCTACAAAATCTTTACAACATTATTGATTACATTCCCCAAATTGACTTTTGTAACCCCATGGCAATCTTGAGTTACTGACTGTGCTTTCTAATCGCCGCACCTTCCCCCTCATCCCCACCCCCCTCCCATCTAGCAACCCTCAGTTTTTCCTCTGTCTCTGAGACTGTTTCTGATTAGTTTATTCATTTATTGTTTTCTTCAGATTCCACTTATAAGTGAGATCATATGGTATTTGTCTTTCTCTGTCTGACTTATTTCACTTAACATAGTGTTCTCTAGGTCCATCCATGTTGTTGCAAATGGTAAGATTTCATTCTCTATTCTTGTTTTCTATTGGGCAGTCACTTGCAACACCACAGGACCTACCAAACATCGGACTCTTCTAACAGCTGCCCTACTTGTGATTCAGCAGTGACAAGAGTGCTATTATGGACCTCATTAGCTTAATGCTCATTTATACAACAAATATTTATTGAATGCCTACCATGTAGTGGTATCCTAAGCAATGGAGATGCATAGGTGAAAAAAGCAACAAAGTCCCTACCCTCCTAGAATTTATATTCTTGTGAGAGGAAGGAGGAATAAATACGTGAATAAAATAATTTTAAATAATCATAAGCAAATGAAAATAAAAGTGTTATAGAGAATGCCTGAGCATGTTGAAATAATTTAGCAGGTGAGAGATGTCAAAAAGTCTTATAGATGACATTTGAACTTAGATCAAATGATGAGGTGTAATTGTTTCCTACTGCTGCTGTAATAAATTACCACAAACAGTGGCTTAAAACAACACAAATTTATTATCTTATGGTTCTTGAGCTCAGAAGCCCAAAGTGGGTCTTCCTGGCTAACAGCTAGGCATTGATATGGCTTCATTCCTTCTAGAGGCTATAGGGAAGCATCCATTTTTTTGCCTTTTCCCGCTTTAGAGGCTGCCCACATTCCTTGACTTGGATCCCCATTCCTCCACCTTCCAAGCCAGAATGACAGGCTGAGTTGTACTCACACTGTATCTCTCCAATTCTCTCACCTGCCTCCCTCTTCCCCTTATAAGGATCCTTGTGATTACATTGGGCCCACCTGGATAATCCAGGATAATCTCTCCATCTCCAAGTCAGCTATTTAGCAACCTTAATTCCATCTGCAAATTTGTTTCCTCTTGCCATGAAACCTAACACGTTTACAGGTTCTGGGAATTGGGATGCAGACTGTGGGGTAGAGGAAGGCGTTATTTTCTCTACTACAGGAAAGAAACATGAAGGAAATCTGGGGGAAAATATTCCAAAGAGGGAATACCAAGAGCAAAATCCCCCATATATAAACAAGCCCTGTCCTCTGAGAATGTTTCCAGTCTCTCGCTTTCTATAGCTCTGATGCAAACACACTGGAGAGGAAATCAGTCATTTAGTTAAGCTTAGCGTTTTGCTATCTAGTTTGAGCTCATTCTCCGGTATGTTGACATCCAACCTATTGAAACAGGGTTTGTTTCACAGGATCGTCAGCCATGAAATATCTTTCTATTGCCTACTACAAATGCCTGATTTATCTTTAGAGATACATTATCTTTAGAGATACTTTAACATTCTTATTCATCAAGAATCTTCTAGTAAAATGGAAAAATAATGTTTAGAGATTATTGCTAGACTTAGTCCTCAAAGTCTTATCAAAGGCCAGCGGAGATAACCGAGGACGGATATTGGGACTGCCGTGGGGCACAATGATGCCGGAGGAATATCACTTTCTGGAAGCCTGCCTGGCAGCCCCAACATCATCAGGCCTGCAGTTTCTGATCTGGCCACAGCTGTTCTGCAATATTGGTACTCGGTTCAAGAGTGGCCGCCTTTCATCATTCATATTCAAAAAGGATTTATTTCCATTCCAAAAATATCCTGCCATTCACTTAAATTAAGGAACATTCCTTCTTAGGCATTCTCCTCCTGGCTACAGCAGCAGCGGAGAGCTGGAACCCTAACAGCAGCCTGACTTAACAACAGCGTTGATGAGATCCTTCCTCCTTACCTCTGGGGCAGGTCCTCAGGAATCGCTAAAAGTTTCTCAGAATACAGATCCTTCCCTGTCACAATTTATCAAGGTCTCTCAAAGAGAAACAGCTCACTGCATTTGCTCCTTAAGTGATAGAAAACTGCAATGTTTGTCTATGGAGTTTATCATGACGGGGAAGTTTGGTGGGACAGGAAATGAAGAATTTCACTGTTTCATGGCAGGGTTCCTGACTTTAGTATGCGGGTGGGATGGGTACCTGGAGAAACATGACAACCTGTACATGTCTGACATGTCTGTGTGCAGAACAGCAATGGCTTCAACAGAGGACAGCATTGCTGTGTTGAAGCAAGAACCTCTTTCTTGGCCTTTGGGAACAGTCCCTCCAGGGCTGGTTCTGCAAACCAGTGTCAGATGAGTGTAATGCAGGGACTCAGCTCCCGCTCCTGGCAGGTGAACGCAGGATATGGTGAGGCCGAAAAGGAACAACAACAGAGCCATGGATAGGGTGTTCATACCACTATATTCTCAATGGCGGCTTGTCGAGACATAAGAAGTGAACATCCGCCAGTACCCCAACAAGGCATCTTCCTGCACCAGTCTCAGTGGCGGCTGGGGGAGACTCAGGAAGTAGCACCCGCACCATCCGCAATCCCCAGCAATCCCCGCTTGCTAGGTAGCCAAGGCAGTTATATACAAAACAATAGTGGCTAATGGCCAACTGGTAATAGCTGATGGCCAACAGGTTATAGCTGATGGCCAATGGCTACAGATGACGGCCATCTAATAACCGAGCCAGCACCTTTCCACCTTCTGGTGAGGCCAAGAACCTGGAAACTGCTCTCTAGGACTCCATCCCTACAATGAGAGTGTCTCCAGGGTTCCCTGCTACCCTGGCCAGAGCCCTGGGTGCTCACCAGACAGTCCTCCCCCAGGACACAGTGATGCAACCAGCAAAAATGTGCCTCATTTGCACATTCTGTTGTGTACACTCACAGTTGTATTTCATCAGAATGGGAGGAAGTGAGAATCAGAAGTGCCCAACCAAGCCAAATTGTAGCCTGAGGTAAAAGAAAAATAGCAATACTGATCTTGGCTTATTAAAAATTCAATATCTTGTTCATCATAAATTTTTGCATTAATTTTGATTTTAAAGTGTTACATTAGAATATTACTTTCATTACTGAGCTTTTTGGTGTCACCTTAAATTTTGTTGCTGAGGTAAATGCCTCACTTACCTCACCATAGTCCTGATCCTGGGAGGTAGGGTACCCAAATGATAATTTTGATGAGCACATGGTATACAGGAACTGAGATTACACACCTGGATTTCCTTGGCTCTCCTAAGAGCCAGGCATTGAGGTAGGGCTGTCAGATCAGTGGGGCCTCTGGGTGGGATTTGAGGAGACTTATGAAAGCTTCCCTTTGTTCACTAAAAAGTCCCCAACTTGCCTGAAGTTCAGTCTTTATCAATTAATTGAGTTAAACCTTCCCACAAACAGGCTGAGCTGGAAATTGCAAACCCTGATGACAGGGGAGTGCAGTGATAGGAAGTTCTTAAAACTGCTCTTATATGTAAATGAGTTTATTCCAACATTTTGTTAGAGGCAGGACAGAATGAGATAACACTGATTTCTTGGAGTTTCTGGCATGGTAATAATGATGGTGGTACATGGTAGGATTTGAGAAAGGGATGCAGAAAGGAAAAGGAGGATTTCATTGAAAAACCTCTTTCCCTTCACAATTTTTCCAAAGTCTAGATGGCTATAGAGAGATCACATTTCTCCCAGGTGTCATTCCTGACATTTGCTGGGGATGCTCAGCTGACCACCCCGGCCACTGCCTCTCCTTCATCTCCCTCGTGGACCATCCTCCAATCATGACATCTTCTATCCTTTCCCCATATTTAAATAGAGTAGAGGCCTAATGTGGAAGAACACTTTGTGGCCATCTTGTGGAAGACCCTCTTCCAAATGTGGTATCAGACTCAGAGGAGGTGTAATGCTCTGTCCAAGATCACACAAGACAGCACCAGTGGAACCAGAAATCTGGGCTCTGGACTTGTCATGTGTTCTTTCAGTCCCTTATCACAAAATTATTCAGCACCTAGTAGACCAGGAGCCGGGGGTGTGGTGGTAGCTAAACCCGTCATGGCCTCCACTTTCCTGGGATTTGCAGTCTATTGGGGGATGCAAATATCAATCAAATAATCAAAAATGGATATATCATTACAAAGTTAAGTTTCCGAAGTAAAGAACAGTTCCATAAACATGTATAACACAGGTAATGTGACCAGTGTTGAGGGTCAGAACTTGCAGTCTGGGCCATAGAACCAGCTTATACCCAGGGACTTATCTTCCCAGGATCATGCTCAAGGCCAGTTTTACTGAAATTCTCCTCAAGCTACTGGTCCCCTATGGGACACTGAGTGCCAAGTAGGAAGAAAAGGAAAGTGGAGGCAACAAAGTCCCTTCTTTATTTTATTTATTTATTTATTTATTTATTTATTTATTTACTTACTTATTTCTTTATTTTTTAAGGAAGGGGCAGCTCACAGTGGCCCATGTGGGGATTGAACTGGCAAACGTGGTGCTACCAGCACCATCCTCTAACCAATGAGTGAACCGGCCACCCCACAAAGTCCCTTCTTTAAATTTTGTGACTATTACTCAGAGAAGCACTTGAGTCCCAATTTGAAGCCAACTTACTGTTGTTTTGCAAATGATTTTGATAAACATTCTTACATTGTGCTTCCAAAAGCTGAAACTTTGTAGAAGCAAACAGTAGATTAAATTGATTGAACATTCTCATCAATGAAGACTAAAGTTATTTTAAGAACATTCTAACTTAAGAGTGCAGGGAAAGTGTATAGTGTATATTTGGAAGATTTGGCTAACTTTCTAAAACACAAAGAAGACTCCTAGAACTTGAAGGATTAACTTCACTTATGTAGAAAACAGCCCTAATTTCCTGACAGTAAGATGAGGGACAATGACGATGACAGGAAGCCACATGGCAGTGGCTTGCTGATGCAGTGTGCATGCCTGGCCCTTCTTTCCCTGATTGTATAGATCAGTACTCTCAGAGGACACAAGAAGAGAGTTATCTTTCCTTTGCTTCTGAGCCGAAAGAGAATTTTAATCACTGTGGAGCATAACTTGAGCAATTGTTTGATGTCTTTTATGGAACTTGTCTGCCTCTCACAGTGACCAACCTGGTCTATCCCACTGCATCTTGGGCTGTCATGTTCAGCTCTTTTTTCTCCCAACAAACTAAAAAATATCTTCTAGTCTTCAGAAGGGACATTTGATGTGGCTAGTGGCACAGAACAGTTATTATCTTTGGTTTCGGAGAGCAGCACTGTGAGCGTGAGGTAGGGAGTGGACAATTTTCTGGGCCTGCAGGAGGCTTCCCACAGGAATACCAGCTTCCTGCTTTCTAACTACCCCCAAATCATCCCATCCCACACCTGCTCAGACTACCTTCACTGGGGAGCCTCAGCCAAAAGTTCTGGGTCATAATGGCCTCCACACTTGAGACTCTCCAGCCTTCACACTCCTTATCACTCAAATCAGCGTCACCTTTCAGTACTTTCTCTTTTTTTATTAGTTATTTAAAGGGAATGACTGGGTTTCTGGATGGTAGGAGTCCTGTGTTATTTTTCTCTTGAATCTCAACACCCTGAGGCATTGTTAGGTGCACCAAAGACCTGAAATCCATGCTGAATGATTGGCTGGATATTCCTGGGGAAGTCTCCTCTGTCAAGACTCCTCCTTACAGGGTCCTCTGGGGAGAGTGTTTCGCACCATTTGCAGGCTCCCGTGGAAGACAAGTTTTGCCTCTAAGTTTATTAATCAGGCATTCACATTGGAAAGGGTTTGTCTACAGCAAGCATCGTGCCATCTGCAGAGAACTTATTCTCAGAGAAGCAAGGGCCCAGATACAAGTGTTGGTCTTTAAAGAAGCAGGAATAAACTCTCCTGATGGAGGACAGAGTGCTTCTTCCTCCTTTTCCTGTCTCTTCTTAGGATCACTTACTCCTATCCGGGGGTTGGAGCAGTCATTTCCTGATTATGCCTCACACTGCAGTGACATATCCTTGCACCTCTTGGCTACACTTGAGGAAAGCAGAAAGTGACCTGGTATTAAAGAAAAATAGTGTATGGTTTACTTGGCACAAAGTTTATAGTAACTTAAAAAAAAATTTTATAGTAACTTTAGAGGATTTCAGAATTGGAAGGAACATTCGGAAGTATTCAGTCCCATTCAAGCTACGTTTTACAGATGTGGAAGCGGAGGCCGTGAGTAGACGATGACTTGCTCAAGGTCACACACTGTGTTGGTGACAGGAACAAGAACACGTTATGCTGATTCTTGGGGCTTTGCTCTTTCCATTTTCTCAGGCTGCCTTGACTGAGTGAGAGTGAATTAAACCTAAGATTTGAGAATAGGAGATACTCCGATCCAAAGTCAGTTCACAGAGTTTGAGTTCTAATTTGAGTAAAACGGAGGGATTTGTTTAAGCAGGTTTATCAACACAGAATAAATTGAGTTGAGAACTTTTCTGCTGGTATGACATGTTTGTCTCTTTTACTTTATTTAATTATTTAGGAAATGTTAGGGTTTACTCTGAAATAAATGGGTAAATACATAATTTCTGCTACAAAACTTGAAGTTCTCACTCATTACTGTCTCTGGGAAAGTTATGTATTGTCATATCATTCATTACAATCAATTTTGTCCTGAAAGACCTGATTATATTTTCTTTTGAGCACAACTATTGCCCCAGAGAATGAGGTGTTTTAGCAAATACGGCAGAAAACAGAGAAGTCTGTTGACTAACGTATTTTAGTAAAAAGCCTATGGTGGGATTGCGTAATGTTGATTTTTAGATTTAGACAAATTGGGAATATTATTCCTGAGTTTACGTTTAACAGTTCTTAGGAGAAAAGTATCTCATTTTTGGTCTCGAATTTTAATTTGGGTGCATCGTATTTATGTATTGATGTCTTTAGAATACCATCTTACAATTAGGTTTATAGTCAAACTTTCAAAATTTCCCTGCATTTTCTTGTACTAAAATTCTGTGTAGTGTTATAATGAACCTCTTCCTTCAAACAGGATTCTCTATGTTTGAGATAATTTCCTGGATGTAGATATCCAAATGTAGAATTGTTCAATTTATTAGTCGGGTTTCTCTAGAGAAACAGAGCCAATATGACATAGCTGTAGCTATAGCTATAGATACAGATACACAAAAAGAAATTTATTATAGAAATTAACTCTTTGATAATGGAGGCCAAGAAGACCCATGATCTGCCATTTGCAAAGCAGAGAACCAGGAAAGCTGGTGGTGTCAGTTAGTCTGAGTCTGAAGGCCTGAAAAACAGGAGAGCCTATGGTGTAAACCTGAGTCCAAAGGCCCAAGAATCGGGAGTGCAGGTGTCTGAGGGTGGGAGAAGATGGTACAGCGACAGCAGCTGGAGTTACCACTGGTTAAGCTTACCATAACCCACTGTCATTCTCCAAGATCCATCTGTCTTTTGCACAGTTCAAATAGGAAAGCTGAATAGGGATATGTGGTAACCACCACTCCTGTATCTTTCAAATCCTCGGTGTTGGCACTAATCTCTGTAATCCCTCCAAACATGTGGTATTGCTTTTGATTTACTATTTTCTTAGGTAGACGCAATTCTAATGGCTTTCATTTGGCCTTTCCCACCATAATAGCCCTCACTCCATAGTTCAGGAAACCAGTGGGAGGCTTCCGCTAGCTGCTAAATATATCTGTTCCAATTATGAATTCTAAAAACGGGGAAATAACCACAGGATGGGTTCAGGGACCCGCTATCCCCACTGTGAGATGCACCTGAGCTAAAACTCCATTGATCACCTGACTTCCATAAGGCCACTCTGTTGGAGGGCCACAGTGATGTTTCAGGTCTCCTGGAAGGAGTGTCAGTTCAGGGCCAATATCCAGTAGTCCCTGAAAGATCTGATTGTTTACTTTTTCCCAGTGTATAGTTATGCTGGTAAAAGATCATAGGTCCCTTTGGGGAAGGCTGGGAGAAAGATTACAGTATAAATTTCTGGTGATGTACCAGGGTCCTTCATCAAGGGGATTTCCCCTTCACTCAAAGGGCTCTGGGTCTCTAATCTGGCTCAAATCTGGGAAGTCACTGAGGGTCTATGACTGTTTTTATGATTCAAGTTAGAGTTTCATTCACTTGACCTAGAACTTTTCTGCTTACGCAGATCAAGAATTTAGTAGGCTTCCTATCTATTTCACTTCTGGCAACCCTGTGATTAACTCGGCTATACCACAGGTCTGTGTGAGTCAGATTATTCTGCTGGGCTTCACGGTAACCGTGTCCATGTTGCCCTTGGCAGTGAGTGTTATGACTTGGCCTCTGCCACCCTGGGATCCAATTACTCCCATTGCATTTAGGTTTTCTAATTGCATGGCTGCGGCTTCCACTGTAAGGTCTGATCTATAGAAAAGAGCGATCACAGAGCTCTTCAGGAATGCTAAGACTCCCCTCACAAATTTATTTCTCACAGTGTTGGTGAGAGGTACATCATCTAGACAGTCCCAGTGTGAGGTCTTAAATGACAAATTCTCTCTAAAATTCCAGTCTCCTTAAGCCTCTGAATCCCTTCCTCTACATTAAACCATGGTGCTCATGGTAGGCCATCTTTTGGTCCATGTTTCAGCCAAATAAACTATTACAGCTTTTTCTAACTACCTAAACTGCAACACTAAATGCAGAATCCTTGCTTCGTGAGCCTATATCAATAAATTTTGCCTGGTCCAACTTTTTGTTCCTTCCATCATTATCCCATACTCCTAATATCCATTCCCATGCACATTCCTCAGATTTCTGCTTATAGAAAATAGAAAACTCCAGTAGTTCTTTTGGAGTGTAGCACACCTCCTCATGGGTCACACTTTGTACCTCATCTTTAGGGACCTGCTGAGACTTGAGTCTAGTTATAGGTCTAAAAGCAAAGAGGGGTCGTGGGAAGAATGAGCATTTGTCTCACATGACAACTGCCTCAGGGAAGGGCATTATGGTTTCCTTGCCCTGTGTATCTTTTCATCTGGTTGCTCATCTCTTATCATATCCCTTAATAAACTGGTAACTCTAGCAAGTTAATTAAACCTGGGGAGGGGGTTTGGAGAAACTGATTTGCAACCAAGTTGGACTGGGGACCTTCCACTTGTGATTGGCATTTGAAGTGGGGTGGGATCAGTCTTGTGGGACTGAGCCCCAAACAGTCCCACAAGAATCTGACACGGCCTGCAGATAAATAACATCAGAATTGAGTTAAATTGTGGGACAACTAGCTTTTGTCACAGAAAATCGTTTGGCAGAGGAAACCCCACACATCTGATGTCAGAAATGTGGTGAGTATAGCAGTAGGTAAGCGTGAAGGAAACACAAAGGAAAAGAACTGGATTTATTTTTTCTAATAACTGCCAGATCACTAAGAGGAATCTCCTTTTGTGTACTCTGCTACATGGATTCGTCGGCTCCCCAGGGACAAGTGCCATCGTTTTCTCTGATAATATCCTAATATACAGTAGGCTAGCAACCATTTCATTTTCTTTCTACTTTCTTTCTCAATAGGCCCTTTGATAGAAGACTTTTGGCTCCCTCCTTCAAAAACTATAATCTCTGTGCAGTTTGGAACACTCCAGTTAATTAGAAATCTTCAAATTCTGCCAAGATAGAGGAAGGGCCAGGCTTAAAAAAAAAAATATTGTCTTGCTCACACATGGATTGATCCCAAAACAGTATTTTAAGCTAAGCACTGAAATACAAATTTACAGTAACTATTATCCGAGGGGAAATGAAAACTTTGAAAAAAATACATTTCGGCTACTTGATATATTACCCAATTTCAGAACTTTACAATAAGCTCTCAGCTATGAATCTAGTGATTGCTTAGTACTTACACATGAATTTAAAATCAAAGTTAAGCCACTTATTTTGTCTCTGTAAATGGTGTGTGTGTGTGTGTGTGTGTGTGTGTGTGTGTGTGTGTTCCTGTGGTAATGGTACTAAATTTTCAAAAAGAACAAAAATTGTTTAAAATGTATATAGTTATTCCTTTCAGATTATTTTTGAATATATTGTGAAATAAGGCCCAACACTATTTGTTGAAGAGACTGTCTTTTCCCCGTTGATGTTCTTGGCTCCATTACCAGATATTAGTTGACCATATATGTGAGGGTTTAATTTTGGACTCTGTATTCTGATGCTGTTGGATGAAATGTTCTATAGATGTTTGTTGGTCCACTTAGTGCAATGTTTGTTTCAAGTCCATCATTTCCTTGTTGATTTTCTGTCTGGATTACCTATCCATTGTTGAAAGTGGGGTATTGAAGTCCCCTACTATTATTGTAATGTTGTCTATTTCTCCTTTCATATCTGTTAGTATCTGCTTAATATATTTGGTGCTCCAATGTTGGGCGTGTATTTATGATATATCTTCCTGATGAATTGACCCCTTTATTATATAATGACCCTCCTTGTTGCTTGTTACCATTTTTAGTTTAAGTCTATTTTGTCTGATATAAGTATAGCTAACTTTGCTTTCCTTTGGTTTCACTTGCATGGAATCTTTTTCCATTCTCTCACTTTGATTCTATATGTGTCCTTAAGGCTCAAGTGGGTCTCCTGTAGGCAGTATATAGTTGGGTATTATCTTTTTTATCTATTCAGCCACTCTGGTTGTCTTGTATTTCCATTGTTTCTTTTTCTCTCTGTTTCTGCTTACCTTTGTAAATTGGATATTTTCTGTATGCTCTATTTCCCCTTTATTTTCTTTCCTTCTTTCCTTCTTTCATTTCATTTCATTTCTTTCTTTCTCTCTCTCTCTCTTTCTTTCTTTCTCCCCCTCCCCCTCCCCCTCTCCCTCCCCCTCTTGGTGGATCTGCTCTAGGTTTTTGCTTTGCAATTTCTGTGGGGCTTATACAACACATTTTATCAACAAAATAGTCCATTTTAGGCTGATAGCAACTTATATTTAGTCACCTATAATGGCTCCACCCTTTTACTCCTCTTTTTTTTGTTACTGATGTAACAATTTACCTCATTTTATTTGTGTGTTTGTTAACAATTTGTAATAATATAGTTATTTTTACTAATCTTTTCCTTCAAACTTTTACTATAGTTGAGTGCTTAAAACAGTTTTCTTAGTCTGTATATTTTTTACAATTATCATTGTGTTGTGTACTTTAATATCACTGAGTATTGCTTTTTCATTTCAGCATTGAGGACGCCTTTCAGCATTTCTTGCAAGGCATATCTGGTAGTGGTGAACTCCAGCTTTTTTTGGGAAAGCTTTTATTTCTCTTTCAAACCTGAAGGATAACTTTGCCAGGTGAATTATTCTTGCCTGGCAATTTTCATCTTTCAATGCTTTGAATATGTCATTCCACTCTCTTTTAGCTTGTAGACTTTCTGTTCAGAAATTTGATGATTACTGAATAGGGCTTCCTTTGTAAGTTACATCCTTATTTTTCCCTGGAGATATATATATATATATATATATATATATATATATATATATATATATATATATGAAACCAATGATGTCATCTCTACAGCTGGTGAAAATGGGTGAGCATCATAACAAATAAGAACTGGAGGGAAAGAAGACACTGATGGTGACTGCATTACAGCGGGATGTCTTCATCAAAGCTGGCTTTCTTAAGACCTTTCTCAAGGTCTCAGTTCAGCAATCACTCTACAGGATTTTGTTGTGTGTTTCAGCAAAAGTATCCCAACTTCATCTAATTTTCTCTTTAACTGGGGGGAGACTTCCTCTCTTTGCTGAATCATTTACATGTGTACCTCAACTAATTCTCTAAGAAGCTCTAAGATTCTTTCTTTATTATTGATTTTTGACAGTTTCATTATAATATATATTGGAGAAAATCTTTTTGCATTGAGATAATAGGGTGACTGATTAGCTTTATGGCCTTGTATCTCCAAGTCTTTCCCAGGTTTGGGAAGTTCTAAGCTGTTATTTCTTTAAATAAACTCTCTGCCTCTTTCTCCCTCTGGAACCCTGATTATTCTAATATTTGCCTTTTTGATGGCTTCCCACAGATCATGTAGGCTTTCTTTGCTCTTTTTAAATCTCTGTTCTTTTATTTCTTATGTGTTATTTCAAAATTCCTACCCTCCATGTCACTTATTCTTTCTACCATCTGGTTGGCCCTGCCACAGATGCTTTCTTTATCTAATTTATTGTGCATTCTTTATCTAATTTATTAAATTCTTCACCTCCAGATTCCTTTTGCATACACACATGAAGATCTGACAATTAAGTTTGCGAACTTTCCACATGCACTGACATCGGCAGCCCTGTACAAACAGCTCCATAAGATTTCATAACCTTCGTATATCAGTGTCTCACAGCTGTGTTCATATTGACATGTGGTGATGTCTTGCTGAGTGGCGTTCATTATTGTTGTTGCACGTTTTTTTGTGCCATCGCGAGAATGTCTGAACTTGAATTAGAGCAATGAACAAACATTAAATTTCTTGTTAAACTTGGCAAGAGTGGAAATGAAATCATGGACATGTTATCCCCAAGTTTATGGGGATAATGCCATGAAGAAAACGGCAGTATGCAAATAGATTCAATGTTTTTCTGAGGGGAGAGAACGCGTCACTGATGAAGGGAGGCCAGGGCAGCCAGTAATGAGAAGAACTGATGAAAATATTGCAAAAATTCATCAAATTGTGCAACAAAATCATCAGCTGACTGTGGAGAAGCATAGCAGACCAAGTAAACATTGATAGAGAAACAGTTAGAAAAATCTTAGCTGAAAATCTTGGCATGAGAAAGCAGTGTGCAAAAATGGTCCCGAAAGAGTTCACCAATCAACAACAAAAAAGGGAGTTTTAGCCAGTAAACAAATAAATGTATTGGAACACCCTCCCTACTCACCTGATCTGGCCCCTGATGACTTCTTTCTTTACCCAAAGATAAAGGATATACTGAAAGGAAGACATTTTGATGACATTTAGGACATCAAGAGAAAAACGACAACAGCTCCAACGGCCATTCCAGAAAAAGAGTTCCAAAATTGCTTTGAAGAGTGGACTAGGCGCTGGTGTCAGTGAATAGCTTCCCAAGGGGAGTACTTCGAAGATGACTGTAGTGATATTCAGCAATGAGGTATGTAGCACTTTTTCTAGGATGAGTTCATGAACGTAATTATCAAACCTCGTATATTCAATCTCCTTAAAAAAGAACTCATTTTGTTCATATATTTTATTCCTGATTTCACTGCCTTTCTGAGTTTTCTTGTACCTCATGGAATTTCTTCACAACTGCTACTTTGAATTTTTATTAGATCAGAATATTCTAATGCCTTTGAGCTTGATTGCTGGAGACTTACTATCTTCTTTTTTGAGATGCCATATTTCCTTGATTTTTCATATTGTGTGTGCTAGTGCTTTCACATTTGAAGACGCAGACACCTCCTTCACTCTGTGCTCACTTGCCTTCAGCAGATGGAGTGGTATTGTTATCTGAGTTTTTCCTGTGTTTGTGAAGGTGAACCTACTCCACCTTTCTTCCTCTCTTATGGCCAAATTTTAAAGCTTTCATGTTTTCTTTGGTTCTTACAACTCACCAGGCTAGCTATTGGAAACTTGTCTTTTGTTTCTCAGAAGGTGGTGCTATAGCTCAAGTTTGTAGTTTCTTCCTTGTCAAACAACTACTGACAGTTTTCTGAATGTGCTCTCTGTCTACCAGAGCTCGCTCTACCGCAGCAAGGGAGCAGGCACTGGGAGCCAGCAGCAGAGTGGCTACCATGACTTTCCCTTAAACATCAAAGTCTGTTGCTACTGACCTACACCAGTAGTGATTGGCTAAACCTTCCTTTTTAGTACAGAAATGACTACCTCACAGATCAGCTTTATTTCAGGGTTTGCTACAACTTTGAAAACAGGATAAATATTCCAGTCACTTACCAAAAGGACGATTTCTCCAAAGAGTGATGGGTTACTTTTTGGCATTTGTCTGAACTTCCTAGAAGCATCTAAAAGGTGTTTTAGCCTCCCCTTTTTTCCCTCCAATCCTATAGTGCACTAAGGAGAGTTTCCTAAAGCTGTACTGAGGATATTTATATTGGGCCTCTTATACTCTTCAGTCTAAGGAGGAAATTCATTCATTTACTCAATAGTTTTATATATATATATATTATAAATGTATATCTAAATATGTATATATCTGTATATGTGTGTATATGTTATATATATATATGTATAGATATGTATGTATGTGTGTATATATATATATATATATATATATATATATATGTATATATATATGAGAGAGAGACAGAGACAGAGAGAGATTTATTGCAAGGGTTTGGGTTACACAATTGTTGGGGCTAGCTAGTCAAGTCCAAAATTTTTAGGGTAAACAGTCAGGAAAGGAAGGCTGGAAACTCTCAAGCAGGAGGTGACACCGTGGTTCACAGGGGAAATGTTTTATTCTTCAGGGAAATATTGGTGGTGCTTTTAAGGCCTTTTAACTACTTGGAACAGGCCCACCCTGATTATAGAGGAGAATCTCCTTTACATAAAGGCAACTGATTATAGATGTTAGGCACATCTATAAACTCCCTTCACAGCAGCACCTCAGAGTTTGATTGAGTAACTCAGCACTATAGCCTAGCCAAGGTGACACATAAAACTGAACATCACGGCAATGTTTGGAAAATGCTATGGTAAAGAAAGAATATAATGCCAAGGACAGACATTATATAGCAGGGACATCTATCTTTGTCTGAAGGGAGTCAGATGTTTTCTGAAGGAAATGACGAATAAGGTAAGATCTGAGAGATGAGCAGAAATTAGCTAGATAGAGAATATTCTGGGATGTGGGAAGTGTAAGTAAAGGCCTAGAGAGACTAGAGAGAGCACTAGAAATGCAATTTTCTCTGATCAGATTTTGTTTTTCTGGCCTTCTTTTTTCAGAATACCAACAAAGTGGTAGTTGTTTTAACAGAAGCCAAGATTTTTTTCGGTAATTATTATATTAGTTTATTGTAATGTCCTTAGTGCTGAATCAGATGAAACTCTATTTTCATGCTTTAATTAGCATTTGCTATTACTGGTGAGATAATACACCTTTTCAGAAGAAGCACTTTTTAAAATATGTACATTTGACATTCGGGTTTCCTATTCTATAGATTACCTGTTTGTAACCTATGCACATTATTCTATTAAGTAATTTTTTTTCCTTATTGATTCCATATGATTTGGATATTACTAGAAATCCTTTGTCTTCATACGCACTACAGATACAGTCTCCAGAGAGGACTAGTCCAGACTGGGAGTAACTCTGTGGACTATGGTTTGCAGGTGAGTGCAAGGGGACCTGGTTAAGTCAGAGAGTGCTGGCGGCGATCTCATTTCCAGGCTCTAGTCATACTGCTAGGACAAAGCCCCCACGCCGAGCAGGAACAAGAGGAGCAAAGAAAAGAAATGGGGAAAGGAGAAAGCACAATTCGCAAAGTAGAAAATGTTTTAACAATTCAAATAACTGACAGTAGAGGGAGCTCTAGAACCTCGCAAAGCTACAGCGGCTGTCCTATCTTCTAGTACAGGCAATCTCATCTTGCTGAAATATAAACAACAGGAAATAAAAGTAATCAAACCCATTGAATGTTATAAAAAAAAAGAAAAATTAAAAGCAGAATATCATTCTTTCAAGCAACGAAAACAAGCCAGAAAGACGTGCCCACAAATAAAGGAAAACTATATTCTATATTTTAAACAAACGAGCTCAAAGACATTTAAAAAAAATTATAGAAGTTATAAAAGAACAACTTAAATTAGAATAAAAATAAATCAGGAATAATAGTACTGGAAAAAAGAAAACAGGAAGATTTGAAAATGCAGCTTACAAAGCGAGGGAAAGTATTAGAAACAAAAGAAACAATATTTTAGAAACAGAGACTAAACTAAAAGTAGTATATTAGTTAATAAATACCATCGGTTTTGAATAAAGAGAAACAGAAAATAGAAAGGAGGGAAATTTTGAATGAAAATATTAAAGAAATAAAGAAAGATTTAAGAGAAAGTGATACAGAATACCAGCAATGTGTGTGTGGTGTGTGTATATGTGTGTGTGTGTGTGCACATGTTAATTCCTGAAGAAGAAAACCAAAGTAACTAACAGAACAGAATAAATACTATAAAATAACCATTGAAGAAAACCATTCTGAAATAAAATGCAACTTTAAATCCTATGTAAAGAATATACTGTGTACCCTGGAAAATCAACCTAGAATGACTGACACCAAGACATATTCTAATAAAATAATTAGAACTCAAACAAAAAAATAAATTAATTAAAAATTGATATTCAGTCACAGAATTTTTCACAGTCTTTTCAGATAGAAATTTTAAAAATCATGCTCCAGGACTCATCCTGAGGGCTAGCGTCAGGTGACAGTGTCTCATGGCTCCTGCCACTTCTTGGGCAGCTAGAGTCCTGGTCTGAGCCCTGGGTTTTCACCCACAGCTCTCTCCCAGGGCAGAGTAATGCAACCAGCACAGATTTGTTCCCTCTGCACATTCCATTATTTTCACTCATGAATGTGTTTCATCAGAATGGAGAAGAGTGAAGGCCTGAGATAGGGCAATCTAATTCTTAATCACAATGATAAAATTATACATGAGAATATATTGCATTCCTGGGAAGTAAGGAATGGAAGATTAAATGAGGGCTTTGCCTTCTATTGGATAATCATAACCAG
Source organism: Rhinolophus sinicus (assembly GCF_036562045.2). NCBI lineage: Eukaryota > Metazoa > Chordata > Mammalia > Chiroptera > Rhinolophidae > Rhinolophus > Rhinolophus sinicus. Next base: position 129,610,815 of record NC_133756.1, read on the forward strand.
TAGGCCACAGGTAAAATTAGTAGAGATCATTAATGTGTTAAGAATGGAGTGCCCTCCCAACACGAAGAGAAATAAGAGTTTCTCTCACTGACAGATGAAGTTCCATTATTAGACATTCATTCCTTTGGTTTAAGCCTTAGCCTTAGCGCACTGGAAATATTTAAAGCATTTGGCTATTACAGTGAAAATGATAGAAGCATGCTCAGAAGCCTTTCAATCCTTCTAATTAGCTAGAAAACGAAAGCATAGCTGTTTCCACATTTCCTTAAAGCTACTGTCTGAGGTAAATATTGTCCAATTAGATGTCGTATGTGAGAATTGGAAGGCAGAGTGTGACAGTTCTATCTTTCTGCTCTTCTGTTTTCTGCTGATGAGCATAGCCAAGGAGCCAGGGGTTCTACAGCAGCATTCCAGGGCCCAGCCCTGTGTGGGTGTTGAAAGGTAGTTGTGGCAACTTCCGGGGCAGTTTCTGACCCTTAGATGACAGCCTCCGTGGAATTTTCTTTTCTTTTTCTTTTTCTTTTCCTATGTTGCTGCACTCCACCACCAGTGGGAGCATATTCTATTATCTCCTGTCCTAGACATCAAAAGATCCTTTGGATGCAGGGTAATTTAGGGGAAAGAGTGAATGAGCCATTAACAATGGTAAATGCAGTTTGGGGTGTGTTACCTCAGCAAGTCATTTCACTTCTCTCATCTGTAACAGAGGAAGAAAAACTCTATTTTACAGGCTTTCAGAGCTGTAAGAATCCCTTAGTAGAGTGCCTGCTCATGTGGGCTGCTGTTATTATTGTCAGCAAGTAGTAGAAATCCAGTGTGCACCCCCACGTGCCCCAGAACACCTTTAGTCAAGTGATACCCTGTATGCTCTCGCTTGGACCATGTCATTGATGCCAAAGAGTGACTTTGCAGGATAGAAATCAGTACAAGGTCTGACATCTTAAAAGTTGATTGATCTCACACCAGTTACAAGGATATTTGCCTGGAAATAGAGACATGATTTCTATTCATCTTCTCAGAGCCCCATTATCCAGGCCGACTCCTCACAAGATTGTAGCCTGGAATGCTGGGCTTTTCCCACATCATGGCCTTTGTATTCACCATGACCGTGCCTCCTGAAAGAAGCTACAAAAACACCCACTCATCAGGTGTCCCTTGCCTGCAGACCTCCCTTAAATCAGACAAGGCTGAGGAGAAGAGACCAAGAAAATAGTCCTTTGAATAAATGAAATACGTGTAGGTGTCACAATTCATCCTGATCATTACTAAGTTCTCACTCAATGTCTGCAGACTCTTTTCTGTTTTCCAAGCTGTTGTTACAAAAGATCATGAAGGAGGATTCTGGGAAGATGGTGGAATAAAAAGTACCAGGTATCTGTCTCCCCACCAAGCCAATAACTGCACAGGTAAACCTCTCTAATGTAATTATTTTTGAACTATGAAATCTGTTGAAGGCTTGCAACTTCCAAGAGAAGACTTGACTGAAAATTGCAGCTCTTAGCACTATAGCAGCTACCAATTCCCCACCCACAGCCATGTGGCAGATAGCTGTGCATGTGTTTCTGGAGCAGCTTGCAAACAGCTTGTGGGAGCCAGGGTGGATAGAAGGGACCCTGTCCTCTAAATATCAGGGATCTGTGCTCTGATGGCTGATTGTTGCTTTTATCACAGAGATTCAGACAAGGAGGAGGGCCTGAAGGGCATTGTTGTTGCACCTCCCCCATTGTTGCAAGCCCTTACCCTCTGCCAGAAGTGACTGTCAGGGTATTTAAAGGCCCAGCACTTATTTTCTCCCCTGCTTCATTTTTCTCTTTTTCCCGATAGGAAAAAAACACATTAAAGACTAGTACATTCAGAAAAACAACTGCATATGAAGGGAAATTTAGAAAATACTGTGCATACACAGGGAACGGCTCAGAGAAGACCTGAGAAGACTTAAGTTTACAGATCAGATTTATCCTCAGCACAGAGACAGCCCACAACAACAAAACAAAAGTAATACCACCTCCTTAGCAAGCCCTGGGTAATGGGGAAAATCCAGAAGTATCACAATATTAGATTTAAATGTCCAGTGTTCCAAAAAAAAAAATCAGAAGGTATACAAAGAAACAGGAAAATATTTGCCCATTAAAGGGAAAAAAATGGCAGGTCTGATGAAAAAGGTCTGATGGCAGATATGCCAGACAAAGATTTAAAACAACTCTCTTAAAGATACTGAAAAAACTAAAGATGGACAAACTTAATTTTTAAAAAATATGTGAACAAAATGGATATACCAATAAAGATACCAAAACAAAAGTAATTCTGGAACTGACAAGCAAAATAACTGAAATGAAAAATTTACTAGAGAGATTTAAAGACAGATTTGAGCAAGCAGAAGGAAAAAATCAGCCAACATAATCCTAAAATAATGGAAATTATCAAGTCTGAGGAATAGAAAGTAAAATGATTTAAGGAAAGTGAACAAAGCCTAAATGACCTGTGAGAAACCATCAAAAGTACCAACATATGCTTTGTGGCAGTCCCAGAAGGAGAAGAATGAGAGAAAAGGTCAGAGAGAATATGTGAAGAAATAATAGCTGAAAACTCCCAAATTTGATGAAAGACATGAATATAAATAACTAAGTAACTAAACAAATTCCAAATAAGATGAACTCAAAGAGAACTACATTAAGACATATTATAACCAAAATTTAAGAAGCCAAAGACCAGGAAAGTATCTTGAAAGTAACAAGAGAGAAGCAAATAATTGCATACAAGGACTCCTCAATAAGATAGTCAGCATATTTCTCATCAGAAACTTTAGAGGCCAGGGGCAGTAGGAAAATAAGTAAAATGTACTAAAAGAAAACAATTGTCAGTCAAGAATTTTCTTGTTCTCAGGCAAAACTCTTGTTGAAAAATGAGAGATAAAGTAAGATATTCCCATATAAACAAAACTTGAGGGAGTTTATTAACACTAGACCTGCCCTACAAGAAAGGTTCCAAGGTGTCCAACAAGGTAAAATAAAAGGACATTAGATAGTAACTAGAAACTGTATTGAGAAATAAGATCTCAATAAAGGTAAATGCATGTGCAATTGTAAAAGCTAGTATTACTGTAACAATAGTTTGTAATTATACTTTTCGTTTTCTGCATATTTTATAAGACTAATACATTAAAAAAACAATTATTAGTCTAAAAGCTAGTATTATTGTAACTTTGGTTTGTAACTCCATAGTTTGTTTTCTACATAATTTAAAAGACAATTGAATTTAAAAGAATTCTTAGTTTATGTTTTAGGACACACAAAGATGTAATCTTGTGGCATCAACAACTAAAAGCAGTACAAATGGAGATGAAAGGAAGCTGAGTTTTTGTATGTTATTAAAGTTTAGCTGGTATAAATTAAAATTAGAGTGTTACCATATTAGGATATTAAATGTAATCCCCATGGTAACCACAAAAAAATAGCTATAGAATATACAAAAAGGAAATGAGAAAGGTATTTAAATATACACTACAAAAAATTAACTAAACACAAAAAAAGACAGTAATGCAGGAAATGAGGAACAGAAATGCTTTAACTCATATAAAAATAAATAGCAAAATGACAAAAGTCTATTCTGATCAGTAATTACTTTAAATGTAAATGGATTAAATTCTCCAATCAAAAGACAGAGATTATCAGAATAAATAAAAAGACATGATTAACTTCTATGCTATCTACAAGAGACTCATTTTAGATCCAAAGCTACAAATGTGTTAAAAGTGAGAATAGAAAAATATATTCCATGCAACTAGTGGCCAAAAGGCAACAGGGGTAGCTATATTAATATCAGACAAAGTAGATTTTAAATAAAAAAATTTACAAGAGACATGAAAGACATCATATAGTATTAAAAGACTTAATACAGCATGAAGATATAATAATTATAAACACTTACACACCTTATAACAGAACAACAAAATACATGAAGCAAAAACTGACAGAATTGATGGTAGAGATAGACAGTTCTACAATAATAGTTGAACACTCCAATACTCCATTCACAATAATGGATAGAACAACCAGACAGAAGATAAGTAAGGAAATAGAGGACTTAAAAAACAAAATAAATCAACTAGATCTAACAAACATCTACAGAACATTCTACCCATGAGAAATAGCATATACATTCTTCTCAAGTCCATATGGGACATTTTCCAGGATAGACCATATGTTAAGCTGCCAATTAAGTCTCAATAGATTTAAAAAGATAGGTATCAGAAAAGGTATATTTTCCAGTCCCAGTGGAATGAAGCTAGAAATCAATAAAAGCAGGAAAACTGGAAAATTCACAAATTTGTGGACACGAAACAACACACTTTTAAACAACAAATGGATCTAAGAAGAAAATACAGGGAAAATAGAAAATACTTATAAATTAATGAAAATGAAAACACAACATAACAAAGCTTATGGAGTGCAGTCATGGTGATGCAAAGAGGGAAATTTATAGCCTTAGCACTTACTTTAAAAATTAAGAATGATCTCAAATCAACAACCTTACTTAAGAAACTAGAAAAGGAACAAACTAAACCCAAAGCTAGCAGAATGAAGGAAATAATAAAGATTAGAGTAGAGATAAATGAAATAGAGGATAGAAAAACAAGAGAAAAATCAATGAAACTAAATTTGGTGCTCCAAAAAACATCAACAAAATTGATGATATTTTAGCTAAATGGACTAAGAAAAAAAGAGAAGACTCAAATTGCTAAATCAGAAATTAAAGTGGGGACATTATGACCAACTCTACAGAAATAAAAAGAATAATAAGAGAGCACTATAATTGTACACCAACAAATTAGATAACCTAGATGAAATGGACACATTTCTACAAACACAAAACTTACAAAGACTAAATAAAAAAATAGAAAATCTGAAAATACCTGTAACTAGTAGAGATTGAGTCAGTAGTCAAAAATCTCCCAACAAAGAAAAATCCTGGGTCTGATGGTCGCACTGGTAAATACCACCAAACATTGAAAGAAACTAGCAACAATCCTTCTCAAAATTTTCCCAAAAGATGAAGGGGAAGAACCACATCCTAACCTATTCTATAAAACCAGAATTACCCTGATACCAAAGCCAGACAAAGATACTACAAAAGAAAAAACAAATAAATCCAAACAAATAAATTACAGATCAATATACCTTTTAAACACTGATGCAAAAAACCCTCAATAAAATACTAGGAAACTGAATGCAGCAGCATATTAAAAGAATTATACATCATGACCAAAATGGGGTTACTTCCTCGAATTCAAAGATATTTCAAAATATGAAAACGATCAATATGTTACACCATAATAACCAAATGAAGGAAAAAACCTCACATAATCATCTCAAATGATGCAAACAATGCATTTGACAAAATTCAAATGACCTTTTCATGACAAAACTCTCAACAGAAAGGAATAGAAGGAAGCTACCTCAATATAATAAAAGCCATATATGAGAAAACAACAGCAAGACCATAATCAATGATGAAAAACCAAAATCTTGAATAAGACAAGGATACCCATTTTCACTGTTTCTAGTCAACATAGTACGGAAAGTTGTCGCCAGAGCAATTAGGCAAGAAAAAGAAATAAAAGGTATCTAAATTGTAAAGGAAGAAGTAAAATTAGTTTCACAGATGATATGAAATAATATAGAGAAGCCTAAAGATTACACACACACACACACACACACACACACACACACACACACACACACATTTAGAACTAATGAATGAATTCACAAAATAGTAGGTTACAAAATCAACACAGAAAAATCAGATGCATTTCTATACACTAATAATGGACAATCTGGAAAGAAAATTATAAAAACAATTCCTTTTATAATTGTTTAAGAAAAATAAATACTTAAGAATTTACTTAACGAAGGAGGAATGGATTTGTACAACTAAAACTACAAAACATTGCTGAAAGAAATTTAAGAAGACAAATAAATGGAAACACATCCCATATTCGTGAATTAGAAGACTTAATATTGTTAAAATGTCTATACAAAGCCATCTACAGATTCAATATAATCTTCAAAAGTCCAGTGAAAATCTTTTGCAGAAATAGAGAAACTTATTCTAAAATTCATAGGCAATCTCAAGAAACCTCAAATAGCTGAAAAATCTTGAAAAAGAACAAAACTGGAGGACTCACACTTCCTGATTTCAAAACGTACTACAAAGTTTGTCAGGTTTGAAGAGACGGCAGACTGAAACACCCTGCTCCACACCCCAGTTTTTCTGAGAAAGAAGCCTATTTGCTTGTCCCTGAGCTTTGTCCTGAGAAGTAGGCTTCTGATACATTTAGGGATATACAGAGGTGTTCTCAGGGAATGTAGGTCTGGTGGATGCCATTTTTGTGCTCTCCTTCTGCCTTGCTTCAGCTCACTGGTATCTCCCAGAAAGGATTTTGCCTTGTCTAGTATTCCAAATTTTGGGGCTGCCACTAGGGGATACCTCTGTTTTGCCTGGTCCTACAGGACTGTAACCAATGGAGAAAGCATTCTTAAACAGCTACCACCCCCTTGTCACAGGACGAGAGAACAGACCCGGGAGCTCAGACTTTCTCTGAAAGAGGTCTATGAGCTTATCATGCAGCTGAAGCCTCAGGGACAGGCTTCTAACTAAACACACGTTTAAGTGCTGACTGTAATCCTTCCCAGAGACCTTGGAGGGTTGGTGTTATCTTCACACTTTCCCTCTGTTGTATTTCAGAGTGCCAGTATTTCTCAGAGGGGAGCTCTTACACGCACCTGGTACCTCAGTTTTTGTGGCTGCCACCCCTTGACTGCCTGGCTCTGGTGGTCAGAGAGGCTTCCTGGGTCCCATAGGAATGCAACAAGCGGAGAGAGTTCTCAGCGGAGTAACGCTCCCAAGGCACTGCACAGACAGCAAACTGAAACACATCCCTTTTTCTGTGAAAGAGGCCTTGCTTGTCCTGAGGGAAATCCAAATTAAAACGACAATGAGATCCACTCATACCTGTCAGAATGGCTATTATCAAAAAGGTAAGAAATAACAAGTGTTGGTAAGGATGTGGACAAAAGGGAACCCTCATGTACTGTTGGTGGGAATGTAAATTGGTGCAGCCACTATGGAAAACAGTATGGAGTTTACTCAAAAATTTAAAAATAGAACTACCATATGATTTAGCAATTGCATGCTGAGTATTTATCTGAAGAAAATGAAAGCACTATCTCAAAAAGATATATGCACTCCTATGTTCTCTGCAGCCTAATTTATAATAGCCAAGGCATGGAAACAACCTAAGTGTCCACTGATAGATGAATGGAAAAAGAATATGTCACTTTATATATACATAATGAAATATTATTCAGTCATAAAAAGGAATGGAGTCTTGCTATTCGTGACCACATGGGTGATCATTTAGGGCATTATGTTAAATGAAATAAGTCAGACAGTTGTAGATACAGAGAACATAGTATTGGTGGTTGCCAGAGGTATGGGGTGGGCAAAATGGGTATAGGGGGTCAAAAGGTACAAATGTCCAGTTATGAAGTAAATCATGAGGATGTAATGTACAGCGTGGTGACTATAGTTAATAACACTGCATTACATATTTGAAAGTTGCTAAGAGAGTAGATCTTAAAAGTTCTCATCATAAGAAAAAAATTTGTAACTATGTATTATGGTGGATGATAACTGGACTTATTGTGGTGATTACTTTGTAATAATACAAATATTGAAATCATGTGTTGTACACGTGAAACTAATCCAATATGTCAATTATATCTCAATAAAAAACTAAAATAGCCTTTAAAAAGGTACCACAAAGCTACAGTAATCAAAACTGGTACTGACATATTGATAGACATATAGACCAATGGATTAGAATACAGAGCCCAGAAATATACCCTTGTATACATATGGTCAAATGATTTTTGACAAGGATGTGAGGACTATTCAATGGGGAAAGGACAGTTTTCAGCAAATGATGCTGGGAAAATTAGATGTTCACATGCAAAAGAACTAAGATTACCTAACACTATATACAAAAATGAACTCAAAATGGACCAAAGACCAAAATATAAGATCTAAAGCAAATAACTCTTAAAAGAAAACATAGGGTAAAACTTTGCAACATTGGATTTGACAATTATTTCTTGGATATGACACCAAAGGCACAGGTAATAAAAAAAGATGAACAAATTTGACTTCATGAAAATTTTAAAAATTTGTGAATCAATAGAAACTATCAACAGAGTAAAATGGCAATCCATAGAATGGGAGAAATATTTGCAAATCATATATCTGATAAGGGATTAATATCCAGAAATTATGAAAAGCTTCTAAAACTCAACAACAAAAAACCAAATGTCCTGATTTAATAATGGTCAAAGGACTTGAACAGACATTCCTTCAAAGATATACACATGGCCAATAAGCCATGAAGAGATGCTCAATATCACTAATCATTAGGGAAATGCAAATCAAAAGTATAATGAGATCACCTAACACCTATTAGAATGGCTACCATAAAATAATAGTAAATAATATGTGTTGCTAAGAATATGGAGTGCGCTTTTGGTGCACAGTGTAAAATGTAAGTGAATGTATAGCTGCTGTACATGTATAGCCAGAATGTAAAAAGGTACAGCCTTGTGGAAAACAATATGACCTCAAAAAAATTAAAAATAGAATTACCATATAATCCAGCAATTCCACTTCTGAGTATATACCCAAAAGTATTGAAAACAGGGTCTCAAGGAGATATTTGTACGGTCATGTATACAGCAGCATTATTCACAATAACTAAAACATGGAAGCAACCCGTGTCCATCTTTTATGAATGGATAAACAAAATGTGTATAAATACAGTGGAATATTATTCAACCTTAGAAAGGGAAGAAATTCTGACATATGGTCCAGTATGGAGCATGAGGACATGGAGCATGGATGAACCGTGAGGACATTACGCTAAGTAAAAGAAGCCAATAAAAAAAGAGAAATACTGTATGATCCACTTATGTAAGAGGTACTTTAAGTACTCAAAACCACAGAGACGAAAACTAGTATGATAGTTGCCAGGACTAGGAGCAGAGAGGAATGAGGAGTTATTCTTTTTTTTTTTTTAATTAAAGTTTATTGGGGTGACAATGTGTATAGAGTTTCAGTTATATAAGATAAAAAGAGTTATGAAGATAGATGGTGGTAATGGTTGCACAATATTATAAATGTATTTATACTACTGACCTGTACACTTAAAATGATTAAGATGGTAAATGTTATGTCATGTGTATTTTAACACACACATACACACACACACACACACATACACAAATAACTGTAGGGGAAAAAAAACACCCCAAAACCCTTGCCAAAATGTAAAAAAAAAAAAAAAAAAATCATGAATTATCTGGATGATCATTTTGTAAGGTATATAAATGGCTAATCACTATGTTGTACACCTGAAATTAATATAATATTGTAGGTCGACTGTAATTGAAAAACAAATTTTAAAAAAATTAAAAAACAAACCAAATATAAATCCATTTAAAAGATCATGATGTTCCTGACCAGTTTTCCTAAGTGCTTACTCAGGATCTATTTGCTCTGTTACACATAATTCTGACAAGCTTTGTTTCATTCTCTGGAGAGCAGGTTAACTGAGCAGATGACCACAAAGACCCTTTTTATCATTTTTGACCAGTATTCATAGGTTCTTGTTTAATGCTTATAGGCTCTTTGTTTCTGTACCATTATTCTAAGTTGATTTTGTTGTGTGTTTTTTTCTGTTTGTTTGTTTGTTTCACTTTATACCAAATGAAAATGCAAGTGAGTGAATTGTTGCTAAAGACAGTTATAATGACACCAGCAAGAAGTGATAGTTGACAATCTGATGGGACGAAATGGAATAACCATGTAATTATATAGCTATTACATATCAAAAAGAGCTGACATGGTGATATCATCTAATTTGGAGCTATTGGCCCTACGTGTCTGTGATACCCCTGAGAGGAGCACTGTCTTCATCCCAACATACGAAGTTATACTTTTTTATTACAGTGTCAATGAATTTGTAACTAAACCTAAGTTTGTTTACGATTGGCTGTGACATCGATAACTATAGCACCGAGTATGCAACAAGGAAAGAGTATTTCCAGAGGCAGGCAAATGAGGAAGGAAGGAAACTTATATCTGCCTCCTTGAAGGGGAAATGAAGATGGTTTTGAAGGGGTTTGAAAGGCAGTCTTCCATGTGAAGGGAGAGGAAGTAAACATTCTAAAATTTGATCAAGGAAGTCAATGATTTGGTATGGAGGACGGTCTTTGCAGGACCCTTGAGTCAATTTCTCTGCACTGATTCCTCGGGACCTGAGGAGTCATTTCCTGTGGGGTTTTCCACCATATGATGTTTAAATTCAGTTTCCTGATTCCTGCTAAACAAGTGAATTGACATCTTATGGCTCTCACATTAGGGAATCGCTATCTTCAAATCCCTCTGGCATAGCTTTGTTATCTATTGTTACATTTCCAGGCTATTGCTTGCAAAAGCAGATTATTGACTGAGATTTCATTTCAAAGAACCATAATGAAGCTTACCTACAATTAATAACTAAGTTTTCCATGTCTATTCTTAACTTTAAATTTTAATCCTTTAGTTACGCTTTGGCTTCAGTCCCCACTATCTTTTGTTCTTTCCTCCTTCTTGGGGAATGAGGGTGATGACCATTCTAGCTACTTCCTGCTGGAAAGAGGCAAAGATCGGGATTAGAGTAATGGATCTCTTCAGCACTCATTTGAAAATATTCCTTAGTTGCAGGTCGAAACCCAGTACTTTGCATCACTAAAATTTCAGATCTTTGGTCAAGAGTCGTAGGCACATTGGCAAGATACCAAGGGAGGATGTCTTTTTTGTCTTAGGGGACCAGGGCTTCTTACCTGGGGGTTGTTGATTCCTCGTGGAGGACCTCAATTCCATCTTGAATCTCCAAGGGTTAAAGCAGACGCCAGTAGGGTAGCCTACTGCTTCATTTTCCATTATTCATTTCATTCTTGAACTTGATTTCTGCTATTGAAGTCTTCAAAAGCAGTCTTAACCAACTGGGACATGGGCATGCCTAGAGCACCTTTTGTGATTTCTTTTGTTTATCTGGTATACTGTGCCCAGTGAATGGGATATTAACCACTTTTAGTTTTCCCAGTGCTTCCACATCAACGTCAGCACATCTTTCGTATGCTTCAAAGATTCTTTCCAGGAGTTCTGAGGGATCTTCATTAGCTTTTTGGTTTTATCTCTTGAACCTTATTAAGACTCTTCTGTTCGGGTACTCCTCTCCTCACGCCTGCCAAAAAAGCAATTTCAGTAACGGTCAAAACTACCTGTCTCCATTGTTGTTGACATTCCCGTTAGGGTCCGCTGTGGGTACCACCTGCACAGTGTCCGCTCTTAGTGGGTTATTGGGGGTGTCTGTATGCATTTGATCAGCTTCTTCTCTAGCTTTTTCCAACACCATATGATGCTCCTCAGAGATAAGAAGAGTGTTAAGGAAATTCTGCTCATCAGCCCAAGTGGGGTTATGAATAGCAAATATAGAAAGAAACAAGTTTTCCATTTTCTCTAGATCATCCTGATAGGTAGGAATATTGTTTTTTCAATTAAATAAATCTGATGTTGAAAAAGGAGTATGAACCCAAATCATGCCCACTGGTTGTCTAAGCCTCCGATGAGATTTGCCTTAACAGGAATTGTTCTGCGGGAACTTGGGTGGCTCCCTGGCCAATTTGTGTATTTTGTCAAGTGTGGGAGGAGACCATACCTACCTCTTTTTCCCCAGGCCTTTGGGGACCTTGCAGATCTGGCGGGTTCAGTGGGATCTCAGGCTCCTGAAGTTATGGGGGCTGCTGCAGTGAAGTAATCATGGCAGACCCTCCACCTTAAGGTGGTGGAGGTGCTGTTGTGGAATTCGTCAGTAATGAACAAGACATGCCCTTTTTCTCTTTGGCCTGAATCAGGCAGTGCAAGTCTCTGAGAGTTCCCTGTCTGTTGAAGCAAAATCTTACCTTTTTTCTGAGCTGGCTCGCTTTGGTATAACAACATAAAAGATTGTAGATAAAGTGTTTCATCCCATTTACTTTCCCTTTTACAAAATAAATCCAATCACAAAATGATGTCATAATTGACAGATCCATCTTGGACCACTGTTCCCAGAGCCCAAAAGATACTGTGTCCATGCAGTAGTACAGTAGGAAATAATTTTCTTCCTTTTCATGGGCTTTATAACTCCTGCCCAATTCTGAAGGACGCAGCCTAAAGGACTGCACACAGGAAGTGACCCAGAATTGTCCATTATTGCCAACTAATCAGTTGGCCAACTTCAAGTAACTATAAGCTGCAGCAAAACCCAGACAAATGAAGCCCAGGAGTCCCTCTGTGAGTGCAAGTCCCTAATTTATCCCTTCCAACTACGGGCTTCACCGATTAGAACCAGTGGCCTTCTGAATCTGCTGTTCTCACAAGTGGAGCACAAAAAGGCTGAATAAATGCCTCCTTTTTGAGAGGCAACCGAGCAGGAGAAAAAAATGAGAATTTAGTCACCTGTACCAAGGCACTCACCCCGAAGGACATCTGTGCAAACCAAAAGCAGAACCGTTTCCTTGTGGCAAAGAAAAACAAGCACCACAAGTGGATGACTCCCAGCTGTGGGAGAGTCCTGGAGATGACCCGGAAAACAAGAGGCCCCGGCAGCTGCTTGGACACCTCACCAGATTCCTAAAGATGGCCAGGGACCTATGAGCCACAAGCAAAAGCCCCTGGTTGGCTTGCCACATTTTGTAACAAAGCCAACGTTTGTTTGCCCAATTCACCATGAAACCAGTCACTAAAGAATCGAATATCCAGCAAGGAAAGAGTTTATTTCAAGAAGCAGCCAAAGGAGGAAATGGGGAGAAAATCCAAATCTGCCTCCCTGAGGTGTAAAAGCTGAGGGTTTTGAAGGGGGTTGAAAGGGAACTTTACATGTGAAGGGAGAGGAAGTAAAGAATTCTAAAATTTGATCAAGGAAGTTAATGATTTGCTGTGGACGACAGTCTTTGCAGGACCCTTGAGTCAATTCCTCTGCACTGATTCCTCGGGACCTGAGGCGTCATTTCCTGTGGGGTTTTCCACCATATGATGTTTAAATTCAGTTTCCTGATTCTTGCTAAACAAGTGAATTGACATCTTATGGCTCTCACATTAGGGAATCGCTATCTTCAAATCCCTCTGGCATAGCTTTGTTATCTATCCTTACATTTTCAGGAACTGGCTATTGCTTGCAAAAGCAGATTGTTGACTGAAATTGCATTTCAAAGAATCATAATGAAGCTTACCTACAATTAATAACTAAGTTTTTACATTTCTATCCTTAACTTTAAATTTTAACCCTTTAGCTAAGCTATATCTTCAAACAAGAAGGGATTTAAAGTACATTCAGTCTATTCTTTTTAAGAAGTTAGGGGAGTATGCAATGCATTTATCTAGTTTTCTATACGAGTTGATCCACATTGGCACATGAAGGAGTAAGCTTTTGTTATAAAGAAAACAATAGCCACCACTGTAGTGCAGGCTCCATGTCAGACAACGTGCCAGGTGCGTACTATAAATTGTCATTAATCCTGCTGGGCAGTGATGCTGCAATGCTGCCAGGCATGCATGGATCTCAGCATTTGGGGAAGGTAGATTCCTTCTGCTGTGGCTGTGACAACTGGTTTTATTTTGAGAATCAAAGACGTACAGATTGACTTCTTCTTAGGAAGAAGTGTGTATATTGATTTAATTGAACTTATTGTATCAAGCTGCTGTAGTTGGATAAGCTTTTGTTATAATAATAATGGCCACCACGCTTACATATCTGCTCCATGTCAAGCAGGAGTAAACATGTCAAAGGGGTCTTTAACATAAAATGTGTCTGGTCTGTAACATAAAATATCCTTACTCCTACCAGGTAGTTATTATTATCCCCACTTGACATGTGGCTGGACAAACTGTGGCTCGAAGAATTATTATCTGCTCAAGGACAATAAGTGACATGTAAAGATATGACTCAGTCCCAGTTGTGTGAGACCCCAAATCCATACTCTTCCCAATTCCATATAGATGAAATCCCCTTAAATGCACCTCTGCTTCCTGGGCAGTGCCTGTAGAGGAGTTGTTTCTGTAAGGATCTTAAAACAGTGCGAAGGTTCCTATTTCTAGCCCTCTTCTCCATGGAACACTGTTCTCAGCCCAAGAGAGAAAAGCCATTCTGGATGCTGTGAGTCTGAACAAAGGGAGAGTTTTAATCACCCAAGAGGAACGCCTGCAGAGTAATTCCTTGACAGCACCTGCTGAGTCTCCACCTCTCAGAGTGAACAGCCCAACCTTGGCTTAACCACACTCAGAGTTTTCCCTGGCATCTGAAGTCACCCTAAAATAGCCTCTGGACCTTGGCCAGAACCCCTCCTGGTGCCTAAAGCAAAGAAGGTGCCTGTGGGAAAAGCAGCATCCAGGGCAAGTCAAGTCAGCGTTGCAGGAAAGTCAGCTTGGTGCTCTCATTTCCAAGATTGAGTAGCCAGGAAAACCCATACAGACACAATATCCCATTCCTTCCTTCTGCTACATATCTCTCATTCCTTACCTCCCCTAAAATCCTCTGATGTTGTGTCCTTGGTTCTAGGTTCCAATGGCAATTGAAATGTTAGAGTTGACTGTAGTTGGGTATTTCCATTCTCCCTGGTCAGTTAAGCCATGATAATACCCCAGTAGTTTAGGCTCCTGTGAACTGGTTTCTCCTGAGGGTAGGCCTTGTTAAGAAGCACAGAGGGCTCCAGTGTGTTTCAAAATTGTTCCTTTGACAGTTGTGGGGGGTACTCTATGATGGAGTGCCCTTGGAGTTTTCAGCTCTCAGATTTGATCTCATTGAGCAGGTTGCCATTTAGAATACGAGTTATCCTATCCCAGCAGTGGTGCCCACCGAGGTTTCTTCTGGTGAGTCTGCTCCAGTGAGCTATGACTCCCTGTGAACGCCTGTCTGCCTCTCCAATCTTGGGGGCAAAATTTGGCCATGTGTTCACCTCTCTTAAGGATCCTACAAGAGTTTTTAAATATTTTTTTCCAGTTTCTTCAGCGTTTCACTTGGAGTTAGGATGGAGGAGGGGCGACTTCCAAGCTCCTTACATGAGAAAGCCTGTACAATCAATTTTCAGTTGAAATTCTCCACTTAATTCGGCAGCTCTGAATTTCCCTCAGGCGGAAGAGAATGAATTTGTGTTGTTGCTGTTGTTGCTACTTTTCTGTGGTTGTTCTTGCTGTGGTTTTGTTGTTGATGTCGAGTCTGTGTCATATACAAACTGTACAGAATGAAAGGAGGAAGCCTGTAGGTGTGTGTAGGAGGAACAAACTTTCCTCCACCCTCAGGGTGCTTTCGGCTGGTCTAATAATCAAATAGACGTGACACAGATTAGCAAGGCAAAATAACCAAATTTAATACATACACATGTATGGGAACCCTGCATACATGAAAGAGACAGAGACCCCATATGCAGGAGAGGTTTAAACACAGAAAGGGAACAGGGGTATATAAGACATTGTGAGCTAGGGAAGGGGTAAAGTGCCTTGGGGGCTTCAAAGTGTCGTTGCGGAACGATGGGAAGAAATGTTTAGTACATAGAAGTTTGTCCTGCCATACAGACAGGTTAAAAGACAATCTCCCATGATGGGCAAGGCCCCTAATTTAAGTTCTTTCAAGTAGTCAAGGGAAGGGCAGAAGTTTCTCCTGAGCCCACAGCTAAGTTCCCCTTACCTCAAAACAATCTCTATGCCACAGAAGCACATCCTGGAGTGACTAGCTCTGAACCTCCACAGATATAACCCTTTTAATTGCATGAAAACTCACCTAAGAATTTTCATCCAGATATGAGACTCTGGCACACCCTGATAAATCATGTTTTTAAAAACTTTTTAAAAGCACAGGAATCTAACTTAAAAGAATGGAAATAAACATTACAGTTTATCAGAGTGCTGTAAATTTTTTTTCTCCAAATTAGATTGTTTCCAACTAACCTTGGTTTCTAGGTTTAAAAGTTATGAAGTAATGTCATAAAATCGAGGGCCAAATAGTCAAGGGACTATTTTAAAACTCAGTATTTTCTTTGGTGACTTTTGCTAAATCATGCTGTTCAGTGCTAAAGTTGGGAGAAGTTTCAGGGAAAGCTAAGAAGCAATCTAAAGATTCAGCACGCTCCAAGGTCTGAACTTTCCTGAGCTCGCTCAGTGAATGAGGGATGGGCTCAGAGAGGAATGGTTTGCCTTTTTTTGGGTTTTATTTATTTTTTTTGGGGGGTTCTTTTATTAAATTAGTTTCATGTGTGCAAAACACTGTACTAGTTAGACATTTATCATTTATACCCCTCACAAAGTGATAACCCCTCTCCCCAATCTACTACCCCTCTGACATTGCACACAGCCATTACATTTCCACTGTCTCTATTCCTTATGCTGTACTCCGCTTCTTGTGACTATATGTATATGTGTGTGTATATATATATATATATAAAATTGTAGTTGACATTCATGATTGTTCAGCTTCAGCTTCAGGTGTACAGTGCAGTGATCAGGCATCTACACCATCCCTCGTCTCCCTAATAAGACAAGTGTCCATCGGATACCCTACAAAATCTTTACAACATTATTGATTATATTCCCCAAATTGTGGTTTTGTAATTCGCACTAGGAGACCCTAGTCTGTAGGAAGGACCCTCGGGGTAATCCTTATTTCCCTGTCTCATTCCTTAAACTTCTCTCAGGAAACCAACTCTGAGCGCCAAATAAAATGGGAGGAGTCTTACTGAAATACTTGGGCTCACAACTTCTGAATCCAAGCCAAGTACCTGACTAGGTCGGCGTTTTCTGCATGCTGGGATTAGAGCCTTTGTAATAGCGGTGAGACTGGCGGATGAATTTGCCACAATTAATTAATTTCTATTCATTCAACAAACATTGGCTTAGTGCTTACTTGTGTGCCTGATATGGTGCTAAAAAAAGTGGGGGGAGACTCTTTTTTTTTTCTCACCTTTGCTCCTGGCTCAGCAGGAGACACTTCTTAAATATTCTAAGCGCTTGAGGGATGGGTTAATGTCAGCCCCTCCCTATTTGGAGAGACAGAACTTTAAAGTAAAGCTTGAAATTGCTGCAGGCTGCCCTAACACCCTCCGGGGGTAGACCCTGATTCTCATGCCCCACACCACCAGCCCAGGGTTTGTCACCACCAAAGATTTCAATGTGGGGAATAAATAGTGGCTTTGAAGGTTGAAGGCACACCTGGCCGCTAGGGTAGAGTTTTGAGTCTGCAGAGTGACATGGCCATGAAATCAGCTTCTAGAGCAGGCGTTGCTCAACTACTTGCAGTAAACATTGCGCTGGTGAAAGCTATGGCTCTTTCCTCAAGAAAACGCAAGCCACGGATACACATACTTGCAAATGATTTCAGAAGGTTCTATGTTAGACATCTCAGTTGGAAGTGGAAGTATCTCCGCGAAAGTATTTAGCACCTGAGAGCAAAGACTCGCCTTCAACAGCCTCACGTGGTAGTGCCCCATTTCCGCATCACACAGCATCCACTATACCTGCCGCCTTTGCCAATTTGGCTCTGCAACTCTGCACGGAAAGCTGAGTCCAGGATCCACCATTCTGAGCGCTGCCTGTTCCTTGCTTCACTCGCCTTCCCCGCCTCTGTACCTGACGCGCACCTGCGTCCTACCGAACAGTTCTTCCATTCCCGGGGTCCCTCGCTGCCCCACCAGTGTGCCTTCGGAGAGCGAGTTGCATACACCCAGTTCCCGTCTCCAGGCTTTTATTCACTTGTGGCAGTGGCGCCCCACGAATTAGGAAGGAGGAAAGTTGAATAAGGGAATCTTGGAAGCTATGTGTCCCCAAGCAAGGCGGCCATCAACGTGGTGCGAGGCAGGTGTGTCCCAGGAAGTCCTGGGGACTGAGGACCGGGACTGAGGACCGGGGTGAGGACCGTGGCTCAGGTCACTCATCACACACCCATGTCTAGTTTTTCTCTGTCCCGCAGAACCCCGACGTTGGAGTCCTTGCCTGCCCCGCCCCCTTCCCGTCCCCGGTACTTTGTCGTGCTCACACGCGGGGAGCCTCTATACAACCTGCGGCGGATCGCGCGCTGCGCGCTCGGACCGGGAGATCTCGGGGAGAGCAAGATGCTGCTTTCTCCGCACTCTCTATAGAGGGAAGCAAGTCAGGACGTGGGACCTTCCAGGCGGGCTTGAAGCGGAAAGCACGGGCTGAGGAGCCCTGAAACGGGTTGTGCAGGGTGTGAGAGGGTCGAGGTGCCGCACAGTTGGGTGTTATGGAGCACGCTTACTCTTGAGAGTGAGGGCAGGTGTGATGCGAACAGGTTACCGTCCTGCTGGTATGAAGATGTAACCACAGAGGAGATTGGAAGGCAGGCTTGGGGCACTATTGAGAGTGAACCCGGGCATATGACCCTGCGCACCAGCGTTGGTTTGCGAATGCTTGTACTTTGGGGAGTGGGCATGTATTTGGAGGCAGTAATGAGTCTGTATGGAAGAGTATGTCTGGAAGTGACTGTGAGCAATAGTCGCTGTAAGGACTCTTCAGCTCCGTCAAGCCTGCCCTGCTCTCTATTGGAGAATGAAGTGCGGGGGACGCGGGTGCCTGTCCGGAATCGCACGCCCCTGGGACATCTTGGCAAACAGCAGCCGGAAGCAGGGGCAGCTGGGCAAATGGCTCGCGCAGGCAGATGAGCGAGAAGTGATGAATGGTGGGGTAGGAAGGGGGAGGGCTAGGGGCTGCTCGAAAGCATCTGTGTCTTGCCCTTTCCCGCAGTGGCTCAGCGGACATTGGTCCCCTTCTATCCACTTGAGGGACCACCCAGTGTGAGCCCAGGAAGCCACACAAAGTGGGGAGTCCTATAGTATGGATCACGGTCTTAAGGAAGTCCCTAAGTGGGCCAGGAAGCTCTTCCAGATTCTAACCTAGCTGGAGGCCAATTACTAATCACAACATTCCTTCAAGATGGAAATATGGCCCCCATTTTAAAGATGAGTAACTGAGTCACTTAGAAGTTACTTGCCCATAACCATACAGTGTGGAATTGGCATAGCCAGAATTGAGTGCAGTCTGACAAACATCTTGCTCCCACCTTCACTCTTGCTTCCCATAAGGAGCCCCACTCCTCTGTGGATGATTCCAGCCGCCTGAAGCAGACACCCTACTTGGGTCCAAAGTCAATTAACCCTTACGCATTAACCCTCCAAGCCTCACTTGCACAGGGGTCTAGAGCCAGACTTGGGGGAGCTGGGAGCCCTGCAATCCTAGACCCTGCCCTGTAAGACCACACAGCTGGGGATGGAGCGGAGCACACGTTCAAAACCGGATGAAACTGAACAGGTGAAATTTACCATGACGTCAAATTGTCCTCAAAATCCCGTTCATGGGTGTTCCTCTTGGGCCCCACCAGTCCTCCTCCCCCTTCCATCAATGACCTCAATGCAAATAACAAGTGGGATGATCGTGCTGGATGCCACAGGTTTTAGACGCAAGTGGGTGACACAATCTGTCTGAGTAAAGGGATCCTTCTCATTGGTTGCCCGGAGCTCCTGGACCACCCCAGACCCAGAGCAGCGGGAATAAGAGGAGCTGCTGCTGGCGCTGGAAGGCATCAGAGGCACTTCCACAGAGCTGTCCACTGACGTCAACGCGACTTCGCTACCATTGCTGCTACTCCGAGACACCTGCTACCTGCTGCCAGGTGAGTCCCTAGACTCCTGCTTAGCTGTGTGATTTTATTTATCTCTCCCTCTCCTCTCCTACCTCTCTTTCCACTACTCGATCTCTTGGTCGATTTCCCTGCCAGTCTCAGAGTCTCTGTCCACTTCTCTCTGGGTCTCTTCATCACACAATCTCTGTTTGGTCCGCGATTCATCCCAGACTCGCACCCCAGGTAACGCTGGCCAGTCTCCGTTCGGGGACTCCCCGCTGCACTCTTCCCGCGCAGAGCCGGGCTCGTCTCCCTGCCTCTCACTGCACGCGTTGCTTACACCGCTCTCTGATGCTTGGAGTTCCCCAGGACCGCGCGCAGAGCAGGACGCAGAAGTAACTTTCTGCAGACTGTGCTCACGGACTAGGTCTCGTGCCTCGTGGTCCTCGCGAAATTGGTGCAGAACTTGTCCCAGCACAAGTAGGTGGCAAATAGGTGCTAAGAATTAGGCAGGCAGCCATTAAAGGAAAACCCCCGTTGCGGGTTCTGGGAGCTTTTCTCTCAGTTTAGGTCGTGGGTGCCAAGTTAACACTCTGCTAAGCTTGGTTCTCACAGGGCACTCTTTGCCAAAGTGCGGAGCGCTGAGCAGTAGAATTTGGTCTTCAGTTTCTCAGAGATTCCAGGCGCAGAGGTATTCCCTCTCTACCTACATTCCCCGACATATACCTGTAGGTGTGAGCAAAAGCTCTGGGTTGCTTTATTGGGGCAGCTGTGGTGACAGGGCATTCGGTGACTGTCCTCAGTGGAGACGTGGACAACAGGTGTGTGAGAGGCAGCGGGGTGGGTTGGCAGGGAGGGCGGCTGTGGACTGAGACCTCATCACCCAGGTGTCCCGCTACAGTCGCCCCTGCACTTTTGCTAAACCATGCATACTGCAGGCTCCCTGGATCTTCCAGCGTGACACTTCGCTGCCATGGAAAAAACAAAACAGTGAGGGGAAAGGAAGGGAGCAGCCTGAAGCCACGGAGCCAGGGAGTTACCTGCAGAAGGCAGACCAGACTCCAGGTGTGTGGGCTCATAGAACTCTGAGCTGGGGCGATGGTAACGGGATTCTTCCCTTGCAGACGCATCATGCGCTTCTGGAAGCTCTCCCCCTTCCTGGCTCTTGGCTTCCTGGTCCTGTACCAGGTGGGCACCTTCCAGGCAGCTCCACTCAGGTAAGAGCTCTGCCAGGCGCACACAGCGCTCGTGGCATTAAACAGTCTGTGCTCTGAATGGTGCTGTGCTGCAAGTTTAACTGGCTGGGGGCAGACGGGGGAATGTATATTTTTTCTGATAGAAGGATGTGTAGTTCTCAACTGACAACAGTGATGACATACAATATTCTTTACTGCATATTTCATATTGTTCATGAGTCTCGCACAATGTTTCTGCTTTTTACCAAACCTTTCTGTCTTTAGCCATCCTTTTTGCCTATTTCAGCCATGACCTCAGAAATGAATTGCAGCTTAACCTGCTACTATTTTGCCAATAAATTTGTAGTTATTAAACCTGAGATGTGATCTGTTAATCTTTCTTACTCTAGTACAAATTACATTTATTAAACTGAAACCCTTCTTAGCTTAGCGCTACTTGTAAATGTTATCATTTAATCTTTAATATTGGCTGTATTTAAAACTAGGCTCACAAATTTTCTGAAACTTTAATCTTTCACAAGCCTGCATGATCTGGATGGAGCAGACCACTTCTTCACACCAGAGCCTGACTTCTGGGGAAGCCCTGTTTTTGGAAAGCCACTGGCCTCATGCCCTGTCTACTGGGGGGTGAGGGGGCCACATCCTCAGGGAAAGCGGCAGAAACCAGGACACCTGGCTGCTTATCCTGGGGAGGGGGTACGCAGTAGCTCAGGGCCCCTATTGGGTTTGCTTCTCCTCCCCAGGTCTGCCCCGGAGAGCCTTGAACACCATGCTTCACTCAACGAACAGGATTTTTCACTGGATGAGGAGGAAGCAGATATCCTCCTGCTGGCTGCACTGATTAAGAACTCCATGAGGAGGATGGCCGCTGAGCAGGAGCAGGAGACACAGCCCAGGTGAGGCTGCACACCTGCCCAGCACAGGGCATGCCCTCCCTCCAGTCCTGCCCAAGCAGGCATATCCTGACAGGTAGGAGAGAGACAGCTGGAGAGGTGGCCAGCAGGCGGTCACTGTTCACTTCATCCTGGGGCCCAGCTGTTCTCAGGCTGCACTGAAGACAGAGGTCAGGTGGAGACACTATGGTTAGATCACATGTAAAAACATCCATTTCTGAAAGCTGTTGGGGAAGGTGTGGAATCATTCAGTCAGGAAATTGGTCTGGCGGCACTGAGAGGTCCTCCCAGCCTTGGAGGAGTTAGAGGATTGGTAAGTGTGAAGCCAGACGATGGACCCCATAGAGCTCAGGAGATTTTAGAAACTTGACTCCACCTTGTTAACCTGCCCATGACATTCTTTCACACCTTCAGGGAGTCTTCGCTGTACATTTGCAAGGAGTAAACTGTCTGTTAGTGCTCTGTGTCCCATGGCCAGTCACCAAGAGTCCCCTTTGGGATTTTTGATACCCCTGGAAATGTCTATGGCAAATGATCATGGCTTTTTCCCTCATGGCCTATGATTTTCTGCTGTGATAATTTTGTTTAGTAAGAGAAAAACTTAAGGTTTTCTGGTGCCTTTCAAAACTATTTTACCATGATGGTCCATCCTATGGGGCCAGCTCTCCGCCCACCAACCTCTCACTGACAGGTCTTCTTTTTTTCTCCATCATGTACATCAGCGTCACTGTCCAGAAGAGAGCCTGCAACACTGGGACCTGCTTGACCCATAAGCTTGCGGGCTTGCTGAGCAGAATTGGATTTATGACAAACAGCCACCTGCTGCCCCCTGACATGGTTCCCAAAGGCTCTGGCCGCAAAGCCAGGGACCTTGATGCCTGAGCAGCTAACTCCAGTAAGAAGGTGACACCTTTGTACTGTTGGATGGGAGGATGGATGACTGGGTATTGCAGGGGTGTAGTCCACACTCTAACCCTCCCTGTGCCCATATGGGTAAAAATTCCACAGGGGAAGATGCTTACTCCAGTGTCTGGAGAAGGACACAGAGTCACAGAAGGACAAGAACTGAGACCTCTACATTTTGAGTTCATTTCTCTCCATTTTCCAGTGTCTCTCTGGGACACTGAGATCTGCCAAGAAATATAAATCCTGTTTATTTAAAACACTAGTCCCTGCAGTTATAATTGTGATTATTCTAGTATTCAACTTTGAAAGGTAATCAAAATATACTTGTGGACTATACACTACAATGTTGTGTACATCTGAAATCAGAGCATACACTCGGGGTCAAGAACTGTGTGTGCCCTCTACTACCTATAGGATCATGGGCCACATATTTTCTTTGAGCCGCAGTTTTCCCATCTGGAAATCAAGGGCAACAATAGTATCTACCTGCTAGTATTAGTAGAAAATGAGAGAATAGATGTGAAGAGCCTCACAATTAATAAGAAACTAAATTCTGGCTATTTTGTTTTCTCCTAGGTCACCATGAAGCTGAACTCTACATCTTCCATTCATAGTAAAAGCACCTTGTAGGAAAGCATGGACGACACACATATATGCATGCTCCTTCATGTCGAAATCATTCTTTCATGTTTAAAATAAATTAAAGCTGCATGAATAATAAAGCAATTGCAATGACCTTATGTGCATCTTTGTTATATTTTATTCTATACTCAATAAATATGACAGCATATCTCACTGGGTTATCTGGCAGCGAATCTGGGCCCCATCAGCCAACCTGTTGATGTTGGTAATTTCGCTAAACCTCAGGGAGACACGAAATTGCTGCCTCCTGGGTGTCTGGGGGACACATGTTAGTGCTGTGCCTCAATGGACTTTTTCTTTAAAGAGATCTTATCATTTATGAATTTCACCAAGATAAAAAAAATTAATTCAATACACTCGTTTTAAGGAGTCCCTGCTGCTATTCATACTGTTTTCCCCAGGAGAGTCTCAGGGACCTGTGAACACTTTGTTGACCAGCTGACTCAAATGAGGCAAAGGCAACATGCTGGGGGAGGGTCCTCAGTGTCCTGTGCCCCCAGTTTCTCGTGAAACATTCCTAATGGAATTAGAACACTGTGCATCTCAGAGAGACAATTCACATTTGTTTTCAGTGTGTCCTGGTCCCCAGCTCCAAAGGATATCTGCTCACTTCTCCTTAACTCAGATTTGCCCTTACCCATCCCTGTCTTTCTGCCCCATAAGCACCCTTCATACACCCATAGCCTGCGAAGCCTTTTGGAAACAGTGGTTTATAGTTTCAAATGGAATCACACACTGGCAGACCTAGAAAGGTCATCAGATGCCATCCAATGTAACTCTTTTATTCTGTGACATGCACAGAAGAAAAGTACATTCCCTCTTAGCCTGGGTTCCAAAATGAGAAGTTGGACCTAAACCTGATCTGTAGCCTGGATCCACGTGCAGCCAGCACCAGCTGTGATCATTTTCCCTACCACACACCCATGAGCAAGAAAAATAAATAGATGTTTTTGAGATTTTTGAGGTTGTTTTTCTGTAATATTGTTGTGGTAATAGTTAATGGTGTATATGATTTGAGAGTGTTATAGAGTGAATGATTCACATATTGAAGCCCTAATATGAATCCCCAAATTCATATACTGAAGGCTTAACCCCCAATGTGACTGTTTGGGGATGGGACCCTGAAGGAGGTAATTAAGGTTAAATGAGGTTGCAAGGGAGGGGCCGTAAAGTGATAAGACCGGTGTTCATATGAAAAGAGGAAGAGATACCAGAGATCTCTCGCTCTCTGGCCATGCACATGCAGAGAGGCCAGGTGAGAACACGGTGAATAGACAGACATTTGTAAGACAAGCAAAGAACTTACCACACATCAACACGGATGGGACTTTGATCTTGTACTTCCAGCATCTGGAACAGAGAGAAAATAAATTTCTGTTGTTTAAGCCATCAGCCTGTGGTATTCTGTTACGTTATCAGAGCAGACTAACTTAAGGGGCATTAGTTGATGAAATTATTTTTGCTGCTATAACTTGTTTTTTCTCTTATTGAGATTTTGGGTTTAAATCAATTTGCTCAATAGCCAATGTATCAAATTTACTTGTTTCTTTTTATGAATCCATTTACATTTTGTTTCCTTGATACCATCTTAAGGAATATTTATTTTGTTTCAGTTAAGTCTCCCTCTGCTGAATCTGGATAACATACCTTAAATAAATTAATTGTGTTTTATGTCTAGAATGGATATTTACAATATATTGCAAAACAGTGACTATAAACATACAAGTGTATCAACCTGGATAAATCTCACATATAGTGTTGACTGCAAAATAAAGCAAGTTGCAGATTATATATATATAAGATGATACCATTTGCATTAAATTTAAAATACATATAACATTAGTGTATATAATTTACAGGTACATACATATGTAGTAAAAATGTATAGTCATGTGTATGGAGAATAAACATCACATTCAGAAAAGTGATTAACTTTGAGGGCGTGGGAAGGAGATCACATGAAGAGGGTTATGCAGGCAGCATCTACCATGGTTTTGTTTCTTCAGGTATCATTTGCTAAGCTTGGTAGTTGGTACATATGGATGA
Source organism: Rhinolophus sinicus (assembly GCF_036562045.2). Lineage (NCBI taxonomy): Eukaryota > Metazoa > Chordata > Mammalia > Chiroptera > Rhinolophidae > Rhinolophus > Rhinolophus sinicus. The sequence continues at coordinate 129,636,248 of NC_133756.1, forward strand.
TTATTATATTCATGTTTAGTGGGAATGAATGCAGTGTGGGGGTATTTTATGTTAAGGCAACTACCATAAAGTTAAAAAAGAATGAATAAATTTTAAATGCCAAAGATAATCTGCTCTGTTCTATAGAAAAATAGGAATAAAAGACCCCCAAAATGAACAGTTTGATAAAAGATACAGTAGTAAATACTCATATAGCTTTAAAATAATTGTAAATTAGTCACCACTGAAAATACTAAGGCTATCAGCTTACATTTAAAAATATATATATCCAACAATGTTTTTTCTGCAAGGGAAAACTTTAGAACAAAAGGATTCAGAGTTGATTAAAATAAATGGGTAGTAGAAAGTATATGACAAATATGAAGAAAAATAAGTAGAGGTAACTTCATAATAGATGATCAAAATAGAATTCAAACCAAAAATTAAAAAAAAAAAACCTATTTGGAAAAGGAAAGATGTCATCTAGTGGGTAAAGGAAAGTAATGGCAAAAAGATATATGTATCATAGATACATGAACCCAAAAACATGGTCTCAAATATTAAAACAAAACCTGACAGAACTGCAGGAGAAATATGTATATCAAGAATTCTTGTTATAGAATTAATGTGCACTTTTAATAAGCCATTCCCTTCTGGAATCACCTCCAAACTACATGGTTCAAAGGTGGTCTGCAAATACCCCCTGACAATATGATAGATTTCAGAAAATATACAGTGTTTACACCCACAAAGGTATAAATGATTTTATTAATAATCAGATCACATCTACTTTCCCCCAAACCATTTGTTAATTAACCAACATGTACCACATTGACTTGAACCATCACCCTTATGATATGCTGATCTCCTGGAGTTTCTTTTCTCTTCTATGGATATGTCTATGTACCAGTAATACAGTTTAATCATTAATAGAAAAAAGGCACCTTATACCTGTCTTTTTTCAAAAAGTTTTGGCATTTTTACATATTTATTCTTCCAGAGGAAAGTTAGAATAATTATCAATTAAAAAATCCTGTTCGAATTTTAATTGACATTGGGCTTTCCAGGTATACAATTGTATCATCTGTAAATAATAGTAAATCTCATTTCATATTTTTGTTCTTTTTATATCAAGTAGAACTTCTTGACAATGTTGGGATAAAAATGGTGATAATAGGTGTCCTTGAGGATGAAGGCTATTGATTTCAGATGGAGTGTCTTTTATCATCTTAATAAAGTATCTTTCTTCTTATTTTATACTAAGAGATTTTTTGAAAAATCATAAATGGACATTGTTTTTTTGATATTGAATTGTATGACTTCTTTATATGTTTTTGATATTAACCGCTTGTCCAATGTATCATTTGCAAATGTATTCTCCCATTCAGAGGGTTCTTTTTTTGTTTTGTTGATGGTTTCCTTTGTTGTGCAGATGCTTTTTTATTTGATGTAGTCCCATTTGCTCATTTTTCCTCTTGTTTCACTTGCTCAAGGAGACATATCCAAAAAGATATTATTAAGACTGATGTCAATGAGTTTACTACCTATGTTTTCTTCTATGAGTTTTATGGGTTAAGGTCCTACATTTAAGTCTTTAATCCACTTTGAGTTTATTTTTGTATGTGGTGTAAGACAGTGGTCCTGTTTCAGTTTTTTGCATGTATCTGTCCAGTTTTCCCAGCTTCACTTATTGAAGACACTGTTTATTCCCCAGTGTATATTCTTGCCTCGTTTGTTGTAGATAAATTGACCTTAAAAGCAAGGGTTTATTTCTGGGCTCTCTATTCTATTCCATTGATCTACGTGTCTATGTTTGTGCCAGTATCATACTGTTTTGATTACTATGGCTTTGTAATATAGTTTGAAATCAGGGAGCATGATACCTCAAACTTTGTTTTTGTGTCTCCAGATTGCTTTGGTTATTTGGGTTCTTTTGCAGTTCCATATAAGTTTTAGGATTATTTATTCCAGTTCTGAGAAGAATGCCATTGATATTTTGATAGGGATTGCATTGAATCTGTAGATTGCTTTGGGTAGCATGGACATTTTAACAATATTAATCCTTCCAATCCATGAGCTCGATGTATCCTTCCATTTATTTATGTCCACTTTAATTTCTTTCTTCATTGGCTTATAGTTTTCAGAGTATAGATCTTTCACCTGCTTGGTTAAATTTATTCCGAGGTATTATATTCTTTTTGATGCACTTATAAATGGGGTTGTTTTCTTAATTTCTCCTTCTGATCATTTGTTATTAGTGTACAGAAATGCAATGGGTATCTGTATATTAATTTTGTATCCTGCAACTCTATGAAATTAATTTATTCTAATAGTGTTAAATTACTGAATTAATTTATTATAAATTTATTGAGTTAATATATTAATTCTAATATCTATTATTGACTTACATATATTTTTGTGTTAACTTTCATTTTTTGTGTGCTTGTTAACTTTCATTTTTTGTGTGCATTAGCAAATTATACTTTTTCATTATAATTTAAAATATTCATATTTGAGGTTGTATCTTTTTTTTCATTCTGGATGTGATGTATCTCTATTTTCCTTTTTCCTTTTCTTTACTCACTTTACCAACATTTTCCATTGTGTTAGACTTTTCAAAGAACGAGCTTTACTATTTATTTTTCAATTCTACTATCTTTCTAGTTTGTAATTCACTAATTTCTTTTCTGCCCACTTAATTTCCTTCACCCATATGATTTTTGAAAAGTTTATTTAGCTGGTCTCTTTGTAGATTTCTGAGTTGAATTATTAAATCAAATTGCTTGTATTCTCTTTTTCTTAATTACTTGTATTTAACCACTTCTTCCCTTTCTCCACTGATAACATCCAAGTCTTCATCATGGTCTTCATCATGTTTTACCTGGACTAGAACAACCTCCCAGTTGATCTCCCTATTTCTACCCTTTTTGCTATGTAGACAATTTTGGAGTGATCTTTTTAACACACAAGTCATATGGTGTCTATCCTCTGCTCAAAACCTTCCACAGGCTCTCCATTCACTCCAAATAAAAGTTAAAGTCCTTATAAGAGCCTAAGAGGTACCATAATACATGATCTGACCGCATACCATTTCTCTGATCTCCTTTTCTGCTAATTACCCCACTACATGCTCCACTCCCAGTTTCCTCAGGGTCTTTACACTTACTTTTTTTTGTTGGTTTTTTTTTTTTTTTTTTTTTGCCTAGAATGCTGTTCCCTCAATGTTTGTAGGACTGCCTTCCCCTTTTCCTGGAGAACTCTGCTGAAATGTTGCCTCAGAGAAGGCTTCCCTTCACTAATCACTCTCTATCCATCCTATTCAGCTTCATTTTTATTCATAGAATTTACCACTATCTGAAATATTATATATTATATATTTATGATTTTTGTTTCTGAGTGCATCTTTAACCATATAACATGTTATGAAATGTAAAGATCTTGTTTTTTAAAATTTTTAAATTTCAGATGTACAAAACAACATAATGATTAGACGTGTACACCTCTCACAAAGTGATAACCCCACCACGTCTACTACCCATCTGACATTGTACACAGCTTTTAAAAATCTCATTTTTAAAATAGTTTATAATTTTTGTTTCGATTGCCACTTTGACTCAAAAGAGTATTATTAAATTTAAAATACTTTAAAAATTATTTTTCAGTTCTAGTTTTTTGCATTTAGGTTTGCTATCATGTTTACTTGGGAAAATTAAAAAAAAATTCTATTAGGTTTATTATATGTTCCTTTCTGATAAATGATTAAAATATATTAGGAAAAAGTAATTTCCCTGAGGTATAAAATTATATATCTGTATCTATCTACCTATATATCTATGTGTATATGTAATTAAAGTGACTAATTTTGAAGGACACTTTGGTTGTTTCCATGTCTAGGCCACTGTAAGTAAAGCTGCAATGAACATCGGAGCACATATATCTTTATGGATAAATGTTTTCAGATTTTTTTGGTAGATACCTAGGAGAGGGATTGCTGGGTCATATGGCAATTCTATTCGTAACTTTTTGAGGAACCGTCACACTGCCTTCCATAACGGCTGCACCAGTCTGCATTCCCACCAACAGTGTATGAGGGTTCCTTTTTCTCCACAGCCTCTCCAACACTTGTTACTATTAGTCTTGTTGATGATAGCCATTCTGACTGGGGTGAGGTGATATCTCATTGTGGTTTTTATTTGCATTTCTATGATGATTAGTGATGTTGAACATTTTTTCATATGTCTATTGGCCATCTCTTTGTCCTCTTTGGAGAAATGTCTATTCAGATGATCTGGCCACTTTTTAATTGGATTGTTTTGGGTTTGTTTTTTGTTGAGTTGTATGAGTTCCTTATATATTTTGGATATTAGCCCCTTATCAGAGGTGTTGTTTGCAAAAATCTCCCATTTAGTTAGTTGCCTCTTTATTTTGTCAATGGTTTCTTTTGCTGTGCAAAGCTTTTTAGTTTGATATAGTCCCATTCATTTATTTTAGCTTTTATTTCCCTTGCTTTGAAGTCTAATTCATAAAATCCTCTCTGAACCCAAGGTCCACAAATTTAGTACCTACATTTTCTTCTATGCAGTTTATTGTTTCAGGCCTTATGTTTAAGTCTTTGATCCATTTTGAGTTAATTTTGGTACACGGTGACAGAAAGCAGTCTAGTTTTGTTCTTTTAAAAACTCATAGACACAGATAATAGTTTAGTGGTTACCAGAGGTAAAGGGGGAGGGAGGTGGTAGATGAGGGTAAAGGGGATCAAATATATGGTGATGGAAAGAGAACTGACTGTGGGTGGTAAACACACAATGTTATATATAGATGATGTATTACAGAATTGTACATCTGAAACCTATGTAATTTTACTAACAATTGTCACCCCAATAAACTTCAATTAAAAAAAAATTAAGCCCTCTGTTCTTTCCCATTATTGAGTCCTTTACACCAGCACCCCCCTCCGTGTGTGTGTGTGTGTGTGTGTGTTTAATGCCTTTCTTCCTATAGCTAGTAGCTACTCTTTCACATCATTCTTTCTGCCTCTAAGATTCTCATGGTGGGAAGAAACTGTTAAGGCTATGTAGACCAACCTTCATGTTTGAACCTCCTCTATAACATACTCCAAGTGGTCTTCTAGCTTAATTTTGAAATTTTGATGTTACTATCTCCTGAGGTAGCTCAATCTATCTTTGGATCACTCTGTTAGAATATTCCTCCAATTGTGAGCAGAATTCACTTTCTTTTCTCTCCTGCTTCACTTGCTTCTTAAGAGATTAATTCTTTGGAAGACTCTCCAGGGAGAGCTGGCTGTGACTAAGACACACCTCTGAATCAAGGACTGGGTATGAATTTGGGGGATTTTAAAGAAAATTATATTTTCTTGATTATGAAGTCCCTGGCCGGACTTTGTTTTCTCTGAGCCATCTCATTAGCTGGAGCCATCCTAGGCAATTATCTAGTCATCCTCAATAATGTGTCTGGGGTAGGGGAGAAGGCTCTTCAGTTATTTGAAGTCTCAGATATTTCTTGTGACAACTTTTCTGGATATTCTTGTAGCAGTTGTTGCACGTAACTGATTGGTAGAGCTAACAAATATATTGCCCTTGGTCTCTGTAGAGCTCTGAGACAAGCACTGTTAATCTGGGCATCATCTTTCCTACTCAGGCTTGCCAGAAGAATGACAAAATTGTTTCTATAAAGAGGAGTAATCCAGAGACTTCCTGGAGAGCTTGGTTTATCTGTAGATCTAGGAAGAGGGTATGAGTGGTTTCTGGCCTACTTAAATGTGGCCAACAATGGCCAAAACCTGTAGAAAACCATTAATAAAGTCAACAAAACTACTTACGATGTGTCATCTGACTACTGTTCTAGTCTCATTTCTCACCAATCTGACTCCAGTTACACTGGCATTGTTTCAGTCTGTCAGAATCTGCATGTTCTTCCAACAGTGTCTTTCAATTGGTCTGTTCTCCCCTTATTCTTGATCCTCAGTTTAGTGTTACTAATCTTTAGATTTTCCCAGATGACCCAAGAGTCTAGGTTATATCTCTTTCTTATTGGACTTCAGAGTGGCCGTATCTTTCTTTCAGTTCACCATTTCAGGGTTAGTCTATCTAGTAGTTTGATTAGTTGATTAATGTTTACTCCCCTTACACTGAAAGTGCCATTCACACAGGGATGGCATCCATTTGCTCTCTATTGGAACACATAACATAATGCCAAGGTAATAGGTGCTCAGTAAGTATTTGAGGCATGAAGGAAGGAGGCAGTTAATACACAGTGTGATAAATGATATCCTTGGGGTAGGCACAGGAAGCTGTATTCTAACCTAATCCAGATAGAAAAGTTTTCCTACATATGTGATGTCGTTTCAAACACATTTATGTATATATTTATTTCAAAGAATTGGCTTGTGAACTGGCAAGTCCAAAATCTGTAAGGCAGGCTGACAGGCTGGAAACTCTCAGGCAGCAGTTGATGGGCAATCTTTTTTTTGTTTAAATACAAGATCTATACATAATATTGCACATAAATTGTACTTTGCTAACAAAAATATTCAACTATTTTATAATGTTACATACAACCAAAGGAAAATACTTTTCTGTTTTGTCCAGTTTTATTAAGATATAACTGACACAGAGCGCTTTATAAGTTTTAGGTGTATAGTGTAATTATTTGACGTACATATATTGTGAAATGATTACCACAATAAGTCTAGTAAACATCCATCATCTAATATAGATACAAAAAAATAAGGTTTTTGTTTCCTTGTGATGAGAACTCTTAGGATTTACTCTCTTAACAACTTTCCTATATATTGCACAGCAGTATTAGTTATAACCATCACATTGTGCATTACATCCCTAAAACTTATTTATCTTATAACTCGAAGTTTGTATCTTTGGATAACTTTCCTCCATTCCCTGCCCTCCACCCCCATCTTCTGCCTCTGGTACCCACACATCTGATCTTTTTTTTTTCTGAGTCCTGGAGGTCTCTTCTCAGTACTTTGGGTGCTGCTAGAGAGAAATAGATTTCTCCAGTCAGGATCCACAAAACGGAGGTAGCCATTAACTCATTGATTTCTACCTTCCTTGTGGGAGTGGTTGCAGTGGATGGACAGTGTAGCCTTTGCAGGGTCACCCTAGGTTGGGGGACTGGTTCTGACAGAGTTCCCCCCACTCCACCTTGACCAAACTCATATCCTTCCTGATCCAATGGTGTTCTGGGATCTCCCCTCAAGCAGGCTGGACTTCTACAAGTTCTCTCTTGCCTATGGATGCCTGCTCAAGTCAGCAATCTCCAGGTTTTTTCTCTGCCCACAGTAAGAGAAGGTGGGGCAGATTTGCTTACTCCAAAACCTTTAGTGAGATCCAAGATCTGTCTGCCAATTTTTGGATGCACTGGTGGGCAAGAGTCATCCTAGATCCATTGGTGTATGGAGATGGGGCCTACACCTCCCGACGAGGTACATTTGTTTGTTGATAGATGTCTAATTAGTTGTTTTAAAAGGGGAAGAGAAGGAGGAATGTCTTACACCGCTATGATGCAATGTCACCCTTTTTCTTGTTTTTTAATGTAAGCATTTATAGTTATAAATTTCCCTTTAGCACTGCTTTTACTGCATCTAATACACTTTGGTTTCTTGTGTTTTTGTTTCCATTCATCTCTAAGTACTTCTAATTTTCCTTGTGAATTCTATTTTGATCTATTGATTGGTTAAAAGTATGTTGTTTAATTTCAACAAATTTGTAAACTTTTCGGTTTTTCTTCTGTTACTGATTTCTAACTTCATTCCAATGTGATTGGAAATAATACTTTGTATGATATCTATGTTTTAAAATCTATTGAGACTTAATTGGTGGCCTAACATATAATCTACCCTGGAAAATGTCCCACGTGTACTTGAGAAGAACATGTATGCTGTTCTTCGGTAGAGTGTTCTATAAATGTCTGTTAGATCCAGTTATTTTTTTCATTAAGTTCTCAATTTTCTTACTTTTCTTCTGCATGGTTGTTTTATCCATACTGAGAGTGGGGTAGTAAAGTTTCTGACTATTATTGTAGAACTGTCTATTTCTACCATTAATTCTGTCAGTTTTTGCTTCTTATATTATGATAATCTGTCATTAGGCATGAAAACATTTATAATGTTGTATCTTTTCGCTGTATTGAGTCTTTTATGAACATACAATATCCTTCTCTTTCTCTTTTAAATCTTTATAATTTAAAGTCTATTTCCTCTGATATTAGTATAGTCATCCCTGCTTTCTTTTGGTTACTATTTGCCTATAATATTTTCCCATCCTTTTCACTTTTAATTTATTTGTATCTTTGCTTCTAAACCAAATTTCTTTTAAACAGCTTATACATCGTTGGGTCATGTGTTTTTAACTACTTGGCTAATCTCTGTCTTTTGATTGGGGAGTTTACTCCATTTACATTTAAAGTAATTACTGATAAGGAAGCATTTACTTTTATCATTTTGCTATTGTTTTTATATGCTTTATAGCTTTTTTTCCTCTCATTTCCTGCATTATTTTCTTCCTTTGTGATTAGCTGATTTTTTAGTGAAATGTTTCATTGATCTATCACTTATTTTTATGTATAATCTATAGCTATTTTCTTTGTGGTTACCATTCAAATTACATTTAACATTCTGAGGTTATAATCTAACTTAAATTTGTACCAGCTTAACCTCAATCACATACAAAAACTCTACTCCTTTGCAGCTCCATCACCTCCCCTTTTGACTGTTAATGTTGCAAAATTATATATTTATACATTGTGTATCCAAAAGCATAAACTAATAATTCTTTTAAATGTGTTTGTCTCTTAAATTATATGAAAAATCAAATGAGGAGCTAAACACCAAAGTTACAATAATACTAGCTTTTAGACCAATTGTTTTTTTTTTCAATGTAATAGTCTCATAAAACATGTAGAAAACAGAAAACACAGTTGCAAACCATTATTACAATAATATTAGCTTTTATAATTGCCCATGTAATTACACTTATTGAGATCTTTATTTCTCCATATGGTTTCCAGTTACTGTCTAATGTCCTTTCATTTCACCCTGGAAGACACCCTTGAACATATCTTGTAGAGAAGGTTTTATGATAACAAACTCCCTTTTGTTTATCTGGGAATGTCTTAATTTGTCTCTCATATTTGAACAATAGTTTTACAAGACATAGGATACTCGGTTGACAATTTTTTCTTTTAGCACTTTTAGTATATTGTCCCACTTCCTTCTGGCCTCCAAAGTTTCTGGTGAGATATCTGCTGATGATCTTTTTGAAGCCCTTGTATGTGATTAGTTGCTTCTCTCTTGCTGTTTTCCAGATTTTTTTTGTCTTTTGAAATTTGATTATAATGTTTCTCAGTATGATCTCTTTGAATTCATCTTATTTAGAGTTAATTTAGATTCTTGGCTGTGTAGATGAACATCTTTCATCAAATTTGGGAAGGTTTCAGTGATTATTTCTTCAAATATTTCCTCTGCCCCTTTCTTTTTTTTCAGTGACTCCTACAATGCATATATTGGTCCACTTGATGGTTTCCCACAAGGCTGTTTGGGCTCTGTTCATTTTCATTCAGTCTTTTTCTTTCTGTTTCTCAGACTCTATAATTTCCATTGTCATCTCTTCTTATTAAGTGATTTTTTTCTTCTGTTCTGGCCTTTGAACACCTCTAGTGAATTTTTCATTTCAATTATCTACTTTTCAACTCCAGAATTTCTATTCAGTTTCTTTTTAGGTTTTCTATCTCTTTATTGCTATTTCCATTATGATCATATGTGGTTTTATTGACTTTCTCCATATCTTCCTTTAGTTCTTTGAGCATATTTAAGACAGTTGTTTCAAAATCTTTGTCGAGTTATCTGCCTTCAGGTCTTTTTCAGGAATCATTTCTGATAATTCACTTTTTTCTTTGAATGGGCCATCCTTTCTTATTTCTTTGTATGTCTGTGACTTTTTGTCGAATACTGGACATTTATATCTAGTCATGTGGTAGTTCTGGAAATCAGATTCTCCCCTTTCCCAGGGTTTGCTGTTTTAGTTCTTGTTTTTGTTTGTTTATTTATTTTGTTAGTAGGTTATCTCTGTGGCAAATATCAACTGAGTCATAAACTTAAGGTATTTCAGGTCTTTTATGAGCCTGTGTTTTCCTTGGGCATGCACAGTCACTTTCTAATTTTTTCCTGTATACATATTTACTTTAGAATATCCTAGAGTTTATATCTGGTTTCCAAAAGGGGAAAAACAGAAAAGAGAGAGGGAGATAAAAAGGGCTCTAATTCTTTAAATTCCATTAAGGTCATTTCAGCCAGAGGCTGAGGGACTTGTAACAATGGGGAGATCTGCAACAATGGCTTACAGCCTCTTTGTATGCGGTCTGTGGTCAAAAGCATCAAGCAGCAATCAGAACACAGATCCCTGATATTTTGAGAACAAGGTCCTTTTTCCCACTGTGGCATATATAAGCCCTGCACAAGGAACATGTGTAAAGTAGCCTGCCATGAGACTGATGATGGGAGTTGGATAGCTGCTACTGTGCTAAGAGCTGAGTTGACCGAAATTAACCACAATTTACCATTCAAGACTCCTCCTGGAATTTGCAAGCCTTCAGTAGCCTCCAGAGTTCCAAAATGGTACATTGGACTGATTCTGCCTGTGCAGTTATTAGCTAGGTGAGAAGACAGATTTCTAAGTGATTGCTGCCATATCCTCAAAAATCATCTTAGAGAGCTAAACCAGGAGCCAGGTACATGTCCCTAGAGAGAAACATGAGATTCCAGCATCCTCAAAGTTACCTTTGGAGCCAAGATGAGAAGACTCCTTTTAGGAAAATGCTGGCACACTTGCTAGAGCAAATTCCTAAATTCCTTTGTCTGGGATGTAGGCATGACTGTGCCTCCACACTCTAGCCATGCAAATAGCCTGGCACAAGGTGCTAAGTCACTAACTCAGTAAGGCACTAATAATAGAGAGTGTTGCATCTGTCCCTTCCGGTGTCACTACTGAGACCATGTTGTCTTTGGGAATAGACCTTGGGAACAGGTGGTCACATCTTGACTCAGCATACCCAGTCTTTGCTCAGATTTCTGAGGTCCTCAGGACAGTGGGACTGAGAAGCCTGAGCAGGCATGTGTAAACAGTTGCATTCCACATGGAGCATACCTGAGCACCAACAGCCTTTCTTCCCTGAGCTGAGCAGCTATTGATTCTTCAGCAGACAATACTACTAGAATATGTGATAGCATAATATATAGAAAAGAGGATTGATCTTGGGGGAGGGGATTGGGGTCCAGGATACCAACCTCTCATATTTGCTCTGCTTTGGGCTCCCTGTGTGGTCTTTGCCAGGCCAGTCCTTACTAGCCTTGGCTTTCCCTTCTATAAAATGGAAAAATTGGAACCATATGATCTGTTAGTTCCCTTTTAGCTTTATTCTGGAGGGATGACAGGAGGATATGGAGTAAAATCTGTGGGTTTGGGATTTTTACCCATCTCTCATATCTTTGGGCACATCAGACACTATCATGCTGATCTGTTTGTTATCTCCATCACAGGATCTGGGGCCTGTCTGGTCATTGGTGCTTTTCATGCTGGTCCTTCATCTTGATAATCTTCTCTGTGCAGGTGCTGACAGAAAAGATGATGCTGTCTAATCTTGGAGGTGTACTGAAACAGAGGGAGCCATCATGGGGCTTCCTGAAAGGCTCACCAAGAGACAGTAGACTTGAGTCACAAGCTACAAGGATTGGGGTTAGACAATGAAAAGACAGGCTGCTTAGAGGAATTGCAAGATTTCCTGCGTTAGAAAGCTTTCAGGAGGAAATAAGTCAAAATCTGGAATTATACTGGAAATTGTTTGTGATGGAAATGACTTCAGAATTTATCTGATTCTTTAAGCGGTTTGGTCATCAGCAATCCCTCATTTTCTGGGGAGGATGGAAGTTTCCCCAAGTTCTCTACAGACCTTTCTCTGTCACGAGGGACTGACTGACCCTTTCTATGGGAACTAGAGGGACAGAGGTCAGTGGGAGTCTCAGCTATGGATGCTTCTGAGTCTCAAAGTGCAGAGGGTTCATGCAGAGACCTCAGTCTGAGGCAGGATTCCCCACTCACAAGTCTTCCAGGCATCTCTAGATCCACAGCTGCAGCTGAAGGAGGCCTCATCCTCACTTAGTGCCTTTGGCTGGGCCCACAGCTCATTCTGGGTGGAAAAATGAAGCCTTTGGAAGCCTGAGGGCAGACAATAATCAAGCTGATATAACCTTGGCCTGGACGTTAGTTGTGCATATGTGTGAGTGAATACATGTGTGGCGGTGCACATGTGTATGCATGCATGTGTGTGTGTATGTGAAAATTACTGTAGGGCAAAGAAGATAAGGTCTGAGGACTTCTACTTCTGTCACTGGCTCATCACTTTGGATCTGGTAGAAGAGTCCTTTGCAAGTTATCTTGCTCTCTTGCCTCTTTGTCTATAAAATGAAGGTGTTGACGCAACTAGGAGCTAGTTATTAATATGGATCACAGGTGAGCATCATGGGCTATAAACAAATGTTGATGCTTGCATAGAAATAAATATAAGGGGGGGAATTGTAATTCTTCCATTACTTTCTAAGAGGATGCTTTTATTTTCTTCAAGACTATGCTTTATTCATGAATTTCCAGCAAGGGTGGATGAGAGAGCAGGAGTCAAATATGTGGGATGTAGAGGCTAAGTAACAAATTAAACCTAGTCCTACTCCTCCAGTTTCTGTCATTTATACGAGGTCTGACAATTAAGTTTGTGAACTCATCCTATAAAAAGTGCTAAATACCTCATTGCTGAATATCACTATGGTCACCTTCGAAGTACTCCCCTTGGGAAGCTATGCACCGATGCCAGCACTTGGTCCACCTTCAAAGCAATTTTGGAACTCTTTTCCTGGAATGGCCATCAGAGCTGTCATTGTACTACCCTTGATGTCCTGAATGTCATCAAAATGTCTTCCCTTTCAATGTTTCCTTTATCGTAGGGTAAAGAAACAAGTCATTGGGGGCCAGATCAGGTGAGTAGGGAGATTATTACAGTTATTTGTTTAGTGGCTAAAAACTCCCTCACAGACAGTGCTGTGTGAGCTGGTGAATTGTCGTGATGCAAGAGCAATGAATTGTTGGCAAAAAGTTCAGGTTGTTTTCATCTAACTTTTTTCACGCAGCCTTTTCAGCACTTCCAAATAGTAAATTTGGTTAACTGTTTGTCCAGTTGGTACAAATTCATAATGAATAATCCCTCTGATATCGAAAAAGTTTAGCAACATCGTTTTGACTCTTTATTTGGACTGACAGAACATTTTTGGTTGTGGAGAATTGGCTGACTTCCATTGTGCACTTCGATGCTTTGTTTCAGCATCATATTCGTACGCCCATGTTTCATCACCAGTGATAACATGGCCGGAAACATCGTCTTGCCTCTCCAGAGGTCCTGGCAAACTTTGACTCTCCTTTGCTTTTGTTCATCGATTAGCTCCTTCGGAACCATTTTTGCACACACGTTTCTCATTTTCAGTTAAGATTTTCCAATTTCTCCATCGATGTTTACTTGGTCTGCAATGCTTCTCACAGTCAGCCAACAATTTTGACACAAAAGTCAATGAATTTTTGCAATGTTTTCATCAGTTCTGCTTATTACTGGCGGCCCTGACCTCTCTTCATCAAGAAAATGTTTAAGGGCTGGCCCAGTGGCTCAGGTGGTTGGAGTGCCACCATCCTAACGCAGAGGTCGCTGGTTTGATTCCCACATGGGCCAATGAGGTGCGCCCTCTATAGCTAAGATTGTGAACAACAGCTCTCCCTCCCTGGAGCTGAGATGCCATGAGCAGCCGGAGGTTGGCATGGGCTGCCATGGGCTGCCAGGAGCGACCGGCAGCCAGCGAGAGCAGCCGTGGGCTGCTGTGAGTGGCCCACCGAGGACTGGTGAACGACTGCCTCAGCCCAGGGGAGCACAAGGCTCGTAATACCAGCATGGGCCAAGGAGCTGTGTCCTACACAACTAGACTGAGAAACAATGGCTTGAACCGGAGTTGTGGTGGAAGGCGGAAGAAAGGGAAAAAAAAAAGAAAGAAAAATGTTTAATCCATTTGTACACTGCCATTTTCTTCATGACATTATCCTCATAAACTTGGACTAACATGTCCCTGATTTCACTTCCACTCTTGCCAAGTTTAACAAGAAATTTAATGTGTTGGTTGTACTAATTCAGGCTCAAACATTCTTGTGACAGCACACAAAAACACGCAACAACAATAATTAACACCACTCAGCAAGACACCGCCACACATTGACATGAACACAGCTGTGAGACACTGATATACCAAGGTTATGAAATTTTACTAAGCTGTTTGTACAGTGCTGCCAATGTAAGCACATGCTGGCAAGTTCGTGAACTTGTCAGGCCTCATACATAGTTGCCCCCTGGGCAGGGATAGACAAGGAGAAGAATTTGGGTGTAGGCTGTCATACATTCCAGCTACGTGATGTTCTTCTAGAAGCTCCTGGGATTCTTGAATTGTAGAACATTAAGAGCAGTAGGCAGTGGTGCTCTGGAACGGAGTCATACTAGCTTGTAAGAGCTGATCTTTAAATTTTTAGAAATGTTGAGCCAGTTATTAAACACCATTGAGCGATTATTAAAATTAATTTATATAAACTCAAATTTTAATTATGCTTTAAAAAGTTAATACTCAAAATTCATCACTTCCTAAGTATTTGACTACATGTTACTATTATCTATGGTTTTAAGATTAATTACATCTATTTTATCTATAAACATATGCTATTCACATTTTTTCTCAATGTTCATTCACTGATTTTGCTTTGGCATCTTAAACTTGACCATGGTAAGAGTATTTACACCACTGAAAATAGCAATTCTGTTACCATTCATGGTTTGGTGGCTTTCTTGATTGTCTAAACTTAAGAAATTATGGAGAAATATTGAAATGAAGATTAAACTTCAAAATGTATCAAGTTGGTAGCTGGTACATTATGAATAGCATCAAAAATTGAGGAAATATTCTTCCAGTATTTTAACACTGATATCCAATTCTTCAAACAAGTTACTCATGCCACTGAAAAATAAGAGAAGTTCCAACATATGTCTCCATTGTTTCACTTTTATCTTATTACACACACAAAAATAAATAAATAAATAAAATTGACTAACACTCATGCCAGAACTATACTCTTTCATTAGTTACAAACACAGGTTGACTACTGATACAAGAGTTCTGCAAAAATCAATAAAAGCACTTTTGAGGATTAATTGGGTATGGAATTTATGAGAATGACTACAGAATATTTTATTATTTGTAAATTTTGTGCTTCACACTCCTTATATCAATAAACTTTATGATAAACTTATAGGCATAATTTATCTTTTAGAGAGCCAGTAATTAAACATTTCCAGCGTAGTAATGGAGTAGTGCCCTTGGAACTCTTGGGAAATTGGAAGTCCACATAAGGGGCATGACTTGTGAGATCATACACAGCCAGATGAAGTATTTTGTTTTAATTCTTATTAGAGGAGTTACTAAATCTTGTTTTATTTTATTTTTTAAAAGTTTTACTTTTTAATTATAGTTGACAGTCACTATTATATTAGTTTCAGGTGTACAATGTAGTGCTTAGATGTTTATATAATTTATGAAGTGATCTATCTAATAAGTCTACTACCCACCTGACACCATACATAGTTATTACAATATTATTGACTATATTCCCTATGCTGTACTTTATAATCCTGTGGCTAGTTTGTAACTGCCAGTTTGTACTTCTTAATCCCTTCACCTTTTTCACCCAGCCTCCTACCCCTTTCCATCTGGCAACCATCAGTTTGTTCTCTGTATCTATGAATTTGTTTGGTTTTGTTTGTTCATTTATTTTGTTGTTTGTATTCCACATATAAGTGAAATCTATGGTATTTGCCTTTCTCTGTGTGATTTATTTCACTTAGCATAATACTCTCTAGGTCCATCCATGTTGTCACAAATGGAAGATTTCATTCTTTTTTATGACTGAGTAATATTTTACTGTATATATGTACCACAACTTCTTTATCCAATCATCTATTGATGGACACCTAGGTTGCTTCCATATCTTGGCTATTGTATTATAAATAATGCTGCAATGAACATAAGGATGTATATATTTTTTGAATTAGTGTTTTAGGTTTCTTTGTATAAATACCCAGAAATGGAATTGATAGGTCATATGGTAGTTCTATTTTTAATTTTTTGAGGACTCTCATACTCTTTTCCATAATGGCTGCACCAATTTGTAATCCCACCAACAGTGCACGATGGTTCCCTTTTTCTCCACATTCTCACCAACACTTGTTTGTTGATCTTTTGATGATAGCCATTGTGATAGGTGTACAGGTGTGAGGTGATATCTCATTATGGTTTTAATTTGAATTTCTCTGATGATTAGTGCCATTGAACATCTTTTCATATCTATTGGCCACCGCTATGTCCTCTTTGGAGAAATGTCTATTCAGGTCCTCTGCCCCCTTTTTTAATTGGATTGTTTTTCTTTTTGGTGTTAAATAGTATGAGTTCCTTATATATTGTGGATATTAACGCTTTATCAGATATGTCATTGGCAAATATCTTCTTCCATTCAGTAGGTTGTCTTTTTTGTTTTGTTGATGGTTTCCTTCTCTTTGCAAAAAACTTTTTAGTTTGATAAAGTCCCATTTATTTATTTTTCCTTTTGTTTTCCTTGCCCAAGAAGGCATATTGAAAAAAGTACTACAGGGCTGGCCTGGTGGCTCAGGTAGTCAGCTTGCTGTGCTCCTAACATCAAGGTTGCCGGTTCGATTCCCACATGGGCCACTGAGCTGCACCCTCTACAGCTAAGATTGTGAACAACAGCTTTCCCTGGAGCTGGGCTGCCACCAGCAGCTGGAGGTCGGCGTGAGTTGCCTTGGGCTGCTGTGTGCTGCCGCGGGCTACCATGTGCCGCCACGAGCAGCCTACCGATGACTGGTGACCGACTGCCTCAGCCGGAGTAAGTGCGAAGGCTCATAATACCAGATGGGCCAAGGAGCTGTGTCCTACACAACTAGACTAAGAAACAACGGCTTGAACTGGAGTGGGGGTTGGGGGTGAGATGGAAGAAAGGGGGGAAAAAAAGAAAGAAAAACTACTACTAAGAGCTATGTCAGAGAGTTTACTGCCTATATTTTCTTCTAGGAGTTTTATGGTTTTGGGGTCTTTAAGTCTAATTCATTTTGAGTTTATTCTTGTATACTGTGTAAGAAAGTGGTCTAGTGGTTTGTTGTTGTTGTTTTTTTTTTTTTTTTTTTTAATGTAGCCAGTTTTTACCTCACTGTATATTCTTTCCTCCTTTATCATAGATAGATTGACCGTTTAGTTGTGGGTTTATTTCTGGGTTCCCTAGTCTGGTCCATTGATTTATGTGTCTGTTTTATGCCAGTACCATGCTGTTTTGATTACTACAGCCTTGTAGTATATTTTGATATCAGGTAGTGTAATACCTCCAACTTTGTTCTTCTTTTTCAAGATTGCTGAGGCTATTTGGATCTTTTATGGTTTCATATAAATTTTAGGATTCTTTGTTCTAGTTGTGTGAAAAATGCCATTGGTATTTTGATAGGGATTGCGCTGAATCTACAGATTGCTTGGGGTAGTATGGACATTTTAATAACATTAATTCTTCCTGTCCATGGGTCTACATCTTGTTTTAATTATGCATTTGTTTGTCTAGTTCATTGGAAGAATGTTATGGACTAAATGATAATGTTCCCTAAAAATCTCTATGTTGAAGCCCTAACCCTCAGTGTGATGATATTTAGAGATGGAGCCTCTGGGAAGTAATTAGGGTCAGATTAGGTCGTGAGGGTGGGCCTCATTATGGGAGTAGTGGAATTATAAAAAGGGGAAGAAAATAAGATCTCTCTCTGTCTCCCCATATAAGCAAAGCACTGAGGAAAGGCCATGTGACAATAGGGTAAGAAAGTGAACTGCAATCCAAGGAGAGAGATCTCAAGAACCAATTTGGCTGACACCTTGACTTTAGACTTCTCAGCCTCCAGAACTGTGAGAATATATATTTCTGTTGTTAAAATTACGCAGTCTGTGATATTTTGTTATAGTAGTCCAAGCTTACTAATATAATTTGTAACATCATTTTTTATTTATTGAAAAATTTTGGACGAATTTGTTTTGAAAACAATAATTCCTGTATCTGCATTTTTTCTTGATCTGATACTTCAGTTTCTTATTTCTAGTGATTCTTATTTATGTGTTCTTCCATGTGCATTTTGTGATTTAAAATTTTTTAGTTTGTGTTCATTGGTACTTAATCACTGGAAATTTTTAATGACTTGGGTTTAAATATTCTAGAGTTAATTTAAATTTACTTCTATTTGATATCTGAGAATAGACTCTGTTCATGATAACTAAACTGAACTCCCTATTTCATTAAAGGAAATTTTCTCAGTTTGTTCAGCTTGCCCACTCTTTTTGAAGCTGTTGAGGTACCTCAAGTATTGGGTGATTTGTTGTTATTACTGATATGATAGTTCATTATTTGATTTATTTTGAAGGGGTGGTTTCTCTGAGTATAAAGGTAACTGTATACTTCTGGGTATGATGAATGGGCAGGCATGGACCCACAGTTATATTTTTCAATATGATGCCCCAATGTGCTTCATAACATTAAAACTGAAGTAAAATATTGTCATTAAAATTTTGAAAGTTTGAAGTTTCAGATTATGCATCCTTCTTTTTGTTTTTCTTGGAGGCACAGAAATTTTCCCAGTCTAGACACTTTTCATGATTCATAAAAGGAAACAGCTTGCCAAATATAAACTTGGTGTGTGATATATAAATATGATATATGTCCAAGTTCTCCCTATATTAAATTTATTCAATTTACTCTAATGGCCCTTATATTAGAGTCATGTCTATTCACTGCAGACAACACTTGTAAGACATTAGCTTAAAGTATAGTCCTTGCTAATTATATAGGCCTCTGAATTATATAAGTTTATCCTTAAAGGGCTGTTTCTCATATTAAAAATTATAAAGTTAGAGTTATAGAACACATAAAATATTTCTATTGAAAGGAAAAAAGGAGAGGAGAGAGCTGGTCATAAGAAATGATGCAACGTGGCCCTAAATGGTCAGACTCCACCATCTGATCTCTTTTCACTATTCCTACTGCTATTCATTGGTCTCCAGGACACCTGCATGAAGAAACAAAATTTCCAAGTTCCTTGAAGTGTAAAATTAGGTTGTTTATTATATTAGAATAACAAACTAAGCCCAAAGTTATTTGAAAGAAGATAATAACAAAGATCAAAGCAGAAATAAATAAAATGGAGACCAAAAAGATAATAGAAAAGATCAACAAAACTAAGAATGGTTTCTTGAAAAGATAAACAAAATGGATAAAATTTTAACTGGACTAGAAGTGTAAAATTAGGTTGTTTACTATATTAGAATAATAAACTAAGCCCAAAGTTATTTGAAGGAAGGGAATAACAAAAATCAAAGCAGAAATAAATAAAATAGAGGCCAAAAAGACAATAGAAAAGATCAACAAAACTAAGAGTAGTTTCTTGAAAAAGATAAAATTTTAGCTAGATTAGGAAAAAAAGTAGAAGACCCAAATAAATAAAATCGGAAATGAAAGAAGAGATAGTACTACTGATACCACAGGAAGATGAAGAATCATAAGAAAATACTATGAACAATTTTACATAAAAAAATTGAATCATCTGGATGAAATGGATAATTCCTAGAAATATACAACCTAACAAGACTGAATCATGTAGAAATAAAATATTTGAACAAATCAATAATAAATAAGGAGATTAAATCAGTAATCAAAAATCTCCCAACATAGCAAAGTCCAAAAGATGGTTTCATTAGTGAATTCTTCCAAACATTAAAAAAAGCATTAATACCAATCCTTCTTAAACTCTTCCAAAAATTGAAGAGGAAGGAATGCTGCCAAATTTATTTTATGAGGTCAGCATTACTCTAATATCAAAGGCAGACAAGGACACTACAATAAAAGAAAATTACAGGCCAATATCCCTTATGAACATAGATACAAAAATCCACAACAAAATACTAGCAAACTGAATTCAACAGGACATTAAAAGCATCTTACACTATAATCAAGTGGGATTTGTCCCTGGAATGTGAGAATAGTTCAACACATGCAAATCAATGAATGTGAAATACTACATCAACAAAATGAATGATAAAAATCATATGATCATCTCAATAGATGTAGAAAAAGTATTGGACAAAATTCAACATCCTTTCATGATAAAAAAAAAAAAAACTTTCAATAAATTAGGTATAGAAGAAACCTATCTCAACAAGATAAAAGCCATGAAAATCCCACAGCTAACATTATACTCAATGGTGAAAAGCTGAAATGCTTTTTTCTAGGGGTGGCGGATGGCTCAGTTTGTTAGCGTGAGCTCTGAACAACAGGATTGTTGGTTCAATTCCCATATGAGCCAGTGAGCTGTGCCATCCACAACTAGATTGAAGACAATGAGCTGCTGCTGAGCTTCCGAGGGGTGGCCGGATGGCTTAGTTGGTTAGAGCGCGAGCTCTCAACAACAAGGTTACCGGTTCAATTCCTACATTGGGCTGCGCCCCCTGCAACTAAAGATTGAAAAACGGCGACTGGACTTGGAGCTGAGCTGCACCCTCCACATTGAAGGACAACGACTTGACGGGCCCTGGAGAAACATGCTGTTCCCCAGTATTCCCTAATTTAAAAAATAATAATAATAAATGGTTAAAATGGTAAATAAAAAACATCAGGAACACGACAATGGTGCCCACTCTTACAACTGCTATTCAACATAGCACTGGAAGTCCTAGCCAGAGCAATTTAAGGAAAAGAAATAAAGGGCATACAAATCAGAAAGGAAGAAGTAAAATTATCTCTGTTTGCAGACGACATACTATTTTATGTAGAAAATCCTAAAGACTCCACCAAAAAAACTGTTGGAACTGATAAATGAATTAAGTAAAGTTTCAGGATACAAAATCAATGTACAAAAATCAGTTGAGCTTCTATATATTAAAACTAAACTATCCAAAAAAGAAGTTAAGAAAACAATTTCATTTACAATAGCATCAGAAAGAATAAAATACTTAGAAAAATTTAACCAAGTAAGAGAAAGATATGTACACTAAAAACTACAAAACATTGATGAAAGAAATTGAAGAAGACACAATCAAATGGACAGATATACCCTGTATTCATGAATTGGAAGAATTAATATTTTTTAAATGTTCATAAACACAAAATGTACTACAGATTCAATGGCTTTTTTTTTTTACAGAAAAAAAAAATCTTAAAATCATATGGAACCAAAGACCCCAAATAGCTAAAGCAATCTTCAGCTAGAATGGCAAATCTATAAGGGTCATACTTCCTAATTTCAAACTATATTACAAAGCCATAGTAATCAAAACAGTATGGTATTGGTGTAAAAATAGACACATAGATTAATGAGTAGAGAACCCAGAAATAAAGCTACATACACACAGTGAACTAATTTTTGATGAAGTTACCAAGAATACATAATGGGGAAAGGAGAGTCTCTTCAATAAATGATGATGGGAAAACTGGATATCCACATGCAAAAGTATGAAATTGGACCCTTATTTTACACAATACACAAATATCAACTAAAAATTAATTAACGACTTAATTTGAAGACCTGAAGCCCTGGAACTCTTAGAAGAAAACACAGAGAAAAATCTCCTTGGCACTGATCTCAGCAATGAGTTCATGGATATGACACCAAAAGCACAGTCAACAAGAGCAAAAATAAACAAGTGGGACTACATCAAATTAAAAAGCTTCTGCACAGTAAAGGTAATATCAACAAAATGAATGTGCAATCTACAGAATGGAAGAAAATGTTCACAAACCACATATCCAATAGGGGTTAATACTAAAACATATAAGAAACACAACGCAATGGCAAAAAAAAGCAAATAACCCAATTAAAAAAAAAAAGGCAAACACCCGAATAGATATTTTTCCAAAAAAGACATACTAAGGGCGAACAGGTATATGAAAAGATGCTCAACATCACTAATCATCATGGAAATACAAATTAAAAAACACAATGATATATCACTTCATACCTTTTAGGATATCTATTATCAAAGACGAGAGATAAATGTTGGTGAGGATTTGGAGAAAAGAGAACCCTTGTATACTGTTGGTAGGAATATAAACTGATACAGCCATTAGGAGAACAGTATGGAAATTTTTCAAAAATTTAAAAATAGAACTACCGTATGATCCAGTAATCCCACTTCTGGATAGATACCAAAGGAAATAAAATTGCTATCTTGAAGAGATATCTGCACTGCCATGTTCATTGCAGAATTATTTGCAAATTATGCACAATAGGCAAGATACAGAAACATCCTAAATGTCTGTCAGTGGACGGATGGATAAAGAAAACATGGTTATATATACACAATGGGGCCAGAGAATAGGGTCACACTAATCTGAATTACATGTCCTTTCCCAAAGGTCAAACTGGTTGGCCTGGGCAGGGTTGGCATTAATACCTGACAAAAATCAGGGTAATTACCAAAACAAGGGAAGATGGATGTCGGGAAGTCACCCACTTGTCCCTTCACTGCAGAGCTTGTTGTCTTCAAAAGGCAAATGGAGTTTCTCCCTTTAAACAACGAGTGCTTCATAATGCAATCCCAGAGAGTGGTCAGCCAGTTTTTGACAGAGTTCCCAACATCGTACCATCAGGATGGTTAAAGAGCATAGTAGGGATGGTGGGCAGTTCCTCTGTACCGACCATTTGGGACTAGA
This sequence comes from Rhinolophus sinicus, assembly GCF_036562045.2. Lineage (NCBI taxonomy): Eukaryota > Metazoa > Chordata > Mammalia > Chiroptera > Rhinolophidae > Rhinolophus > Rhinolophus sinicus. Next base: position 129,659,128 of record NC_133756.1, read on the forward strand.
AAGAGACTGGGCCACAGCATCAGATACACCTGAGTTTGAATCCCAGCTCTGCTACTTACTGTGTAACCAGGTTTGTTGCTTAACCTTTCTGTATAAATAGGTCTCTGATTCCCACATGTAACCTGGGGGCAATAATGCCTACTACATTGTGTTGTGAGAGAATTCAAAACCATAAGCTTTTAAATTATCTAGCACAGTGCTAAGTACATAGGTAATCAATGTCCTTTCTTTGTGCCTTAATTGCTTGTTTAGAGAGAACGGAATCAGAACAAAGAAGCTATAATAGCCAGGGTCATTGATCTTTACCAAAGAGAAGATCACATTGACCAGGTTTATGAGACCCAGGTTCGGCTTACATCCCCTGGGGAAACATACTAATTCATAGTGTTTGGCTATCCATTTTCTGGACATGGTTGTCATCTCTGTCAGATTCTTTCCTTATGGTGTTAATTAATGATGTCATAGTCTTCTGTCAGATCGGTGTCTTTGAGTCCACCTCTTGGTTTCTATAGATACCTAATCCCAAATATTAAATGTGAGATTACTCAGTCTATCCTAAGATCCTGGGAAAACTCACTCCCGTCCCCTATGAATTTAAGCACCTTCCTAGCCTACCTTTCCTCTTGATGAGGAAGGTGAAATGAGTTTAATGGTGTGAAACCCTTCCATAATATTGAAAACACTATGCAGATAAGGGTAGTATTATATGCACTGCTTGAGGGCCAAGATTTCATGGACCTCAAATCAGGCAAGTTTCCCTGCTCCCCACTATAGTCCTCCTTCAATAGACTTTGCAGCTAGGCCTTTGTGGAATCTTTTTTTGTTTTTCAAATTTTTTAAATTTTGAAATAAATTTACACATACAGAAAAGTTACAAAGATATACAAATAATTCCTATATACCCTATTCCAGTTTTTCCTGGTGTTAACATCTTTTATGATCACAGTCCATTTACCAAAATTTAGAAAGTAATTGGTGGGATTGCAGATTGGTGCAACCACTATGGAAATCAGTATGGTGGTCTCTCAAAAAACTGTAAATGGAACTACCTTATGACCCAGCAATTCCACTTTTAGGTATCTATCCAGAGAAATCCAAAATGCTAATTCAAAAAAATATATGCACCCCTATGCTTATTGCAGCACTATTCACAATAGCCAAGACATGAAAACAACCAAAATGCCCATCAGTAGATGACTGGATTAAGAAATTGTGGTACATTTATACAATGGAGTATTACTTGGCCATAAAGCAGAATGAAATCTTACCATTTGCAGCGATATGGATGGGCTTAGAGAACATTATGCTAAATGAAATAAGTCAGATGGAGAAAGACAAATGCCATATGATCTCACTATATGTGGAATCTAAATAAAATAAATGAGCAACCTAATCAGAAACAGTCTCAGAGATATAGAGAAAAAAACAGCGTTGCTGGATGGGGGGCAGTGGGAATGAGGGAGAAGGTGAGGGGATTAGAAGGCACAAATTGGTAGCCACAAGATTGCCATGGGGATATGAAAGACAGTTTGGGGAATATAATCAATAATGTTGTAAAGATTTTGTAGAGTTTCCGATCGGCACTTGTCTTGTTAGTGAGACCACTTCATGGACGGTGTAGATACCTGACCACTGTGGTGTACACCCGAAGCTTAAACAGAATAATATTGAATGTCAACTATAATTTAATATAGGATGTGGAGTACAGCATAGGGAATAGAGTCAATGGAATTATAATAGCCATATATGATGTCAGAAGGGTAGTAGATTGGGATGGGGGGTTGTCACTTTGTGAGGGGTGTAAATGTCTAACTAGTACATTGTTTTGTACACCTGAAACTAGTTTAAAACAATTAACACTGGTACAGTAAAATAAACTAAACTGTAGAATTTATTCCGATTTTACCAGTATTTTCCATTAATAGCCTTTTTCTGTTTTATGATACCACTTTGCATTTAGTTGTCATGTCTCCTTAACATTCTTTAACAGCTTTTCAGTCACATTTTGTTTTTCATGACCTTGACACTGATAAATACACTGGTCAAGTATTTCTTACATTGATCCCAATTTAGGTTGCCTGATGTTTTCTCATGATTAGATAGAGGGTATGGAACCTGGGGGAATATTCCAGAAGAGGTGCCTTTCTCCTTGATTGTATCAGGGAGTCCAAGACGTCAATGTTTTACTGGTGGCATTAACCTTGATCACTTGGTTAAAGTATCAGCTGTGCAGTTTTTCCTGTTACTAAAGGTACATTTTCCCCTTTCTGTATTCTGTCTGTTAGATGAGAGTCACTTAGTTTAGCCCACACTTTTGGCCACTTGGGCATTTCCTTACTTTCTGGCACTACATGTTGCTCTACACTTGTATTTTTCTTGTCCCAGGCCTAGAATTGGCCATTTCTCCAAGCACTCCCGCTGAATTTTATTGGAGAATGGTATTTAGAAATCAAGAAATGAAGAAATCATGTAGGTGTGCTGCATCATTTGATCAGCTCACACATCAAAGAACACAACTATTATCACGGGTTTATGATTGATTCCCTCTTTACTCCTGATCATTTCCCTGAACAAGATCCTACCTTAAATCTCCTCAACATACTTTCATACATTCACTCACTCACTCACCTATTCAACAGCATTCACTGGCTCCTACCCTGTGTCCAGTACCATTGTTGTATGTGACACTGGGACTGACGTTGTCATTTAAATAACCTAGGTCAAGTTGCCTGAAGTGCTAACCCTGTTCACAGGTAAATGAATAGGAATTAGTCAGGCAAAGGGGAAAGGGTGGAGAGTGAGGTAAAAGAATGGATAATAAACTGTGCTCTCCAGAGCAAGTGCCCAGAAGGACACTTAGAGAATCAGGATAATTATTGTTTTTTTCCATTCTATTATTTCATTAGATAATATCATTTAATATTTGAGTGTAGTACTCATTCTGAAAAAGTGTGTAGAGAATTTATAAATTCTCCATTTACCCAATAACGCTCTACGAAAGAAACTAATGGTGAAAAAAAAAATAAAACATCAAAACTAATGAGAAACACTGACCAAGTATACATCCTAGAGCAATTGTGTGTAATTCAAATCAACAAATCTAGAGAGTGACCATTGTGTGATATTTACAACCTATATGCTGGGGATAGAGAAGCAACCAAGAAAGGATGGCCCTGCCCTCAAGCACCGTCAGTCTGGTGCGATAAGCATTCTAGAAGGGAAGTGCAAATAGAGCTCTAGGGCATATAGTGAGGGGATTTAACCACCTTGGGAGTTGAAAGGTTTCTTAGAGAAAGTGGCATTAATGCTGAAGCCTGAAGAGCGAGCAGGATGTAGTGAAGAGAAGAACCCAGCACCTGGGCACTAGATGCGCTACACCTCAGGATCAGCTTAAACCGCAAAGAAGTCATCTATCATCAGTCTTGTGATTAATTCCTTAATCTCTTTATCTGCTCCCAATCTTGCCCTGAATAGGATCCTTCCGGATTCTCTTCAATATCCCTTCATTCATTCCTTTAGTCATTCAACATTTAATGGAAAGAGGGGAAGGAAAAGCATTCCAGGTGGAGAGAACAGCTTGTGGGAAGGCAGGATGTGAAAAGGAGCGTAGTGTGTGCTCAAGTAACTGAAGGAAATGCATTGCGCCTACAGAGAAGGGAGCGAGAGAGTGGCGAGCAATGAGGCTGGAGACCTGGGAATGCACCTGATCCCAAGCTCCTTAAAGTCAGTTGAGGGTTTTGTCATTATTCCAAGAGCAATGGAGAGCCATGGAAGGCTGTTAAGCCAATGAGTGACCAGATGGGGTCACCCGGCTGCAGTGGGGAGGGAGGATGTGTCAGAAGGGAGTAAGGCATTGACCTCTGCATGGCTTAGTAAGGCTTAGTTTCCCTTCTGCCTCACGGAATTATGGTGAGGATTAAATAAGAGATTACATACAAATTCCCTGGGATAATGTTTGGCACGTGACAGGTAATCAGGGAATTTTAGTACCTTCCTCAGTCCAACGATTCTAATTCTTTTTCATCTAATCTCATTTTTCTTTTTACTTCCCTGAAAATATTTTGGAAATAAAATGCCATTTAAACTTTTTGCTGCAATTAAAATTGATTACTGTGCTGGACACAGTCAACAATACGAATGAGACCTGGGTTCTTTCTTAAGATAGATTTGCAATGAGCCACAACATGATGTAATAGGAATTACACTAACGACAAGAGCCAAAGCTCTCAGAGGGCAAGAACTGCATCCTTCACCCCTGTCCTCAATTTCGTGCAAAATATGTGGCACAGTGGACTTCAGCACAGACTTCTCGCCAAAATGATGTGTGTTCTGGGAGTTCAGAGGATTGAGCAGGAGGCTTGGATGCACTGAATACTTAATCTCTGAGGATTTAATACAAGTTCAGTGAGGACTGTGGCTTTCTTTCTGTATATTTTGTTGGTTATTGTTTGGGATTATTGTTGGTATGTGGTAGGCACGGCCCGAGGAAAGAGTCGCAGGAGACCAAGATTGGTCTGTTAGAATGGATTTGGCGTGTTTGAGGTGCGGGAGGCCAGGCGAGAGCAGAGGAGAAAGATCATAACCTCCTCGAGGAAAGAGAGGTGTGGAGTTTTAAAGGAGGGGGTAAGCGAGGCTGTTCCCCCTTCACTGCTTCAGGGGGTTTTTGTTGACAAAGCGTTTCAGGGCATGACCAAGCCCTCCAGCTCCACACACTGGCTGCAGGTCACCCACGGCCCAGGCCCACCCAAGCCCACTGACCCTAGGAGATAAAGCAAGACAGGATCAAGACAAGATGGCTTTTAAGATAAGATTTCTGCTCCTGGCCTAAATATGGCTTAACAGTATGTTTCATATTTTATTTTTTATTTTTCATCAACGTTTCTTCTGAGTGATTAACCACATTTTCAAATAAAAACTTTCCTATTATGAAACACTACATAATAACATGAAAACATCAATTTATACTGAGATGTTTGGTTCGATAGCATTAAATTCCTAATTATCTGTAGTATTTCCATGTGAGTCATAGATCATATGGGGTACATTTCATTCTCTATTGCTGCTTTTTTCCCAACACCTACCTGCACCTTGGCCACCTAACCTAACCTGACCTGTTTAGAAAATCAGAGTAATTTAACCCTTCACCTGACTAATACACTATTGAACAGGTATGACAATCCTATAATTTCAGGTAAATTAAGTGACAATGGAGTCATAACTAACATTCTTCCCTCTATTAACATGTGTAATTCTCTATGCTATGTATGTATGATTACACACAGTTTCAATTGTAACGTATTTTATTTCTGAGACATGGTGAAAAATGAGGTAAGTAATCATATTGGCTGTGGGAACACTTAACATTATCGTGGGAAAGTTAAAGGCAAAAGCTGTATTATGCCTGTGTTTGTGTTCTTCAAATTCATATGGTGGAATCGAACTCGGTGAAGTTGCTTCCTCTTTCTTAAAGAGTCTTACTATTCCAGATGAAAGCCACAGCTGCCTGCACTTTAATGCACTTGAGTTGGTGGCTCCATGTGTGACAGCTGTCAAGCACTAAAAGGATCACTCAGGGAGGATAAATGCATTTCTAATACCTCAGGTAAGAAATATTTTTAAAAGAAAACTCTAAAAGTAATTCTGATAGTTTATAACAAAACTGTACCATTTATATGCATTTGAATTTTTTTTGTTATAAAACCCAAACTCAAAGCATGAAATTTAAAAATACAGAGAAAAGGAAATACAAGTTCTTATCTCCCAATTCAGTTCCACAGTCCCATACCCCAGAGGTGTCATTGTTAACAGTTTCTTGGGTCTCCTTCCAGAAACGTTTCTTCTAATACAACTATAAAAATGAAGTATCTACTATATATTTTACTACAAATAGGATCATCTATACATAGTTTTGAGTATTTTTTCACTTAAAATTAGGTCAATACATGTAAATCTCATTTTTCTTTTTAGTGCCTGTCTTGAATTCCCCATCGAGGTGTACCATAATTTATTTTATTTATTAATAATCATTAAGTTATTTTCTTTTTCCTATTGAAAATAGCACTGCTATGAATATCCTTTTACATACAACTTTCCCCTCAATTTTAAGCAAATATACATGTTGTATAAATATATAAATTCTGAGCAGGAATCCTAGCACTATTTTGAATAACATTCTTTAGTTAAATTGGATGCCCAATTACTCTATCGTAACTACCCACAGGATAATTAAAGAATTAATGCTGGCAAGTAGTGTTGATATAAGATTTCTAGAGAATTAAGCAATGTACTCTTTTGGTAATCTTTGATTCATAGCAAACAACTCTAAAACTTAGTGGATTAAAATAAAAGCAACCATTCTCTTAGCTCAGAAATCTGCAATTTGTGCAGGACTTGGCAGGGAAGGCCTGCTCCACAGAGCATCAGCTGGGTTGGCTTAACTAAGGGCAAAAGGAACCATTTCTAAGATGGCTCAATCAACTGGTTGGTTTTGGCTGTCAATTGGGAGCTTAGCTGGAGCTGAAGGCTGGGAATCCTGGATTTTTCTCTGCATCGGTCTCTCCATGTGGCCTCGGCTTCCTCATGGCATGATATTTGGGTTCCAGAGACAATAATCCTGAGTTATAGCTAGGCAGAAGCTGGACTGCCTCTGATGACCTAGCCACAGAAGTCTCATAGTGGCCCATCTTCTGACCTGTATTCATTAAGCAAGTCTCAAAGGTCCTTCAAGTTTTAGAGGGGAGGACATAAACTCCATCTCTTGATGTGACGATGGCAACATTTAAAAAATAAAACAAAACATGTGGGAAATATTGCAACCCTTGCTGGAAAATACAATCTTCCATAGTCAAAAAATAACTTCTTTAACTTCAGCTATATGTTTCATAATAAAATGGTATTGATTTTTAAAACAAAGATATCCAAGTTTATTGTTTTTCCTTTGATCTGGTTCTGAAAAAATATTTTACTAGAACCATCAATTTGTCTTCTTTCTGGAGATATAATATTCAATCTATTTCCCCATTATGGCTAAAAGCTGCATGATCACCAATATTTCTTTAATGGATGAGAAACAATTTATTTTGTTTCCCTATTTGCTTTCTATTTAACATAGCATCTAATGATCATTTGCTATTACTGCTATTGTTATGCCATATGAGATATTGTATCTTCACTTGATGATGAAATCTAGATATAGAAAGAGGAAGCAACTTTTCTAAATTGCAATTAAATTAAAATTTTAAAATAAGCAAATTTTCTCTAAGACCACATTAGTCTTGCAGCTGCAATTTGAAACTAGATCTTTGTTCTAAGCCTAGGTTCTTACTGTTAATTAAAAGCTATCTAAAGCTTGGGTCAAGATTTAGATGTCGAGCTCACTAGTAGGAAAATCCTTAGTCAGGTTCAATATAAGTGAGCTGTCATACCCTTCCAAAACATTGTATCCTAGGATCTTTCACATCAGGGATGTGGGTTACACACAAATTTGATTTGAATATTATTATTGTGAATGAAAAAGGAGCTCTGTAATAAATTTGACAAACTCAACTATCAAAACTATCCTCACAGGATTATCGGATCATAAATTTCTAACTGGGCAGATCATGATGGGTAGTCATGCCTCAGTCTTATAACTTCCCTAGTAAAAATTTTATCTTTGCCTTAAGCAAGCCCTGTCCATTGTTCTTGTGCATCTGGGTTAATACATCTTTGAAATGCCAGAGTAATCCTCTTTTTCAGACCCCTCAGAGGTGTAACCACCCTCAAGGAAACACATGATCTTGTTGCCTGTATACCATCTCTACTTACTGTAAATGTTAACTATCTTGTACCCACCAATGTAAAAGAAGTATATCTCTCCATTTTACTTTTTATCCAATCATAGGTATTTCCCCTCCTTGCTTTCTCCCACCTCCTTAACCTACCACCAATGGATTTCATGTAATCTTCTGCACATTCCCTCCTTTGATTCCAAATGTGTAAAAAGAACTGCCATTCCTTGGAACATTTTTGAGATCTTGCTTCCAGACATGTCTTTACTTTGTCTCAAACAAACTCTTACAAAATTTTGTATGGTTTGGACGCTGTTGCATCACTATGTCTGTTATTCTGTCAGGGAATACTTAAACTATATAACAAAACAGGCTCTAAAGAGCCAATGTGGAGAGAACTAAAATATTATATTGCTCCTTTTCCATTCTTCTACCAACTCAATTTCACGATTCTGTGACACAATACACTCTAATTAAATGTCATATTAAGTTAAGAAGTTAGTAGATAAAAGTAAACACAGAATTTTGCTAGTAGGTAAAAGATATCACAGGAAGCTTCCTCAAAGGACGCTGACCTCTATCAGTGAGATGAAGAAAAATAAAGATATATTTGAAGCTTCCAACAGTTTAGCCTTAATTCCCCAAACTGGCTGTGCATCAAAATCACCTGGGGAGTGTAGTAACTATTCGATGCTCAGACTTGACTCCTAGAGATTCAGATTGATTTGGCATAGTGTGGGGCCTGGAAATATGTGTCTTTATCAGTACCCAGATAATGCTGATGTAATAAGCCTTCAGACCTCATTTGGAAAACACAGGTTTAAAGCAATATTCAGGAGGTTTTTTTAGATCCAATTTTTAGCACTTACTTAAAGTTTTGATGTCATTCTCTTTTGTCATCAGATAGTTTCCCTCTGGCATTCTTTTCTTTTTTTTTTTTTTTTTGGTAGGAGTGGGAACCTACGAAGTAATCGCTGTTCTTTAATAGAAGCCAAGATTCTAATTCATTCTTTTGAAATTATCATATTATATTATTGTAATACCCTTGGTGCTGAGGCTGATGAAATTCCATTTCCATGTTTTCATTAGAATTAAAAAATGGAATTAGATTCCTACAGTATCTGATTATGGGGTGCTTGATATACTAATATTTACATTTTCTTTAAATATCAAAGTTTATTACTACTGAACTACAGCAGTAGTATTTAGTTGAACCTTCCTTTTTAGTACAGAAATCACTACCTCTTAGAATCAGCTTACTATCTTTCAATGTTTGCTACAATTTTGAAAACTGTATGGTTACTCCAATGACTTACCAAAAGGAGGATTTCTCTAAAAACTGAACTGTTACTATTTGACATTTGTCAGAACTACCTAGAAACATCAAGAAGGCTTTTAGCCTTTTCCTTCTCCAACCCTATAATACACTAAGTAGGGTTCCCTACGATCATATTGAGAATTTTTATATCGGACTTCTTATATTCTTTAATCTCAGTCTATATTCATTCAATCATTCAAAAGTTTTTTGAACACATATTATATGTTAGGCACGAGAAATACAAGGGTAAACAAAGCAGACACTATTCCTGCTTTAATAGTGCTTACAGTCTGATGGGAAAGAAAACAGATAATTATATATCTGGGTTGTACTTGCATCAAGTAGAAGTAATAATAAACTTTCTTGATAACCTTCCCCTATCCTACCTCATCATCTGCAATAACCTGGCATCTCTATCTTTCTATAGTGAGAGCAGAAAGGATTTCCTAGTAGTGTTTTGGCCAGTGAAAATTTCTGAACTCCTGAGACAATGATAAAAGGAACAAGTCATCCCTCATCGGCCATAAGGCAAAGCAGGAAAAGGAGAAACAAACAGTTTTCTAACCCAGGATCTCAGCCCTTGGACTCCTGGGGGAAACTATTCTTCATGTTCCAATTTTAACTGAAGGTTTTCTGTGGATGCTACTGAAGAGAAGTTAGGCATTGATTGTGTCAGTGTGTTTGCTGCTGTTTTTAAAGGTTTCCTGAGGACAATGGCCCCAGGGCTGAAGAGCTTCCAAAGGGCCTGTAAGTTCCCCTGAGTCTTTGAGGCCAAAGAGTGGATCTGAACATTTGAAAGCTGGTTGATCTTGCACCAACTCCAAGGACCAATTACATATTTGCCTAAAATTGAAAAGACAATTCCTACTCCTGTCCTCTGAGCCCCATTATCTAGACACATACTCCTCATAAGATTGCAGCCTGGATCACTGAGCCCTTCCCACTTCACGGACTTTGTATTCACCATGACCGTGCCTCCTGAGAGAAACTACGAAAGTACCCACTCATGAGGTGTCCCTTGCCCGCAGACCTCCCTTAAGCTAAACAAGGCTGAGAAGAAGCAACCAAGAAAACAGGCTCTGGATAACGGAAATAAGGGTCACAACAATTCACTACAGCCATCATGGCCACTACTAAGTTCTCCCTCAATGTCTGTGGCTCTTCCTTCACACTTAGCTCTAACTTCTGTGACTATTCTTTGCTTCCTTGATCACAAGTGAGTTTAAGCTGTTGTTAACAAAAGACCATGAAGTTCCTGACCATGGCTCATAAATGCTCACTCTTATCTATTTGCTCTGTATTTACACATAATTCTGACAGGCTTTGTTTCAGTTCTCAAGTATAGATTACTTTAGTTGATGTCCCAAAAGACCCCTTTTACAGTTCTTGACAAGTTCTTACAGGATATAACTCAACGCCTATGGGTTCTTTGTTCCCATACTGTTCTGCAAAGCTTGGTTTTTGTTGTTTATTTCACTGCATATCAAATTAAAATGGGAATGGGTGACTCTTGCAAAAGACAATTAAAATGTTACCAGCAAGAAGTGATAGTTGACAATCTGATGAGAAGAAATGAAATAGAATAACCATAGTTATATTAATTTTAGACCTCAAAAAGAAAGATAGCATGATATCATTTAGTTTGGGGCTATTGGCTCAACATGCGTTGTTTTTTCTTTCTTTTAATATGCCACAATTTTTATTGCAATGTGGCCATTTTTGTAAGGGTAGGAAGTTTGACCTCAAAAACAATGTTCTATTTTAGGCTCTTTTATACAGAAATTGCCATCATGACTGATACTCAAAATATCTTTAGTGTTACGAGACTTACATGGTAAACATAAAACTCCTACATGTATTCAGTAGTGTACACTCAATGGAAAACAAAAAGGCATTAGTAACCGCTCTTTCTTTTAAGAAGAAATGCAGGTAACAGGAATGGACACTGAGGTACTAGGATAAGTAGATGACACAGTTAACACAACTTAATTGGCATTCCTTTTGTGGGTGGGGAGTTAAACTCATTACAAAAAAGTGCTTTCGATACATAGCATTATATCTTATCTCTGTGCTGCTATGTCACAAAATAGACTTGCCAAAGTATGAACACTGGAGTCTCACAGAACTGCAATCAAATACAACTATAAATAATGCTGAATAAAGATTACCATCTGACCAGAGGATAATCCTTTCAAGGCATTCAATTAGCTTACCCTTTGCAGTATTCTAAACTATTCACATTGACAATCACATTTATTGTAGTGCTTGCTGCAAGGGAGGCATATAACCAGCTGTTTTGGCTAAATGATGGGAAGGCATTCCTTGGGTTTTACACCAAAGTAACAGTATTAAACAGTCTAGTGGCAATCACTGATAGGCTGCTTGCATGAATGATGTTTCCTTCATTCACTGTGTTGGATGGACCCAGTGGGAAGAGGAAAAACCGAAAAAACAAAAACCAAAAAACCCAAAAAACAAAAAACCCAAAAAACCTAATATTATTCTATTGACTGAGCTGGTGAAACGAAAGCTCCTTAAGATCCAAATGGCACTTGACTGTCATTTTATAAGGGTTTTCCTTCAAATGAAACTACTACATTGCCTCCCAATCTCTTTCCAAGTGTCAAACAGTTTTATGTCATCCAAGCCATTTACTTGCCACTCATATTTAATACCTGTAAATTTCTTTTTAATGGCATCTTTAGAGCTAGCATAAATCATCTTGCTTTTTAAAGGTGCACTTTCAGGAGCCCTAGATCTGCTTTGGCTTTCTCTACAATTATTTGTCTTTTGTCATGGCTTAAACAGAAGAGAATTGCTTTCTTTCTCTTTTTGATCTCTTGTGTAGAAGATTTCCTTACTTTCATATCATTAAAAACTTTGACGACTTCATCATTCATTGTAACTCCAGAAGCCATAGTGCCCGCGGCTGTGGCTGTGGTGGCGGCTTGGTGGCACTGGGCCCTACATGTTTTATAGCCCCTGAAAGCATGCAGTATTAGTGCCCAACACATTACGTGATGTTCTTAGCATGGTATTGGTGAAATCAAGAAAGGATTAAAATTATATTCAGTGCATTCTTTTTAAGAAGATAGAGGAGTAGGCAAATGCATTTTGTGTAGTTTCCCATACAAGTTGATATAATTTGGCACGTGAAAAGGGTAGCCTTTTGTTATAAGGATAACAATAGACACCGCTCTTGAGTGCCTCCTCTACGCAGACAGTGAATAGGTGTTTAATATAAATTATCATTAATCTTGCTGGGCAAAGAAATTGCAACCTGGCCAGACATGAATCTCAGAGGTTTGAGGAAGGCAGATTCGTTTTGTTGTGGCCCTGGAGAATGGTTTTATTTTGAAAATGAAAGACTTATGGATTGCCTTCCTCTGGAGAAAGCAGAGGAGTGGGTAATTATTTAATCTAATTTATGGTATTAAGCTGATACATTTTGGAACACGAGGGACAAACTTTTGATATAATCATCAACATCATCATCACCACCCTTAAGTATCTGCTCTGTACCAAGCAATGTGTCTGGTATTTAATATAAAATATTTTTACTCCTGCCAGGCAGTTATTTTATCGCCATTTGACATGTTGAGAAACTCTGGCTGAGGGGGGGTTATTATCTGCTCAAGAACAATAAGCGAGCGATAGAGCCAAGACTCAAATCCAGTTGCATAAGACCCCAAAGCCATACTCTCCCCAATCCCACGTTGGGAGGAAATCCCCTTCAATGCACCTGGTGATTCCCAGACAGTGCCCTAAGGGAGTCGTCTCTGTAAGGAGCTTTCTGGTACAGTGGGAAGGTTCCTATTTCTATTCCTCTTCTTCATGAAACACAGTTCTCAGCCAGAGAGAGGAGAGGCATTCTGGATCCTGTGAGTCTGAGCCAATGGGGAGTTTTAATCTTTTAAGAGGAACCCCTTCAGAGTAATTCCTAGACATCACAGCTGAGTCCGTCCACCTCTTGGAATAAACAGCCAGGCCCTTCTACACCACATTTCATTCTTTCCTGGCAGCTAAAGACACCCTAACGATAGCCCCTAGACTTTGGAAGGTACCTCTTCTGGTGTCTAGAGCAAAGTACGTGCTGTGTGATGGCAAGAGCAGGACTCGGGGCAAGTGAAGTCCACTCTGCAGGAAAATCAGCGAGGTCCTCTCATTTTCCAAGAAAGAGAGGCCAGAAAAACCCAGGGACCTGAAATGCCATTCCTTCCTTCTGCCATAAATGCCTTTCTCATTCCTTGTCTGACCTAAAATCCACTGATGTGGTTGGTGTCCTTGATTCTAGGCTCTAATGGCAGCTGGTGCGTCACAGTGAGGGGGCAGATAATCGCACATCAAAGCCCCACAAGCCTTCATGCCACAGTGTGAATAATCATCACACTCTCTCGGGAGCAGGAACACATTAGAAAGTTTCCACGAACTTGCGTGGTGGAAAGGTCCGGAACTCAAGTGCACTCCCACGTTTTAACAATTCCCTATTGCCTGCTCAACCTCAGCGCAGCTTCCAAACAGCAGATACAGGTTAAAAATAAATAGATAAAGTGGGTTTTTGCAGATGGGTTTTATCCCAGCGCTCACTTAATTAAAAGCCTTGCTGTTTGGTTACTGTCAAAGGAATAGCAGACGTTTAAGGCCTGGGGCTCAAAGTCCAAGCACCGACTTTAGGGTTTAGCAGCATCATGATAACCTGGCAAGGTCTGGTGTTATGTGATGGCAAAGCCTTCCTTTCCCCACCCCCACTGGACTTTCACCAAATGTGACACCAGTTGGCTCAGTATCTCTGTTTTTCTGTAGCGTATCTGAATGGGAGTGCTGAAGGACACCTAATAAATTGGAATTTGGCAAGGGAGGAACATCGCACGTAGACTTGAGATTTCATGATATCTAGACACAACCTGCCCGAGGCGTGAATGCAGACAGCACAGCCACATGGGTCATAATCAGGAAGGCTCCCTTCACCAACAGAAGAGGCACAGAGGATGGTACCTGATATAAGGGGAGTTATCTTGTTTCCTCACCCACTGCCTCACACCCCATTAGAAGCACTCCCTTATCAGGCACTCTAACTTCCCCCTATTTAGCCACTTTCTGGCTCTGGCCGAGCTTCTCCCCAGAAGCTTCCTTAGTGCTGCAGCCCACAGCAGCCCCTTTCAAGCCCCAGCACTTAACAGTCCTTGCCAGTTGGCCCAGCGTTGACTTATTATGGCAGGCAGAATAATTATACACGCACACACACCGATGTCCTGATCCTAATTCTTGGAAACTGCAAATATGTGACTTTACATAGCGAAAGGGACTTTGACGGTGTGATTCAGTGGAGGAACTGGAGATAGAGATTGTACTGGATTATCCAGCTGAGCCCAATAAAATCACAATGATCCTTCTAAGGGGAGAGGGAAGCAGAAGAGGAGGTCAGAGTGATATGATGTGATGTCGTGCAGGAAGGCCTGCGGGGTCTCTGCTCCCGCTCCTCACATAAGAACGCAGGATATGGTGAGGCCAAAAAGGAACACCCACGGAGCCATAGATGGGGGAGTCATACCACTATATTCTCTCTGGTGGCATCCGCCTCTCTGCAATCCGCTCTTGCTAGCTCAGCCACCATCTTCTTGCTAGCCCCCATTTTTTTCTGCTAGCGTAGCCACGGCAGTTATATTAGTGGCCAATGGCTCACTGGTTACAGCTGATGGCCAACTAGCCACAGCTGATGGCCATCCAATCACAGTTGATGCCCATTTACTACCTGAGCCAACTCCTTTCTATGTGAGGCTGAGAGCCTGGAAACTGCTTTTTGGGGCTCTGTCCCCACATGTGAGAAGGACTCAACTCACTGTCATGCAGGGTCTCAGCTCCCGCTCCCCACATAAGAATGCAGGATATGGTGAGGCCAAAAAGGAACAATAATGGAGCCACAGACAGCGGAGTCATACCACTATATTCTCGATGGCGGCTGGTTGAGACACAAAAGTAAACATCCGCCAGTACCCCAACAAGGGGTCTTCCTGCACCCCAGTCTCACTGGCGTCTGGGCGAGACACAGGAAGTAGGATCAACACAATCTGCAATCTGCCGTCCGCTTCTCTGCCAACCAACCAACCAACCCAGTAGCTAGCTAAAATCGTGCTTGCTAGCTTAGCCACGGCAGTTACATTAGTGCCTAATGGCTAACTGGTTACATCTGTGGGCCAACTAGTCACAGCTGATGGCCATCTACTACCTGAGCCAGCACCTTTCCACGTGAGGCTGAGAGCCTGAAAACTGCTCTCTGGGACTCTGTCCCCACACTCACCGTTGCTGGTTTTCAATATAGAGGAAGGGGGCCATAAGCCAAGGAAATGGATTCTCCTCTAGAACCTCCAGATAAGACACAAACCTGCCAACATTTTATAACAGCTAGACTCATGTTAGACATTGGACTTCTAGCCAAAGAAGTGTAAGGTAATACATTTGCATTGTTTTATGCCACTAAACTAGTGATGATTTGGCATAGCAACAATAGGAAACTAATACACTATTCCCTATCTTTTATTATTTGTTAATTATTTCTTTAATATTCTCACTTGTGTGAATCTTATCTTGCTAAGAGACCACATTCTTTCTAGTAAATTGGTCTTATTCATTTCCTCTTTCTTTTTCAGACTCAGATAGATGCTTTAGGCTCTAGCTGAACTCACCAATCAGTCACATTGCAAAGCTTCTGCTGACAACTTGTAGAAAGAATGGCATTAAGGCAAGGACCAAGAGTTAGTTATAGATCCACATTTATGAAAAAGCAAAAATGTGCTACCAGCCCAGCTGGCAAGCTATCTCTCCCCTCAGAGAGCACTGCTGCATCTTTTAATATCACGGATATAAGGACCAGGACATCTGCCCCACTCTCCTCCTATTTTGAAATCCTTTGGTCTTCACATTTAGCAGCAGGTGGAGGGAGGAGCCTTTTCTGATTGCATCACTCAATAGAATGATATATCCTTACTCCTTCATACTGACCCCTCAGCAATTCTTCCAAAAGACAACGGTATCTTCCAGGGCAAGTGGGGGAAGCCAAATAGTGAATATCTTGGTGTTATAGAATGGTACTGTAAAGATAGCATAAAGATTACAGCACATTTGTAGAACATCAGATTTAGAAGGGAATTTCAAAATCTCTCAATCCAATAGTTCCGTTTGACAAATGTGGAAATAAAAGTCCAAATGGTTTTCTCAGAGTCACACCATTTGGGTTAGGGGTAAGAATGAGAATCCCATTTCCTGACTCTAGCACTCTTTCCATTTCCGCATGCTTCTACTGCATCCACTGGCGAAACGAAACACTCTACAGAATCAACCAC
Organism: Rhinolophus sinicus; assembly: GCF_036562045.2. Taxonomy (NCBI): domain Eukaryota; kingdom Metazoa; phylum Chordata; class Mammalia; order Chiroptera; family Rhinolophidae; genus Rhinolophus; species Rhinolophus sinicus. The sequence continues at coordinate 129,675,555 of NC_133756.1, forward strand.
AACTTCAGACAAGATAAACCAATACATAATGCAAACTATAGGAAGTTACTGGATTTTTATTTTATGAAATGTTGTTTTGGATCTGGTTTTGGCTTTATTCTTTAAGCAATTTGCTTCAGTGGCATTTATTTTTCTGTTGTAAAACTGTCAATCTCTCAAATGTTGCTCCAGGAATTGTATATGAGTCCTCTCTGGTCACTGAGACTCTCACTACAAGTTGTGGTCACCCTGAAGCAGGCAGACATGTCCTCCTCTGTGTCCAGAGGACCAGATCTCTTACCTGATGTTGCCGCAGATAAGCCATGTTCCAGCATCTCAGAACCTCACTGGCACCTGGAAAATATGATTAATTCAAGCCAAATTCTCTTACTAGTTCCTCACTTGCAAAACAAAGGTAATAATACACATCGTAATAAATTGCTGACAGTATGAGAGAGAGCATACAGATAGTGCCTGACACACAGCTGCAACTCAATTGTTGGTATTAGGTTGGTGCAAAAGTAATTGCAGTCTAACAGGTTAAAAATAATTGCAAAAACTGCAGTTACTTTTGCACCACCTAATAGTTTTAATATTTATAATGTTTTTGCTTTGTTTTATTTCAACATGACTTTTCATACTCTACCTGTATCATCTTGCAGGTAATTTTATATCTAGGTTATTAATAAAGTTTTGATAGCTCCTCCTCCAATGTTTACAGAGATCCACCTGTTTAAAGATCTCAGCAAAATCCCCAGCAGGGTTCACTTCCTCTCTTTGGCAGCCATTTCTGTCCTTCCTCCCCCAGTAACGACTTCATTGCCCTCTGAAAATGCCAGAGAAATGATTCAAAAGCAATCAGTTCTCTTCACAAGTTCTTCAGTAAACTCTCTGATGGAAAGCTTTGGTTTCTCCCCTTCTTTACACAGCATAATTTTTTAAAGTCACTTTGTGTTTTTAAAGCAGTTTTAAATTCACAGTAAAATTGAGGCAAAGGCATAGAGATATTTATATCTCTATAATATATATATATATATATATATATATATATATATATATATATATATATACATACAACCTGCCCCCACACACGCATCGCCTCTTCCATTACCAACATCCCTCACCAGAGTGTTACAATTGATGAACCTACATCGACACATCACAATCACTCAAAGTCCACACATAGTTTGCCTTAGGGTTCCCTCTTGGTGTTGTATATGCTATAGGTTTGAACAAAGGTACAAACAAACATGAACAAAGGTACGTGTTTCCCCAAAAATAAGACCTAGCCGGACAATCAGCTCTAATGCGTCTTTTGGAGCAAAAATTAATATAAGACCCAGTATTATATTATACCCAGTCTTATAGTAAAATAAGACTGGATCTTATATTATATACTATATAAGACGGGGTATTATATTATGTAAAATAAGACCGGGTCTTATATTAATTTTTGCTCCAAAAGATGCATTAGAGCTGATTGTCTGGCTAGGTCTTATTTTTGGGGAAACACGATATAATGACACATATCCATCATTATAGTATCACACAGGATATTTTCACTGCCCTAAAAGTCCTCTGTACTCCACCTTTTCTTCCCTCCACTCACTCACAACCCCTGCCAATTAGATTAATTTTACTATCTCTATAGTTTTACCTTTTCCAGAATGTCATTGTCATGCAGGGGACTCTGCTCCTGCTCCCCACACAAGAACGCAGGATATGGTGAGGCTGAAAGGGAACACCAACGGAGCCATAAATAGGGGAGTCATACCACTATATTCTCTTTGATGGCTGGGTTGGAGACACAGGAAGCAGGAGCCACAATCTGTTGTTGGCTTCTCTGCCAACCAACCCACCAACTCTATAGCATACCACAATATTCTCGATGGCAGCTGGTCAAGACAGAAAAGCAAACACCTGCCAGTACCCCAACAAGGGGTCTTTCTGCACCCCAGTCTCACTGGCGGCCAGATGAGACACAGGTAGTAGGATCAACACGATCCACAATCCGCTGACCGCTTCTCTGCCAACCAACAACCCCCTAGCATAACCACAGCAGTTATATCAGTGGTTAATGGCTAACCGGTAACAGCTGATGGCCACCCAGCCACAGCAGATGGCCATCTGATTACAGCTGATGACCCACTACTACCCGAACCAGCACCTTTCCACGTGAGGCCAAAAGCCTGGAAACTGCTCTCTGGGACTCTGTACCCACAGTCATATAGATGGAATCACACAATATTTAGCTTTTTCAGATTGGCTTCTTTCACTTAGAGGAAGAGGTCCACGGGCCAAGAAATATATATTTAAGGTTCCTCTATGTCTTTCATGGCTTGATAGCTCATTTCTTTTTACTGCTAAATAGTATACCATTGTCTGGATGTACCACAGGTTTTTTACCCATTCACCTACTAAATGACATTTTGATTGCTTCCAAGTGTTGGCAATTATGAATAAAGCAAGAAAACATTCTATAATCCTACGGTGAGGGCTCAGACTTTCAGTGCGCCTTTGTTTCTGGATTGTGAACTTTACAGGTTTCTCAGGTTTTTTTTTTCTTAGAATCAGCTGAAGTTGGGTATTCCCCTTATCTCGTGTGGAAGGCTAGAGCTGACTGGAGTTGTATTTCTCTTCTCTCTGGTCAGTTAGGCTCTGATAATACCCCAGCAGTTTGGGCTCTAGTTAACTAGCTTCTGCTGAGAACAGACCTTATTAGGAGAAACAGAGGGCTCTGGTGTATTTCAAAATGGTTCCTTTCCCCTCAGAAACACAGGGGATTTTCCTTGATATTTACTGTGTGTCGTGCGGGAGACCCTGCTCGCTGCGCCATTTGTCGTGCGCGGAGGCCTTCTCGCCGTGCCATCTTTCAGGCGGGGTGGCCTGCGGGGTCTCGGCTCCTGCTCCCCACACAAGAACGCAGGATACGGTGAGGCCAAAAAGGAACACCCATGGAGCCATAGGTAGGGGAGTCATACCACTATGGTCTCATTGGAGGCTGGGCCCACTAGACGCGCAACCTGCCATCCCCCTTTCCGCCAACCAACCTACCGACGACTCTCCTCCACTCTCCTCGACTCTCCTCCGTAGCCACAGCAGTTATACCAGCGGCCAATCGGCCAACCGGCCACAGCCGACGGCCAATCAGCCACAGCCGAGCCAGCACCTTTCCATGTGAGGCCGAGAGCCTGCAAACCACTCTCTGGGGCTCCTTCCCGACACTGTGAGAACCTGGTTGAGCTACTACTGGAGGTAAGCTTCACAAAATTGTGGAAACCCCACCCCCACCCCCACTCCTGACTGAGTTCCACTGGAATTTTTTAGCTTTCAGAATTTTCCAGCAATGTGTCAGTTACAGTTCAAGTTATCCTACTCTAGCCTGGTTCCCTATATGGATTCTTGCTGAGTTTCCCCTTGTGACTCTGTGCATCAGTGGGTAAGCCATTACGCCCTATATTTATCTCTGTCTCTCCAGTCTTATCGGGGAGGGTTTTGACATTTGTCCTCACCTCTCTTTGAGATCCTAGAAGAGTTGATGATTTTTCTGTCTGTTCACATTTTTACTTGTTTTGACTTTCTGAACTCCTTACCTATGGTACCCAGTACAATCAATTTCCGGTTGAAATAACCCAATTTCACAGCTCCAAATTTCCCCCAGACTGAAGAGAATGGATTTATGGTGGTGGTGATGTTGCTGCTCATGTAGTTGTTGTGGCTTTGTTGTTGTTGAGTCTGTATCATACATATTATATAGGAGCAATAAATTTAACTTTTTTGTGAACTTTTAAAATCTCTCTTGTGGTATATATACACAATGGAATACTATTCGGCGGTAAGAAAAGATGATATAGGAACATTTGTGACAACATGGATGGATCTGGAGAGTATGATGCTAAGCGAAATAAGTCAGACAGAAAAAGCAGAGAACCATGTGATTTCACTGCTATGTGGTATATACACCAAAAACAACAAAGGAACATGACAAACAAATGAGAAACAAAAACTCATAGACACAGACAATAGTTTAGTGGTTACCAGAGGGTAAGGGGGGTCGGGGGTGGGAGATGAGGGTAAGGGGGATCAAATATATGGTGATGGAAGGAGAACTGACTCTGGGTGGTGAACACACAATGGGATTTATAGATGATGTAATATAGCATTGTACACCTGAAATCTATGTAATTTTACTAACAATTGTCACCCCAATAAATTAAAAAAAAAAGAAAATCTCTTAGCAACTTTCAAATATGCAATACAGTATTATTTACTATAGTCACCATGCTGTACATTAAATCCCATGACTTACTTATTTTGTAATTGGAAGTTTGAACCTTTTGACCCCCTTCACCCATTTTGCCCATCTGCCTCTCCCACCCCCTCCACTATCCCATCCCCCACTACCTCCCACCCCTGCCTCTGGCAATCACCAATCTGTTCTTTGTATCTATAAGTTTTGGCGAGGGGGGGGGGTTGGCCTTTTTTTAGATTCCACATATAAATGATATACAGTATTTATCTTTCTCTGTCTGACTTATTTCACTTAGCATAATGCCTTCAAGGTCCATCCATGTTTCACAAATGACAAGACTGTTCTCTTTTTTATGACTGAATAATATTCCATTGTATATATACCACATTTTAAAAATAAATTCATCCATTGATGGACGCTTAGGTTGTCTCCATATCTTTATTATTGTAAATAATACTTCAATGAACATAGAAGTGCATATATCTTTTTAAGTTAGAGTTTTCATTTTCTTCTGATAAATACCCAGAAGTAGAATTGCTGGATCATATGGTAGTTTGATTTTTAGTTTTTTGGGGAACCTCCATACTGTTTTGCATAGTGGCTTCATCAATTTACATTGCCATGAATAGTGCACAGAGGTTTCCATTTCTCCATATCCTCGCCAACATTTGTTATTTTTTATCTTTTTGGTAACAGCCATTCTAGCAGAGGTGTGGTAATATCTCATTGTCGTTTTGATTTGCATTTCCCTGATTAGTGATGTTGAGCACATTTTCATGTACCTGTTGGCCATCTGTATATATTTTTTGGAAAACTATCTCTGCCCATTTTTAATTGAATTGTTTGGCTTTTTGCTATCGAGTGATGTAAGTTCTTTATATATAGTTAATATTAACCCTGTTTATGTAACTTTACCAACAATTGTCACCCCAATAAACTTTAATTAAAAAATATTAACCCTGTATCAGATATATGATTTGCAAATATTTTCTCCCATTCAGAAGGTTGACTTTTCATTTTATTCATGGTTTCCTTTGCTCTACTGAAGCTTTTCAGTTTGATATAGTCCTAAGTGGGTTATTTTTTGCTTTTGTTGCCTTTGCTTTTGGTGTCAAATCAAAAAAACCATGGCCAAGACCGATGTCAAGGAACTTACTGCCTATATTTCCTTCTAGGAGTGTTTTGTTCAAGTGTTATTCCATTTTGAGTTAATTTTTGTGTGTGGTGCAAGATAGTGGTTCAGTCTCATTCTTTTGCATGTGGCTGTCTAGTTTTCCTAACACTATTTATTGAAGAGATTATTCTTTCCTCATTGTAATTATTGGCCCCTTCATCGTAAATTAATTGACCATACTCATATATGGATGGGTTTATTTCTGGGCACAATAAATTTAACTTGAAAATGCTTTTTTTTTTTTCGTTTTTGTTTTTCAGGTTATTGTTTGCCTCAAAATTGGTTTGCTTAATTAAAGGAGTAAGGCTTTCGTTGTAACCCCTTTAATCCCTTGGAAACTCACATAAGAATTTTCAACTAGATGTTGGTTTCTGACAAGCCCTGATAAATTATCTTTATTCTTACTTTTAAATCAAAGAGTATAGGATTCTAATATAAATGCATGGAAATAAACATTAAAGTAAGAATCAATCAAGTGTTGTAAAATATTGTTTTTCCAAGCAAGATTGTTGCAAAACTGGCCCTGATTTCTAGGTTTAAAAGTTAAGAAATAAGTTCACAAAACCAAGGGCCAGAAAGTCAAGCAACTATTTTAAAATCGGTATTTTCCTTAGTGACTTTCACTAGATCATGCTGTGCTGAGTGAGTCCAGAAGCCCAGAGAAGTTTCAAGGATAGCGAGCTGGTCGCAACTTAAGTGATCCGCACACAGTAAGGTCTAAACTGCTTCCCAGGTTTCACTTGATAACTGTGCAAGAGCTCAGTGGAAAACGGTTTTGTATGCATTGTTTTCTCTTTAAATTATTATTTATTTTTTTTAAAGATTTTATTGGGGAAAGGGGAACAGGACTTCATTGGGGAACAGTGTGTACTTCCAGGCCTTTTTTTTTTCCCCAAGTGAAGTTGTTGTCCTTTCAATCTTAGTTGTGGAGGGCGCAGCTCAGCTCCAGGTCCAGTTGCTGTTGCTAGTTGCAGGGCGCGCAGCCCACCATTCCTTGCGGGAGTCGAACCAGCAACCTTGTGGTTAAGAGGACACGCTCTCACCAACTGAGCCATCTGGGAGCTCAGTGGCAGCTCAGCTCATGGTGCTGTGTTCAATCTTAGTTGCAGGGGGCGCTGCCCACCATCCTGTGCGGGACTTGAGGAATCGAACGGGCAACCTTGTGGTTGAGAGCCCACTGGCCCATGTGGGAATAGAACCGGCAGCCTTTGGAGTCAGGAGCACAGAGCTCCAACCTCCTGAGCCACCGGGCCAGCCCTCTTTAAATTATTTTATTGAATAAGGTTGGGAGGGCAGTCAGGGGGACTAAGTTGAGCCCTGAGTCCTGGAACTTCTCCCAACTCAGCCCCTACAGCAAAACTGGACAAAAGTTAGGAGTGGGAAATCCATCCCCACCCAAAGTTTGGGACAGACAGGACCCAGGAATACCCAATGATTGTCCTTCAGGCTGTCCTCTGGATATATGGAACACACCCTACAAATCATCAAGTTGTCTGCTATTTGGGAATACTGCCACCCTTCTTGGCAATAGCAGGATTCTTGCTCTGCCAGAGGTGTCCCGGGATGGTGAAGGTGTCTACATTCATAGATATGGTCTTAGCAGGAATCTGGGTGCAGGAATCTGCTTGCATCCGGAGTTGTAGATGCCTTCTACCATGGTGGACATGACTACACGGGTGGGAGCCACTGTCTGTCAGCCTCCACAGCATGTAGAAGGCTGGGAACTGGCAACTCTAATTCTAAGAGAGGATCAGGAAATGGTTGGCCTTGCTCTTCTTCATTTCCTCCAGAATGCGGTCCCTCTGTAGTTGGTTCACTTTACCTGCAACAGGACCCTGCGGAAGATGAACTTGTTGGACTTGGCGCTGGACTCCTTGTATATCCGTGGGCCTGTGTACTGAGGCCTGACACCAGGGAGGACATTGCTGAAATTACTCCTGTCAGCGTTTCCAGCTACCAGGCAAGCGGCTTGGCGATTTAGATGGGGATAGAGCCGAGATGTGGACCTCTTCATACCACGTTATGAAATAAGATCATAAAATCGGTGGCCCTATAGGGGACTATTTTAAAATTAGTATTTTACCTGGTGACTTTTGCTAAGTCACGTGAAGTTTAGTGCTGAAGTTCAGAGAAGTTTTAGGGATAGTTGGAAACAATCTAACGAATCCGCACGTGCCAAAGTCTAAAGGTCCTTGAGTTTATCTAGTAAATTAGAGGTGGGCTCAGAGAGGAATGGTTTTGTATTTCACACCAGGAGACCCTAGTCTGTAGGAAGAACCCTCGGGGTAATCCTTATTTCCCTGTCTTATTCCTGAAAGCTCTCAGGAAACCAACTCTGAGCACCAAATAAAATGGGAGGAGTCTTACTGAAATGCGTGCGTGCGCTCACAATTTTAGAATCCAAGCGAATCTATGTAACTATTAGGTTAGTGCAAAAGTAATTGCGGTTTAAAAGGTTAAAAAATTGCAAAAACCTCAATTACTTTTGCATCAACCTAATAGGTCTGTATTTTCTGCATGCTGGGATTAGAGCCTTGTAATAGTGGTGAGACTGGCTGGTGAATTTGCGACAATTAACTAATTTCCATTCATTCAACAAACATTGGCTTAGTGCCTACTTGTGTGCCTGATATGGTGCTTAGTGCCCCCCAAAAAGGACGCTTTTTTTCCCCCTTTGGCTCCTGGCTCAGCAGGAGGCACTGCTTAAATATTCAGAGTGCTTAAGGGATGAGTTAATGTCAGTCCCTCCCCATCTGGAGAGACTGACCTTTAAAGTAAAGCTTGAAATTGCTGCAGGCTACCCTAGCACCCTCAGGGGGCGGAAACTGATTCTCATGCTCCACACCACCAGCCCAGGGTTTGTAAGTGCCAAATATTACAAAGTAAGGAATGACTGCTGCCTTTGAAGGCTGAAGGTACCAGAGGTAGAGTTCTGAGCCCCCAAAGAAACGTGGTGATGAAATTAGCTTCTAGAGCAGTTGTTGCTTAGCCATTTGCACTCATTGTGCTGGCGAAAGCTATGGTTTTCTCACCTCAGGAAAATGCCATCCATCACACACATACTTACAAATGATTTCAGGAGGTTCTGTGTTAGAAATCTCATCTTGGAAGTGGAAGTATTTCCGCAAAAGTATTTGGCACCTGAGAGCAGCCTCAAGTGGCAGTGCCCAATACCCAAGCCACAAGGTATCTATCCATCATGCCGCCTTTGCCAATTTGGCCCTGCAACTCTGCACAGAAGTCTTAACCCAGAGCTCAGGACACAAAATGCTGAACCTCAAAGGATTGGACTGGATCCCAGTACAGGCTGTCTGCTTCTAGGCTCCAGGACACACCGAAACCCAGATCCACCATGCTGAGCCCTATCGCTTGCTTGGATCTCCTTTCCCACCTCTGCACCTGACCGGGACCTGCAATCTACCCAGCTGTTCTTCCATTCCAGGTTCCCCAGTGGCCCTGCCAGTCTGCCCTGCAGAGAGCAAGTTTCAGACACCCAGTTCCTCAGCCCCCAGCTTCTATTTCCGCCTGGCAGTAGTGCCCCACGAGTTAAGGAGGAGGGAAATTGAATAAGGGCATCTTGGAACTTAGGTGTCCCCAGCAAGGAGGCCACCGTTGTGGTGCGAGGCAGGTGTGTCCTAGGAAATGTTGAGGCTTCTGGAGACTGAGGACTGGGGTGCAGACCCGTGAGTCGGGCCACTAATGCTGCCCACGGGGCTAGTTTCTCTGTGCCTGGGAGAACCACCACGCTGGGGTCCTTGCCTGCCTGCCACAGCCCTTCTGCTCGCAGTGCTGGGAGCCTCTGTGGTGCGCTGTGCGCTCAGACCCCGAGATCCTGGGGAGAGTGAGAAGCTGCTTTCTCCTGCGGGCAGCAAGTCAGGACGTGGGACCTTCCAGGCGGGCTTGGAGCGGAAAGCTCGGGCTGAGGAGCCCTGAAATCAGTCGTGAGAGGGTCGAGGTGCCGCACAATTGGGTGTTATGGAGCACGCTTATTCTTGAGAGGGAGGACAGGTGTGATGTGAACAGGTTACCGTCCTGCGGGTTTGTGGATGTGACTAAATGAAAGACTTGGAGGCACACTGGCAGTGCGAGTCAGAGTGAACCGGGACTGATGTCCTTGCGCGCCAAAGTCGTTTTGTGAGGGCCTGCGCTTTGGAGATGGGACACATGTTTGGAGACAGCACTGAGTTTGTATATGTGGAAGAGTAAGACTGGGAGTGACTGGGAGTTTTCGTCTCTGTTGGGACTTTTCAGCTCCGTCAATCCTGCCCTGCTCTCTAGTGGAGAACTGACGTGCGGAAATGCGGGTGCAGAAGCGCGTGCCACCTAGGACCCCTTGGCAAACAGCTGCCGGACGCAGTGATAGCTGGGCACGTGGCTCCAGCGGGCAGCCGAGGGAGGTGATGGTTGGAGGAGTAGGAAGGGAGAGGGCTAGGGGCTGCTCGGAGGCTGGGGAAGCATCTTTGCCTTGCCCCTTCCCGCTGTGGCTCTGCAGGTCGTTGACCCTTTCTACCCACGTAATGGACCACCCAGCGCGAGTCCAGGCAGCCACACAAGGTGGGGAATCCTACAGTATGAATCGCGATCTTAAGGAGTCCCCTATATGGTCCAGGAAGCTCTTCCACAGCCCGACCTCGCTGGGGGGAAAGACACAAGGCTACTAAGGACACTATTCTTTTAAGATGGGATTATGGTTCCCATTTTAAAGATAAACATAGTTGACCATTGAACAACATGGGGGTTAGAGGCGCAACTCGGGTGAAGTAAAAAATCCGCGTATAACTACAGTCAGCTCTGCGCATACTCGAATTCCCAACCGAAGAGTTGCCCCTTGAACAATACGGGTTTGAACTGCGAGGGTCGGTGGACCGCGGTCAATTATACCGCTCCGGTCAGCCGAACTTTGCAGGATCAATATAAAAAAAATCCAAGTACAATTGGACCTGCGCAGTTCAAACCCATGTTACCAAGGGTCAACTTTCCATCGGGGCGCTGAGAAGTTACTTGCCCCATAATCCTACCACCATTAATTGGCGCGGCTGGAAACTGAGTTCAGTCTGACAAAGTTCTTGCTCCCACTTCCATCTCTTGTTCCCACAAGCCCCACTACTCTGTGGGTGATTCCAGATGCCCGAATTAAATACCCTGCTGGGACCTAGAACCAACCTTGTTATGCATTAACCCTCTCAGTCTCACCTGGACAGGGACCTACGGGCAGACTTGGCAGTCAGGGGTGCCTGCAATCCTGGACCCTGCCCTACAAGACCCCACAGCTGGGGATGGACTGGGACACACGTTCAAAACCGGCGGAACTAAGCAGGTGAAATTTACTATGACGATAAACTTATCAAAATCCAGATCATTTTAAGAGTGTTTCTCATCAGTCCCCCCCACCCCCTCTGCCCCGCCCCCCCCACAGTTCCACCAACGCCCTCAATGCAGATACACGTGTATGGTCCGGCTGGATCATCCAGTCCAGCAAGTGGGTGATACAATCTGTCCCAGGCACCGGAACCTTCCCGTTATTGGTTACCTGGAGCTTCTGCATCACCTCAGACCAGAGCTACCTGAATAAGAGCAGACGCTGATACTGGAAAGCATCAGAGCCACTGCCCAGCTGGAGTATCCTTGCTGCTGTCGCAGCACCATCACCCACAACGCCACCAACTTCACCTCAATTGCCATCACCACCACCTCGACTCCAAGCCACCGCTGCTAGGTGAGACCTGAGACTCCTGCGTAGACATGTCAATCAGTCTCTCCCTCTCCTCTCCTACCTCTCTTTCCACTACTTGATCTCTTGGTCGATTTCCCTGCCAGTCTCAGAGTCTCTGTCCACTTCTCTCTGGGTCTCTTCATCACACAATCTCTGTTTGGTCCGCGATTCATCCCAGACTCCCAGCCCAGGTAACGCTGGCCAGTCTCCGTTCGGGGACTCCCGGCTGCACTCTTCCCGCGCAGAGCCGGGCTCGTCTCCCTGCCTCTCACTGCACGCGTTGCTTACACCGCTCTCTGATGCTTGGAGTTCCCCAGGACCGCGCGCAGAGCAGGACGCAGAAGTAACTTTTTGCAGACTGTGCTCACGGACTAGGTCTCGTGCCTCGTGGTCCTCGCGAAATTGGTGCAGAACTTGTCCCAGCACAAGTAGGTGGCAAATAGGTGCTAAGACTTGGGCAGGCAGCCATTAAAGGAAAACCCCCGTTGCGGGTTCTGGGAGCTTTTCTCTCAGTTTAGGTCGTGGGTGCCAAGTTAACACTCTGCTAAGCTTGGTTCTTACAGGGCACTCTTTGCCAAAGTGCGGAGCGCTGAGCAGTAGAATTTGGTCTTCAGTTTCTCAGAGATTCCAGGCGCAGAGGTATTCCCTCTCTACCTACATTCCCCGACATATACCTGTAGGTGTGAGCAAAAGCTCTGGGTTGCTTTATTGGGGCAGCTGTGGTGACAGGGCATTCGGTGACTGTCCTCAGTGGAGACGTGGACAACAGGTGTGTGAGAGGCAGCGGGGTGGGTTGGCAGGGAGGGCGGCTGTGGACTGAGACCTCATCACCCAGGTGTCCTGCTACAGTCGCCCCTGCACTTTTGCTAAACCATGCATACTGCAGGCTCCCTGGATCTTCCAGCGTGCCACTTCGATGCCATGGAAAAAACAAAACACAAAACAGTGAGGGGAAATGAAAGGAACAGCCTGAAGCCACGGAGCCAGGGAGTTACCTGCAGAAGGCAGACCAGACTCCAGGTGTGTGGGCTCATAGAACTCTGAGCTGGGGTGATGGTAACGTGATTCTTCCCTTGCAGACGCATCATGCGCTTCTGGAAGCTCTCCCCCTTCCTGGCTCTTGGCTTCCTGGTCCTGTACCAGGTGCACACCTTCCAGGCAGCTCCACTCAGGTAAGAGCTCTGCCAGGCACACACAGCGCTCCTGGCATTAAACAGTCTGTGCTCTGAATGGTGCTGTGCTGCAAGTTTAACTGGCTGGGGGCAGACGGGGGAATGTATATTTTTTCTGATAGAAGGATGTGTAGTTCTCAACTGACAACAGTGAAGACATACAATATTCTTTACTGCATATTTCATATTGTTCATGAGTCTTGCACAATGTTTCTGCTTTTTACCAAACCATTCTGTCTTTAGCCATCCTTTTTGCCTAATTAACCATGACCTCAGAAATGAATTGCAGCTTAACTTGCTAATATTTTGCCAATAAATTTGTAGTTATTAAACCTGAGATGTGATCTGTTAATCTTTCTTACTCTAGTACAAATTACATTTATTAAACTGAAACCCTTCTTAGCGTAGCGCTACTTGTAAATGTTATCATTTAATCTTTAATATTGGCTGTATTTAAAACTAGGCTCACAAATTTTCTGAAACTTTAATCTTTCACAAGCCTGCATGATCTGGATGGAGCAGACCACTTCTTCACACCAGAGCCTGACTTCTGGGGAAGCACTGTTTTTGGAAAGCCACTGGCCTCATGCCCTGTCTACTGGGGGGTGAGGGGGCCACATCCTCAGGGAAAGTGTCAGAAACCAGGACACCTGGCTGCTTATCCTGGGGAGGGGGTACGCAGTAGCTCAGGGCCTCTATTGGGTTTGCTTCTCCTCCCTAGTTCTATCCCAGAGAGCCCTGAACACCATGCTTCACTCAACAAGGAAGAAGGAGACCTCCTACAGGCTGCACTGATTAAGAACTCCATGAGGAGGATGGCCGCTGAGCAGGAGCAGGAGACACAGCCCAGGTGAGGCTGCACACCTGCCCAGCACAGGGCATACCCTCCCTCCAGTCCTGCCCAAGCAGGCATATCCTGAGAGGTAGGAGAGAAACAACTGGAGAGGTGGCCAGCAGGCTGTCACTGTTCACCTCATCCTGGGGCCCAGCTGTTCTCAGGCTGCACTGAAGACAGAGGTCAGGTGGAGACACTATGGTTAGATCACATGTAAAAACATCCATTTCTGAAAGCTGTTGGGGAAGGTGTGGAATCACTCACTCTGGAAATTGGTCTGGCGGCACTGAGAGGTCCTCCCAGCCTTGGAGGAGTTAGAGGATTGGTAAGTGTGAAGCCAGATGATGGACCCCATAGAGCTCAGGAGATTTTAGAAACTTGACTCCACCTTGTTAACCTGCCCATGACATTTTTTCACACCTTCAGGGAGTCTTCGCTGTACATTTGCCAGGGGAAGCCCAAGGCCTTGCAGAGGGTGGGCTCAGGTAGAACAGTGCCTGAGGTAGGTCTGGGCCTTTAGCTGTGTAGGATCTGTGGAGACGTGCATGTTGTCACAAGCTGGGGAGAGCACCCTTCGTTTGTCCACCTCCCGTGCACCCTGAGCTTGGAGCACACACCAGCCCCTGCTCTGGCCCTGGCGCTGCCCGGGCAGAGTCACGGGTCATACCTGCATCTGCCCCGACAGCCTCTCTGCCTAGCATGAAGGACTGAGCAGCATGACGAAGGTCAGGAAAGGTCACCCCTTCCCCACCACAGCCCTTCCCCGCTCTGCCCTGACTGAGCATGCCTCTGAGTTTAACTAACAGAAGATGTGGGAGCCACCTTCCTGCCTGCCCCTCCTGCCCTGGCTCTAACGGACTCCTCACTGGTCTAACTTTCTGTGTGACAACCACAGGGGCAAACCCAGTTCATGATATCACCTGGAATGTTTTTTCCCTGCAGCCTGGACATCTCCAGAGCTAAGCAGTGCAGCAATCTGAGTACTGTGTGCTGGGCACATATACACAGGACCTCCACAGCTTTCACACATTCCCTCAGACTGCAACAGGTGTCAGAGTGCCTGGAAAGAGAAGGGTCCTGGCCAGTGGCTTGGAGACAGACCACGGCCCTCCTGGTGGCATCCCCAAGGATGCTGCCAAATGCCTCCCTCCACTTTCTAGTCTGATTTCCTTTCTTGTTTCCTTCCTATAACCTGCTGTACATGGTCCTCTCTGTTGTTTTTGGCGGCTGGTATCAGTGGCTTTTTTTGTGGCAGTGGACATGTGGAACCTCAGATGGGAGGAGAGAGAGCAGGACCTACAGACCCAAAGAGAATCTCCCAGGAAGAGATGAGAGAGGGAGAGGGTCATCCTGTGTTTGCCTGAGGATTTCAGAACAGAGCTTTGTAGTCTTTTTTCTGAATGTGCTTGTCACTGGAGAATAAAATTGTGTTTGTACAAAGCACTGAGCTGTGGTGGTTATTGCTCTGGTCCACGTCCCAGGCTTTATGGATTCAGGGATCTGTGCTGCTTAGCGGCAGCGTGAGCTCTGGGATAGCCAGACACAGAGCAAGACGGGTGGTCCCTGTGACCAACCTCAGATAGCAAGAACAGGTGCGCTAAGGAGCAGGCGAGCACCTCTGCGACTCAATGCTTAAACTCTTGGTAAGACGGGGATTTTCTGTTTTCTTATAAGGAGTACCTGCTGCCCGTGCATTGGATGTGGCTTCTAGATAGTCTCTGAGATTGGATTGGGAATGGCACCATAATTCTCTCTAATCTCATAAGCCTTGGTTGATTTTTAATGTATTTGTATAGAAAAGATGGGCTGTTATAGCTCTGTGTTCATGGCCTGTTCCCAAGCGTCACCTTGTGGTTTCTGAGAATGTCTAGTGGAGTGATTGCGGCATTTTCTGTATTGGCCCTGTGATTTTCTGCAGTGATAATTGTGTTTAGGTGAAAGACTTATGGTTAATTGGCGCTTCTTAGAAAAGAACGAGTAATTTTACCATGATGGTCCCATGAGGCAGGCTCTCCCACCTCCTGCCCCGAACCTCTCATTGACAAATCCTCTCTTTCTCCACCCTACAAATCAGCATCACTGTCCAGAAGAGAGACTGCGATTTGGGCACCTGTGTGACCAATCGGCTGGCAGATACACTGCACAAATTTGGGGGCATGTTGAAGGAAGACTTCGAGCCCACCGACGTGGGCCCTGAATCCTATGGCCGTCGCCGCAGGGACCTTCAGTCCTGAGCAATGAAAAGGCTTCAGGAAGAAGGTGACGGCCCTTGCACTATTGGATGGGAGGATGGATAACTTGGTATTGCAGGGGTGACATCCACACTCTAACCCTCCCTGTGCCCATATGGGTAGAAAATCCACAGGGGAAGGTGCTTACTCCAGTGTCTGGAGAAGGACAGAGAGTCACAATAGCTGAACCCTTAGATTTTGGGTTCATTTCTCTGTTTTCCAATATCTCCTTGTAACATTGAGATCATCTGCCAGGAAATATAAATCCTGTTTATTTAAAACACTGGTCCCTGCAGTTATAATTGTGATTATTCTAGTATTTGACTTTGAAAGGTAATGAAAATATCCTTGTGGACTATACACTACAATGTAGTGTACATCTGAAATCAGAGCATACACTCGGGGTCAAGAACTGTGTGTGCCCTCTACTACCTATAGGATCATGGGCCACATATTTTCTTTGAGCCGCAGTTTTCCCATCTGGAAATCAAGGGCTACAATAGTATCTACCTGCTACTATTAGTATAAAGAGTAAATGAGGGATAGAGGTGAATAGCCTCACAATTACTAAGTAACTAAATTCTGGCTATTTTGTTTTCTCCTAGGTCACCATGAAGCTGAACTCTACATCTTCCATTCATAGTAAAAGCACCTTGTAGGAAAGCATGGACGACACACATATATGCATGCTCCTTCATGTCGAAATCATTCTTTCATGTTTAAAACAAATTAAAGCTGCATGAATAATAAAGCAATTGCAATGACCTTGTGTGCATCTTTGTTATATTTTATTCTATACTCAATAAATATGACAGCATATCTCACCGACTTATCTGGCAGCGAATTTGGGCCCCATCAGCCAACCTGTTGATGTTGGTAATTTTGCTAAACCTCGGGGAGACACGAAATTGCTGCCTCCTGGGTGCCTGGGGGACACATGTTAGTGCTGTGCCTCAATGGATGTTTTCTTTAAAGAAATTTTATCATTTATGAATTTCACCAAGATAAAAAAAATTAATTCAATACACTTAAAAGGAGTCCCTGCTGCTATTCATACTGTTTCCCTCAGCAGAGCCTCAGGGACCTGTGAACACTTTGTTGACCAGCTGACTCATGAGGCAAAGGCAACATGCTGGGGGTGGGTCCTCAGTGTCCTGTACCCCCAGTTCCTCGTGAAACATTCCTAATGGAATTAGAACCCTGTGCATCTCCTTTTAATTTGTAATGAAAGCAAGTTGTAGGAAAAGGAACATGGAAGATATACATATTTGTATCCTTCTTGACACTGAAAACTATTTTCTTTGTTTGAAAGAAACTAAAGCTAAATGCAGAATTAAATCATTGTAGTTACCTAATGTGCATTTAAAAAATATTTGATACCATATTCAGTAAATATGACAGCATGTCTCATTGGCTTATCTGGTAGCAAATCTGGGCCCTGTCAGCCCATCAGCCAACTGTTGAATTTAGAGATTCTGTTAAACTTCAAGATGGTAGAAAATGACTGCCTGATGGGTGTCGGGGGCACATGATAAAGCGGTGCCTCCACAGAACGTTCCATTAAAAAAATGTTAACGTTGTCATTTGTGAACCTCATCAACCTCAAACATGTGTTCTACATACACTTCAATGGAGTCCTCACTGCTATTTATATTGTTTTTCTGAGAAGTGTCTAAGGATTCTTAAGTAACTTATTTAATTCATCATGAACACATGTGCACCCAACAATACGACCTCAAAGTATGTAAGACAACAACTACAGGGAGAAATACATATATCAGAATTGTTTTTAGAGAATGAATGCACCCTTCTCAATAAGCCGTGGGCTTCTGGTGATGGGTTTCTGGTCTCACTTTTGCCAACGTGTGTTTCCATGTTGGCTCAGCTCATATACCCACTGATGATACGGTGAATTTCAGAATCTATACCATAGTTACACCCACAAAAGGGTGATACACTTTATTTCTGACCAGATTATGTTTACTTGGCCAATGCCATTTAGTAAATAAGCTGAGACATCCCAGATGGACTTGAAACTCCTGATCACGTGTTGATCACCTTCTGGCCTTTCTTTTCTGTTGATATGTTTATGCACCAATAACACCGTCGAATTACTGTTAGGGCAAAGCCACCATCATACTTCTCTTTTTGAAAATGCTCTTGACAATTTTCACACTTTTATTCTTCCAGAAAGAAGTTAGGATAAGTGTCAATTTTTTAAAAATCCTGTTGGATTTTTATTTGCATTGGGGTTTTCAGATAGACAACTGTATCTTATTTCAAATTTTCTGTTCTTATTACATAAAGTACAACCTCTTCTATATTCCAGAATATATATATGGAAGAATAATCTTTCTTCTTATTGTGTACTAATAGATTTGTAAAAATCATAAATGAATATTAAGTTATATCAAAATATCTTTTGTTATCTAACAATTATCTTACGACCTTTCTCCTTTAACTTATTAATGTAATATATTCAAAAATAAAAACTAGTATTAAAAGATAATATTTTGAGTGCTTACTACATGCTAAAAACTTTAGTAAGTGCATTATAGATATTAAGTCTTTTAATGTTTACAACTGGATAAGTTTAATACTATCGAAAGCCACATTTTATAGATGAGGAAACTGACACCAAGAGATTAAATAGGTTGAACAAAGCATACACCTATTAGATGTAAATCACCTATTACCCAAGATGTAAACCTGATCCTAGGCGATCTGACTCTGGAGTCTGATTTCTTAAATCACTACACTGCTTCTTGATAAACTGTTTGGTTAGAGGCTATGTATTAAAATATACATCCAATTTCAATTTGCTTGTGATTTCTTTAGGATTTTCTACAATCTTTGCTGAGTTTAGTACTGGATTTATGCCAATGTTATCAAATTAGTTGGCAAACTTTTGAACTTTTTCTAGGTTTTAATCAGTGTAAATAGCATGGAAACTATCTGTGCCTTAAGCTTGATGTAATTCACCTGTAAAACTTTCTCACAAAGTTCCTTTTATAACATAGTTCTTAACAAGATTTTCAATTTCTGCCATGGTTATTCTACTCTATTGTGATTGTATTTTATTCCATCTATTTTTGACTTAAATATATATTTCTAAAACTTTTTAATTTTAAAGATTTTTGTATGCACTAGCATCATTACAAATTTTTATTATAATTTTAAATCTTCATGTTTGAGTTGACATCCTCTTTTCATTCTAAATGTGGTGTGTCTGTATTCTACCTTTCCTCATTCAAATTAACAGCAATTTCTATTTTGTTGGACTTTTCAAAGCACTAGCTTTAATTTTTATTTTTCAAGTATACTATCTCATTTGTAATTCACTAATTTCTTCCCTGCCCATTTAATTCCCTTCTTCCAGATGACTGTTGAAAAGTTAGTTTAGCTGGCTTCTTTCTAGATTTCTGAGTTGAATTACTGAATTAAATTGCTGATATACTCTTTTTGCTGATTACTTGCGTTTAACCGCTTCTCCCCACCTTCACTGTAATTCCATTCTGATCGAAGTCTCCATCATGTTTTACCTGAACTATTACTGTGTTTCCCCAAAAATAAGACCTAGCTGGACCATCAGCAATAATGTGTCTTTTGGAGCAAAAAATAATATAAGACCCGGTCTATAATATAATATAATATAATATAATATAATATAATATAATATAATATAATATAATATAATATCAGGTCTAATAGAATATAATAGCAGGTATAATATAATATAATATAATATAATATAATATAATATAATATAATATAATATAATATAATAGCAGGTCTAATATAATATAATACTATAATATAATATAATATAATACCAGGTCTTATATTAATTTTTGCTCCAAAAGATGCATTAAAGCTGATGGTCTGGCGAGGTCTTATTTTTGGGGAAACATGGTACAATAACCCCCCAACTGATCTTCCTGTTTCTATCCTTTTCACTATACATACACACCTCAGAGATACTGCAGTTTCGGTTTCAGAACACTGTAATAAAGCGAGTCTTACAATAAAGCAAATCATAATCTTGCTGGGGCAGGGCCTTGCCTTCAATTTTCATAAAAAAATGCAACATCTATAAAGTACAATGAAGTGAAGCACAATAAAATGAGAAATGCCTAAGGGACAAATAGTGGGGAATTGAGTTGTCTGGCTTGGGACAGGAGCTAGAGAGGCAACTTTCTCCTGGACAGGGGAGCTAGTGGCAGCCATTGTTTCTTTGCTGAGCCCTCCCTCTTCCCAGCATGTGGATGCAGGCAGCCACCATATCTGAGTCTCGGCCTTTTGTTTGCCATGCCCTGGCAATTCTAGACCTGGCCCTACCCAACTTTCAGGCATACTCAGTCCACTTCCAGTGGCTTTTTCCTGCAGACCACCTGCCTTGGCTCAAGCTGCAGACTTTCCTAGGGTCTCTCAAAGGTTCACAGAACCCAGACAAGCAGCATCTGGCTTGAGCATGTCCTGTACCTTGGGCTGAGCAGCCCTAAGCACGACACTAGTGGCAGCCAGCCTTGGTTTGCAGTTTGGCCTCTCAAGGTGCTTCCAAGCACAGCATGGGTGGCGGCCATCTGTGGATTTCTTTCTGGCTCCCACTGGGTGGCCCTGAGTGAAGCACAGGCTGTGGCTAACGTAGACCTACAGTGGATCCCCTCCAAGGTGGTCCTGGGGCTGGAGCTCTCAGTGGCCAGCTTCAAAATGAGTTGGAACATCACCCAGCTGCCTCCAAGGGGCAGATTGGGCAGACACCAGAGTACTGCTGAGGCAGCTCCTGCTCTGCAGGATCAGCCCCTGCACAACAACTCTTCCACTGAAGTCAAGGCCAGTCCTCACAACCAGTGAGCCCAAGGGTCAGTCCCTCCCATTGATGTGCAATTATCAATCAATAATTGCACTACTATCAACCAATAATTGCTCAACTACAAGAGGAGGGCACACACAACCCACACAAGGGACACACCTGGAGCATGTGACTCAGGTGACCAGAAAGATTGTGCCACTGAATCCCACAGCACACCTACTACATAAGGCCATTCTACTAAGACCGGAAGACATAGCAATCCTACCTAGAAACAAACACAGGGAGGCCACCAAAGTGGGGAGACAAAGCAACATGTCCCAAATAAAAGAACAGAGCAAAGCTCCAGAAAAAGAACTAAGCGAAATGGAGATAAGCAACCTATCAGACGCAGAGTCCAAACACTGGTTACAAGAATTCTCAATGATCTCAGGGAGAACTTCAACAGAGAGAGAGTAAGCATAAAAATGGAGATGAAAATCATAAAAAAGATCCAGTCAGAAATAAAGGATACAATAACAGAAATGAAGAATATATTATAGGAAATCAACAGTAGATTAGATGAAGCAGAGGATCCAACCAGCGATGTAGAAGATAACGTAGCAAAAAACACCCATCCTCACTGTTGGTGGGAATGCAGACTGGTGCAGCCATTATGGAAGGCAGTGTGGAGTTCCTCAAAAAATTACGAATAGAATTACCATATGACCCAGCAATCCATCTCCTGGGTATCCACCCAAAAAATCTGAAAACATTTATACATAAAGACACGTGTGCTCCAATGTTCATTGAAGCTTTGTTTACGGAGGCCAAGACATGGAAACAACCAAAATGTCCTTTAATAGATGAATGGATAAAGATGTTGTGGTATATATACACAATGGAATACTATTCGGAGGTAAGAAAAGATGATATAGGAACATTTGTGACAACATGGATGGATCTTGAGAGTATGATGCTAAGCGAAATAAGTCAGACAGAAAAAGCGGAAAAGCATATGATTTCACTGATATGTGGTATATAAACCAAACAACAAAAGAACAAGACAAACAAATGAGAAACAAAAACTCATAGACACAGACAATAGTTTAGTGGTTACCAGAGGGTAAGGGGGATGGGGGGTGGGAGATAAGGGTAAGGGGGATCAAATATATGGTGATGGAAGGAGAACTGACTCTGGGTAGTGAACACACAATGGGATTTATAGATGATGTAATACAGAATTGTATACCTGAAATCTATGTAATTTTACTAACAATTGTCACCCCAATAAATTTAAACAAACAGACAAACAAAAAAACCCACACCCATCCAGAAAAGCAAAAAGAAAAAGGAATCCAAAATTTGAGGAGAGCTTAAGGGACCTCTGGGATAATATCAAGTGTACCAACATTCGCATTATAGGAGTACCAGAAGGAGAAGAGAGAGAGCAAGAAATTGAAAACCTAGTTGAAGACATAATGACAGAAAACTTCCCTAACCTGGCAAAGGAAATGGACATATAAGCCCAGGAAGCACAGAGAGTCCCAAACAAGATAAGTCCAAAGAGGCCAACACCCAGGCACATCATAATTAAAATGCCAAAGGTTAAAGACAAAGAGAGAATATTAAAAGCAGCAAGAGAAAAGCAGTTAGTTACCTACATGGGAGCCCCCATAAGACTGGCAGCTGATTTCTCAACAGAAACTTTGCAGGCAAGAAGGGATTGGCAGGAAATAGTCCTAGTGATGAAAAACAATGACATACAACCAAGATTACTCTACCCAGCAAGGCTGTCATTTAGAATTGAAGGATATATATAAGGAGCTTCCCAGACAAGAAAAAGCTGAAGGAGTTCATCACCACCAAACCAGTATTACAAGGACTCTTAGAGGGACTTCTTTAAGATGGGAGGGGGGTTAAGGATGGGTGAAAGGGGAAGGGATTAAGAAGTACAAATTGGTTGTTATATAGTATTCAAAGGGATATAAGGTATAGCATAAGGAATATAGTCAATAATATTGTAATAACTAGGTACGGTGCCAGATCTATCAGGATGGTAGGTGGGAATGGGGTTGGGGCAGGGTGAAAAAGGTGAAGGCATTAAGAAATACAAATTGATAGTTAATACAGTATGGGGAATATGATCAACGATGTTGTAAAGATAATGTAAGATGCCAGATGTGCACTGGACTCATCAGGGGGATCACATCATAGACGGTGTAGATGCCTGACCAATGCGCTATGCACCTGAAGAGCTGAAGAAGACTCATATTGAATGTCAAGTATAACTAAATATATAGGTATATATAGTCATGGGATATGGAGTACAACATAGGGAAGCTAGTCAATGGTATTGTAACAGCTATATAAGATGTCAGAGGGGTAGTAGGTTGGGGGGTGGGTTATCACTTTATGAGGGGCTTAAATGTCTATTACATTGCTTTGTACACCTGAAACTAATAAAAAAAATTGAAAACAAAAAACTGAAAACAAGGAATGCCTATATAGACAATTCTCAAGTGAGCCTTTTAAAAAAACCTAAGTTGTCAATTTGGGGAATGTAATCAATAATGTAAAGATTTTCTAGGGTATCCAATGGACACTTGTCTCGTTAGGGAGACCACCTCAGGGATGATGTAGATGCCTGATCACTGTGCTGTACACCTGAAGCTGAACAATAATGAATGTCAACTACAATTTTATATGTGTGTGTGTGTGTGTGTGTGTGTGTACATAGTTACAAGAAGCGGAGTACAGCATTAGGAATATTAGTGGAAATGTAATGGCTGTGTGCGATGTCAGAGGGGTAGTGGACGGGGAGAGGGGGGTTGTCACTGTTTGAGGGATATAAATGATAAATGTCTAACTATTACATTGCTTTGTGCACCTGAAACTAATAAAAAAAGTTAAGAAAAATAAAAAATAAAAATAAAAAATGAAAAAACCTAAGTCATTTTGTTTCTCTCCTCTGCTCAATACCTTCTGCAGGCTCCTCAACTCACTGAGAGTAAAAGTCAAAGCCCTTGTGGTTGTCTAAGAAGAACTACGGGATCAGACCACATATCATTTCTCTGACATCCTTCCTGCCAACTAACCCCACTGCTTGCTCCACAACCAGCTTCGTCAGAGCCTTTGCACTTATTTTTACCATCTAGAATGCTATCCCCTAAAATGCAATGTCCCTTCCTTCTTTCAGAACTTTGCTGAAATGTCACCTTCTCAGAGAAGTCTTCCCTTACCACTATATACAAAATAGCATTCCTCTCTAGTCACATTATTCAGCTTTATTTTATCCAAAGAACTTATCACTATCTGAAATATTATATTGTTATTTGTTTTCCTTTTTTTCTGTCCTTCCATTAGTATGTAACTCTATGAAGGAAGTTACATGTATCTTTGGCTGTACGTGTATCTCAAAAGCCTAGAAAAATTCCTTGGACATGATAGGACCTCAATAAATACTTTTTGAGTTGTAAACAAATTATAAAACTTTGTAAGGCTTTGATTTTGATCTCTAAGTTTATCTTTAATGATGCGCCATGTTATAAGATGTAAAGATCTCATTCCTTAAGTAGTCTATAATTTTTGTTTTCTAGGTTTAAAATGGCTTTTAAAATTATACTTCAGTTATTCAGTTCCAGATTTTTTGCACTGAGGTTTGATAAAATGATCTCTATAGTTTTTTTTTACTTGGGAAAATTGAGATTTTTCTATGAGGCTCTTTTATGTGATCCTTTCCCACAAATATTTTAAAGATATCAGAAAAAATATTTCCCTGAGGTAAAAATACTTATATTTCTACCTTCATATATATCTATGAATATGGAAATAAAGTGATTGATTATATTATTCATATATGTTATTTTTGCCTTGTAGTTGATCTTGCAAAGACTAAGAGAGGGCAATACATTTTCCAAACATTGTTTTCTTTCTGTGAACTACCCCTTGCATTCTAAAACTTTTTAGTTTAAATATTTTAAATGGTTTCTTAACTTTATAAACAACTTTAATAAGGTATGCGTGTAATATAAAATTACATACTTTAAACTATATTTCAATGAGTTTTATCAAGAATATAATCCATGTCATAATTATCACAGAAAAAGATTCAAGATATTTCCATCCTCTCAGAATGTTCCTCACATCATTTTGAAGTCAATATCCTCCAAACTCCTGCCACATATAAACACTGATGTGATTTCTATCACTGTAGATTCATTTTTCCACGGGTAGATGATACGTACTCTCTTGTAACTAGTTTCTTTCACTCAGCATAATGTTTAGATTTATTTATATTGTTGCATAGATCACTACATAATTATTGGGGGGGTTAATTGGGTATTAATTCCAAAGGATTGGGGTGAAAAGTAGCATTCCATTGTATACTAAAATTTGTTGGATGGCCACATGTATCGTTTCTAGTTTTGGTTGTTATAGGTGATACTCTTATGAGCATTCATGCACAAGTGTTCCTAGAAGAGTTGAAGTCATTTCTCTTGGATAAATAACTAGAAATTGTATGATAAATATCTGTGTAACTGAATTATTTTGCCAGCTTGCAAACGGCTGTGCCATTTTACACTCCCAGCAGAAATGTATAATCATTCACCTTGCTCCACACATCCTTGACAAGCCATTTAAATTTTAGTCATTCTTAAGATACTGTACCAGTACCTTATTATAGATTTTAATTTTTATTTCCCTAATGACTAGTGATAATTGAGTACTTTCTCACGTGCTTATTGGCCATTTCTTCATCTTCTTTTGTGACATTCCTGTTCCACTATTTTGTCCATTTTTAAATGGGTACATTATTTTATTATTATTGAGTTGTAAGAGATCTTACTGTATTCTAGATACGAGTCTTGCTTGCTTTTGGGGTACTATTTCACTCACCTGTTCACAATTCTTTCCCTCTTGAATCACTTCTTCTGTGGGAAGCCAGATACCATGACACGAGGCTGCTCAAGCAGGCTATGGAGTAGTCCACGCGTCAAGGAATGGAAGTCTTTGGCCAATAACCAGTGAAGACGGAGGCCTGTCAACAACCAAATGCATAAACTTAGAAATGGATTCTCCAGCCACAATTGAGCCTGGATATGACTCTAGACCCAGTGGAGAGCTGGACTACAACCTCAAGAGAGACTCTGAACAAAAACCACCCAGCTATGCCTCTCCCAGACTGTGGACCATCAGAAATTGTGTGAGATTATAAATACATGTTCTTCTAAGGTGTTGATTTTTTAGATAATTTGTTACACAGCAATAAGTAATTAATATCCATTTAAACTATGATAACATTATTTAATCCCAATTTCAGGAAAGTATATTCATTAGAGTTGGCTGGAGGTGCAGACGTGAGTTCAAGTTGGAAGCCACAGTTCCCAGATAGGACGCACTGTCAGATCTCTTTCCTGGATCCCAAGCCCCGATCAGATCAGGTACAGTGCTGTAAACTGTTTCCCCTCCAAACAAAATTAAGTCCTTCTGTTATTCTTCATTGTTGAGTCCTTTCTACCAGCAGCCTCTTTCCATTGCTCCATCTGTGGACCTGTGAAACTAAAGAGACAGCCCCCAACACATCTGACACATAATGAAGAGTCACGGACAAACATAGGATAACTGCTATACACACTTTGGTTCAAAAGGGGCAAGAAATGGAAGGTTAAAAGGAGTAATTGGTCCATGGTAATTCTAAATTCCACTGGGAAAATGTCTCTTGGTTAAGTTTCAAAGCCTGAGAACAATCTTCCCTGGTTCTCAGCTCTGGCCTCTGAACCATTCCTCCTTTTTCATGAAAGACAACACATGTTTGCAACTGTGTGGTTTTATCAGCCTGCTTCTAACCAGTAGAGTTTATAAGTTTAGTAGCCTTATTTAATTTTAATGTTCTTTTCTTGTACCTTTTAGACCAAGTTGGCAGTGTTTCTGCTGAAACTTTTTTTTCAAGAACCTTGTGGGTCTTCCACGGACTTCACAGGGATTTGCTCCATTGGACAAAAGATACACCCACAAATCTTTTCAAAATAATCCCTTCTCTATCCTTGGCTCTTGCTAAAGTAGCTGAGTGACGATGTTCTTTGGTCTCCTGGAGACCCTCTGACTTGATTGAAAGGATCTGTGAGGCACATTTTGATTCTTTGGTAAGGATCCTTAGTGTGACCGAATGCTCTCATCTTTTGATCTTTTTTAGGTTTTAACAAAATGCTGTGTAGTAATGACCTCAGCCTTTTCTCTACAGCTGTTGTCCTAAGAGTGAATCTCCTAATTTTAGCATATTGTGCCATTTGGAGAGTCGGGCGGGAGACCCTGCTCGCTGCGCCATTTGTCGTGCGCGGAGGCCTTCTCGCCATGCCATCTTTCAGGCGGGGCGGCCTGCGGGGTCTCTGCTCCTGCTCCCCACACAAGAATGCAGGATATGGTGAGGCCGAAAAGGAACACCCACGGAGCCATAGGTAGGGGAGTCATACCACTATGGTCTCACTGGAGGCTGGGTTCACCGGACGCGTGACCTGCCGTCCCCTTTCCGCCAACCAACCGACCGACGACTCTCCTCCACTCTCTCGACTCTGTTCCTCTCTCTCGGCTCTCCTCTTCCGCTCTCTTCGGCTCTGCTCGGCTCTGCTCTGCTCCTCGGCAATCCTTCGTAGCCGCAGCAGTTATACCAGCGGCCAATCGGCTAACCGGCCACAGCCGATGGCCAATCAGCCACAGCCGACGGCCACTCACCACCCGAGCCAGCACCCCCTCACGTGAGGCCGAGAGCCAGTAAACTACTTTCTGGGGCTCTGTCCCCACATGGAGACACTGACATGTTTTCAAAATCAGTTTCAAGAATTCTTCCCCCAGTTCTCTCTTTTTGCATTTTACTATAAACAAGAAAAAAACCAGGTGGCACTTTCAACACTTTGCTTGAATATCACATATATATATATATAATATATAATATATAATATATAATATATACTATATATTTTTATATATGTGTATATATTATTTTACCATGTATAATGAACACATTTTTGCCCAAATTTGTGAGGAAAAAATAAAGATGTGCATTATACATGGGTAGTACTAATTCTGTGTCTATATGAATTCTTTTACTAATGCTTATGAGTTAAAAGTGTAACTCTAGAAATCAGTAACAATATCCGTATGCAAAATAATACCTTGGAATATGATAATCAGTTTTGTTGAACTTAGGGTGAACTTGCAACGAAGAGTTCTTAGCCTTCTATGATGCATAAGTATTGTAAATTTGTTACCAGTACATAGAATTTCTTGTACCTTGTATCTGTTCTTGTGGTTTGTAATTATTTGTTACATAAAATTTATTGTACCATAATATGTTAAAAAATAAATGCTAAAATTCCTTTATAATACCAAAAAAAGTACCTAAATGTAAACAAATAAAAATTTGAATTAAAAAAATTAAAACGAAAGATTTTTTTTTTCCTGAAAGTTTGGGCCAAAAATGTGGGTGTGCACTATACATGACAAAATATGAGATATATATATTCATTGCTTACAATTTCTCCTTTTAACATACCTGTAGGAGACAATTTTCCTAAGTTTCTGTCATTACATAATGAGGATTTTCCTTTCTCAAATTCCAGTAACATATTCCTCATTTTCTTCTGAGTCCTCATGAGCAGTGTCCTTAAAAATCCAGATTTCTACTAAAGTCTATTCAAGGCAATTTGAACTTTCTCTTGCATGCTTTTCAAAACTCTTTCAGCCACTGCATATTCTCTGTTTCCATAACTGCTCTCACATCCTTATATACTTAGTACAGCAGGATCCCACTTCCAGGTACTAAAATCTGTGTTAGTTATCTACTGCTGCATAACAAATTAGCACAAATTTAGCCGTTTAAAAAAGCATACATTCCCATAACCCTTGCCTTAGTTCCAGCCCTATTCACTTCACATCTGGCTTATTGCAATAACCTCTTTCTGCCTTCTTGCTGTGGTCTGGCTTTATCTCACTCAATCTACCTCTTCATTTAAATGAGATGGATATAAGTCTGTTGCTCTTCTACTCAAAGAACTTCTTGAATTCCTATTGTCTATTGCCTTTGACATAACATAAAAGATTCTTCACAATATGTCCCAACCTATGTTTTTAACTTCTCTTCATCCATTTGTCTAATACAACAACAAAGATACTGGTCATGGCCCTATGTATTTATTTGTGTTATCGCCTCTACCTGCACTGCCCACCCACCTGTCTTCTCCTCCCCCATTATGCTCAGCAAAATCTTTTCTGTCCTTCCTTGCCCAGTGTATATGGTGCCCCTTCTGTGATTGTTTCAATGACACTCTTACCCTTCACCCAGCTAGGCAGAATTTCCTTCCTTTGTACTCGACCTCACGTCTCAAAGTATGATCCATGCACCAGCAGCGTTAGCATCCCCACGGGACTTAGGTTAAAATACAGATTCAAATTCAATAGGTCTGGACTGGGGTCAGAGATCATTCAATTCTTACCAATGCCCCCAATGATATCAATGCCACTGATTTGAAGACTATACTTTGAGCAGCAAGGTTTATAGCATTTTGATTATAGCTCTGAATACACGATAGCATAGTTGGTTAACATGTCTGTCTCTTTTCTTATATTCTAAGTATCTTAAAGGCAGGGGTTATCTTGTTCTCCTTTATAATCTCCAGAGTGCCTCACACAGCACTCAGTACTTGGAGGATGCTAATAACTTAATACTTCTGTGTTTTACACAAAACAGTGATGCGCAGATCCTTTATACAAGCTGTTAAAGTGCACCTGTTGGAGACTGCACAGTGAGGAGAACTTAAGGAATTATGCATTGAGTTTGGAAGGAGAAGAGGTTTGGGACGAAATAGCATCAGGGATAAGATAAGGAGTCTAAGGTCAATTACCTAGATAAAGATTCAGAACAGAGTCTAGATCAAGAAGCACGTTTTTGTTTTTTTCGTATCCAACTATTTTAACCCTTCTTTTTACACCAAAGAAAAAGACTCAGATTGGTAATAACTAATCTTTAATATCTAACACTAGCAATTGTCTCAATTTTCCCCCAATTGTCTCATTGTGGTAAAACACATAAAATTTACCATTTTACCCATTTCTAAGGGTACAGTTAGTGGTACATTCATAATGTTATACAACGTTCACCACTATCCATCTTCACAACTCTTTTCATCTTGCAAACTGAAACCCTGTACCACTTAAAACACTAACTCTCCTTTCCACCCCCTACTCTCACCCCTGGTAACCACTTGAGGACTGGCTGTCTTCCTTTCAAAAATTATAAAGGAGAATTGAATTCACAGACTTCATAAAAGTAGGTGTCACTTGAAGTGATTGTCAGTTCTCATAAGCAATTTTCAAGTCCAGGGTTTTTCTGCGAGCACACATCTCCAAATGATAAAGTAAGATAGTGGAAAAATATTAGGTTGGTGCAAAGGTAATTTCTGTTTAAAAGGTTAAAAATAATGGCAAAAATCGCAATGACTTTTGCACCAACCTAATAAGATTCTATTTACAACTACGTCCAATAAACAAACTTCCACAACCTTCGAGAAGTACAGGAGCGAACAATAGAGGAGAACAGAGAACAACAGAGTACAAGAAATAATAGTCTCCTCTCACTTCCAAAAAAGGTATAGTTATTTTAACAACTCATATAACTTTGAGACTTCGTCAAAATAGGGAAACACCTCTAAGGTAGTGGGAGACTTTTAGGGGGTGTTTTGCAACTAAGATAAAGATCAAATGCTACTGTAGCTTAAAGAGTTAATATGTTTGGTGGTTTTCAACTTAAGGCAAAATCAGGCAAACTATGTCTACTCTCTTTTTCCTTTGTTCATTACACCTAATAATACAGTTTAGCCTGGTTTGATTTTGCCACCTCCAATAAAGAGCCCTCTTTGTAAAGAACCATGGTGGCCTCAGATAGTTATACCAGCAATAAAACTGGTTATTAATGTCAAATTCTTATCCATTGTACAAGATCTACCTGGTCCAAGATAACAGTGTTCCAGCACATTTATAATTTAACTTGTAATCTGTTATGATAGGAGACTTAGATTATGCCTTCTTCTTGAAAAGAATGTTCAGAGTACTGAGTTATTTACAGTTCAAATATTTATATATGAAAAACTTAATTTCTTATACTGCAAGAAACCATCTCAAATAATTGGTTTAAAAATACTTTTTAATTTGTAGGCCAAATAGATCTTTAATAATTAATAACCAGGAACACTTGAATCGCACTTTACTGTTTACAGTTATTCTCCTTACGCACAGAGGAAAAATTAGGATTCAGAGAAGTAAAGGTCAAGTTTTATCTAACGAAAGAAGACTCAACTTCTAGTCTCTTGCTCTCACATCTTATGATGCCTCTAGAATGTTATGATGCTTTGTACCAACACACCAGAGATCAAATATGTTAAATGGAAATAATGGACATACACTCAATTCTTGGTGAACTGGAGGGTGAAAAATAAAATCTAAGAAACACATGTTTGCTTTACTTAAGTCAAGCTCCTGTTTGGAAATACAAACCATAAGTGAGCTGCAGAAACCTAGAATAATTCTTGTGAAAACTGGTTTAAATAGGGATGTAAGCCCCAACCTGAAATACAATTGCTAAATAGCCCTGCTGTATTTTTCCTTCAAACCACTGACCACAGTTTGTGGTTGATAATTTTCTCACTTACTAGGCTGTAACTCCCTGAAAGTGTACTGTGTCTGCCTTCTGCACTCTTCATCCCCAGCACCTGGCAAAAGCCTGGTTTGTTGTGGCACATAAATGAACGGACTCAAAACAAAACAGGTGAGCTCCGTCAGTGCCAGTGCTCTGGAAACTTCTGTCTCCTTCGAGGGCAGGACACCCTTCCAAACACAACTTGTCTTCTGGCCTTTTCCCCTGCAATTAGCAACGTTATGGCTGTCTGCAAGTCATTGGGCTTTTCTGGGTGCAGTTTCTTCCTCTGTAAAATGGGAGGACCAGAGGACCTACTGTGGGGACAGAGTCGCAGAAAGCGGTTTCCAGGTTCTCGGCCTCACGTGGAAAGGTGCTGACTCGGGTAGTAGATGGCCATCAGCTGTGGCTAGTTGGCCGTCAGCTGTTACCAGTTAGCCAATTAGCCACAGATATAACTGCAGCGGCTGCACTGGTTGGAGAGTCGGGAGTCTAGTAGGGACTCATTAGGGTGGTTGGCAGGCAGAGAAGCGGACAGCAGGTTGCAGGTCGTGTGACTCCAGCCTCCAGTGAAACTACAGTGGTATGACTCCCCTACGTATGGTTCCGTGGGTGTTCCTTTTTGGCCTCACCATGTCCTGCGTTCTTATGTGGGGAGCGGGAGCAGAGACCCTGCATGTCACCCTGCATGACAAATGGCGCAGCGAGCTAGGTCCCCCACGCGACACCTACCCTGGGCTGTTGTGAGTTTAACTGAGTACATATTGGAAGGGAGACTGGCCCACACCAGGCGCAGTCTCAGGGTTTGCTATACGGATGCCCCTGGCCTGTCACGACGAGATTGCTCACTCTGCGCTATAGGACCTCGCAATCGTGTTTAGTCATTAATTCATTCGCTCTTTCACAGTCATTTACCAGAGCCCACATCTCGGCCAGGGCCGTGTTCACGGGTGCTTTGTAAGCCTCACAGCAAACGCCTAGACCAGCTTTCCTCAAATGCAAACATCCAAGAACCTCCTATTACCTATTACCTCGGTCCTAGGATTCGGACACGTTGTTTTCCGGAGAAGCTGCGGGTGTAACCTAACCTACACCGAGCTCCGCGGAACTGGGAAACCGGGCCTGGGCTCTGCTCCTGAGGGCAGCAGCTGTAGGTCCAACGTAGCGAGCGCCTCGGGCCCGGGCCCCACTGCGCAGGCGCGGGAGCACCACCTTGGCACCTTCACGGACCAGAGGGTCTGGCCGGTGGGGGGGTCAAAGCTGGGTGGGGCTCCCTTGGCGACGAGGACTGTTACCAAGTCTGGAGGCAGGTTTCCCTCCTAGCCATGGGTATATGGGGAGGGCTCCCGACATCTCTGGACCGAGAGCAGCGAGCGGTCCCGGGAGGAAAACCCGGGCCCTCCTTGCTGGGGGTCAGTCAGTACACCTGGCTCTGCTTTCTCACGTAGACATGGGGGAGCTCGGCTGAGGCGGCCAGCGAGTAGATGTCACCTATAAATGGCAGCCCCGACAGCCCCAGGGGGTGGAGTGGGGAAGCCTGGCGGTCGCCTCTGTTTCAGCAGCTGGCGGACCCCCAGCGCGAAGAGCAGCAAGAGGACCGCGCCGCCCAGCGCCGCCGCCCACGCCTCAGCTCCGCGACGGTCCCACCTGGAGTGCGACCGGTGTTTCCCGCCAGCCCCGCGGTACCACCCTTGGCCAGATACCGGGAGTTCCCGCCCCAGTTCCGTAGCTGTGGCTGGCTGAGTATAGGGCCCTCTGGCCGTTAGGGTCAGTTACTTCTGTCTTTGCGGGTCTCAGTGTCCAGGAGGTATGCGCTGCCTTTTGGATTCCGCAGGGCTCTAGTTGAGCAACAGTGTGATGGAGCACTGAAGCCTGGAGGCCTTTCCCAGGGTGTTGCCATCAGGGCATTGAGGACATGTCAGCACAGCGTCCCTCACTGAGCTAGGTAGATTCTGCCTCCCTTGCGGCCAGCCTTTTCTGAGGGTGGCTTTTTAGGAACCAGGTCTACTTATTTCAGACTGGGAAAACTGGAGAGATTATCAGCACGGCAGTCTTTAGATAAATCTGGTAATCTTCAGAATCTTCATCAGAGAACTGACCCACTCACTAAAAAAAAAAAAAAAAAAAAATTACTATTTGGACTGTTTTACTCATCTGTTCTTTCTTTCCTCCTTATGGTTTGAGACATTTGTGTGTGTATGTGATCCCTTAAGAATTCTGATGTTTAAGCAATATTCACCTGATTAACTCAGGTTCCCTATCTTTGCACTCTCTGGTCTTTTCTAGTACAATGGAAAATTGTTAGAGATGTTAAAAAAAAAACAACAACCACAGATCCAAAGTGGCATTACTTGTGTTGAAGGTCCATGATAACGAACTTAGATTTAACACCTGATTTAATTCCAGTTTCGACCTCTCCCAGAAACATAAACTTAATTAGTCTGGAATTTTCTGGTCAAGCGCCAATAATGTACTCTGTCACATAGGCCCTCTCTATCCCCCATAGAAAGAAGAGGCAATCTATGTAATAGAAACCACCCCAATGAAAAACGTGTGGGCCCCAAAATGACCCTTTGTTTTCTTTAGGTTATAGCTCCCTTGCTCCACCCTTCTTCATCCAAAAGCTTTCCGTTTTGTACAATCCCTCAGAGCGCTCTTCTAGTTGCTAGATGGGAGGCTGCCTGATTCATGACTCACTTAATACAACCAATTAGATTTTCAAATTTACTTGGTTGAATTTTATTTTTTAACAGAGATTATTGCTAAACTTATCCTCAATTTTTTACCAGAGGCCAGTGGGAATGACCTGAGATCGATATTGAAACTGTAGGTGAGACACTAGGACCAGAGGAATATTACCTGTGGGATTCATGAGGTCAACCCTGCCTGACTTCCCCATCAGGCTTGCAGTGTCTGGGCTGGCCACAACTTATGCAGTATTAGTAGTCAGGTCAAGAGTGGACCCCTTCCACCATTTATTTTCAAAAAGAATTAATTTCCATTTCAAATAAAGCCTCCATTCACTTAAAGTTAGGAGCATTCTTTCTTTGGCATTCTTCCCCTGGCTACATTAGCAAAGTACAGCTGGGGTCTGACAGCTGCCTGACTAACAGCACTGATGTGATGCCTCCTTTCCCACCCCCCATGACCCCTTGAGAGATAGTGGAAAGGGGGGTCCTCTGAAACCACTACAAATTTCTCAGGATACCGATCGTTCCCATTTGTCATGGTCTCTCAGTGCTCAACAAAGATAAATAGCTCACTGCATTTCCTCCTAGAGTGACAGAAAACAATAATGTTTACCTATGGATTTCATTACAACAGGAATGTTTGGTGGAACAGGAAGTGAAGGATTTCACTGTTTCATGGCAGAGACTTCATCTGTAGTATGTAGGGTGGAATGGGTGCCTGGAGAAATGGAAAAATGTGAAAACCCTGTACATGGCTTTTATGTTTCTGTGTGTAGAACAGTAATGGTTTCCACATAGGACAATACTGCTGTGCTCTAGTGAGAGCCTTTTTCTAAGCCTTTGGGAACTGTTCCTCCGGGGCTCATCCTGAGAGGCAGCATTAGATAAGCGTGACTTTCTGCCAGTTCTTGGACAGTTATGACCTTGGCCTGAGTCCTGGGTCAAGTTGTGTATAGTATGCAAGAAGCACAAATGTGCATTATTTGCATATTCCATTATGTGCACTCAGGTGGTGCAGAATGGGAGAACGTGAGAGTCACAGGAAGTACCAAGAGGAGCCATTTTGGAGCCTGAGGCAAAAAACACCCCCATCCCCCACCCCCACACACAAAAAACTGATGTTGGCTAATTAAAATTTTGTTGTTAACTTAAAAATAAATAGACCTTTCAAAGTGAGCAGCAGAAGCATTTATTTGAGTTCATTAAGAATAGCTATTTGGGACACACTGATTCAGGCAGAAGCCCAAATAGTATTCGCATTAGAAAAGAAAGGCAATGGGTATTTATGAGAAAGGGAAGGGGGACAATTACATCAATAGAAGGAAGACATTTCTATAGGTACAGATAAATAACATGGTGATGTTAATTCTAAACGATGTTTTAAATTTTCAGTCCAGTAGTCATAATAACTGCCTTTTTATTATCTTTGCAAACACTTTTTTGGGACACAATGTTGCCCTAGGCCCAGCCTAAAAGTTATTTTGCCCAGTTTTAACATTCCAAAGATTTAAGGCATAAGACATACAAAGCAGCTTCTCTGGCATGGCAGAGCTCTGACTCCATTTTAAGGTGGCTCGATTTATTTTGGGGGGACAAATTTGATATCTTGTTCATTATGGATTTTTGCATTAATTTTAATTTTAAGGTGTTTCATTAAAATATTATCTTCATTACTGGACTTTTTGGTGTCACCTTAAGTTTTGCTGCTGAGGTAAATGCCTCACTTGCCTCACCATAGTCCTGATCCTGGGAGGTAGGGTACCCAAATGATAATTTTGATGAGCACATGGTATACAGGAACTGAGATTGCACACCTGGATTTCCCTGGCTCTCCTAAGAGCCAGGCATTGAGGTAGGGCTGGCAGATCAGTGGGGCCACTGGGTGGGATTTGAGGAGCCTTATGAAAGCTTCACTTTGACCGCTAAAAAAAATACTTCTCCCTTGCCCGAAGTTCAATCTTTACCAAATGATTTATTAGCTCAACATTCCCCAAAACAGGCTAAGATGGAAAATGGAAACCCTGATGACAGGAAAGTACAGTGATAGGAAGTTCCTAAAATTGCACTTACATGTGAATGAGTTTATTCCAACATTTTCCTAGAGGCAGGACAGAATGGGAGGCATGATGACATCGATTTCTTGGAGCCTCTGGCATGGTGATAGCGATGGTGGTGCATGGGAGATTTGAGAAAGGGCTACAGGAAGAAAAAGGAGGATTCCAATGAGACACTGTTACCGTAGGCAGAACTAAAGGGGCTGTGGGGAGAGGTGAGGGTGGGGGGAAGGAAGGGAAGGAGGAGGGGAAAACAAAAGAGGGTGGAGATGAGATGTTCTTAAGAAAAAGTGCAGCTACCAGACCGACTAGGACTCTATTTCACTGCCCGCAGCAGAGCCAAGATGCCATCTTACACTTCAAGGTGAACTTTAATTGTAATGGATTACAATATTATTAGCATTACAGGGAGGGTAAATCTCCACCCCCTGTGTCACCATGACAGGTTTGCTAAGCGCCAAACAAGGACAAAAAAAAAAATCCTTCTTCCCTACGGGAAGGAGTGGTCAGCAAAGACCCGGCCTGTGAATGCCTATAGCGCCACCACTAAGTCTTAAATATTTTGTGCCCTCATTTAGAAAATAATAAAAATTCCCAAGCCCCAGTCCTCTTCGGTGCAGTGGCTATTCTCCCAGCTTGTCCACTCTCACCACTCTGGGAGTGCACTGTCTTATCTATTTTCTTTCAATAAATTCACTGCTTGCTGGGTTTATTCTGTGCACCTTTGAATTCTTTCCTGCTGTGTAACCAAGACTGCATTCTCAGGCAAAAAAATGTCTTTCCCTTCACAATTTTTCCAAAGTCTAGATGGCTGTAGAGAGATCACATTTCTCCCAGGTGTAATTCCTGACATTTGCTGGGGATGCTCAGCTGACCACCCTGGCCACTGCCTCTCCTTCATCTCCCTCGTGGACCATCCTCCAATCATGACATCTTCTATCCTTTCCCCATATTTAAATAGAGTAGAGGCCTAATGTGGAAGAACACTTTGTGGCCATCTTGTGGAAGACCCTCTTCCAAATGTGGTATCAGACTCAGAGGAGGTGTAATGCTCTGTCCAAGATCACACAAGACAGCACCAGTGGAACCAGAAATCTGGGCTCTGGACTTGTCATTTGTTCTTTCAGTCCCTCATCACAAAATTATTCAGCACCTACTAGACCAGGAGCCGGGGGTGTGGTGGTAGCTAAACCCGTCATGGCCCCCACTTTCCTGGGATTTGCAGTCTATTGGGGGATGCAAATATCAATCAAATAATCACAAATGAATATATCATTACAAACAGTTGTTTTCTGAAGTAAATAAGTGTTCTGTAAACATATATAACACAGGTAACGTGATCAGTGTTGAGGGTCAGAACTTGCCGTCTGGGCCATAGAACCAGCTTATACCCAGGGACTTATCTTCCCAGGATCATGCTCAATGCCAGTTTTACTGAAATTCTTCTCAAGCTACTGGTCCTCTATGGGACACTGAGTGCCAAGTAGGAAGGAAAAGGAAAGTGGAGGTAACAAAATCTATTCTCTAAAGTTTGTGAATATCACTCAGTGAACCACTTTAGTCCAAATTTTAAGGATTCTTACTCTTGCCTTGCAAATGACCTTCATAAACATTTTTATATTGGGCTCCTGACAACAGTAACTTTGAAGAAGGAAAGAGTAGATTTTTATTAGAGATAACAACAACCATGCCAGAAATGACATCGGATAATCTGAATATGAAAAAGGAAATGACAGTTATAAAATATAGATGTAAGAAACCAAAAAGCACAGTATCTGGGATCATTTAGGGTGGGGAATATCAATCCCACACTTCTCAAAGCCTGAGAACATCACCTGTAGGACAGCAGAGTACAATAAGTCATGTTCTTAATTGACTTAATTGAACATGCTCATCAAATAAGATTTTAAGAACCTTCTAACTTAATAGTATAGGGAAGTGTATAGTGTATTTTTGGAAGGTTGACTGAGTTCCTAAAACACAGAGAAAAAGCACCTAGTACTTGAAGGACTGACTTCACTTATCTAGAAAATGTCTTTCTGAAGCCCTAATTTCCTGACAGTAAGATGAGGGACAATGACGATGACAGGAAGCCACATGGCAGTGGCTTGCTGATGCAGTGTGCATGCCTGGCCCTTCTCGCCCTGATTTTATAGATCAGTACTCTCAGAGGACATAAGAAGAGAGTTATCTGGCCTTTGCTTCTGAGCCAAAAAATAATTTTAATCATTGTGGAGTATAACTTGAGCAATTGTTTGATGTCTTTTATGGAACTTGTCTGCCTCTCACAGTGACCAACCTGGTCTATGCCACTGTATCTCGGGCTGTCATGTTCAGCTCTTTTTTTCTCCCAACAAATTAAAAAAATATCTTCTAGTCTTCAGAAGGGATATTTGTAGGTGGCTAATGGCACCGAAGGCTAATTTATCTTTGGATTGGGAGACCAGCATTTTGAGTGTGGCATAGGAAGTGGACCATTTTCTGGGCCTGCAGGAGGTGGAGGGCCAGTAATACTTTCAATTTGGGTATGCTGACACCTGAATTTGTCTGCTGCCCAAAGACAAGTGCCACTGTTGTCTGATAATACTTTAATATACGTCAGGCTAGCAACCATTTCATGTTCTTTGACAGAAGGCTTTTGGCTCTCTCCTTTGAAAACAATAATATCTGTACAGTTTGGAACACTCCAGTTAATTAGAGATATTTAAGCCCTGCCAAGATAGAGGAAGGGCCAGGCTTAAAAAATATTGTCTTACTAACACGTGATGGACCCCAAAGCACTATTTTAACCTAAGCCCTGAAATACAATTTTTCATTAACTATTTTCCCAAGGGAAATGTAAACTTTGAAAACAATGCATTTTGGCTGTGTAATATTGTGATTATAATGAAAAATGTATTTTTGGTCTTTGTCTCCATTTGAACACAGAGCTCCTAAAATCCTTGGAATTTTGTAAGTGACCAGAGTGATAAAGGTGTCTTTTGTTATGTTAATGAGGTGACTTTTGAAAAACACTGAAGGATAGGGGCGGGTTGCCAGTGGAGCCAACTCTGTGATTAGAGAATTGTAACTTTCACCCCCATCCCTTACCTCTTGGGAGGGGAGAAAAGAGGGAGATTAAGTTCAATCACCAATGACCAATGATTTAATCATGCTTTCCTAAGGAAGCCATCATAAAAACCGAAAAGGACAGCGTTCAGAGACTTCCAAGGTTGGTGAACACTGTGGATAAGTGGGGAAAGTGGTGCACTTGCCTGGAGAGGGCATGGAAGCTCTGCACCCTTTCCCCATGCCTTGCCCTGTGAATCTCTTCCATCTGGCTGTTCTGGAGTCATATTCTTTTATGATAAACTGGTAATATAATAGGTAAAATATTTCTCTGGGTTCTGTGAACCATTCTAGCAAATTTATCAAATTCCAGGAGGAGGTTGTGGAAACCTCTGTTCTACGAGGCCAGACAATTAAGTTCGTGAACTCATCCTAGAAAAAGCTATATACCTCATTGCTGAATACCCTATTTCCCCGGAAATAAGACTTAGCTGGACAATCAGCTCTACTGTGTCTTTTGGAGCAAAAATTAATACAAAACCCTGTCTTATTTTACTATAATATAAGACCAGGTCTTTGATATGATATGATATGATATGATATGATATGATATGATATGATATGATATAATGTAATGTAATATAATGTCTGGTCTTATACTAATTTTTGCTCCAAAAGATTCATTAGAGCTGATGGTCCGGCTAGGTCTTATTTTCGGGGAAACGTATCGCTACAGTCACCTTCGAAGTACTCCCCTTGGGAAGCTGTGCACTGATGCTAGTGCCTAGTCCAGCCTTCAAGGCAATTTTGGAACTTTTTTCTGGAATGGCCATCAGAGCTGGTGTCGTATTACCCTTGATGTCCTGAATATCATCAAAATGTCTTCCTTTCAATATTTCCTTTATTTCAGGGTAAATAAAGAAGTCATTGGGGGCCAGATCAGGTGAGTAGGGAGGGTGTTCCAACAGTTATTTGTTTACTGGCTGAAAACTCCCTCACAGACAGTGCTGTGTGAGCTGGTGCATTATCGTGATGCAAGAGCCATGAATTGTTGCCGAAAATTTCATGTCATCTAACTTTTTCACACAGCCTTTACAGCACTTCCAAACAGTAAACTTGGTTAACTGTTTGTCCAGTTGGTACAAATTCATAATGAATAACCCCTCTGATATCAAAAAAGGTTAGCAACATCGTTGCAACGAACTTCATTTATAACCTGGGCTTGCTATTGGCATATGAAGTGGTAGAGGGGTTGTTTTGTGGAACTGAACCCTTCACCTGTGGGATCTAATGCTACCTCCAGGGAGATAATGTCAGAGTTGGGTTAAATTGTAGGACAGCCAGTATTACTGAACTCCAGTTCATGTGTCCAATGCTTCATAAAGCCAAAATCTGAAATGTCAAGAGATTGGAGCAAAGAAAGGTTTATTGATCGAGATGGTGCCAACCAAGAAGATGGGAGACTTAGAAGTGCCTCAAATCTATTTTGCTCAATGGACTGAGTCAGGGGTTTCTAAACTTGAAAAAGAGAATGGGAGGAGGAATCAGGGTCAATTTGTATGGTTTCCAGTTCCTTGATACTATCTCAATGTGCAGACTTGGAGATGCCATTGAAAGATCACCGGCATCTGGGGGTGGTCTTGGCTCTCAT
The DNA here is from genome assembly GCF_036562045.2 of Rhinolophus sinicus. Lineage (NCBI taxonomy): Eukaryota > Metazoa > Chordata > Mammalia > Chiroptera > Rhinolophidae > Rhinolophus > Rhinolophus sinicus. The sequence continues at coordinate 129,715,830 of NC_133756.1, forward strand.
TCTTTTTTGCAAAGCAAACATGTAAATCATTGCCCCATGATCTTTTTCTGTTTACTTTTGTGTGTGTGTGAGGAAGAACAAAGACATTATGTTAAGATGGTACCTATAAGATGTTTCCCTAAGATTGTTGAGTGGCAGGTCACAGGTTATTGACTCGAGAACATGTTGCAAACTTATTGAGTCTTACAGTTAGGATATTAAGCAACTTGTACTTACAACAGATCAAAGATTAAAGAAACTAAGGTCCAATTCATTACAAAGGGAAAGGTGGCAACAATTAAAGGAGAGGGCTCAGCTGTAGGCGCATGGTTACACCAGCTGATGGTAGACAATTCCTTGGTGGTATGGAAAAATCCCTCACATATTGGAATTGGTGATCAGAATTAGAGGCTTCTTATTACTAAATTTCAGAACTTCATAATAAGCTCAGCTGTACATGGTGATAACTTAGAACTTACACACGAATTTAAAATCAAATTTAAACCACTGATTTTGTCTCTGTAAAGTTTTGCGAGTGTGTGTGTGGTGTGTGTGTATGTGTGTGTATTTCTGTGATGGTGGTATGAAATTTCCAAGAGAACAAAAATGTGTTTAAAATAAATATATAGTTAATCTCAGATTATTTTAGAATATATTATAAAATAGAATGTCTATTTTTTAACTAAAAATAAAATTGGAAATTGGCCATAACTATCCAAATAAAAGTTATGAAAATAGTTAAATACTAAACTACAAGTAAGATAATGACAGAAGAAATACCTTTGTTTAAAGAGCTCTTAAATTTGTTTCAGAAAATATTTAAAACTCCACGAAATTATTATACTGAGCAAGGGACATGAATAAATATATAATTTATTTAAGAGGAATTACGACTGGTAAATAAATTTAATGAAAATGCACAAGCTCACATTTAATAATAAATGCAAAATAAAGCATCCCTGAAACTCATAGTGGCTTCATTCAAAAAAAGACGAAAACCAGACAGCCCAGGTGTCCATCAACAGGAGAATCAAGAAATACCTATGGTATATTCATGCAGTGGAATACAGCTCAACAATAATAAGGGAGATGAAAACCTGCTGGTACATGAAACAACAGGAAGGAATCTCAACAATATTATGGTCAGTGAAAGAACAATCCCAAAGAGTACATACTGTATGATTCCTTTGATATAAAGTTCTGGAACTGGCTCAAGTAAACTATGATTTAAAATATTGAAAACAGTGGCTGCCTCTGGGAGGAGGGCACAGTTTGATAAAAAGAGGCATGAAGCAACATTTTGACGTATAGGAGTTTGTGTTTCCTAGGTGTGTGTGTTTGACAAAATTCATCCGACAATACATGTAAGATTTACACATTTCACTGTATTTAAATTTTACCTAGACATGACCAGTAAACAAATACTGAATCCTGTTTAGTGATATGCATACTAACGTGCTTTAGGGTTTGAGATACATTAAAAATAATCTGTATTGATGGATAAAGGGACGGATAGATTATCTACATATATGCTAAAGCAAATCTAGCAAAATGTTAATGACAAAGTCTAGGTATTGGGGACATGTGTATTAGTTCTACACTTCTTTCAACTTTTCTATATGTTTTCATTTTTCTTAGAAAACTGTTGACTCAAACAACTCTGAAGTAAGTACTATTTTACCTATTAAATGAGCAAAAATATTTAAAAATGTTTTTTTAAAATGTGAGCCACAAACTACTTTTAAAAATATTACACAATAATGCCCATGATGCTATGACACTGGTACTCTCTTGTCTGTGAGTTTGTAACTGATATCATTTTTTTTAGAAAACAACTTGGTAATTTGTATCAAAAGCCATAAGTTGGCCTATGTCATCTACTAATTCTACATATAGAAATCTACATGAAGGAAATTATCTCAGACGTGGAAAATCCTGTATAAAAGTAGATGTTCATTACAATATTATTTATATGGCAATAATTTGGAAACCTAACTGACCGACAGTAAATCCATATATATGAGTAAATTTGTTTGTATTCCATTATTTCCACAGAAAATTTGAGAAGCTGGAGAAAAAAATGATATAAAATAAAATAGTAAAATAGATATAGAAATAGTAACTGCTGAGGGAAATGAAATCATTAAGTAAAATATATCTACTCTTGAAACATTACATAGAGTTAAAAAGAATAGCTATGAAGACAATGGGGTTTCACCGAAAATATCTTTGATCGGATAGGTGCAAAGTAGTCAACAAATGTGTATAGTATATGCACCATAATTATTACACTTAAAATCGTTACATATCTGAAGCTGTTTGTAGTGGATGCTGGTCATATACCGTCCAAATCTCACCATCAGGACTGAGGCCTGCTATGTCCTACCTCCCTGGAGTATGGGTGTCTGATGGTTCCCAGATGAGTCACTTTCTGAGCAGGACTCTAAGCTATGTGGAGTGGCTTAGGTCAAAGTCTGGGTCCGTCCCTGGGAATAACTCATCAGAATGTATGGTTGATGAGTTATTCCCAGGGATGGACCCAGACTACATAATTTGTAGGTCCCAACAAAAAATAAAAATACGGGGATCCTTGTTTAAATATTATTAAGAAAGTGACAGGTGACAAGTGACAGTCACAGCATATAATTAAACCAAGACAAGCAGTTCTTCTGAGTGTGGGGACCCTGTGTAATTGCACAGATTATATGCCATCAAAGCTGCACTATTGCAGGGAAGTATAAAGGTCCAGGTTCCTTGCCCGAAGGAGGTACAAGTCTGAAGTCCTGACCAAGCTCTCATACTCCCCGGGGGATCAGCTTCCTTTATGCAGTTCAACTTCTCTCTGCCCAATTCCCTTCCTACACTCCCTGACAGGTGTTGATCTACGGGCATGCCACCATCCACTTCCTGCACACAAATCTCCAACTGAGAGTCAGCTTCCTAGGGAAACTGACATAATAACACTATTGCTAAAGAAAACAAAAATAAACAGGAATAAAATCCAAGAAGGAAATACAGTAATTGTATAAGAATAGGAATGGATCGACAAAATGTGGTACACACTGGGTGTGTGTGTACACACAGTGGACTATGAATCTGTCTTAAAAAGAAATGAAATCCTGTCACAAGCTACAACATGGATAAATCTTGAAGACGTTATGCTAAGCGAAATAAGTCAAACACAGAAGGACAAATATTGTGTGATACCACTTTTATGAAGTACATACCTAGAATAGGCAAACTCATAGAGACGGAGAGTATAATAGAGTTGGTGGGCTGTAGGGAGGAGAGAATGGGGAGTTACTGTTTACTGGATACAGAGTCTCTATTTGGAAATGGATAATGGTGATGGTTATTCAACATTGTGAATAAACTTAATGACACTGAATTATACAATTACAAATGGTTAAAATGGTAATAAAAAAAAAAGTTCTGCTCCTGCGTAGGATTTAGAAAGCAATACGAGTGTCATTCCAATTCTAACAATGAGGAATACATGGAATCTATACAATCATAATCTTTTGAGCCCACCAGAGAGCGGAAGTCTCAAGGCAAACCAGGTATACTGAATCAAAAGGGTGACAAACCCTTCCAAAAAGAAATTAATCACATATATTATTTCAACTTTGGAAGAAAAGTTGGCACTTATAAAGCTGGTAAATAGGGACTAAATTAGGGTGAGCATGCTACAATTCTGATCACAATGCCAGCGTGTGTGGAGATTTGCCCCTGCACCTAGCAATTCTCCCACGCCAGCTGGGTGTCCTAAAATTCAACTCAGTTCTGATACTGTCTACTTGGAGATAACATCGGATCCCACAGAATAAGGGCTCAGTCCTCCAAGAATGTTCTCTGCCCATTCTACCTTTCAAATGCCAATCGCAAGTCCAGGTTGTCCCTTGTGTTGGCATGCCCCAGGATGCTTTCTAACCCCCTCCCTCTCCTAATTTCCTTTTTTGCTTCCTTCTTATGACTTGCTACATGTGGTTCCTTTTTGCTTGCTCTTTAGGCTGGTATTAGAGACTTTGCCTGTGACATAGAATACCAGGCATCTCAGGGCAGGACAAGAGAGAGCAGGACTAACACTAAGGATAGAGATTAGAGAGAGCAAGGGCAGCTTCTGAGTGCCAGTAAGCACATCTCTAATTTCTGGTCATTTGGTTAATAAACCCTTTCTCTGCTCTTTCTTTGGCGCTTTAAAACCAGTCACATTCACGTGTACTTTAGAACTTCAAGGTAGCCTATTGGTGCAGAGAAAAGAGGCCTCAAGAGGACACCAACTTACTTTGCTGAGGGGGTCTAAGAGGCTGTGAATTGCGGTGGTCATTGCTCTGGCCCAGATTCCAGGCCTTGAGGGAATTATTAGTAGTGTTAGTCCTGGATGACTCCATCCAGTACTTGGCAGATGGTTCCTGTGACCAGCTCAAGCAACAGGAAAAAGAGTGCTGAGCAGCAGGTAAGCACTTCAGAAAGAGGATGCTGCAAACTGTTTTCTGGGTCTCTCTCTAAGGTAGAACTTTGGTGATTTTTTATCTTCCTGTGGAGGTGTCTTTGATGTTGGGTGTGGTCTCTAGAGACTCCCTTTGTGCCTCAGAGTGGGGTTGGGAGTAACCCCCACATTTGGGTCCTTCTGGCCTTTGTCGATCACCTCTGGCTGGTACCAAAGGGACTGACTGGAAGAGGCTGGAAGAGGTGGGTTTCAGCATGTACCCCTCAGTCGGGGAAACAAATCTCAGTGGGCTCTGGGTTTTCTGTGACATTCTTTGGGAAGGGTTCCTAGCATAGATTGGCATGATAATTCCCCCTAATGGATCTTGTGATCTGTCTTGATAATTATGTTTAGGAAAAACACCTAGTTGGTGAAATGATGCAACCCAGAACATTAGTTCTTTTTATGGGCTCATCTACACTGGACTCTCCTGACTTCAGAAACTCATAGTCCTTTCTCTTCTTCATCCTGCAAATCAGTATCACTGCCCAGGTAAGACCCTGTGACACTGCCGTCTGCATGACCTATCAGCTGGCAGATGGCTAAGCAAATCGGAGAGTGTGGTAAAAAGCAACCTCCTGCCTACCAACCTGGGCTCCAAGGTCTTTGGAACTGCAGGGAACTTCAGACATGAGCAGTTGGACACTCCAGGAAAAAAAAAAAGTGTTCTTTGCCCCCTAGCTTCTTGAGATGGAAGCTGAGGAAACTGATTCTCAATCTTCTATTTTTTAAATATACATATTTAAAACTAGAAATTTTTCTATAATTAGTTTTAGCTGTAGCCCACAAATTTTGCTATGCCATAGTTTCATTTTCAGTTCAACATAGTTTCCATTTTCATTTTGTCTTTTTTTATATATATATGGGTTATTTAGAAGTACATTGCTTAATTTCCAAATTTTTGGAATTTTTTTCTGCTACTATTGCTAATTTATTTTGACAATGGTCAGAGAAACACTCTATGATTCTAATTTTTTTGAAATTTGTTGAGAATTGCTTTATGTTTAACATATGGTCTATTTGGTAAATATGCCATGTGTACTTTAAAAGATTGTATATTCTGCAGTTGTTGAATATAGCATTGTATGTAGGTCAATTAGGTCAATTTGCTTAATTGTGTTGTTCAAATCTCATATACACCACATATTTTTTTTTTTTTTTGGACTTACAAACACCACATTTTTAAACTGTTTTTTCTGTCAGATACTGAGATAAATGTATTAAATTTCTCCATTTATGAATTTGTCTATTTCCCCTTTTAATTTAATTAATTTTTGCTGTATATATTTTGAAGCTATGCTATTAGGAGAATTTAAAATTTAGGACTTTTTTTCTTACTGTTGAATTGACCTATTTTAAGAACTTTTTTAAATTTTTATTTATTTTATTTTATTTTTTTTAACTTTTTTTATTATTAGTTTCAGGTATATAAAACAAAAATTCTGTGACATTCTTTGGGAAGGGTTCCTAGCATAGATTGGCATGATAATTCCCAACATTTATTAGGGTATAAATGTCTAAATGATTAGACATTTATACCCCCTCACAAAGTGATAACCCCCTCCCAATGTACTATCCCTCTGACATTGTATATAGCTGTTACTATACTATTGACTATATTCCATATATATGTATATATATATATATATATATATATATATATATATATATATATATATATATATATATATATATATATATATATATATATATATATATAATTATAGTTGACATTCGATATTATTCTACATCAGCTTCAGGTGTACATTGCAGTGGTGGTCAGGCATCTACACAATCTATGACGTGATCCCCCTGATAAGTCCAGTACCCATCTGGCCCCTTACATGATCTTTACAACATTATTGATTATATTCCTCACACTGTATTTCACATCCCCATAACTATTTTGTAATTACCAATTTGTACTTTCTAATCCCTTCACTTTCTCCCCCACCTCAAACCCCCTCCCATCTAGCAGCCATCAGTTTTTTCTCTGTATCTCTGAATCTATTTTTGTTTTGTTTGCTTATTTATTCTGGTCTTTAAATTCCATATATAAGTGAAATCATATGGTATTTGTCTTTCTCAGTCTGAGTTATTTCACTTAGCATAATATCTCTAGGTCTATCCATTTTGTTGCAAATGGAAAGATTTCATTCTTTTTTTATGTTCCTTTTGGATTTTTAGACATTTAGTTTTATCATCTGCAAATAGAGATAGGTTTATCTCTTCCTTTACAATTCTTATGCCTCTAATTGCATTGGCCAAAGTTTCCAATATGTTAGGTGTTAAATTCACTTTTATTTGAATTGATATAGATATTTCATGCTATAAGCTTCACACTGAAAGTTACTATAGCTGTACCCCACAGATTCTGATATGTATTTTCATTACTATTATTTTAAAAAAATCTTTAATTAAATTTGCATTTCTGCTTTGATCCAAGAATTGTTTAATAGCATGATTTTAAACTTTCTAGCTGAGATTTAAAATCTTTTCTGTTATTAGATATAAAATAGAAAAGTGAATTTTTGTTTTATATCTAATAACAAAATTAGATATAAATATAATAACAAAATTTATATCTAATTTTGTTTGACCTGGTCTTATTTTAATATAAAATATAATTATATTACATAATATTAATATAAAATTATATTAAAATAAGACTGGGTCTTATATTAATTTTTGCTCCAAAAGACAGATTAGAGCTGATGATCCGGCTAGGTCTTATTTTCAGGGAAACAGTATCTGTAGTGTTTGTTTTTTTTTTCTTTCTTAAATTTCTAATTGTTTTACTACAATATGCCTTGGTTGATTTTCCAAAGTATATAGTGTATCTTCTCAATATGTAATTTCAAATTACCTTTTTATTTCACAATGGTTTTCTTCAATGATCGTTTCTTAGCATTTGTTCTATTCTGTTCAGTTGCTTTTTCTCCCTCAGGAATTTTACATGCACACACACTTTGGCTGGTGTTTTATATCATACTCTCTTAAATCCTTTTTAATTTTTTTATATTTTTTAATTTAAAATAGTCCTCCTTTACATTTTCTATTTCTCTATGTATAACCCATGGTATTTATTCGCTCTAGTACTTCTGTTACTGGAGGGTGGGCTCTTTTCGGCATGGTGTCCAGGTTCTTGGAGTCTCGAGCAAAGAATTGAATAAGACACAAAAATAAAGTGATGAAAGAGTAGTTTATCAGAAGAGATAGTACACTCCAAAGAAATAGGAGGCGACCCAAGCAGAAGAGAATGGCTGAAGGGCCCAAGGTGGCATTATTAGGAGAAAAAGTACACTCCGAAGAGTTTGGAGAGGGCCGAGCAAAAGAAGAGGCTCAAAAGGCCCTAACTGGCGAGGATTTGGAGTTTTTATCCTTTTTTTCTCTAGAATGGGCTGTTCCTTTCCAGGGAGTGGGATCACTTGATTGACACCTGTGATTGACAACAGGCTATTACCTCATCTTTTTAGACTGCCGCATGTTCCTTCCCAGAATTCAGTCTGTTATAATAATATTAATGAACTTCCGGGTATGTATGATATTATCATGATGGTATAAGGCCCAGGTGAAATGAAGGTCATTGTGACCTTTACTGTGCAGATGTGAGTGGCCGGTTTAATCTAGTTGGGTATTTTGTACCCATTTGTTCCTCATAGGGGTAGATAATCACAATGAAAAGGGGAAGTTTTGGGCGGAGAGGGGAGGTCTTTTGGTCAGTTGCTTTCTGTGAATTGTGCAGGAATGCAGAGACCCGATGTCTGTCTCTAACTGCCTGCCTTGTTTTCCCCTTGAGAGACATGATCCCCATAAAATCTCTATGGGAAGTTGAGGGACAGAAGTCTTTTTTTCTGTATCTGCTTCCTGATGGGCAGGGGCATAAAGCTGTCCCTACCTATTTGGGGATTCATGGAACTCTCGCCCTATGTGATCCAGATGACAGGAAGAGGTCTCGAGATCCGCCTGGAAGACTGCGTTGGCCTTTTCAGTTGGGGCTGGTAATCTTGTTGGGGTATCATCTGTATGCCCAAGGCCCCTGAATGAGGAAAATAGATTTTAATTAATAAATTTAAAAGTTCTGGCTTAAAGAGCAGAGCTCAAAGATATTAACGTGAGGTGGCTACCTGATGGAAAATCTGTCAGCTCTCTAGGGCCTGTGGCCACTTAACCGAGGTGTCGTTAATTGTCCAGGAGTTAGGCCCGGAATGGGTAGGACAGAACATTAGGCTTCAATGATTACAATCAAGAAGCATAAATCACAAGTTTCAGGGCAATTATCTAAAGCAAGGTGTAGGAGATTTCTATGATTCAGGTTAAAAACAATCTATTATTCATGATTAAGAAACTAATGGAATTAAAACACTAAAGAAAGAAAACTTAGAGCTTCTGTAGTGAGAAGCCCTTTCATTTGGCCCATATCACTTCCAGTTTAGTTTCAATTTCTAAAATATTGTTTCTTCTATTTCTAATATATTCCTTGGTTTTGTAGGCTCCATTTTCAGATTTTCTTGTTCTTTTTTTTGTTTCTCCAATAATATGACTTCTGAGTTATTTTAATTCTAATTTAAGTTGTTCTTTTATAACTTCTGTTATTTTCTAAATTTCTTTGAGCTTGTTTAAACCATTAGAATATAGTTTTCCTTTATTTTGTGGACATGTCTTTCTGTCCTGTTTTCATTGCTTGAAATAATGTTATTCTGCTCCTAATTTTTGTTTTTTTCTGATAATTATTTTCAATGGGTTTGACTACTTTTCTTTCCAACTGCTTATATTTCAGTGAGATGAGTTTGCCTGTACTGGAAAGGATGACAGCCAGTGTAGGTTTCCTAGCTTCAAGATTCAAGTGCTCCGTGTTCTGTCATTTATATAAAGTGTACACATTCTGTGCTTTGGGAGATGTGCTGGCTTCTTTCTCCTTTTCTTTCCTTTGCCGCTATTGTTCCTGCTCAATATGGAGGCTTTGTCCTAGAAGTGAGATTTAAGTATGTAATTGAGATTACCCCAGCTCTCTCTGACTTAACAAGATCCCCTCGTACTCACCTGCAAACTGTAGTCTACAAAGCTCCTCCTAGTATGGTCTGATGTTTTCTGGGAGAATATATCTGCAATGTGTATACAAACAAAGAATTTCTAGTAATATTCAAATCATATATACTCAATAGGAAATTAATTGTACCCAATAGAATACTGTGCAAAGATTACTATTTTACAAACATGCAATCTATAGAGGAGGAATGTCAAATAAACATATGAAAAGGTGCTTCATTTCACTAGTAATTGAAAATGATACTTAAAACATGAAAATAGAGTTTCATTTGATTCAGCACTAAGGATTACAGTAAACTAATGTAATGAATAGCAAAAAAAAAAAAAAAAAAAGAAAGAAAAAAAAAAAAGAAATCAAATCTTGACTTTTATTAAAGAACAACCATCACCTCATAGGTATTCTGAAAAGAGAAAGCCAGAAAAGAAAAAGAAATCTGATGAGAGGTGATCTTAATGCTTTTCTGGCTTTGTTTATGCTATGTCCACATTCAAGAATATTCTCCACCCACCTCTTTATCTAGCTAATTCCTACTCATTTTTCAGGTCTTATGTTAATTGTCATCTCTTCCTGAAAATACTTGACTTCACTTAGACTAAGCTAGATGCCTCTAAGATATGGGTCCTTGGCAGTTTATACTTTCCCTATCATAGCATTTTGCAAACCTGGTCAGTTTTATATGTCACCTTGGCTAGGCTATAGTAACTGAGTTCTTCAATCAAACACTAGTCTAGGTGTTATGAAGGCGTTTTGTAGATGTGGTCAACACCTACAATTAGGAGAACAAAAGATTATCCTCCAGGATTGGGTGGGTGTAATCCAAGTAGTTGAAAGCCTGGAGGGCAGAACTGAAGTTTACCTGGGGAGGAATTTCTACCTGTGAACAGCAAAGCCAATTCAAGCCTAAAAGATTCTAGCCTTCCCTTCCTGATGGCTTGTCCTATAAATTTTGGACTTTCCTAGCCAACCCCTACAGAAGTATAAGCCAATCTCTTACAATCTCTCTCTCTCTCTCTCTCTCTCTCTCTCTCTCTCTCAACATATATGTCTTACTAGTTCTGTTTCTCTGGTGGAATTCTGCCTGATACAATTACTATAGTACCAGATTATATAATTATCTGTTTTCCTTCACATCAGACTGTAAGCACCATTGAAGCAGAAATGGTGTCTGTATTTTGTTCACCTTTGTATTTTCTAGTGTCTAGAATATAGTATATGCTCAAAAATAGCTGTTGAATGAACAAATAAATTTCCTATCGAGACTAAAATATATGAGACCCAATATAAAAATCTTCAATACAGCTGTGGGGAACACTGCTTAGTACACTGTTAGGACTGAAGAAAGAAGAAGCTCAAAGACTTCTAGATGCTCCTAGGAAGTTCAGATGAATGTCAAATAGTAACCATTCTCTCATTGGAGAAATCATCCTTTTGATAAATCACTGGAGTATCCATCAAGTTTTCAAAGGGATAGCAAACATTGAAAGAAAGCTGATCTATGAGGCAGTCATTTCTATACTAAAAAGAAAGACTCTATCAAATGCAACTGGTCTAGTTCAGTAGCAACACATTGATATTTTTAAAAATATAAATTTAATATGTCAAGTAGCCCACAATCACATAGTCTAGGAGACTTATCCATTTTCATTCCAATGAAAACATGAAAATAGAGCTTCATCTGATTCAGCACAAAAGATAATTACAATAACCTAATATAATATTAACAAAAGAATGAATCAGAATCTTGGCTTCTATTAAAGAGCAGACATTACTTTTTAGGTATTCCAAAATAAAAAATAAAACAGGAAGCCAGATAAATATCAGACAACAAGAAAAATATTAAAACTTTTTTTAAAAAGCTAACGATAGGAAGTTTTGATAAAAAAAATCCTCCTTGGCTGTGCCCTAAACCCATGGTTTCCAAAAGAGGTTTGAAGGCTTATTACATCAGCATCTTCTGGGTACTGATGAGGACCCCATCTTATGCCAACTGAATCTCAATCTCCAGGGCTTGAGTGTGAGCATTGAATAGTTACTAAATTCCCGAGTGATTCTGATGCACAGCCTGTTTTGGGAACTAACTTTAACCTCAGTCTTTACAACACAGCTTTCTTTTCCTTAATGTCACTGGCCAAGGTCAGCTTCCTTCAGGAAGCCTTCTGTGATTTCTTTTACCTCCAAGCAAAATTTCTGTGCTTCCTTTTGTCTACTGACTCCTTATCTTAATATGATTTTAATCAGAGTGTGCTGTCTTATAGAGCCATGAAATTGACTTGTGAGAAGAATGGAGATGAAGCAACACAATATTTTAGTTCCTGTTTTGTTATATTAGTTCAAGTACTCTCTCACATAGAATAACAGACACAGTAATATTCAAATGCAAATCTGCACGTAACCCACTTGCCTGGCAAGAAAGATCCTATGATATTTTAGGGAAGATTTCAGTTTCTGGGAGACTATCACAGTTCACTTGGATTGAGCTATGAGTAAAGACTTTCGTACTGACAAGTTTTACATAACACAACTCTTGACCCAAAACTTTAGAAAGTTTAATTAACAGTAAGAACCTAGGCTTAGAACAGAGTCCTAAGTTCAAATCCCACCTACAACATTAATGAGATTTTTAAAAAAGTTGCCTCACCTTTCCACATCTAGATTTCATCATCAGTAAATGAAAATACAAAATCTTATATGGAATAATAATTATTATTATTATCATTAGGAGCTATGCTGAATGGAGGAGAATGGAGAAACAAAATAAATTGTTTCTCATCAATTAAAGAAAAGTTGGTGATCATGCAATCACCACAGGTTTTAATCATAATGGGGACTAGCATGGGTGTTATAGCTTCAGAAAGAAAACAATCTGATGGTTCTAGTAAAATACTTTTTCAGAATCAGACCAGAGGAAAAACAATACAACTTGGATATAATGTTTCAAAAATCAACATATAATCTTTTGAACTATTTATCTAAAGTCAAAGAAGGTATATTCTGACTGTGGCAGATTGTATTTTTCATCAGTGGCTGCAATAATATTTCCCATCCCACCTGCTTTTTTACGAATCTTGCCACATTTCCATCAAGGGATGAGTTTATGTTCTTCCTCTTAAACTGGATGGAGCTTTGTGATTATCACAATACAGTATAGCAGATGGACACTATGAGACTTCCAGGTCATAATAAGCAGCACAGCTTCTGCCTAGCTCTGTCTCTCAGGATTCTTGCCCCTGGAATCCAAGTATCGTGTCACGAGGAAGTCTAAGTCACATGGAATGATCCATACAGAGAGAAACCCAGAGTTCTCAGCCGTCAGGCCTAGCTCAGCTCCCAGCTGAAAGCCAGCGCCAACAATTTGAGTCATCCATCTAGGAAATGGGTCCTCTAGCCCTCAGTCAAGCTCCCTCACCCGATGCTGTGTAGAGAAGACACAGGCCTTCCCTTGCCCAGCCCTGAGCTAAATAAATGAATGTTTTTGTTACGAACCACTAAGTTTTGGAGTAGTTTGTTATGTAGTAAGAAATTACTGGAACAATACCTAATTCAGTAGAACATGTTATATCATTACCACATGCCACCATTTCTTCAAATACCCCATGGGGTGTTAGCATGGAGTATTTGAGCATCTAATTCAGCTGAAGAATGCTATTCAAAGAAGTGTTAGGATTCTTGCTTGGGATTTACATAATGGATATATTTGCTTAAGTTTGAAAAAAATGTATGTTGAATAATGTTTATTACCATGCTATTTCTAATAGCAAGAAAAAAGAAGAAAAATGTAAATGATTATGAATAGGTAAAATAAATAATGGCACATCTATATGTAATGCTGTGCAGGCACTAAAAAGAAGATTAAAATCTATATGTACCAAACTAATTATAAGTGAAAAATGAAAAATACAAAACTGTATGTGATGATCTTATTTGTGTTAAAATATATAATAGACACTTCATTTATCTAGTATAAAGAGAAATATTCTGAAAGGAGGTCCAATACACCTTTGGGGTATGTGACTATGGAATGGAATTAGGAAATAGGAACTTCTATTTTCTTTACTACAATCTCTGTACTTTTGGAATTTTTTACTGTGAGTTTGAGTTTTATAATAAAAAATACTTTCAAATGCATAAAAATAGTACAGTTTTGCTATAAACTATCAGAATTACTTTTTGAGTTTTCTTTAAAAGATATTTCTTACCTGAGGGTCATTTTTAGATATTGGAAATGCATTTGTCTTTCCTGAGTGATATCAGTGCATGACAGCTGTCACACGCAGAGCCACCAACTCTAATGCAGCCATGGCTTTCATCTGGAATAGTCAAACTCTAAGAAAAAGAAGCAATTTGACCAAGTTCAGTTCCACTATATGAATCTGAAGAACCATACACATAGAAACAAAACAGCTTTGCCTTAACTTTCCCACAATAATACTTAGTATTCCCACAGCCAATATAATTACTTACCTTATTTGTCAACTTGCCACAGAAATAAAATACATTAGCATAGAAATTGGGAGAATGACACGTTAATAGAGGGAAGAGTGTTAGTTATGACTCCACTGTCGCTTAATTTACCTGAAATTATAGGATTCTCATACCGGTTCACTGGTGTATTGTTCAGGCTAAGGGCAAAATTACTCTGATTTTCTAAACACACATCAGCTTGGGGTTAGGTTAGGTGGCCAAGGTGCAGGTAAGTGATGGGAAAAAAGCAGCCATAGAGAATGAAATTTACCCCATATGATCTGTGACTCACATGGAAATACTACAGATAATTAGGAATTTAATACTATTGAACCAAACATCTCAGTATAAATTTGATGTCTTCATGTTATTATACAGTGTTTGAAAATGTGTTTAATCACTCAGAAGAAAAAGTCATGAAAAATAAAGAATAAAATATAAAGCATACTAACAATTAACCCCAAATAATGAACAACAAAATATACAGAAAGAAAGCTACAGTTCTCACTGAGCCTGTGTTAAATCCTAAGATATTGAACTTTCAGTGCATCCAAGCCTCCTGCTCAATCCTCTGAACTCCCAGAACACACATCATTTTGGCAAAAAGTCTGTGCTGAAATCCACTGTGCCACATATTTTGCCCAAAATTGAGGACAGAGGGGTAAAGGATGCATTTCTTGCCCTCTGAGAGCTTTGGCTCTTGTCATAGTGTAATTCCTATTACGTCATGTTGTGGCTCATTGTAAATCCATCTTAAGGAAGAACCCAGGTCTTATTCGTATTGTTGACTGTGTCCAACACAGTAATCAATTTTAATTGCAGCAAAAAGTTGTGTGTGTGTGTTTCTTTTTTTTAATTTTTTTATTGGGGAATATTGGGGAACAGTGTGTTCCCCAGGACCCATCAGCTCCAAGTCAGTCATTGTCCTTCAATCTAGTTGTGGAGGGCACAGCACAGCTCCAAGTCCAGTCACTGTTTTCAACCTTAGTTGCAGGGGACGCAGAGCCCACCATCCCGTGCGGGAATTGAACTGGCTACCTTGTTGAGAGCTCACGCTCTAACCAACCTAGATGTCTGGCCACCCCCACAGCAAAAAGCTTAAATGGTATTTTCTTTCCAAAATACTTTCAGGGAAGTAAAAAGAAAACTGAGATTAGACGGAAAAGAATTAGAATTGTTGGACTGAGGAAGGTGCTAAAATGTCCTGATTGCCTCTCGTGTGCCAAACATTATTCCAGGGAATTTGTATGCGATCCCTTGTTTAATCCTCATCCTAATCTTGTGGAAGAAAACTAGGCCATGCAGAGGTCAATGCCTTACTCCCTTCTGACCCATCCGCCCTCCCCACTGCAGACGGGTGACCCGTCTGGTAACTCATTGGCTTAACAGCCTTCCATGGCTCTCCATTGCTCTTGGAATAATGTCCAAAACCCTCAACTGACTTTAAGGAGCTTGGGACCAGGTGCATTTCCGGGTCTCCAGCCTCATTGCTCGCCACTCTTTCTCCTGCTCTCTTCTCTCGAGGCATAATGCATGTAATGTCCAACAGAATGGACCCTTGAAAGGAAACTGGCTAGAGGCTGGAGAGGAGGCCAAAAGGTAGATTGAAAGTGGTGATGAGTGGCTATGTATGGCTTGTCAGGTGGACTTTACTTTTAGGCTTGTGGTCCTCACCCTGTTTTCTATGACAACATAATGATTCTGATGTATTAGTAAAAATGATTTAAAAGTGAGTCACCATGGTTGTTTTTCTCAACCTAAAGGTTGGGCATGAGTAATATGTCCTAGAGGGGCTACGTGCTCCCTCCTGTGGGGGAGTGAGTCTGCTGTAGTTTTACCTCAGTTCTCAGCGATAGGGAGGCCTTGATGTCTTGTTCCTAAGTGCAAGGGAGAGTTTCTGCTCTGAGATTCGGTCTTAAGGTGCTCCTGTAACAGCTGAGTTCTACTAACAACCCCCCTCCCTCATTCCCCCAGTGTGCACATATGCTGCTAGTTTAGGGCTTTCCTGGTTCCAGCAGCACTCTGGTCCCGGAAGCAACGTTTTTCCCTCCTGGCCAAGTCCATGGGGTTCAGCCCCCTCCGGGGGCTCACATACCATTCTCATTGCCGTGGCTTTTCTTGCTTCCCGGCCTTAACCAGGACAGCCCCAGTCCATCAAATGTGTTTGGATGATGTCCAAAATCAACCAGGGGAATGACCAGAAGCTTCCTCTAGGCATACTGCAATTGATGTGGCCTCCAATGATGAAATCAACACAAACTCGAGCATATTGACAAGGGCAAGGTAATACCTCTGTGGCTATAGTGAGTGTCCTGCCACGTGCAAATATTTGTCTCTGCTGCTAGGCTGTACACAATTCGTAAAGAAATGGGATTCACCTTGTTTATCATGAAAATAAGTATCTATTGAATTAATAATGGATAAATCAATAAGATAACCCTGTACAGCACTTGTGGATGGAAAAGTTTAGGGACATGGAAAATGTTCCCTGGTGGATGAATCCCCTTCTCTTCTCAGGGTCCTGGATCCCAGGAAGGTACCAGTGGGCGTCGATATCAGGCATCTTAACCTCCGCTCCTTCCATAGACTGATGGAGGAGACCTGAGACCTCAGCAAGAGTTTGGAACAGTGAGAACTTCTCTCTTAAACTGAAAAGGAATGGAGTTCCTTTGGGACACTAGGGCAGAGAGGGGGTAACTGTGGGGGAAGAGGAGGTGGGAGAAAAGGAAGCAGAAGAAGCTTGTAGGAAGTGAGCAGGGAAGAAGGAACCCCTCCATCACCACCGAGGCCCTCCCTAATTGGAAATCCCACGCTGGAGCCTGCAGCTGTGTTTTCACAGGACTCTTGGCTGCGTCCCCACCATCAGGAGTGGCTAGTTCATAAGAAGGACATGAAGTCTTAAGTGTTTCTATCTTAATTCAGCAGCTGCTGTGACAACCACTCCATTTGGACGGCTCATTTCTTCTCCTGCATCCCATTAGAGGCAGCCCTTGCTCACTTCCATTTGGCTAAGGAACCTGGGCTCTGGAGGAAAGGGAGGCTATTTACAGTAAATTTTTCCATTAGAACCAGAAGAAGCAAGGGCGCCTTCTGCTGATGTCTGACAGGCCAATCGTAGGGCAGCTGGGTGATCCTGAGATCACCAGAATTGTTCAATCTGCAGAATCCTTTCTGGTTGTCAGAGGGGATGGGGATGGCAGTAAATATTGTGGAAAGCTGTGAGGGGGTGTGTCCTGACTGCAGCTTCAGCAGCAGCCCTAGGACGGGGTGGAGGCACCTGGGGCAGGCAATGAAGAATAAGGAGAGGAGCAGGGCAAGGTAGATCTGGGAGGCTTGCGTGCTTGCCCCTCACAGACTTCTAACCCATAGATTCTCAACCTCTGATGCTCAGGAATCTCTTGAGACCTTCACAAAATGCTGATACCTGGGTTTTACCACCTTCTCCAGATTCTGATTAAATTGGTCTGGCTCGTGGCCTGAAAACAAGGGGGATAGCCTTGACAGTACTAGCATCTTCTCTTTTCTGCATTCCACCCCCTCCAGCAATTGCAGCATCCCTTATTATGGGGGCAGGTATTAAAACTGAAAACCTTGTAATTTCAGATAGAAATACGGTAGCAAGCCAGCAACCTCAGGACAGAGGAGAGTTCAGCTGAAATTTAGCTGAGGAGACAAGCCCTGAGAGTCTGTTCACCTATCCAAGTACAGGCTGGTCTCAGGAAAATGTGCTTCTGCGGCTTGTCTTTGCCAGTGACAGTCCATGTGACCCGGTATGTCACTCACTCTTGCTCTCTGGACCTCTGTCTTCTCACCTGATAAATGGGGCATTGGAACTAGACCGACTCAAGAGTTCTTGTGGCTCTAATACTCTGAGAGCACCTCTCTCTGCTTCTGGCCCAGTCTGAGCCTTGCCTCTGACTTCCCTGCTCCCCAGACATTACTTTTTTTGGTGACGTTCCTTTTTGGCATCCTCTACCAGCATTGTTCCCTCTTTGTCATCGCTCCTTCTTAACCCATTTATTGATGGGATTCATGTTGCTTCAAGGCACCCAGGTCACTTAGAAAGGAAGTCAACAGATATATTTATTCATTAATTGTGGAGCCTTTATTTTGTATTCAGCACTGGGATATAATGATTATAGACCTCTCTCCTCTGCTCATTGAGCTCACAGTTTACACACAGATAGAGAAAGAGGCATTTGCAATATAGCACAGAAGTTCACAGTGGCAGAAAAAAGAAGGAAGCTAATTGGGAACCAGAATCCTTAAGAGTCACATATTGTATCTCTTTAAAGGGATTTTGCATTTAAAATGTATTCAAGGAATTTGTTTCTTTAGTTTCTCCACTTTCCTTGGTATCACACGTTTCCCTCTTTCTGGCTCCTTCCCCAGAGACATTAACAATGATCAAGAGTCTTATATGTCAAAATCAAGTTTTTCACTTTATACTCCCGTCATCATCTTGTCTATAACTCTCCTTCCTTTTAAGTCACAATTCCATATGTGTTCTTTTTTTTAAAATTCCATACTGACCAGTCCCTGCTTATTTCACTGTTGTTCATGTTAATTGTGATCATTGAAACCACAAGAAAAGATGAGATTACACAGAATGGTGTAGGGCTCATGCAGTCCAGTGGAGAAGATAGAAATTGCAAAAGGAAGGATGTACTCCGTATATCAGAGAAGAAAGCAAGCCAGTGTGTCTAGAGCATGGCGAATACAGTGGGGAATAGCAGGAGTTAAACCTGGAATGGTGAGCGGGGGCCCCACCACATGGGGTCTGTTTTGAAGACATGGAACAGGAGCAAACACAATGTATTTTTCTTTCCTCTCTTGTAGTCCATGTCTATAGACTAGTATATTTTACATGGCTATAATTAGAGCATTTATATAATTAGATATTTTGTTTTACCAAACAGTGTTTTGAATAACTCTTTATACTATCTCATATTCTTCATAATTATTATTGTGAGAGCTACAGAATATTCCATCCAGTTAATTTACTTCACTGTTTTTACTCTCCCTACTGTTGGACATTTAGGTTGTTTTCAATTTCTGCTATTTTAGAGACGGCTACAATAAAGAGTCGTATACATTGGGATTTGCCCTCCTTTTGAATTATTTCCTCAGATTAATTTATAATGAATGAAATTATTGAGTTAAAAGGTGTGAACATTGTTTATGGTTCTCAATAAATACTGGCATGTTCCTGTTTTATATCCTGATGAGTATTCATCAATTTCACTGTGAACAATGGAGCTAGTATTATTATATCTTCCTTGTCAAGATAATAGATATTAAAACACTTCATTTGTTTTAATTTGAATTTTCTTGCAGCTTAAACATTTCCCCCTGTTTGCTTACTATCTACGTTTTGTTCTGTTTATGTCGTGTCAATATAAGAATGTTCAAACCTGTAGAGAATTTTTATAAGAGTTTATTTGAGCCAAATTGATGACAACTGTCGGGAAGCAAGATCTCAGATGCTCCCAAGAATGAGAGTTTTTCAGTTTCTTTTATGCATTTGAAATTAAGGAGAGAATGTAAGGCAGATTACATGAAGGTGAGAGAAAGCAAGATGGGGAATGATTACAGGATAGTTAATAAGATTATGTGCTCTCTTGAGGGTTGTTGTTTCAAAGGTGTGTTAACCTAGATGCATAAGAAAGACAGACAGGGCTTGCTTAAGGCAAAGGTAAACCTTTTGCTAAAAATGTTATATGCCGGGTGCATGACTACCTACCATGAGCTGTCTAGTTAGGAATTTATGATCAGAACACCCTGTGAGGTTACTTTCTGTAGAACCCCTTTTTCATCCACACTCATTTGCCAGTAAGGGGCTATTTATGATATTTATATATGTTAGAATAAACTTTTACTATATTACACATAAGATCCATTTCTCTTCCATATGAGACAGATAGTTTTCTTGCTGTTTTCATTTTCATTGTGATTTGTTGGTTCTTGTACTGAAGTTAGGTATTGGTCTTTTTCTTTATGAATTCTTTCAAACATCAGACACTGTGATCTAAATAAACATATAAAAACTCTCAATTTTATTTTGTGCAATTTTTGACCATTAAGTTATTTAATAAATTACTGATTTTTAAGTATAAATTTTGGATATAACTTGATGTTTCTTCAAACTGGTAATCTAGTCGCAGTTTAGAGTCTACATGTGAGAGACTTCGGGAGCAATTTTGTTTAAAGGGAGGGCAGGCTATTTGTCTTGAAGCTGCATTTCTATGGCAAGCACATTATTTTTACTGACACTGCATATTATTCAGTACCTTTATGATAGTGATGACCACGAAGCAGATTATGAATAGAGAAAGGTCAAATCTCCCCAAGCCAGGACCCCATTATAATTTTTGTGGGCTCTAGGTACTTTTGCCTTCGTGGGGTCCTTCCTTCATAAAAAATATTAAAAATTATATTTTACAACTTTTTTGTTTTGTTTTAAGGGGAAATATAATCTAGGCTAGATTTATATTATTATTATTATTTTCTTTTTTATTTTAAAATATCTTAATTAAAACATTTTTGTGGGTCAGTAATTTGTGCCTATTGTGTCTAATGGATGAGTCAACCCTGCCCCAAAGCCACCCCTTAGCACCAATTCTTCCTCTCTCTCTCTCTCTCATTTTTCTATATTTCTATTTATCTATCTGAATAGTTGGATCTACTTCTTGTCTTTTCATTCAGTTCCTCAGATACACATTTCTATCAACTCCTATATCAGAATCACAGTATTTAACAATTATTTTTAAAAATACGTTCTAATAGTTGTTAGACTTGATCTATACCACAGGGTTCTTCTTTTAGGTTTCTTGACCACTTATTTACAAAATGAACTTTAGATCCCCTCTGTTTATTATAATAGAAAAACCCTGTTGAAGTTGCATTGTATTTCTAAATTACCTCAAAGAGATATGACATCTTTATGAAGACACAACAGTTTGACATTCCATTGCAGAAGCAGGATACCATGACCATGCTACAGAGAAAGTTCAAGAGGAATGGAGACAGAGGCAGGAAACAGGGTACAGAAGAACCCACTCTCTGTTAGGGGTGCTCAGAGAGGCTCACTCACCAGCTCCCTTCAGTCAGCATCGTCCCAGAAGCAGGTCGTAAACCAGCACGGTAGGACAAGTGCTAGTTTTCCTTAAATTAGGAGAAAAGGAAATGCTCATGGGCAGACTGAAGACCATCTTTTAGCCAAAACTACCTTCTCCTAATCTGGCATTCTAAAGTGGCTATAGTTTGGTAAACGTCAGTATCATAGTATTAATGAGTGAGTTTAAACAAAAAAGTGCTGTTTTTCATGCAGGTATCCTTGAAACCAATAAATAGTGACAGGGCTAGGGAAAAGAGATCAGAAGGTAGAGGCTGACCAATATGGAGCCATCACTCATGATCGGCTCACTCCTTTCCTTTTTTCCTAATTAGATAAGTATTTTGTCTATCCTTATAATTTTCTAAGTTTATAATTTTCTAATATGAGAGACAGCCATTTTAAGATAGATTTGCAAAATTCAGAGGCCTTCCTCCCTAAATCCAAGTCTTTAATGATGAAAATCAGCAAGCACTATATTTCAAGCTAATGACTTACAGGTGTTGTCTGCTATGAATAGACATAACTCTAATATAAGGGCCATTAGAGTAAATTGAATAACTTTAATGTAGAGAGAATTTGGATATATATCATGTTTTATAAATCACATACAGAGGGTATACTTGGCAAGCTATTTCCCTTTATGAATCATGAAAAGAATCTAGGCTGGGAAGAGTTCAGTGCCTCCAAGAAAAAGATGAAAGATGTATGACCTGCAAATTCAAACTTTCAAAATTTTAATGACAATGTTTTACTTCAATTTTAATGTTATGAGGTACATTGGAACATCTTATTGGAAAATCTACCTGTGGGTCTCCGGGTGCCCTCTCTTCACACCCAGATGTAGAGTTACCTTTATACTCAGAGAAGCCTCCCCTTCAAATAAATCAAATAATGACCTATATACTCACTAGGGGATAACACATTAGTTTCCAACACTGATTAATGTTGATATATATATAGCCAAAAAATGTACATGTTTTAAGAAAGGAAAACTGTATTAAAATTGTAATACTCAATATATACTGATAACAAAAGATGAATACAAGTCACATTTTACTTCTGAAATTACAAGAGGTGCTCAAAGTGGTTACCATCAGTGTCCAGACACTTCTGATTACAGCGAACTACTGCTTGAGCAATGTTGATGAAAGTGTCCACTTGTGTAAAATTTTTGGCACCCCCGAAAAAAAATATGTATATATATATGTATATATATATATATGCAGAGAGTGCCAAAAAAAGTATACACATTTTAAGAAAAAAAAACTGTTCTAAAATCGTAATGCTCAATATATATTGATAACAAAAGACGAATACATGTGTATACATGTTTTTAGCATATATATACATTTTTTTCCCTGACAATTAAGTTCGAGAACTTGTTGCAATGATGTTGCTAACCTTTTTTCTTTATATATATCAGAGGGATTATTCATTATGAATTTGTACCAACTGGACAAACAGTTAGCCAAGTTTACTATTTGGAAGTGCTAAAAAGGCTTAGTGAAAAAGTTAGACGACCTGAACTTTTTGCCAACAATGCATGGCTCTTGCATCATGACAATGCACCAGCTCACACGGCACTGTCTGTGAGGGAGATTTTAGCCAGTAAACAAATAACTGTATTGGAACACCCTCCCTACTCACCTGATCTGGCCCCCAATAACTTCTTTCTTTACCCGAAGATAAAGGGAACATTGAAAGGAAGACATTTTGATGATATTCAGGACATCAAGGGTAATATGATGACAGCTCTGATGGCCATAACAGAAAAAGAGTTCCAAAATTGCTTTGAAGGGAGGACTAGGTGCTGGCATCAGTGCATAGCTTCCCAAGGGAAGTGCTTCGAAGGTGACGGTAGTGATATTCAGCAGTGAGGTATGTAGCACTTTTTCTAGGATGAGTTTGCAAACTTAGTTGTCAGCTCTTGTGTGTGTGTGTGTGTGTGTGTGTGTGTGTATTTGAGGAACCTCAGCAGATTCCAACCATCTAGTGTACACCCACTGCAAGTCCCTTCTATTTAATAATGAGAGGGACATACGAGTGTGAATATGATGGATATCACTCTAATGATTAGGTTACTATAGATGACAAAAGTAAAGGGATTTTGCATATGTAATTAAAATGCTAAACCCATTCATTTTGAGTTAATCATACAGATTCTGACAAATTGAAAGTGCCGGTGTAACTGGAACTCAGAGTGGAATGGAAAACATAGTGAGAAATGAGGCTGATACAAAAGTCAGGTGCCACATCATACGTAACTTTGTGGACTACGTAAAGGGTTTTGTACAGGACCTGGAAGATTGTTGACTATTGTTATGAAGGCAAGAAGCCACTCCTTCAACCTTCTTAGATCTACACATGAGCCAAGCTCTCCAGGAAGTCTCTAGAGTACCCTACTTTATGGAAACAATTCATCTTGTCATCATCCTGGCAAGCCTGAGTAGGAGACATGTGGCCCAGGTTTATAGCACTTGGCTCAGGGCCCTAACAGAGACAAGGGCAAGACTTTTGTTACCTACAGGAATATCCAGAAAAGTTTCATCAACAGCAGAAATATCTGAGGATCCCAAATTGAAGAGCCTAACCCTCTACCCCAGATACGTTCTTGCTCATGAATGGATAATCATCTTGGATGGACTCAGCAAATGAGATGGCTCATAGAAAACCAAGTCCACCCAGGGACTTCATAGTACAATATGTATATGCGATTTGTTTTAAATCCCTAACAATTATTAACCAGTCCTTGTTTCAGAGGTATGTCTCAGTCAGAGCCAACTAGCCCTGGAAAGTCTGCCCAAAAAGAATCTCCCGAGAACCAAGTGAAGCAGGAGAGAAGAGAAAATGAATTCTGCTCACCACTGGAAGAATATTCTAACAGAGTGATCCAAAGATAGATTGAGCTATCTCAGGAGATAGTCATATAAAAATTTCAAAAATAAGCTGGAATCACTTGGGGTATGTTATAGAGGAGATATAAGCATGAGGGTTGGTCTACATAGCCTTAAAAATTTCTTCCCACCATGAGAATCTTAGAGGCAGAAAGAATGGTGTGAAAGAGTAGCTATAAGATGAAGGACATTCAGAACACACCCCCCCCCCGCCACACACACACACAGAAGTGCTGGTACTAGTATAAAGGACTCAATAATGAGGAAGAAGAGAGGGCTTAATTTTGATTGGAATGGAAGCAGTTTATACCATTGCACATAATCTGATCTGGGCTTGGGAAGCAGGGTAAAGAGATCTGATCAGGGTAAAGTCCCTTTCTGGGACTGTGGCTTCCAACTTGAACTCAAGTCTGCACATCAAGCCAACTTGACTGAGTATGCTTTCCAGATTTGGAGATTCAACTGGAGTTACTATGGTTTGGATGGCTATTTGTTATCTATTGCTTTGTAGCAAACTATCTAAAAACTTAGCAGCTCAAAAGAACAAATATTTATTATCTCACACAGATTCTGAGAGTAGACTATCTGGGAGAGGCTCAGTTGGCTAGTTCTTTTTCAGGGTCTCTACTGAGGTTGCAGTCCAGTTCTCAGCTGGGTCTACAGTCATATATAGGCTCAACTCGGACTAGAGAATTCACTTTTAAGATCACTCATTTGGTCACTGACAGGCCTACATTCCTCACTGGTTATTGGTCAGAGACCAATTCCTTGACACATGGACCCCTCCATAGCTAACTTGAGTGCCTCATTTCACAGCATTTGGTTTCCCACAGAAATGATTCAAGAGGGCGAGAAATGTGAGTGAGTAAGTGAGTGAGTGAAATAACGTCCCAAAAGGAAGCAGAACTAGTTATCTAGAATATATTAAAATCTACCACAACTGAATAATAAGAGGATAACGTGCCTAATCAAAAGCTGGCAAAATAGTGGAACAGGAATTTCACAAAAGAACATAAACAAATGACCAATAAGCACGTGAGAAAATATTCATTGTCACTAATCATTAGGTAAATCGAAACTCACAATGGGAATCTGCTACAGAATCATAAGAATGGCTACAATTATAAAGTCTGAAAATACCAAGCATTGTCAAGGATGTGTGGAGCAAGGTGAATGAACATATATTTCTGCTGTGAGTGTAAAATGGCATAGCCACTTGTAAACTGGCAAAGTCAATTTAGTTATATAGACATTTACCATACAATTTCTAGCTATAATATTTATCCAAGAGAAATTATCTCAACTGTTTACAGAAACATTTGTACCTGAGTGTCATACATAATAACCCAAACTGGAAACAATATATGTGTCCATCCAACAAACTTAGTATACATTGGAATGCTACTTAACTCTCTTCAATCCTTGAGAATTAATATGCAATTAATATCCAATTAATCCCTTAAAATATACACTGCATATGCAACAATATAAGTACATCTCCCAAACATTATGCTGAATAAAAGAAACTAGATACAAGAGAGTACATATCATATACCCATGGAAAAATGAATCCACACTGATAGAAATCACATCAGTGATTGTGTGAGGCAAGGGTTTGGGGGATATTGACTTCAAAGTGGAATGAGAAACATTCTGGAATGATGGAAATATTCTATATCATTTATTGTGGTGATGGTTACGTAGGTTTTATGGTATACTTTTAGTAAAACTCATGGAAATATAATTCTCATAGAATTTTATATTATAGAATTTATACCTTATGAAAGCTGATTTTAAAAGAAAGAAAAAACTTTATAATATGTAAACTAAAATTTTTAGAAACATGAGGGTTAATTCACAGAAATGAAATAATACTTGGAAACTTTTTTGTCCTCTCTTAGTCTTTGCAAGATCAACTACCAAGACACAAAGTAATATATAAAAATAATATAATTAATCACTTTAATTACATCTATCTATCTATCTATCTATCTATCTATCTATCTATCTATCTATCTACCTACCTACCTACCTATATATAATAGCTATAATGTAAAAGTTTTTACTTTTTATTGACATTGATAAAAAAGTTTTTACTCAGGGAAAAGATTTTATTTTCTGCTATCTTTAAGACATTTTTGGGAAAAGATCACATAATAAGCCACATAGAAAAATCTCAATACATTTGCCAAGCAAAAAAATTATACATATCACTTTATTGAACCTCAATACAAAAAACCTGGAACTAAGTAACTGAAATATAATTTAAAAAGCTATTTTAATTATGAAATTTCTCTACTAAATAACTTTTGAGTTGAAGTAAATATATAAAAAATAAAGACTATTTAAAAAATAACAACTTTACATCTCAAAACCTGATACATGGTTAAAGATGAACTTAGAGAAAAAAGTCATAAACTTATAGAGTTGTATAATGTATTTATTAACTCAACAAATATTTGTTGAAGGGCTACCATGTTCTAGAAATGTTTCTGTGCTCCAGGGTTATAGATAACAAATCATATAACTTCCTTTATAGAGTTACATGCTTGTGGAAGTACATAGACCAAAAATCCTTATAAATATATAATATTTCATTTAATAATAAGTTCTGTGGATAAAATAAAACTAAATAAAGTAGATAGAGAGTGACTAAAGAAGGGCTGCTATTTTGTATATAGTAGTTAGGGATGCATTCTCTGATAAGGTGACACTTCAGCAGAGTTCTGAATGAAGGGAGGGAGACAGTCATGCAGACATTGGGGGATTAGAATGCTAGGCAGAGAAAAGAGTAAGTGAAAAGGCTCTGAAGAGTCTGGGAGTGGAGCTAGGAATAGGTTAGTTGGCAAGAAGAAAGATCAGAGAAATTATATAGAGTGAGACCATGTAGCACCTCTTTGGCTACCACAAGGGCTAACTTTCACTCTAAATAAAATGAAGAGCTTGTGGGAGGTTTTAAGCAGAAGATAAACACAATATGATGTATGTTTTAAAAGGATTGCTCCAGAATTGTCTATATAGCAAAAATGGTAGAAGCAGGGAGATGAGTTGGGAGGTTGTTGTAATAGTCCAGGTAAAACATGATGGAGACTTGGATCAGGATGGAATGAGTGGATATGGGAAGAAGTGGTCAGATACAAGTAATGAGAGAGCAAGAGAGAGAGAGAGAGAGAGAGAGAGAGAGAGAGAGAGAGAGAATAAGCCATTTATTTTAATAATTCAACTTAGAAATCTAGAAAGAGACCAGCTAAACTAACTTTTCAACAATCGTCTGGGAGAAGATAATTCAGTGGGCAGGAAAAAAATTAGTGAATTAAAAACCAGAAAGAGTTGAGTTGAAAAGTAAATGTTAAAGCTCAGTGTTTGAAAAGTCCAGTAAAATAGAGATTTTTGGTAAAGAGAATGAGGAAAGGGAGAAGATAAAATACGATACACTATATCAAGAGTGAAAAAGAAGATGTAACCACAAATATCAGATTTTAAATTATAATGCAAAAGTACAGTTTGCCAATGCATGCAAAAAATTAAAATAAGTCTCACAAAAATTTGTAAATTAACAATAGATAGAATAAAAGAAATAGAATATAGTATTATAGAACAAAATAACCAAGGTAGAAACTGAAAATGTTAAGAATTATGTTATAAAAGGAACTCTGAGACAGTTTTACGGGTGAATTATGATATATGCAGCTTAAGGCACAAATAGATTCCATGCTATTTATACTGATCTAAAACAGAAATATTTCAAAAGTTTGCCAAATTATTTGATAATATTGACATAGCTCTAATAGTAAACATAAAATGGTAGTACAAAAACCTTAAATAAATCATAAGCAAATTGAATTTGGAAGTATATTTTAATACATATTCTCTTACCAAGTAGAGTTTGTCAAGAAGCAGTGTAGTGATTTAAGAGAGCAGAGTCTGGAGCCAGGTAACTTTGCAACAGGTTTGCATCTTGAGATGAATCTGATAGCTGCGTGGCTTTGTCCAACTTATTTAATCTCTCTGTATCTCAGTTTCTTCATCCATTAAACAGTCAACTACTACCTATTTATTTTAATGGATTCTGAATCCTTTTGTTCTAAAGTGTTCTCTTGTAGGAAAAACATTGCTGGATACTTTTTAAAAAATGCAACCTGATAGTTCTAGTCTTTTCAGCGGTGACTTTAACTAATTTACAATTATTTTAAAGCTATGTGAGTACTTACTACTGCCATCTTTTATCAAATGGTGCATTTACTTGATATTTTGGGGGTCTATTTTCCTACTTTCCACTGAACAGAACAGATTCTCTTTGGTATTTAAAATTTATACATTCTTTCTTAATTTTTTGGTAGTTTCCTTAACATAAAATACCCATATTTATGACATTCATTCCTACTAAACATGACTATAATGACCATACATATGCACCAACTACCAGGCTTAGAAAATGATACCTAAGGAAACAAAACCTTGGTAGATGCCGACTATATAACCCTCTTCATGCGATCTCCTTCCCACACCCTCAAAGTTAATCACTTTTCTGAATGTGAAGTTTGTTCCCCTTACATATAACTGTATATTTTTACTTCATATGTACATATCCCTATATTATGCAAGTAATATTATGCCTGTTTTACATTTAATACAAATGGTATCATCTGGTATATCTACTCTGCAACTTGTTTTATTTTGCAGTCAACATTATATGTGAGATTTATCCAGGTTGATACACTTGTATGTTTATGTTCACTGTTTTGCAATATATTGTACATATCCATTCTAGACATAAAACACAATTTATTTAAGATGTATAATCCAGGTTCAGCAGAGGGAGACTGGAACTGAGACAAAATAAACATTCCTTAAGATGGTATCAAGGAAACAAAATGTAAATGGATTCATAAAAATAAATGAGTACATTTGATACATTGGCCATTGAGCAAATTGATTTAAACCCAAAATCTCAATAAGAGAAAAAAACAAGTTATAGCAGCAAAAATAATTCCTTCAACTAATGCCCCTTAAGTTAGTCTGCTCTGACAACGTAACAGAATACCACAGGCTGATGGCTTAAACAACAGAAATTTATTTTCTCTCTGTTCCAGATGCTGGAAGTACAAGATCAAAGTCCCATCCGTGTTGGTGTGTGGTAAGTTCTTTTCTTGTCTTACAAATGTCTGTCTATTCACCTTGTTCTCACCTGGCCTCCTCTCTGCATGTGCATGGCCAGAGAGCGAGAGGTCTCTGGTATCTCTTCCTCTTTTCATATGAACACCGGTCTTATCACTTTACGGCCCCTCCCTTGCAACCTCATTTAACCTTAATTACCTCCTTCAGGGTCCCATCCCCAAACAGTCACATTGGGGGTTAAGCCTTCAGTATATGAATTTGGGGATTCATATTAATACTTCAATATACGAATCATTCACTTTATAACACTCCCAAATCATATATACCATTAACTATTACCACAACAATGTTACAGAAAAAAACCCCTCAAAATCTCAAAAACATCTATTTATTTTTCTTGCTCATGGGTGTGTGGTAGGGAAAATGATCTCAGCTGGTGCTGGCTGCACGTGGATCCAGGCTGCAGATCAGGTTTAGGTCCAACTTCTCATTTTGGAACCCAGGCTAAGAGGGAATGTACTTTTCTTCTCTGCATGTCAGAGAATAAAAGAGTTGCGTTGGATGGCATCTGATGACCTTTCTAGGTCTGCCAGTCTGTGATTCCATTTGAAACTATAAACCACTGTTTCTAAAAGGCTTAGTAGGCTATGGGTGTATGAAGGGTGCTTATGGGGCAGAAAGACAGGGATGGGTAAGGGCAAATCTGAGTTAAGGAGAAGTGAGCAGATATCCTTTGGAGCTGGGGACCAGGACACTCTGAAAACAAATGTGAATTGTCTCTCTGAGATGCACAGGTTTCTAATTCCATTAGGAATGTTTCACGAGAAACTGGGGGTACAGGACACTGAGGACCCACCCCCAGCATGTTGCCTTTGCCTCATTTGAGTCAGCTGGTCAACAAAGTGTTCACAGGTCCCTGAGACTCTCCTGGGGAAAACAGTATGAATAGCAGCAGGGACTCCTTAAAACGAGTGTATTGAATTAATTTTTTTTTTATCTTGGTGAAATTCATAAATGATAAGATTTCTTTAAAGAAAAAGTCCATTGAGGCACAGCACTAACATGTGTCCCCCAGGCACCCAGGAGGCAGCAATTTCGTGTCTCCCCGAGGTTTAGCAAAATTACCAACATCAACAGGTTGGCTGATGGGGCCCAAATTCGCTGCCAGATAAGCCAGTGAGACATGCTGTCATATTTATTGAGTATAGAATAAAATATAACAAAGATGCACACAAGGTCATTGCAATTGCTTTATTATTCATGCAGCTTTAATTTATTTTAAACATGAAAGAATGATTTCGACATGAAGGAGCATGCATATATGTGTGTCGTCCATGCTTTCCTACAAGGTGCTTTTACTATGAATGGAAGATGTAGAGTTCAGCTTCATGGTGACCTAGGAGAAAACAAAATAGCCAGAATTTAGTTACTTAGTAATTGTGAGGCTATTCACCTCTATCCTCTCATTTACTCTTTATACTAATACTAGCAGGTAGATACTATTGTTGCCCTTGATTTCCAGATGGGAAAACTGCGGCTCAAAGAAAATATGTGGCCCATGATCCTATAGGTAGTAGAGGGCACACACAGTTCTTGACCCCGAGTGTATGCTCTGATTTCAGATGTACACTACATTGTAGTGTATAGTCCACAAGTATATTTAATTACCTTTCAAAGTTGAATACTAGAATAATCACAATTATAACTGCAGGGACCAGTGTTTTAAATAAACAGGATCTATATTTCCTGGCAGATGAATTCAGTATACTGGAAAACGGAGAGAAATGAACCCAAAATGTAGAGGTTTCAGTTGTGTCCTTCCGTGATTCTCTGTCCTTCTCCAGACACTGGTGTAAGCATCTTCCCCTGTGATTTTTTTACCCACATGGGCACAGGGGGAGTTAGAGTGTGGATGTCATCCCTGCAGTGCCCAGTCATCCATCCTCCCATCCAATAGTACAAAGGTGTCACCTTCTTACTGGAGTCATTTAGCTGCTCATTCCTGAAGGTCCCTGCGGCGACGGCCAAAGGCTTTGGAGCCCACATAGGTGGGCACGAAGTTGCTCTTCAACATGCCCCCAGATCTGCTCAGCAAGCCAGCCAGCTTATCGGTCACACAGGTGGCAGTGTTGCAGCCTCTCTTCTGGGCAGTGATGCTGATGTACAGGATGGAGAAAAAGAGAAGACCTGTCAGTGAGAGGTTGAGAGGTGCTCCCACACCAAGTACAGCCTGAGGAAATGTGTGAAACTTGTGGTTCTACATGTATGTGCTCAGTACACAGGTACTCAGATTACTGCACCACTTAGAGCTGAAGCTGTCCAGGCTGCAGGGAAAAGATATGATAGATGGTGACACCTCCATGGACATTTTCACAGGTTAGACCAGTGAGGAGTCCCTTAGAGCCAGGGCAGGAGGGGCAGGCAGGAATGTGGCTCCCACATCTTCCATTAGTTGAACTCAGGGGCATGCTCAGTCAGGGCAGAGTGAGGAAGGGCTGTGTTGGAGAAGGGGTGACCTTTCCTGACCTTCGTCATGCTGCTCAGTCCTTCATGCTAGGCAGAGAGGTTGTCAGGGCAGATGCAGGTATGACCCGTGACTCTGCCCGGGCAGTGCCAGGGCCAGAGCAGGGGCTGGTGTGTGCTCCAAGCTCAGGGTGCACGGGAGGTGGACTAACGAAGGGTGCTCTCCCCAGCTTGTGACAACATGCGCGTCTCCACAGATCCTACATGGCTAAAGGCCCAGACCTACCTCAGGCACTGTTCTACCTGAGCCCACCCTCTGCAAGGCCTTGGGCTTCCCCTGGCAAATGTGCAGTGAAGGCTCCCTGAAGGTGTGAAAGAATGTCATGGGCAGGTTAACAAGGTGGAGTCAAGTTTCTTAAATCTCCTGAGCTCTATGGGGTCCATCGTCTGGCTTCACACTTACCAATCCTCTAACTCCTCCAAGGCTGGGAGGACCTCTCAGTGCCGCCAGACCAATTTCCAGAGTGAGTGGTCACCTATCCAGCTGTGTTTTCTGCTACCTCTCAGCATATCCCTACCTGAGTATGACTGGAGGAGGGGATGCCCTGTGTTAGGCAGGTGCGGAGACTCACCCAGAGTCCTCAGTGTCCTGCTCCAGTTCCATCTCACTCATCTTGTTCTGCAGATAGTCCTTCATCATTGAAGCCAGGAGGAGGCACAATTCCTCCTCAGAGAGTCTAGAAACCTCCATGCGGCTCTGCAAGATGGACCTGGAGAGGGGAAGGAAACCCAATATAGGCTGAGAACCTGCTCACCCGTCCTTAGGATAAGCAGTCAGGTTTCCTGGCTTTGGCCACTTCTCATGTGGATGTGGCCACCCCAACAATCAGTGGCTAGAACATGAGGCCAGTGTCTTTCCAAAAATGTTGTTTGGCCAGGAATCAGGCTCTGGTGTGATCAGTAATTGGCTTGCTGGGACTGGATCATTCAGGCTTGTGAAAGCTTATGGTTAGATTTTCAGGAATTTTATGAGCTTTGTGTTAAATATAGTCACTATTAAAAATTACATGATATAACTTATAATTAGTTTGAATCAGAAAAATGATTTAGTTCAATAAATGTATTTTGTATGAGGGTGAGAAACTAGATTAATAGATCACACATTAGATTTATCAACAACACATTTATTGGCAAAGTATTAGTAGATTAGGCTGCAATTTATTTCTCAAATTGTGGTTGAAATAGATAAATAGATTTCCTACAGATACAAATATTTGGTAAAAAGCAACGTGTTCTGTGAGGCTCAAAGAGGTATATGAAATTTACACTAAAGAGTACTGTATATCTTATTTATATTTGTAAATTGTACACCACATCTCTGTATCATAAAAACTCACATGCAGGCTTACATACATACATTCCCCCGCCCCCCAAGAGCTGTTATTAAACATTCAGCGCACCACAATTCAGAGCCCGCAATTTTTTTTGATCCCTGGCGCAGGGGGAGGGGAGCGTGCGCCTGGCAGAGCTGTCTTACCTGAATGGCGCTGCCTGGAGGATGCCCGCCTGGTACAGGACCAAGATGCCAAGAGCGAGGAAGGGGGAGTACTTCCAGAAGCTCATGATGCCTCTGCAAGGAAAAGATAATGTCACTTCTCCAGCAGTCACACACCCTAGATCTCCGTCGAGGACAGCCTGGGAGCACCCTGTCACAGCAGCATTTTCCTATAATGCAACTCGGAACTGTCCTCCCTGTGTGGAGCTTTTGCTCACACCTAGTGGTGCGTGTAGGGAAAAGGGCATATGGGAATCTCTGAGAACCTGAAGAGTCAAAATCAACTCCACCCTCCAGCAAAGAGACCCTTGTAAGCACCCAGCTTAGCAGAGCCTTACATTGGGACCTAGGACTTACACTGGGAAAAAAGATCCCAGAACTCACCACGGAGGCTTACAGTTTAGGACTGATACCCTGGGTCTTTGCACCTATTTGCCACGCAGTGGCATCAGCCCAAGTTCCAAACCGTTTTCCTGGGGTCCACTAGGCGGGAGACGTGATCCGTGAGCGCACAGTCTGCAGAAAGCTACTCATGCATCTGTTTTGTGCGCAGTGCCTGGGGAGCTCCAGCGACTGAGATCGGTCTAAGCACGAGTACAGCAAGACACAACGAGACTGGAGCCCGGCTCTGCGCGGGAAGACTGGAACACGGAGTCTCGCGACCGCAACTATCGAGCGTTACCTGGGGTAGGAGTCTGGGATGAATCGCGGGCTAGCAGACACTGTGACGAAGAGATCCAGACAGAAGTGGACACAGACGCTGAGACCCGCAGGGAGATCCACCAAGAGATAGAGTAATGGAGAGAGAGGGAAGGGAGGAGAGGGAGAGAGAAATAGAATCGTACAACTAAGCAGGAATCTCGGGGCTTACCTGGCAGCAGGTAGCAGGTGGCTTGGAGCAGAGGCAGTGGCAGAAGCGTTCGCGTCAGGCGTTGGCACTGTGGAAGTGGCAGTGACACTCAGCTAGGCAGTGCCTCTGATGCCTTCAAGCGCAATCGACTCCTCTTATTCCCGCTGCCACTGGGTCTGGGGTGGTCCAGGAGCTCCGGGCAACCAATCAGGGGAAGGATCCTCTGCCTCAGACAGATTGTGTCACCACTTGCGTCCAGAACCTGTGGCATCCAGCAAGATCATCCCACTTGTCATTTGCATTGAGGTCATTGATGGAAGGGGGTGGGGGAGTAATGGGGCCCAAGAGGAACACCCACGAAGTGAGCAGGATTTTGAGGACAATTTGACGTCATAGTAAACTTCACCTGTTCAGTTTCATCCGGTTTTGAACGTGTGCTCCGCTCCATCCCCAGCTGTGTGGTCTTACAGGGCAGGGTCTAGGATTGCAGGGCTCCCAGCTCCCCCAAGTCTGGCTCTAGACCCCTGTGCAAGTGAGGCTTGGAGGGTTAATGCGTAAGGGTTAATTGACTTTGGACCCAAGTAGGGTGTCTGCTTCAGGCGGCTGGAATCATCCCCAGAGGGGCCAGGCTCATTATGGGAAGCAGGGTGTGGAGGTGGGAGCAAGAACTTTACCAGACTGAACTCAATTTCCAGCAGCGCCCGTTCTTGGTGGTAAGATTATGGGGCAAGTAATTTCTCAGCGCCCCCGTGGAAAGTCTGAACTGCTCAGGTCCAATTGCAGTTGGAGTTTTTAAAACTGATCCGGCGAAGTGGAGTTGACCCGAGCGGTATAACTGACCGCGGTTCAACTGATCTGCGCAGTTCGTGGGTCCGTGCAGTTCAAACCCATGTTGGTTAAGGGGAAGCTCCGGGGTCGGACTCCTGAGTGTGCGTAGGGCTGACCGTAGTCATACGCGGAGTTTTGACTGCGCCCGGAGGTTGGCGACCCTAACCGCCATATTGCTCAATGGTCAACTATGCTCATTATTGAAGTGGGAACCATATTCCCGTCTTAAAAAGGATGGTGTCCTTAGTAGCCTTGTGTCTTTCCCCCCAGCGAGGTCGGGCTGTGGAAGAGCTTCCTGGACCATATAGGGGACTCCTTAAGATCGCGATTCATACTGTAGGATTCTCCACCTTGTGTGGCTGCCTGGACTCGCGCTGGGTGGTCCATTACGTGGGTAGAAAGGGTCAACGACCCGCAGAGCCACAGCGGGAAGGGGCAAGGCAAAGATGCTTCCCCAGCCTCCGAGCAGCCCCTACCCTCTCCCTTCCTACTCCTCCAACCATCACCTCCCTCGGCTGCCCGCTGGAGCCACGTGCCCAGCTATCACTGCGTCCGGCAGCTGTTTGCCCATCGTCCCAATGGCAAGCGATTCTGGTCCCGCACCCGCATTTCCGCACTACAGTTCTCCACTAGAGAGCAGGGCAGGATTGACGGAGCTGAAAAGCCCCTACAGAAACGAATACTGACAGTCACTCCCAGTCTTACTCTTCCACATGTACAAACTCAGTGCTGTCTCCTAACACATGCCCACTCCCCAAAAACAGAAGCATTCGCAAAATGACACTGGCGCGCAAGGACATCTGAGCCGGTTCATGCCGAATTGCGACTGCAGCGTGCCTAGGAGTCTCTCGCATGGTCGTATCCATGCACCCGCATGATGGTGACTGGTTCACGTCACACCTGTCCTCCCTCTCAAGAATAAGCGTGCTCCATAACACCCAATTGTGCGGCACCTCGACCCTCTCACACCCTGCACGACCGGTTTCAGGGCTCCTCAGCCCGAGCTTTCCGCTCCAAGCCCGCCTGGAAGGTCCCACGTCCTGACTTGTTGCCCTCAGGAGAAAGCAGCTTCTCACTCTCCCCAGGATCTCGGGGTCTGAGCGCACCGCGCACCGCAGAGGCTCCCAGTACTGCGAGCAGAAGGGCTGTGGCGGGCAGGCAATACCCCAGCGTGGTGGTTCTCCCAGGCACAGAGAAACTAGCCCCGTGGGCAGCATTAGTGGCCCGACTCACGGGTCTGCACCCCAGTCCTCAGTCTCCAGAAGCCTCAACATTTCCTAGGACACACCTGCCTCACACATTGCTTTCCCTTCCAGGTTGGTGGCCTCCTTGCTTGGGGACACCTAACCTCCAGTATGTTCTTAATTCAACTTTTATCTACATTAACTCGTAGGGCATCACTGCCACAGGGATTAACAACTCGGGGCTGTGGAATTGGATGTCTGAAACTCACTCTGCAGGGCAGACTGGCAGAGCAGCAGAGGAACCAGAAATGGAAGAACAGCTCAGCAGGATACAGGAGTGATCAGATAACCAGGAAGGAAAGGCAAAAGAAGAGAGAACTAGGGCTCGGGGTGGCAGATCGCCTGCTCAGTTGTCCTGCAGCCCTGTGCTGAGACCCAGGTCCCCCGCTTTGGGTCTTAGAAGCTTAGTTCTTGAGCCCTTCGTTCGGCTTTCTGTGCAGAGTTGCAGGGCCAAATTGGCAAAGGGAACATAGTGGACCCCGTGTGGCATGGAGATTGAGTCCTGCCATTTGAGGCTGTTGTAGGTGAGTCTGTGCTCTCAGGTGCCAAATACTTTTGTGGAAATTTCTTCCATTCCAAAACCTGAGGTTTCTAACATGTGAACCTTCTGAAATCATGTAAGTATGTGTGTCTGTAGATTGCGTTTTCCTGAGAAAGGAACATTAGCTTTCACCAGTGTAGTAACGACAGCAAATGGTTAAGAAATACTACCTTAGAAGCCAATTTCATGGCTGTGTCCCTCTGTGGGCTTGGAACTCTATCCTTGGTGTCCTTCAGCTTTCAAAGACAACATTCATGCCTTTGAATTCGTAAGTGGCTACAAACCCTGGGCTGGTGGTGTGGGGCATGAGCATCAGTTTCCACCCCCAGAGGGTGTTAGGGTAGCCTGCAGCAATTTCAAGCGTTACTTTTAGGTCTCTCCAGATAGGGAGGGGCTGACATTAACTCATCCCTCAAGCACTCTGAATATTTAGAAGTGCCTCCTGCTGAGCCAGGAGCCAAGGTTTTTAAAAAAGTCCTCTTTTCTTTGGCACTTAGAACCACATCTGGCACAGTAGTAGGCATTCAGGCAATGTTTGTTAATAAATGGAAATTAATTGTGGCAAAGTCACCAGCCAGTCTCACTGCTATTACAAGGCTCTAATCCCAGCATGCAGAAAATGCGGACCTACTCAGCTTGGATTTGGAACTTGTGAGCACAAGCATTTTAATGAGACCCGTCCCATTTTATTTAGCACAACAGAGTCAATTTCCTGATAGAGATTTCCAGGAATGAGATAGGGAAATAAGTACTACCTCGAGAGTTCTTCCTACAGACTAGGGTCTCCTGGTGTGAAAAACAAAACCGTCCTTCTTTGAGCCCATCCCTGATTTACTGAATTCACTCAAGGACAGTCAGACCTTGGCGTGTGCCCATTGCTTAGATCGCTTCCATCTATCCCTGAAACTTCTCTGAACTTCAGCACTGGAGACAGAGCGTGACCTAGTGAAAGTCACTAAGGAAAATACTGATTTTTAAAATAGTCATTTGACTATTTGGCCTTTGATTTTATGATCTGTTTTCATAACTTTTAAAGCTGGAAATCAGGGTCAGTTGTAAACAATCTAGTTTGAAAAAAAATTTACAACACTTAGATACACTCTAACTATACTAATTATTTTCATTCTTTTAAGTTAGATTCCTGTTTTTGTTTTGTTTTTAATATTTAAAAAGGTGATTCATCTGAGTGTGCCAGAGTCCCAGAACTGGTTGAAAATTCTTATGTGAGTTTTCATGCACTTAAAAGTGTTAATACCTAACGGATTACTCCTTTATTTCCATGCAATATGTGTATAACATAGACTCAACAACAACAAAATCACAACAAGAACAACTGTAGTATCAGTAGCAACAACAATGACAACAACATGTAATTATTCCCTTCAGCCTGAGGGAAATTTGGAGCTGTCAAATGAAATGGAGAATTTCAGCTGAAAATTGATTCTGCTTTGTTTCACTTGTAAGGAGTTTACAAGTGATAATAACAAATAAAAAACAAAGGACTAAGAAAATCAACAACTCTTCTAGGATTCCCAAGAGAGGTGAGGACTTAACGGGCAAATTGCTGCCCCAAGATTGGAAAGACAGGTGAGTACAGGGCGTAATGGTTTACCAAAGCAGACACTCACAAGGGCAAACCTTACCTGGAACCAGTGCCAGGGTAGGAAAACTTGAACTGTAACTGATGAATTGCTGAGGCTCAGTGTGGACCACTCTGAAAGTTAAAAACTCCGGAGGCACCTAGTCAAGGTGGGGGCGATGGTGGTGGGGGGACAATTATGTGAGTTCTTTTTTACCTTCAGTAGCTCTTCTAGGTCCTCACAGTAAATGTGTGTGTGTGCGTGGAGAGCCATTCCCTGGTGCTTCCATCAGGGGAAAGAGAAAAGAAACCATTTTGAAACATACCAGAGCATTCTATTTTTCTTAATAAGGCCAGCCTGGGGAGAAACCAGAGCTTAACTTGCCAGGGCATTATCAGAGCCTAAGTAACCTGAGGGAAGGAAAATTCTGTTGACTGAAAAATAATATTGACTAGGTATTCCATCACCAAAATGGATGTATTCTGGAAAAGGAAAAAGAAAAAGGAAAAAGGGCTGCAGCCCAGCACATGTAGACATAGCAAGCCACTTGCACATTCTGGCATGTGTGTCAAGATGGAGGGTATTTAAGACAGGGAGACAGGAAGTTAGAACCACAGAGTTCGGCTAGGTGGTTTCATGAACTCCTGCAAATCCCACCTCCTACCATAGACCCTCTGTGGGGACAGAGCCCTAGAGAGCAGTTTCCAGGCTCTCGGCCTCATGTGGAAAGGTGCTGGCTCAGGTAGTAAGTAAATGGCCATCAACTGTGATTGGATGGCCATCAGCTGTGGCTAGTTGGCCGTCAGCTGTAACCAGTGAGCCATTGGCCACTAATATAACTACTATGGCTACGCTAGCAGGAAATGGGGGCTAACAAGGGCGGAGTGTGGATTGTGGATCGTGTGGCTCCTGCTTCCTGTGTCTCCAACCCAGCCGCCAGCGAGAATATAGTGGTATGACTCTCCTACCTATGGCTCCGTGGGTGTTCCTTTTTGGCCTCACCATATCCTGTGTTCTTATGTGGGGAGCTGAGACTCCGCATGACACCCTGCATAACAAGCTATATAAAATCTATTTGCTAAAACTCAAATGGTCCATTTGGCAACTTAAAACTTCGAGGGGCAGTGAGACTAGGCTTCCCTGGGTTGTACTTTGGACAAGTGGACACCTGAGGTAGGCGTTTTTTGCAGCCTTGTTAATATCTCCCCACCAGAATTGATTCATGAGTGCTATCATTTTGTCAGTGGACCAATGGTTTAACGCATGCACGGTAGTCAAGAGTGGAAATTTGAGAGTTTCTGATAAGACTAGATTTTTATTTGGTACCAGTCAGAACTTCTTCTTCTTATCAAAAGCAACTGTTGGATTTCCAATTTTGTTTTTCTTTTTCTGAAGCCAATCATGGGGCTTCTCAGGCCCGTTTCTCTAGGTTATCCACTGGGGAAACATCTCTTTGGACCATGACAGAAGTTTGGCTGCTGCTGATGCCTTTAAGGTCAGCAATTCTTAGCAGAAAAGTCAGCAAGGTGATTTCCTTTAGCTTCCAGGGAGTCAAGTTTAGAATGGCCTGGAATCTTAATAGTTAATGTATCAGATGAAAGTATAGCATCCAAAAATTCCTGAACATACGGACCATTTAAAATTTTATCTCCATTGGAAGTAAGGAAACCATGTTGTTTCCATGCCATTCCAAAGTCATGAACTACTCCAAAGGCATATCTACTGTCAGTATAAATGTTGACAGTTTTACCCTTTGCTAAAATGCAGGCTCGAGTGAAGGCATATCATTCAGCCTGCTGTGCACAAGTAGCCAAAGGCAGAGATGCTGCCTTGATAACTTCAAAAAGGGTTACAACAGCGTAACAGCACAGTTCATGCCATTTTCATTTTTTAAGTATGAGCCATCTCATACTTAACCCATGAGAAATCAGCTTTACCCAGAGAAGTTTCTTACAAATCATCACAAGGAGTCATGAGGTGACCCGTCAGTGTCAAGCAGTCATAAGATGCTTCATCAGTTCAGAAGGGAGAATAGTAGCTGGATTAAAGTTATTGCAATGTGAAAGAGTTATAAGGGAAGTGGTGAACAAAAGGATTTCATAGGAAGTAAGGTGACTGACTGAAAGATACTGGGTGTGATGAAAATTCAGGAGAGCTTCTACTGCATGGGGCACAAAGATGGTTAGAGGGGATTCTGCAACAATTTCCTCTGTGGCCTTAGCCAAGAGGGTAGTAGCAGCAATGGCTTTAACCAAGGAAGGTATCCCTAGCCACAGGGTCCAGTTGCTGATTGGGGTCTATGTTGATCCCCATGTTATTGAGTGAGTACCTCAAGGGCATTTCCTTCCTTTTCATGCACAAAAAGGAAAAAAGAAATCTGATAGTTAGGATGCCCTAGAGAAGGTGGGTTTATTAAACTCTCCTTTAAGGCTTTAAAGGCTGTCATCCTGTTCTTCCCATGAAATTGGGGCAGGATTGTCATTCTTTAGTAAGATATGTAGAAGTTTTGTCATAAGAGAGAGATTTGGGATCCAATCTGGCAATAGCTGACTAACCCAAGAAAACCTCACAATTGGCTCTTAGATTTGGCCTTTGGAAACTTAGGACCCCATGAAGCCTATCTGATTCCAAGTGTAGTCCTTGTTTTGATATCAGATATCTCAAATACCTAACCTGAGTTTGGACAAATTGTAATTTTTCTTTAAAGACCTTTAAGGCCAAAATTTCCCATAGATGGATGCTATCTTCCTGTGAGGGAACCTGAGAAGAACAAAAGAGTAAATTATCCACATATTGCAACAAGGTGGACTCTTTAGGGAAAATTATATCATCCAAATCAGTCTTCAGAATTTGTGAGAAATAAGAAGGGCTTTCAGTAAAACCCTGAGGCATTACTGTCCAGGTAAATTGCTTTCCTTCCCAAGTGAAGGAAAAAGGTATTGACTAAGTTCATCAACTGCGATGCTAAAGAATGTACTACATAAATCAATTACTGTAAAAAATTTACTTCCAGTTGGGATAGAAGCCAGCAGTATATGAGGGTTAGGAATGACGGGGTGTTGAGAGATAACAATGTGGTTTATTGCTCGAAGGTCCTGGACAAACCTCCATCGTCATCCCTTTGGCTTTCTCACAGGTAAAATAGGAGGGTTACAAGGACTAGTGCAAGGAATAATGACGCCCTGAGTTATGTAATCGTCTATTATGGGCTTTATACCTTGAAGGGCCTCGTTGCTTATACGATATTGAAAAATTCTGGGCAAAGGTTTTGAAGGATCAATTTAAATCTTAATAGGAGGTACACTGTGGATTCTGCCCATATCAGTTGAAGATTTTGCCCATAATGAAAATGGCAGTAAGTCCAATATGGACAATTGATCAGTGCTCTAAGATTCAGCTACTGTACCGTCAAAAACAAATGTTGAAAAGCCATGTAATTCACCTAATTGGCCATTCTGGCAGTTACCATCAAACTCTAACATTATCTCTCCTTTTTGGGAAAAGGATATTCCTCCATGATACTTCTCTAAGAAGTTTTGCCCTAATAAATGGGTAGAAGCAGAAGAACTAAGGAGAAAACAGTGTGAATCTCTTAAGGAGCCTAAGCAAAAAGGAACAGGTTCAGGGATGTGAACCTATTGAGGTTTATCTAATATCCCCACTATTTGAAGTGTTTTATTATTCTGAGGAAGGGGCTGTTTTATGACAGTGGGGTTGAGTACTGAGTGTAGCACAAGGGTCAATAAGAATAGAAATAGTTTCCTTAGCAATTTGAAGAGAAGTTTCTCCAAGCTGATTAAGAGGAAGGACTGGAAAAACACTCTATAGTTCCTCAGAGCTCCATGACTAGGGATTAGGAGAACTTGGAAACGCTGTTTAGAAGGCTGAGAGCAACTGAAACACATAAATTTGTGGTAATCCCTTTTCCAGTGTCCTGGCTTTCTGCACTAGTGGAAAAAATTTGCTTCAGATTAGCATAGGGCCTCTCATTTGCCAAGGATGAGAATTAAAAATCTTGGCAATCTTACTTTGAGATGGCTCATCTAGAGTATAAGCAAACTGATTGGCCAAATTAACAAAATCCAGAGTGGCCATAGTGTCACATTCCATCTCAGTCCTCTTAACTAGGAGGGAAAGATTTCTGTTCAGCCTATTGACAAAGAATTAAGAGTTCCCCATGTGGAGTCAACATCTGAAGGAAGCCCAGAGTTTTCCTTAAAAACAACCTGAATTCTATTATAATAGTCATGAACAGATTCATCAGACTTTTGTGGGCAAGTCTGAATTTTGCTCTAACCAACAGGCTTTGGGGAAGCCTTAGAAATTGCTTGGTGTGGTTTTTGAGCAAGTTCCCTAGCTTCTTCCCCATAATTGGAGGTTTGCTTTTTAAGTTTCTTTCAGACTGTTCCCATCTGGCAATTCTCATCCAATGCCAAGCCTGGCCTTCACCAACTAACATATGAATTAACTGATACAAATCAGAAAACCCAGACTGATAGGCCTGAATAACAATATAAAATTCTTTAGCAAACATGTGAGTTATCTTAGGGAATTCCTTGACAATGGCTCGTAACTCAACTTTAATTCAGGGGACATATGAAACGGGGTCTGTTAGGCTACCCAGAGGGTTTAATCTTAAATGGGAAAGTACTGATAAGTTCAGAAGAAGAAAAAAGCAGGAGAAGATTCAAGGGAAAATGGCACTGGGGGTGGCGCCGAAGGCAATGAAGGCAGTAGTGGAAGACAAGATGGCCTTGAAAGCGGAGCTTAGGAAAGGAGTTGGGGAAGAAGCTTGAGACAAAGTATCCATAGAACAGAGTGGACTCGAGGAAGGAGCCTGTGACAATGGGGGAGAGGGAGGATAGCAAGACCATGCTGCAGAGGGAGAACAAGTGGCTTCACGTGCCATTTTCTCTCTTTTTGAATTTTCAGTAGCCTCTGTTAACTTTAAGACTTTACTTCCCAAAAAGGCAACTTCAGATTCATGGTCTTGTTTGGAAGCCTCAATATGCCATTCAAAATAGGCATTCCACTCAGGTTCATCAATTTTAGTCCTATTATTGTCCAATTTGGTTTCAAGAAAATTAAGTTTGGGCATCTCAAAAGTTCCCTAGAGTGGCCACTGAGTTTTCTGAATTACTTTTAGTCAGATCTGTCCATTTAGTTAAATATGCGCATTAAAATTACCTGCAGCTTTTAACCATGTACTCAGAGAGTGTCCCTGGCAGAGGAAGGACAGTCTTAAAAAAATTATACAGCTGATATCCCAGTTTTTTAGAGGGCTCAAGACAATTTACAACTTGAGCAGCCTGCAGGTCAGATGCTGGCCAGCCTCCCTCTAGAACAATCTGATCACAGAGGCGCAGGCTGAAGGCTAAAGGCTAGTTCTAAGAAAAGAGCCAACCCTCAGAGAGCCCAGTTATAGGTTGAGCTGGGTGGCACTCCTCTCAGTGAGACTGCACAATCTAATACTGGGCCAAACTGACTAATTTCAGTAGAAATAACCTTTGTCCCCAAAGGGATCTTTAGGTGAAAGCCAGTTCTGTCTCAAAGGACAACCTGTTTTCTAAAGAAATCAGGCCAATGTGCCATATTGAGTACTCACAGACAACAGACAGAGAAACAAACAAGAAAGCCCTGTTTAACACATGCATATACCACACACACACACACACACACAGCCTCTAAACAATTCCTAAATAAAGCCCAGAGAGCTTCAAAACACAGAAACATGAATCAAGGAGAGAACTTACCCTAGGTTTGTGAATCAGAGAGCAAGCAGTGAGCCATAATGGCTTTTTTGAGGTGCCAGGAGCTGGTTGCTCACCTGCTCTGAAGCTGTCAGGGTTGTTCTCTGGATCCTGGATGAACTTCCCATATGTCTACTGAAGAATAATATCGACTAGGTATTCCATCACCAAAAAGGATTTATTTTGGAAAAGGAAAAATAAAAACAAAAAAGGGCTGCAACCTAGCACATACAGGCATGGCAAGCCCATTCTGGCTTGTTTGCCAAGATGGAGGGTATTTAAGGCAGGGAGACAGGAGGTTAGAACCACAGAGTTTTATGAAAAGAAAGTTGCTACCATAGAGTTCGACTAGGTGTTCTCATGAACTTTTATAAGTCCCAACTCCTCCCATAGACCTCCCCCCAATGCCTGATCAGTTTCCTTAAAGTCCCAGTTCATCTTTATTAATTCCCAACTTCATTCAGTTCTAGCGTTTCAAGTGGGAGAAAGGAAATACCCAATTCCAGCACACTTTAGTCACCTCTTCTATGTAAGGTGGAAGAAAAAACTGAGAAACACTTGTGAAGTTTACACTCCAGAGGCATAAATTCACTGAAGACTGAGACCTAATTATAGGACCTTTGTCACTTCGTGGCATGAAAATAGTCTCTGACATTGTCTTCTAGAACTTTTATAATATTTGTTGTTTTTTCATATTTTTTAATCCATCTAGAATTTGTTGTATTTGTTTTTTAGTGTGGCCCAGGTATCTGACTTTGTTTCACTCCATGAAGACCCAATTGTTTTAAAATCTTTTATTAAATGGCTCGTTCTTTCTTCACTGATGTAAAATACTGTCTTTATCTGGACTCGATTCTGTTGATCCAGTTATCTTTTCCTGTACCTGTACC
This sequence comes from Rhinolophus sinicus, assembly GCF_036562045.2. Classification (NCBI taxonomy): domain Eukaryota; kingdom Metazoa; phylum Chordata; class Mammalia; order Chiroptera; family Rhinolophidae; genus Rhinolophus; species Rhinolophus sinicus. The sequence continues at coordinate 129,760,639 of NC_133756.1, forward strand.
AGTCCCAGTATCACACTGTGTCATTCCCGTTGCTCTATAGAGTATTTTGATATTGGGTAAGGTAAGCTCCTGCTCTTTGATCTTCTTTTTCGTACACTTCATAGCTATTCTTCATATTTTCTCTACCAAATGTCAGCTGACTACTTTTGTTAAAAAAACCACCTTGGGATTTCAATAGGATTGCATTGAATTTGTCAGTTAATTTGAGGAGAATTGACATCTCTACAACATTCTAGGAATACGGTATCTCATGTCATGTGTTCATTTCTTCTTCCTGTCTGTCCTTCAGTAGAGCTTTAATGTTTTCATCACATAGGTCTTACACAGTTTTTGTTAAATTTATTCCTAGGTACTTTACGCAATTTTTATTGATATTATAAGCGGGTCCTTCTTCCACTTTTCAGTCAGTTATTCGTGGTATGTAGCAAAGCTATTGAGGTTTGCATGTTGATCTCTTGATTTTGTATCCAGCCATCAATTCTCATATTACTTCCAATAAAAGATTAGTTGACTCACTTGGGTTTTTTAGGTTGTCCATCATTTCATATGCAAATTTGTTTTGTTTCTTCCTTTCCAGTGCTTCATTTTTCTCATTAAATTGATTAGGACCCTCTACAATGATGAGTAGGAGCAGTAATAACAGGCATCCTTCTGTTATTCTTGACTGAAAAACAACACTGCCATTTAGGTGCCTGGTAGATACTTTTAGTTTCTTTCCTACTTCTGAGAGTCATTAGGAATTATCTGTTGAGTGTTAGCTAATACAGTCAATAAAATGCATAGCCCGCTGCACTCAAGATCCTAAGTCAGGTTCTGTGGACGAATCAAGGGACTAGTAAGCAGGATGGAAGGCGGTCACTCAGGGAGTACCCCTCAAACCCGCCCATGTCCTCCTGGTGCAGCAGCTTGGCCAGGTCACAGTGGTCGATGAGCCTGGCCTGATGAATGGTAACGAGGCAGGTGACCAAGGAGATGAGTAGCGCCCTTCTCATCCTTGGAGGGGACAAGGTGCAGCCGAGGGCCGGTGGTTCTCTGGGTGTCACCGACTTCCTGCTGGTCTTCTCTGAGTCTCTGAGGAATCCCCCACCGACTCCAGAAGACATGTGGAATGATCCTACATGTCCAATTTCCAGTAGGGAAATATCAACTTTTACTTTTCTTATCCTTAATTGATCCAAGAGATAATAATTCATTCAAAATAATAATAGTGATATATTCAATAATGTACACTTATGTATATCGTATACTGATACATAAATGCTTAGGTATGATATATAAATAAAATGAATGAAAGCAATAATATATGGGACAAGAAAGAGGAATTAAGATTATTTTGTTATTATAAAGTACTCATACTACTTGTGAAGAGGATTTTTTTAAAATTAGGGAATATTGGGGAACAATGTTGTTCTCCAGGGCCCATGAGCTCCAAGTCGTTGTCCTTCAATCTAGTTGTGGAGGGCGCAGCCCAGCTCCAAGTCCAGTCGCCGTCCTTCATCTTAGTTGCCAGCACCCTTGTTAAGAGCTCACACTCTAACCAACTGAGCCATTCGGCTACCCCTCTGGCATCTCAGCGGCAGCTCATTGTCTTCGATCTGGTCCGTGTGGGAATCAAACTGGCAACTCTGCTGTTCAGAGCTTGCACTCCAACCAACTGAGCCATCCAGCTGCCCTGAAAAGAGGATTTTTAAGGCAGCAAAAACACTCTGTATGATACTCTAGTGATGGATACATATTATCATACCTTTGTCCAAACCCATAGCATACACAACACCAAGAGTGAACCCTAATTTAAACTATGGACTTTGGGTGATTTGATGTGTCAACGTAGGTTCATCAGTTGTAACGAATGTACACTCTGGTGAGGATGTTGACCCTGGGGGAAGTTCTGCATGTGTGAGTGCTGGGGAATATGGCAGAGCTCTGTACTTTCCTCTCAATATTTCTGTGACCTTAAAACTTCTCTAAAGCAACAAAATCTTTTTAAAAATCTGATTGCATTCTGTAAAAAGGGCAGAAACCAAAAATTTCCATCAGCGATATTACTGATGAACGTGGGAAGAGATGCAAAGCTTCTGAATCATTTCCCTAAAACATGTTTAGAGTTTAATAAAGCCCCTACGGGGGAGGGAGGACAGAAGTGGCTGCCAAGGAGAGGCAGAAAGTGAACCCTGCTGGGGATTTTGCTGAGACCTTTAAACAGGTGGATCTCTGTAAACATTGGAGGACAGACTATCAACGCTTTATTAATAACCTAGATATAAAATTATCTGCAAGATGTTGCATGTGCAGTTAGTATGGAAAGACATATAAAACAAAGCAAAAAAATACATGTAACAACTACCATCAATTGAGTTTTAGCTGCGTGCCACTCACTATGTATATAATATGTTTCATTGTCTTAACAGTTTAATAAAATGCACATTATCTTTGTTTTATGGGCAAGGAAATAGTAAGGGAATTTGGCTTGACTTGATTAGATTTCCAGGTGCCATGGAAGCTCTGAGATACCTGAACATGGCTTATCGCTCTGGCTACGTCTGGTAGGGCGTCTGATCCCCTGGCACTGACTCAGAGGAAGACATAGGCATGTCTGCCTGCTTCTGGGCTAATATGATTTGTAGTGAGAGGCTCACTGACCAGGCATAAATCATTTCCAATTCCTGGCCCAACACTTGGAAGACTGACAATATTGTAGCAAGAAAATAAATGTTGGTGCTACCATTTAAGATAGGTAAATTGCTAAAGAATAAAACCAAAATCTATTCATAACATTCATAAAATAAAAATTTTAAATACTTCAGTGTTCAAACAAACACAAATTCAAATGACTAACCTTTTTGTATTTCACATTATTCGTTGTTTCACCTTGTCTGAAATTGTGGTGGATTTTGTAGAGTGTTTCATTTTGCCAAGTAATGTAGTGGGGCAGGGGTTAGGGTGGGGTAGAGGGAGAGGGGTTGTAGAAAGAATGCTGGGAGTGAAGACATAAAGAGTTCTAATTCCTACCCCTAACACAAAGGGTGTGACTTTGAGAAAATCATTTGGACCTCTATTTACATTTTCAAACAAATTTATTGGATTGAGAGATTCTGAAATTCCTTTCTAATTCTGATATTCTACATATATGTGCTGTACGTGATACGCAGTGTTCAAAATACTTTTTATAACACCAGGTCATTCACTATTTGGCTTCTTCCACTTGTTATCCAGTACAATCTCTATCTCCAGTTCCTCCACTGAATCACACCGTCAAAGTCCCTTTCGCTATGTAAAGTCACGTATTTGCAGTTTCCAAGAATTAGGATCAGGACATCGGTGTGTGTGCATGTATAATTATTCTGCCTGCCATAATAAGTCAACGCTGGGCCAACTGGCAAGGACAGTTAAGTGCTGGGACTTGAAAGGGGCTGCTGTGGGTTGCAGCACTAAGGAAGCTTCTGGGGAGAAGCTCAGCCAGAGCCAGAAAGTGGCTAAATAGGGGGAAGTTAGAGTGCCTGATAAGGGAGTGCTTTTAATGGGGTGTGAGGCAGTGGGTCAGGAAACAAGATAACTCCCCTTATATCAGGTACCATCCTCTGTGCCTCTTCTGTTGGTGAAGGGAGCCTTCCTGATTATGACCCATGTGGCTGTGCTGTCTGCATTCACGCCTCAGGCAGGTTGTGTCTAGATATCATGAAATCTCAAGTCTACGTACGATGTTCCTCCCTTGCCAAATTCCAATTTATTAGGTGTCCTTCAGCACTCCCATTTAGATATGCTACAGAAAAACGGAGATACTGAGCCAACTGGTGTCACATTTGGTGAAAGTCCAGTGGGGGTGGGGAAAGGAAGGCTTTGCCATCACATAACACCAGACCTTGCCAGGTTATCATGATGCTGCTAAACCCTAAAGTCGGTGCTTGGACTTTGAGCCCCAGGCCTTAAACGTCTGCTATTCCTTTGACAGTAACCAAACAGCAAGGCTTTTAATTAAGTGAGCGCTGGGATAAAACCCATCTGCAAAAACCCACTTTATCTATTTATTTTTAACCTGTATCTGGTGTTTGGAAGCTGTGCTGAGGTTGAGCAGGCAATAGGGAATTGTTAAAACGTGGGAGTGCACTTGAGTTCCAGACCTTTCCACCACGCAAGTTCGTGGAAACTTTCTAATGTGTTCCTGCTCCCAGGAGAGTGTGATGATTATTCACACTGTGGCATGAAGGCTTGTGGGGCTTTGATGTGCGATTATCTGCCCCCTCACTGTGACGCACCAGCTGCCATTAGAGCCTAGAATCAAGGACACCAACCACATCAGTGGATTTTAGGTCAGACAAGGAATGAGAAAGGCATTTATGGCAGAAGGAAGGAATGGCATTTCAGGTCCCTGGGTTTTTCTGGCCTCTCTTTCTTGGAAAATGAGAGGACCTCGCTGATTTTCCTGCAGAGTGGACTTCACTTGCCCCGAGTCCTGCTCTTGCCATCACACAGCACATACTTTGCTCTAGACACCAGAAGATGTACCTTCCAAAGTCTGGAGGCTATCGTTAGGGTGTCTTTAGCTGCCAGGAAAGAATGAAATGTGGTGTAGAAGGGCCTGGCTGGTTACTAGAGAGGTGGATGGACTCAGCTGTGACGTCAGGAATTACTCTGAATGGGGTTCTTAGTAGACGATTAAAACTCCCCATTGGCTCAGACTCACAGGATCCAGAATGCCTCTCCTCTCTCTGGCTGAGAACTGTGTTTCATGAAGAAGAGGGATAGAAATAGGAACCTTCCCACTGTACCAGAAAGCTCCTTACAGAGACGACTCCCTTAGGGCACTGTCTGGGAATCACCAGGTGCATTGAAGGGGATTTCCTCCCAACGTGGGATTGGGGAGAGTATGGCTTTGGGGTCTTATGCAACTGGATTTGAGTCTTGGCTCTATCGCTCGCTTATTGTTCTTGAGCAGATAATAACCCCCCTCAGCCAGAGTTTCTCAACATGTAAAATGGCGATCAAATAACTGCCTGGCAGGAGTAAAAATATTTTATATTAAATACCAGACACATTGCTTGGTACAGAGCAGATACTTAAGGGTAGTAGCTATTTTATTATTATAACAAATGCTTATCCCTTCAAGTTCCAAATTACATCAGCTTAATACGGTAAGTTAAATGAAATCATCACGCACTACTGTTTTCTTAGAAGCAGGCAATCGACGTCTTTAATCCTCAAAGTAAAATCAATCACCAGGGCCACCACAGAATAAATAATCTGCCTCCCCAAACCTCGGAGATCCATGCCTGGCTATGTTGCAGCGTCATTGCCCAGCAGGATTAATGATAATTTATATTAAACACCTACACATTGCCTGGCATGGAGGAGGCACTTAAGAGTGGTGGCTATTATTATCGTTATAACAAATGCTTACCCCTTCAAGTGCCAAATTATATCAACTTCTATGCGAAACTAGATAAAATGCATTGCATACTCCTGTACTCCTTAAAAAAGATTATAATGAATATAATGTAAATCCTTTCTTGAGGATTCATTGACACGATCATAAAAATATTACTTAATGGGTTGGCATGAGTATACTGCTGCTTTCAGGGGCTATAAGACATGTAGGGTCAATAGCCCCAAACTAGATGATTTTGCACTTTCTTTTTGAGGTCCAGTTCTAAGTAATTTTATGGTTGTTCTATTTCATTTCTTCACATTAATTGTCAACTATCACTTCTTGCTGGCGTCTTTAGACCTATCTTTTGCAACAACCCACCCACTCCCATGCAGAATGGTATGGGAACAATAAGCTTATGTATAGACATTGAGTGCAAACCTGTACAAGCTGGTCAAGAACTATAAAAAGGGTCGTGTTGGACATCTACTAAACTAATCTGGACTCAAGGGAACAGAAACAAAACTTGTCAGAACTATGTGTAAATACAGAGCAAATAGAAAAGAGTGAGCATTTGTGAGTCATAGTGAGGAACTTCATGGCCTTTGGTAACAATGGCTTCAACTAACTGGTGCTCAGGGAAACACAAAAACGAGTGAAACAAGTTAGAGCTAAGTGTGAATGAAGAGCCACAGACATTGAGTAAGAACTTAGTCATGGTCATGATGGCTGTAATGAGTTGTTGTGATACCTATTTCAGTTATCCAGAGGCTGTTTTCTTGGTCGCTTCTTCCAAGCCTTGTCTGATTTAAGGGAAGTCTGCAGGCAAGGGATGCCTGATGAGTGGGTGTTTTTGTAGCTTCTTTCAGGAGGCAAAGTCCATGGCGTGGGAAAGGCTCCGCGATCCAGGCGAGCTGCAATCTTGTGAGGATTGTATCCCTGGCTAATAGGGCTCTGAGGACATGAGTATATTTGAGACAAATATATGGTTGGTCCTTGGAGCTTTCAAATGTTCAATTCAAAGAACTAGCAAGGAACCCACGCGACACTTTCACCTGATGCTACCCTGGAGGGACAGTTCACCAAGGGCAAGAAAGATGCCCTCACTTGAGTACTGCAGCACGGTTCTCTATGGAAATTGGTACCATTCTGCAACAGACATGTCAGGGCTCTGAACAGGGTAGTCACCTTTCTTCAGGCACCCATTCCAACCTGCAGAATGAAGATGGGATCCCTGCCATGAAACAGTGAAATCCTTCACTTCCTGTTCCACGGCATCCACTGTTGTGATCAAATTCATAGACAAACGTCACTGATGGGTTTCTATCACTCTAGGAGCAAATGCAGTGAGCTATTTCTCTTTGCTGAGCACGGAAAGATCATGATAAATGGTGACAAGGAACAGTCTGTATTCTGAGAGACTTTTAGTGATTGCTGAGGACCCCCACTCCCTATCCCCCAAGGGGCCGTGCAGATGGGGGAGGCGGCATCTCATCAGTGCTCTTAGTCAGATTGGTTGAGTCATGGATCCAGCTCTCTATTGCCAATGCAGTCAGGAGACGGATGCCAAAGAAGTAAGGCTCTTTAATTTAAATGAACTGGAGATTATTTACAGAATGGAAATAACCCTTTTTTGAAATTAAAAAATGATCGGACCAAGGATCCTCTTCTGATCAATGACTGTGGCTAGACTAGAGTCTACTAACACGGATTTCAGGCAGGGATGACCTCAGGATTATCCTTTTTGGATTATCTGCCTCCTCCTGCTGTCTCCTTCTTTACCTGAGGTCCAATCTCAGTTATGTTCTCATGGGAATTTTCTAGTGGCCATACCACAGACTGTCATTTGTCATTTTAACAAAGTCCTGAGAAAGGCCTTATCTTGGCATATTAGTCGGCTTGACAGGAAGAGGAGAAATCCTTATTAGGCATTGTTGTGTAGACCTCTAGTCTATAAACCTCTATAATGAATTGTTGCCACGTCAATTTTAAACATTGACTATATTAATCCATGAACACAAATAATATGAGCTCAATGAGCATGATGAATATTTACGAATCTAGCCATATTTGTAGAAATGTGTTGCTGAGGATGTCTAAATCTCACTGAAACCCTGGTCTAATCACTCAGGAAAGTTGACATTTCCTAGTGGTCAAAAGGTTAAAGATAAAGGGAGGCATATGTCTCAATCCGTTCAGATTGCTATAACAGAATACCACAGACTGAGTGGCTTATAAACAACAGAAATTTATCATCATGCTGTAGGCTGGGAAGTCCAAGATCAAGGTATTGGCAGGTTTGGTGTCTGGTGAGAGCCTACTTGCTGGTTAGATGGCTGTCTTCTCACACGGCAGAGCTCTCTGGGGTCTCTATTATAAGGGTACTAATCCCATTCACATGAGAGCTCTACCCTCATGACCTAATTGCCTCCTAAAGGCTCCACCTCCAAATGCTAACACAATGGGGACTACGTTTAAACATATAAATTTTTTGGGAAAACAACCATTCAATTTATAGCGTTCCAGTGAAACTATTAATACCACCACTTTCACTTTCAGAGGGATACCAGTGTAGACAATGCTTAGTCTATTTGGGTTGCTATAGCAAAATACCACAGACTGGGTAGCTTACAATCAACAGAAATTAATTTCTCACATTTTTGGAGTCTGGAAGTCCAAGATCAAGGTGCCAGCTTGGTCGAGTGGGGGCTCCTTTCCTGGTTAACAGATGGCTGTTTTCTTGCTGTGTCTTCACATGGTGGAAGAGGCTACAGATGTCTCTGGATCTTTTTTTTATAAGGCAATATACCCATTCAGGAGGGGTCCTCCATCATGACTTCAGTATATTCCAAAAGCCCCACCTAGTAATATTGCATTGGGCATTAGGATTTCAACATACGAATTTGAGGGGTGGGACACAAACATTTTAGACCATTGCCGAGAATAAATTCTGTTGTTGTCTAATACATACATCATCAGTCTAGGGCATATAGTCAGTTAGCATAAACTCTGTGAAGGTACCATCATTGGATGAGACCTAGTACTATAGAAGAAAGGAAGGATAGACTGCACTGGAGGTGGAAGGAGAAAGGAAAACAGACCCCATAAGAAGATAAAGCTGCTGATAGGCAAGCCCTTTCTTTAGCCTCTATGCAACAGAATTTATTACACCTCTGACATCTGAAATAAATTTATCATATATGAGAGGTATGTAAGATGTTTGAATGAGAGTGTGTAATTTGTTAAAATACATACATTTTTAACATTATTCAGACTTTACTAAGTGCATTTCTTAGCTGATGGGAATAGAGAAATGAAGAAGAAAAGGATCCTGCCTTCAGGGAACATTACTTCAGTACGTATTTTACTGTCCCCCACCCCTGCTGCCCCGTGCCACCACTACTCCCCAAATCATTTCTTTTAAGAGACTCTACCACATATTTAGAAAAGGGTTTGAATCCCTGATATATTTATAAAAGGAAAAGAGCATCAAGAGGAAACGGAAAAGTTTCAGGTAATCATCTAGAACTTTCTGTCCAATGAACTTTGAATTTTCTGTATTGATGTGAATGTTCTGTACTTGTGCTGTTTGATGCCGTAGCCATTGACCACATGTAGTTATTGAACACTGGACATTGGGTAGGGCAACTGAACAGGTTATTTTTAAATGTTATTAAATTTAAATATAAATTGCTACATGGCTAGTGGGTACTGTTTTGAACAGTACAGATTCTAGACCTTTGTTGCTGCTTGACTAAAACAGTCAAAGTTTCTAGCTGATTTTTTTGTTCTTTTCACTTGAATGTTTTGGCACTGTGGGGATATACTGTACATCCTAAATAAAAATGGGTAAGTGACAGGAAATGATAATTTACCAATCTCTACATTCAGTGGGAGAAATGTATTGATTCACTCAATCAAAAGGGATTTATTGAGCATTACTGTGTGCTGGGCACAGTGATGGCATATGATGTATGCGGACTTGCCCCCCGAAGAGTAATAGAGCCTCAGGATAAAAAAATTCATCAGTGCCAGTAACGGTATTATTTGGTGCCTGTGTTGGTATATGTTTTCCTACTCTCTGTCTTCCTTTTCTGGGACACCAAATCTGATGTATCAGAAGTTTCTGGCTGCTTAAGTCTTAAAGTAAACAGAGTTCAGGCAATATCTCTGTATTGTAAAAAGAGGACTTCCACGTCCTGGGGTGACTGAGACTACAGAGTATTTAATTTCCTGTCCTGTGATGAAAAATATTGAGACACCCACACAAGAGAGATTAAGAGCCATTTCTTGTGCAGATTAAACTCACTGGTGAGGTGTCATTTACAGAAATAAGTAAAAAATTTTCAAGAACATGAGAGGGATTTTATCTGTTTTCTTTTGTAATATCTGTACTTTGGAAGAAGACGTAACAATATTCCTGGCATAGCAATTTGCCCTCTGGAGCCATCAAACATTGCAGATGTGATTATGTATGATTATTTAAATATGGTCACATATTTATACCTTACTGGTCAATCACAATTTCTGTTTATTCTTTTCAAAAAAGAGGGTTTTATAAATATATTAAATATATATGTATATTTAACGTAACTCCCATACTCACATGTCTCAAAGTTCCCCAGGCTCTTGGGGTCGTTCTTTTATGTAATATTCAAATAAAAAAGACTTAAGCTCCTGTTGTACGTAACACGAAGTTCTAATTTTAACACAGTTTTCCTTTTTAGTTTAACTTCATTTCATTTCTTTTCTTTTCTTTTTGTGCTCCATGCTCATGTTCCTTAAAAGGATTAGAAAAAGGAGAAGAGGCAATCACCTCAAATACAAATCCACCCAAGTGGGAGGATTTTGTTAATTTTTTTAAAAAATGGGCTAATTTTTAGAAAAAAAACAACTGATGGTTGCTAGATGGGAGGGAGGTGGGGATGAGGGAGAAGGTGAAGGGATTAGAAGTCACAAATTGGTAGAATTGGTAGCCACAATATTGCCATGGGGATACCAAAGACAGTTCGGGGAATATAATCAATAATATTGTAAAGATTTTTTAGGGTGTCAGATGGGCACTTGTCTTATTAGGAAGACCACTTCATGGATGGTGTAGATGCCTGATCACTTTGCTGTACACCTGAAGCTGAAGCTGAATAATATTGAATGTCAACTATGATTAAATATATATGTGTATATATATATGACCATATATATATATATGGTCACAGGATATGGAGTAGAGCATAGAGAATAGAGTCAACAGAATTGTAACAGCTATATATCATGTCAGAGGGGTAGTACTGGGGGAGAGGAGTTATCACTTTGTGAGGGGTTTAAATGTCTAACTATTACATTGTTTTTACACCCAAAACTAATAAAAACAATGGGCTCATTTTATATACATTTCTTTGAATCCTGCTCTCCTCACTTAACAATATCTAATAGAAATTCTTCCAAGTCATCTGTAAAACCATGCAATTCATTATTTTAATGGCTGGGTAATATTCTATGGCAGAGGTTCTCAAAGTTTCTCCATTCATGATGCCCTTACTGGCTCGGTAAGTTTTTTCTCCCAATGGAATCCATAGGCCAAAAGAAATGCTTAACACTCTGTTTAATAAAGTTGGGTCTACACAACTTATTTTTGTTGTCATGACTTAGCAGCAACTTGAAATAACAATACATGTAAATTGGAAGAAATATAACACTGTAATTTAATTGTCAAACAATCACAATTACTTAGTATGCATGTACCTATTGGGTATTGTGCAACTTTTCAAACTTTGGAATCAGATCAGACACCACCACCTTCATTGCCTAGTCTACATTGATTTTTTTTATGTGATACTTTATATCACAAAAACTGCCAGCTTCTTAAGATATAACATCAACAAAAGGAAAAGAGCATGATCTAACTGTCAAAACTATTAACTACCTCAACCTAGTAGTTCATGTAATAGCCAACAGATGTCAAGTTTTATGTGTTCCTAGAAAATTTGAAATACCCCATGGTGCCCCTGTGAGTTTCCTTCAGTGTCCCAGGACTCCTCAGCAGACAATTTGAGAAGCATGGATCTGTGGTATAAATGTTTAAAAAGTTTTTAACTCTTAGAAAGAAAATTGAATCTTTAAAGAAAGTATAATATGGGATATGTGAGGTTTAGCTGTATTTATCCTGTTCCTGCAGTTTCTGATTTATAGGTAATCCTGTTTGGATCTCTTTTTATTTCTTTAGCTTTAACATTTCTATTTTTCTTTCCATTCTGCTACTTTATTTTCCATTTAGTCTATAAGCTCTTGTTTTACTGACTTCATGTTTACTAAGTAGTTCTATAAAACTCAGTACTTGCAAGTGATTTGTTTCCATATCTCATGCCATGTTTTTTTTAGACTTGATTCTTTGACAACTTTTGCTTACTTTCTGGATTGTTTGCTTTCTTTGAATGATTTCTCCTTGGTATCTCTCTCATTCTATCTGAGAATTGTTTTTTCCTTTTTCTTTTTCTCTTGATTGAGGTTTAAATATTTCCTTCCATCACTTTTCTGAAGCCTATTTATCCCTTGGGTGTTGAGCTTGATGTTAACTACTTAGAGAGGCCTTCTTTTCTTTTCCAGTCTAAATTAAGACTCCACTGTGACTCTTTCTTCCAGAACTTTGGTTTTCCCCTTATAGCATTTGTTAAGATGGAAGACTCTGACCATAATTTGAAAAGGAAAGTCTTACAATTTTGAAATAATTTTCCCCCTTCCTGCAAAAGGTCTATCAGTGCCATCAAAGTTTCTTTTTTTTTTTTTTTAATTTTTAAAGTATTAGAACTTTCAACCTTGTAACTAGCTTGTTACCTGGTGAATAAAAAATGATTACTGTGCAACTTTCAACTAATCTTAAAGAAAAAGTAACTGCTTTATAAACCACCTGGATGATATAGCTTGTTTGGGGCATGATTAAATGTCTAAAGGTCATGGGAAAGAAACTGATTTTCATGGCTACTATGTTTGAGCCTTTTTTATCAAAGCTCTTACCAAGTGTTAAATGATTACCTCAATACCACTTAACTAAAGAGTGTTCTTAGAGCATCACAAAAACATGATCAAAAGGACAAAGATTGATGAATAAAACATACATGTCGATATATTGCTATATAACTACTTTTTATTTTGTGCTGTCATTAGCACAACTTAAGAGTTGTGGCCAAATAAACATTTTGCATGAGCAAAATCTATGTGCTTGAGAAAAAGACATTAGAATATATTTAGCGATATATCTAGGGCCAAATGAAAAGAATTTGAAAAATAAATGCAGGATTCAATCAGATAGAAAAGTGATTAGTTGACTCCAACCTGGATGAAGTGTTTCAAAATACCACCTCCCCAAACTGGCTCTTATAACGAAGACCCAGTGCATCTGAGGAAAGATAGAATTATTTTGGAAGCAAAGAATATCTTTTACTTACTGTGGTTCATTCCTCTTAGAATGTAAAAACCTTTGGGATGCAAAAAGTGTTGTTTGGAATAGTTGGTTCTGGTATTGAGAAAGTAAATCTCTAAAGACTGTTAAAAAAAAAAATCTTTGTCAAGTCAAAAAGTTTCCAATTATTTATTTTCAAAAAAACTGAAATGAGACCTAACCAAGATGCTATGTTACAGATAATTAAAAATTACTTTTGAAGCTAGATCAATAGGAGCTTTCGGCATTTAACTCAGAAGTAGTTCAAAGAATTGTGATATTGCTATGACAAAATTTCTTCCATTCCCATTCTCATTTTTTATGTGAATGAGGTGACTTAGCTTTTACATCCATTAAAACAACATCTACAAAAATAGAAATAGGACCACTGCTGAGCATATTTTCATTTTAATAATAAGTAGGAATTGTCCATGGATATTGGAATGGATTTAAAAAATATCCTATCCATCTTGTCAAGAGATTCATTTCCAGTAAAAACTTACTTTTCATATTTAATAATTATTTTTAAAAAATGTAACAAATTTATAATGTTTAATCAATTCTACATTAATAATATTTGTAATGATAATTCATTTCAGAAGAAAATTTTATACTTAGAGTACTATAGATAAAGGAAATAAAAAATATATTCATCTCTTTTTTCAGAGAATATAATGGAACAAATAAAAGACTCTAAGGCATAAAATGTAATGCATTATAAAATTCAAGAGAAGAAGAACAATATAAAATTTCTGACAGTTAAAGAAGAGCCTGTTCTTTTATTTTTTAAATGGATGATGTCATTATACATTGCTATGGTATTTAGGTTCCAATGGACATATTTAAAAGAGCAATTTAATAGCTTAAAATGTCAATATTTATAATATACTGGAAAGTACATATTTTACAACTATTTAAACTTATGAGAAGCATTTTAGATAGCATCTAAAAGAGGGTAGTGAGCAAAACTGTTTGAAAATCACTGTATTAAGCTATGTGGACTTGTAACAATTAGTTTAAAATTTCTAATAGGAATAAAAGACATAATTACACCAAATTTACGATACTTCTGCTAAATGAAATAATGAATGAAAAGGTCTTAGCATGGAATAAGCTTTCAATGAATGTTAGTTCTGGTCTTTCTCACTGTTCAAGTGAAGAAACCAAGTTTAATTTGACCTGCCTCGGAAAGATGGTGTGAGGCCAGCTCCAGCACCAATGAGGGGCTGTGTGTCAGCAGCCCTGGGGTAGAGGGGTAGGGTACAGGCTAAGAATCTCAAAGAAAGGGACTTAGCTGAGTGCCAAAGTTAGCGGCAGGACCACAATAGGAAACCAAGCAATTCTCCCCTCCTTCATATACTTTCTATGTGTCTGATACTTTCTATGTATCTTGTGCTGTGTGTTAAACCCATTACCTAATTAATTTTATGAGGAAATCTATGTGGGTTTTATTTTTAAAATTATTTATCTCTGTATTGCAGATGAGAAAACAGAGCCTATGGGACATTAAGTAATTTGTCTGAGGTGAGGCAACTACTAAGTTTCTTAGGTGGAAATAAAATCCGGGTGTATTTGTCTCCAAACCCAGTCCTGCCTGTGCTTGGTTTCTATTTTACATGCTCCTTCTGGAGAAAGCACTGCAAGATTCCCTGCAATGATTCCCATGATTCCCTGCCTCAGGCTCTGACCCTAGGACACCAAACTTTAGACTGGAGTGGAGAAGGGAAAAAAATAAAAATGTAGATTTTTATCTTTTTAAAGATGGAGTAAGGTGCAAAGATAATTAATAAATTGTTTTGTGATCCACCTTGTTAGAAAAATGTGCCCATAATTTCTAAAACAGAAAGAAAACTATAGCAGGGCAGCAAAAGCTATTACATGCAATCGATCAGCAGTTCTGTCAGTTCTAAACCCCCAAATAAATCCAGGATCACTTCTCTTCACATCCTCTGCTACCACCCTGTCTGACCACCTATCTCACGCCAGGATAAGGACAACAGCTTCCTAATTGGGTTTTCTGCTCCCACTCATACACCACCCTCAAGCCCAAAACACATAGTCAATTTGCAGCAGAGTGATCCCATAAAAACGTAAATCAGGTCACATTGTTCTATTTAAAATTTTTGAGTAAAAGTCAGTCCTTAAAAGGGCTTGAAGACCCTACATAATCTGACCCCTGTTATCTCTCTAACTTCTCATCTCAGGACTCACACTCACTTGCTCACTCTGCTCAGCCATCTTGAGGTTTCTCAAGCACGCAAGACACACCCCCACTTCAAGACTTCTGTGTTTACCCTTCTTGCTGCCTGGAAAGCTCTCCCTCCACATATCTACATGAGTCCATCCCTCACCTTCTTCAGTCTCGACTGAAATGAAACCTTTCTAATGAGACCTTCTCTGACCCACTATATTCAAATTGCAAGTGCCTTTCTATTCCCTCCTTTATTTTTTTCCATAATACTCAGCAATACCTGACATCCCACATGTTTTACTTTTTTATTTATCTGCCCCCACTAGAATGTAAGATGATAGAAATCATTGTGTGTTTTGTTTACTGTAATGTACCCAGCACCTAGAATAGTGTTTGGCATGTAGTAGGTGTTCGATAAATGGGCTAATTGAATTGAATGTATGAATAAATGTAAGGAAAATGATTCAAGGAAAAAATAACTTAAGAGGACAATCTTTATGAACTAAGTACAGATTTATGGGATGGATTCAACAACAAATATGTGGACAAATAACAGTCTTCAATGAGCATCTCTGAAGGATAATAATAAATATTTCATCTTGGAAAAATTCTTCCAATGCTTTTCAAACTCTGCTTTGTGGAAAACACTGGCTCAGGAAGATGCTAATTCATGTTCCATGAATAATGATTCTGTAGTCAAATAAGCTTGGAAAAATGCTAAATACTACACTTATACTTGGAAATCCATGGTAACAGCATATTAAAGATTGAAAAAATCTAAATGAAAATGTAATCTTAAATTTTGTTTAAGGGGGGGCAAACTTGTGCAGAATACATTTTTTCTTCACCTTGAAACATTTGTCACATAATATTAGCATGTGAATTTCTATTCTTCAGGCACATCAGTTCTATGTCCTCAGTGACATCTTAAAAGCACTGCACATCAACAGAATAACATCAGCAAGATGGTGGAATTAGAGACTATTGACTTTCCTTCCTCCCACAGATGCACCGAATATATAGCTACCCACGGATGAATTTTCTCTGAGAGAAACCCGAAAACTAATTGACTTCTATACATCGGATGACAGAAAATATCCATATCAAAATGGGTAGGAAAAGCGGGACACACATTCATGCCATAAACCTCACCCCTGGCACAGCACCATACAATTGGATGGGAACCACCAAACGCATTTCTCCCTGAGGAGTGAAGGGTTTAGAGTAGACCATACATCTACTTCCCCAACTTAGCTCTGAGAAACAATGGGGCTCAGCATTCATGAGTCCCCCGGGACCATATTTAGCAAAGAGGTGGTTTTTAAATGGGTGTGGAGAGTTGCTTGGAGCACCAATCTATAAGGAGGTTAAAACATCCATAAGCAATTGGAAATGTGCCGTCAGTTTATTCTGTTTTCCACAACCAAATGGAGAATTGCGCAATGTGCATTGTTCCCACTTCTGCTGAGGTAGGTAGTGCCCCCTAGTGGAAATTAAGACGAAATGCCTTTCTTGCTGGTGTACTATAACTACGTTCTCCGCTAGCCACTTGTGGCTACTTAACTTTAATTTTCTATAAATTAAATACAATTTTAAATTCTATTTCTCAGTTTCACCAGCCACGTTTGAAGCGCTCAATAGCCACGTGTGGCTAACGACTACTGTACTGGATAGCATAGATATAGAACATCTCCATCATTGGACATCGTAGGCTGTGCCACTAACCCTGAGCCAACTAGCTGACACGCCTGAAGTCTATTGTCTTACACAGTCAACTGATATTTCCAAACCACTAAAATACATGGCGTTGCGCTTTTTACCAGGAATGAAAATTTATGTTGTTGTCTAATTCTTTTGTATCCTTAAGATACCTTTCTAGAACTAGTCAGTTTCAGAAAATCACAATTGCAAACATTTTAACTTTAAACAAGCAAAATGTTACAAGTACAGTTTTTAGCATAAATAGACATACTATTTTTTACTAGAATAAAAATTCTACCCCCACTAAATAATATCAAACAAATTTTTGAGAATTTTAGCTTGAAGTAGTAGTGTATTTTTAGCTTCTGTTTATTCTCCATCCTACCCCTTTCTGTTTGGGTTCTATCTTCCTCAGTGACAGAAAGGAGGAGGATGCTTTATTAAGGTTTCAGGCTTTTATTATTTCTGGGAATCCAAATTATTCACTAAAGCTCTTTGGAAAACATGTGTTGTCATAGACAATCCACGGCATTTCCCCTGCCCTGAGGAGTAGCTGAGTAGTAGCACAAGAAAGCCAATCAGGATTCATAAATATTTGTCTTATTATGTTGGCGATGACCATACCAGTAGGTAGAAGAAACAGGTCAGCACCCATGCCCCAGACATTCTCATCAATTAAAATCCTCTTTTACTGACTATTGTAACCATTCTTTTCTAAATCCCAGTCACCATCTTTTCCATATACTTCTTTCAAAATCAACCTTAAATCTTCCTTCTCTCATAATAAAAAAGAAATAGCAAGAGCGTAGTCTCTTTTTCTCATGTTTTTTCCTTGAAGTGTCTTGCTGACTGAGATCTAGTTCTCATGCTTAAGTTAAATTACCTTTTTCTACCGAGTCAATTTAGTCTATTTCTACCATAAAACACAACATACAAAATATTCCCAACAACGTATAGCACATAATTATATATTTTACACACTGAACCCTTTACAAAATGCCTTTTCTCTATATAGTTATTAACCTAATGATTTCCTCCTATTTTAATGTAATTTATTTCCTTGTGTTCAGCACTTTGAGAACTAGCGTTTCTTGATCAGGTCTTGGGGAAAATTCACATGAATAAAAGCCTGAGAGAAAATTTACCTCTAAATAAATCAAACCTCAGAAAAATAAATGTAACATTTTGATCTCCAAAAGTTACCTGTACGTACGAGTGTGTGCAGAAAGGTTCAGAGTATCATGGCTCTGTACACGCAATTGTGAAAAATATTTAGTAGTTTTAATTTTTCTTGATTTTAAGATATGTTGGTAATGTGACAGTGCAGTAGATATCAGCTAGGGTGACTATCTGACTATCCTCTCTTCTTTCTGGGAACAATAATACACACGGTTAGACCTTTGGTGGTCATGTCCAAACTAAATTACCTGTAGTCAGCTGGCTCTGGTGGCTCTTGATAAAGACTGGCCAGCCACAGTCTGTTTCCAGGATTTGTCACCCGAAGCTATGGAAAGAGACTTGGTGATTTCTGTTATTGAGATGTGAGACATGGCACCAATTAGTGCCTATATTTCCTGGCTCTAGAGTCCTGGAAAGATTCTGTGTGGAAGGAACTAGTTTTTGTTCTAGTTGTCCCTCAAGACTTTTTGCCCTTTCTGTGAAGTTAAATAAGATTTTTTAACCCCAGTTATTGTCCTCTGTACAAACTTCTTTCAAAATCCTTTCCTTTACCCTTAAATATCCCTTATCTTTTCAATTAATTTCTTTTTGCTTAAGCGCACTTCAGCTGGCTTTCTATCACTTGCAGCTAAAGTAGAGGCCAAATGTTGTTGTCAAAGTAACTAATGCAATCTTAGCCTACAATATTATTACAAGTATTTACAGCAAGATAAATGCTACTTATTTTAGTCTAAACTGTAGCATTATATTGATTCTGGATGGTAAAGATACTCAAAGTCACATCAAATAAAAGGAGATTGAAGGAATAGAAAATTTAATTTAGAAAACAGGAGACTCCATTGGGACAATGATAGCCTGCTATATGTCTGTGAAATTTATTTTATATGATTTCAAGGACCCTAAATTATCAAAAATTAACATGATTTCCATGTCTACGTCTCTTCTTTAGAATATCGGCCTGGTGGTTTATAGCTGACATATTCTTGAGGGATTCGACATCTAGGGATTGAACAATCCCTATTTCAATGAATAGCCACTGTGTACCCAATAAGTGCTAACCACTATACTAGAAACTTATGTTTTAGCAATGAGGAGAGATTTTTCTCTCCTCTCATGACATCAAGGAATTCATTGAGAATTTAAGTACAACTTGAAACACTCTATCTTCAGACAATTCAGAAAATTCTCTCTGGGATCAATGAAAAGAAATCATGGGAATATGTGATTCATTTGAGGCGTGTGAAAATGGCCAGATCTGAATGAGAGTAGATATTTAGATACATTTAGATAACTTTCCAGTTCTGAGATTATATGAGAATAAGCACACCCTTGATACCAGTGGTGTCCAATCTTTGGACTGCTGACCTCAAGGGGGCTAAGGAATTATTTCAGAGAGTTCAGTAATCTGTATGTGCTTCAATAATGGTTTTAAATTGAATAGTACTATTGTCACTACTATCATGTAAGTAACCATTGAAATTTTCATTCATTCAAACATCTATCCATTCAATATGTATTAATGACCCAGCAGGTCTCAGGGATGGAAAGCTGGGGTGGGAGGGGGAACTGAATAAAAAATATTTGGGAAAATTGGAAATCACTGTTTTGTGCTACTTGCAGTAATACTCGGCTTTGATTACTTTATGCTTTTACCAGAAGAACAGATGGCAAATCCACAATTCTGTTTTTTTTTTTGTTTTTTTGTGTGTGAGGGGTGTATTCTGGACTTTCACATGTAAAGTTAATATACAAGTTATTAAATAAGAATATAAACAATACTCTACAAGCTATGTGATCCAGGATAATTTAAGAATTTTATCCCGATCTGTGGTTGTGAATAAAATTTAATTTGACTAAAAGCCACATTATTTTGCTATGTTCACACATACACACACACACACACACACACACACACACAAATTTCTTCTTTTTCATGGCAGTTGATTTAAAATGAAACAGATCTATTAAAAAACAATGAGGTGTCTGTTCCATAGTTGTAGTACAAGAACAGACCATAAAGAGGAAGATTTTAAAACTTCCAGTAACCTGTCCTTTGAATTCTGTAGTTGCTAATAATCTTGAGAGACCCTGGAATCCTAGGACATACATTATCAGCAAGAGAAAAGGAAAGATTGAACTCCATTCTTTGCCCCTTCCTTTACACAGTGCTGGTATGGGAAGTCAAGACTATAGAG
This sequence comes from Rhinolophus sinicus, assembly GCF_036562045.2. NCBI lineage: Eukaryota > Metazoa > Chordata > Mammalia > Chiroptera > Rhinolophidae > Rhinolophus > Rhinolophus sinicus. The sequence goes on from NC_133756.1 coordinate 129,780,702, forward strand.
ACCCATTAGAAAACTCGTGAATGGTGCTATGTTAGTGCTGTACAGTGGACGTAACAGCAATGTCTTTTTCCAGCATTCCCAGTTACATCGATAAAATCAGTATCTAATAGATAATATCTATGCAGTCCAGGTTAAAAGACAGAATATCTTCTAGGCTGTAAACAAGGGAAGAATGACGTGACTGTGTTAATATACTTCAAAGAAGGATGTATCAAAAGAGTGTAAGTCAGCATGAAATATGATAAATATGGAGCCAAAGAGGAAGATTTTAGCTCCATTTATCCAGCGTTGTCTAGGAAATGGAGAGAGACTGAATCTGAGGGAGAAGCACTAAAACTGGAGAAATACCAAAATGTTCATTACTTTTATATCTATTGTAGGATAGAGATTTTTTTTATTAGGTTTTATCATGACTTGAATGAAATCTCTCTCTGGTTTATACAGTTTCTGTGCTTGCCAAGTAATTTTTAATTTCTAAATTTGCCTCTTGATTAACCAGCTGCTAAGAAGCAGACACAGTATCCTAGTCACGGTGGCGGTATACACTTCATTGTAAATTAATATATTTTCGTGGGGTTAGAGCTGATCAGTGCCTCATAGACATGGTTTTTTACTCTAAATTAGTAAATTTGACCGTCTGGCTTATATATAATTTATTGGGAATTTGAGGTCCATCCGCTTGGATTCATGGATGAAATCAAATCAGAAAAGGAGACCATAACCTTGGACAATGACGTTATCTCATGAGACTGCCTAAACAACTAGTTCTTAACCCCAAGTAAATTCTCTTCTGATTACTTTCAAAGTGTTCCTTTGACCTAAACTTAAGCCAGATCATTGGAAAAGTGGAAGAGTAGCCTCTCTTATTAGTTTCTTGTCAAAAACAAAACTAAAAGTAAAAAGAGATTCCTCTGTCTAGATATACATTTTTTTATCTCCACCTCACCCATGAAAATCCAATTCCCAAACTGTTATCTATCTATACACAGATGATTCAATATAGTATACATCTCATTGGGAATTCCATTTGTGCTTTATAGATGTCAATTAAAAACTCCCAGATTTCAAACATTTATTTTTAGTGAATTTTAGGAATTTTGTTGATAACACTCTAAGTGGTTTGATTAGGGCAATTTGGAGCAATTAGGAACAAGAGTAAAAATGTTTTGAGGATCTTTCTCAGGCTTAACTCAGTTGCAAATCTGGCTTAAGTTGTATGATTATAACAGATTATCTATAAACTAAACTCTGGCTATGACAAAATATGTTGGATCTAATGACACATCTATAAATAACTGTTAATTTTAAACAGTTAATACACAGGGTGAGGAGTCCAGTAAAGAGTGGGTTGCATGGATCAAGACACTTAGGGGTGTTGTTTTTGTTTTTTGAATGCTTGGTACATGACGTGAGGGAAGATTCAAAGCACAAAAAATTCATGTCAGCTAGAAGCTTCAGGTATCTCGCAATATCTAGGTGGGATAAAAATGATAATAACCCACTGATTACACATTCAGAAGAAAACCATATTGTTCAGTAGAAAAACTCATTTCCTGGAATTGGAATTAGTGTCGAATATCTTTAATGGATTTCATTTTCAAAAATGCAAAACGCTTTTTGTTTGTTTCTGATTATAAAAGTAATGGGATTGATGGGAAAGATGTGGTATAAGCACACATTTATCCATGCCTAATATTTACTGAAGGGAAGCAAAGAACCAAAAAAGAAAACTTCATTAATGCTGAAACTAGAGCAGGCTTCATCTTCATAATACAAGGTGTAAATAAAGGATCCCAATGGTGGGCACGTGATTCTCCGGCTCATGAGCACTGTAAGCTGGGCTGTGGGAAGTGGGCAGAGATGGCACAGAAGAATCACAGTGGTACTTCTCAACCAACTTGAGGAGTAGATACTGGTGGTTGGAGTGGGCGGCAGGAAGGATGGCTCACATCTTTTTTGGAGTGGAGGTGATACGGGAAGAGAAAGTGTGTGGCTAAATAGTACTGTTCTGTTTCTCAGACCTCACTTGCTAAGGAGTAGAGAGATCTATAGCTGAATGGTGATTGGAGCTGTGGATCAGAAATGACAGTGTTGACTCACAACATTGAGGATGCACTAACCCTTTAAAGAGAAGTCTCAGTATTGAAAAATAGATTCTATGTGAGAAATAGTAAAGTAAGTGCACGTGTAGGGGGTGTCCCTCCTCCATGGAATGGAGAATAGCAGAAAATGGATGACAAGGAAAGATTTTTAGTAAGTTCAGAAAGAAAAAGCAGAGTCAAATTTCCCAGACTATAGTTATACATAAGCACAGCCCCCTACCCACCCACTCACACAACCACCACAGGCAGCTAAGTAGTAGAAGAGAGAACATTTACTGTAAAATCCATCCTGTTAGCTCTAGTGCTAATTAAAAGATGAAACTAATGTTTGAGTAAATATGCTTGAGGAACAAAAGTCAAGGAGATTCTATTCATACTAATCTGGGACAAATATTAGACCTACACTTCAGAGATAACTGCGGCAAAACACCACTATACAAATAAACATTTTGTAGCAAACGGATTACAGGGACATTTTATTCAACAGATGAATGAAAATAACATCTGGGAACATTTACACTAGGAAACAAAGAATATTAACTGTAACCATTTTGTGCTTTTGAGGAAATTAAAATGGATTCAAGTAGGAGATTTTACAATAGAGTGAGATGAAAAAGCTACTACAAAAACTAAGGTAAGAAAAAAAGGAAGAAAAAGATAACCTTCTAGATATAAACAATATTATACCAATGTTAATTTCCTATTTTTGATATACTGTGTTTATGTAAGTTATTAACATATACATGAATGATAAACAATGTGTCTAGAATACTGGGATATAGTAGGTACTCAAAAAATATTTGTTGAATGAATGAATCAGTTTTATCCATAGTTGTGTAACAAAGTGGTAAAGTGTGATTCTTAGAATTATGCAGGCAGCTATTTAAAAACACAGAAATCTAGGTTCCCCCCTCATATCTATTTAATTAGAGTCTCTGAGAAAATGACAGAAGTTGGTAACTCAATAGTAGCGGCAGACTTCAACATGTCTTAGTCCTTGACAGCTTACATAAATAAGAAAAGCCCATAGAAGATATTAATTGTATAATTAAGAAACTTAATCAATATAGCGATTTTTCACCATTTTTAAAGCTGTGGAATTTTTTCTTCAAAGTACATTTTATGTGGATTCTAAAGGATTAAGAGAGGCAGTTCTGATACTTGTCATGTGGCTATTGATCTAGCAAAGGCATTCTTTTCAATACCCATAAGCAAGGAGCATCAGAAGCAGTTTTCATTCATTTGGGATGAACAATAGTTCACACTGATGAACTTGCTCTATGGTCTGTGCCTGCCCTCTGTCACAATCTACTTAGTAGTGTAAAGGGACTTTGATCATCTGGACATTTTGCAAAACATCACAGTGGTTTGATATCTTGATGACATCGTGTTATTTGACCCTGAGGAGCAGGAAATAATAAATCCTCTAAATGCCCATGTAAGACATATGTGCTCCAGAGGTGGGAGATAACACTCTATAAACACCCAGGGGATTGCCACATTGGTGAAGTTTTTAAAGTCTAATGATCTGATACAGACTTTGGCATCGGACAGAATTGGCTTGAGTTCATGTTCCGTTACTTGCTAGCTATGCATCTTTGAATAAATTCCTAACCTTCTAAGTCCAAGTAAGGTTTACATGATCCGATTTATGAAGATCTTAGAGTGGTGCCTGCATATGTTTAATTAATGTACAGGATAATCTTCTTCTTATTATTACTTGTTTTAGGGACCAGAATCTTGACTGCAATTGTTACTTGGACCCAGCCGGTCCGGAAATCTATTTACAGTAACGTATGGTAGCATTCTTTAATTCAGAATTATAGAATAATAAAAAAGACAAAGCTGAGAATATCTAAGCCCACATTATGGAAAGGGAAACTGGAGTGAGTTTAGTTATACAGATGACTTCAGGATAATTCAGTTTTATTATTTATTATTATTTTAAATGTAATTTATTATTACCCGTGCATCGTCTCAGGAAAGATGGAGCATTGACCTCCCTCTTTTCTCTTTCCTACTTTCTTCTCATAGCAGGAGCAGTGAAATATCTGATGGATGTGACTTAGGAGAATTATAACAATAGTAAGATTACTGTAATAGGGGTAGGGTCATTGTAATAAAAAGTAGGTTTGTCTCCCTTGGGCTTCTTGCTGATAAGGAGTCAGCTTGTGGAAGGGATGCTGGACGCTGCCTGAGAAAAGCAGACAAGGTTTCTGCTCTCTGGGTTTGGCTTCTTCCCCTGTGCCTGGACAGATGAGTCAGGTTAATCCTTCATCTCCAATTCAGGAGTAAGGTTTATTTTGGCCTCTGATCTAAACCACTTCCTCCAATCTTTTTAAAAAGCTGATTGATATTTTGGCTTAACTTTAATGTTAATCTATAACAATGATTACTATTATAAAATGAGATTTTGATGTTCATTTCCATTTCTTTAGCCACTGATTGATCATTCATCCATTTATTCACCTACTCACTCATCAGTCATTCATGTAGAGATGCTGAGGGGGGCAGTATGGATTTAAGATAGAAAAGTTGGCATGGAGTTTCCCTTTCCAGGTTATGATCCTCTTGAATCATATTTTCTCACTGGGAGGCAGTGAAGAGCATGGGGTCTATAGTTTGATGACCTGGGCTCAGGTCTGGCTCCAAGACTTGCTAGCTCTGTGCTCTTGGGCAATCATTTAACCTTTCTATGGCTCAATTTTGTCATCAGTAAAATGGGAGATAATTATGTAACTCAGAGAATTGTTTCCAGAATGGAATGAGTTCATCCCTTTCACGATCTTGGCCGTGTGCCTGACATGAAGTAAGTATTCAAAACAAAAATTTTGAAAAGTTGTAACAGCAGTAGCTAACACTTATGTAGCCCTCACTATGCCAGGCACTCCTGTATGAATGTTATGTATATTAACTCATTTTATCACTCACAAAACCCTAGGAGGCAGACACTATTACCTCATAATAGCCTGCAGATGGCATGGAAGGTTAAGTTAGCAGGCGTCAGAGTTAGGGTTCAATTCCAGGCAATCTGGCTCCAGAGTCCAGGCATTCTGGACTCTCAGAACTTTCAGAACATGTGAGCTATGGGTGTTATTTCCCTGGGTTATTCCTTCCTTGTATTAGGACATCCATTCTTAATCTGTTTATGGACCTATTCAAAGTTCACTTACAATCCGGTATTTATCAATTTTACTTCTAAGTATTGTTACCTCTAATATACTTTGCAAAGTATAAATTCTAATTGACCCAGCAATGACCTGTCTCTCTACTTGCCAGGTTCTGTTGCTTCCTGTCCGTCTCTAACTTGAGCACGCTATCTTCTGTATCTGGCTGATCAGCGTTCTGCCCGTGTAGCAGCAACACCGGGATTCAATTCTCCTTGCTTTAGTGAAAAGAGTCAATTCCTGGTTGAGATTCCAACTCCCATGGCTGCTGCCACTTGGGGGCATTCTTGTTTTACCATTTCATGTCCATTCTGATGTGGACAATAGTTGCATAGCTAAATGGCAATTCAAACACTTAAGTTTACCTTTTGTCACATCACACACATCATATATAGTGTATATTATTTCTTACAGATATTTATAAGATCTGTATCCAGAATCTTATTAGATAAAATATAATATTAATATTTTAATAATTTAGGAAATGTTTTGTAATTGGTAACTTATATTTTATCTTCACTTATTTCTGCTTTGATGCTTTTTTTCTTTATGTAGAGCTGAGTTGCTGACCTATATTATTTTCTTTTTTCTGTAAAGAACTTCCTTTAACATTTTTTGTAAGGCAGGTCCACTGGCAATGAATTCCCTCAGTTTTTGTTTGAGGAAGTCTATATTTCTCCTTCACTTTTGGAGGGTAATGTTGCAGGGTACAGGTTGAGCTTTCTTTCTCTCAGCGTTTTAAATATTTCATTCCACTCTCTTTTTGCTTGCATGTTTTCTGAGGAGAAGTCAAATGTAATTCTTTGTTCTTCTATAGGTGTGTTTTTTTCCTCTGGCTTCTTTCAGAATTTTTTTTTTTTTTTTAAATTTTTGATTTTTTGTATTCTGGAAAAGATATGCTTAGGTTTAGGTGGTTTTTTCTTGTTTCTTTTTTTTTTTTTTCCTTCATTTATTACACTTAGTGTTTTCTGAGATTCCTGGATCTGTGATTTGGTGTCTGACATTAATTTGGAAAAATTCTCAGTCCTTATTTTTTCAAATATTTCTTCGGTTCCTTTCTCTCTTTCTTTTCCTTGTGGTATTCCCGTTATGCATATGTAATTATTTTTGTAGCTATCACACTGTCCTTGAATATTCTCTTTTGTTTTTTCCAGTTTGTTCTCTTTGCTTTTCAGTTTTGGAGGTTTCTGTTAACATGTCCTGAAGCTCTGGGATTTCCTCTGCCATGTCCAATCTACTAGCGAGTTCATTAAAGACAGTCTTCATTTTGTTAACAGAGGGTTTGATCTCTAGCATTTCTTTTGGTTCTTTCTTAGGATTTCCACCTCTCTACTTAATGGCCCATTTCTTCTTGCATGCTGACTACTTTCTCCATTAGAACCCTTAGCATATTAATCATAATTGTTTTAAATTTCCAGTCTGATAATTCCAATCTCTCTCCATGTCTACTTCTGATGTTTGCTCTGTGTATTCATGGTTTTTTTTTGCCTTATAGTATGCTTTGTAATTTTTTTCCTGGTGGCTGAATATGATGTACTGGGTAAAAGGAACTTCTGTAAATAAGCCTTTAGTAATGTTTTGGTAAGGTGTGGGGGAAGGGGAAGTGTTTCACAGTCCCCGTACTTAGGTCTCAGTCCTTTCGTGAGCCTGTGAGATTATGAACTTCAGAAGTGTTTCTCAATTTTTTACACCCCTCCCAACTTAGGTGGGAGAGGATGGCTAGAGTGGAATGTAGTTGGGAGTGTCCCTGCCTCCGGGTCAGTTAGGTTCTGATAATACCCCAACAGATTGGGCTCTGGTTAACTGGTTTCTCCTGAGGGCAGTCTTTGTTAAGAAAAACAGAATGATCTGGGTATTTCAAATTGGTTCCTTTTCCTCTCCCCCTGCCAGAAGTACAAGGGGATTTTTCTTCATTATTTACTGTGAGAGCCTGGAAGAGCTCCTGGAGGTAAATCTCACAAAATTGTCCTTTCTGCCCCATGACTGTGTTTCTCCAGAATTTTTAGCTCTCACACTTGTCTTGTCCATACGGAACCTCCAGCAAGTCCTCAGTTACAGTTCATGCTTTTCTCAGTGGCTTCAGGCAAACTCCCAGGTGTAGCTCTCATTGTCTTGGCTTCAGTCGCGTGCCCATCTCTGAAGCAATCAGTTGTAAGAGGGATTGGAACTCCTACTGGTCAGCCTGAGTTGCATGTCTACTCCATAACCAAGATGTGAGGTCTGTTTTCCAAATGGACTAAAAATAGACTAAAAATGGAGCAGAGATGATTCTCCAAAAAGCTGCTGGTCAGAGAGAAGGTGATGGTTCCCATGGGACAAGGCTCATCTGCGGGCACTGGCTATAGCATCAGACATCACTGAGTGAGTACCATAGGGAAGTGATGGTGGGTACCCTGTGGTGACTAATAGGTCTTATTTGTGAACATTCATGAGAAAGCTCCCACCCCAGAATCCCAGCAAGACCATGCTCAGGGCAGATATTGTTGGAGGCAAGGGAAATTGTCCATTAGCAGATAAAGAGCCTGTGAAGCATGAGTTACATAGGTGAAATTATAAATGAAAATAAAAGTGGGAATTCAAACTCAGACATTGTATAGCAGGGCTTATAAGGGAATTGATTTGTGTCAAAAATTTCATTTTAAATGTTGTCTACATTTTGCAGTTCATTTTATATTCTATGCACTGCTGTTTGGGAAGATGGCAGCTGATTTCCCATCTTCAGAGAGGGGCAAGTTAGTGGGGAAAGAGAATGAAGGAATGTGGAGGGGAGCTGGAGAGAAGAGGAGTGGAGAAATGGGGTGTATGTAGATCTAACTTAGTTGTCAGATTCATGAATTTTTATGAATGAATGTTACACAGTAATCAAAAGTTTAAAATGTTAGTCTTCAGTTTGTTGGCTCATCCTAAATAGTTTCCCCATGAATTGTCCACAGGCCAGATGTTTCCACACATTTGAAAAAGCACCCTGAACCAACATCATATGCTTCTGCTGTTGAGATAGGGATGGGATGAAGGGATTTTTGGAGAGCTGAATCTTTGAGGGGCGTGCAGAAAGTCAGCGACTACAATTTGATCTCCAAACAGGATATTAACAGCATGTGCTATATGATACGTTATACCATGCTGGAAGCCTTGGGATAACTTAGAAAACTTTAGAAATTTAAAAAAATTTAAAGAATGGACTTTTGAGATAGATGTAGAGACCTGTTTCAATCTCTTTCTGGGATCAATTATAAATTCAACATTTGTTGAAGGATCAAGCAACTCTTTCTAGCACTATTGACTGGGCTCTTTTGGGCTCTGAAATAGATATACTTCCCCACCCTTTTTATAGGGGCCTTTTTCAAGCAGTTCCATGTCAGTAGGTGGAGGAAGAAGCTTATTTTCTAGGAAGATTATCTGTTAATTAGTCGTGCTAGGGTAACTCTTGGACTGAATGGATCCTTTTTAGTGTATATTTGGTTGGCTACTTCTATAATGTTTTAAATCTTTGATGGATTTAATAAACAGTTGGATTTGCTGAAAAGAGACTAGAAATGGAATGGAAGGATGAGAGCGCCCTTCTTGGCTTTACCATATACTAGATGCATATCTTTGGAAAGTTAGTTAATGTCAGATAGCCTGGATATTCTGAGCTGTAACACAAGTATAATAGCTACTGCAGAGGCTTGCTTTGAACATTAAAGTAGGTAAATAATCCTGCAAAGTGCCGGGCACATTTTAGTAAACAAACATGGACAAAATCTGTCATGGCATCATAGAAACAATAATTTCACGTTTCAGCTTTAGTCCAGGTTCCCACAGATCTATCTGTGACCTGGTCTTTTTGATGGATTTCCATAGACCCAGTGATTTACTACGGGAAGGCCCTGAGGGTGGTGAGCTCAAAGAGGCTTTCAGGAAATACATCCACCACGGGAATTTTGTAGCCTGTACATTGTCCCAAACCTATTTAGTCAGGGTTAAAGATGCTGGACCATCAATCTGAATATAAATACATACTTCTTTTTAAAAACCCTGTAGTCAAATTACAAATTATGACCTGTAAATGAACCCAGGGCATTTATGTTTCTTCTTGGATGATTTCCAAGATGCCATTAAAGAAGCTTGCAGTTACTTATTGGTGAATTTAAACATTACCCTCCCCTAACTCACCATGCCAAGGTATAGTGGTTAAGAATTGATCTGCTTGTTCCAGATGGGCCAGCAAAACACACTGCGAAAACCACTCAGGGAAGGTGGTTGTAACAATGTGTGTGATCTTATTGCAGTTGGCATTTGTCTTAGTCTGTTCAGACTGCCATAACATACCATAGACTGGGTGGTTTAAATAATAGCAGTTTACTTCTCATAGTTCTGAAGGCTGGGAGTTTAAGATTGAGATGTTGGCAAGGTAGATTTCATTCTGAAGCCTCTTCTCTTGGCTTGTAGGCAACCACCATTTTGCTGTGTGCTCACATGACCCTTTCTTAGGAGAGAGAGAGAGAGAGAGAGAGAGCACACTGGTCTCTCTTCTTATAGGGACATTAATCCCTTCATGGGGGCCCCACCCTTATGACCTCATCTAAACTAAATTACCTCCCAAAGGCCCCACCTCCAAATACCATCACATTAGGAGTTAAGGCTTTAATATATGAGTTAGAGGTGGGGGGAGACACAAACATTCAGTCTTTATAGCATTTATCAGTGTCAAAAGATGTGTGAAAATACGGCTATCAATCCAAAAGACACATAACCTCTTGAATCTGACTGTTCATCCCACCACTGCAAAATTAATTGATTATCTCATTAAATTATCTTTCTCCTCTCCCAACTACCTAAGCAATTTTAAAACCTGTTCTACCTTGTACTCAGAGAATTATTTTAGAATTTACGTATTACTCAACCACAAGTTACTCATCACTAAGTAGTGATTTTGACAATATTACCCTAATTTTGGGGGGAAGGAAGCATAATTTTGCAATAACTAAATATTTGTATAAATAAACAAATTTTGCAATCTGTTTGAGATTGTGTTTTGCAGGGTTATCCCACATGAAGTCTATAAAAAGAAATACTGGAAGATCACAATTTATCAGTATTGGTTCAGCATTACACAGGGGGCACAAAGGCTGTATCTAGCAGAGGTTTCTGATCAATGAAGAAGTAACCTTTTTTGTAGAGCAGGATCTTACCAGGCTTTGCCAATGATGAGATGAAATATCCCTGTTGGCCATCAAATTTCTTGCATCTTATTTTTTTCTGCTCACTAAGAAAGTTCTTGATAACGAATTTAGTTCCTCAGGTATCTTAATAAGGAAGGGTGAGCTCCAGAAAGTGGTAACTATACTTATATAAATAAAACAAGTAAAAATTTTAAAAATGCTGGTCCTTAGAAAGAGGAAGGCATATCTTTCATTGTAAATTACATATATCGGCCTTTAGTGAATTCTATTCCTGGAGGGCAGGGCTGTCAGTTCTCCAAGTCTGGTCAGTTCTGGGTGCACTGAAAAATATTTTGAGTTTTTAGATTTTAGAGCTTGGAGTTAGAGCCTGGATTTAGAAACTATACTGAGATACTGACCACAGTGAGACCTTGCTTGAATTGCCGATGTGTCCATGTCTCTTATAGCTTCTCACTTGACAAGTCTGAAAGGGCATGTCAGTTGCCACCTGCCAGCTATTGTATTATCTTCATATACACAGGGCATTATCTCCCCCTTCCAAACTCACAGAGCAGCTCTGCCCAATGAATAGACTATTTGGCAGCACACACAAGGACTGTGCCAGCATGTCGTAGGACATAAAATAGAATCGTATTTTCAGGATCTCTGATAATTTCTTCATACGCAACATCCCACCTCCCCAAAGAGTCTGTATAACAGCCTAGTTTTAAGGGGACACATTTTATACCAAGGATCAGTGAAAGTGTTTGAAAGCTCTAAAAAAGTTTGAAGACAGTTGTGTATTCCTCCTTTGAATGCGACTTTAAATGCAACACAGTTACAACAATGCACCGGACAGGGTCTGTCTCTCCAAGTGCAGGCTATAGCACCTGAGGTTAGAAACTGTTCTGGGAGAACGCTCTGACTGAGAACTTTGAGGCAGACGGAGTAGAAGGTGTTTTAACTCACTCAGACTACAGATTAGACATCCTGGTAGTTTTCTGGCTGCTAAACCATTTAATACAGATATTCTTGAGTCACTCTTTGTTTGCTGGGTCTTTTTGGATTTTTTCCTATTCTGTTAATACAATCTTGCTGTAGGTATAATTTCTGTAAGTCTTCAGGGTACAAGTTCCATTGAACCGTATGCATTAATGTAATCCTTTAACTTTAAACAGATCTTTGTCCTTAGAACAGCTGTCTCTATGAATATTTTATTAGTGAATGTTTACTTGTAACACTTTTCCAATTCTCCTTTTATTTTAAATGACTTCACTGGTTCTCCTTTGTTACTAGATTTATGTATTTCGTTTTCTTTAAAACTCTTGCCAGAGACCATCTTTCAGACATGCTAGGAAATTATATGTGTAATTTCCATAGATTTTCTCTAAGTAGAGATGTCAGTGATGTCCTATCTATGGATTATTGACATAAAATAACTCTACAAAAGCAGTAATTTCTCAAATAATGGAATAGTGAAGTGTTTCAAGCACAAAAAGACAGAGTTCACGAATATGTCTTCCAAACAGGTAAAAATTAGGGTGCCCAAAATATCCTTAAATGTAAGCGTTTACTGAAGCCCCACATCTCAGGTTGCTCACTCTACTCTCCTTAAATGTCAAGCTAAAATCCATTCCGGTGCTAACTCTGTCTGTCATCTGGTGATAAATGTCCATCCGTTTAAAAACTAGAGGGTCCTCTGAATGCTTACATATCCCTGCTGAAGAAGTTGTTCAGTAGGTATATTCAAATCATTAACCCATAAGTTCATGTAGCCTTTATGACGTATCACTACAAATTACTCTCCAGCTTGATGTTAATCAATCAACACCCTTTCGTTTTTGTCATTTAACCAGTTGTCCTTCTGACAGTCCAAATATCTCCTTGTGGTTCACCAGAATTTCACGAGATCCACAGCAAAATCCAAGGTTATAGAGACAGAAAGCACAAATTCTACACGTAGGTCATGGGGTGCCAATCTTATTTCCACCTCTTAGCTGCATTTCCTAGCTAATAAGGACACAGCACAACATATAAATTGTTGGTGTAACACATATGTTGCATTCTGAAGGACAGCATCCAACTGGGCAGATTGTCCCTGAGATGAGAGCTTCTCTGAGTCTTTAACAAACCATTCCACCATTCCATAAATTGGATACTTCTGGGGATAGGTATATGTGGAAAGCCAATTACTGCACTTCCTTTGAGGTAACATGGATATGTTGGTCCTGGGCAATGCCGTGTGGGACACAATATGTATAGATCAGGCATTCTTAAGTCCATGAGAAGTGGTGGTGAGCGGGGAAGGCAAACTCATATCCATAGTATTATCAATTGTGGTAAGGACAAATACCCCCCCTAGGATATATGGCGTGTTCTCTGGGCCCCAAAAGAAGTTAACCCCATAAGATTATACCAATAAAGTGAAGCAGCCACTTGATAATCTCAATACCCAATTTCCTGCTGTTCTACACCTCAGTTAACCACAGGTGGAGGAAAACCTCAGTAACTGTGGTGGCCTGCGTGGGATAGGTCATCACCACCCTACTTACCACCTCCATGGAGGCCCTGTTACCTTCAGATCAGTGAATAATCCAATACCAAATCCCATTGTGAGGACAGGGCCACTGCTGGATCTGTCTTAGCATGGGTTTCCTGGAAAACAGGTCTAGGCAGAAACTGACATCCTAACAGTTTAGAGGAGAATTTAATCTCAGGAAAGTATTATAGAAAGGAGAGAAAACGGGAAGCGAGGCAAGAGAAGGTGGGCAATACAAGGGGAGGTGTTACTGAGCTGGCCACCCTCGATGGATAACAAGCTCAGCTGATTGGCCTCATAAGATGTCTTCAGAGAGGCCAAATAAGCTCTTACTGCACCTTTGAAACAGTCTATGGTGCAAGGACTGGTGGGAGGTCAGGGAGAAAGAGGGGAAGGGAGATACATTTATTTGCTCCCACTGATCTTTTCCCATTAGTTCAGCCCATTCCAAGAGGCATTACTTCTCCTGTACTTCTGGGTTGTGTCGCTTCCACTCTCCAGGTAGAGTTCATGCTGATCCCCTCTCAGTCAGCCCTATGTCTGGGTCCAGTTCATCTGTGTGTGTGGAAGGAGAGAGGGCAGCTTCAGTGACCTGCTCTGTGACCATGGGGAACTGTGTGAAGGCTGTGGTTGTGAGTAAGGGTGGGCACACACAATGCGAAATAGGTATGGTCAGAAGAATCTGGGATAACACATAAACTGAGTCTGGTACAAGTGTGTTCAGAGAATAGTGATTTGCCCCAGACCTATACTCCACTAGACTCTTCTCTGCCTGGAAAATTCCACAGGAGTAATCAAGAATACATTTCCAGCATGAATTCTCGTAAAACATTTATACTTCTTCCTTTCCCTAGGGCACCTAGCAAAGTGCCTGCCACATAAAAGGCTTTGGGCAATTTGGCTTTCGAAGCCTTATAGTTCTTGCAAAGCCATCTCCAGTGTCTGATGGACCCAGCAGACAAATTGCCACACTAGTCTAAGGTATTAGCTTCACACAAAGCATACATATTAGGCAAGGAAGTAAAAAGGAAAAAAAAAAAAAAACCCAAGCACTGTTTCTGACATTTAACTTAATTACCTGGTTCATTTCTATAACTTAAAATCTCAACTTACTGGAAATGATTTTTATTCTTTTTGAAAAATTTTACTATTCTTTTTCTTTGAACATATAGGCATTTAAACCATTTTTCCTAGTTAGGAGAGGACATTTGAATTCTTATGCCTTTTCTAATTCAAAGCTGTTTAATTTTGAATGTAAAACAAGGAGGAATACCCACTAGCTCAGATTATATGTTTAGTAGGTACATTTTGTGTTTAGTTGGTGGGGAGGAATGGGGATTGGGGGTTGGTAGAAGGTAACAGGGATTCCAAGGAGGACTAGAGCTGTGTTGATTTGTATTTGGAAATGGAGGAAGGTGGTTTTTTGTTTGGTTTTGTTTTTAATATTCTTTCTTTTTTAAAACCAGCAAATACTCTATTACAATTAACCACAATATTAAGATTATTTATGTGTATTGATAAATTAGCTTTCTCAATCAATATTTCAGGTGCTTAAATTATCAGTTTGTGAAATTCACCCCACACCAGTCAGTTATACTCTTTGAGAATTCCCATGTCAATATAACAAAAACAATTATTCACTGGGACGGTTTAGTTAAAAGTGGCAATCACCTGCAATAATTCTTATTCAATAAAGATCTTCACTATTCTTTGTGGGGATATGTATGGATTTATAAGGGGATGCCTGCTTAGTCTACTCAATTAGAACATCAGTGCAGTGATTAAGACCTCACTTCCTTCTACTTTATTCAGACATGATTTCTTAACAACATTTAAATGTTTTTAAAAATATATTTTTCTTAATAACAACAACATTTTATTTGGCAAGGATGAACTATATGAAAATGGGAGCTATGTAGAATGTGCTTACATGTTTATTACATATATATGTTTTATAACATACTGTATGTGGCTTGTTGGTAAATAACATCTGTTTTGTACATTTTCAATGTTGTCTTATGTGACAAATACTATTTAGGCAATGCTACAGTGTTTACTGAGGCTAATTACGACTACTTTCTCATTAGGACATTGGTGAAGCCCTTGACCAGAATTGTAACAATTGCAGATCCTTTCTGAGCCTTGATTGGACCTTCTTGTATTACTTACCATGTTAGGAATCGCCATCCCGTGCTCTATGCCTCAGACTGATGCCCATCAACTGCCCACTTCTTCGTACTATTGCTAACCTCTGTGGGTCTGCAGTTGCCCAAATTCCATCCCTAATGCAGAGAGTTTATCAGCAACAAATTTATGCAGCACAGGAGATGGGGCTTTGGATATACTCCCCTTCAAATGTCTGACATGTGCCTTTTGCCATGTACCACCATGGTGGGGTTGTTTTCACAATCCATCTATACAACATGTATTTGTTAAGTGCCCACTTTGTGCCAGGCATTCTGATAGGTGCTGAGAATACAGAGGGGAGTGAGATGTACCTGGATCCTGCCCTCCCAGACCTTATACTTTAATAGATATTATGAACAATGAAATAAGCAATTACAGTAGTGGTGCTGGGATAGGGGAACCATATGGTACTTTCGGGTTAAATAACAGGATGGAGAATCATAGCTGGCTTCCTTGCAGGACATGTGGTATGTGAAGGAAGGAAGTGTAGGGTTTAACTAGATGTGGAGTATTTCAGAGTTTTCTCAGAGACTTAAGTGATTAAACAAAGTTAGGTTAAGTGTTTCCTGAAAGAAGCCCGTTCATTTAAGATTGTCCCTGTCACATAATAAAAGCCAGGGTAAGGCTAGCCTCCAAGTCAGATGAGATGAGTCTTTATTTATTTATTTTTCATAAGAGTCATCCACATAAAAATCAATGCATCCAAAATCAGCAAATATTTGTTAGGTGCTTGCTATATGCCAGGGACTGTTTAGGAACTTGGTTAACATTGGAAAAAGGGGCAATGAGCCTCGCCTGGAGATTTCACATTCTAACCGGGTGCGAGGAGGACAGGCAATAAACAATAAGCATTATAAATAAGCAAATTATATATGTTAGAAGGTGGTGTTCTGCAAAAAAGAAAAAGCGTAGAACAGTCTAAGGAAGATAGGTAACATGGGGACAGGAAAAATTTTCCTTATTTTTATCTTTAATTTTTTTTTTTTTAGATGAGCTTGGGTTTGAATCCTAGATCTCACAGTGACTATTCAGGGTGTTTCACTGTAGACAACACAATTCACTAACTCACTTAAGCGGACAAGTGCTTGTCACGGGAGATTAGGTAGCTTAAAGAAACTTTGCAAAGGCCAAGGAATCAAGCTGGGTTACTACACAGCTAAGACTACAACATCTTGGAGAAATGCTCAAGCACACCACAGGTATTCTAGGGGGATCCCCACTGCCTCTACTGCTGCTGCACCTATGACATTGGGCCCCCCACACAGCTGCTCCAGAAGGCACATGTGCCTCAACCAGGTATAATCTCCGCACAGAGAGGCTCCTGCTGTCTCTTCTGCCTCTGGGTGTTGCTTGCGAGAACCTAGGCTGCACATGGAGCCCGTTTCCAAGGGGGTCTGTGCGATGTAGTTTCTAATTTTTCCAGCCTCTATGATGCTGGGTGTTATACTAGGAAGGAGTTGAGTTGGGTGTTGAATGAGCCAGTTTCCTTTTTATGTCAAGTCCCGTGACTAGCCATGTGACCTTGGGAAAATTGCTTGATGTTTCTTAGCCCCAGTTTTCTCATCTGTAAAATGGGACCAGTGAAGAGACATCTCTCATAGGGTTGTTGTGAAGAGTAATAAAATCGATAACAAATGCTGTGAAGATGAACACAATAGATAAATGCTATTACTTTGTTCAGTTGTATGAAATTGGGAAATAAACATCGTCTTCTATCACTGCGATGATGATGATGATGATGGTGGTGGTACTCCTACCTCAACAAAACTGCATGCCCTGGGAAATAACCAAGTCAGGCTGTCTTTGGGCATTGCTGTTGAACTACCTGTTTTGTACTGAACACTTGCATGTACTTTGCCAAGCCCAAAGTACATTATTCAGACAGAATAATTGAGAGGGGTAGAAGAGGGAAGGTGGGCAAAACTTACAAAACTTACAGAAACCCCTGATTGCCCATTTAGCTATCTAAAATTCAAACATGAGCTCTTTAGTCATTCAGGACTCTGTCTTGGGTTTTGCTCTTTCAGTTCATTAAGAATTGCAACAATAAGCACCGTCAGCCTCTGTCTTGTATTTCCTGTTTTCCTATTTTAATTATGAATCCTCAGTGGTAGAATAGTCTCACTGTGGCAGAATTTATCTTAATTGTGTCTGTCCTACCACCTTAGAGGGCCTGGAATTGTCATGCTTCTCAGATCACTTGCTTGCTGCTCAGCTCCCACTGGAGTCCTTTAAGATCCTCTCCCTGCAGACCATCAATTTTGTTTGCTAATCATTATAACTAGGAACCAATGTTTTAGAACTGTCGCCTAGTACTAAATTAGTACTCTCCTTACTTCTCTTATGACTCAACATTTAGTACTGAACTCCTGTATTGGTCCCCGTGAATCAGCTGCCTAGCTCTCTACTCCATTTCAGCACCTTCACAGTGGGAGAGGGGGATTTTGGCTTCCAGTTCCCCCAACTTTCTGGTTGGGTGTTGGGGTGAAATCTATATTCTATATGACTTAAAATATTTCCGACTCTAGAGTGGTCCCTCCCCTGGTAGATTTCTCATTATTGTGTTTCACCAATGCGATCTGACACTCAGTGCCGATTTCTTCTGGACTTTAAAATCTGGGGCAGTGTCCTCTCAGAGACTACAAGGTTCAATAATCTAGCTCTTCTCTGCCAGTCTCTGCATTTAGGTTGTATTCCCCCAACCCCTACACAGAAGTCCTCTATCCTGAAGATCCCAGACCACGTCCACCACGCTTATGTCCAAAGTGATATAATCTTTACGAGCATCCTGTGTCAAGTCTTACGAGAGTGAGATGGAAACTGTATAGCTACCTTTGGAGGAAAGGGCCAGCAAGCATGTCTGAGAAGATCTTTGTTTGCGTCATTGGTCTGCAGGGCCAGCCCTGGTGACATCATTGTTCCAAATTTGATGTACAGGGCAATTTGTATATACAGCATCCCTTCATCTTTCATTTTCAAAAAGGGTTTATTTTTATCCCCCAAATATCCTTCAATTTATTTATCCTAAGGAGCCCTGCTTCTTTGGCAGTTTTCCTCTGGCTGCATTAGTTGGAAATCTCTCTGAGCACCTCTCCTTGGCGGCTGAACCCTGTCTGACTGACAGCATCTAAGAGATGACCTCTCTCCGGGAATAAGCAGAGGGATTTCTCAGGAATAACTAAAAGTCTTTTAGAAAACAAAGCCTTCTTCCAACCACTTATAATTTCCCTCTGAGTGGGCCGCAAAGAAAAATAGCTCATGGAAATGTCCCCATTTTCATTTGCCCTCTGTGGGCCAGCAAACCATTTTCTGTTCATTATATGGGGCTGTTTGGTCAGAACAGTAACATAGAGATGTCATCTTTTCATGGAAGGGTCCTGTCTTTAATAAGCAGAGTAGATGGAAGGATGCAGAAATGTGAACTCAATGTAAAAAGATTTTTCATTGCAGTGTGAATGATGACAACATTTTTAATCGAGAAGAGCATTGCTGTGCATGAGCCAAGAGACACTTTCTCCAGCTGTTGGGAACTATTTCCTCCAGGACTTATCCCACTAGCTCATCATCAGGTGAGAGTGTTTCTTGGGCATCATGCCAGTTCTTGGATGGCTGAAATACTTACCTGGACTCTGGCTGCTCGACCCACAGTGCTCTCTGAAACAGAGTCACCCAGAGTGACTCACATAGAAAGCTGTTTCATGTTGTTGACTTACATTGTGTAGGCTGAAGGTTGAGTTTAGCTGGAAGAAAGGAAAATAAGGACCAGAGATGAGGAGACTAATTGCCAATCTCAATTACCAAATGACACATGAGAACATTGAAGCTGTAATAAGAAAGGTAAGATGAGGGCTTTGCCCTCTACAGGATTTCTTTTGCTACAAGGTACTTGTGAGTCATAGCTGAGCTGGGGGCAGGCATGGTGAGTTCAAGGGGGTTGATGCAATGACATGAAGACTTTTCAATGAGCAACACCTAGGGGGAAAGGGTAGGGGATCATTCTAATTTCTACTGAATGGAAAGCAATAACTTTGAGGAATTTATACATTGAGTGGCTGTCTTGATTTTGGTATAGCCTGGATGTGAGCTGAGTTCTACCAACCCCTTATAATCCTTTATAAGATAGAGTAGATTCAAACCCTTATTCCATGCCTTACATTCTCTAGGTTCCAGTTTTTGTGTGTGCTCGCTTTGGTTTGCCTCATGTGGGCCCCAAGATAAAACTCAACCCTTTCCTTGATTTTCTCAAAAATATCCAGTCTAACAAAACAGAAAAAAAATATAAATTTTATTAATGATATAGTGGTAAAGGGAGAAGTCACATCATAGTTTGCCAGGTAAATAAGCAAAATTTTCCTATTAGGCATTTCTGTTCTTTTCAATATTTTGTCCTTCACCTCATTCTCTAACTACCAAGACGGTTTCTCACTTGCTGTTTAGCTCTGTGAGATCTGGAGCTTCGTTAGTCTTCTCTTTCTTCTTTTACCCATCCCTTCCAGACTACCCTAAGGCAACTTCAATTTTTATGCTCTATTATGCAGAACAATGCACTTTTCCTAACTCCAGATCACAAAGTTGGATATTCAAACCCATAAAGTTCCAACAAAGCAGTAGTAATGATGAATAACAAAAGCAAACCAACAAGCAAGCAAAAAAAAGTTATACCACTATTCTTCATTTAACAAATATTTGCTCAGTGGCTACTATGTGCCAGACATGGTTCTAAGCATTGTCCATCTCTAGACAGAAATTTGCGTAGCATCTTTACCTTCTCAGGATTGGTAGCTGGTGTCAATGGCAATATCACATTTTTTTTTGCCCTTCAGTCAAAACTTTTGGTTAATTTTGGCTCTTACACCTAATAGTTCATTCATTCATTCATTCATTCATTAATTCAAGACAAACATCACCCCTGACCCATGCAGTCTACCCACTGTGGAGAAGTAATTAACCCAGGAGGGACTGGGCTCTCATCTTGGGACTAGAGGCTACCTTCTGAAAAGTTCGAGGGAGCTACCATGGTTTTATAATAGATATACCAAAGAGATGAAAAGAGACAATCCCAGGAATGTGATGACCCATAGGGAGTTTATTTCATCCTCTAAGAGCCTTCTATAAGACTATGGCTGAGCACCTGGGGAGAGTATAGGTGCTGCCTAGAGTTTGCTGTACTCTCCATGCCTATTTGACATGCTTGAGCTCAGGTGCCCACTTATCAAAAGCTTTCTGCTTCTCCTTAAATATCTACAATTGCTATGAGACAGACAAATAGCCATAAATATTTAAAGTGTGGGCTCTGGAGTCAGACTACTTATACTTAAATTACATGTGACATTGGGCTAGTACTTCTCTATCCTTAGTTTTCTCAATTGGAAAACAAACATAACAGTATCTACTACATACGGTTGTTATAAGGTGTGATGGTTAATTTTGTGTTAACCTCACTAGACCACAGAGTGCCCACCTATTTGTTATACATTATTTCTGGGCATGTCTGTGAGGGTGTTTCTGGATAATATTAACATTTAAATTAGGAGACTGAGTAAAGCAGATTGTCTTCCCCAATGTGAATGGATCTCATCCAATCCACTGAAGCCTGAACAGAATAAAAGGCTGAGGAAGAAAGAATCCTCTCTCTCTGCCTGACTGTCTTTGAGCTGAAGTATCAGTCTTCTTCTGTCTTTGGACTTGGATTCAGACTGGAACTCTCTCATCTGCTCACCTGGGTTTTCAGCGTGCTGACTGTAGATCTTGGACTTCTCAGACTCCATAATTATGTGAGCCAAATATATATATATATATATCCTCCCATTGATTCTATTTGTCTGGAGAATGCAGATTAATACATAGGATTATAGGATTATATAAAATAATTTAAGTAGAAACCTCAGCATACTGCTAAGTGTTACAGAGTAAACATTCAGGTGCTTCTATAATTCTTCAGATTTTTTTTAAGCTCAACCTTTGTGCTGGACACTATTCTAGGTGTTGGAGATACAGCAGTGACGAAGGTATGCAAAGAGACTATTCTCAAGGACCTTACATTCTAGTGAAAGAAGGCAAATAATATACAAATAAGTATATTTCAGAGAGTGGTAAGTTCTAAAAAGGAAGTAAAACAGGTTAATATCATAAAGAGATTGAATTAAATTATTTAAGTAGGGTGTTCAGGCAAGATCTTTTAAAGTAGATGACATTTGATTTTTAAGTTTCAAACTGAAGAGTGATAAGGAGCCAGTCATCAAATGAGTGATGGGGTATGTGAGTGTTGGGCAGTATGACAGAAGGGCAAGATGGACAGAGAAGAAAGACTTTTCTAGACAAAGGAACCAGCTAGTGTAAAGGCTCTGGGGTAGGAAAGGTCTTGGTATGTTAGTTCTTGGACTTTTCAAAAGGTCAGTTTTGGTGTATGGTGACGGGAGACTGGTATTAGAGGGTACTGGAGAGATAGGTAGGAGCTAGACCATGTCAGTCTTAAAAGCTACAGAAAACATTTTTCATTTTTATCCTAACTATACTAGAGAGTTGTAAGAAGAGCAGTGATTCATTCACAGACTGTGTAGATGCCTGACCACTGCACTATACACCTGAAGCTGAAGTAGAATAATATTGAATGTCAACTATAACTAAATATATATGTATATATTCACAAGATGTAAAGTACGACATAGGGAATATAGTCAATGGTATGGTAACAGCTATATACGATGTCAAAGGAGTTGTAGATTTGGGGGGTTATTACTTTGTGAGGGGTATAAATGTCTAACTATTACATTGTTTTGTACACCTGAAATTAATAAAAGTATTAAAATTAATAAATGGCGAGAGGTGATTCAATATGATCTATGCTTTTAAAGGATAACTCAGAAAATTATGTAAAGAATAAATTATAGGGACAGCAGTCAAACCCAGGAGACTAGTTAGGAGACTGCTAGAATTATATAGTCACAAGACGATGGAGGCTTGGACCACGGTCTCTAGTTGATATAGTCTGAATGTTTGTGTCCCCTCAAATTCGTATGTTGAAATCTTGATGCCCAGTGTAGTGGTATTAGAAGGTGGGGACTTTGGGAAGTGATCAGGTCAAGAGAGAAGAGCTTTCCTGGATGAGATTCGTGCCCATATAAAAGAGAGCTCCCTTGTTCCCGTCTGCCATGTGAGGATAGAAGTCTGCCACCCAGGGCTTTCCCCTGACCATGTTGGCAACTTGATATTGGCCTTCCAGCCTCCAGAACTGTGAGAAATAAATTTCTTTTTTAAATAAGCTGACTGGTTTGTGTTATTTTGTTATAGCAACCTGAGTGGACTGAGACACTAGTGGAGATGGATAGAAATGAATGGAATTGGGACGTGTTTGGGGTGCGGGGAGTAAAGTTAGTAGGACTTACTGGTAGATTAGAGATAGATGAAAGAAAAGGAAGAATTAAGGATGATACCTAAATTTTGAGCTAATACACTGAGTTATTCATGCTGCCATTTATTATTATGAGTAAAAGTGGGGGAGGAAGAGGTTTGGATTGAAAAAGAATTCCAAAATTCCTTTCAATGGAGTGAGAGAGGATTATTAGATATCCAAATGAAGCTGAATGTGGCTTACTCAATACCTATCCAAACCCCTCCTTGCAAGCCTTCCTCTAGAGGTTAGAAAAACATTTTTTAATTTAAATTTATTGGGGTGACAATGGTTAGTAAAATTGCATAGGTTTCAAGTGTATAATTCTTTAATACATAATCTATATATCACATTGTGTGTTCACCACCCAGAGTCAGTTCTCCTTCCATCACCACATTTTAGATCCCCTTTACCCTCTTCTATTGCCCCATTCCCCTTACCTTCTGGTAACCACTAAACTATTGTCTATGTCTGAGTTTTTGTTGCTTTATTTGGTTGTGTTATTCCTTTGTTGCTTTCAGTTTTATATCCTACATATCAGTGAAGTCATATGGTTCTTGACTTTTTCTGTCTGACTCATTTCACTTAGAATAACAATCTCAGATCCATCCATGTTGTAAATGGCACTATTTTATCTTTTCTTATGGAAGAGTAATATTCCATTTGTGTATATATACCAAACTTCTTTATCCAATCATCTATCAAATGACACTTTGGTTGTTTCCATGTCTTGGCAACTGTAAATAAAGCTTCAATGAACATGGGAGCACATATATCTTTACGGATAAATATTTTCAGATTTTTTGGGTAGATACCCAGGAGAGAGATTGCTGGGTCATATGGTGATTCTTTTCTTAATTTTTTGAGTAACCTCCCCACTGCCTTCCATAGCAGCTGCACCAGTCTGCATTCCCACCAACAGTGTATGAGGGATCCTTTTTCTCCACAGCCTCTCCAACACTTGTTATTATTTGTCTTATTGATGATAGCCATTCTAACCGGTGGAAGGTGATATCTCATTGTGGTTTTTATTTGCATTTCTCTGATGATTAGTGATGTTGAATATCTTTTCATATGTCTATTGGCCATCTGTATGTTCTCTTTGGAGAAATGTCTTTTCAGGTCCTCTGCCCATTTTTAAATTGGATTATTTATTTATTTTTTTTGTCGTTGAGTTTTATGAGTTCGTTATAAAATCTCTAGGAATAAACTTAACCAAGGATGCGAAGGACTTGTATACTGAAAACTGTATGATATTTTTAAAAGAAATTGAAGAAGACACCAAAAAAATGGAAAGACATTCCGTGTTCATGGATTGGAAGAATCAACATAGCTAAAATGGCCACATTACCCAAAGCAATATACAGATTTGATGCAATCCCCATCAAAATCCCAATGGAACTTATTAAAGAAATAGAATAAAAACTCATCAGATTTATATGGGGCCACAGAAGACCCCAAATAGCCAAAGCAATTTTTTTTTAAAAAAAGAATAATGCTGGAGGTATCACACTCCCTGACATCAGCTTGTACTACAGATGAACAATAATCAAAACAGCATGGTATTGGCAGAAAAACAGACACACAGACCAATGGACTAGAACTGAAAATCCAGAAATAAACCCACATAAATATGAACAGATAATTTTCAACAAAGGAACCAAAAACATGCAATGAAGAAAAGACAGCCTCTTCAATCAATGGTTCTGGGAGAATTGGAAAGCTATGGGCAGAAGAATGAAACTAGACTGCTATCTGTCACCATGTACCAAAAGTAGAGCTTAGAAAATTTAAAACATGGCTTCTCAGGTCCTCTTGCAGCTAGATTTCCACACAAAATTAGGTTCAGGCAATCAGAGTCGTTCATGAACACTTGGCAGGCAAAAGTGAGCATTTTAAGATGTTGACTGTATGAAAGGAGACTGGATATTCTGGGTCACTAGAGTAGTCACCTGGAGTCCAAATTGCTACAGGTAAGTAGCAATGGACTTCCTGTTAGAACATTTCCATGGTGCAGTTGGTTTCTCCTGGCTCTGTTATTCTTGGCTGTGTGGCATCCAGATCCGATTCCCTTGCCTTTATAGAAATTCTGTAAGCTACTCAATACCCTGTAACAAATGCTGTCCTGTTTAAATTAGCTTAGAGGATTCTGTTATATGCAACTAATTACCTTGATGAATACGTCAAACGTTAAAAATTAGCATTATTGATAAACGACATTCTGCCATCTCCCATAACCCTCTATCCTTGAGCATAAACATTCAATTTTAACCATCAAGGTAGAAAACTGAAAACAACCATACGCAAAAATAAGCCTGATATAATTATCTTCAACAATAAACAGAAGAAATTCTCCAGTAATTTCGTTGCCAAGAAAATTTCTAAGATGATAGGTTTGAGAAAATAGGGTCTGCTCAACAAGAAATAACAAATTGATTAATGAAAACTAATAAATTAGGATTGAAAACCCCTCTCCCCACACTGACCTTCATCCAGCATTACTGAGTCTTTGGCAGCAGGTCCTTTATATTTGCCTTTGAATGGAGGGTTTCTGTGTAGGTTTGGTTTATTTTGCAAGTGAATAGAGGGCACTGATTTTTTTGTGTTTGCCTACTGATGAAAGGGGCACAGAAGATGCCTGACTCTAGGACTCAGGGTCTACCAAAGGGCTTTCTGGATACTTTAAGAAAATACTTTCAGAATCAGGTGGATGGGGTTAGCCAATGAGCTGACATCAGCATTTCACAGCCTGTTTACTAACATTTCACAACATATTATGGTTGGGAAACTTATTCCTGCCTGTTTCTAGGGAGGGTCGTTAGGCAATGGCAGACTTTTCTAATAATAATATGAGCTATAGCAGATTGTCTCAGTGCCCCACCAGTGTTTTCCCTTCCCATTCACACAAGCATCAATGAATCTCTGCCTCGGAATTGTCTCTGGTCCCAGAAACTTGGCCATGCAGGACTGGCTGGATGTACTGATGCGTTAAGCACCTCTGGGAACACCTCTCAACTGGTGAGGAAATGGAGTTGGTGGACAGATAAGTTACCATTCGTTGGGTGGGATAATACTGAGGCTTTCTCTCTGCAGTCTCCCAGAGGGTCTCCAACAGGATAAAGCCCCTGTTGCCTACAGCAGTAATCTGCTTATTATCACACTATGTAATAGTTATCTTCCCTTCCTTGCCTCATTTCTCTGTTCCCTTCCTGGTACAACTCCCCCCAAAATGGTTTGTACCCAACTTGTGGTGTTAGGTTCTGCTTCTGGAGAAATGCATTGTAAGACAATGACTAACAATTATATACCACTTACTAGTTCCCATACCCTGTACTAAGCACTTTATATTTATTACCTATTTAATCCTTACAATAGCCCTGTGAAATAAGCAATATTATTATCCTTTTTTAAAAATGTTTTCCTGAACAAATATTTTATTGTTTCCTGCAAACAAGGACATTTTTGTACATAACCACAATAGGGGCATCAAAATCAGGAAGTGATCATGTTACATTATTATACTCCTTAGACTTCATTCATGTCTCTCCAATTGTCTAAATAACGTCCTTTATAGACGAAGGACCCAGTTCAAAATCTACGTTATGTCGTATCTCTTAGTGTCCTTCAGACTCAAACAGTTCCTCAGTCGTTCCTTGGCTTTTATGATCCTGATATTTTTGAAGATTACAGGCCAGTTATTCAGTAGAACGCCCTTCAGTTTTGTCTGATATTTCCTCATGATTTGATTCAGGTTTTGAATCTTTAGCAGGACATCACATAAGTGACACTGTGTTCTTCTCGTTGCATCCTATCAGGTGGCACATCATTTCAATTTGTCCCATAACTGGTGATGTTCATTTTGATTTTTTTTTTATTAGTTTCAGGTACACAAGACAAAGTAATACTTAGACATTTATCGTTTATATCCCTCACACTGTGTGGACCCCCCCACCCCCGTATATAAATATAGTTGGCATTCATTATTGTTCAGCTTCAGCTTCAGGTGTACAGTGCAGTGATCAGGCATCTATTATCCCTATTTTACAAAGGAAGAAACTGAGCTGCAGAAAGTTCAAGTGATTTGTCTATAGTCACACAGCTAATAAGTGTGAGAGCCAGAATTTGAACAACAGGCATTCTGGCTCCAGAATCTATGCATTTAACCCTACTTTATACTATAGACTGACTGTAACGTTCAGTACAGTAGCCACTAGCTAAATGTGGCTATTCACATTTAAATTCATCAAAAATAAATTAAATTAAAATTTTAGCTTTTTGGTTGCACTAGCTGTATTTCACATGCTTAAGAGCCACGTATTGTTAGTGGCTATTGTATTGGACAGCACAGATATGGAGTATTTTCATTATTGTAGAAAATTCCATTGGACAGTTATACAAAACCCTCTTTTAAACATATGGTCTATCTCAAACGTCCTTAATCCCATAGAAATATTCACTTATCTAGAAACATCCTTTACATAAGACACAGTTGAGGGCCATAAAAGCTAAGAAAATGTATTAGGGCTCTTTGGCATAACTCATAAGAAAGTCAGATACTTCTCTTAACCCTCCTTACTTCTGATTTGCTCCAGTCAGTTCTATTAATCACACCTCTATTGTTTTCCTGATGACACTGAATTAGCAGGTGAAAATTCAGGTAGCTGGGCCTCAGTCTAGAGGCAGATATATTAGTAGGACCAGAAGAAACCATCAAAAACCAAAAACATGATCCTGAGATCCTGACAATGAGGATCTTATAGTCAACGAAATATGAATAACCAATATGCTCATATGAATATAGAATAACTGAAAATCATGAACCAAGAGCTCAAAGCACAACAATGGGGGTCAGCAGGTGT
This sequence comes from Rhinolophus sinicus, assembly GCF_036562045.2. Lineage (NCBI taxonomy): Eukaryota > Metazoa > Chordata > Mammalia > Chiroptera > Rhinolophidae > Rhinolophus > Rhinolophus sinicus. The sequence continues at coordinate 129,808,090 of NC_133756.1, forward strand.
GGAAGTTACTCAGGCCCTTACTCGGGAGGCAACACTATGACTGATGTTCTTTGGATGACGGTTGTGAGTCATCCAGAGAAAGTTAAGAGGAGAATGTCATGCATTTTGAAAGCACTTCCATCCAAAGTGACTGTTAAAAGGGTGTGTTTTCCATTTAAAGCATATTTTAGTTCCCTGGGAATTTACCTTAGCAAAAACTCTCATTTTTCTGAGAGTGTTGAATGCAGGAGATTTTACTCTAATTAGCTTTACAAGAATGTCTTATTTCTACTTCCTTTGCAGTATGGAACAATGCTCTCAGACAGGGAGGAGAGTCAGTTTGGGTCCTGGGAGTCTGAGCCAAGAGAGAATTTTAATCATCTCAGAGGAACCCAACCTGAGTAATTCCTTGACGTCATTCAGTGAGTCTGTCCATCTCTTAGAATGACCAGCTTGGGTCTGGGCCATCACGCTTTGCTCATTCTCTGGCAGGCACAGGCAACTCTAAAAATATTCTCTAGAAGGGACTTCTGTGGATTAGATGTTGGCATCTTTAGTTCTCTGGGGTTTGGAGAAAGAAGCCTTCAGAAAGGTGGCCTGTGAAAGGGAGTGGGAATTAGCTGAGGTCAAGAGTCCTGTGGGTTCTTCAAAGACTGTCTGTATCTCCTACCCTTCAGCCAGACTTATGCATTTGTTTAGCAGAAGAGAAAGCAGTATAAGGACATACATTTCTAGTACAAACTCTAGTAAAACAGGGAAACCATCAAGAAGCAAGGGTCGTAGACAAGCTCAGGACTTTGAGCAATTGGTTGCGTCTGTTGGTGGAGTTATAGAACTGAGAATTGGCGTGATTGCGGTCTTTAAAATGAGTAGTTAAACCAAGATTTCCTTCTAAATCCTATACAGTTAGACGGCTATTCCTCCGAGGTCCCAGAAAAGACTGGAAGATTACCATAATGAGTGATTAAACTATCAGCCTCTTTCTTTACTCATGGGTTTATACTTAGCCCCAACCCCCACCCTGCTGACCCACACAGGAGATTGGAGGACTCTTTTTAGGGCAAAGAGAAGCAAAGATAAAAGACTTACAACTACTCATAGTTTAGGGTCCCTCCAATAAAATGGCGAGGTTGTTTCTTATCTAACAGTCTATATTCAGGCTCATCAATGGACAACTTCGCTATCCCCATCTTGGTTAGCACATTATTACCTCCCTCTTAAATATAAATCAGCAGCCATGGAGAACTAGAAAGGTGAGGATAGCCTCTAAGATGAGAAGAACAAAACAAATAACCTATGTTTAACAGCTTCAGGGAGCTAGGAGATGTTGCACCCTTTAAATAAAACAGGAGCCCATAAAAAGTAACACAGAGAATTGAAAAAGAGCCTCTTGGAAATTAAGAATATGAGCCAAAGAATTAAAAAATAATGTAAAATTAAAAAAGAAAAACGAGAGAGAGAGAGAGAATTATCAAAGAAATAAGGCAAGAAAATTTCCCTGAAGTGAAGGAGATGAATTTTCAGATTGCAAGTTTTTGTCAGTAATTGGAACAATAAATAAAAATAGTCCAACCAATGCACCTCATCCTGATGTTTTAGAACACCGGTGAGAAGATTCTGAAAGAGAAGGAGAGGGAGAGAAGGGTAGAGCTCCTATACCATATAAAGAATAGATGGAAATGGATTTCTCAACAGTCACACTGGAAATAGAAGACAATGGAGAATATTTTTAAAATTCTGAGTGAAAAGGATTTCCAACCTAGAACTTTATTTCTGGAAAAATCTATCATATAATGGTGAATGTGCTCCACCACAATGAGGAGTAAACCAAAAATGAGGAACAAATAGGATCTAGGAAAAGGAATAAACCGGTGATAGGCAGAAAGAAAATTAAACAATTGAAAGAGGGAATTACTAGCAAAAAAATGAAACAAATGTACAAGGAAATGTAATCAAAGTATAATATGTGGCTCAGCTGGGGATAATATTTACATGGTCTTAATAATAGAAACACTGAATATCTATTTGACAAACAACAGGTGATATTACTATATTGAAAGGATGTGAGTAGGATAGCTCCTCGTATTTTATTTGGGTGGATGGTGATATACATGGACTCTTGTTAAAGACATCATTGTAATATAAGCTTTAGGAGGGAAGGAGTTGTTTGTTTTGTTCACTATGAACTGCTAGTGCCTAGCACAATATCTGGCACATAGTAGGTACTCAATAAATAGTTGTTGAATTAATGAAAGTTCCCCTAAGGAATATTTCTCCTAGGAAATGTGTAAAGAAAATAGAGTAAGTTAAAGAAAATAAAAACAAACTTCAAAAGCTATGGTGCCTGGAACCTATTTAAAAAATTTAAGATTATCATTTTAAAAATTTAAAAGTAATTGCATAAAATAGTTAAACTGAGCATCAAAATACTTGAGACAATTTAAAAGGCAAAGATATTTCTGAGAAACTATTCTCTGTAAGTTCTTATGTGAGTTTGATTGGGGATGTCTTGAAGCTCAGAACAGTTCCAGGGAAATAAAAATCTAATTGTCTCAGTTCAGAAGGTAATTTTTTTTTTACTTTTTCTTCCATTCACTTACTAATATAATACAAGGATGGGTTGAGGAAAAGTGCCTTGTTTTGCTTTTCATGTTGCTGGAGAAGAAAAGAGAAACCCTCAGTACTTCCGCTCACATTAGATTCCAGAATGTTTCCAGTAGGACTCGGATTCCTTTTATTAAATTAAAAAAGGTGCGTCTTTGGATCAACGATCTGCTTTTCCATCTAATGGATCTAAATTGGATCTGCAGCTCAACTCAACTTGGCTGAGAATGTACTGCTGACTCTTACTGTAATGAAGCCATGTAACTGTTCATTCATCACCTCGCCCATTCCCCCTTCACCCAACATTTGCTGTGCACCTACTATGCGCCAGGCACTGTGCAAAGGCTCTAGAGGAGGAAGAAGATTCCGTCAAATAATTCTGTGTGCTCAGAGTTAAAACAGCCAGGTCCCATTGCAGTATCAAAGAAGATATTCAAAGCACAGACCTGGTATATTTGTGTTAAGATGGGTCTCCGGGTCAGGTGAGCGCTCTTTCCTGTCAGAGGTCAGGGTGCTAGTCTCCGTGGCCTTTATGGAAACTTCTGTCCACTTTACCCTAGACAGGAGCTGTGCGCCGGATTGTGGGCCACCCAACGCACGGCTTTGGAGCAGAGGGCTCAGCCAGGGCTTGTGCCCCCACTCGGTGGCAGCGTGGCTGTCGGTCCTAACACTTCAGAAAAGTCCTAGTGACACAGACAGAGTCTCTGGAGAGGCTTCTCAGCCCCAAGGGTTCAAAATTCCTCCCAAATTCATATTTGTGGGCCTCTGGAGAGGCCAAACCCCAACCCAACTCCTTTTGCATTCCCTGCCAGCTTTCCCCGCCCCCCGCTCGTCGAGGCTAGAGGTCTGAGGCCTTCCGGACCTTCTTTCCCACCCCGCCCTTCCCCCACCCCCACGCTTCCCACCCCCCACCCCCCACGCTCCCCAGCTATTTCTCAGTATCCCTAGAGCTCTGTGGAGAGCGGTGTGGCAGGGAGCTGCTGGGGCGGGCTGCACACTCTGTCAGACCTAGAGACGGTGGCAGAGGTCCTAGAAGAAGCAGGGTACAGAGGGCAGAGGCACTGGTCAGGGAGTGCCTCCCCGCTGCACCTTTCCATTCAGCGGCCCCTTTCCACCCTCAGAAATGGAGGAGGGGCGCAGAAGTTTCCCCTCGTACTTGCAGGGCTTTGGGAGGAAGGGCCTCCTAGTAAAAGGCCGCTTCGGTGTTCCTGGTTGCATCCCAAAGTGAGTCCAACACTTGGGCACAGAGGGACCTTCCCACTCTGATAGATTAACCCTTTAGGGAGCAGCGCTTCCTGGTGTCGGGTTACAAAGGTGCTGGGCGTCCCCCGGCTATGCTTCCCGTCCGCCACTGCCCGCAGCCGCTTCCTACTCGTAGCACAGCGTTCCCAGGGGTAGGGTTGACTCGGGCCCGTCCAGCCTCTGAGCACTCAGCCTGCTGGTGTAGAAGTCCCTGCAAGAGTCGCCGGATTCCGGGTTGGGATTCTTTGAAGGGTGTTACTAGGCGTTTCTCTAGCCTAGGTGCTGGAGGGCAACCTGTCCTTGCCCGGCAAGCAGGGTCCTGCCCCAGAAAATGAGACCTGGAGGGCCTAGGCAGACACCCCCTGAGCTCCTTTCTGACTTGCACGGGAGATAAGTACCAGCCACGGGCATCCCACCAGCCTCTCACTTGGCCCCTTGCTCCGCACCCTTGGGCAAGGCTTCCCGAGCTCAGGAGGGGCTGGCTGGCGCGTTTGGGGGCGCAGCAACCGCGCCACGCAGGGCTAGTTTGAGGCCCGGAGGATGGGTGTCGCTCCCTCACTGCTACTGCCCCTGCCCGCCCCCCTCCCCCTACACCTCTTGGGCCAGATCTTCTTCCCACACACACCTGGGTGTCCCCAGCGCGGAAAGGGTGGACTCAAGAACCAGGCTTAAGAAATAGGGAGAGGCTAAGTCCGTGCGTGTGGATGTGAGTGCGTACTTGGGGGACATTGTATAGACATACCCCTGTGCGTATAAAATGTGCCTGTGTCCGAAAACAGAAACTCGTGGGGATGTTTTGGATCTGGGCGAAGTTGCTTTGGGTTGGTGCGCGCGCTTATTTGCAAACTGGTGAGAGGGCGTGTCTGTGGCGGTGAGTGCAGGCTTATCAGCGAGAATGTCCTGCGTGTGAATGCAAAAGGCAGAGCGTGTGGCTGGGGTCCAGGTGTGTGAGTGCAGGACTTGAGCCGTGTGGGAAGCGTGAGTGCGCACACCCGCCCGCCTGTAGCTGTGAGTGGCGCCTGTGTAAAAGTCGGAAGGCTGCCCCTTGGGCGTGCAGCACTCGTTCTCCTTGGTGGGTCGGCGCTGGACCTCGGTCCACTCAGCAATTAAGCTCTTCAGGGGAAATGAGGTCGGGGTGTGGGGCGAGACAGGTAGAGACCTGGATGCAGGCAGTCCCGCCCAGCAGCTTGGCAAACAAACCAGAAGCGTGGTGCAGCTGTGTAAACCAACTCTGGCTCTGAACTGGATGATCCCGGGTTAGGGTGGGGTATGCTAATCCCTCAGTCGAGGATTCAGGTGTACCGGAGGGATGCTTAACCTCTGTGCAGGCAGTGCCAACTTACACACTTCCCCGGTCCTCTCATCTGCTCCTACTAGTCCCGGAAGAGTGAGGGGAAGGGAGCTTGGCGGCCAGACTGGAAGCAGAACTTCTTTGTGGGTCCCTGAGAGCCAGGGCAAGGAGGGAGGAAGTTGGGGGGTTTGGGAGAGGAGGGGAACATGGTGGCATGGGGGGAGGGAGGGTAGATCAGCCAAGGATATCTCAGGAGCACCCCATTTTTCAAGGCCCCTCTCCCATACTAACCCCCTCTTTCCCTGTGGGCTGTTTCAGCTGAGACTCTTTAGAACCTAGAACTACTTTTTAACCTCCTGGGGATCCAGGTGGCCGGCCGGGGTCCGTACTGGTCTGGCAGGAGGGGTGCAAGAGTGGAATTCAGGCGCCAAGAAAGTGAGAGAAGCTCTGGCCCCTCACTTTTGTTGGTGACATCCAAACTTTCCCCGATTTGTCCCTACTTTCTGGACGTGGAGGGCTCTCCATCCTTTCCCAGCCACAAGCTCTCCAAGCAATGACCTCATTGCAAAAAAAAAAAAAAATAAAAAAAAATAAAGAAAAAAAAATGCCCTGAGCGGACGGATAGCTTCCCTCCCTAGTGGACGGGTGTGGGGAGCAGGAGCAATGACGCAGTCGGAGCTGGGTCGGTCTTGGCCACTTTGGATTGGCCGCGAGGGCTCCTGGGGACCCCCCTCCCACTATCACAGGAATAAGATCCAACAGCTCCGCCGGGAAGACGCCCACAACAGGCTTTGTGTCTATCCGGGTGGACCCGCGGCTTGCTCTCTCCTGCAACTCAAGTCGCCAGGTGAGGAACTTCCCACTCAACTCACTCTGATACCCTGCTACTGGATTAGTTCATCCAGTTTGCTCCATCTGCCTGCCTGCTTGCCTTTCCTTTGCCTCTCACGCCCATCTTGGCCCACCTGCAGCCCGGTGCTCCCAGCTCTCTGTCCCACTCGGGAGAAAGCGGGCGGTTCGGGCTGTCGGTGCATTTTCTTCTAACTAGCACCAGCGGAACCCCAAGCACCCCCAGGGCTTTGCCTGGGCTCTGGAAGCTCTGCGAGCCCAGGTCCTCGAGTTTGCGGCCCCTGCATTGGTGCCCTTCAGCGTGCAGGATCCTGCTTGAGTTTGGTCTGGGAGTGCCTGCGCGGTCTGTGTCCTCAGGGATCATGTTTGAATCCCGGGATGGTGGATCCTTGAGCCTTCTTCTGAGGCGCCTCCAGCCCGCCAGCCTCCCTGGGGTATTGGCACGGACCCGGGGCAGTGCAGTTAGCCGACTAGAACAGTGGGCTCACTTCGGGGTGCTGGCGCCCAGTGCCTGCTGCTAAACTGCGTCCCAGCGAGCAGAGACCTGAGACACCAGTAATTGGCATTTAAAAAATTTCCCCCAATCCAAACCCACAGACTGAGAGATTAGTATTCCTTTCCAAGTTACCCTTCCCGCTTTCCTCTCCCCGGCGCGAGCTGTAAATTCAGCGGAGGGGAAGGTGCGCTGGGATTTACCAGTCCCTGAGAATACAAGAGCAATGGGAGATCAAGTCTACAGCGGGGGTGGGTCCGCCCCTGGGTTCTGTACAGGGCAAAAGGCGCGTTTGTGTGCACGCTCACTGTTTGTAGCTTCTTTCTGACTTTCCACAGACAGAAAGAGAATCCCCCCATCCCACCCCAGGACACTGCCCAACTATGCACTGCAATGTGTCTTTTGAGATTCACAGCAGCCCGTCTGGCAAATGAATGAACCGAGGCATGAGGAGGTGGGGGTAACCTGCCTGAGGTCACAAAGCAATTGTGGCAGAGGCAGGACTGGAACGTAGGTCTGTAGGCTCCAGGCCGTGCCGCTCTTGGTGTAGTGGTAACGTCATTCTCCCTTTACAGAGAGGCATTATGGGCTTCGGGACGTCCTCCCCCTTCTTGGCTTTCAGCATCTTGGTCCTGTGCCAGGCAGGCGGCCTCCAGGCGGCACCATTTAGGTGAGACAGCCTGAAGCTACTAGAGCATTCCCCTTCCACTGCCCCTGGGTTCCCGCAGTTCGGTGCTTCTGAAGTCGCAGCAGTGAGGCCCCCAGTGAATCAACACCCTCAGGTGGACACTGGCCTCCAGCTCTGTCGGCTGGGAGGAGGGAGAGAACAGCACATCCTCATGGGAAGTCACAGGGAGCAGGAAGCCTGGCTGCTTAACCTGGGGTGGGGCCAGACGAGAACGCAGAGCCTACATTGGATTTGCTTCCCTTTCTCAGGTCAGCTTTGGAGAGCCTCCCAGACCCGGCTGCACTCAGTGAGAAAGAAGGGCGCCTCCTACTGGCTGCACTGGTGAAGGCCTACGTGCAGAGGAAGACCAATGAGCTGGAGCAGGAGCAGGAGCTGGAACAGGAGACAGAGGGCTCCAGGTAAGGCTCCCCACCAGTCCTGGAATATCCAGGAGGACATAGCCCAGAGAGGTAGGATAAATAACATCTGGCCAGGAGTCCAGAAAGCTGTCGTTGTTCACCAGGCCCTGGAGCCCAGCCTTTCTCAGGCTGCATGGAAGGTAGAGGTCCAGGGGCAGTTGGAGGGACTGTGGTTAGACACATTAAAAAGATCCATTCCAGGAAGCTGTTAGGAAATGGAATAAGGAGGTGTGGAATCCCTCACTCTGGGAATTGGTCTTGCCCTACTGAGGAGACCTCCCAGCGTTGGATGAATTAAGACCCGTAAGTGTCAAGCCTGCAGATGGACCCGACATATCTTAGGATGGTTCAGAAATTTAACCTGTGTGTGTTGTTCTCTCACAACTGCAAGGAGCCTTCACTGCACATTTGCCAGGGGAAGCCCAAGGCCTTGCAGAGGGTGGGCTCAGGTTGAACAGTGCCTGAGGTAGGTCTGGGCCTTTAGCTGTGTAGGATCTGTGGAGATGCGCATGTTGTCACAAGCTGGGGAGAGCACCCTTCGTTAGTCCACCTCCCGTGCACCCTGAGCTTGGAGCACACACCAGTCCCTGCTCTGGCCCTGGCACTGCGCGGGCAGAGTCACGGGTCATACCTGCATCTGCCCCCCCAACCTCTCTGCCTAGCATGAAGGACTGAGACCCCTTCCCCACCACAGCCCTTCCCCACTCTGCCCTGACTGAGCATGCCTCTGAGTTTAACTAATGGAAGATGTGGGAGCCACCTTCCTGCCTGCCCCTCCTGCCCTGGCTCAAAGTGCTCTCTCCTGATCTAACTTTTCGCATGACTGCCCCCTGGGCATGGTATTGTCTGGCATGTCTTTTCCCTGCAGCCTGGACATCTCCAGAGCTAAGCGGTGCAGTAATCTGAGTACCTGTGTGCTGGGCACATACTCGAAGGACCTGAACAACTTTCATACGTTCTCTGGCATCGGCTTCGGGGCTGACACACCTGGCAAGAAAAGGGATATAGCCAGTGGCTTGGAGAGAGACCGCTACCCTCACTTTGGGGTGCCCCAGGATGCCAACTGAACTCTTTACACTCCCTCCTGATTTCCTTTCTTTCATTGATGAACTTAATGCATGCAGATTTCCCTCTGATTGTTCTTCAAGCTGGTCTTGGTTGCTTTGCTCATGACAGAGAATGTTGGGGATCTCAGGATGGAAGGAAAGAGAGCAGGACTCACAGACTAGGTTAGAGATACAAGAGCGTGAGGGAAGCTTCTTGAGATCCCAGAGGATTTCATGGCAGAGCCCTCCAATTCCTGCTTTATCCCTCATGCCTCATCCTTGATGAATAAACCTATTTTCTAAAAGGATTTGCACTGTGGCGGTCATTACTCTGGTCCCTGTCCAATGCTTGAGAGTGCCCAGGGCGTATGTTTAAAAGTAGCCTTAGCCTCAGGATAGCTGGATAGAGGGCATGGTGAGTGGTCCCTGGGAACCAGCTCCAGCATCGAGAACAGGTGTGCTGAGGAGCAGGTAAGCACTTCTGGCGAAGGATCCTACAAACCCAATTCTTTGAGCCTCTTCCAGGTAAGACTTCAAGGAATTTTCATTTTTCCATGGAAAGTGGTTGTGTTGGTGCTCATGGCTGGGGTGTAGCTTCTGTATGCTTCTTGTGTGTCTTGGGGGTGGGGCTGGGCCTTTGCTGAGCACACCTTCCTGGTATTATATGTAAGGGAGGATAAGTGCAGGGTTTTGTACATGCCCAGTGGTTTGGGACTGGGTTTTTTCCTGAAGGTCTTTGAGCAGGTCTCCTAGCAAAGGCTGCCAGGCCATTTCTCCTAACAGCTTTAGTAACTGCATTTAGGAGACACTTATTCTTAAGTGGTATGTTGAAGAGCTACAATGCCTTTTCTGAAGGTCCCGTGGGGTGGGCTCCTGCCCCCAACCTGTCACTGACAGGTCTTCTCTTTTTCTCCATCCTGTACATCAGCGTCACTGCCCAGAAGAGAGCCTGCAACACTGCCACCTGTGTGACCCATCGGCTGGCAGGCTTGCTGAGCAGATCTGGAGGTGTGGTGAAGAGCAACTTCGTGCCTACCAATGTGGGCTCGGAAGCCTTTGGCCGTCGCCGCAGGGACCTTCAGGCCTGAGCTGCTAAAAGACTCCAGGAAGAAGGTGACTGCCCTTGCATTGTCGGATGGGAGGGGAAAGGGTTTGGAGGTTCTCACCCACATTTTGAAACCCACTGGACCTTGTAGGTTTTTCAGGCCCTTCTCTCCAATTGCATTCTTCCTCCTGAGGTACTGAGTTCCTTCCACAACTCAGCTTGAGATCAGCGCACTAGGACAGGCTGCAGAGATGCAATGCCATCTTTCTGAAAAGAGAAATGAAAGAAATGCTTGCTGGATTCAGAAAGAGAGGCCATGCAAAGCTTAGCCAGGGCCGCTCCTCATTAATGCACCCAGGTTCAGAAAGCCCTCAATTCTTGATCAGTGTTCACAGGTTCAGTTCAGAGGGCTGTAACTATACTACTGCTAATGTTAATGGTGACTGTTGAATTGTTTTATCATCATTGGCTTGATATGGATACATCTCGTATCCATAATTTGGAAATGCTGTTTAAAGAAACACTTTTGTAAATTCATGTTCTTTTCAGTAATAATGGTGATTATTCCCTTCTCTTTCTTCTTCTCCTACTTCTTTCTCCTCGCCCTTCCTCCTCCTCCTCCTCTTCACCACCCCCTCCTCCTTCTCCTCCTCCTCCTCCTCCTTCTCTGTCTCCACTGTCACCTCCTTCTTTCAAATTTTTTTCATCTCAGGTTACCATGAAACTGAACTCACCGCTTCTATTAATTTCTGTTGACAACAACTTGGTGAGAAGGCCCCATGGAAGATATATATGTTTGCATCCTAATAGATATCGAAAAAAGCACCTTTGTCACTCAAAAGGAATGAAATTGAATGCAAAATAAGCTAATTCCATTTTGTTTTGCATCCTTTTTATATTTGATGCTCTGTGCAGTAAATGTGATGGCATCTCTCATCAGCTTATCTGGTAGCAAACTGGTTCTGTGAGAGCTTTCCTGTTGCTCATGGCAGCTTTGCCAAACTGTAGGGGGACATGAAATCACTGCCTCTTGTGGCCTTTGGGGACACATGGTATTGGTGATGCTACTATGCCTTGTTGTCTAAGAACATGACTGTATAATTTGTTTAAGGAAATGTCAATATTGTCTCATTTGTGAACATCAAGATTAAAAACATATTTTGGATACATGTGGTTTATTTCAACTTATTTTCCTAAATAATAATAATAATAATAATAATAATAATAATAATAATTGACATTTTTTGAGTGCTTACTATAGGCCAGACAATATTCTAAGACAGTGCTTTATACCTATAAATTAATTTAATATTCATGAAAACTTTTTGGGGTAGATACCATTATTATTTTCACTTTGCATTTGAGGAAACAGAGACACTGAGAAATGAAGTTCAATGTCACACAGACAGATGGTGACAGACTCAGGTGTTGGTTTCCAGAGGTTATAGTTGCAACCACTGTACTATATATGCCTTGCTCAACAATGGCTCCTGCTGTTTTCTAGAGACCTGTGAGCCATTCTTTGACCTAGCTGCTTCACCTGGTAGCTTCTCAGGTTTTGAAGACAAATGGAAAAATTTAAACATATAAACAATGTAGTCTTTATATAATAAAATGAATCTCTTCTACCCATTACTTGGTACTATAGGCTGACTATGTCCCCCACCCCAAATTTGTATGTTGAAAACTAACACCAAAGTGATGGTATTAGGAGGTGGGGCCTTTGGGAGGTGATTAGGTCATGATGGTGGTCCCTTTGCCAAGGGGATTAGTGCCCTTAAAAATGAGGCTCCAGAGAATTCCCTTGCTCCTCCCTCAGTGTGAGGTTACAGTGAGAAGACTGCTGTGAATAAGGAAGTGGGTGCTCTGTCAGATACTGAATCTGCTGGTGCCTTGTTCTTAGACTTCCCACCTTCTAGAACTGTGGGAAGTAAATATTTGCTGTTTATAAGGTACACACAGTTGGTGGTATTTTGTTATAGCAGCCCAACTGGACTAAAGCACGTACTTGGCTTCAACAATGATCTATTTATGGTCAATGTTATTACATCTATGAGCCATCTATCCTCCCCATGTATTATTACTTTGATGTACTTTGTAAATATTTCCCCATGTATCTCTAAATGGAAAGTACTCTTTAAATATAACCATAATCTCATTTAACAACTAAAATTAACAGTTATTTCTTAGTTCTTTGATATCTCACATCTAGCCATGGTTGAAATTCCTTAGTTATCTTATACATATGTTTGTGTATATATGTTATACATATATAAATATATTTAATATATACATGTATGTATGTATATATAAAATATATATAAAATCAGAGCTCAAATTAGGTCTTCACATTGCTGCTGCTTGATATGTTTTAAGACTGTTCTAATCTAGAGGGTCCCTCCTCCATCTTTTTTTTTTCATTCCTGCAATTTATTTGTTGGAGAAACTAGGTTATTTGTCCAAAAGAGTTTCCCTCATTCTGAATTTTGATGACCAAATCCCTGTGGTGAGGTTTAACATGTTCCTTTATCTTCTGTATTTCTTGTGAATCAGATCTAGCGTGAGTGAGAGGAAAGACGAGATGAGGTCAGCAAAGTAATGGGGAGGACAGAGCATGGAGAGGTTTGTAGGGCATAGGAAAGATAGTCAAGTTGTAGTCAGTAAAACAGAAACTACATCAGTAATTTTAACAGACACAATAATATAAATAATTGAGTAGATTATTGAAAAGGCAAAAGAGAATCAGAGGTAGTGCAGAGATAGAAAGTGAAGGCAGCAGCTACCATCCACTGGGCTAGGGGAACAAAGGGAAGAGGTGGGGTAATTAGATCTAGAAACTTGGAGAAGGATTCTCTGACCACCAAGAAGGATATCTTTGAGAAGGTGCAATAAGTCTGTTTTAGAAGTATGTCAAAACAAAACAGAGTTGAAAACTGGAATCAACTTTCCGTCCAAAGTAAAGAAGCTCTGTGGGTGATGCTGACAGAGACAGAAATCAAAATAGCAAAGAGCAAGCTTCCCCCCCCCCCCATGCCTTCTTATCTTCTTTTCAGGACTCACAATTGGCAGAGACTACTGGAGATCAACCTGACAAGTGAAAACGTGGTTTACCGAGTCACAGCCCCAGTGTCTTTTTGTCTTTAAAGCTTATTAGAATACAGTTAACATACAATGTTGTATTAGTTACAGATGTACACCATACTTATTGAACATTTATATACCTAAAGAAGTGATCACCATAATAAGTTCAGCAACCATCTGACACCACGAGTATACCACACTATCACACTATTGACTGTATTCTCCATGCTGTACATTACATCCCCATGACTTATTTGTTTTATACCTGGAGATTTGAACCTTTTATTCCCCTTCACCGTTTCCCCTCTTTTTAAAAATTTTCAACTACAGTTGACATTCAATATTATTTTATATTAATTTCAGGTGTACAGTATAATGGTTAGACATTTATATAATTTAAGAAGTGATCTCCCTGATAAATCTAGTACCCATCTGACACCATGCATAGTTATTATAATATTATTGACTATGTTCCTCATGCTATACCCTGCATCCCCACGACTACGTTGTAACAACCAATTTGTACTTTTTAATCCCTTCCCCTTTTTCACCTACCCCCACAACCCTCCTCCCATCTGGCAACCATCAGAATGTTCTCTGTATCTATGAGTTTGTTTCTATTTTGTTTGTTTATTTTGTTCTTTGGATTCCACTTACAAGTGAAATTATATGACATTTGTCTTTCTCTTTCTGACTTACTACACTCAGCACAATACCTTTTAGGTCCATCCATGTTGTTGCAGATGGCAAAATTTCATTCTTTTTTATGGCTGGGTAATGTTCCATTGTATATATGTACCACCTCTTCTTTATCCATTCACCTATTCAGCGACACCTGGATTGTCTTCACATCTTGTCTATGGTAAATAATACTGCAATGAACATATGGATATATGTCCTCAAAGTAGAATTTTTGGTTTCTTTGGATAAATACCCAGAAGTGGGATTATTAGGTCATTCTTTGTTTCTTGTTACAGCCTTTGTTTTAAAGTCTATTTTGTCTGATCTAAGTATTGCAACTGCAAATTTTCTTTTTCTTTTTAATTCCCATTTTCACGAAATATCTTTTCCCATCCCTTTACTTTCAGTCTCCGTGTGTCCTTTGATCTGATATGAGTCTCTTGTAGACAGCATATGTATGGGTTTTATTTTCTTATCCACTCAGCCACTCTATGTCTTATGATTGGAACATTTAATCCACTTACATTGAAAGTAATTGTTGCTAGATATGTAGATATTGCCAGTTTGTTGTTCATATCTTTGATCTTTTTAATTTTTTTCATCTTAAAACAGTCCCTTTAAGATTCCTTGCAATACTGGTTTGGTAGTGATGAACTCCTTTAGCTTTTTCTTGTCTGGGAAGCTCTTTATCTGTCCTTCCATTCTAAATGATAACTTTACTGGCTAGAGTAATCTTGGTTGTAGGCCCTTACTTTTCATCACTTTGAATATTTTCTGCAAATCCCTTCTGGTCTGCAAAGTTTCTGTTGACAAATCAGCTTGATAGTCTTGTGGGAGCTCCCTTGTATATAACTAACTGCTTTTCTCTTGCTGCTTTTAAGATTCTTTCCTTGCCTCTAATCTTTGGCATTTTAATTATGATGTGTCTTGGCGTGGGCCTCTTTGGGTTCATCTTGTGTGAAACTCTCTGTACTTTCTGGACTTGAATATCTATTTACTTTACCAGGTTAGGGAAGTTTTCCATTATTTCTTCAAATAGGTTTTTAATTCCTTTCTCTCTCCTTTTTCTGGTACCCCTATGATGTGACTATTGGTATTCTTGATGTTGTTCCAGAGGCCCCTTAAACTGTCCTCGTTTTCTAAAATTCTTTTTCTTTTTGCTGCCCTGTGTGGGTATTTTCTGTTACCTTATCTTCTAAATTGTTGATTCAGTCCTTTGCTTCATCTAATCTACTGTCGATTCCTCCTGATGTATTCTTCATTTCTGTTATTGTATTCTTTGTTTCTGCCTTGTTCATTTTTGTTTTCTATCTCCATTTTTATGTTGCTTATCTCTTTGTTAAAGCTCTCCCTGAGATCACTGAGCATCCTATAACCAGTGTTTTGAATCAGTGTCTGGTAGACTGCTCGTTTCCATTTTGTATAGTTCTTTTCCTGTAGCTTTATTTTGTTCTTTTATTTGGGACATGTTTCTTTGTCTTCCCATTTTGGCTGCCTTCCAGTGCTTGTTTCTATGTATTAGTTAGGACTGCTAGCCTCCCAGTCTTAGTAGAGTGGCCTTGTATAGTAGGTGTCCTGTGCGGCCCAGTGACACATTCTTCCTGGTCGCCAGAGCTTGGTGCTCCAGGTGTGTCCCTTGAGTGGATTTTGTGTGTCCTCCTGTTGTAGTTGAGACTTTGTTGCTGTTTCCTCGTCACTGGGAAGGATTGACTCTCAGGCTCATTGGTTGTGAAGACTGGCTGTGACTACAGTGGAGGAGCTGCGGTGCAGGGGCTGACCCTGTGGAGCAGGATTCTCTTTAGCAGGGCTCTGCCCAGTCTGTCCTTTGGATGTGTCATCCTTGGAGGTGGCCAGGTGATGCTTCAGCTCAGTCTGAAGGTGGCCACTGGGTGTGTCAGCCCTGGGGTCTCCTGGGATGGGACCCTCTGCAGGCAAAATTCAGCTGCAGCCTGCGCCCTGCCCAGGGCCACATGGCATGAGCCACAAAGTAATCTGCAGATGGCCACGCTGTGCTTGGAGGTGCCTAGAGTGGCCAACCAAAGCTATTGCTAGTGCTAGGCTTAGGGCTTCTCAGCTAGAGGTATGGGACATGCCAAAGCCAGATGCTGCTTGTTTGGAATTTGTGAACCTTTGAGAGATTTTAGGAAAGTCTCCAGCATGAGCCAAGGCAGATTGTTTGTATGGAAAAGCCATTGTGTCAGCTTGGGAGGACCTGAAAGTTGGGTGGGGCGATGTCTCAGGGAATCAGGGCAAAGGAATGGTGTTAGCTAGGTTGATGGAGACTCATATATTGCAGCCACTTGCACCTGCATGGGAGGGGAGGGCTGAACAAAGAAACAATAGCTTCTACCAGCTCCTCCGTCTTGGAGAAAGCTGCCCCTCGAGCACTTGCCCCGAAACCAGACAACTCAGTTCCTCTCCATATGTCCCTGGCACCTTTCCAGCTGCTGCCCCAGCACTGGAGCTCAGAGTGAGTCCATCAACAAGTAAGTTTGTATGTGGATCTTTTAAGAGGAGTGCCTGGGACTGCAGCCACGTTCCATCTCACTCAGCCACAATCTCTGCTGGTTTTCACAATCAATATTTATGCGTACTTCTGTCCCCAGCCCTGGAACCCTGTGCTGGGGATCCTGGTGTAGCGTTGGGGCCCCTCACTCCTTAGGGGGGAACCTCTGCAACTGAGATCTCTCCTGATTTTCAAGGGTCACACATGGGTGTGGTACCAGCCTGTTCCATGTCTCTACCCCTCCTACCAGTCTCAAGGTGGCTACTTCTTTATGTCCTTAGTTGTAGGGCTTTGGTTTAGCTAGACTTCAGGTGATTTTCAACGATGGTTACTCTGTAGTTTAGTTGTAATTTTGATGTGGTTGTGAAAGGAGGTAAGCCCAGCATTTACCTACTCTGCCATCTTGACCAGAAATCCCCAATGTTGTTTTTCAAACACAAAATTTTAAATTTACATGGAGAAAAGTCAATTCCTTTTTGTATATAGTTCTATGAATTTTGACAAATACATTGAGTCATGTAATCACCACCACAATAAAGGTACAAAATAGTTTCATTGCACCCCCTAAATTCCCCATGTTTCTCCTTTGCAGTCAATTGCCCCCTCAACACTTAACCCCTGATAGTAACTGTTATTTTCTCTGTCCCTATAGTTCTTTTTATATTTATCTGTTTAAACTGAAATATAATTGACACACAACATTGTATTAGTTTTAGTTGTATAACATAATGATTAGATATATGTATATGTAGTGAAATGATCAGCACAATAAATTTAGTTAACATCCATCACCACATGCGAGTATAATAGTTACATTTTTGTGTGTGTGTGAGATGAGAACTTTTAAGATCTACTCTCTTAGCAACTTTGAAATGTATAATAAATATAGTACCATGTTTTGCTGAAAATAAGACCAGGTCCTATATTAATTTTTGCTCCAAAGGACGCACTAGGGCCTATGTTCAGGGGATGTTCAGGGGTTGTCATCCTGAAAAATCATGCTAGGGCTTATTTTCTGGTTAGGTCTTATTTTTGGGGAAACATGGTATTGCTAACTATGGTCACCATGCTGTACATTACATCCTCAGGACTTATTTATCTTATAACTGAACTCTGTGCTTTTTGACCACCTTAACCCATTTTGCCCATTCTCCACCCCCTACCTTTGGCAACCACCAATCTATTCTCTGTTTCTGTAAGTGTGGTGTGTTTTGTTTTTTGGTTTGATTCCACATATAAGTGGTATCATACAGTAGTTTTCTTTCTCTGCCTGTCTTATTTCACTGGGCATAATACCCTCAAGTCCCATCCATGTTGTAACAAATTGCAGGATTTCCTTCTTTTTTTATGGTGAATATTCATATATATACATAATATATATAAAATATATATAATACATACAACATATATTATATATAATATATCATATTATAGATATAATATTCACACACATATATATATTCACACACACACACGCACACACACACACTTCCACTAATAGTGCACAAGGGGTCTCTTTTCTATACATCCTTGCCAAATTTTCTTATTTCTTGTCTTTTTGACAATAGACATTCTAACAGATGTGAGGTGATACATTATTGTGGTTTTGATTTGCATTTCCCTGATGATTAGTGATATTGAACACCTTTTCATGTACCTGTTGGCCATTTGTATGTCTTTTTTGGGAAATGTCTATTCAGATGCTCTGAATATAGTTTTGCCTTCTCCAGAATGTCATACAAATGGAATAAGTATGTAGCTTTGAGTCGGACTTCTTTTATTTAATGTAATGAATTTGAGATTTATCCATGTTGTTGCATATATAATTAGTTGTTTCTTTTTATTGCTCGGCAGTATTACATTGTAGGCATGTACTACATTTGGTTGTAATCCATTTATCCATTGAAGGACACTGGGTTGTTTCCAGTTTGTGGCATTTATGAATAGAGCTGCCCTAAACTTTTGTATATAGATTTTTTGCGTGACGATAACTGTAGTGGGTTGAACGGGGGGTTCCCCAAAATATGTCCATGTCCCGTTCCCTAGAACCTGTGAATGTTACCTTATTCAGAAAAAGGGTCTTTGCTAATGTAATTAAGTTAAGGATCTTAAAATGAGATTATTCTGTATTATCCAAGTGGATCTTAAATCCAATGTGTTCTTATAAGAGATGCGCGGAGAAGATACACACAGAGGAAAAGGTGATGTGAAGACAGAGGTAGAGAAAGTCACAAGCCAAAACCAAGTCAGCAAGCAATCGTCAGAAGCTAGAAGAGGCATGGACTGGATGCTCCCATAGGGTTTCTGAAGGGAGTGCAGCCCTGCTCCCATCTAGATTTTAGACCTCTGGACTCCAGAATGAGAGAATAAGTTTTTGTTGTTTTAAGCCACTGAGTTTGTGGTAATTTTTCATGGCATCCCTTGGAAACATAATACAATACATTTTCATTTCTTTTGGGTAAATACCTGAGAGTGGGATTGCTGAGTTATTTGGCAAGTTTATATATATTTTTCCTTTAAAAAGACTTTTTTAAAAAAAAAAAAAAAAAACAGTTACCTTCTAATCTTTGTCCATTTATTAACCAGTCTACATGTAGCATTATGTATTTTGTTTATTAACACAGATAATATAAAAACATAATTGTAGTGCTTAATTAAGTAAAGTAAAAGAACTAATTACAGAAACTTTGAAAATCAAGATATGAAAAACATTTCAATAAGGTTATTTCAACCACTATTATTTGTTTTTATTGTTTTCCTTTATCTGCATATCTTACATAGTTTTATACTGTATATATTATATTGCATTTTTAAATAAAGACGATTTTAAAGAGTAGTTCTAGGTTTACAACAAAATTGAGAGGAAAGGACAGATATTTCCCATATGCCCTCTGCCCCCACATATGTATAGCTTCCTCCATTATCAACATCACACACCAGAATGGTTTATTTATTTATTTATTTTTTAGCAAAGATGGACTTACATTGATTGACACGTCATAATCACTCAAAGTCCATAGTTTACCTTAGAGTTCACTGTTGGTATTTACATTCTATGGGTTGGGAGAAAAGTATAATGACATATATTCCTCATTATAATATCATATAAAGTATTTTACTGTGCTAACACTCTTCTGTGCTCTGCCATTCATCACTCTTGCCCACCCACCCCCAACTGACAACTTCTGATCTTTTTATTGTTTCCATGATTTTCCCTTTTCCAGAATGTATGTGGTTGGAATCATACAGTATATAGACTTTCCAGATTGGCTTCTTTCACTTACTAATATGCACTTCACTTTCCTTCATGTCTTTTCATGGCTTCATAGCTCATTTCGTTTTAGTGGTAGATCATATTCTTCTGTCTGCATGGACCACAGTTTAACCTACCAAAGAACATCCTGGTTGCTTCCAAGCTTTGGCAATTATGAGTAAAACTGCTACGGACATCTGTGTGCAGGATTTTGTGTAGACGTCTTAAGTTTCCAGTTCCTTTGGGTAAATACGGAAGGGTGCAACTCCTTCCCACAGTAAGGGCATGTTTAGTTTTGTAAGAAACCACTTTGCATCCCCATCAGCAATGAATGAGTGTTCCTGCTGCTTCGCGTTGTCTCCAGTATTTAGTGTTGGTAGTGGTCTAGATTTTGACCATTCTAACAGGTATGTAGTAGTATGTCATTGTTGTTTTAATTTGTATTTCTCTGATGACTTATGATGTGGATCTTTTTTTATATGCTTATTTGTCACCTGAATATATTTTTGGTGAAGTGCTTATTAAGGTCTTTGACTCCCCCCTCCCTTTTTTTTTAAGTTTTAAGAGTTCTTGGTATATTTTAGAGTATAAGCCTTTACCAGATGTGCCTTTTGCCAATATTTTCTCCCAGTCTGTGACTTACCTTCTAATTCTCTTGATAATGTCTTTTTGCAGAGCAAAAGTTTTAATTTTAATGAAATTTAGTTTATCAATTACTTCTTTCATGGATCATGCGTACGGTGTTGCATCTAAAAATGCATCACCCTACCCAAGGTCATCTAGGTTTTCTCCTATGCTAACTTCTAGGAGTTTTATAGTTTTGTGTTTTACATTTAGGTCCATGATCCATATTGAGTTAATTTTTGTGAAAGGTTTGTGTCTAGATTCATATTTTTGCAGATGGATGTCCAGTGGTTCCAGTACCATTTGTTGAAGAGACAATCTTTACTCCATTGTATTGCTTTTGCTTCTTTGTCAAAGATCAGTTGACTATATATATGGAAGTTTATTTCTATTCTGGTTTGTTGATCTATTTGTCTAGTCTTTCAATAATACCACACTGTCTGTTCCTTCACCACTCTACAAAAGGTACTGTAGTTGTATACTGTATTTTTTTATTAAAATATTTAAAAAATTATAGTTGACATATACCTTACTAAGTGATCACCACACTAAGTCTAGTAATCATCTGTTACTGTACAGAGTTATTATGAGATTATTGATTCTATTCCCTATGTTGTACATTACATACCTGTGACTTATTTTATAAATGGAAGTTTGTACTTGTTAATTCCCTTCCCCTTTTCCACCCAACCTTCCACCCCCACTTCCCTCAGGTGACCATCACTTTTTTCTCTGTACCTATGAGTTTGTTTTTGTTTCATTTTATATGTTCATTTGTTTAGCATTTTGGATTCCACATATAAGTGAAATCATATGGTATTTATCTTTCTCTGTCCAACTTACTTCACTTAACATAATACTCCCTCAGTCCATCCATGTTGTTGCAAATGGCAAGATTTCATATATTAATAGTAAGTCTTGAAATCGAGTAGTGTCAGTTCTCCAACTTTGTTCTTCTTTTTCAAGATCGTGTTGACTATTTTCAGTCTTTTGCCTCTGTATAAATTTTAGAATCAGTTTGTTAATATCCACAAAATATTTTGCTAGAATTTTGATTGTGATTGCATTGAATCTATACATGAATTTGGAAAGAACTTACATCTTGACAATATTGAGTCATAAAAACAGGTTCTCCATTGATTTAATTCTTTGATTTCATTCATAGTTGGATTAATATCTACCATACTCATTATTACCAGTATATATTTAACTTCATACGAAACTGCCAGAATGTTTTCTGAAGTGGTTGTATCATTTGCATTCCCACAACACACTTATGAGAGTTCTAGCAACTTCACAAATGTGTATATAGTAATAGATGTGGTTTTAATTTAAATTTCCCTAATGACTAATGGCATTGATCATCTTTTCTGCACTTATTTTCCATCTGTTTATCCCATTTGTTGAACATCAGTTCAAATCTTTTGCTCATTTTATAGTGGGTTGCTTAGTTTATTATTGTTAAAATTTGAGAGTTCTTTACATATTGTGGATACAAAATTAGTATCAGATATGCAATATCTAATAACATTTTCCCCAATCTGTGGATTACCTTTTCATTTCCTTAGCAGGGTTTTACACAGAGCAAACATTTTAAATTTTACCGAAGTATAATTTATCATTTTAAAAATGGATTATGCTTTGGTGTCATAACTAACTTTTTGACTAACCCACCATCCCAACGTCACCATCACTTTATTCGGTGCTTTCTCCTAAAATATTTGTGGGTCTATGTTTTACATTTAGATCAATGATTTGTTTTAAATCAGTTTTTGCATAAGGTGAGTGGTATAGGTTGACGTTAATTTTTGACAAGTAGATGTCCAATCATTCCAGCATCATTTGTTGAAAAGACTATTATTTTACCATTTAAATGCCTTTGCAACTGAGTCAAAAGTCAATTATCATACTTGTGCCTAAGTATTTCTGGACATTTAATTCTGTATCATTAATTGATGTGGCTATCCTTTTTCCAATACCACACTGTCTTGACGTACTTAAACACACTATGGCGTTTAAGTAGGACTGGAAATCAGGTCGTGTGGATACCGCAAAATTGTTGATGCTTTTCCAAAATGATTTTGACTATTCTAGATCCATCATCTTTTCCTATACATTATTTATTTATTTATTTATTTATTTATTTATTTATTTATTTATTTATATATTGAATGAAGTTGAGTAGGACAATACATTTTTCTTTACTCTTTTTTCGTTTTCTCAGGCTGGATAATTATAATGGACATATCTTCAAGCTTGATATTTTTTTCTTCTGCCTGCTCAGAATTCACGTTGAGCTTCTCTGGTAAAATTTTCATTTCTGTTATTGCACTTTTCAACTCTAGAATTTCCTTGCTTCCTTTAAAATAATTTCTATCTCATTGATATTCTATATTCGGTGAGACAGCATTCTCATACTTTCCTTTAGTTCTTTAGATATGGCTTTCTTTGGTCATTCGAATATATATGATTTAGAATTTTTGTCTAATAAGTCCAATGTCTAGGCTTTTTAAAGGACAGTTTGTGTTAACAGCATCTCTTATCTGTATATAATATTATTTCTTATTTTTTTGCATGTCTCATGATTTATTTTTGAAAACTAGACATTTTAAATAATAGGATGTGGCAACTTTGGAAATAATATTCGCTTTCCACCACCAACCTGAGGATTGTTAAATTACAATTGTTTGTTTTTTTTGTTGCTTGTTTGCTTAGTGACTTCTCTGAGCTACAATTTTAAAGTCTGTATTCTTTGTCATATGGCCACTGAAGTCTGTTTGGTTAGCTTAGTGGTCAGCTAATATTGAACAAATATTTTTTGAATATCAAGAATGAATAAGTCTCTTAATCTTTGCCAAGGGGCTTTTTGAACATGTTGGGACATACCTTCAATATTCAGCCAAGCAGTTGACAAATCTGTCATAGATTGGACTTCCTGCTTTCTGAGAGCCTCAAGGTCAGTGAGAGGTGAGAGCTCACGGCCTTCTTAGGTTTTTGCTGAGCATGCACACAGCTCGATGTACATATGTGGCCGTCTAGATTCCCAGAAATATATTAGAGCTTTTCAAAGTTCCTATACACATCACATTTCCCAGTTTTTCCTCTAAATATTTTTGGTTAGTCTATTATTTTCCCCAAGTATTATCTACCATGTTAGGCATTTTCAAATTTTGGTAATTGCCTGTGGTTATTTCAACAAATGTCCCTGGGGAAAGGGGTTTTTGCACTGAGCAAGTTCCATGCTAGATCAAAGAAAGACAGCATTACAAATGGGGTCTTCCAAGGAATGACCAGAGAGATCAAATAATGACAATACTCTGGGAATGAGGTTTTGAAGGAGGGTCACTTGTTCGCCCCTGCCAGTAGCTGCTAGGTTGATGGTTTTTACCATGAAGGTGGGCTGTTAGTATTCAAAGCTACCACAGAGCTGGAGAGCAGGGCATGGGACTAAGGCAAGTTAAAATACCACAAAGCTCACTGTTATTTCTGCAGTTCAGCTGTTTCTGTTGAATAATTGCTTCCTGGATTGCTGCAGTCCTTGGGTTCACTGCTAGAGTTTTGAAAAGTGAATTTTGACAATTTCTGTTACTCCTTTTATTGCTTTTACGGAAGAAGAAACTTTTGGAGGCCCTTACTCCACCATTTTCACTGACATATCATTCATGAAGGATATTTTCACAGGATATAAGGTTATGGGTTGACAGTTTTTTCTTTTAGCATTTTAAAAGTTTTGTTTCACTCTCTTCTGGTCTCCATCATTTCTTAGTAGAAATCTGCTTTCATTTGAACCTTTGTTCCTCTATATGTAACGCATTGTTTTTCTCTGGCTGCTTTCAAATTTTTTCTTTACATTTTATTTTATAATGTTCAATTATCATGTGTCTAGATATGATTTTCTTTGATTTCTTTTTTTCTGGTTGAGGTTCTCTGAGCTTACTGAATCTGTAAATCTATGTTTTCCATCAACTTTGAGAGGTTTTTAGCCATTAATTTTTCTGTGCCAATATTTTCCTTTTATTTTGGGTCTCCAGTGACAAATGTTAGGTCTTTTAATATTGTCATACAATTTTATTCTGTTCAATTTAAAAATTTGTTTATCTGTGTTCTTCAGACTATATAATTTGATTGACTTACCTAAGTTTAATGATTCTTTTCTGTCATCAACATTCTTTTATTGATCCCACTCAGTAAAATTTTTTGTTTTAGATATTATATTTCTCAATTTTAAAATTTCTGTTTTGTTCTTTTTTATAGACTTTATTTCTTTGTTAACAATAACTACCTCTGCATTGATTTAAATAAAGAGTGTTCATAGAATATGCTGTTCATGGGTTTGGGTTTGTGGAACTTACATTGCCTTTGGGCAAAGCATCAAAAGATGAGAGAGAGAAAAAGGAATTCCTCACACACTCTTTGGCATTCAAAGACCCCCTTTTACAGTGCTTTTTGTCAGAGATACAGGGTATAGTTGCCTGCACTGCTGCCATCACTGTGGCAATGCAGCACTGACACTGGGTTGGTATTGGAACCAGGCCAGGAGGAAAAGATAAAAAGAATAAACAATGGTGATTTTAGATTGAAGGGGCTCCTTTTCTCCTTCCTCTGGCCAGAAAGAGGGGGATTTTTTCAGGGGTTTTGTTGTCTGTGCTCACTGCACAGTTCCATGACTGAGACCACCCGTGGGTTAAATTTAGAAGATAGAAGAGAAAAACAAACAGACCAGGAAACTTACATGTTGTCATTCTTTTTCCCTCCCTAGTATACACGCTATTGCTTACTTTCAAGAGTCGTCAAATAGACACGTTTTGTATCTTGTCTGGAGATTTTAGTTGTAATCAGTGTGAGAGACAGGTTGTAGTGGGCTTACTTTACCTTGGTCAGCACAATTATCTACCATAATACAATTAAGATAGAAGATAATAATAATTTTAATACTTGGAATTATGTAGGATTTTTAACTAAGTTATGATTCAAAGAAGAAATCATAATGGAAAAATATTAAATATTTAGAATTAAATGATAATGAAAATACCTCTCATTAGAATTTGGAGGTGCCGTGAAAGTGGTCATGTTAGAAAATTTTATAATCCTATGTAATAATGTTAAAAAATAAAAATGGGTAAAATTTAATGAGCTAAGTGAGTTAAATTTTAAATTGAACACCTAAATTGAGGTGTTTAACTGGAGAAATTAGAACAAGAAAACCTAAAGAATGTGAAAAGGAGATAATAAAGATTTTAAACAGAAATTAACTATAAGATGAAGGCATAACAAAAAGGATCAACAAAGCCAAAAGTTTGTTCTTAGACAAGACTAATGAAATTGACAAACCTCTGGTGAGGTTGAGTAGTTAAAAAAAGAAGAGCAGACACAAATAATATCAAGGATAAAAAAAGAGAACGTACCTGTAGACACAGCAGAGATGAAATGATAGTGAAAGACGACTGTAGCTATCTTTATGCCAATAATTTTTATAATGTAGATGAAATGGATAAATTCCTAGAAAATATAGAACCTATTAAACCTCACTCAAGTAGGAATGGAAGTTCTAAATTATATAACTATAATATATTGAATCAGTTTTATAAAATCTTTTCACAGTGATAACATAGACCGGTTGGATTTACAGATGAATTCCCATTCTTATCACTCAGATCCCAGAAAGATGAGCTAAGGGCCTAAAAATTTTTCAAGGGCCCATGAAAATATTTGAGTTTCCAAAGTATGTTATTGGCTTCGAAATACGAAAATGATAAAACAGATAATAAAGGTTTATTTAAATATCTACATGTCCATTGGTCTACTCCAACTCAACTCTTACGTAGTTGTGTATAAATGATACTTATAGGTTTATTTTAATATGATGTGGAGTGAGGATGTCAAAAATAAAAGTAAGGGCCTAGCTGCATCTGAACGTACCCCGTCTCTTCCCCAGTCCCTCCCGCTGGTTGCGAAGTAGCCCCTTTTCCACCAGAGGGCGCACCAAGCAGGCACTTCAGCTTGCTCTGCCAAGATCCTCTCCTCCCAGTTGGTCCCCGGCAGGTATCCCACATTCACCTCGCACTCTTCCCTCTTTCTGAGCCTTGGTTTTCTGGCTTGTAAATTTGGAGTAACAAGGTCTCCTTTACAGAGGTGAACCAATGTCCTACCAATGGCACTCAGGATTCTGGGGGTAAAGATGGAAGTCCTTAGGGAGGAGGGAGGCTGGAATGTTCCTCTTGTCTGAGGATCCTTGACTGAGAAGCCCAGGGACTGAAGAAAGGGCAGGCATAGTAAGACTCATTCAGCTGCCTCCTTGATTTCCCTCCAAGGACAAAGGCTGGGGCAGAGATGGAGGCGTGGTGGGAATCAGGGAGGTACTAAAGGTGGGAACAGCTACTCACATTTTGACACAGGACCCCTCTTCTTCCTGACCTTGTCTTTCCTCACTAAGATGAGTAGTAAATTTCAAAATGCTGTATGAACTTAGAGGAGGCTTAGGGATCTCCTGGCTGGAGTTGGGGGAGGGAGGGTGGGTGAAGACAAAATTAGGGAAGTTTTATGGAGGAGTTAGTCTTTAATTCAATGCCAAAGGGCTGGTAGGCTTCTTTTTTTAATTAAAAAATTAAATACCTTCTTTTTCTAATTATAAAATAAAAATACTTAATACAGAAAATTTATACAGGAGAGCACTCCCCAAAGAGGGGGCAGTGTGTTTCTTAATTATTTCATCATCCAGAGAAATTCACCATTAGTAGTTTGGTGTATAATCTTTCTTTTATATCTTATGCACATATTTATAACAATATATCACTACTTTGAAAACTCTCTTTTTCCAGTGTACATCTTTCTATGCCATTTCATGTTCTTCTGTTGCATAATTTACATCCATTTCACATCCCATTGAATAAATGTGCCAGAGTTTATTTAATCTATCCCTTATCTATATGTAAATTGTTTCCAGATTTTTATTATTGTAAAAATGCTGTAATAATCATCTTTGGAGCTAAAATATTTATATTTATTTTCTTAGGGGAAATTCGCATGGGTACAATCTGGGATCATCTTCATCTAATTTTAGTTTAATGTGATACCATTTTTTATTGTATCTAGAAGTGGAACTGTAGTGTCAAAGAGTAAATGCATACGTAATTTTGCTAGACAGAGGCAATGTACCATTTTGCATTCTCCCCAACCATGTATGAGAGTTTTTGTTACCATCAGCCTCACCAACTGGATAGGCTATCAAATTTCTGGATGACCAGACACAAGGGGGACATAGACCAACATAAGCAATAGACAACAGAAACAGAGCCAGACGCTCAAATATAGGGGGACAAATAGGAAGAGAAATGCCAGCTCAATACGGGGGAACACTTCCTGACAGTCAGGGTTGTCTAATGATAGCATGGGCTTCTCAGAAAGTGATAGGCTCCCAGTCACTGGAGTTGTTCAAGGAAAGGCCAGATAACCATTCAACAGAATGTGGTACAGTTTCAGCAAGGACCTTTAAAGCCTGGAGAAAAACACACAACCATATTGATTGATTGCCTCATTTAAAATTCATGAATTAAGACCATGAACCTTAATTAGGCCTTTATTGATGCCAGGAAATCATAGGTTCTGAGTCCATTCACTCTCTTCTTTACTTCTAGATCATTATTCACACCTCCTCAAAATCTCAACACCTCCTACCTCATCTTTATTCTCAGCTCCTGACCTTTCTTCCCACTTCACTGATAAAATGACATCACTCAGAAGAGAACCTCCACAGACCCCACCCAAACTCCTGTACACTCCTGGCATCTGCCCCCAGGTACTCTTCTCCCATTAGTTGCCATAGGTGAACCTTCCATGCTCCTAGCTAGAACCATTTCTTCCATTTGTGCACAGGATGCTATCCCTTTCCGCGACTCATGGGCATTGCTCCTGCTATGCTCTGCCTATCTCGGCCCTCATCTCCTCACTCCCCCCTTCCCTGCCTTGTTCATGCTCTCTACTTCACTAGTCTCCTTGCTCTTGCTCAAAGACGTCAGGCACACGTTTGCCCTAGAGTCTTTACTTTGTTTTCGTTTCTTGGAAAGCTCTTCTCACAGGTAACCATGTGCACGGCACATAACTCCTTTACTTCCATTTACATTGACTGGATTAAAAAGGAAAAACAGTCTAACTATAAGCTCTTTACAAGAGGTATCTAAAACATAAGAGTATAGAGAGGTAAAAAGTAAAATAATGAACAATTTACCTTGCAAGCAGAAACCAAATAATGGTAGTATGCTGTATTAATTTTGAATAAAATTGACTTCAAGGCAAAAGGATTAGAGAGATAATGAGGGCCATGGTATAATAATCAAATTAAAAATTTGCTAACATGATGTAAGAATTCTAAATGGATATGCACCTGATAAAGCAGAAATCCACAATTATAGTGAGATTTTTTTTAACACACCTCTCATTTACTATCTCCTAGTATGGGAATGGGCTATTTACATCTTTCTCTATCATTAGACTGAGCATCCGAAGGTCAGAGGCTACCTTGATCTTGGCTCTACCCTAAGTGAGGTACGTAGTGCCAGGCGCAGGCTAGTCTTCATGCCTTGTTTTATGGACTAAACTTCCTCCAGCAATGGTGAGGTCACTGTGCTCTGAAGTAGCACCTTTATTTGGGAATGCTCTTACTCTTAGAAGGGTCTTAGTTTTCTGGATTGACTCTGTCCTCTCCCTTCCCCCAGCTTTCTGAATGTGGCTTGGGCGTGGATCAGTTCTGGAGAGTTTCTCTCCATGAAGAATGGGTGTGTCTGAGGCCAGATCTTTTAAATTATAAGTGTAAATTGCAGAGAATTGAAAGTAGATCAACTGTTTTTCCTTTCCTACAGAGTCCTAGGCTGGGCATTGGTTCTATTAGAAGAATCCTTTCTGGGTAATTATCCATCCATTCTCAATAATGTATCTGGACGTAGGCATTAAGGCTTTTCAATTATTCACATTGTCAGAGTTTTCATCTCCTGGTGAAACTTTTCTGGAAGTTCCTGCGGCAGCGCTTTTGTGTGCTTGTGAGCATAGCTAAAGCTCTTGCCTCTGTCTTTGGCAGGCTCTTAGCCAAGCACTGTAAAGCTGGGCCTATCGAGGCCATTATGGCAATGCAGTGGCTTTCTGGAGAGTTCAGCTCATCTATAGAGAGGTTTCAATGACAAGGCAGAGGATTTAGATAGTTTGTAGGCCTTTGCTTTTCTCTGGGCTCTGGTTAATTTTTCAATTTGTATTGCGCACCCTTCCTCATAACCTATCTACCCTTCACTGCTCTGCTCTGTGTCCTGAGGAATTGGCCCTCAGATCACATCACCTGGGCTCTCTGGTTGGGTTCTACCAATGGAAGCACTGGCTAGAGATCAGAGGGAGGAGCAGAGAGAGATTAGGGGGTTTCTTCCCCACTTTGGTGCCATGGTTTTGAGATGACCTCTTCCATGGTTCCCCCAGAACACGAGCAAGCCACTTCCCCCTTGCCTTCTAGACTTAGAGGTGGCAACAGCTTGCCACAGTGGTCTGTCCCTGGGTGACTCAAACCACTTGTTATTCTCTTAACCCTGACAACAAATAGTCCTTCATTAAATTGTCTTCCAAGTCCCATCTGACTTCTTTTCCTGTTGGGACCTTTCTGGGATATAAAATTATACAGAATACGCATTCTGTCTGGAAGATGACCCATTTCCTTACTTTAAGAGCTCAGAGTCTTTGTCAGATACACCTGGGAGGACTCTCGGGCTAGATCTCATGTGCTGTAAAGTCTGCGACTCCGAGAAGGAAAGACTTATGTGGGGTCACAGAGGTAAGAGATAAGTCTCAGATTCTTATCTCCTGTGCTCTGCTTCTCCCTCCAACTGCTGGGCCTTCTCTTGGCATTGAGGAGACATGGGAAAGGGTTACTTTCCACTGTTTACCTCATTTATGTCTCACTACAATCTAATGATGTGGTTATCATTACCCCCACTTTTGAGGTAAGGAAAGAGGGGCAGAGAAAGGTTAAGTAGCTCTCCTAGGGTCACACAGCCAGTGAATGGAAGATCGAGATTTAAACCCAAGTCTGTCAGACTCTAGCCCCATGAATTTCACAGGTGCACAAGAACACAGGTGCAGAGATTCACCTGGGACAGGAGGAAGTACACCTGCTGCTGAGAGGAAGGAGATAGATGTTGGCTTAGATAGGATGGAGGGGAGAGGTGGTACGGTCCTTTTCTTAAGTGAGAGGACAGGTGACTTGTGAATAAAGGGGCAGAAGTGGGGGTAGGGCCTGAGGAGTCAAGGAAGGAACAGAAAGTGCTTAGTACAGACAGGGCTGGTGTATGGGAAATAGTCAATACCTGTTTATATAAGTCAATTCCTGTTTATTATTTGGTGCCTGTGGGGATAGAGCCCAAAGAGCAGTTTCCAGGCTCTCGACCTCACGTGACAAGGTGCCATCAGCTGTGACTATAACCAGTTAGCCATTAGCCACTAATATAACTGCTGTGGCTACGCTAGGGAGTTGGTTGGTTGGTTGGTTGGCAGAGAAGCGGATGGCGGATTGTACATCATGCGGAGCCTGCTTCCTGTATCTCCAGTCCAGCTGCCAGCAAGAATATAGTGGTATGAACCCCCCATCCATGGCTCCATTGGTGTTCCTTTTTGGCCTCACCACATCCTGCGTTCTTGTGTAGGGAGCAGGACCAGACACCCTGTATTACAGTGCCTTTCCTCAAAACCTCACTTTTTAAAATACCCTCAAATGTTATCTTTCTCCCTGAAACTGGGAGCACAATCAGCAGAGGAAATGGCAGACTCATGCCAGAGAAGCCAAAGTGGCTTCTAGAGCCAGGCCCTTGGCAGGCCTCCTTCCAGAAGGACACCTGAAGCCTTCCCCAGACCAGCCAGAGCAAGCTCCTGAGAGTCCAAATGGTCAGGGAATGCCCACTGAGTCACCCAAGTAGGCACCAACACAGTGACAGAAGTAGCATCTCCCTGGCATGTCTCTGCTGTGGTTGTCCTGCTATTTTCGGAAAGGTGTTGCCCCTTAGACTTTGGAAAGAGGGCCTCTGGTTTAGCTCGGGGTGCATGGCCACTGCTCAGACTCCCAGGATTCCACAGAAGCTTGGTTAAGGGGCTGGCCAGGACAGAATGTGACTGGCCACAAAGCTGGTGCTGGTCTGGCACCTGGGTGGCCTTTCCTCCTGAGCTCAATGGCCTTTGATTCATTGTTATGAGGCAGCAGCTATGGTTCTTCCCACAAGAGTGATCCTCAAAGTGTAGCAGGCATCAGACTCACCTGGAAGGCTTGTTAAAACACAGCCTGCTGGACCTTAGCTGGGGGAGGTTTAGGGGCTGGCCTTTGTGGGCCAATCAGATTACCTCTCATCAAATCAAAACGTAACGCCCTGATTTGTAGTGTTTGCTCAATTTTGAGGGTGTAGATAAATACTCCCACCACGGCCAGTTTCAAGCTAGCAAAGTGAAGTCATTGAACATGGAGTTGGGAAGAGAGATGCACCAGGTTCAGTAGTTTATGGGGAGATGCTTGAGAATTTGCATTTCCTATATGATCCCAGGGGTTGCTGATGCTGCTGGTCGAGGATGACTTGGAAAACCACTGCCCTGGGAAACTGCATATTTGCACACTCATTCATTTACGTCCTGCCTGAGGTCTGGATGTAGGGACAAGACAAGGGGGTAGGGATCTTGGGTTATTTCCACTAACTTGCTTTGTGGCTTGGTTGTGAGTAATGGAAAATAGCTTGTCACTCTAAGTAAGACAGGGAATTCTGGAGTAGGATGCTTGGGAATCTCTCTGAATTCAAGGAAGAGTTGAACAGTTAGGGTTTGGGAAGGGCAGAGCAGCTCTGGGGCCCTCAGCACCTGGAATTCATGTACCTGCTGTCCAGGGCACTCCAGTCAGGTGATCTGGCCACTAGTAACTTCTAGTCCAGCCTATTCAAATTCCAAATGCTGATGAGAGGTAATCTGATTGGCCCACAAAGGGCAGGCCCTTCCGGCCCTCCCTCACTTAGCCAGTAAGCCACAGCAGGTGAGTGGTGGAGAGGATGCAGGAGAGGGGCCAGAAAAGCAGCAGGGCTGCCCAGGCCCTACTGCCCTGACCGGAGCAGCTGTGAGCCCACCAGGAGCCCCCTGAGGTAACCATGACCCACAGTCCCCCCCCTCCCTGGGCTTCAGTTTCTTTACCTGTAGAATGAGTGATCTGGTTAGAACCTCATCATTACATCAGTGATTTTTTTCTCAAAAAGCACCTGCATCATGATTGCTTGGGATGCCTGAAAATAGAGACCTACATGCTCCATGGTGTGCTGCTAAATGGTCCATTATGGGCTTTCCAAAACAGAGCAAAACAGAGCAAAACAAAGTAAAACAAAACGTAATGCCCTGATTTGTAGTGTTTGCTCAATTTTGAGGGTGTAAATAAATACTCCCACCACGGCCAGTTTCAAGCTAGCAAAGTGAAGTCACCAGGCTCCAGCAGTCACCTGGTGCTAGCAAAGATGCACCAGGCTCCAGCTCACCACCTGCCTATGGAATCAGAACCTCGGAGGGGGGCCTGGGAATCTGCATTTCACCCTCAGGCAATTCTGGTGGATAATAACATTTCAGAACCCCTGCACCCAGAGATCTCTTGGGACCTTTCCGGTCCTTACATTACCTCATTCTAATTATATTCCAGGTTCTCACACTGGCTCTGGGGGTTGGGGAAAATTTTCCCTTTGGAGGGCATTGCAGAAGAAGACCTAAGGGGCTGATGGGTCATTGCCCAGGTGAGTCAGTCAATGGTATGTCTGCCCCAGCCTGTCTGGCACCCTGGGGCCACATTCACCCCTCCCTGTGTTCCGTGAGTGACCTGTTCTGTCATCACTCCTAGAGGTAGGGCAGCAGTGTCTTGATGCGCATGTCTCAGCGATGCAGGAGGGGTTTGGGGGACATGAGGTTGCAGCTGTGGACACTGGGATCCTGGCCCATCTCTCATCTCTGTGAGTGGGCTGGCCTTTCAGCTGCTATCATGAGCTTCTGATCTGAGATCTCCACCCCAGGACTGGGAGCCTGCCTGGGCATCAGCTATTTTTGTGCAGGTCCCTCATCTTGATAACCTTCTCTGAGTATGTGGAGGACAGAGTAGAAGGCGCCATCTCTTACTTGAGATATACTGAGGCAGCGAGCCCATGAGAGACCTACCAACAGACAGCAGGGCTCGCACAGAAGCTGGGAAGATGGAGGTTGGGGGGCAGAAGGTACAAACTACTGACAGGAATGCCCATTCTTTCTTTAGGGACCCTTCAGAAGAAACCATGTGCACGCTGGAGGTAGGTTGCACATTTAATTTGAGCTGGAACGACCTCGACTTCCTCTTGTGCTATAAAGCACTGGTTCTCACAGTGCGACTCCCAGACCACTAGCACACCTTTCACTTGGGACTTTTTTAGCAATGCAAGTTCTCAGACTCAGAATGCCCTCTCGCCTCCCAGCCATTGCCTGACAACATGATTCCAGGTTCATTTGTGGGGATTAAGTAGTCTTCTCTCAAGAAACCCTTTTTCAGTCCAGATGCCACAAAGGGCGGACGTGCTGAGCTGTCCTCAGACCGCAGAGGAGATGGGCTTGTGTCAGCAGAAACGATCAGGGAATTCCGGGATGGGGCTGAGGGTAGGAAACCACAGAGACAAAAGAGATGGTCCTGGGTATGGCAGGCCTTCCTGGGCACTCGCTAGTGGCACTGCGTGAGAGGAGGCCCAGGGCCAGCACAGCTTCTGCTTGGAGATGTCTTGCTTAGTGTGGAAACGTCAAGCAGCGGACAAGTTCCTGGGCTGCTAAACTCTCCTCTCTTCTGCTGCAGGCCTGTTCTCCCAATTTCCCAGGCTCTGGACTTTGCTCCTTGTCCACCATCATGGCCCTGTGCTGTCTGCTCCCCACTGCCTCTCTTACCAGAGTCTTGCCAGCATTCTGCAATATGGCTGCAGCTCCGCTGATCAGCGCGTGCTCTCTACTACCTGAGGCTTGGGCTTTCGTGCTGTGCCTTGCCTTCTGGGTCTTGTCCAGCTTTTTCTGGGCCTGGAGTCCACGCCCTTCTTGGCCAGCCCCTCGACAATGCCCAGAGTCTCCGAGGAGCCCCCTACGTGATCCCTTCAGAAGGGTGCACCTGTGTCTTCTTCATTGACCATGTAGGGTCTGCTGGGCAAATTGGATTTGGAGCTGAGGCTGGGGGTTGACTATTGACCTGGCTGGCTGAATTAGAAATCTGAAATCTTCCCTCCAATTAGATCTGAACGTGTCCTTCCTGAAGTGATGTGTTAAGCTGGGTGGAGGTGGGATCAGATGTTGGGAGGAAAAAAAACACATGAAATCAGGCTAAAGGGGGCCTTTTCCTGGTGCAGCTCTAGACCATTCCTGAGGCGTCTCCTTTGGTAGAACAAACCATCTGTGGTTGTGCCACTGAGTGTCTGTGTGCGTGTATCTCTCTAGCTGTGTGTCTGTTTATCTATGAGGGTTCCCATGCAGAGCTGTGTGGAGTCTCCCTTCATCTCACAAGCTACAAGTCCACTGAGGCAGGTGATTTACACCATTCAACCTCCATTTTCTTTGCCTGTGTAATGGCAATAATTATAACTTCTACGGATGACTATGGTGGTGAAATGAAACAATGCACATAAGCTCCTTAGCACAGTTCCTGATGCTCACGTGTTAGGCTGTTATTACTAGAGGCCTTACACAAGTTACTTAGCCTCTCTTTGCCTCAGTTTCCTCACGCATAAATTGGGTATAATACTGGAACCCAGTGTCGTTGCAAGGATTAGGGACGTTGATATCTGTAAAAGCACTGAGTACAGTGCAATAAATATTAGTGATGATAATGCTTGTTATCTTTCTGTGTATGATGTGTCTGGGTGAGAATGTCTGAGTTTGTGAATGTCTCAGCGCAATTCTCTCTGTTTGTGTGTGTGTGACTGTACATGCGTGTGTATGTGTGCATCTGTGTTTATGCGGCCAGCCACGCCTCCTGTCTCTGGGTGCAGTTTGCTGTTGGCCCAAGCCTGGACTCCCTGAGCCAGCCAGGGCCAGCGCTGGGGATGGAATTTCCATTAAGAATTAAGCAGGACAGCACTGTGAATCCAGGCAGGCCATGAGGAGGGGTCGAGGGGGATGATGCTCCAACTCGGAGCTCCCTCGAGTGGCCTCAGTTCTGGACTACATCGGAGAAGGCCTCTGCCACCTTTGCCTTGAGTTGCAGGCCTTGCTGGGGCCATGGCCCAGAAGGATGGGCAAGGGGAGAGGAGTTGCCCCTATGGGCCTCGGTAGGGACATTTGGAGTTGCTGCAGCCACGACTGGAGCCATGCGGCGGCCTCCCGAGAATGGAGAGGCGGCCAGCGAGGGTATAAGCGGTTGGGGCCTGTGGGGCCGACAGGAGCCGAGGAGGCTGGGCTGTGCAGTACGTATCTGGGAAAGTGGATGTGTGTGTATGTGTGTGTGCTTATGTATTGGGGAATGCAGGGGGGGACATTCACACCAAGTGTCCTAAGGGAACGTCTAGCAAACCAAGTCTGTTCCTCTCTTGCTATGAAAACCAGGCACAGAATTTTGTCCTGGAAATAAAAGATCTCTGAGGCTTTTTGTGAGTATTTATCCTGTGTATGATCTAAGCCTTATTCCATTTCTAGCATACTAAAAAAATATCTTAGCTTTCTAGGTACTTTTACATTCCTGATCTCATCTCATACTTTCAACAACCCATGAGCTAGACAGAGACTATTATGATTGCCAATGTAAATATGGGAAAACTGAGTCCCAGAGAGGTTAAGTGATTTGTCCAAGGACACACAGCTAGAAAGAGGAAGCAAAGTCAGGTCTCTTTGAGGACAAACTCCAGACTATTTTTATTACATTACCTGGCCTACCAGAATTGGACTCAGAGAAAAGATTCTGCAAACTTTGCCCATTTGAGGAAGGCTGTGCTCCAGTGCTAATGCCCAGCCATGTGGGTTTCTAGGGCCCAAATGCTGTCCCTGGGCCCTGAGACAGCCTTTGCTGAGACAGGAACTGAAGCTCCTCTTAAGGGACTGGGGAGTAGAATCAGGCTGTCCCTGGATGGATGGAGTACACGCTGGCTTCTCTGAGGGGAATGACTTGGGCACCTACAGAGCCTGCGGTCCCCAGAGAGGTGAGGCAGTTGAGTTAATGTTGGGAGCTGTATTGTGTCCAGGCCCAGGGAGCAGCAGTCATTTTTAGCCAAGGCCTGAAACAGGGAACAGGAATATTAGCCTCAGGAAAGAGAAGGCTGAGATTGGACCTTGGAGTGGTCATTGTGTCATGGAGATGGAGCTGGCCTCTCTGTCCTTGAACGTGTACTACGAGCATATTGACATAATTTGCACACAAGGGATGCAGGTTAGATGCTAAGGAGAACTTCCTGCCAATTAGAGGGTTCAAACTTGGGAACAGGGCCCAAGGGAGGCTAAGGGCTGCCTGTCCTATGTGATCCCCAAGAGTGAGTAGAGGCCCTCCAGCCTCTCCTCCTTCCCCACCTCCCATTCATGGCAGGGAGGAGGGAGTTTGATGGAATGATCTTGAAGCTTCCTTCCAGTTCAAAAATGTACGGACCATTCCTGAGCTTTTGGGTAGAACTTAGGCTTCTGCTCTAGCCTTTGCCATCTGACACAAACTTCCCCAAAGGGGAAGTTTGATGTGCCCCTAGTTTGGAGGTGACTCTCAGCTACCACACTCTGCCATTTTTGACAGGTCTGTGATGTGGAGGTCTGTGAACTTATTTGGGGACTTAGGTTCCAAAGGGAAGCACCTGTGGTGAATAAACCAAGTCGCATTCCAGGCATTTGGGGGCTGCTCAAAGTTTGGCGGCTCTCTCCACTGAACATGTGAACCGCACCCAAACCCCTCCTTGTTTTGTTTCAGCTCCAAGGGAAACGATCACAGCGCATTCCCTTCTCCTCTCCAGATGTTGGCATGCGGGGCGCATGTGGGC
This sequence comes from Rhinolophus sinicus, assembly GCF_036562045.2. Classification (NCBI taxonomy): domain Eukaryota; kingdom Metazoa; phylum Chordata; class Mammalia; order Chiroptera; family Rhinolophidae; genus Rhinolophus; species Rhinolophus sinicus. Next base: position 129,844,855 of record NC_133756.1, read on the forward strand.
ATCCCGCTGGGACTGCTCTGAGACTCCCGGGTGCTTACCCGCGGTGACTCGCGCCCAGCCAGGGGTGAGGCAGGTCTCTAATTAGACTTGACCGCGTCCCCATTCCAGTACTCCCTACAGAGTGCGACGTTTCCACTGCCGGGGGGCACCAAAATAGCTTCTCGGCGGGGCTGAGACTCCAGGCAGCAGAGGCTGACGCGGGACAGAGGCTTGGCAGGGAGCGCGCTGTTGTTGAAGGTCCTGCAGCGGCCCGGGAGCGGGCGGGCGGGGGCAGAGCGGGGCGGGGGCACGGGGCAGCAGGCGGACCCTCGGGCTGGGCCGTCCCAAGTTCAGCCACTTGCGCACGGCCTCTGGAGCCCCAGCTGCGCCCTGCCACCTCTGGCCGCTGCCTGCCACCTCTCTAGCCTGCCACCCTCTAGCCCACCCGCTTCCTCAGAGTAAGTAGACTCTGCTGGCTGGATTCAGGGGCCGGTGCTGGACTTGCCAGCCTGCCGGGGAATAGAGCATGTTTGGGGCGATTTGGATAGGAGATGTAAGTGTGTCAGTGTGAATGCCAGGGCCAATGTATTAGCATGTGGAACTTTCTAGCATGTGTCAAAGGGTGTGAGTGAGGGTAGGGGAATGTGTCAATGTGTGTAGGGACTAAGGTGTAGGTAGGCGTGGAGTGTTCCTATAGACGGCATGTGTGTCTTTGTGGCCTGGACAGCTCTGTGTGGACCTTGTCTTGTCCCTTGTAAGTACACTCGTGTGGAGTAGGAAGGCTCCATGTGGGCTGAGTGCATGTGTAGATGGATAGATGCGTGTGAGTGAGCCGATGAGGGCAGAAACTGGGGCATAAGGAGTGTTATCTGAACTCAGACTTTGAGGGTGACCTGACTTGTCCCCAGCTGGGGTGTCTTCTCTGTAGGTCATGCGACTTTGGTTTCTCAGGACTGTAAACAGGGCAGGAGCTCTGAACCTTTGCCTAACGCTGGAGTGAACGGGGCTCTGAGTGACTCCAGCTGGCTGGCCAGGGTGGGGAGACAGTTTGGGGGGACCTCGCTGTCACATCAGAAGAGGCAGGAGGACCATGAGAAGGACGAGCAGACCACACACCCACAGACACTCACAGGGCACCCATACCCACACATTCACAGCTGCTCATGTGTATACATATTCTTGCCCACACAAGCCAGTCTCGAATGCATTTCCTCACATACTTTTCAACATGCACACCTGTGGACAATGACATGTATGCAACAGGCACCTACATGTATAAAATATGCATATGCGCAAACACGCATACCTGGCTTGACCCACTCTCAGCCTCCAGCCCCCATTTTAGGTCCCCTTTAGCCCACATATGGCACCTTGGATAAAGTGTCCAAAACTGTCTTTGGTAGGGAATATCTTGCATCAGAGGTTTTGGCTGAGGGGTCAGGGTAGAGGGTGATACAGTGCCTTCGAGGTGTCCCATTTGATCTGAAACAGAGGCTCATGGACCCTGCGGCCTTAGTGTCTGGGCCTTAGAGGCATCTTATGCCTCTTGCAAGTGAAAAGGCCAGGCTGAGGCAGAGCTCACACCTGTGATTTGCCCAAGCCTCTAGCTTATGCTCTGGATTTCCTCTGCAGCAGAAAAGCAGCGGGCCTTCTGTGAGCGGGCCCTCACAGTCGTGTGACAGGGAGGAGCAGTGAGTTGTACTGGGCCGATTCCTTCTCTTCTTTGGTTTTAATCAATCCTATTTTGAGTCTCCCATCTGTAGGCAAAGCTGGAAGAGATGGCCTTTGCTTGCTCCTCTACCCTCTCCCAGTGGTTACCTCTTTTCTTGACAGAATGTTGTTGTCCCTGACTCCCTTCCCCTGGGGACTACTAGGGACACTCTAAATAGTGCTTGGAAGAGTAGGTGCCCCAAAATATCAGCTGGTGGTGGTTGTTATTATTATTATTATTACTTCTAAATCTCTCCCATCCTGGTTATTCTCCTCTGGACAGGCTTTAATAAGGTGCCCAGACTCAATGTGCTCCTTCAGTTGGGAAGTTAGGAAGATACTTATTCTTCCTCGGTGTTTATGGTTTGGTCTGAGGGGTGCCTGAGCTGCCACCCCACCACCTCCCTAATGCAGCGGAGCAGATGGGCTTTAGCCATTTTCTGAGGGGCTGGGGGCCGGGATCTACCTTCCCCTGGCCTAGTCCCCGGCCTGATTCTTGGGGACAGTTAAATAAGAACAGGCAGTGGTCACCCTGGCAGCCTTCTTGCAGAGCAAAGGAGGCAGGGGAAGGAAATCTGCATGCCTTCTGTAATCTTGTCTTTTGTGGGGACCCCCAGCCACCTTAGGATTCAAGAAAGGCTCTGGAAAACTGGAGGAGTCATGATTACTCAGTCCCATTTTTTTTTAATCAATCAAATGTATATACTTGCCAATCAGAATTTCACAGCAACAATGAAGAATCATAGAGCATCAAGGGCAGCCCCACTAAGTTAACATAGTTCCAGTTTAAAGAAGAGAAATCAGACAACAGAAGAATGATAAAAGAATAATCACCATTTATTGAATCTTTAATATATGCTTTTTTTCATTTACTTTTCACAACTTTGTTATGTTAATAGCCCCCGCCCCAGCACATTTTTTTGTTTCTGACAAGGAAATTGTGGCTTAGAGTGCTCAAGGGATTTCTATAAGTCTGTGTGACTCCTGAGCATTTTACATAATCTTTGTGTTTCCCTTTTTACTCTGGCTGCTAGGAAGCTCTCAGTCTATCATATTACTCCATTCTAGTAACTATGTTAATTAGAACGCTGACTTTGACTTTTTTGATTTCTGCTTTAACAGCTTTATAGTGTACACATCTATAACTGTAAACTCCCACATCTTTTGTAGAAAGAGATCAGAATAAGTGAATGAGCAACCAACAATTGAGCATTCTATTGGTCTCTGAGGATGAGAACTATATTGCATGGATTTTTTGGGGGACATCTCCAATTTCAAATATTTTATCTGGTTTTCAAACTATATGTCTCAATTTTGGCATCTGTATCTTTGGACTCTGATTTGTGACCATGTCTTGGGCTTTTCTTTCTAGCGGCTCTGGGAGATAATGCCCATCTCTGTGCTGGCTGAGACAATGGGGATTGTTGAGAATGAATCAGGCCATTGATAAATGCCCCCTGCTCTGAGTTCTTCAGCTGCCAACTCTTCCCTCTCTCAAAAGCGTGAGTGTCTGGGTGTCTGAAGGAGTTTGACCCTTGCCTTAAGCCTGGCCCTTGCCCCATGGCCACCCCTTCCGCATGTGACCCCGCCTAGGCCCAGGGCTCTGCTGGGAGGTCTGTGTCTTTTGGACTTTAGCTCTGCCTCCGCCAGCCTGGACCACGTGGTCTCTGATCAGGGATGGCCCTTCTGGAGCAGAAGCTTAGGACAGGAAGTGGGGGCTTTGGAATGTGGAGGAACACACGAGGGGGCTTGTTTGCCCCATGCCCAGATCAGAAAGGCCATAGGCTAGTCCTCTCCTTTCTCCTTCCTGATGAGGGGGTCTCAAGTCTGCCAAGTGAGTCCTTTGTCTCCTCTTACCTGCAAGAGATGTGGGCTACCAGGGGCATCTGAATGTAGGGCAGGACTCTAGCCACACTGCACAGTTGGTGAAACTTCTAATTCACTCCAAGACGGCCTTACCCTGCCCAAGGCTAGTCCTGTTTGGAAAGGGGAGCAGTGGGGGCCAATGCTTGGCTCTAAAGAGTACTTAGAAGGACTCTGATGGTGGCATGGTGTTATGATCCTGCTCCTCAGTATGCAGTAGGTCACCCCATGCTGCTGGCTGTTGCCCATGACCAAGATCAGTCCTTCCAGTGTGTTTGGTTACAAAGTGAGAAGGAGGATTCATGGGCCTGAGGCCCCAGGAAAAGCCTGGCATTGAGTGATGTGCTGGTGGGTTGGTGCAGGTGAGGGCTTTGTTCTTTCCCAGGTGAATATGATCTCAAAAAAGGTAAAACTAAGACTTGATCACATCTCTGCTGAGGATTCTGGTTGTTCCTTGGACTTGAAGTTCAACCAAGTAAAAACAAGTTTAAAATCCAACGAGAGCATATTGTGTAGGACTGTCAGAACTTCTGTGGGGCAAGGCTTACTAACAGTTACTCACATTTATTTGGTATCTGTTATGGCCAATCTTTTTGTTAGGTTCTTTGCACCCTTTGTTTCATAAAACCTCTGGAACAACCCTGCGAGTCAGGTACTGCTTTTAAAGACAGAGAACCTGAAGCACACAAGGTTGAATGATTTGCTCGAGGTCAGAGCCAGCAACGATTCCCTCCCAGGTCTGATGCCAGAGTCTATCGTAAATGTCCACTGATCAATTCCCCAGTTCAAAGGCTTTGAAAACAGGAGAATTCACCGCTTTGTGCCTCCTGGGTAAGGGCTAGGAGCCCAGCTTCTCTGACCCCAGGACCTGGCGTACTGGGTTAGGGCTAAGAGCCCGGCTTCTCTGGCCCCAGGACCTGAGCGTTATCAGCATCATTGGCCTTTCTAGCCTGAGGCAGAGACTGCTGCTCTGTGGGAAGCAGGGGTGGGGTGGGGAAGGCCTCCTAGGCCAGGTAGGGATCCCCCCTGCCCCCTTGGGGTGGGTAGCACTGGGCTTCTGTGGCTTCACTTCTCCCCTGGAACAATGTCTGTCCTGGGAATGGAGCCTTCATCCAGACTCTGTGATCCAGCCAGCCTGGTCTCCCCTCCTTCGGCTCTAGGGTCCCCTCAGTGCCAAGCCCTGGGGGAGTCCTGGATCCTCTGAGGAAGTCTCTGGGCAGGCCAGACCCCATTTGGCGTTGATGCAGTGTCTGTAAGAGTCAGCAATTTGGCTGGGTAATTGTGTATAGTGTTCTCTTTCTGCTGGAGACATGGAGGTTTTGTCTTACAACCCAAATATCCTGGGTTTGGAAACCATATGAAATGAAGCCTGTGGTCTAGGGGTGTGGGCTGCGTTGTGGGCCTGTGTGTGGTACTGGTTTAAAAGACACCGATGAGGGACACGATAATTGACTCAGGCCTTCTCATGGAGGATCAGAACTGGCCTACATATGGCAATGGACGGAGAAAAGAACATGGGCTTTGCAGTCAGATCTGACTTGGAACCTCAGTTTCCTTGTCTGCAAAATGGGGTTCCTTATAATGCAATGGTGATGATAGAACCAGCACGTTTATTCGAAGTGTAGTGTCTGGCATACAATAGGCCAACCACAAGTGGCATATCCTTCCTTCTTGTCCTATCTACCTTCTGGGCTGATTGGCAAAAGGTCTGGATTCCAGTTCTAGCTCAGCCTCGGGGTACATGGTTATCTTACCCTCTCTGGGCCTCACTTTCCTTGTGTGTAAAATAAGGGAAGAACTAATTTCCCTCACTCTTCTGTACTTTTTGAGGATAATGAAAAAGACTCAAGTCAGGGGCTCTCTTGGAAGATGTAGAAAGTTCAGAGACTATTATTCAATTATTCATGCCACCAATATTAATTGAGGTCCTGTGATATGCCAGGCCCCCTGCAAAGCACAGGCATACAGGTGAGTAAGGAACATCCCTGTCCTCAAGCAGAAATCAGATCATGTGGAAGGCAGGCTTGTAAACAAAGAGTGACAGGCCTGTCTGAGGGGCTGGATTATGGCAGGTACTGCATGTATTGGTGCATCAGAAGAGGAAGTGTCATCTCCAACTGGGACGATCAGAGAGGCCTTCCCAGAAGTGAAAATTCTTGGTCTGGATCTTGAAAGATAGCAGGAAGTTTCCAGGAGGATAAAAGAAGGTCATTGTAGGTTGAGAGAGCTGTACGTGCTGCTAAGGCACAGAAGCGTTGCCTAACGTGGTACGCTTGAGGGACCTTGAGCAGTTAGTCTGACTGGAGCGTGTAGTGTGAGTGGTCAGTAGTGATGAGAAACGACGGATGGGGGACATGACAAAGAGCTATTGGTGGATGTCAGGCCTTGAGGGCTGTGCTGACGTGTTTGGACTTTTATCGTGATAGTTCTGGGCAGGCACTGAGGTATTTTAAGCAGGAGAGGGTCACATGGTTAGATGTGGACTCATTCATTCAACAAACAGGAAAACAAACAATTTTTATGTCACTTTTAATTTTGATATCATATCAAATTAATGAAAATTCACGACTGGTAAAAAAAAAAAATCCCTCTTTATCCATATTCCTTAATTGTTTATAAGACACTCATTTACTTCATTGCATTCATTGATTTTTTTTCTCCAATAATATAAAAATACATTGTTTTTATTACGTATATTTTAATTGTCTGTATAATTTATATTTTATTGTTCATTTATTGTTATAGTTACTGTTTTATTATGTTTGTATATATAAATTCATATAAAATAGTCACATTTCTGATCAATTTAAGAGTAAGTTAGTGATGTAATGCCTCTTCACCCCTAAACACTGCAATGTATACTTCCTTAAAAGTGAATATTCTTACCACAGTACAATTCTGCCCAGTAATGTCTTTATAGCTCCCGTCTCCCTCACCCCATTCAGGACCCAATCTACATATTGCATTTAGTTGTCATGTCTCTTCAGTCCTTTAATCCAGAGCAATTCCTCTGCTTTAGGTTTCATGACCTTTATGTTTTTGAATAGTACCAGCCAGGTATTAGGTTTAGAATCCCACAATTTGGCTTTATCTGATGGTTCTGCGTGATTAGATTCAAGCTATGCCTTTTGAGCAGAAATACCACTGAAGGGAGGCTATCACATCAGCAAGCACAGGATGTGGGAATTGTCCCCGTGTGGGTGACAGACGTCTTCCTCACTTGCTGAAGGTGATGTTCACCAGTTTCTCCACTGTGAAATTGCTATTTTTCCATTTCTAATCAATAAGTAATTTGTGGAATGATACCTTATGTAAAGTTCCTCATCAAACTTTCACTCACTAATTTTATCATCATTGATACTTTAAATCCATCATTTCTTCTATATTTATTAGCTGGCATTCTACTGTAAGAAAGATCTTTTCTTTCTTTTTTCTCTCTCTTTTTGCCTTCTTCCCTCCTTCCCTTCCCTTCCCTTTTCCATTATGAACTCATGGATTCTTAGTTTATTCAATGGGTTATAATCAATTAGTACATTTTATTTTAATGTTCAATTGTTCCAGATTTGTAAACTGACTCCTGTTTTTTCTGACTTGTCTCCATGATTCTCTGGGCATTTGCTTACGCTCTGCTGTAGCAAGATGTTCCAGTCTCACTTCATTCTTTTCTTGCTCCAGACCTGGAATTAGCCATTTCTCCAAGGAGCCCTGGATCCTTTTAGTGGAGAATGGTACTTAGAAACTGAGATCTGGGCTACATGTGCTCCTTGCTTTTGGTGTGTCATTGCTTATATGCCCTCTTAGTAAACAAAGCTGGACATATATGTATATATTCGTATTTATTTCTAGAATAAAACATAACGAATTATTATGTTTTTATAACATACAAACCCCAAGTGACTGAAATAGAGAGTAATGGGGTCAGGGTACTTTAGATTGGGTGGTCAAGGAGGGCCTTTTTGAAGAGGCAATATTTAGAAAGATCTACAGTGTAGAATGGATGGATTGGACGGAGAGAGAGCCTGGAGATTGTTTTAATTATCCAAGATATAATTACAAGGACCTGAATTAAGACAGGATGGAGAGGAGGTAGAATCAGGTGACTGAATGCAGAAAATCTGGGAGACAATGGAGTCAAAAGGACTCTCAAAGGGCTCTCAAACTCAGCATGTCCAAATCAGAATTTCTGCATTCTTCCTTGGCACTGTCCTATTCATATGTGGCCCTTTCAGGTGTTTTGTTTTTCACTGACTGGCTCCTTCATCTATGCAGTTACACAAGTGAGAGAGAGCTGACAACCATCCTCAACACCTCTCTTGCTCAAAGCCCATGTCCAATCCATCACTAAGTCTGGTTGATGTTCTCTTGTAAATCTCTCTCAAATTCACCACCATCTCCACCAGCATCACTCTAGTTCAAGGCACCATTTGCGTCTTCCTGGGGTACCACAGGAGCCTCTTAACTGGCCCATCTGTATCCATACTGGTTCCCTCCAATCTATTCTCCACAGAACTGCCAGCGTGCATTTCAAAACACCACCTAATTGATCATGTGATTTCTCGCCTTAAAAATACTTCAGTTGCTTCTTACTGACCTTAAGATAAAGACCAACTTTTTAATAAGTCCGGCAAGGTCTTGTTTGAGCCCTGCTGCCATCTCCTACTTCCCCAGCCTAGCTCTCCCCTGGCTCTCTCCTCTTGCACATTAGCCCTGTCTCCGTCCCTCGGGCTTGTCAGGCTCCCTCCTGCGCCAGGCTCTTGCATCTGCTGTCTCTTTGCCTGTAGCACTCGTCCTCCATGTCTTCGCCTATAGAATTCCTATTTATCTCTCAGTTCAAAGCTCAACTGTCACATCCATAACCTCCATGATTAGGTCAGATCGTGTTTTAGAAGGCTTTAATACACCACATACCTCCTTCAAGGTTTTAGCATAGCTGCAATTTTACATTTATTCATAATTATTATGTGATAATTAGTTCTTGTTTTTCCTATTTGATGATTAACTCAAGGAGGGCTGGGACCATATCTGGTTTTGCTCATTACTTTATCCTAGCAGGTAGCATATTACTGATACATGCCACAAATACTTGTAGGATGAATGAATGAATGAATGAATGAAGTTTTATCAGCTAAGCAACAAGATAGATGGTGGTAACTTTCAGTAGAATAAAAATTTTAAAGAAGTAGTAGATTTGGAGAGGAAGATAATAATTCATTTTAGGAAACGCTGCATTTGACTTGCCTGTAGGCTACATGTCCCCAAGGATTTTATCATCTTCTAGGCAAACAAATTAGATGGTCATTCAGGAGCTTTGGGGGAACTAGTGATAGGTGACATCTAATTCCTGGGTGATTCTAAGTAGCTCCCTGGAGGAGATAGCAAAGTTACATGGCATCCCTGAGCTGTGGCTTCTTTATTTACTGCCCTGTCTGGTTCGTGGATACAGGAGATCACAGGGGCCTTCAGGTGGTCCTGCCTTGGCTCCTTCACTGCTTGTATGAAGGGTCTTTACAAACCCTTATGAAGGCTCTTTGGATCTTGAGAGTTACTTACATGATTCATATCGCTCAGGAGTTTCAAACCACCTTCCCACCTCTCCTCCACCCCACCCAACCTTCATCACTAGATGAAGGCCTAAAAGAGAATTCAGAGAGAAAACCTTACTGAGCTCAGAAAGCCATCCTTGCAAAGATGCTATGAGCACTGGACAGAAAGTCCATTCTGTCACTCGGGCTCACTCACTCTTGCATTCCTCACTCACTCATTCAACTATCTATTTTGCTTTCACTCAGTCACTTATCACCCATCCATCTAACACCCACCTGTCCATCTACAAACAGCAATTTACAGTGGACATATAGCAGGACTCAAGGTATCTTTCCTTCATCCTTCTTTCATATGGTCCTCACAGCCCAGAAGCCCAGGTGAGGAGACTATGGGGTGGGGAGGTGTCGCTGTGCTGGTTGAGTGCTGGGCCTTGTGTGATGGCAGGGTGTTAGCAGGAGGACAGGGAGACCGGCTCTGCCATACTGATTACTCCTCTTATCTCACCTTCTGCCTTTCTAGCATCCCATCCCTCTTTCCGTGGTGATGAGAGCTTAGGAATTAGGCTTCTTGATCAGATAGATAGAAGGTGGTCGCTGGGCTCTGCAGAGGTGCTTGTGGCTGAGGCCTGAAGGGGAAAGAGAAACACAGCTCTCTATGAGCCCTACTATGGAAAAGAGGATGTTTTCATTTTCCTCGTTTTCTCCCAGGATTGCATTTTTAATCCTGTGGAATTTGCAGAGAGGCTGGGGGTAGGGCAGGAAGAGTAGAGTTTAAAAATGTGGCATTTAGAAACCAGGCGGCAGACTAATCCTGACCCCACTCCTCCAGAAGGTTTGTCATTTACATAAAGCCCCCCAGCATGTGTGCTGTCCATCTGCCACGGCATGGGACAGGGCTGGCACTGAGCAGACAAAGGACAATGGCAGACACATCAGATAAGAGCATCTTGGAGAAATGCCCGAAGGTGCTAAGGATCTAAATTACAGGCTCATCCACTTGTTCCCTCCCTCCCTCATACATCCAACCACTATCTGCTTAGCACCTACTCTGCACCACGCATTGTCCTAGGCACTGCAGATACAACAGTGAGCAAAACATGTACCCTTGTAGAATTTGCTTTCTGGTATGGGAAGACAGCCAGTAAATACATTGATCAACAGTATGGTACTGAGTGCTATGGAGAAATATAAAGAATGGTGAGGGAGTTCCAAGAGTGGGAGAAGGGTTGTACCAGGTCAGGAGGTTCTCTCTGATATAGAGGTATTTAAACAGAAGTCAGGAGGAAGTGAAAGGACAGGCTATGTGGATATTTGGGGAAAGAGCAGTCAAATAGGGGAATAAAGGCAAAAGCTTTGAGGAGGTTTGAGGAAGAGTATGAGGGTCAATATGGCTGCAATGCAACGAGAGTCCAAGGAGTTGAGGTCAATGCAGTAATGGGGACCAGATCATGAGGGCTCTTATAGGTTATTGGGAGAATTTGGCTTTTAATTTGAGTAATGTGAGTGGAAACTGGAAGGTTCTACTTAATGTAGTTTCTTTTTTGCTTAAGCATTTGCATAACTATTAGTGCTTGGAAGTTAATTTAAAAAAATGCACAATTTATAAATACAGAAGAAAGAGCAACTTACCAAACTTAACCTAAAAGGACTCCTGAAAGTTTTCCTAAGCCTGTATATAGATTTCATTTCTGCCTTTCCTGTAAGTTGATCCAACTATCTGGAAGAAAATGACTAAAACTGTTTGCATCTTTGTATGTATTTATTACTGGATGTGATAAAGCTTATTTTCATGGACAAAATGCTCTGGCGGCTATGAAGATAATAGATTGTTGAGGGGAAGGGGAGAAAGATAAGTGAGGAACCTATTATAGTCATGTAGGTGAGAGGTGGTAGTGATAGACCCAGGTTCACTTATTTATTCATTTATCCATCCATTTCACTTTTTATTCTACCTATGTGTGTACAACACTGCCCATGGAGGATGCCATTTACCATTATTCATCCATTCTTCTGTCCTTCAGTAATCTGTCCAGTTATCATCAGTGCTTTGCAACAAGTCTTTATCTGCTACATGTAGAGCGTTATGCCAGATGCCGGTTGCTAGGGGCACATTCTTCTGGGACTTTGGCCCTAGCAGGGTAGATGAGATGCACTCACAGGGGATCACCAGTCAGTTATAAAACCCAGCAGACCCTGGCAAGCCCAAGATGAATGGTGTCAGCACCTCAGGATTCCAGCTGCCCTGTGGTCTGGGGGTCAGAGTAAACGTGCAAGAAGGGGCCACATTTAAGATGAATCTTGATGGGTGGGGACAGCAAGTCAGTCCTGAAGAAGAGCAGGGAACTTGTCTTGAAGCTTGAACCAAAGGGACATATTTGGCAGTACAGATTGCTAATGCCAAAAGAGGTGGGGTGGGCTGGAAACTGGGTCTAAAGAGTGAGGAGCGCCGGGCTAAGGACGTCAGACCTGTGTTGAGAGACACTGGGAGACATAATTGATTTTCAACATGTTACAATGAAAGCTGTGTTTTAAGAGGCAGAAACTAACATTAACATTAGGAGGGCTAGGCTGGGGATTGGGAGGCCAGCAAGAAGACAATTGCCTGTGTAAGCTCCTTGGCCTTACGGCCAACATCAGCCCTGAGGTTGGGGCAACTATTGGGGTCGCCCCCAGATGAACAGTGGGCAGGGATGCAATGATGTGGGAGCGCTAATAGCTAACTCAAGCAGCAGGTGACATGAAAGGCTGTCACTTCAACAAGTCCCAGATGTCTTCTGTAACTCGAAGCCGTCTTTGAGCAAAGAACACAGAGCAGCCTGGGTACTGGGCAGAGCAGAAAAAGAGTCAGAGCTGGCCTCTGGCCATGAATGACTGTTTTAGAAGCTTCTGGGGAGGGGGTCATTGGATTGTAGGAACATTAGGTTCAAAGTAGGAGCTCATCTAATCCAGCGTCTCCTCTTACGGAGGGGAGATTGGAAGCCCGGAAAAGGGCATAAATTGTCCAAGCCCATAGAGAGCACTTGTGGCAGAGAAAGGTCAAGCCCCTCATTTGCACTCATGCTGGAGGAATTACTATAATATGTTTTATTTAATTATGCATTTATGTATCTCTTTCAATGGCAGAGGATGTTCTAAGAAAAACATTGTTTTATTCATCTACTTCTCTATCATCTAGCTGGGGTCTGATGCAGAGCAGACGCCCTCTTGACCCAGACCAAGGCTGATGTTAGATTGGTCTCTGAGGGGACCGAGGTGGAGCAGACAGAGCTGCTTGTGGATGGGGGTAGAGCTGGCTCGGATCCCTCGTGCACTTCCATGGCCTGGCCTGTGACTATTTCTATCTCAATTATACTCACAGACCTTGGCAAAGGCTTAGTAGGGGCCATGAATGTGAGTGAGTAAAGGGGAATGCTGCCAGGAAGGGGCCTGCTGAGAGGGAGAGGACACGGGCGTGGCTGAGGGGCTGGCGTGTCCTCTGCCTGAGGCCACTGCAAGCTAGTCGTTGCCCAGCTCGAGAGAGAAGAGCAGCAGCCCACAGGGTGTTTCACAGCCTCCACTGGGCACCTGGCATGCGTATTAGGGTTTAAGTCTAGTGCCTGGTCAGACCTTTGCCTGGGCCCTCAGGCACTTTACAAAACCCCCTTATTTACTCCCCTGCTGTTCCAAGGAGCTGACGGCTGTTTCTTTAAGGATAAGTCCTGTTCTCTTCCCACACAGTTTGCAATGGTCTATGACTTAACAGCAGGATTTCAGATGGAATTGTCCTTTGACACGACTCCATCCCCTCCATCCCCGCAGTCAGGATCCTAGTGGGGAGGGCTGAGCTGGAGACAGTTTCCTGAACAGTCAGAGGGATTTGCAACTCCTGCCAGCTCAGGCCCCCTGGGTCTGCATCAGGGCTGGATGGGTAATTGGTTCTTAAGCTCTTCATCAACACGTTCTGTTTGTCTTGTGCGTTGGACTTGGCAGAGGGATTTCCACATGGAGGAGAGTGAGCAAAGCAAACTGAACATATAGACAGGAAAATAAGTGCCCCCAAGTCAGCATCCCTCAGTGAATGCCCTGGGGAAGGCAGTGGTGTTTTCCAAAGTAGCATTATGGACTAGGCCAGGTTTTGGACAGAACCTGAGCGAGAGCAAAGGAAGAACTTGGGTTCTAGTCTGGGTTTAGCCACACATTTGCTCTGTGACTTGGGCAAGTCATTTGCCCTCTCGGGGCTTCAGTTTCCTTTGTCATAAACTACAGGTTTGGAAAAGACAATTCATGAGGACCTGGGCTCCTATAACATTCCGGGTTTCTTGCTTACATTATGCCAACAGGAATTTTGGTTAAGACCTTAACTTCCAGATTTCTATCTTGGCTAGGGCTCATTTTTCACTTTGATTGAAATTCCACCTTTATAGATTCATTTCTTTGTTTTTTTGTGTGTGTGTGTGTTTTTTTTTAGGAGATTCTTATTTCCACAGACCACGTTGCCTAACAAAAATCCCTCTTATTTTTATGACCTCATATAGGAATACGAAGCAGTGTCATCTCCATTATTATATTTCAGTCTTTATAACAACTGTGTCAGGTCCTCAAAGATGTATTATCTCTACTTTGCATACGAACCATCTTTGCATCCAAGGGACAAGTTTCACTTGATCATTCGAACTGAATTCAAAGGAGCACATTAAAAGGATGATATACCAGATCTTTTTAGTTAACCTTCCCTTTCTCATTTTCAGAGACTTTTCATCTGCTTATGCTGGAGATGGGCTGGACTTCTCTGTCTGCAGAAGGGAACTCTTAGAGCACCTCTCTGCTGTTTCTCTCTAGCTCAGACCAACTAGATCTTTGCTTTGGGGCAACAGGGAGCCTGAGGGGCAGGAACACGTGGGCAAGAAGGAGCTTTCCCCTCATATACGAAGCAGGGACAACAGTGGGCATCACCTCCCCCTTCACCCAATGCACTTTCTGCTTCTGGTTTGAGGTGTGTGTGTGTGCTCTGTCTCTGTCTCCCTCAGTTTCCCCACCCCTGTCTTTAATCAAGTATCCCCATTTCCTTTGGTCTATTTTGGAGCTCGCTATTCAATTCTCTAAGTTTATTCCAGCATCACTATCATACTGTATTTACTATTTGAAAATAAGACTTATTATCTAGCAGAAAAGGCCCCCTCATTTCTTTTTCTTTTTCAGAAATATTCTTGGTCGTACATTTCAGATTCATCTCATCAAAGTCTAGGGAAAAAATCTCATGGGGATTTGATTGGGATTGCATTGAATCTATAGATCACTTTGTGTGAATTGACATTTTCCTTTCTAAATAAATGAAATACCTCTTCATTTATTTTGGCCTTTTGAAATATCTTTTCATAATATTTCATAATTTTCTCAATAAAGGACTTGTGCATTTTAAGATTCATTTTTATATACCTAATATATTGTCACTGCTCTTGTGAATGTCTTCTTTCTAAATTTCACTTTATATTTTTGTTCTGGTATCTAGGATTATACAGTACTTGACTTTTGTATATTCATTCCTAGCCAACTCTCTAAGCCCTTTTATGAATTACAATAATTTATTTGTAAATACTTTTGGGTTTTTTACATTGACAGTGAGGGTGACTTGCTAGTTCATGCTACATTTTTATAAGAATTAGGGAAAGAAGCCATTTGCGGGGAGACGGAGACCCATGGAGACTTGGCTTACCGGCTTACCAAGTGGGCTGCAGGTCTGTGTCTGCTGGACTCAGCCCTGTGGAGGGCGTGGGGCTGGGTGGGCACAGCTGAGGCCCATTTCAGCCTCCACACACTTCCTGGGCTGTGCGCTGCTCTGCATAGACAGATGTGGCAGCCCTGTGGACTGTCACATCAACTGCAAATAATGACAGTTTTGTTTCTTTCCACTCTTATACATTGTCTTTCCTTCTACACTAGATAAGATCTATAACACAATAATGAATAGAAGTTGGTGGGAGCTAGGCATTTTAATTTTATTTCTGATCTCACAGGAAATGCTTTCAACATGTCATCATTATGTATGTCCTTTCTGGTTTTTTTTTTTTTTTTTTGAAATGCTATTTAGTCAGTTTAAGGAAGGTCTCTTGTATTTATAGTTTGCTAAAAGGTTTTGTTATGAATGGCTGTTGAATTTTGTAAAATTATTTTTTTTCATCTATTGAGATGATCATAAGTTTTTTCTTCTTTTGCCTATTAATGCGGTGAGTTTCATTAATCTGTTATCTAATGTTAAAACAGTCATGTATTTTGAGGCTAAACCCAATGTATGATGTATTATCTTTTTCATTTAAAGCTGGATTCTGTTTACTAACATTTTGTTTAGTGTGAGAGTGGCCTATACATTTCCTTTCTTGTGTTCCAGTTTAGTTTCAGTATCAAAATTATGTCAGTCTCAAAAATGAATTGAAGTGGTTTTCTCTTATTCTTTGGAAGAGTTTGGGTAAGTTTATCTTTCCTTTGAATGATAGAAATTCACCTGTGAATCTCTGCATGGTATTTTCCTCATGGGAAGATTTTTAAAGTATTGATTAATTTATTTACTGGTTATAGATCTATTTCTTCTTGAGTCAATTCTGGCAAATTGTCTTTTTCTAGGAATTTATCTAGTTTATTTATGATTTCAGTGCAATTGCAATCTTTTATCTCTGCTGCTTCTGTAGTAATAAACTCCCTCTTATTGCTAATATTGATTATTTATGTTTCCTTTCTTTTATTTTTCTGATCTTACCAGAAGCTTGTCTGTTTTATTTGTGTTTTCAAAAACTAACTTTTACTTTATTGATTATTTTGTTTATGTTTACATTTTGTTTTGTGCTTTTATTGTGCTTTGCTTAATGTTTGCTACTGTGTTGATATTTTTCTTCTGCTATTTTCTTTGGAATTATTCTCCTCTTCTTTTTAACATTTCTTATGTTGTTAGAAGTTAGACATTTTTCTAATTTTCAGATTTTCTCATTTAAAACTGTAATTTTTGCTCTTAATTCTATTTATCTGTATACTATATGATTTTTATATGTGTATTTTCATAATTATTCAGGTTTGTTTTCTAATTTCTGTTATAATTTCTTCTTTGACCAATTATTTTTATGTTTAAAATGTCCAATTGTATGGGGATATTTATATTGGGGTAGAAACTGCAATCCGTAGGAAACCAATCATTTGAAATTTGCTGAGGCTTGCTTTAAGATCTA
The DNA here is from genome assembly GCF_036562045.2 of Rhinolophus sinicus. Classification (NCBI taxonomy): domain Eukaryota; kingdom Metazoa; phylum Chordata; class Mammalia; order Chiroptera; family Rhinolophidae; genus Rhinolophus; species Rhinolophus sinicus. The sequence goes on from NC_133756.1 coordinate 129,861,143, forward strand.
GACACTAGTCATTAAAAAAATGATTCATGAATCCTTGTAAAGGATGTGTATTCTCGATAAGTTGATGCAGTGTTCTATTCATAAACATTAAATCTAACTTAATTATGCCATAAAAATCGCCTATATTTTTACTGATAATTTTTTGGCTTGACCTATTAATTAATGACAGAATTGTGTTGGAATATCCATCTGTGATTCCATACTTGTTCATTTCTCCTTGAAATTTTTTATCAGTTTTTACTCTGTATGATTTAAGACAGTATTATTGTCATTAGGTGCATCCTCATTATTAAATCTTCTTGATGGGCTGAACTTTTAATTTTTATGTAGTGAATCTCTTTATAATGCTTATTGTCTCAAAGTTTGTTTTGTATTATATGAATACATTAGCATCAGAATTCTTTAGGTAAATATTTACATGGTATATCTTTTTTAACCTTTAAGTTGTTTGGGGTCTTTTGTTTTAGGGATATTTCTTGTAGCCAGGACACTTTCTCTCTCTCTTTCTCTCTTGTTTTCTCCTGTATTCCCCCCACCCCTTAATGCATTGCATTATAATCTTTGCTTACAAGTGGCTAGTTTAGTTCATCTCTCCTCATTGTGATTGCTGTTATACATTGATTCTCCCTCCTACACATTTCTGTCTTCTTTTGTTTTTCTTTCTTTATTGCCCATTTATTTTCCCTCCTCTACATGTTTGAAGAGTAATGTCTATTTCTTTCTCTATGTATATCATTTTAGTTGGTTACCCTAGATATTACAGCATTAATAATAACCTAATGAAGCTAAAATTAATTTGCATCTCTATTTCCTCCTCTCAAAATAAAAGCACCTTAGAACACTTTACCTTTCTTTAGTCATTCCCTGCTGAGTTTACTTACAATATTTTAGATGCTTTTTCCTTATCCCACAAATGAGGTATTCTGATTGTTTCTTGTAGTCCAAGTTTGTTTGAATTTACTCATATAGTTACATGTAAGTTTGCTCATCATTCTTTCTTATATCTCAAACCTTTCATCTGGTGTTACATTTTTTCTGCTTGAAGTAAATCTTTTAGAATTTCCTTTAGTGTGGGATTTTTACTTCTTTGAAGATACACTTATTTGTTCCTTATTCTTCACAGAGAGTTTCTCTGGGTATAGAATTTTAGGACAATTGTTATCTGTAATTAAATCTTTTCTTATTGTCTGCTGACTTTCATCATTGGTATTAAGTGGTCACCTGTTGATCTGCTTTCTCTCTTTGGTGTTCTTTAGTCTGGTGAATTGTCTAAGGTGTGTTTCTTTTGTATTTTTCCAGCTTAGGATTCGTTGGGATTCTGGATTTGAAAGTTATTTTGTCTTTCAAAAATTCTAGGAAAATTTTCAGTCACTATTTCTTTGAATATCACTTTTTTTAACCTATTTTTATCTCTTATCTCTCTTTGAAAATCTGATTAGATACTTGTTAGACTACTTTATTCTCTATTCTTGAGCTTTAGTTTCTCTCATATTTTCTCTCTTTTGTCTCTCAGGGCTGCATTTTGGATAATTTCTTTTGTTCTATCTTTTAATACACCAGTCTATTCTTTAGCTGTGATTAATTTGTCCAATGAGTTTTTCATTTTAATTATTACGTTCTTAATTTATAGAATTTAATTTGGTTCATTCTCAAATCTGCTTGGCTATATTTCATAGACTTTGTTCCTTGAAAATGTTTCCAAGATTCTCTTTTATTTCTTGAAACTAAAGTCTTTAATTGAGTTTTTATTCCTCCTCACAGATAATGTGTGTTTAGGTCACAAACCTATGTGAAGGTCATATTGTGATCATTAATTCTTAAGAGAGATTTTAGTTCCTTTTACTCAGCACCAAAGCTGGGACAGACAACTTTTCTCGTACTTATTGTGTAAAATATTTATTTCTAATTTATCCTTATACTGAAATTCTGGCCCCGATTTTAATCTCTCCCTAGTCCCCGGCTTTGTCCCTAGACTTCACTGTCCCATACACACATGAAGCAGAAGCTTAGGTAATACAACATTCAGCAGATGTTCTCCGGGCAAAACTTTCTTCAACTCGTGCTTATTATATCCTTGGTTCCCGCTTTTGCTTTTCTTTTGGGCTCTCCTCATGTCATTTGGACCAGCTCAGTGGTGCATTTAAAGACATTAAGAACATCTTTATCAATCCTTTAAAATGCTTATTATGGAAAACTATTTTCAAATAATGGTCTACCATATTGCTGAACATAGAATTTCTGGGGAACCTTTTCCTGTAAGAAGAATCCATTGTTAAGTAAAAAACAGGTGCTAAAAATAGTGGCATGGTATGGAGTTCCTTAAACAGAGGGTATAGTTTTTATCCTCACTCAACTGACGAGCTGTATACCTTAGCAAATTATTGACTCTCTCTAAATCTTTATTTCAACCTCTCTCAAATGGGGATAATAATAGTAGTAATTATTTTGGACTTTTTGAGCTATGGATTAATTTATTTATGTGAAGAATATAGAAGCGTGCTTGGCACATAGTGCCCAATGCCACATTTCATTGAACTTAAGATGTCATAGGTTGTAAGATGTTCTGTTACTTCATAAAAAAGAAAATATGCTTCCAATTAAACTATGAAACAATGCCAAGATGCCATTGACTGAAACATACATCTCAATTTCAGATGTTAAAAAGTGAAAAAAAAAAGCATCTTAGAACCACCTGATTGTAGTAAATTTTAGCTGTTATTATAAATGATACATATGAGCTGAGGAAGCATTGGTGGAAAAACAGAATCTTAGTCTCAGAACTGATAGGACTTTAAATGTTTGTAGGTATTTGTTTCATCTCACCCTCACCTCATCCACTTCTGGACCCCGACTGTATAGTCTTTATCCTCACTCAACTTAACTAGCTCTGTACCTTAGCAAATTATTGAATCTCTCTAGAGCTTCGTAGTATAGTACAGTGTGAGAACTAGACTCAGTTTCTAGAGGGTTAACTGTCAGTAGACAAACACAAGACTGAAGAAGTAGAGAAAAGGATCTTATGTTTATTAAGAGACTTCAGTGTCTAGCATACCTATAGGTGCCTTAAATACAGCATTTACTTTAAGTTTTACAATTAATCAGGTTAAGTAAGATTAGTTGCAGTAACAAACAACCCCCCAGTTCGTGGCTTAGCACATTATATTCATTTCTTGCTTGCCCCACAGACTGCGGTGGCTTAGGTGGCTCTATTCCAAACTGTGATTTAGGACTCATCTTCTTCCACCTATTGGCCTTGCCGTATTGGGGCTTTCTGATTTCTCTGGCATCATTCAGTAGGTGGAGAGGGGAAGAGAGAGGGACCAGGGAGAAAGCATACCTTCTATTACAATATAATTTAAAGTTGTTTAAGACCTCACAGTTTTATTTATTCCTTGGTAACTGTTTGGAAGGAGGAATTACTATAGGTTAGGGTGGTTGGAGAAGGCCTCCCAGATGAGGTGAGGTTAGACTGAGTCCTAAAACACTGGTATTACCTGGAGATAGAAAAAGAGAATCGAGGAGATTTCAGCCTGGATGTGCTGGGGTGCCATGACCAATGCACAGAATTATGGAAGAGAACAATGTTTTTGGAGAACCATGGAACACTCTGTTGGGGAATGACTATAATTTATTGCACTCCTAATTTATTGTACTGGACACCATGCAATGCGCTGTTTGGATGCTACTCTGATGGCATACTAATCATTAATAAGACAGTATTCTGTGAAAGGGCTGCTTTTTCATGTTTGACCTGTTCTGTGCCCCCCTGAATTAACTCAAATGGTTAAATGTTGACCAGATGGTCCATGAACCCCAACATAAAAGATTATTTATCTAAGGATGTGATGACAATGACAGTAGGATTTGTTGAGATTGATGATGTTGTGTTCACACTCTGGGTTGTTTCATTGACATACAGTGACCCTAGAGGGGGTTCTGGTTCTCTGTCTTTGGTTCCTTTTCATTAATGAACTGGTGAGAACCCTTCGTCATTGTGGCTGAAGCAAGGTTCTGGTTTGGTCTGGATTCCCCTTTGAATGTCCCATACTCCTTAGGTCATACAGAGTATGAGTAGGATGTTAATTATTTCTTCAGGGCCAACGTTACTAACCACAGAAAATATCTTAGTGTTGCTGTTTGTGCTTATTCAAAGCATAGTCTTTATGTACTAGCTCTTTATCAAATCTCTTCTATGGAAGGTTTTTATTCTTCCCAATATATTTAATGTATTCTGCTTTTAAATCCCTGTTAGTGGGAAGCAGCTCTTTGGGCCTGAGGTCTGTGTAGGAAATGGATCTTTCATTGGGCACAAAGATTGATATCATAAGACTTCCTGTGTAGCACCATTAAATAGCCCCCTGGGTCAAAACAGCTTATTGTATTGTTATTGCACTTGGTCTTATAAGTATCATGCAAGATACATGAGCTTATTGATTTTAACAACAACCCTGAGAAGAGATCCTTTTCCCATTTTACAGATGAAGATGCTAAAGGTCAGAGAGGTTCAGGAAGAGGCAGAACTGGGATGGGAACCCCAAGCCTGAACTTTGGATGTCCATGCAATCATCATGTTGCTTTCCAAATGTTATTGAGCAAACTCCAGTTTGCGGGATTTGGGAAGGAAATCAAATCAGAGACGAAGGTTGGATTATTGTGGTTGTTGAGGAAGCACTATCATCTGCTCATGGCTTTAGAAATAAGAGAAAATTATACTTGTGAAACTACAAAACATTGTACAGTTCTCTCTCCTGCGTCCGCTTTCCCAAGGGTATGTAGACTCCCTCAACCTGGGTCCTCATGATGACCCAGAGAGGGAAATAGCTTGCCCAGTATGATCTCTGACTGTGATTTATGAAACAGGATATATCCAAATTTTCACCACGTTGGAGCTATTCAATTTTCTCTAATGGCCCTTATCTGAGAATTATGTCTATTCATGGCAGCCACAACCAGTAAGTCATTAGCTTAAAGTATACTTATTGTTAATTTTAGCACCCTGGGACCGGGGCCCAGGGAGAGAGGGCTCTCACTTTTGCAAATCAGAGCTGAGGAGCATTGGAGCAGTTGGCTAACATTCACATCAGGAAAAGTTGGAAAGTAAAATGGGATGATTAAACAGTTAAAAGAGTAAAATGCAGTTGACTAGCTGGACATAGTTCAGGAGGTGGCAGAATGGCCTCCGTCTGGCTGCCTCCTTATTGCTAGGCTCTGTCCTCACCAGAAGAGAAATGGAACCAATCTTTATATGGAACACCCCTCTGTGCCAGGTACTTCATTTATGTAATCTCACTGATCCATACAGAGTGCCCTATGGAAGGCATCATTATTTCCATTTTATCCTTTATCAATCCTTTAAACTTCCTCTTGAACCTGAGCGGGGCTGAGGTCTGGGTGGGCCCCTCTACCTTATGCACAGTCCTTCTGGGCTGTCCAACCCTGTTCTTCAGGGCCTGAGGGGACAAGGGCCAGCTTTGTGAGCCTTGAGGTCTGCTCTGCCTACTTGCTGGGAACTGTCGCCTGGCAGCTGTGAGGGGCCATTGGGGCTTCCTCCAGGGAGCCAGAGCTCTCTATATTTCATGAGGCTCAGTTCATTCAGCAGGGCCGGGTGACAGCTTGCTTGGGTTCTTGCACCTCCCCTGGGAATGAGCGTTCTTAAAGTATCTGATTGCTGCACGATGCTGGCCACCACAGCTAGCAATACTGAAATATCGCTGATGACTGTTGCCACCCTCCTACAGGTCAAACACAGGCCCAAAGTGGGCACGAGGAGCCAGGCTCATTGTTGTTACTTCCCAAAGCTCATTGAAACCCTCCTTTCCATCCCCAGCGCCCCACCTCTCCAGCTACAGGTTTTCGTGGTCCCCCTGGGAGCTTGCTTCTTTCTCTTAAATGAACCCTTGCTGCTGGTCTCACTCCCTCAAGGGCATCCACTCCACTGGTCACTATGGGAGCTGAAGTTCCCCTCTGATAACTTCACTGCCCTGTTCAAACACTGTCAACGGCTTCCTACCACCCACAGCACAGAGCCAAAAACCAATTCCTTTTATATGCAGGGTCATAAAGGCACCTTCTCTCCATCCCCCTGGGAGATATCTGGGTCCCTGAATACCTGCTGCATTTTCTGGTCTCCTTGCCGTGGCTCACACTGCTATCCTGGCACTTAATGTCCTTGTCCCATCTTTACGTGGCAGAATCCCACCTTGCATTTAAGACCGAGTTCAGGTGTCCGCTCCTCTAAGAAGTCTCTCCTACTCTCCCAGCAGGTAGTGCTACTCCTTTTTCTGCAATCCCATGCCAAGGGATAGTTCCCTCTGAACTCCACCACCGGCCCAGCATGCTCCAGCCTTTTAGGAACACTTCCGTGCTCATGATTCTGTTCTTTTCATGTGCTCTTCCCTTTGCCTGCATTCTCTTCCTTCCAGCCCCTTCTCCTTCCTCTATTTCCACATTCCTTCCAATGCCAGCTTTGGGGTCATGTCTTGAAAAACTTTCCCTGACCCCTTCTTCCCATGTTCCCTTCTCACCTAGTACTGCTTGGAAGCCCTCTGGACCTCATAGAGCATCCCCTTGGTTACCTGTTATTGCAGTTTTCATACAGCATTGGGATTGGCTGTTGGCCCATCTGTCTGTCTCTCTGGAAAACCTAATGAGCACAGAGCTGGGGGTAGGACGGAGGCTGCCCAGCTGGGTATAAGCAGACAGTGAGGACTACAGGAACTCAGGAGGGACAGGCAGCTGTGTCTCAATGAACGTGAAGGTGCAGAGCCCCTTCCAGGCAGCATGTATGTGAGTTGTTGCATAAGGCCCTCACACAATCGTCTCCCTGAGCACTCATAACACCTGATGAAATAGGTGCCTTTGTCCCCCATGACCAGTGAGGACGCTGAGGTTCCTTCAACAAGAACCTACCCAGTCAGTCAGCAAGTGTTGATTGATCTGATGGTTCAGGCACTGTGTCAGCAAGGAGGGATGGGGGATATAGCAGTAAGCAGGACAGACCTCTAGTCCCTGACCCGGTGACACTCAGGGGATAAAGACGTTAAGCTACTAATTTTCCAGTTAATTGTTTAATTACAATTGTGATCAATTCTATGGGAGGAGAAATAAAGAGGGGGTAGGGGATCATATAATGAGGGACTTGACTAACTCCCCAGGTCTCATTCCTCTCCTAACACCCTCACCCCCACCGCCAAGCTGCCTCCTCCTGTCTAGCGCTTTGGTGAGAGCTTAACTGCTTTCCACAATATTTACTGTCCTGCCCCTGTTGACAGTCCTAATGGATTCTGCAGATTAAACAATCCTAGCCCTGCCTTCAGCTCTACTCGGATTGGCCCATTAGACAACGGCAGAAACCGCCCTTGCTCCTGGTTCTAATTGAATAATTTACTGTAAATAGCCTCCATTTCCTCCAGAGCCCAGGCTGGCTTGTTAGCCAAATGGAGGTGAGCAAGGGTTGCCTCTAATGGGATGCAAGAGAGAAATGAGCTGTCCAAATGAGCGGCTGTCCCAGCAGGCATTGAATTAAATCAGAGACACTTAGGGCTTCAAGTTTTTCTTGTAAACTAGCCCCTCCTCGTGGGGGAGGCACAGCCAAGAGCCCTGCAGAACCAAAGCTGCAGGTTCTATTGTGGGATTGCCAATGAATTAGGAAGGCCCTTGGGGTGGCGGGGACGTGATGGAGTTTCCTGTTTCTCACTCCTACGTGTGTCCTTCTCATCTTTCATGGGCAAGGTAGAATCTCTGCCCTGAGACATGTGTCTCAACTCCTTCTGTGAGGAAGGACATGACCTCTTTAAGGCTACTACCACGTGTCAAGCATATGATATATTATCTATTAGGCACTTTTGTGCGTCATCTCATTTTAATCCTTATGAAGTTCCTGGGAGGCAGGTATAATTGAGGAAAGCACATTTATGGGGGTTGATGATTTTCCCAAGGCCGCGTACTAATGAACCACAGAGTCAGGATTTGAATCCAGATCTGTCAGACTTCAAAATTTAAATTTCTTTTGCAACACCAGTGAGGACAGATTGCGTGGGGCCAAGGAAATACCTTGAATCCATTCTTGGCTTCCGGACATGCTGTGTAGCTTTGGAGGGGTTCTACTCTGAGTCTCTGCTTCATAGGATGAGACCAGCTTAGGGCAGTGGGAGGGGATGGCTGCAAGGGCAGCAGGCCATGGGGGCTCCCCGGAGGGCTGCATGATTGAAACAGGTTTCTCTATAAAGCTAATGACACCTTAGGCTTTAGCTGGGACTGTGGTGTCCCCTTCCCTGATCCTTTTAGAGCACATAACTCTGTCCAGATAACTTTCACCAAAGGAACCAACAAACGAGGAACAGAAGGGATGTCCTCACTGTCTGTGCCCTTCTTTCTCCCACCATTTGGGTGCAGTTTTTGTGATTTGTTTCATTTTTCTGAGGATTTGTCTTCTGTCCTCTGGCTGTGTCACTGAGGGCTGGCCTTAGATGAAGCTGAAGGACTCACAGTCTGGGAGGTGGGAGCAGTGGGAGGTGCTGGTAAGAACGCCGAGGGCTCGGCGGCTGTCTGTGAAGGGTGGCAACTGGGTGTTGCCACCATAATGTGGAGTCAGGCTGCCTGTTAGCAAATGCTGGGCATGTGTCACTTGTTTATTGCTCTCGTCATCTTCATCTGCTCCAGCACCTCCCCTCCAATCATAAAACTTGGATACTAGTCCTGTCCCCTGCTAGTGGTGTGATGTTGGGCTACGGGCATATTTCTCTGCATTTCAGAGGTCTCATCTGTAGCAAGGGGATGATGATAGTATTAAATGAGCTAATGCTACACGAAGGATGCAGCACAGGGCTGGGCACTCAATAAATATTAGCTACTATTATTAGGGGCACTTTATGAACATCAGCGGGGTTAAACTCTTGATCTTCCCGCTCTCATCTTACTGATATTCTCTCTTACCTGTTTCTCATTCCCAGTGAATATGAGTTCTCATCCAAGAGCTAATCCGATTCACAATTCCAGCTTTGGCTATGATTTGAGCAAGATGTGATTTCAGACATAGAGGAGTCTTGTCCCATTGGGGAAAAGAGGCAGGCGTAAGTAATACGTGTACAGTCTGTGAATAGGAGAGTAAGTCATATATGGCCCAGATGTCCCCAAAAGGCCTCTCCAGTCTCTGGGGACACATGTGATCCCATGAAGCAAGTTTTCGTCAGCTGGCAGCCTCCACTGGCATAACCGCTGGGAAGCTATGGATGAAATGGATGGACAAGGACAACTCACGAGGTTGTGTTAACAAAATCAAGACATATTAGGTTTATTGCATTTCGCTCAGCTAAGAGCCCTGTGGTTGTTAACGAAGAAGAAATAGGTTGTTTGGGCAGGACTTGTTCCTACTGTGCTCTAGCTGGCTTCTTGTGCTTACTGCTCCTATCCAAGGGGCTCACAGATGGGTATTAGGAATCTGTTCTAAACTGTCGTGGTCATCAAGTTGTGTTTCTGGAATCTACCCCTTCAAAATTCAGATCTGCTTGCATCCAGGCGTCTGCTCACGACAGCTCTCCCTTTCTGTGTGGGTCCCTCAGCTACGACTCAATCAGTTCCAGAGGTTCCTCTAATATTCTAGGGTACGCTTCATCTTGTCACAGGGTCCTAACGGGTTCACACTTTAAAGGACCTTGGACTTCCTTCTTCTCTCTGTCTCCTCACCTACCTTAAGCGTTCAGTTTTTCTCTTCTCCCTTTTCCTCTCTGTGATAAAGACGGAGGTAAAATAAGATCTGCTTGTTTACTGCTCTCTGATCACATCATAGCGTTCACTCAGAGAAGTTAGTCAAATATATTACAAAGAGAACAGATACCTCATTTTGTTATTTCTAGCTTTTTCTTTTGTGCCATACTTTTCAGGCTGCTGACTCACTGGGTTCCCAAAATATACTTTCTCAATAATGGTAATAATGAGAGAAATAACAATGCTACGACTTCTGACGCATGCTGTCATTGTGATCGGTGTTTCATACGCCTTATCTTATTTTCTGCATCTCCTTTATCTGATCGCGGGGCACATACAGCAGACTCTGAGGACATAATAATAATAATAACAGCTTTTATTTATTTAGCTCTCATCCTGGCCTGACACTTCCATATTCCTTATCTCATGTCATTGTTACAAAGTTCTGTAAAGTAGTTATTAGTCTCAGTTACAGATGAAAAGTTAAGGTGCAACATAAAGGTATTAAAAATTCATTCCACTTATCTTTTCAACAGGCACATAGAGTGCTTGCTAAGTGTCCGGCTCTTCACTCAGTGCCAGGAACACAAGTGGTTCTTGCCCTCAAGGGACTCACAGTCTAGAGGGGCCCACAGACAATGAAAGTGGCAATGAGTCTCTGGTATTATCTAAAGCCATAGTTTATTCTGGGCTCCTGCCTCCCCATACTTTTCAGATTGACGCATTAATTTTTCATTCCAAGCATCATAAGGGGTACTTTATGTCCAGCCACATCACTATTAATTAAAGTCCTCCTACGTTCTTTTCTCATAAGGGTCACTTGTAATCACAGAGTAAGAGTTTAATTTTATTAGGCTTATCTCATCCTGCTCTGCTGTATCTTTCCACAAGTTCATACTGGTGTTTTCTCTGAATGTCTTGAAATCTGCTGTCCTCAAGCTCAGAGCATGCCAGGTGACAGCCAACCCTGTCTTTTATTACTTTACCCAGGCAATGGTGACAGAATCTCTATTTTCCTCAGGGAGGGCTTCTTTATTGGCTTGAAGAAGGAGTTGGCCTAGAGAAATGGGGAAGGGGCAAGACAGGCAGGAGGAGACAAACAGGTGGGCTGCTGGTTTTGTGGAGGAGGAAGGATGCTATTGTCTTGATCCAACCCGTGAAACACAGGCAAGCCAGGTCGGTCCTCAGTGCTGGGATTGGAGCCCCTGCAACCTGGTTCTCCTTTACCAGTGAGGCTGCTTTTGTCTGTGCAGAACCCAAATCCTCACGTTAACAACAAGAACTTCATTATCTTACATAATAGGAAGCCAACAGGTGGGCCCCTCCGTGGTTGGTTGATTCAGTGGTTCAGTGATCAAGGACCCAGTTTTCTTTTCTCCAGCTCGTTCCTTGCCTGATTGCAAGATCGTTTCTAGCAGTAATGAAGTGATGAGTGTCCTTGTTCAGGTCCAATGGGAGACATACTGTCTCACCTTGTGGCTCACAGGAGAAACCACATTTTTTCTGGAAGCAATTCTGTCATGGCTCATTGGTACGAATTGAGTCACCTGCCTATTCCTGAACTAATTACTGGCAGTTTGGGTGAATTTACATCATTTGAAGTGGAATGGCTTTGGGGAAGCAACCACCATGTCCATGACAGAGTCACATTCTCCAAGCTTAATCAAAGTGAACAACCCAGGGCTGCAATGGTATATAGGGACGGAACTAGCAGGTAGAGTAGCCAGATTTAGCAAACAATGTAGGATGTTCCGTAAAATGTGAATTTCAGATAAACCATAGACACTTTTTAAGTATACATTTTTCCCATGTCATATTTGCTGGTCTGTGTGTTCCAATATTGGTTACAAAGCAAAAAGGGTCAGGCAAATATTTGATAATGGGAGATAAAAGATTGTACAGTTTGTAGTGGACGAGGGACTTAGAACCGAGATCACAGCTGAGTCCTGCATCACTTGTGTGAGTACAGTGGGATGTAAACTGGTCCAAAAAGCAGAGAAGGGCGAGGGGGTCTTTCCTCCGCACCTGCCTCGTGGCCAGGACCCAGGAGAGAAAGTGAATGTGCCTGCTTTCTCTGGGCCCTCCCTCATTGGTCCCATCCTGCCCTCTCTTTCCAGGGCCCCGACCGCTGTGGGCAGGCTTTGCTACAGATTGGGATCAACATGATGGCGCTGCCTGGAGGTCGCCACCTGGATGCCATCCCCCTGCCTGGTCAGCGGTAAGTCACACAGCTGTCCCTCAGGGCCAGACCTGTGAATCAGGCACATCCTACCTCCCAAGGAGCTGCAGTCTAAGATCCAGGCAGACAATGAAGACAATGATCGAGTGGGGTGTGCTGCTAAGATAGGGGACCCCAGAGGAGCTTCCTGATTCCTCCTAGGCCAGGAAGTTGGGGTCACTGGAGAAGGAGGGCACTTGGGGTTAGTGAATTTTCCCTTTGAGCCTCTTGGGTCAGTCTACGCTTAGGTGTCTTCTCTTTCCCCCAGGGAGGGAGCTGAGCACAGAGAGGATCCTTGGGAAATACTTGTTGCCCTGAGTTGGGCAGTAGGGGGCTGGAAGGGTAAGGAAAGGATACACTGAGCGGAAGGTGAAGGGCAGATGATGAGATAAGAAAAAGGAGAGACTTGGGGGCCCCAGAGTCTCCTTTACGCAGCTGAAAGGTATGGAGACCTGGCTGGTCCTGGAAGTCAGAACAAGAACCAAAGGTAAAAGTACCAGGGCACCAAATCTCTGGTGACCAAACGTCCTCATTTACCCAGGACTGTCCTGATTTTGGCATTGAAAGTTCTGTATCCTTGGAAACTCCTCCATCCTGGGCAAACTGGGGAGGTGGCCATACTAATGCAGGTTTGTTCTTCGGAGGAACTTTGCAACCTGAGTGCTCAGGGCTTCTGCCTAGGCTTTTTTTTTTTTTTTTCCCCCAACACATTATAATGGGGCAACAGAATCCAAGTAGCCTTTTTGCAAGACTGTTAAGCCTTTGTTGCTTTGTTTTGTTTTATATATTACATGTATTACTGACAGCTTACTTTTGCTCTATCCTTAACTTTCCACCTGAATTACAGGGGATTTCTACTTATTATATCATTTCTTTTTATATTGTGTGTTTGGTTTTTGATTACTTTTTTTTTTAAAAAAATTGAATATGTGTTGCTTTCAAAATCAGAAAAAAATTATTAAATATTTGCTAAAAGTCTACTAGAACTAGGTTAACGTCTATGAGGGCATCAATCTCTTCCCCCCAAAGTCATCGTTACGAAAAAGAGTTAAGGGTATGAAACCTGCTCGTGCGTATTACTGAGGGCTGAGAACACTGTTAGAAATATAGAGTTTCCTGTGCAGCCTGAAGCTGAGAATAAGGGGTCCTATCTGGGCCCAAACATCTTCCCACGAGTGTGTCTAAGGTAGAGCTGAGAGGTTGTGAGAGGCACACCTGTCAGGACCCATGTGAGTTCTCAGAGTCGGGAACTTGGCTTGGAATGGCTGATGGCCTTTTAGGAGGTGAGCATCCTCAGCTTTGACATGCCTGCCTGCCTTCGAAGCCAGGCTCTCCCTCTCACTAGCTGTGTGACCTTGTGCACGTTCTCCAACCCCATCAGCTGCTTGGTTCCCTCATGTACAAAATGGGGGTGATAATGGTACCTACTTCATAATGTTGATGTACGGATTAAATGAGTCAATATGTGCAAAGTGTCTGTCATGCAGTGAGAGCTGCACAGGGGGAGCTATTGTTTATCAAGTTCCCCTGTGACTCTTCATGTAGGTGACCCTAGCGAATTCGTCTAGGAATCCCTCCTCCGACCTCTCTTGGCAAGTGGCTTCACTGAGAAAATAAGAAATCACAGACAGACGCGCACAGCAACCTAATATTTTAAACCAGGAGAAAGTGGAACTGGTTCAGATAAAGTGAGATCGTAGTCTTCCCAGCTCCTGTCCCAACCAGGCCGTAAGTCGGTACCTATGTAGCTACATGGGCAGTGGCAGCTCCGGCAATTGTGTGTTGGGACATCTCCACAGAACCTCATGGGTCCTGGGACGGCCAGATCAGATTCTGTGCTGAGGGTGGGGAAGCTGTCATCACAGGGCTGTTTAAGACTGGTTAGGAGCTGGGACTGCCTCAACTTGATTCTTGGTTCTGTTACTTATTAGCTGTATCTTTGGGCTTTTGTTTCTTTAGCTATCCAGTGGGGATATGTATACTTACGTCACTGGGTTGTTGTGAGAATTTAAGGTGATGTGTATACAACACCTGCCTGCACACAGGAAATGCTGCATCAATGTTAAGGTCTTCTTCAGGGGAAGAGTAGGTCCCAGAGTAGAAACTATGGGGCTAAGGTAGATCAGATCCTGGCACCCTTTCAACCTCTGGGAAACACCTCTCTCTCTCTCTCTCTCTCTCTTTCTCTCTCTCTCTCTCTCTCTCTCGCCCATTCCCAACTTCCTCAGAAGTTAGGATAAAAGAAAATTAAATTACACAAAAATGATTTAGAAATTAGATTTCAGTTATCCATGGTCATCCAAGGTCTGAAAATATTAAATGGAAAATTCCAGAAATAAACAATTCATAAGTTTTAAATTGTGTGCTGTTCTGAGTCTCATGATTAAATCTTATGCCGCCTTGCTCTGTCTCGCCTGGGACATGAGTCATCCTTTTGTCCAGAACTTCCACGCTGTAGACACTACCTGCCCATTAGTCACTTAGTAGCCGCCTCCGTTATCAGATTGACTGTCACAGTGCTTGTGTACAAGTAACTTTTGTGTTATTTAATAAGGGCCCCAAAGCACAAGAGTGGTTATGCTGGCAATTCCAATATGCCAAAGAGAAGCCTGTAAAGTGCTTGTTATATATTGTTAGAAGGTCAACAGTAGCCTAACGCTGTCACAATGCCTACGTCATTCACCTCACTTCATCTCATCACATAGACATTTTATCATCTCACAGCATCACAAAAAGAAGGGTGAATACAGTGCAATAAGGTATTTCCAGGGTGATATTTCACATGACTTTTATTACAGTATATTGCTATGATTGTCCTAATTTATTATTAATCACTTACGGTGCCTAATTTAGAAATTAAACTTTATCATAAGCCTGTATGTATAGGGAAAAAACATAGTTATGTCTAGGGTTTGGTGCTATCCGTGGTTTCAGGCATCCACAGGGAGTCTTGGAATGTATCCCTGCAGATAAGGGGAAACTACTATGGTTTTCTTTGAAGGTAGGATAGGGTTTCTAATTGATATTATGCAGCAAATACCTTGAGAGGAAAACCCTGAACTAACATGACTCCAGGAGTTCTGGCTGGCCACAAATACTGCAGCCTGAGAAAATGTTTGTTTAGAATTGTCTTCATCCTTCCATTTCTTATAGGGCAGAGTGAGCTGCAAACAGAAGGGGGTATTTCCTTTCATATATTCACAGCCTAGCATTGCAGGCCCTCCCCAGAACATTGGAGGAATACAACCCTGTGCCTACCTATTAATCGTCTGTGTTCTGGGGCCAGTGCATGGGCCACATCCACACATAAGGCTCATGTGTATTTACAGGATGTCAGTGGGATTAATTTATCCAATCTGATGATGTATTACAGGCAGACAATAGCAGCCACCTCTTCTTCCCCCTTGTTCCAAGCTGCAGAGGCTTCTCTCATGGGGAATAACACCATGGTTATTGTCCCCAGATAAATAATTAATGCTGGATAATTGACTTCTTTCTGTCGTATTCCACTGAAACTCAATTTCACTCTGTAGTGCCATTGTTCACATCAATGTACAAAACAAATAAATACTGTCAAGTTGTGTGGGATCATCCAACAGCCTGGGTGAATCAGATGGGTTAGGCATTTGGCATCTGAGACCCTGAGGAGTAAATAGCACCCAAAGGTTTTCTAGGTGCAGGCTCCTGGGCGAGAGTAGTGGTGGGGGAGAAACAGGGTCCCAGGCCAGGGCTTGAGATCCCACGCTGAACTGGCCTGGGCATTAGGACAGGGTGTGATAGGGCTCTCAATTCTGATTGCATCTGAATTTTCTGGGAAATTTTCATATTTAAAACTAATAAAATAAGCCGAAGTACAAAACCCTACTCTTGGAAACTTTAATGTGGGCCTAAGTGGTTGAAAGCTTATAGGCCTTGGATTGGACTTGGGCTCCAATTCCATCTCCACTTCCTACCAGCCATGTGCTCTTGGCTGCTCCTTTGCCTCGCTGAGCACCAGTTTTATTTTCTGTAACAGGGAGGCAGTGATCATTGCTTTAAAGGGTTATGTAAGTGCTGAAATTCAGAAAGCAAGGTCTAGGGCCCAGGGTACTGGGCAGTGCACAATCCACACTTTACCAGGCCATCCCGGTGACAGTAACCAACCCTCTCTCCATCTTGCAGTTGTGGAAACACTTGCAAGCTCAGCTCCAAATACCTCCCTGGGTTCAAGGATTTATTGGCTTGAGTGAAAAGGGCAGGAGATCAGCCCTCTGGAGAGCAGGAGGCTGGGACTGCTATGCCCCTGGCTGATCTTTGTTTTCGTCTTGGGCCTCTGGGCTCCCATCTTTGCATCCAGCGCATCGATCCTCCTGTTGGCTCTGGGCATGGAGGTGCTGGTGCTCTAGCCGAGACATGGTGGTCAGCCGTGGTGGTCAGCATGTAGCACCTATCTGCATGCTCTCTCTGCCATCACACAGAGCTCTCATTTTTCTGCGGGGGCCCTGATGGACCAATCCTGTCCTTTAACTATGGTATCTCTATGTATAGGTTCCTACTGGGTGGGTTTCAGTCCAGTCTGAGGGGCATACAGTGCTGTTCCAGATGTCCCCTCCCTCCCTCTCTCTTTCCCTCCCACCCTTTCCTTTCTTTTTCCTTCCTTCCTTCCTTCCTTCCTTCCTTCCTTCCTTCCTTCCTTCCTTCCTTCCTTCCTTCCTTCCTTCCTTCCTTCCTTCCTTCCTTCCTTCCACTACTTTTCTGAACCACAGATCATGCTGGTGCACCTTGATATTTTCTCTCTGGGTTCCGGCCAGTGAGGGTAGGGATACTGATTAAAGGACTGGCCTTTCCTAACCTCCATAACAAAGTTGGCTCACTCTTGCTATAGCTGAGTGCTTTTACACACACAGAAGCTTATTTAGTCCTCAGGTGGCCCATATGTGTACTTAATATCTCTAGTTTGCAAATGAGGGGGTCACAGGTTGGATTCTCTGGGAAACAGCCTTTGGGATGGAGTTTAGAGTTCAAGTTGGTTATTAGGGAGTGCCTTTGTGGTCAACACCTGTGGAAGGGAGGAAGGAAGCAGGCCTGGGCCGAGAGAGAAGGTGAGCTGCAATGCAGACTGGATGACCTCATGGCAGCTTTGGAATCAGAGTTGTTGTTCATTGGCCAGTGGCCAGGGCCTTCATACCCCACCTTGATTTGTCATTGGAGTGGGCTCTAGGCTGGGCATGACATGAGGTGAGGTGGCCCTGAGACAGTATCTGGAGGGCCTGACAGCTGGAAGCTGTTAGCTAATGATACTCCCAACAGCTGAAGGCAACAAGTCCTTCCTTAAAAGGGAACTTGAGCGGCACATACAGTGCTCATCCCAGGAGGAAACTGAGCCTGGAGGAGGTTAAGGGACTTGCCAAGGACGGACCTGATAAGGAGCAGAGGTCTGCACACATTCCCAGCTGCTGCCTGAGCCCGAGTGCTGGCCAGGACTCTATCCAGTCGGTCTTTTCCACAATATTCTTGGGGGCATGACTCCAACAAATCATCCACTCATTTATTCAAGTAGTCATTTATTCATTAGCTTTCAACAAATGTGTATTGAGTGCAGATCATGTACGATGTATGTTACCTAAGGATACTTTGATGAATAAATTGGGCACGTTCCCTTCCCTCGCCAGCTTATTTCTTGACCTGATCAGGCCTGGATCTGTAGCAAGTATACAACTTGGGTCTTTCATTTGGGGCCTCTCACTGTGAGTGAATCATATGGTCACATGGTTTCTGTTCAGCCTGGAGTCTGAGATGAGCCCGGGCTGAGTGTAGCTGCCGGTAGTGGCAGGCGGCCCCTGGCCTGACGGTGAGGAGGCATCCAGCTTTCTTTCCTAAGCCAGCAGGGACTGTCGCAGGCTAGCCTGTCTCCAAGTGGATAATGGTTTGCATGTGTGCACCCTTGGTGTGTGGCTGTTTTTCTGCTGCTGGGCTGATGTCTGTGCCAGTGGTGAAATGTGCAGGCTGTAATTGTCAATGGGATAATTGGATATTTTCCTCTTGTTTAAACCAAAAGGAAGATCAGTCAAAGTTAGAATCAAATTCCCTCCCTTCTCCCATCTCCCAAGAGAAATCCACAGAAACACAGGGTGTGACCTTGTGAAGACAGAGGGACAATGATTTAACAAGTTATTTTTAAGAACAGGGATTGGGTTTAAATTCTCATACAGTGTTGGGACCTGGGGTCATAGAAGCATAGAATGTTGTTAGTGGATGTTTCCTCAGAGGTCATCTGTGTCACCCTGTCATGATAAGATGGGGAAACGGAGGCCTAGAGAAGTGACTAGAGCTGTCAAAATGCTTTTCAGGGCCCCTCTCACCCATTGTGGAGTCCTGCCTTCTCTGGGCCATGTTTCTTAAGCCCCTTCTTCCACCCAGCCTCCAATAAGCCCTAGAAGCTCTGTGTCCTGGCCCCAGGGGAATTCTCATTAGCAGTGATCTGTAATAGATATCAATTTCATTCATTCACTCATTCATTCGCATAAGATTTACTTTGGACTAAGAACTTACTTTGGGCCAGGTGCTGGGTAGTACAATAGTCATTTATGTAAATATCATCTTTCCTGCTCAATGATAAATGTCCTGAGGGCCAAATTCATTTGATTCATCTTTGGACTCCTGTGACTAGAAAGCACACAGTGGGAGCTCAACAAGTGGTGTTGGATGAAGAAATGTTTCATAAATGTCTGACGAATGAGTGAATGACAAATGGCTGAGGACTCTCAGGTGACTGTGAGAAATTAAATATCTGGGATTTTGTTCCTTTCTCCAAAACGCTGTTTCCAGCAAGCTATTCTCATTCTTTTTGGTAGAAAACTGCTGCTTGGAGGGAAAGGATAAGCTAGAGTTTTGTCTTCATTAATTTAAATACTCTTTCTGAGTGGAAGCCAAAGATTTAATTGGTTGATGGAGTCAGAGAGCTGGAGAGACATTTTTTTTTTCTCATCTAAAGCACAGTAATTCAGAAACATTTTGAGTCTTTGTTTTTAAATTCACCGGAAAAAAAAGTCTGCAATTTCATCATTGGAGAACAGAGTTCAGTGAGGAGCAGGGACTAGGAGCCAAAGGCCAGCCTTCCTTCCTTCCTTCCTTCCTTCCTTCCTTCCTTCCTTCCTTCCTTCCTTCCTTCTCTTTCCTTCCCAGCCTTGGCTGTGCACTAGCCTGCTATGTGTTGTTGGATATTTTTTTCCCGTTTCTGAGCTTTAGTTTCTTCATATGAGGACTAGGAGGAGAAAAGTTTCCCCAGGAACCTTGCAGCTCTAATATCCTAGGTATCTGTGAGTGAGTCTTGGATAGTCGGTTCTTCTTTCTGGTGAAAATATCCCATTTCAGTGCCTCAGGGCTGGGAAAGCAATCCCACTGACCAAAGCAAAGTCTTCTCATTCCTGCCTATGACATGCACAGAGGTCTAGTGTTTGCCTTGCCGCTGGGATGGAAATTGCAACACATACTAGCTTGAGAGCCCCTTCCAGCATCCGAGGCCATGCCCTGTTCAGGTTTTATGGAAGCCCCTTGCTATATCCAGGAGAAGTGTTCTATCGGGAGCATAAGGTGCCCTGCTTTGATGGACTAGAATACAGACCAATCCATAAAACTCAGCCTTCCAACATGCGTCATGATTTGAAGTCCTTTCTTTTGACTTCATCTCTACCCCACTGACTATACTTAGCAACTTGCCATTTTCTCAACAGTTTCATGCTTTCACTCCTTTGCACGTGTTCTTTCCTCTATCTGAAAGCCTCTGTTTCTTCTGCTGGAGAACTTGAAGGCATCCTTTCAGTGGTGGCCTGCAGAGCTTTCTCAGATTGCTTAACTTGGGCTAAGCCTCCTTTTTCTGTGCCCCCACAGTTCTTTCTACTTACCTCCAAATGACGTATGAAGCACACACAGTGAGCTATAATTGCTTATTTACAATCACTCATCTATTCATTCAGTAAATGTTTATCGAATGCCTATAATATGCCTGGTGCTGGGCCAGGTGGATGGAATATGTCACTACATTAGAACGCCCTGCCCTCTTAGAGATCATATCCTCCCCACATCCCCTCGGTATTCCCAGCACCTAGCCCAGTACCTGACACATTGGGGCATCCAGTAAAGTTTAGGGGCCAATTCTAAGTGTTTTTAGTATAGTAAAGTGTTTCTTGACAGCGAACTCTCCACTTCACATAGCAGGTGGAATAGGGTAAGGCAGAGATATCCAAATTCTGAACTTTGAAGGAATAAAGTTCATCCTAAGGGAAAAGAGATTAAAATGAGCCAACAAGAGTGTAGACATAGATTTCCACAGACTATTGACCCCCCATGTTTTCAGAAACACTGGCTGCCAGGCCAGCAGGATCAGTTGGGGATGAGGAATTGGTCTAAGCAGCTAGGGGCCGGGACATGGGTCTGCTGGGCTGGAAAACTTACTTCTCTTTGGCATCTGAAGGGTCAGGCATAGGTACCCTCCCCCAGTGATGGGCTTTGATGAAACAAGGGGGCAATCTAGGAGCAGAAGCAGAGGCAGGGCAAGGCCAGTGAGGGAGTGGGGAGCCCCCTTTGCAGCTGGAGTCCTGAGAGGGGTCACTTCCCACCCTGTTTGTGTGGTCTTCCTGGCTTCCCTGCTCTGACAGTACTTCTGGTACAAACTCGTCAGATGTCTGTGGTGATGGGGCCAGTGGGTCAGCAGTTCTGTTTTGACTTTAAACAACATATAACCAGTTCTCTCCCAGAAAGAAATGAGGCCAGGGTTTGAACGATGACTAGACATGCCGCAGTCTACATGAACATAAGGACAGAGGAGAAAGAACCCTGACGGTGGATTGAGGGTTTGAATATCAGCTGAAGTGCTGAGGACATCAAAGAGCCTGGCGTACTGGTCAGGAGCAAGGCTCTGGTCTCAGACTGCCTAGATTCTTCTTTTCACTTATCCACTGAGTGTCCTTGGCCAAGTAACTTAACCTACTAAATCTCAGTTATGTGAGCCTCATGGAATTACATTGAAGGTTAAGTCAGCAGTTAAGATTGACTCAAGCCCTTAACACAGTGCCTAGAATGTAATAAGCACTAAATAATTTTAGCTTTATTATCACTATTAGTAGTGAGGTTTTGGACAAGTTATGTAATGCCTATAAGCCTCAGTTTCTACAACTGTAAAATGGGTTGGTAATCTCTAACCATCAAACCACTACAACGGCTGATGGACAGAGCGCTTGGTACACAGAGGTGCTCTATTGTTGATAACCCTCCTTGCTTCCTGCGTGGGCAGTTAATTCCTTCTGACTTTAGAAATATTTTAGGAAGGCCGTTGTTTCATACTGCAATTCTTTGGTCTGAGACTATGCTACTCCCTTCTCCTACACCAACTCCACCCTAGATAATTCCAGCTTTAAAAAAAATCATCCAACCAGTAGCCTGGTAGGAGATGATTGTGGTTACATCTGGCTTTGTGTTTGGAATCTGCCAGACTCCAGAAAGCCCGGATTTTGTGGTTTGGTCACCTCCTTCCAGATGTCCAGGAAAGCTGCCATCAGAGAGGAAGGAATGGGGTTACTTGGGGAGTAGGTATCTGCTTCTCATAGGGGCTCTGCTGAGAACTGGCAGGGCTCCTGTGAGCCCTGCTCACTGTCTGGGATATCCTTCCTGCTCGCCAGGCATGGGGGCAGTCTTTACAGCGTCAGGCTCAGATTCCAGTTCACTGTGGAGACAGAGGAAATCCAACTCTGGTCCTGGCCCCTGACCCCTTCAGCTCCTTGGCTGCAGACCATACCGGCTCCTGACTCTCGTGGTTTTCTACCCTGAAGGGAATGTGATTCACTGCCAGTCCGTCTGCTTTGACCCCAATTTTCAATTCCCTTCCTCCGTGTGAGTAATCAGACCGGTCGTCTGTACTTGTAAAGGAAATATTTCATGTGTAATGGGATGGCAGCTTGAAGTTCACGGCTAAGGATGGTTGAACCACTGGGAGTTGCGAGGTGCAGGGGCAGCAGACAGCCCCCACCACACAGCAAGAGCCGTCCTGCTTCACAATCAGAAAATCCAATAGAAGAGGTGGAGCCCAGAGAACCAGAGAGCTAATGACAGAGAGTCAGGCAAGCTATGCAATTATGGGATGCTAGCGCCAACACAGGCCAAACCTTAATGAGCCACAGTCCATAGACTCCAAAATTGAGAAGAGCAGCTCATTATGTGGCGGCAGCGTGACCATAGCTGGCTTGTGGCGGGGGCACGCGGGGTTCACCAGGCCTTGTTCCCTCCCTGAGAAAGCTTGGGACCTATTTATTGAACCTCTCTAAGGGGCCTGGCCCCTACTTCTGCTATGGCCTTGTGTACCCTACTTGTCACAGTGCCTCACCCTGAAACCAAGCAAAACGAAAACTAACTCCTCCCTCGATGGGTTTCCTATCTCAGCCAGGGCAGCGCCCATCACCCAGACCAGAAATCCAGGGGTCAGCTTGATCTCTTCCTCTCCTTCTCTCTCATCTCCTTTCAGCTCCCTCCCAGGTCACTGCGTCTTCCTACCCTGCATCACTGCCTTAGTTCAGGCTTCTGTCCTCTCTTTGTTTTATAACCATCACCTTCCAACAGGTCACCCTCCTATCTAGCATTTAACCCTGCCCTGGTTCATTTTCTAGTAACTCTCTGCACAGTTATGTGACTTCTTGGCTCTGAAATATTTTCAGGATTAAATTCAAATTTCTGATCATGTCAGGTTGTTTGATCCACGGTCCCTGTCACTCTCTTTAGGCCCCTCCCTGGCCACGCCCTCCTAGGCTCTCAATGCTTGAGTCCAATGAAACTTCTTGTCATATTACTATTTTTAGGCCTCAAGGCCTTTTCACGTTCATGTGGAAGTCCTTTTGCCCTTGTCATTCGGGCCAGTTCCTCTCCTCTAAGAACCAGGGCAAATGTCATTTCCTTTGTGTACATATTCCCAGGCAAAGTCAGGCCCCCCCCATCTCCTGTGAGCCTAGACTCTCCTGCTCACAGCTACTTGATGGCTGTGCGGTGTTCAGTTGATAAGAACAAGGACTCTGCGCTCTAGAGATTGGGTTCGAGTCATGGCTCCACCGCTTACTCACCAGGCGACCTCTCCCAACAGAAATCTCATCTATAAATGAGGATAACAATAGTCTCTCTCACAGGGTTGTCAGGAACACTAAAGGCGATAATATAGAGAGGGGGCTTAGAACACTGCTTGGCTCATTGCTGGAACGCAACACATTAGCAACTGTTATAATTATCACCAGATTGGAATCCTGGTGCTTTCTTCCCTCTTCGGGGTCTTGGCTGAGCTCTGGGATTTTCTTCTAGTTAGCTCTGTCCTCAGTGACTAGAACAGGCTGACAAGCAGGTACGCAGAAAACACGGGGACAGGGCTCCAGGCCTGGCCCCACAACCCACTGGCTGTGGGACTTGGTGGCCAGGCAACCCCTCCAGGCCTCTGGGCTGGGCCCCCTTTCAGAGGGCAGCCCAGCAGTGGAGCCCAGCATGTAGGAATCTGTCCCCAGAATCTCTCCACAACTGGGGATAGATAACCCTTAGTCAGAGCCTGAGGCTTGAGGGGTAGAGCAAGGGTGTGGTGAGGTACAGGGATCCCAGGGGCTCGGGCTGGAGGCTGATGCAGAGTCTGTGCCGTCTCTCCGATGGGGCAGCTCATCTCTTGGCAACCCTCTAGTGGCGACTTCTGTACTCTCACCTGCATTTTTCCAGAACCCCACAGAGGTACCAGGTTGGTAACTGACATAGTAGATCTGGGAATTCTCCTAAGTGTTCCACTTTGGCAAGTGAAAAAACTCTCCTCCAAGTAAGGAGGAGAACAGAACAGGGAACACAAAGCTAAACACTTTTTCGTCTACACGTCAGATCCCATGTGTAGCCATGAATGTTTAGGACAAGCGAAAGCTGAGTTCGTGCCTGTGAGGAGACATTTGTAATTCTACCTGACAGCACTAACATGTTGTTTGGACAGAGCACAGCCTTTTATAAAGCAGTTTGAAGTGGCGTCAAGAACATGGGGTCTAGAGTGTGATGGGCTGAGTTCAAAGCCAAACTTTGCCACTTACAAGCTCGGTGATCTCAGATACTTCACTCAACCTCTCTAAGGTTTTGCTTCCTCATCTGCAGAAATAAAATAATAAGAGGACCCTCCTCACAGGTCATTGTGAGAACCAAATGAGGTAACACACGCAAAGCTGACCCCGTGGTGTTTGGCACAGGGCCCAGCCTTAGTAAGTGTTACCAATAATGATTATGGATTTTTATCCCCCTCGAACCTCACAACACCCCAACGAGTCAGACAGTGTAACAGTACAGGTGATTGTTATTCCCATGTAGTACTTAGTTCAGTTCCATAAATACACACTGAGCATCTTCAGTGTATCAGGTCCAGTGCGAGGGGTGGCAGGTAGGAGGACCCGCAGACCCCAGCCCTGCTCTGCTTATAGTCTAGTGGATGAAGCAGGTAGTGATCAAGTGGTTAAACATTTGAGACGGGTGTCATGATGTGGGAAACACGGGACAGGAGCTCATCTAGGAGTTAGAGAAACTCCTTCCGAAGAAACATTATGGCTGAGATTTCAAAGAGGCATAGGCGTCAGCAAGGTGAGGAGGAGATGGGGAGAGAGGGGTCAGCAAGTGCAAAGTCCGGGAGGCTGGAAATCACAGCAGGACTGAAAGAGCTCAGTGTGGCTGGGGCAGTGGTCGGAAATTGAAGGAGCCCAAGTCAGGGACTGCGGCTCAGAGAGGACAAGTATCCTGTGCAAGGAGGCACAGTTATTAAGGGGTACAGTGGGAGGAGGACACAGATGGCGCTTCCTCAACAGGTGTCCTTGCTGTTAATATCATCATGCTGGTTCCCATACGTATATTGGCAATGCATAGACACACGCGTGTTCTTTTTAGAGGTTAAAAATGAGTCGTTCTTGAGCTAATAAAGGCCCCGAAATGTTAACAGTGCCCCCACTCTCTCTGAGGGCATCTAAAATGTCAGCATGTGACAGTTAAGAAGATGAGCTCTGAGTCAGAGAGAGGAGGCAGTTGTCAAATGCACACGCTGGCTCATTGGACTGGAAACAGTTACCTGGAGCCAAATTCATGTTCCTTGGCTTTTTGAAACAAATAACAACACGCTCTATTAGGGATCTGGACAGACTAAGGAGGGGACGAGGGCTTTGGAGTTAGGCAAACCTGGATCAAAGTCTAGGTTCTGCCATTGACTAACTATAGGAACCTATCTGAGCCTCAGTTTTTCCTCTTCTGTAAAATGGGGATAATAAACAGTGTTGCTGTGAACACAAGATAGATATTGCATATGAAAGCATTTGTTATGGCACACAGAAGGTACTCAATAAAGTTTTCTTTATAGCATGCTTGGAAATATGCTAGATATTTTTTAATTGATTTTTTAGAGTGGTCAAACCTCTTCCCTATGTTCAAATCCTCCTACAGATTGACGGAATGCCACACCCTGGATAAATGGATGGGGCAAAGTGACTGTAGTTCCTTGATCCATGCCCCTTCACACATTACTCCCAGTTATTAGCTCTGAGGTGTGTGGTGGACCCCATTCCCGCCCCCCAGCATTCCTGGGACATCTGAAATGTAGAAATGTAGGATCAACTCTCTTACAATGTCACACTGAATAGTTTAATAGAAATGTTATGGAACATATATCAATGTGGGTAGGACAAATAATGAAAAAGGGGTAACAAACGCATTTTTTTCTAGCGCTACAGCTTGGAGCAGAGGGTCAGTGTAGGAGATGGCAAAGAACAATGGATCACAGAAGGAAAGAGGTCAACCCCAGTGCATTTTGCAGAGTCCATTGAAGGGGAGAAAGCCTCTTTCCTGTTTCCGGTATTGCACAGACGGGTCCGCTGCTTGTTAGGAACAGGATGACTGTGAACTGTCCAACATCACAACTGTGAAGGCTTTACACTCACAGTGTGAACTCGGAGCAGTTATGGATGGAGAGCTGGAGAGAGAGTTGTCTGCCCCTGACACAAAAGCCTGGGCACACAGAAAGGCCTGTGCTGATACAGCTCAGCATGGGACTCAGAAGTGGGTAGGAAGCAGGGCAAAGGAAACACCGAAAGATTTGAACAAGGTCAGAGAAGGAACATTTTCTTTAGTCATAACTGACTGAGGCTTCACCAGTGCCTTAGTAAGGAGGGCTTGGAAGTTAATACCCTAACCGCACTGTAAATTATTTATGGCTTGTTGCATAAATAATTATGCGTACATTAACTGTTTAATAAACAGTTTATAATTCACTGCATAGCAGAGGTTAAGGCATTCTAAATGAACCTACGTGTTGTTTTTATAAAGCCCTTAGTGAGAGAGACTTCCAGGTGGGGTTGTAGAGAGGGGCAGGGGGGAGGGAAACCCAGCTGACTTCTGGGTAAGCTTCCTCAGATAACTCAAGAGGAATTCTCCTGTTTATTTAGCGTGAAACCCTGAGTGCTTGCAACGGTTTCCAAGGCCTGATATGATCTAGCCCGAGTCCCTTCTCTGAGTGCACTTCCTCCTAAGCTTTCCCTGGCTCCTTCCATTCCAGCCCACTTATCTCCACACTGTTTCTTGAGCAAAGCAGACACTCCCTCACCTTTGCACTGTCTGTTTGTTCTACCTGGAATGCTCAGTACCCATATTTCATCATGGTTGATTCTCGCACCTCCGTGAAGTTTTTGCTCAACTCTGATGTTCTCAAAGAGTCTCACTCTGACCACTTTTTAAAAATGGCAGTGACCTCCCTGCCTCCCACACAATCTTGTCCCTATTTATTCTGACTCTATTTTTTAATAGAAATGATTGGCTTTTAACATACTATATATTTTTACATTTATTATATTTATTACTGCCTGTTTTATGTTGCTGTCATGTACCCTCAGGGGCAGGAATGTTTTCTTTTTTGCTTCCTAATGTATCCCAAGCAGCTAGAACAGTTCCTGGCACATAGTAGAAACTAAGAAAATATTTATTGAATGAATGAATGTATGGATGAATGAATATTCAGGGATGGACTTGCGAGAGTATGTAGGCTGTGCACTCTGCATGGATACTGGGAGGGCCTGGAAGGTTTTGGAATGCAGTTTTTTGGGGGGGCCTCGTTTATGAGAGGAACGTCCGGGATGTCTTCAAAAGAAGAGACAGTAGCTCATTAGACTCAACATGTCTCGAAGTGAACCCATCTTCCTGTCTTCCAAACTTGTTTCTCCTATTCATTCAGCTGCTCAAGTTAAAATTCTGGGTCACATCTTTGACTATTCCCAGTCTTTCATCCTCCATATGAATCAGTATCCGAGTCCTGTTGATTTTATCTTTTTCACTCTTCTCTAACATCATTGCAAACATCACGAACCTTTAGACAGAGTCAGGGTTCAGGACAGCTGTTCCAAGTTCTACCATCTTTTGTTTTTGTGTAGGGTTCAAAAACACGGTGCTCCGCTTTCCGAGAGCTCCTGGCTTTGCTTCTGCGCCTCACATTGACTGCAACCTCCTTTGTGTCTGTTGCCCCTGTACTGCTCAATTCTGGTTCTACTTCCAGAAGTTTCTTCACCGGGTGGCATGTTGTTGTAGAAGAGATTCCTGTTGGATCAGCTTTGGAAGTTCATCGTAGATGCCGTGCACTCACCTGATATGGGAGAGGACCCCCCCCTTCCCTGCCTTCTAGTTTCAGTTACTATTCTCAACTTGTCCTGCTGTGCTTTGCAATCAATACCCAGTGGCTACTTCGGGGTTTTCCTCTCTTCCATGCATCAGATGCCCTCTTACTGCTGCCGTCTTCTCCCACTCATATAGATGATACCAAGCAGGTCTTGCCGCTGTAGGTGGCTTGTCCCCACCTCCTTGTCTTTTGAGGTTTGTGGGAATATTCTACCATCCAGTTTTGTTGTAACTATTATCCATGGAGTTTTGGTTTTGTTATCTAATTGCTCGGTCAGTTATGCGGGTATTTAGAGAGATTGAAAAACTATGCTCCCACCACTGCCATCTCCCTAGAATTTTTCTTATTTCTCTTACTTTTAAGTAACTAAGTTCTGATAATACAACTTCCTTAATTAAGCTCTAATGATAACGAACATATATAACATAGCTTGTCAGGGATTATTCTAAGCAATATCATATATGTTAACTATTATTAGGCACTACACACACTGCACACACACACACACACACACACACACACACACACACACACACATGCACACACGTAAGAGAAATGGTGACTGTTACAGCCTGAAATGTTTACTAGAGTCCAGACAGCTTGGCTTGACCCAGATGCAAAGGCAGCCATGTTGGGTGGACCTGGCAGGACCTGGCAACTAGAGTAATATCCAGTGTAAGGTTGCTAAAGGAAGAAAGGATGATGGACTCATTCAATGCCACCTTGTGATTGGCTGAGCTAATCTTTTTTGGGGGACTGTACATGAGTTGATCTGTGGGGACTCCTGGAAGTGCTTGAGACTTATGGAGCATAATGTTGGAATGAGAGTGAGGTTGGGTTATATTTGTTTATGTCTGTCTCTTCCCTCAGACCATGTTAGCTTCCTAAGGGCAGGTGGAACTCACTAGCACAAGGCCTGGCACATGATCAGGATCAAACGTGTGTCATTGAATCAGGCTGACCAGGGATTGCCTAAGAGATACTGCTTTATGTTTTAAATTGTGTAAAGCTGGTTGAGAATATTTTATGTTTGTTACTGGTGTCATATGGGGACAGACACTTCCCCTAGGAGCTCAGATCTCCCTTTAGCCATTTCCCCAGAGCTTGAGTAGATATCCCCACATCTCACCAGAAAACCACTTACCTGTAAGTGCTGAGAATTGGGACGATGGGTGTCAAGGGTCCAAGCTCTATCTAACCAGGGCATTGCTTTAGTGGAATACAGGAATGTTGGCAAAATGACTTCTATGGACGGTCTCTCTGGTTCTACTGATACCTGCTCCAAGTATTTCTATTTAAAAAAACACACAAAATAATGTGTTATCATGTCTTTTGGCCAACTCTCAATCTTTTATCACAGTGCAGGGAACTTACCTATACTTTTCCTGACATAACCAAAGAGAATCTGCATCTCCTGAGATGTAGTCCCAGAATGGAAGAGGAGGTGAGTTCAGTGGGTTCCTGTGTGCCAGGCTAGGACACTCTTGCTTACCTCGAGTAACACCCTGCAAGTTCACAAAACACTTTCAGCTGGCGTGGCAAGGCTTGCAATCCATGTTACCCAGGCAGTCTCTGGTTTCCTTGATTCAATTAAATATTTATTGATACCTACTATGTGTCAGACCCTGTGCTGAGTGCTGGTGACGCTGAGATAAATCAGAAAGTGCCTGCCTTTGAGGACATCTCAGTCTGGTGGAGGAGAGAGACAGGTGGAGAAACTATAGTATGGTGGGTGGGTACACAGTCTTTGGAATCAGGCTGCTTGCAGGGAGTTCTGGCTCTCTTAAGTCGTGTAAGTCGTTTGCACCTCTGCATTTTCATCTGTAAAATGGAGAGAATAAGAGTGTGCACTTAATCAGGTAATTGTGAGAATAAAATAATGCATGATAAGTGCATAGCCCTTGGGGCACTGTAAGAGTCCACTAAATATTATTATTGACATTTTTTGTCTACTTGCCCTTTTCCTGTGACTCCACAACTGCTTTTCATCCTGGTCTCTATTTTTTTTTATTTTTATCTAAACACAATTATATTATTATCTTAATGATTTAGTTGTAATGGCAACTTGGTTGCAAAGCATGCTGGGAGAAGTCAGGATGGGTAGGAGACACATACATGCTTTGAACAGCCAATCCATCTTGCCCTCCACTTGCTGATGGGTCGGAAGCCCCTGGTGTCTTCCTTTGCCTTGGCCAGAGCCGCCCTTGTACCTAAGTGGGATGCTCCTCCTTGACAGGAGCTGGGGACTAGCTTCTGAGTGGGGTTAAGAGCAGGCAGGGATCCATGGCTTGACTTCATCTGCTCGGTTTATTCTTCTCAGTGTGCTTGGCTGCTGCTTGGGGAAAAGAAGGAGGTATTTGTTTAAGCAAGCTCTAGAAATAGAAGTTTATTTTAAGCTCATTCTTAAAGAAAACCATATTCTTCTTTCCCCACAGGCGCCTCTGTCCATTCTCATTTCTGAGGCTGTCACCCAGGAAGGAGCTCCTGCCCCTGGACAGCGGGGAGTGGGTGTGGCCTGAAAGCTGTAATTACATCTCTGGGACCCAGGATCCTGGTCCACCCTCCACTGAGGAGCTTTAGGCAGAGTCAGGGGCTCACAGCTTCCCTTCATCTTCCTGTTGCTCATAAGCAGCCCCAAAGTTCTTGCTTGGGAAAAGGGTCCTTCCTGCCCCCCACTTCCCCACCCCCATTAAGGTGACTTCATCTTGCTCTCTGTTCCTCTATTTTTTTTTTTTTTTTTGAGGGGTGAGCAGAATGGGAAGCACAGAGATTAAGAATAGACTCAAGTCAGAGAGACCAGGATTTTAATCTCAGTGCTGCTACTTTCTACCCAATCATCTGTAAAATGAGGATAACAACAAGACCTAACTCAGACAATTGTTCTGAGGGGTAAATCAACTAATTCATGTGAGGCTCTAAGCACAGTGCTCAGCATGTGGAACATGCTCAGTAAATGCCACGATTATTGTCACGGGTGCTAACGTGTTGCACACGGGGAAGGGCAGCCAAGAGAACGAATATTTTTGAGCATTTCCTTTGTGCCATGCAATGTCCTAGGCCCTTTACATTTTCACCATTTAATTTAATTCTTTCATCCACCTGGTATAGAAGGTTCTATTAGTATCTCTGTTTTACAAGTGGAGAAAGTGAGGCTCAGAGAGGTTAAGGAACTTCCTTAAAAGACTAACGTCTATTGTCAAACATCAGGATACTGGTTGTCCTGGTTGGGGAGTGACCAGAAGAGGGCACAGGGAGACTTCCGGGAGGCTGGAACTATTTTGTGTATCTGGCTCCTGGATCCATGGGGTGTGTTGACCTTATGAAAATTCATCAAGCTGCAACTCGGTATTACGATTTGTTCACTTTTATGTACATATGTTATTTCAATAAAAATTTCAGAAACAGGAAAAAATAAATAGCGGCAACAGGAGCAGCCTGCCTCTGAGCCGCAGAGCCAGCTCTTCTCCCCCCGCAGGCTGACGTGAAGCCTTGGCCTGTGCAGCTCCTCTTATGCTCAAGACCCTTACACAATAGACTCTTCTGTCCCTAGGAAGCTCTGGTTCAAGGCCTGTTCAGGCAATTAAGGCGGGAGCCAGATCATCATGACCAGTCTGAGGGCCTGACTCTGCCAGAGGGAGGCCACCCTGAGGTCGCCATGCATAGAAGGCGTGGGCCCAAAAGTCTGGCTTTGGATTCAGCCATTGGTGGTCTCAAGGGCAGATAATGGGACCTACTGGAAGACAAAGCCATCTCGGCTTGCCATGTTTCTTGCCCCCGAGAGAGCAACCCCCTTTTTTTCCACTTCTAGGTTTTGGATGAAGCTTTCACTCCTGGCTCCTTAGTCAGGTTCCACCTACCCACCCACTGGGGCTTGGATTCTCTAGGTTTCCCTTCCATGGGGCACATGACAAAGCCTGAGAGACAGCTAGTTTCCGCTTATTGAGTGCTTGTGGTTGGGGAAGAAGCAAGGGAAGTGAGATTCTTTCTGAGGGGTGGGGTAGAAAACCCTTATGCCTGTCATCTGGACACCACCTCCCTCACAAACCCCTGTGTTTGTTAAAGGCACTTTTTAATTTTAAACTAATTTTAGAATTACAGAAAATTGCAAAGATAGTCCAGTGTTCTCATACACCCCACACCCAGTTCCCTCCATTGTTCAGGTCTTACATGAGCCAGGTACATTTGTCACAACTAAGGAAGAAAGCCCTGGCCTAGTACTATTAACTAAATGCCAGACTTTATTCAGATTCTGCTAGTTTTTCCATGAATGTTGTTTTTCTCTTTGGGAATTTCATCCTGGATGTCCTATTACACTTAGCTATCATGTCCCCTTCGTCTCTGGTCTATGACAGTGTCTCAGGCTGCCCTGAGGTTTTGGTGACCCTGCAGGTTTTGAAGAGTACTGCTCAGGTATTTTGTAAGTGTCTCAATTTGGGTCTCTGATGTCTTTCCCATGGTGAGATTGAGGGTATATGTTTTGGGGAAGAATGCCACAGAAGTGAAGTGTCCTTCTCATCACGTCATATCAGGGGTATATGCTGTCAACATGGCTTATCAAGTGGTGGGGTTCGCTTTGATTACTTGGTTAAGGTGGTGTTTGCCTTAAGGTTCCTTCACTGCAAAGTTACTTTTTTCTCCCCTTTACTCTTTTCTTTGGAATTGAGTCGTTAAGTGCAGCCCATGCTCACGCCTCATCCCATCTCTTTTTAATCATCGAGTGTATCCGACGCAAGACCTGTAAACACTCCCACACATCTGAGTATTTGCGCAGGTAGAGATACACAAACTCACACTCAGACACCCAGACTCAGGCATACAGATAATACAGACAGACACCCAAATGAGTTCATAACCACAAACACACAGTCAGAGGCACAAATACTCAGATACTGGAGAAATCAATAGTTTTGTCATCCCATTTCTCTTACCAGCAGAGCGATAAATCAATTAGGATTTTAATTAACGAAGTATCTGAAATCCCATTTTCTTTCTAATTTGTAACGATCTTAAAGAGTGAGAACTGACATGCCTCCAGGCAAGTTGGGGGTGGAGGGAGTGACATAAATGTGAGTTCTTGGTCGACTCAGGCCTCGGGTCTTTCTCCCTTTTTCTCCCTTCCTGACACTTTCATGGTCCTTTCCCATCCAGGTCAGAAGTAAGGGGGCATGACTATCTCCTGCCTGAAGGTCCTAGAGCTCTTCCACAGGGTGACATGCTGAAAACCCAGCCCAGCACCACAGGATTACTTGTGCCAGGTGCTGTGATCTAGTAGTCTTTCCATCCCACCAGCCTTCACCTCTGTCACCCTGCCCTGCCACCCTTTGATAGTGTCTCAGAACTTTCGGTGTAAATGCCCAACCCCGACTTGGGCATTCAAATCTTCTCAAGATCAGGGTCCTGGGCGTCTTTCCTGCTTTCCCTCTCACTGCTCTCTCTTTTCCAGAATGCATAACTCCAGATCAACTGACCTACTCATTGTCCCATTGTCTGCCCCACCTTGGAATATGCTTCCACTGTCTTCATGTGTGAAGCCACCTTCTCCAAGCACCTTTCCCTGATCTCCAGCTGGTAGGGACAGCTCCCTTCTTTGAATTCCCAGAAAACCTTTTCTCTAAGCGATGGCACTGACTCAACTCTGCTCAGTTATTTGTGTACTTGTAGTTTAGAAAAGGTTCTTTTCATTACAAGCCATAGAAAGTAACTTTTGGACTGACTCTGCAGTCCCTAATTGAAGTTGCCATCACATTCATGAAGTAACTCTAGTTTCTGTAACTCTTGGTTCTAAGTTTCACAGTTTGGGGAGAGGGAATTGGATCAGTGCAGCTTGGTTCAGGAGCCCACCCGTGGATCAACCGCCAACTATGGCTGGGGGGCATTTTCACAGCACAGACACCAGTGGCGGATTACTTCTATGTTTGGGAGGAGAGACCTTTCCCAAAGAGAATGGAAAAGCTGAAGCCCAGGTTGCCGCACCAGGAGGGAGCTAAATGTAACTTGTCTTTGCTATTGACAGAAGAAGGAGGATGCTCCGAAGCCAAAAGCAACAGATGTCCACTGCAAAGTGTTTGTGGAGTGCATGAGTCAGTGAGCGAGTGACTGGTGCGTTTGCTGCCTGTTAAAAGCCGCTAGATCAGTTTGCCTCCCAGTTCTCTGTCTCTAGAACATGATGATCATATGGTTTTCCATCTTCTATGTCCCCTTTCCGATCGCGTTCATCTTGGGGCACTCTCTGGGCGGCCTGAGTGGTGGAGGCATATGGGGTCTTCTGCAGAGGTACAGCATCCAACACCTGCTCATTCACTGGTGTGCGTTTACTGAGTAGCTGGTATGTATATGTCGGGCACTGGCAATTAACCAGATGTCATATATATATATATATATATATATATATATATATATATATATTCAATATTATTCTACTTCAGCTTCAGGTGTACAGTGCAGTGGTCAGGCATCTACACCGTCTATGATGTGATCCCCCTGATAAGTCCAGAACCCATCTGACAATTTAAAATGAGTGGATCAGAGAAGGCTCACAGAAAGAGACATGTGAGCCAAGATTTGAAGGACTTGAGAGGCAAGCCGTGTGGCTATCTGGGGGCAAAGTGTGTGAGGGAGAGAAAACAGCAAGTGCAAAGGCTCTGGGGCAGAAGTGTCCTTGAGACGTGTGAGGAGTAGCAAGGATGTCAGAGTCAGCCAGGCCGCGAGAGGGACGGAGGACATGAGGTGAGAGCAGTGGAGGGTGGGGGCAGATCCTGGGAGGCTGTGTAGCCCAAGGTGAGGACTCGGCCTTCATTCCGAGTCAGGACCGCGCACACAGGGCGCCGATGAGGCCAGCTAGGTGCGGCAAATGTATCAGGTAGAACCAAAATGGTAAAAGTTTGCTCCAATCACCATGGTTACATCATGTCTTCATAGTTACTGTTGTTTAATGAGAAGGAGCTGAACTTTCTGAACGATGCAACTGTTGGACTATTGGGCTTTAAAATCTAATTTTAAACCACAAAGCTTATAATGTATAACCAGGGAAATTGTACATGTGGTTTCTTATAGAAAATTGCCTTTTACGTTAGTAAAAACAAAAACAGACCAATGCCCTTTCTCCCTCTCCCTTCATGAAAATAGCTATTACATTTTGTAAATAAATTGAATGTATATGTGCATATATAGAGAGAATGAATATACATACACACAAATATATATACACACAAATATATATATATGAGACAGAGAGACACAGAGAGAGAGAGTTACCTGAAACACTAGCACCCTGCTACTCATTCTATCTTTATGAACTCATATTTAACTTTACATAAGTGGGGTTGTATCACATGTACTCTTTGATTGTAGACAATTTCTATTCTTCTACATCTTATTATCACTCTCTCAATCCTCCATTCTATGGCATGAACCCCCAGGAGTAGAATTACAATTAATAACTATTGCCACATTGGCTTCCCAAAACAGCAATGCTCCCCATCCCCCCAAAACGTAGGATATATATATATTTACTCCCCTGTGTGAGTCCTCAGTGCCCCCTGCACCACTGTCCCCTGCGTAAGTAAAAATTCCTGAGGCTTGAATAGGGGTGCTTCTAAAATTTGGCCCCAGCCTCCCTTCCCACACCTTTCCCTTTTCCATCTCTCCCCAGCTCTTAGCACCCTTGCCATAAACACTTGCTACAGTCCAGGCACACTCAAGCTCCCTATTTCCCAAACGTACCACTCTCTTTTACAATCCCCTGGCCTTACACAGACAGTTCTCTCAGGTGGGGATCCCCTTTCTTTCTTCTCTACCTGGCAAGCTCCTACTCACCCTGCAAGACCTGGCTCTAATGTTACTTTTTCTGAAAAGCCTCAGCCAGAGCTCATCAGCTGCTCCCCAGAACCCCTATACCCCCTCGTGCATCCTCCTTTGGGGCACTAACATT
Source organism: Rhinolophus sinicus (assembly GCF_036562045.2). Classification (NCBI taxonomy): domain Eukaryota; kingdom Metazoa; phylum Chordata; class Mammalia; order Chiroptera; family Rhinolophidae; genus Rhinolophus; species Rhinolophus sinicus. The sequence goes on from NC_133756.1 coordinate 129,896,666, forward strand.
CTATTGTAATTGGTGTGTTTGTTTGAACTCACGGGATGTAAAGAATAGCAAGGGGGATATAGTCAATGGTATTGTAACAGCTATACACGCTGTCAGAGGGGCAGTAGGTTGGGGGGAGATCATCACATTGTGAGGGGTGTGAAGGTCTAACTAGTACGTTGTTTTGTACACCTGCAACGAATAAAAAAAATAAATTGCTATGCCTACTCCCCCTTCCATTCCAGCACTCTCCTGATCCTTTCTTATTCTCTTGCCCTTCATAGCATTTACCACCTCCTCCAACATAGTACATGCATTGCATACTTATTTTGAAAATTAGTTTGAAATTTGACTGTCCTCTCATGTGAATGTACCCTTCGCAAGGGAGATGATTTTTATCTACTTGTTTGCTGTTATAGCCCAGGGCTTAGAACAATACTTGGCACATAGTAGGCCCCACGTACATATCTGTAGAATGAGTGAATGAGCAGTCCAGGTGGAGAATAGCTGGAGGCAGGCAGAATTAGCAAGAGAAATAGTGCTTACAGGACTGCTGTAAGCCAAAGACAAAGGGCCTTGAGCCCAGCCTTAATGTTTACCTGTGCATGTCTTCTGTTGTAATCGTCAAATGATGTTGAAATCTGTTATTTTTAAGTTTGTCGCTACTTTGTCTTGATTCTTCAGGCAGATCAGAAGCTCCGTGAGAGTGGAGGCTTGGCGTGTTCATCTCCACTTTTCCCGCAGTGCCTGGCATTTACGTGATATTAAAGATGAGGCACTCAACAAATGTTCAGTGTTTCATTAGCGATGATATCACTGAACTCTATTTGACTACATGGATTTTAGAGTAAACTTTATTTGGTAAAGATCTTGGGGATTGAATCTATATTCTTCTGCTGTTGGACTAAATAGTTAATTTTGTTCCATTACAAAATGCTCGTGATAGGAAATTTGGAAATTAGAAAAAAGTTGAAAAAATTTTAAAAAGCCTTTAGATTCACCACCCATAAAAGAATCATTAGCATTATAATCTGTCCTTTAAATATTTTTTTCCAGGTAGAGCTCTTTAACATAATTATAATAATTGTGTTTACATTTTTGCACACTGCTTTCCCCACTTTATAAATGCACACTTTTTTCTTTGCTATAAACTTTTGGAAAGCATTATTTTGAATAAGGGCACACTACATAGCCAAGTAGCTGTACCATAGCTTACTTAACATAACCAATGTTTACGCTATTTCCAGTTTCCTCTTATTATAAAGATCATGTGCTACTCTGCAGACAATGCCTGTTGTTTGTCTGGACATCTGCCCCCAAAACTTCTGTGCCTCAGTCTTATTCTTTGTAAGAAAATAATGAGAACTAAGAGGATTAAGGTAAGTGAACGTAAGAAACAGCAATGAAGATAGAGTAGGTGTTCAGTTAACTCAGTTGGCTTGGAATTGAAACCAACTGATTGAAGATAGAGTAGGTGTTCAGTTGGCTCAGTTGGCTTGGCCTTGGCCACTGAGGAGTGTTGCTGGCCTTCCTGGCACTGTTCCCTGGCTACAGGCTGCACCTGATGCAGGTGGACTCAGTCCAGCGCTGGATGGAAGACCTGAAGCTCATGACCGAGTGCGAGTGCATGTGTGTCCTGCAGGCAAAGCCCATCAGCCTAGAGGAAGATGCCCAAGGTGACCTCATCCTGGCGGGGGGTCCTGGCCCTGGAGACCCCCTGCAGCTGCTGCTTAAGCGGGGCTGGGTCATCAGCACCGAGCTGCGTAGGATCGGGCAGAAGCTGGCCCAGGACCGCTGGGCACGTGTCCATAGCATGAGCGTGCGTCTGACGTGCCATGCCCGCTCCATGGTCAGTGAGTACAGTGCTGTCAGCAGGAGCTCCTCACAAGAGATGGGCCAGGTCAGTTGTCCTGGGATGGGTGTCGGTGGAATGGGGATGCCTTCTAGAAGAGTGGGTCTGAATTGTGTGGCATTTGAACTCTTCCTGCCCCAGGGACCACCTTCCTCTTCCAATAAAGCTGAGGAGACAGTAAGGACCTTTATTGAGCATGCACTCTGGGCTAGGGATTATGCTAGGCCTTTTTACGCACATCTCATTTAACCTGCACAGTCTCTGAAGCAGACATAACCACTATGAGAGGCTGGGTAATGATGAAGTATACCCACTTTCATGCCAGACTGCCTAGGTTCAAATGTCAGCTCTGCTGTGTGACCTTGGCAAGTTACTCAACTTCTCTGTGCCCCAGTTTCATAATCCTTATGACTATAATCATATTTATTTCCTAGATCTGTTGTGAGGGCTGAGTTATTATATATAAAACATTAAAAACAATTGATTTAAAATATTAGCTAGTACTATTGTCCTTACTTTATAGATGAGGAAACAGAAATTCAGAGAGCTTAAGTAACTTGCCCAAAGTTATGCAGTGAATGGTGTAGCATCATTCAACTTAAGCCCTTTTGATTCTAAAGCTCATGACTTTGAATCTTCTCCAAGCCTAAGTGAACCATTGAAAATCCCCATTATCATTTCTTTCCTTTGGCATTTCCTTTCCACCTTAATGCTTCACAGTTTTCCCTGCTCCGCTTTGCAGACAGTAAACTTCTATTCGTGCTTTGAAGCCCAGTTCAAATGCCCCTTCCTCTCTGAAGCTTCCCAGATTCCCCGGCATACCTAGCGGCTCAGTTTTCGTTTTCTTGAACTCCCAAAGCAGCTGGTGATGATTTCTTTTGCCACTCATATCATACTGTGTTATAGTTTACGTGCTTGTTTCTCAAATCAGATGATTTGATTCTTTGTCTTTATGCCCGAGAGGGCCCAGTGCTGCAACTGGTCCTCAACTGATGCTTATTGAATTGAATAAAATTGATCTATTTTTCTACAGATTGAGAAGCTGCTAATGGAGAAGTGCTCAGAGCTCTCAGCAGTCACAGAGAGGTAAATCTGGATGATGGGTAAATCTGTACAGTCCTCAGGCAGGGGAATGTGTGGCATCCTCTCTCAGAGGGAGAGTGGGAGTGGGGGGTGCTGGAGGTGTCCTGGGAGTTTCTTTTTGCTGAATTTTATCAGCAACCTTGAAAGATTCCCTTGGGCTTTTTGGCCCCATTTTCAGGCCCTAGGGAGACTTTAAGAGGCAGAGGAGAGGCCTGGTGGGCATAGGAAGAAAGGATTCTTGAGAGTCGGTAACAAGGAAAAGGTTTCCCACAGCTTTGGGAAGCCGCCTGGTCCCCAAAGTCAAGGCGAGGTGAAAGCAGACACTCACACCTTTACACTCACATACACATAGACAGGATTTCAAAGACACTCACTTGCTTATACGCAGATTTATCAACACACACTCGCACAGTCACAGAAATACTCTCATGCCTTCTCTGTATCTCACACACATACACATACATCCTTTGCACTCAGACATATACACACACTCAACCTCATATGTACGCACGCCCAGTTATATGCTGACACTCTCCCTCATCCTTTTCAGCCCCCATGTCCTGGAAGAAAAATGTGGAACCTGGCATCCTTAGGGCCCCCATCAGGACTTTGGCTTTGCAGCGTGGAGCATTCTCAGGCTATAGGGCTAAATGGGAGCATGATCCCCAGCTGTTTCTCCTGTCTGAGAAAAAACCCTCCAAGTTCCTTTCTGAACACTGTAGGCAGCCATTCCTTAGCAGGCACTGCCATATACCTTTGCAGTGAGCACCTGGCACTCAGTACCTGCCCTCTGCTGCTCCTACCCCCCCATTCCCAGGCCCCCGCTACCACGATAACAGGTTCTCCCAGGGGGAGACCCAGAGGTAGGCTTTGGCTGCTTTCCAATGGCCTTTCTTCCTGGTGACATGAACTGTTAGCTCCCACCTCAGGCCAGCGCTTATCTGAATAGTAGGAGGCCAACTGTGAGCCAGCTAAGGAACACCCCCTCTCTGACTCCCGCGGAGTTGATGCCTTTTCCCAGGCCACTCGCACCACCACTAGGCCTGCAGCAGGCCCAGATCTGGGCCCTGCAGTGCTCTGGGCTGACCACCTGCCCCGTCCAGTGGCCCACCCCTTCATGTCTTTTCCCTAGGTGCCTCCAGGTCGAAAATGAGCACATCCTGAAGTCGATGAAGGCCTGTGTGAGTGAGACCCTGAGCACGCTGGGCCAGCACTTTGGCCAGCTGCTGGAGCTGGCCCTGACTCGGGAGGTGCAGGTCAGTGCAGGCGGGCTGTGGAGAGGGGGCGGGGCGGGAGAACTGGGCCAGGCTGGGGGAAACTCTGAAGTGGCCTTTTATGGGGGACATCCTCCTCAGACCCCCGAGTGAACTCCAGCACCTGAGCGACAGGATTGTCTGAGCAGAGCAGAGGCTTCCCGAGCTGTTAGCCCAGCTCTGCATTTCCCACACGTGAAACCTGGAGCCCAGAGAGAGAAGACACTTATCCAAGGTCACACCGCAAGGCGGTGGCAGAGCCTGACATCTCTCAATGGCTCTGTCAGTATTGTCCCACTTGTATCTTCTCTATTGAATTACTGCCACAGTGCACACACTGGAATTTTAGCATCCCGCAGGAGTTAGGTATCTGCACGGAACAAGCTGATTCTGCAATACTGGCAATAGGGAAGAATCTAGAAAGTTTTATAGTTTAGTCCCTGCCCCTAGGCAGGCTCCTGCTTGATGTCAGAGCGTGATTCTGGAAGACCTGCTTTCAAACTGTGGCTCACCACAGGACCTTGGTCCCCTTCCTCAACCTCTTAGCCTCATTTCCTTCATCTATAAAGTGCAAACCTTCCCCAGAAAGAAAGTGAGAGGACTAAGCAAACAACATATGGAAAGCGCTTAGCACAAAGTTCCGGACAAATACGTGTTATTTCTCTCTCTTGCCTTTTCCTATTTTAAAAGCCTTCCAGAAAAGCAGATTCCATAAGGTTTTCATTATGAAAGGTATTTACATGTTATTTATAGTTACAGAAATATTGTGTTACATATTTGCCATTCTTTTCCCACCACCAAATAAAAGCCTTCCACAAATAACAAATCCCTTTTGCATTTTGGCTTTTCTCCAAACTCAGCCTCTCTCCGGAGGCCAGACTTTGCTTCCTCTCTCTCCCGTGTGTCTGGTTCATGTCGCACAGGCATAGGTCTCTCTGACCTGGCTCGCCTGCAGGACGATGCCATCTCACCCTCCCAATCCAGACCTATTCTCTCTGTTTTGAGAGTCTGGGACAAGGAAAAGGAAGGGCCAGGGCTGGGGTGCTGGGGCCCCGTACTCAGTGCTGATGAGTAAATGCTGACAGTCCCACGTAGGGGTAGGCAGTGTGCTTCAAGCTGGGGCCAGTGTCCCAGACTGAACCATCAAGTTCCAGAGGGATTCACTGGGACGTGGGGGCCAAAAACGGGTGAAGAAGTCAAGAGAGTGATGAGTGAGGAAGTGGGTGGCGGGGTGGTGTGGCGCCTGGATGAGTTTTTGAGCAGGGGAACAGGTCCCTGTTGATGATTTTTAGGCCATGTTTGTGCCCTTTTGCCTGGAAGTATTTGGTTCAATTAAAAGAGCTGAAATGGAAGAGTTGTGTTGGAATGCAAAAAGAAGCCAGCTGGATTTGGAAGTAGCTGGCAGCTCTTTTATCTGGGGAGCAAAGGGTGTCTTTTTGATGCTCAAGGTCACAGAATCCAGGGAAAAGCTCCCTGGGTTTCCAAGAGCCTCTTTGGCCTTTTGGATGATGTATCTAATTTCTTCTAAAAGGTCTTTGCCTGTTTATAGTATTTCTTGTCTAAACTGTAGCTTCCATAGACAGGGATTTGGGGGTGTTTTTTTCATGGATATATGTCTAGTGACTAGAACAGTACCTGGCATACAACAGGCACTCAATAAATATTTACTAATGAATAAACATCGAGCAGTATATTCCAAATTTATATAGTCACAGATCTTTATTCTTAAAGAGCACCCATTCAGTTATTCTGGGATGCTGGTGCTTCAGAAAATGCAATTTGGGAAACTTTTTGTCCCTCCACTAGGGAGGCAGGTAAGCTTTGAGAAGAGAAACAGTGCTCTTCCCACTCGCCCACACCCTATCCCCACCCCCCAAAATAATTGTGGAGCGGTGCTTACAACAAGGGCAGTGATAACCGACCACTCCTCTGCACTGGTTGGGTCCATTCCGGAATGTTGTGTCCAGTTCCAGAACTCAGATATGTCACTGGCAATGATTGTGCTCAGAGAAGGTTCTGAGGAGGGTGGGGAAGGGCCAAAGCTCAAGGTGTGTGTGGAATGGGTGGAGGAGCAGGGGATTGTTCCTCACAGGATGGACACTTGGCTACCTCCAAAGTTCTGTGCTCTGGGACCTCAAAGAGAAGAAAGATCTTGGGCCAGGGGAGCAAATCTAAGGACATTCCATGTAAAACGGAGTTTGGGGAGCAATAAGGCTGCCCTGCAGTGGAAGGGGACGGCTTAGGAACTCCCCGTCACTGAGATAGGCAGGTCATGTCTGGGAGGCCATCAGCAGTAGATGGAGGTTGGACTGAGTGACTTGCAAGGGTTCTTCCAGTCTTGATAGTACACAGTTCTAGGAATGTGCACATTGTAGGGTAGTGGACTGAGCATGGAGTTGGAGGCATATCAGGGTTCAAATCCTGACTGTGCTACTTACTGAATATGCAGAATTGGGCAAGTTACTTAATTTCCCTGACCCTCACTTTTCTCATGTCTACAGTAGGTTGTTAGGATTAAATGAGACAACACATAAGTCATTGGTGGCCCTCTTCTGATTGCGTCAACTGCTTTATTCACTAGAAACCAGCAACAAGCTTTGCTAAAAGAACTCCTAATCACCTAATTCATTGTTTATTAAGATAATTTAACTCCTTGGTAGATATGGAAACATTTAAGGCTTAAATGTTAGGAGCCACCAAAGGAAAATTAAATAGCTTTGATAATTAGTCTATCTGGGAATAAAGGATTAGCCATTTAGGAAGTGAAGGGAGAAGATGACTTATAAAACCTGATTTACTTGAAGACGACTTCTAGGGGACTCTCCATTGACTCTCACCTCTCCCTGTGAATCCTTGACTCAGCTTCATGTGACTAGATGTTATATTCATTCATCCTTTCATCCCGTCCATTAGTTTTTATTTTAGTTTAAAATAGCACCTTTCTTCTAATAAAACTGATTGGGGAATATGTCTTTGGCTCTGTGGCTCAGTGAGCTTGTTAAAACTTTATCTCACAGCTAAATGTCCCCTCCCTGTCTCAGGCAGAGCTAGACAACCTCAGGTCTCACCTGAGAGACAAGCACCGATCCTGTGACAAAGTTCAGACCAGAGGGACACTTCCTAAGAGGAGAAGGGCAGGCACCCAGCTGAACATACTCAGTTCCTTCTTCCAAACTCACTAACTCATCCCTACCTTCTCAGCAAGGTGACATGGAGGGGTAGGGAGTGAAGCCGTAAGAGGTGTGGTTGCTGACAACCCTACCTAGGAGAACAGAAAGAGTGGGGACCAAGTGTTACCCCTTAATAATTCACAGCTTTTTTTCAGTTAACTTATTTGCCTTATCCATTAGGCTATGGTCAGGCAGGAGTGTAGCTAGGCCCCTTGGAGGAAGAGGTCAGCTGCCTGTGGGGCAATCCTTTCCCATCGTCAGGAAGTCATTTCCCCAAATGACAACTCCTACTGCTTTGTGGATCCTTCCGGAATCACAGTGGGCAATTTAGACTTTGCTCCCAGCAGGCTCGGAAACGACTCATTATATTACATTCATTAAATTAACGCTAAGGATGCTTTGTAACTAAAGCTCAAAATTTGCTGTCCTGATTTATTTCCCACTCTCAGCTTTTGCTCAGCTGTGTTGTCCAATATAGGTAATTAGAGGCTGCAGTATGATTAAATGGCAACACAAAGATAATCCAAACATACTTGCCAGATGAGAACTATAAAGATGTCCAAAATTTTAATATAGTCTCCTACCTCATGTTAAAGTTGCCTGGGAGGAAATAAAGTGAAAGAAAAACAAAAGAAAACAACAACAACAAAAATGGAATCCCTTTACCTTAGGAGTAATTCAGGGACTCCAGGCAACGTCTTATCCCAGGACTTCATCCTTATTGCCAAGGGCCTTACAGATAGACACTCATGTGTAGCTGGGAGGAATAGGGTGGTGGCAGCTGCAGCAGCATGTCACAGTTTATTTCCGTTGTCCACAGTTCACAGTTCACAAGGATTTGTGAACATACATTCACTGGGGGATGTATGTACAACGTTTACCATAAATGGGAGAAAAATGTCTCCTTTCTCATAGAGGGCATTCGACAAGTTTTCATTTTCCTGCAAAGTTAGGCATTTGTAACTCGTCCACAAGGACTTGCTTGTTGTGTATTCTGCCCCATCCAGCACTGTCAACATTTCTTAATTTCTAGCTCCCCTCTAAATGCTGTGTCTCTGCCACCCCAGGCTGCTCTGATTTGGGCTCCTTGAAGTGACTTAGGATCTTCAAAACACTTCAAATGCACAGCATTCTCCAGGTTTCCAAAGACGTCCCAGGAGAAGTGCATATAGTTTTAAGGAAACTAATTTCCAGATCTTCAATTTTCATTTTTTTTCCTAAAATGATCATCCCAATATTACATAGAGTTTTTTAATAGCCCTTCTATTACTTTTCAAAAGAAAGGCATACTCATCACTCATCTCAAATCTTACATTACATTGCCAGCCTGTGCAAAAAGAGAGTGGGGAGATCAAGCAAGGAAGAACCCTTCATTCATGAGCCACAAAACCTTAGGCCTCCATGAACTGTTTTACACATATTTCTGTGGAGAAAGGCACTAGAAATGTGTATTTTGTGCAGTGTGGGGATTTTCTGAATTCAGATGGTAGTGTGTGTGTGTGTGTGTGTGTGTGTGTGTGTGTGTGTGTGTGTTGGAGGGTGGTTATAAAAGTTTCCAATTTATCTTATCCCTCCAGTCTCCACTTATTCTCAAATCATGCATGGCTCTTAAGGGACATTCTCTTCGAATAAAGCAAAGAGAGCCCTGGTAAGACACATTGAACCCTAAAACTGGCTTTTTTGTGGCACATAATTAAATGCAAGCAATTTCTTTCAGCTATATTTCATATTCAACTCTATGTCATTAGCCATGAAGAAGAGTATCTTTGAAGAGCCCCAAATTCTAAAGGTTAATGAAACTGACTCTGATTTTATTTTCATTTTTTAAAAATTTTTCTTAAAATTTAGCTAACATACAATATTATATTAATTTCAGGTGTGTACTGTAGTTAGTCAACATTTATATACCTAAAGAAGTGGTCACCATGATAAGTCCAGCAACCGTTTGACACTGTACCACACTATCACAATATTATTGACTATATTCTCCATGCTGTACGTTACATCCCCATGACTTACTTGTTTTATACCTGGAAGTTTAAACCTCTTATTCCCCTTTACCTCCCCCCCTTTTACTTTTTCAATTACAGTTGACATTCAATATTATTTTATACTAATTTGAGGTGTACAGCATAGTGGTTAGACATTTACATAATTTAAGAAGTGATCTCCCTGACCAGTCTTGTACTCACCTTGGCACTATACATAGTTATTACCATATTATTGACTATATTTCCTGTAGATACCGAGAGCATTTTGATGGCTGCCAGATGAAAGTGGGAGTTAGAGGAGTGAGTGAAAAACGGGGGAGGCATTAAGAAATACAAATTGGTTGTTACACAGTAGTCATGGGGATGCAGGGTATAGCATAAGGAATACATTCAATAATATTGTAATAACCATGTATGGCGTCATGTGGGTACTAGATTTATTGGAGTGATAGATAGGAGGGGGGTTGGGGGCAAGGTGAAAAAGGTGAAGAATTTGAAAAGTACAAATTAGTAGTTACAAAATAGTCATGCAGATACTAACTCTTAAATGTAACTGGAATAATTTTGAGAATGACCAAATTTTTAAAGATATGTTGGATACAAATTTTATATGATGTTTTTCAGATTTGGTGCAGATTATTTAAGAAAGCAGTTAAAGCCTATTTTCTCAAAACATATTATGAAATATTTACAGTAATTTGTACTTCCTGTTAACAAAAGATAAAATTCATTGCTAGCAGCTGGACTAATTACATTTAAACAGTAAATACCCTTTTCCTTTTTTAAATACATGGGGAAGTTTAATTATGAGAGCTACTAAATATAATAGAATGATTCTGATTTTTTCTTCTCAGATATTATTTAATTATTCCCTAAAATGAACACCAGAGTTCAATACATACATACACACCTATTTATTGAAGGAATACAATGCCTGTTCATCATATTTCTAGATTTTCAATTAATTTACAATGTTAGCTACATGTTACTTTGCATTATTAAAAAATTAGTAAATTGTTTTATCTCGGCTTTATAGCATATACAAATAAATCAAATTTTACTTTAGGTCTACATTATTTTAGTATTGACAGTTTTTAGCATTTTCCCTTAGAGGATGATTTCCATTAATTATTTGTCAGTGTTTTCTAGCATTTCTTGAAACACATATGAAAACATTTTTTAATTAAAAATGAAGTCAGGTCTTTATTGACAGAAAGTTAAATTGACTTGACTGATTGGCTTGACTAAAAGAATTGTCTTTGCCAATTAGTTCGGAGAGTGGGTATTTTCCACAAATTAAATAGCAAAAGCTATAGCTTCAAGGTTTTGGTAAAACATATTTGAATCACACAAAAATATTTGATTTAAAAACAGTATTGGCAATGAAATTAATAATATTTTGATTTTCCTAATTCTTTCTGAATAATTTGGGTAACCCAAGGTGCTATAAGGAAAGAGTAGTGGGTATAATTAATAGTTATTTGATAAGCGCTGGTAAAGTGCTTTTGGAATTCTTCCCAGAAACTGAGATAGTGAATGAATGACTTTAATGATTGGGTAACAAATGCTTTTGCAAGTCAAATAGTTTCCAATTCTTTGCTTTTACCAATGTAGAAGAGTACCAATTTAGAGGAGTTATCAGCTGGCAGATCATTAAAAATAGTGTTTGAAGACAGATCATTATGTGATTACATAACTCAGAATGTACTCAAAGGGTTGAACAACTTGGCTATACAAGTTGGCTCTATAACTCTCATTCCTCTCTATAGATTTATGGGGACAAGATTTTTCAGGGTTTACACCTAAAAATATAGCACTAAGTCAATAGTCAGTCATGGATATGTGTATGAATTAGAAAGCCTTAAAAGAATAAAAGGCCTATTCATCTCACTAAGAGACCTATTTATAATAACATTTTAATTTTTCTTATTTATTATTATTTATTAAACTTATAATCTGTGTTGTTTTGACCAGTTGTATTCATAACAATTGTAATAGTAACTCAACCAAGAAGAGCGATTATTTTTAAACACTTAGAGCCTTATAGTCAGAGGAAATAAAATAAAGTTTCAAATTTTAATACTAAGTATGATTTAAGCGTGGTCAACAAAACACTTTAAAACTTAAATGTGTTCCATTAAGATAAAATTCTGAGGGAGAATTGGAATGAGAATATAAATTTAAGGGTGAAAAGAAAAGATGGGTAGTGTTCCAATGTTAAAGAAAGAGACTATTCATGTATTTTTAAATGGTTGATGATGGTATCAAGTTGTTTTGGTACTTAGATTTTGTCGAATACATCTGAAAGAATGATGCAGTGGTTATAGTTTATATCAATATTTACAATCTGCTGGAAATTACATGTTTTCCAACTTTGTTTTTTAAACTTACAATGAAAAATTTTACCTGTCAAATTAAAAATGTGCAAGGGGTTGTATATTTTTAAAAATTCTTTTAGGGCTTAACGAGAAAAAAAAATTGACGTGAATACACAGGCACTCCAGTTCCATGTCATGATGGCTATTTCCTTTTCCTTTGCTGGAGAATTGCTTAGGCCTTGAGACCCCAGTCTTGTAGGGGGGTTTTCCTTGTGATACTCCTGAAGGCTGGCCCTGAGTGAGGACAGGTCCCTCTGTCATGTGCTTTTTAGAACACTGTGTTTCCATATCTTTTGAATATTTCAGCCTTGAGTAGAATTTTTTTTTCGCTACATCTTTTTTTTTTTTGCAGCAATAAACTCTGCCTCCAGCGTTCTCTTTCCCCTATTCCTTTCAGGGAGACTCAGGAGAGTTTCTAACAGTTTATCCTGCATCTCATGTGGGTGTCTTTCCTTTGCTAACTTATGGAATGAATACTGGTTGCTGGATCTGATCGGCTTTCCCACTTTGCTTTTGCTTTCTTTTCTGGCATGTTCTTTTGTTTTTTCCAAAAAAATTCTTCTAGATTTTGGGATTTGCCTTATTGAGAGAAAGGAAATCACTTAAGGTCTGGGTCTGCCCCAAACCTCCAGTTCTAAGAGGTCTTATCCGCATTTGCTTCTCTAAATTGGATATTCCCACCCAGGAGATAGTCTCCCATCACACCAATAGCTAACCCAAGCCTGGAGTGAGTTATTATTTCGTTTACATCCTCTTGAGTATGTGCAATCTTTCTGTGCCTTTCCTTGGAGTCCTAATTCATGCATTTCTCTAACAAGTTCTCTTAGGACATGGGCACTGCTATATCCACATTTTCAAAACACTTCCTCTGGAAATGTATCTAGTAATCCTTTGTATATTTCTTGCTGATCTCTATAGCCTTTTCCCATGTTCCAGAACTCTACTCATGATAACAAACAACCCCAACAACACTTATTTTTATTGTATGTCATAATTTTAAGGATCAAGAATTTGGGGAGGGCTTGGCTTAGTGATTCTTCTGTTCCACGTGGCATCAGCGGCGGTCACTTGGTGGTATTCAGCAGGCAGATGGTGTGGAGAGTCTTAGAGAGCTTTCATTATATGTGTGATGGCTTGGCGGGAATGACTGGAAAGCTGGTCTCCGCGGAGCATTCATCAGGAATCCTACGCATGGCTTCTACAGCGCGGCAGTCTCAGAATTACCCAACTTCTTCCATGGTACCTCAGGACTCCAAAAAGAATATGCCGAAGGAGGCTTAGTAGCAGCCTCAAGTCTTAGACGTCTTACAACATCACTTTTGCTAAGTGCTGGCTTCTGTTGGTCACTGAGACCAGTCCAGATTCAAAAGGAGGGAAATTAGAACCCACCTTTCTTTGAGAGGAATAGCAAACAATTTGTGACCATCTTTAATCTACCACACCCTGTCGAATCTGCCCACCCACACGTGTGTAATCCTTTTACATAGCTGGGCTGCCCTAACTATGTCTAACTATGGATTCTGTATCTGAAGCTTCAGGAAGAAGCTTTACCATATTTTCCTGGCTCCTTCTGAGGAACTAATTCCAGGCTGCTGTTTGAGAGTTTACCTCTCTTAATAAATTTCACCGGGCTGCAGTCATTCTTTCTGATTGAGAAATACTTAAAAATCTATCCTCCTTTTCTAATACCTTATTTAGAGCAGTTAAATTGCATGCATCTCCTTAGCCCTTTCTTATCCCTTTCTCCTGGTTTTCAATATCTCATTTTTGTGTTTCATGTCTGCATAGTCTATCTTTAAGAAACTATATCTGTCATTCAGCCTAACCAGTCTATTTTCCTTTATTTTGTTTCCATTTTATCCACACTCTTCTCGTGATATAGGGTTGAAGCACATTTTTGAAACTGCTCCAATTCCTCATTGATTTCCTGGGAAAAAAAACTGATTTTAGAGACTTAGTTTGAAGCTGACACCAAGATCAAATTCCATAAGAAGTGCCTGTGAGGAAAAAGAGGAAGTAGGAGCAGGTCTGACAACTGAGAAAGAAAAGGTGGAAGAAATGAGTAGAAAGGACAGAATTTGCGAGTCAGTCATCGGTGAGGGGTCTGCCCTGTCCCAGAGTCCTGGGCCTGCACTCGTGCCCCTCCTGTGCTCAGTCCCAGCTGGGAGTGGCACAGGGGAAGTGTGGCCTTGGCAAGAACATAGTGTTGGATCTAGAGGGGCAGCCTGCAGTTGAGGCTCTCAGTCAACTCTGCCTCCGGCAGCAGCAGCCCTGGCCACCAGAGGGCAGAGTGTTGTCCATGTGAATGGCAGCCAGGATGGAAAACCACTCTCTAATCTGGCGAAAGCTAATGAGGCTGGATAGCTTCCTTGCCCTGATCTTTGCATCTCCACTAGTCCAGCTGAGGTCCTGCCAACACTGAAGGAGATGAATTGACTGACCTTTGAAAACAGGAAGTTGGATTCACAGGGTTAAGGTCTGATTCCACCGTGTACCACCTGTGTGATGACCTTGATCAGATTTCTGTGTCTCGGTTTCCTTAATTGTATCATGAAGGTTGGACAAGACTTCTGTGGGTCCTTCCAGCTCTGACATCTTAGGATACGTAGGGCCTTGATGATGTCAGATGAGACTCTGATCTCATATCTTTCCAAATTTATACCTGTGAAAAAGGATGCTTACCACTTTTCATTGTCAGAGAGCTAATTCACTGAGACATATCTGGGGCATAATTACAGTATATATGCATATAGACATTGAAAGAAATTATTCTGAGACATAAATTGTCTAACACTAGCAGGTGATTGCAAAAGACATTGGGTTTGGATTGTTTAATGCAATGCTAATTTGCTTCAAGTGCAAACACTAATCAGGAACATTAGGTAATTATCATTTAGGTACAGGACCCCAATATATGAAATCTGCATTTTCATGTGGGCCTTAGTATCACTTAGGTAACTGCTTACGGTAACGGTGGGGAAGGATTCTAAGAAATACGTTCATTATAGAGATTTGTAGTGACAAATCTTGATTATTAATTTTACCTTTTGTTGAATATCTTATAAGAGGCATCTATCAAATCTTAGGAACAATTTTTATATTTAAGTAGTTTGATTAAATACACACTTAATCTTAGTGTGAAGAATCCTATGAGTTTGAAGAAAAAAAGGAGAGCCATTTCTTGAGCCTCAAACCCCCTTAGTTTTCCTCATTTTACAAATGGGGAAACTGAGGCCCAGGGAGTTTATCTCAATTGCCCCAAATCACAAAATAATAACTGCTAACAATTTTATTTTGCTTCTCAGTGCCGGGTACATTTAGAAGTCCTTTATATATATTGACGACCTTAGTAGATAAGTACAACCACCATAAGAGATAGACACTGTGATTTCCACCATTTTGCATATGAGGAAACTGAGGTATAGAAGGGTTAAGTTACTTGCTCTAGGGCACATAGACAGAAGTGGCAGAGCCAAGATTTGAACCCAGGCAATTTGGCTCCAGAGCCCATCCTTTCAACCATATACACACCTTCCTCTTTAACATAGTATGTTAAAAAAAGGCAAGCTGGAACTAGAACTCAGATCTCCTCATTTTCTTTTAAGGGCCTTTTCCATAACATCAGAGTTAATTAAAAACAAATCCATTTAATATTTCAAAATAAACTTGGCAATTGGAATTGCGGAAGTGGCTTGTCTGAGCCCCCATCTCTGGAGGTCTTACTTTTTTGCACGAGGCCCCTAAAAGCAATCTCCCCAACCTCCATCTCCACACCTCTCAAAAGAAACTAGCATTAATTAGCAGATAGGAATTTATAATCAATGAATCATATGCTTTAAAGCAAATGGCTGATTATGAAGTGGTTTCAAGATATGTGAAAAGCTTTTTCTCAGAAATAAGCTAAACTCTTTTAGGAATAACGCTGTTATCATATTGATAAAATTTCCATTTGCTTTTCTTCTCTGGGCCTTTCTGGGTCCTATGTGTGGTCATTCCCAGACTCTCACCACTAGCCTTAGATTCCTCAGCCTTGATCATTGTGGCATTCCTCGTTTAGTTTACCCACTCTTTGACAGGACTCCAATGTTATATTTTGGCCTGGCTAGACACCCACTGCTAATGCCCTCCTGGCGAACAGTAAACTACTACAGCGTAGCGTGCTTCTCTTGACTCAACCACTGAACTCACGACCCAGCTGGAGTTCCCCATTGGCTAATAGCCATCTAAAAGCAAATTCTTCGGTCATAGCCATAGCAACTCATTGGTTTTCAACTTGGAGGTTTGCTTACTTCACTGATGGTTTCTGTTCTCATTAGTTGCCAGTAGCACATTGAAACTGTACTTGCTGAGACCATCAATGTTGAGAACTGATTTTCTGATCCACTGGAGCAGGGCACATTTTCCATCCATGCCCCAAGGGTTTGAAATGATCCCATATTTCTGAAATGTAGCTCAGACCCATGCTGACTCATCTTTCCCAAAGTTAGCAACTCATCACTGCCATCGTGGAGCAGAGGATGGGGAAGGATTATAGATTCTAGGGGGCACTTAAGAGCAGGGACCCACTGGTATTTTGTTAAGAAAGATGGGCAGAGGGTAAATGGGGGTGAATAACCATCAAATTTTGCTCTCTTTTGTTAGGCACTAGTGAGAAAAATCGATGCCTCTGACAATATCTATACCACGGAATCCACCACAGGCAACCTGTTCAGCCTGACCCAGGAGGGGGCTCCCTTGTGTCGCATCATAGCCAAGGTAAGTTTCATGTTTGGGGGCCAAAATCACAGGCTGGAGGAGAGTAAGAGGCAGCTACTTTGGTGGGAACAGCTGGCTCAGGAAGTTGTCCTGGCTCAGGAAGTTGTCCTGGCTCTAGCATTTGCTTGTTGTGTGACCTTGGAAGAGTCAGCTCCCCTCCCTGGACCTTGGCATCTCCATCTTTAATAGTGATTAGCCCTGCTGATTCATTCCCTACTTGATGTCTCAGTACCCTCAGACTCTCTATCATCTTTCTTCATGTAAGATTTCTGTGATAAACATCAACCCTCCTTCCTCATCTCCACATACCCCACCAAACCCAAACTGAGCATAACCTCCAACTCAAACACTTGGCTGAATCCCCAAAATGCTTGCAGCCACTCTAACACTACATAAGGGAAAGACACAATTTAAAAGGACAGTGGTTTTCATCAATTACAATGGGAGTTATACTTCATTAGATTTATGGTCAATTTGCCCCTGCACCTGAGGTCCAAACATTTAGAGAAAATATAGGCAATTTGTAGCCCTAGGACCTCATGAGGGTCTGTTTCAGTTTTACTTTTTTACTTGAGAAATGAAATCACCACTGGGGATAGAAACAGTGGTGTAATTGCAAGCAAAGTTACATCTTTCGGTAAACTTAAGATACCAGTCACAGGAAGATGCTCCAACTTGGTGCTTCCCATTCCTGACTCTGCACCACAATCCAAAACTTAGGGAGGTTTTGGAAAACACAGATACTTTTGCCTCATCCAGGATTTACTGAGGTCCTGATCTGAGACCTGGGACTCTACATTTTAACAAGCTCTACGGGTGATTCTGAGGCAGGGCCAGACTCTCAGAATCACTGATCTAAGCCCTTAGGGAAATCTGGAAGAATAGGGTACATGCTTATTAACGCTGGTCAGAGGAGAAGTAAATTGTACAAAACAGCAATAGCTGACATTTGAGTATTGCTGTCCACTGTGATTTTAATGCTTTACATACATTATCTCTTTTAAATCACAAAATCCTCCTATGAGGTAGGTACCATGTTGTTCCTGTCTTTAGTTGAAGAAATGGTTTAAGGGACTTGTTCAGGGTCCCACAAATGATAAAGAGTGGAGTCAGAATTAGAACCCAAGTCTCTTTAATTTACAGTTCATGATCCTAAAGCCCACAGTGGTGACTTCCGGTTCAATCCTTGGCTCTTCAGGTTCTTGGGCCAAAGTGTGACTCAGAAGTTCTCAATCCTGTTTTCATATTAGACTCAGTGAACTTTAAAAAGGTTCTGATTCAGATTTAATGGGTCTGGAATGTGGCCTGGGGTAAATATTTTAGCATCCCGTGTGATTCTAATATACTTCTTGCGTTGGGGACCACTAGCTCTTAAAGAGTAATCAGGTGTAATTTAACTTAGAAAGCTTGTGAAGTTGTTGGGCCAAAGGGGACGGAGAGGGTAGCATCAGCTCTGTCCTCTCCAAGGAGTCTGTGACTCAATCACTCAGCTAGGTTAAGAGTATTGTCTCTGAAGAGGTCTGTCTCAGCGCTGTGGGGACAGACGGCCGCTCCAGTCTGGTGCTGGAATTGACTCAACGTCAGCTTCATGATTCACTTCAAACAGAAAGTAGCTGACGCTCATCTGGAACGAGGACTATTTTCTCCTTTCAAAATGAGTTGCAAATATTGGCTGGGTTTGGGCACCAGGTGTGGATCTGAGGCGTGGAAGGGGCAAGGGACTCTTCTGAATGGCAGCGCGGGGCCTGAAGTGTTTTTATGTTTTGGAAAGAACTGGCCTTAAACGTTTCCTGGGGAAGAAACTTTGCTGAAGCTCTTTTTCTGTTCCAAGGCCTGGGCATGCCAAGCTCTGCCTCCGTGTGTTGTAGACAGCCCTTCCTGCCTGCTTGCATTTGTGCTCTATTTCCAGAAAAGCAGAGAGGGGCCTAAGCCAAAGATGATGCTGGTCTCCTCTGGGGACCACGACTTACCACTGGTTAAATATTGACCCCAAACATTTCCAGTGGTAAGGTCGAAAGGCCTGGGCCGGGACCCCCTCTTCAGCTATTTAACTATCCTCTACCCCAACACCACCACTGGGCTCTCAAGAAACATGACCAGTAGTTGTTTAAAGATTTGGAGGTTCCTTTGAGTGTGGACATGGGCTACACCCCACCAGAATCTGCCCAAGGGAGTACACGTGTCTCACGGACTATTAACAATATGAAGAATGACTATTTATTGGTGGCTTTCAATGTGCCAGGCCCTGTGTTGGGCATTATCCACACAGTTATCATATCTTCTCTACATGTACCCATCTGAGATGGCTACCGGTGACCCTATTTTACAGAAAAGGATGCCAGGACTCCTAGTGGTTGAATACCTTGAGCAGCTAACACTTGAAACCACCTTTGTCCAACTCTGGAGTCAATGCTTTTTCCATTTTACCAGCTCAATTTGGCTACAAACATAGAATACCTCCCTTTCCAGGCAAAGCTCCTGCTTAAACGATCCTGTCTCCCTCTTAAACAGGATTTCCTCTTTCTCTGCTCCTGGTGCACCACGCAATGGTTGGCTTGCGCACTTCACGCCTGAGGCTGGTGAAGGCTGGCAGTGAGGGGTATTGGCAGGTGTAGGGAAGAAATAGGAGAACCTGAGATCTCTAAAGCTAGAAGTGTTCAGCTTTGATGATGACGGTGGTGGTAGTAGCTGTCGTAGTAGAAATAAGAAATAAACACTTATATACAGCACTTAATTATGTGCCAGACAATATTCTAAGGGCTTTCTATGTAACCCATCTACACCTCGTAACAATCCTCTGTGGTAGGTAGTATGTATCTGCCCGCATCATAGAGGTGGGGGAGCTGAGACGGTGAGAGGGTCACACAGCTAGTAAGTGACCGAGCTGGAATTTGAACCTGGCGATTGGGCAGCAAAGGCTGTGCTCTCGGTTACCATTTTGAACTGCCTCTCAGCAGCACGTCTTCCTCGTCCTGCCTTTCTTTTCCTTCTTCCTTTTCCTCCCCGTACCCACTTCCCACCTTCAGTGCCCTTCATGATTTGCTGAGTCCTTTCTGTATGTCAAGCACTGGGTTAAACTTTCCATTCGTTAGCTGATGCTCCCGATAACCTTAGGCTAGTTATAATTATAATTCCTATTTTTAAGATGAAGAAATAGCGGCTCAGAAACAAAGTCATACACATTCAGTGCAGAGCTGGGATTTTAATTAGACCTGCTGACTCCAGAATCTTAATCTCAACCTTCTCATGTCTTTAGTTCTTGGGAGAGAGTAGACAGAAGGTTAAAGCAGAGAGAAGATTGAGTGACGACTCCCCTCTTTCTAGCCTGGAAGATGGTGAGACTAGTTTCCAGCAGAATCACTGTGTTTGGGTTTCCAGTCTTGGCAGTGACTCAGGGGCTGGGCGTCCCTGGCATGCCCTGTAAAGCATCCTCACTGTGGATGCTCAGGATATGTGCCCAATAGAGTGACCGATGTGGGCATTCTCCCCAGTGTTCTTTCCCACCCACCTCTTTGGGGCCCAGTGTGGTCTGTCTTTGGGTCTTCCATCCATCTGAGCTGCCTCCATGAGACGATTTGACAACCTGTCTGAGGTCTGTCATCTCAGCCTCTTGGGTTCCTCTGCAGGCCGAGGAGTAAACCCAGTCTTCCCTATGTATGGTGATGGTAGCAAACCCATCCCTTCCTGAGTACAAAGCATAGAACACTCCCTTGTGTTTTGTGGAAATGACCCCACACTCCAGTTCCTCTGTGATTTCCCCCACCACTGGTCCACACACCCCACAGAGGTCTAGTCCAGCTTTATGACAGCTTATCCCAAGTCTATCTGAATAATGCATACCATATACAGTTGGGCTCTGAGCCTGGAGCTTTCTATAAAATTAAACAAGCTCCAACCAACAGTGCGATTCTGCTAGCGCAGGCGATTCCTGGCTCTACGCTAAGATGAGTGCTGCCCTTGGGTCCTCGATGGGGGCTTCTGGGGAGTCCGTGCCACTAATCCATCTCACTTCCTCACTGCCTCATTTCTACTCTCCCTCTCACATATTCCAGCCCCTGAGGCACCTTTTATGAGGGTATGAGACACTCTTTTAACTGGGAAGCCTTCCATAGCCTGACCCTCACCCGGATGTCCAGAACTGTGGGCTTTCATATACATGAACTCAATTACTCCCCTGAAGGCTCAGTCATGTAACTGTCATGGCCCCATTTTTGGCCGAAGTTAACCAGCAGAAGAGCCAGGATTTGAACGAGAATCCCCTCAGTTTGGGTTAGGAATTCCCCCCACCGCTTTCCTCTCCCAGTAACTAAAAATGCTAAGAAGGCCATTTTTCACCAGTTTGGGAAACGATGTAATGAGAATTCTACACAAATGGGTGCAGAGGCTTAAATATAGTTATGCTGGGCTCAGTGCTTCCTGAGCCAAAGGAAAGCTGCCACATTGATCCTGGCTTTTGGCCTGCATTCTTTGGCACCATTTCTTAGTTGTTGCTTCCAGATATAAACTCTATCTATCTATCATCTATTTATCTATTTATCTATCTATCTATCTATCTTTTTATCATTTATCTATGATAGCTATCTTTTATCTATGATATCTATCAATCTATCCTTGTACATATAGAAATAATATGCAATGTACATGATTAAATATAAATAGAGACATATATAAATATGCACACGTATGTAAAAACATATATATTTACATCAGGAGAGAAGTCATTAATGACCAGCTGGGCTAGCTGGGGAGATTCCCGTTTCTTTTCTTCTCACTTTGAAGAGAAATTTGATTTTACTTGCTCTCTGAGTAAGGTCTTTATGTGGAACCCTCATTAGATGTCCCAGGAACTGTGGGAAAGTAAAAAGGCAGGGGTGAAGGACTGTGGAGCAAGGACTCAGAGGCTAAGTACCTTGTCCCGTCTAGAGCATGTTTTATTGGAGTGATGGTGGCCATTTAAAATCAGAGTGCTTCCCTTTCATGAACCTACAGCCCCCCTCAGATTATGTTAGAAGTGCTTGTTCTGTACCCCTTTAACCCTGCACCCCTCCTCCATTTTGCTGCACTTTTACCCAGATTTCTTCCTGCTTTTAAATTGTCTGCCTTCCCATGACTCACTGCCTGTCAGACCACATGTTCAGCACGGACAGGAGCTGGGCCGCATTGCCCAGTGCCCAGCATCGCGTCTGGCACATAATTCACCATTAATATGTTTTGGCTGCGTGAATGAATTTACCGGCCCTAAGATAGGCCCCTTTGTCATCAAATGAAGTACCCCAAAATGAAGTAGGGATATACTACCCTGTTACCCTGAAAATAAGGCCTAGCTGTACAATCAGCTCTAATGCATCTTTTGGAGCAAAAATTAATATAAGGCCCAGTTTTATATTATATTACGTAAGACACAGTCTTATAGTAAAATAAGACCAGATCTTATATTTATTTTTGCTCCAAAAGACGCATTAGAGCTGATTGTCCAGCTAGGTCTTATTTTCAGGGAAAGATGGTAGTTAGGGATCACTCTTAGCTGACTATAAAATTTAGGAAATTATGAACTTTCCCAGAATTGGACACTTTCATCTTGGTCCCTGCAGTGATAAACAGTATAATTCTAAGGATGAAAAGTGTCCCTGAGCCTCCCTTTGTGGGGTGCTGAGGAAGGAACCATCTGGGATGTCTAACTTACTTCCATGAGCCTGTGCTGGGCCATAGTGGTTATTGCTTCCTCTTCCAGTTGCTTATTCATTATCCTTGCAATCACAGCTGCACCCCCAGAGCACGGAACAGTGCCTGGGTGTGTCGTAGGTGCTCAGAATACTTTTTTGATGAAAGAGGTCTCAAAAATCTGATGGGGGGTGGTCAGAACCCACCTTCTTCTTATAACATTTTCTCAGTTGGGGAACAGACTGCAATGGGCTGAGTTAGAAGCAGGAGGTCAAAGGTGAGTATCTCTCAGGACCAAGTTCAGATCACTTGCTCACACATTCTTTACTGCTGCCACCACATTCAGCCCTCAGGGAAGGGAGAGGGGAAACAGGACAAAGCCCAATGTGGGGTATGCAGCTTCTCTTGCTCTGGATGCCCACGGTGGTGTGGCCACCGGTTTCCCAGTTGAGTTACCTTTGTGATCTGTTGGCTGTCTCACTTTGCTCTCAGAGCTAAGATGGCTCCAGCGATTTTTTATAGAACAAATATGACCAGTTAGGATGAGCGCCTCGCTCCCAGATTCTTCCCAGAAGTCCTTGCAGACTGCTCGTGGGAAGTGCCCACAAGATAAAGGTGTTTCCATGAACAGCTCTCACAAAAGGAGAAGTACACGCTTACACTCAAGAGCCAGGCTGATCCTAAAGGAATTTTTGGTTTTGTTTTGTTTTCTGTTCTTTTGTTTGTTTGTTTTACCAACGGGAGTAGAGGAGTGAAAACAAGGATGGTGTTGATTTGGGGTGAATTATTTCACCCATCTGGGCTTCAGCTTTTTCCATGACAAAATGGGAATAAATTGTAATATTGATATAAATAAAACTCCTTTTTTGGTGTGTGTGCCTGCCATAGTTGTTGGGAGGATCTGAGAAGGAATGGGAGGTTGCTGGCAGAGCAGGAACCAGCACTGGGCATCGAGGCTTTGGTTTCCTCCGCCTGCTTCAGACTTGTTTCTAAAACCTATTTCAGATGATGCGGGCTTGCTCCATGGCAGGCTGCTGAGAGGGGATTGCCAGGTGTCTGGGAGCAATAGAGTGGAGTTGAGCCTGGTCCCAGCAAACACGTCTGCCCTGGCACTGCAACCCCAGAGTTTTTGGGGACTCCCACTTCCAGTTTGCACTATCATCCAGTTGGGTGACATCATTTCTGGAGCTAGCATTTCACGGCAGCATGCGTGTAAACATGGGAGTGTGTGTGTGTGTGTGTGTGTGTGTGTGTGTAGGAACTGTAGGGAAGGAAAAAAATCCTGGTTTTCTGTTATGGTCCTAGATTCTCTGGCTGGTGCCCTGCAAATTGGGCTAACAAAAGACAGATTAACAAGAGAAAAACAAACAGAAGTGTATTAGTCTGTGCACTGCACTTTCACATGGGAGCACTCAGAGACCAATAACTCAGAATTGGTTAGAACTTGGGCTTATATAGAATCTTAGCAGAGGAACACTACATTTTTAGTGAAGTAACAAGACAGAGGGAAAGGACCTTGAGTCTTTGGGGCAGCAAATCGTAGTAAGGCAAATATATGGGAAACTAATAGTAGGTAAAGGCTGGTAATAGTGAAGTTTGTTATGTAGATATCCTCTGATGCCATCTCCAAGCTGATAAGGGTCTAAAGTTGTCTCTGGTGATTAAATTTTGTCCTTCCTAGCAGAGATGAGAGGGGGCACAATTTTGTAAGTTGACGTTCTGCTTTTGGGCAAACAGGACAGAGGAGATCTTTTCTCATATCTGCTTTTTCTCAATTGCCTCCAGCCCAAAATAATCCTTATGCTAAAGTGGCATATTTTAGGGCGCCATATTCTGCCATCCTATAGACCTAACAGCATACCTGCTGAATGAGGGATGTCATTTATTTTTGAGTCAGCCCTAAGGAAAGGTCACACAGTGAGGTCATGTGACATTTTTTTTTCCTTGGCAGGAGGGTGGCGTCGTAGCACTCTTCAAGGTCTGCCGGCAGGACAGTTTCCGGTGTCTGTACCCCCAGGCGCTGCGCACACTGGCCTCCATCTGCTGTGTGGAAGAGGGTGTCCACCAGCTGGAGAAGGTGAGAGTGCAGCTGGCTGGCTGGGTGGGGCCTGAGGTCCCTGAGCCAGGTGAGTAGGTGGGGAAAAGGCCTACTGGTGGCCACCTGGGCCTCTTCCTGGAGCAAGTCCCTCCTTTCCCTGGGCATCATTTGGATGGAACTGCTGGGATCCTGACTGTGGGAGTCGATGAAGATGTGAGGGAGACGGGACCTGAGGAACTCAGCCAGGAAAGGCCGAGCCCAAAGGGGCACTCAGCGCTTCCTGGGTGGCATGAGCAAGAGTGGGTGGAACAGAGCAGGTGGCAGGAAGTCAGGTGGGGAGTGGTGTTGAGCTTCAGGACAGTTGGTTCTTCACTCATGGCAGGACCCCAGGAGGAGGTGGAGGATCCAGCTCCTCAGGGGACAGAATGGCAAGAGCAAGGTGGGTGGTAGGTGCCTTGGCAAGCAGATGGGGCTCCACTGAGACTAGAGACTAGAGAGCTTGGGAAAGGGAAAGTGAAGCCTAAGTCCAAGCCTATGTCGGGTCAACAAGGCGCAAGGGTGGGCAGGGTTACAGGGAAGGTGGTGATCTGATAGGTCCAGGTGCCTCACCTCCAGGCCAATCCAAGGCAATGTGACTAATTGCAGCCACTGCCCTCCTCACTAACCCCAAGCTGTAGGGCTGAGGCAGCTCCTCTACCGGGACCTGAGCCTGCAGATGGGTCCTCAGGGACATTAGCCAGGAGGGTTGGGGAGGCTAGAGCCGACATTTGTGGCAAGTTCCAAGGAAAGATGCTGAAAATGTTTATGGAAGCGAGGTAGAAAGGCCTAGTGTGTCCTGGTGACAGTTGTGGTGCTTGTAGGGTTGGGGGGTAGATACCTTGAGTCTGTTCCTGTGACTGGTCTAAATGGGGATGGGGCAAGCAAACTGCTTCCCTTCCTCTGCAGTGTGTCCCATAATCTGGTCCCGGCTACCCAGAAAACCTGTGCCCGACCCCAGCTTCTTCATTTTGGTCTGGATTCCTAGACAGATGGTCATCTTACTTTCCATCCTGCTTCTTTCCAAATCTACTCAGGTTACTGCACAGGGTCACAGGATCATGGGCTCAGAGATGCTCTTAAACTGAGGAAGGAAGAATCTGCTCATTTTACAGATGAGAAGGCTGTGGCTCAGAATGGTGAAGTAATTTGTCTGAGGTCACACAGCAAGACGATGGAGGAGGAGTGGCAGCCATCTGCTCAGATTGCCCTCTTCCCACAGGGTCAGAAGCCTTTGTATGTGTGTGCTCACTTAGACGGCAAAATGGAGGAGGGGGGCCGCGGTGAAATAGAGTCTCCCTGAAGTAAATGTATCAAGCATCTCCAGCTCATGTGTGGAATATTCTCGCTTTTTTCTTCTTCTTCTTCTTTTTTTTCAAAATAAAATCTTTTTCCTTGGATAGTGGAAAAATAGCCAAACGGGGTTGTTTCTCATCTTCTTTCATGCTGGTTGACAGGAAGAATGACACGAGAAAATAGAAGGGACTGTAGTCACCAGTCCTCCCAAAGCAGTGGATTTCTTGGCTGTAGAGTTTGCAGAGCAGCAGGAAATTTTCAGCCTGGAGCAGAACAACAGCAGGGCTCTTTTGTTTAGAGCTGAAAACCTGTACAGCAAGGCTGGAGGCAATTGTGTTGTTGTTGTTGTTGTTGTTGTTCTATCTTTCTGATGCTACTCCAAAGGCAGAATATGTCCTTACCAGGCCAGATGGGTCACCTGGCCTGGGAGTCAGACCCTGCCCTGCGGAGCAACAGGACAAAGGGAATGCTCCCCGTCTGAGGGCTTGCCAAGTGCACATGCAGGTACACACACACACACACACACACACACACACACACACACACACACACACACCTTCATTAAGTCTCCAGAAGCTTGTGAGGTGAACACTATTCATAGCTTCATCTTCAAGACAAGGAAACTGAGTCTCAGCCATTTTAAGTGACCTGCCTGAAAGTTTTGGAGCCAGAATTTGGACCCATGGCCTGAGTTTAATGCCCATTTTATCTCACTGCCTTGCCAGTTTGATACTTCCAGAAAGCACTGAAAAAGGCCCTATAACTAAACCCTTGCTGCTGATGGCAAATGTGCTAATCCCTACCCCTAACTGGCACAGGAGAAGGTAGCCGTATCTGGCTATTCCCCCCTCCAAGTCAGATTGCTTTCCATATACAGACAACTCTCATGCCTGGCACAGAGACATTAATATTTCAGGAGTGTCACCGAGTGGGAGTTGCCTGAGAAGAGCCCCCTTGTGGTCAGAACCAGCAACTACATTGCACAGCAGCTGTATAGCTTGCAAAGTGGCACCACGTTCTCATTTCATTTGATGCTTGCCTCGAATATGCAAGCATCCCAACTATACATTATAAAGAAACGAAGGTCTAGAGAGGTGAAATGACTTGTTGCACAGAATCACACAGCTGGTAATTCATTCATTCAGCAAATATTTATTGACTATCTGCTGTTTTCCAGGCACTGTTTTTTAGGTGCTTGGAGTATAGCTGTAAACAAAGCAGACAAAACCCGTTGTCCTCATGGAGCTCACATTCTAGTGCAGGGGGTGGCAAGTGATGGCCTGTGGGCCAAAGTCAGCCTGCTGCCTGTTTTGATATATATGGTCCATGAACTAAGAATTTTAAAAAAAATTTTTAGATGGAAAAAAAATCAGAAGAAGAATAATATTTGTGTCACATGAAAATGATATGAAATTAAAATTTTTGATCCATAAAGTTTTATTGGAATACAGTCGTTGCCTGTGTCTGCTTTCACACAACAACAGAACTGAATAATTGCCAAAGACCATGTAGGCTGCAAAGTAAAAAATATTTACTATGTGGCCTTCTACAGAAATGTTTATTGACCTCTGTTCTATCAGGTAATAAGGTTATGATGACAATGATGAAAAGGACAATAACTAACATATCAAATACTTGCTTTGGGCAAGTCAAGTACTTCGCAAAGCCCCTCCTTTCATTGTGTCATTTAATCGTTTATTATCCCCACTGCTTATAGAATGAAGCCAGACTCAGAGAACTGAAGCAATTTGCTCAAGAGCACACAGCTAATAAACATCCTAGCAGTAATTTAATTCCAGCTCTGCGGAGACAGAGCCTGCCTGGGCTGTGAACCATTAGGTGGACCCAGGACTCAAATCCGATATTGTGAGGCCACCCTCTTCTCCTCCACATAACACTGCTTCCAAAGATGTGAGAGGTTCTAGAGACACCCAGACAGGGGCTGGGTGTCCCCCTGCCCTCTTTTGCTGCCCGCTCCTTGATCCTGCCCACACCTGCCCCACTCCATGACCTGAGCTGCTAAGCAATGGCCTCAGAAGCTCTGATGAGGTCTGCCATTGTCAGCGTTTGGGTGGAAGGTGAAGTCCAGGGACAGACTGGATGATAGAAACTGTAGCAGCACAGGTGTGGTGAAGGCAGGGTAGGGGAGTGCAGCGCCCAGGGGGATCTCTCTAGCTGCCCACTCACCAGGCACAGTTCCTGCCCTAATTGGATAATGTCAAAGTCCCAGCCTTCCCCTGATTTATTGGCCTGGCCTCCTTGCTGAAGCTCGCTTCATTAATTGGCAGTGAGAAATAGTGCTGGATTTGGTGAAATTCATCTCTGTCATGTGGCTCCCCCCCACTTCCCCCTGACCTTGAAAAGGTTCATTAAATCAAGCATAGACCCCAGGAGTAGAGATGTGGGTCTACTCAGGTCACCAGACACCCCCATCCATCTCCCGCCCTGCTGCATGATGCCTGAGCTCTGTTGGACTTGAGGCATTTGTGTGGTCATAGATTCAGTCATGATTTCATTCATTCACATCAAGTCACTTATTCATCTGCTTCTTCATTCCTTCTGTCATCTGGTCACTTTCAGCTCACTCACTTACTCGCTCACTCACCCAGTCCATCATCATTTAATCACCCAGTCCATCATGCTACTAATTCATTCTTTCATCACATGTTTGTTGTGAAGCAGCCTGGCACAGTGGGGAAACCATGGTCTTTGAGAGCCAGGTTCTCCTGGGTTGGAAACCTATGTATTTGGATGCATTACTCTGGGCAAGTTAGTTAACTTCCCAGAGGTGCGGTTTCCTCATCAGTCAAATGGGCATGATGGAATCTACCTCTAGGATTGTCAGAGAAGAAGAGCTGTGCAGTCACGTAGTGTCTGGCACACAGTAGGCACCGAACAAATAGTAGCTAATGTGATTGCTGCACACATGATGCCAATCGCTGGTGTTGTAAAAGTCACTGGCTTTGAAAAGATTGCAGTGTGGTGGAGAAGGGAGCATGTTGGCGTGCCAGCAGGAAGGGCTCACTAGCAGGGTCAAAGATGCTGCCCGGTACAGTATGGAAAAGTCGGGTGGGGCTGGAGCACGAGTCCTCATAATTTTTCCATTTTACAGATGAGGAAATTGAGGTTGGGGTTGGAAGCACCAGCGGCCAGGATGGGATTGGAGGGGGTAGGGACTAGGGCAGGACTGGGGACTCTGGTCCAGGTGGGAGGCTGGGGATCTGAAGGGCAGGAGCCTACAGGTCTAGGGCCATAAGGGTGGGGCAGGATCTCAAAGCCCAATGTACAGACAGCCTCAGATGACCTCCAAGAGAGTTCTAGTAATTGCCTCTTCCAGCCTTGAGGCCAGAGACAATCTTGCTTTCAACAGAGTTTCCTTTTATTCCCATTCCCCTCCCTCTTGTTTTATTTTTTTTCAAATAAGGAGTTCTCCCTGGGCTGGAGCCAAGGGGAGAGTTTAATGAAAATCAATGGAGACATTAAAGAAGAGCAGAGGACAGGGAAGGAGGGCTCAATTTCAAGGATGAGGAGAAAATCATCAGTGGTGAGGGCTGAGAAAACTGCTGTCTGTCTGTGCAGCTCCCTCACCTCACCCCTGTTTCCTGGGGCAGCTTCCTGGGATCACTTGCCCTGACATCTGAAGGACCAGGTTGGAGGTAGGGAGGCCTGGACCCCGCTATTGAAATCTCAGAGATCCTGGGTAGGAGGGAGATGGGTGCGGGGGTGATGCAGAGGCTCTGATGCTCCAGCTGCTGTTTTATAGGACTTTCACTCCATTGCCTGCTCTCTGTAGGGTTGCAGATGGTCAGAAATAGATAATATTTTCCAAAAAAAGAAAAGTTAACCGGTGTTTTCTATCTTTTGATAATTTGATTCACATAATCATTTTGCAAGGAAGGCAGGGAGAGACGGTCACACCCATTTTACAGAAGGGGAAGTTGAGGCTGGAAGGCATAAAGACACTGAGAGAGGCAGGGCTGGGTTGAGAACCCTGTGCTTTTGCTCCTAGGCATAGGTTTAGTTTTCTACACTCTGCCCCCTGCCGCCGCCAGCTCCTCAGCTGAAAGAGGCATAGTATGCAGACCCCAGGGCAAGGCAGCTACTTCATCTTGATTCAGTCAGTTCTAATATGTAAGTGAGGCTAGGCAGGGAGAGAGAAGTGCTGGATGCCAGGCAAGAAATCTGCTTAATTTGACGTGCAGCCCCTTCTTTTCCTAGGCGTAGCTCCTAGGTAGGGGGAGAAAAAGAATGTTTCTGAAAGGAGATCCCAGGTGCTTCCCCACCCCTCTTTGGCACTCAACCCACCTAGGCTTATCAGCTTCCCCCACCCCTCACACCCCCAGGCACAGGCCTTTAGCTGTCCTGGGAATGGACTAGGACTGCACAGGGAACCCCAGGCTGCCAGGTTAGCCATCCGTGCTGAAGGATAGGCAGCCTGGAGTGGGGACTGCCACTATCACTTTCCCCAGCCCAGCAGGGGGGACATTCTAAAACGCGAGTGTGGCTCATTCACTTCCCCATTGCCAAGCCTCATCCATCTGCCTTGAGAGAAAGGTGGGGGGCTTGAAGGAGGCTAGGATGTGAAGAGGGGAGAACAAAATTAGGCACAATGCCCTGCCTCCCCAATTTCTCCCCGCGAGGATTTACGCTGAGATAACCGGCCAGTATTGTCCAGACTGAAGGAAGGCCCTACTGGCTCTGGGGCTGCATCCTATGCGCAAGTTGCAAGCTGAGTTTGGAGAAAGCACGAGGCTGCCCAGTAAGTAGCCTAAGTGCAGCCTCAGGCAAGGCTCGGGGGCTCGTGCACTGTGCAACAGCGGCCTCTGGCGGACAGAAGCGGCAGCGGCAGCCCTGCTAAGGTGCTCGGGGCAGTCTTTTGGAGCTGGCAGGCTGGTGGGCTCTGGCGGGCCAGGATCCAGTAGTAGGGGCCAGTATGTCCTGTATGTGTGTGTTGCGGGGAGGGGTTGCAAATTCAAGGCAACGGGATTCTTCCTACTGAGCCAGCCTCTTCCAGGCAGAGGATGTCATATATTTTATAATCCAATAGGTCTCCCATTTCTGGACTTCCCCAGCAAGTCTGTCCTGTGCCTTGCGGGAACAGAACCCTTCCTAAGCCCCCTACTTTTCACTGGAAAATATCCAAACTCCTCAGCTTGGCACTGAAGGTGCCCTCTGAACAAGCTGCCTCCAGCACATTGCCCTTTTGGTAAGCAGGTCTGGGAGCCATGCCTAGCTAGCTTCATTCACTACTCGCTATGTGTTGACCTTGTACCTTTATTAAGTCCCAGTCTCATAATATGTCAAGTGGAATGATAAACCATGACAGGAAGAGGGAAGGGTAATGAGAAAGAGGAAGAGACTTAGAGAGGAATGAGAGAAGGAGGGGAGATGGGAAAACACACAGAGATAATGAACACACACTTTCATTCTCCTTTGGGCTGCTTCAAAAGTACAAGGAAGTCCTGTGCAGCTTTGTGGTAGCTGGATACGCAGTGCCCTGGTTTTGACCTGCTTGGGTGTATAGTGATTTCTCATGATGGTTTTCATTTTCATTTTCCCGATGAGTAATGATGTTGAGCATTTTTTCTTATTCTTATTGACTATTTGGTTATTATCTTCTTTTGTGAAATGTCTGTCTGAGACTTTTGCCTGTTTAAAAAAATTGAGTTGTCTTTTTCTTATTGAATTATAAACTTTAAAAAATATATTCTGCA
Organism: Rhinolophus sinicus; assembly: GCF_036562045.2. Lineage (NCBI taxonomy): Eukaryota > Metazoa > Chordata > Mammalia > Chiroptera > Rhinolophidae > Rhinolophus > Rhinolophus sinicus. The sequence goes on from NC_133756.1 coordinate 129,927,872, forward strand.
TATGAGTCTTTTGTCAGATATATGTATTGAGAATATATATTTTCTTCCAGTGGTTTGCTTTTTCATTCTCTTAATGGTGTCTTTGATGAATAGAAATTTTTAACTTTGATAAAGCCCAATTTATTGATCTTTTCCTTTGAAGCTAGCGCTTCTTGTGTTCATTTAAGAAATGTTTGTTTTTCCCCGAAGCATGAAGATAGCCTCCTGTATTTTCTTCTAGGAACTTTATTGTTTTACCATTCACATTGAAGTCTATGATCTATTTAAATTAAAAATTAAAAATGGTGTTCAAGGTTGAGTATTTTCCATATGATATTGACATCCAATTGAACCAGCACCATTTATCAAAACAACCATCTTTTCACCACTGTATTAAAGTGGTAACTTTGTTCTAAGTGAAGTGATGACACATGTATGGGTCTGTTTCTGGGTGTTTTCTGTTCCATTAGTGTTTTTGTCTAACCTTGTGCCAATATGGCACTGTCTGAGTCCCTGTGGGCTATAATAATTTTTGATATTAGTTGCATAAATCCTGTAGTTTTGCTCTTTTTTATTATTATCTTGGTAATTCTAAGGTGTTTTTTTTTTTGCATCTCCATGTACATTTTAGAATAATCTTGTTAATTTCCACTAAAACACCTGCTGAGATTTTAATGGTGTTTTCCCTAAATTGATAAATATTTTGGATAATTGACATCTTAAACAATATGGGGTGTTCCAATCAATAAATGTATACTTCTCCACTTGTATAGACTGTCTTTAATTTCTCTCAGCAATGTTTTGAATTTTCAGTGTTGACATCTTACATATTTATTTTAGAATTATCTCTAGGTATGTTTTTATGTTAATGTAAGTGTTATTTTTAATTTTTATTTTCTAATTTTTGCTAATCATAGAAAATACAATGTTGAATATTGTACCTAATGACCTTGCTAAGGTCACTTATTAATTTTAATGGTGCATAGACTTTATTGGATTTTATATAGATTTGGAATGTGTACAGATGTATGTGATTATGAGATCTGTAAATTATGACAGTTTTGCATCCTCTTTCCAATCATTATACTTTTATTTTCTTTTTCTTGTCTTATTGCATTGGCTAGGGCCACTGCAAAATGTTAAATAGGAGTGGTGAAAATGGAGATCTGTCTTGTTACTGATTTCAAGGGGACTGCTCTTAATATTTTATTAATTATTTCATTATTAAGTGTGATATCACTATCATTTTAAGGATTAGACAACTGAGACTCAGTATGTAACTTGTTCATGTCACCAAGTTAGCAAATAGCACAGCTGAGTTGTGAACCCAGGGTTTTCTCACTCCTAAGATTGTGTAACTTCCACTATATCACAGGTACCTCTAGAAGAGTGGTGCTTAACCCAGGATCTCCATTAGAATTACTTGAGGAATCTTTAAAAATACTGATGCCAAGATTCTACCCCAGACAAATTAAATCAGAATTTAATTTGGTGGTGAAGGCCAGGCATTAGTGTTTTAAAACTTTCCCAAATGATTGTAATCATCTGAGAACGAGGCTAAGAACCACTGACCTAGAAGTACTTTTGGTACAATTCAGATCTCAGTTGTGTCCAGTAGTGCTTTGCTGAAAACTTGATATTTTTATATCAGCAAATGCCTAATTATCCTAATCCAAAGGGAAAATGAACTTGTTCTTAGTGACCTTTTGATGTCTACTCATATACTCCTCTCCTCCCACCCCCAAATACCTTTACGGCATCTGTTTGAGACTCAGCCTTAGGGAAAATAATCTGCTTGACAGGGAACTTATTTTCTATTTATAGGCTTCAGTGATTCAATCATTGATTTCTCTTCACCTCACCAACTTGCCTGGTAAATAACTTATTATATAATCTCTTTCATCCATCGTTTTATTCCCTATTGCATATTAATATTTGTATTTATCCATTTTGGCACTCAACTTTTAATCAAAGATTCTTGTTTGAAATAGCAAAAGAGATTGAGCAGGCTCTAGGATATATTAGTTTCGGAGGAGGATAACATTATTCATCTGAAAGCTTGTTTTACTTTCTGTGGCTTTTATTGAGCTGTCAGCGCTACCACTACTCCTTAAACCAATACCTCATTTTATAAAGCGATCCTTTGACCCCCTATACTATTCACAGACTTTGTCCTCTGAACCTTGCCCTGATCTGGTTTACATCTCACATTTAGGTCCTGCTTCTGGCCCACAGGTTCATTTATTCCACCCAAACCTTTGCCCTGTCCCTTGGCTGACACTTGTCTTTTTGTTTCCTTGGGCATGACCCTTGCTTCCCTCTCAGACTATGATAGAATTTTCCATCTGACTGTTCCCTGGGCAAATAGATTCATCCTGCCTGGACCCGTGAGCAGGATTCCAACTGCTTTGTGGTTTCCACTTCTTTTTTTTTCTGCAGAATTTAGGTGTCTATGTGGACAAAAAGGTGAAAGAGGTAAATTGAGGGTCTTTAGGTCATGCTCCCTCCCCTGTGGCTGTCATTACTGCATTTGCATGATTCTGTTTAACTGTTACAACCCAGCAACCAATTCCTCTGTCTTTCCCTAAATGCTAAACATGCAAAATGAACTGGAAAATAGCAGACCAGCATCAGTGACATATGATGGCCCTTTGTATACTAGTTGTGTCCCTTAGATATTTGCATAAAAGCCACCACTGATGCTTTTCCAATAATCAGTAGGAGAACATTGCACATAAATCTCATATGATGTTAACTGTATACCTTGGGTTCCTCAGCTGCGTGGGTTCCATACTCTTCCCACTCCTCAGGGAGAATCTCAGCGTTCACCAGGTTTAGACATGTTCTGTATCTGGACTCTGGGTACATCGGTCCTGCTGCCCAGGTGATGACCAGGCCAGACCATCCTCATCACCACTTTCATGCCCTCCCACGAGGGACGCTTGGCCTCAGGCCCAGGCCCATCCTGCTCCATGTAAAAGCTAATTACCTATAAGTGCTTCCAGCAGCAATTTCTTTAGGGATGTGAAAGTGCTTTGATTAGATTGTTCTCTTGGCATCATTAAGTTTATGACTGTGGATGGGAAGTGGGTGGTTTGGGGATGGAGGTGTTCCAGAAATGGGACCAGAGTCTGAGGAAGCTGGCCTCAGGCTGGGTTACTCCCGGGCCCTCTCTAGGAGCTGAGCTGAGCAGCCCCCAGTGACCTGGCCCACTCACCACCTTCTCCCTTCATTGCCTTTCCCAAAGGCCCACAGAAGGGGCACAAGCCAGGAGAGGGAGGACGAGGATGGGAGTCTTGGCCTGGCGTTAACTTCTCTGTGACTTAGGTAATCTCTTCCCCTCCCTTGGCCCGTTTCCTCATCATTCAGCCCACACTTCACAACTTAATTGCCGTGTGTCAGGCCTTAGCTGGATGCCAGAGACAGAGAAGATTCAGTATAGGGGCTGCCCTGAGCAGCTCAAATCTAGTGCAGGGATGGGCATGCAAACTGATGAGGATCGCCCAACACCCCCATTCTAGTTGTGGTCAGACCAGAGTGGTGTGACAGCGGGGAGGACAGAGACCCTCTGTAGAGGGGAGGCAGGTGTGTGTTCCTAGGGGAGTGGCTTCTCACCTGGGTCTGAGAGGGGAGTGAGGAGGGAAAGACAGGGAAGATGACCCCTTCAGGTTTAAGTGAACTGGGTTTGAGATGCCCGTGGAATATCCAGGAAAATTAGTTTTGGAATTAAGCACCAAGAGCTCCAGTAGCAGTTTGAAATGTGGTTGTGACTCTCAGGAAAGAAGGTCAGGGCTGGAGGGCCAGTTGTGAGGGTCATCACAACTTGTCACTGAGGCCACTTGGGTTTGGGTGCTACTGACTGAGATGTGCAAAGTGGGCTGACAGAAAACCTAGCGTAAGACACCTTCGATGGATGTGCAGGAGGAGAGGCTAAAAGAGAAAATGATAATTAGTAGTTAGCTAGGAAGGAGACAAGACTCAAAAGTGGGGTATCATGGAGTCCCAGGAAGGAAAGAGAGCCAAGATGGAGAGAGTGCTCAGAAGGGGAAGGCATTACAGGGAGGCCAAGTAAGAGAGGGCCTGTGAGACAGGGCTCTGCACCAGACAAGGTCCCAAATCCTTTGAAGCATGTGATGTCTCTTATTCTCTCTTTCTCTCTCACTTTTTGTTTCTCTACGTGTCTGTCTGTCTTTGTTTCTCCATTTTTTATTTCTTCCTGATTCGTCTCTGTGTCAGTGCCTAATTCAGTGCCTATCACAAGGTAAGTGCTCTGTTAATGTCTGTTGAGTGACAAAGAGATGCAGGGATAGGACTATTTTTCTCTCTGTTTCCTTCCTAAGGGAATGTGATTATTCCTCTTCTTGGTCCTGGTCAGGAATTAAAACAGGATTCACTCCCCTTTTAAAAGTTCTAGTTCTGGGCTGCATGATCCGAGGATGCCCAAACAAGGGGGTAAACTTGTGGGCGCCAAGCCAAAGGGACAAGGTTCTCAGTGGGTTGTCAGTTCTAGAAAGACAGGTAGGACACAGGGCCCTAGGTCTAGAGGAAGTGACTGCAGCCACCAGATGGGGATGAGGTGGAATGATGGCGCCACCGTGTGGCAGGCATTGTACATATATTATCTCTCAGTTACCTTCCAGTACCCCGAGGTTTGTATTTTTATCCCCATTTTATAGATAGAAGCTCAGAGTAGGTACAAAAATTGTCCAGCTAGTAAGATACAGAAACAGGATTCAGACCCAGGTAGAAGTGACTCCAGATCCTGTGCATGTTCTGACGCTACAGGAATTGGTTCAGGCACTGGGAGCCCAGAGCCCGTTGGTGTGGGGCCCTCTGGGTCGCCCACTGTGATGAGCTGGCTGGGTCGGAGCTGCTGAGATGGGGATGGATACAGCGATCAACTTGGGCTGGTGGCAGCTTGCTGGCAACAGACTAAGTGACAGGTCAGTAGCATCAGAGCCAAAGACCCGGGAAATTGGCCCACATGACAATCCACCAAGTAGAAAAATGAGCAAAATGCATGTACAGGCACTTTACAGAAGAGGAAATCCAAATGCCAAAACAAAACTAAACTAAACTAAAACTACAGCAAAGCAAAGCAAAACAAAAACATATGAAAAGACTCTTAGCGTCACTGTAGTAAGTGGAGACACGCAGATCACAGTAAAAACTTCACACACCCACCAAAATGGCAAACATTTAAAATCTGACAGCACTAGATGTTGGCAAGAATCTGGAGTTAAGCGAGTTAATACATTGCTGGTGGGAATATAGATTGCTGCAGCTGTTCTGCAAAGCAATTTGGCAACACCAGTAAAATTAGAGATGTGCAGAGTCTGTGAGCTGGTAATTCCACTCCTAGATTGAGACCTCCGAGAGAAACTGGCACGTGTGCACCAGAAGACATTGAGAAGAATATTTATAGCAGCATTGTACATTATAGGAAAAACTGGGAAACGACGCAAATGTCCACCGACAGGAGAATGCGTAAATGAATTCTTGATTCAATTGCCATTGATTTATACAATGAAATACCACACAGCAGTGAAAATAAATGGACCTCAGCCACATGCAACAACAGGAAAGAGTTTCCCAAGCATAATGCTGACTGAGGAAAAAATAGCAAATTTCTATATACAGTATGATTCCCATTTACGTCAAAGTCAAAACCTTGTTAAAACTCAACAATATACACATGCAATAAATCTCGAAAGAAAACAAGGTAATAAGAAGCACACAATTCTGGGGAGTGGCCCATCCAGCAGGGAAAAGCTGAGATAAGAGATCAAGAATGGTGTAAAGGGGGCTTTCTGCTGTTATTTTATTCTTAATATTAGACTTTCTGGATATTAGGTATATACATATACAAACACCAGTGTTCATTTTATTATTTTTAATCCCTTATACATTTGCTATGTATAGTCTCTTTTGAAGGATGATATATTTTATAATTAAAAAATTACAAAAAGCGATCTGAAGCATATGAAACAAACTAGGAGGAAAGTGAGAGAGTGGGTAGTTTCACAGACAGGACACCACAGATCCTGTCCTCTGGGAAACCTAAGGGCCGAGAAGAGATCAGAATCCACCTGAGGCCAGGGTCAGGATGACTTTCCCAGGGTCAGGAATATGTGGAATCCATGTTGCTGAGCTGGCTGTTTCTCCAGAGCTGCCCTTCTCTGTATGAATTTTGACCATGATACCCCCTCTACCTGCAGTGCCATCCCTCTACCTTCACTTGTCTAAGATGGGTCCTCAAGTCTTCGGTCAAGTTTTACTCCCTTGCATTTATTCCCCACTTACAGAAAGCTAATTCTGTGCCAGGCTTGGAGCAGCCATGAGTGAACAAGCTGTGGTCCCCAGGCTTGCGGAGTTCCCTGGGGAACCAGGGAGATGGACAGAAAAGGGAGCAGAGGATCACATTACAGTGGGACTTCTCCAAATCGCTGTTGCATGAAGTCCGCTTCGGACCTTGTGAAAAGGCAGATTTCAGGCCTCGCAAGAGTCTGGTTGAATTGGTCTGGGCGGGACCCAGGAGTGTGATTTCAAGACATCATCAGTTGGTCCACAGAACCCCCACCCTTTGGAGAAGCAGGGCCCATGAGTGTGATGACAAATGTTACGATGATAGTGCGGTGCTTGGGCATGAGCTCCAAGGAGGGCCTTCTCCCCCAGCTGGGGTGTGGCTGTTAAGTCAGGGCAGCTTCCAGGAGGCCTTCCCCTGGAACGTCCTCATTGGAAGTCACCTTGTATAATGCTATTTGTGGATGAGTCGCCTGCCCACTGCCCCTCTGCTCCATCACAAGGCCCGGCAAACAGTATGTGCTCAGGAAACTTGTGCTCATGGCGTTGCTGACCAGCATTCTGAGCTGGGGAGCAGGCCTGGCATCCAGGCCTTGGGTGGCACTAGGCCCTTGGGGACCATCAGCTCCTGGCTCTCTCTAGTGTGTTCAGAATGGCTCATCTCCAAGCAGTATCGGGGAGTAGATTTGGGTCTGACAGGCGTTCCCAACTGAGTCGGGGATTTAACTCCACCTGCATCCAAGGGAGACTGGCTGATTGCCGTATTTTCCCCTACAGACCCTGTAGCTTCTTAGCTGCAGATTTGAATGGTGCTGGAAGGAGGAAAGGGACGAAGGCCAACTCAGCCTAAGAGGTTTCTTTTGTTGGCAATAATAGGGCTTTTCCCATGTCTAGGCCCAGAGCAGACCCCTTTCCTTCCCTGAGCTCAAGTGAGGCCACACTCTAAAGGCCTGTTAGTCAAACACCTGGCATGAATCCAGTCCTGCCAGGGGCTGCCTGGCTGCTGTTTATTCTCTTTTATTAAGCACATCCAGGTGAGTTTTATTGAGGACAGTTCCCCAGGCTCCTGTTTCCACATTTGTCTCTTTTGAGTCTGAGATTGCCAAAGACTTTCACAGCTAATGGACCTTACAGCTCCCGAGAGCCATTTAAGGGAGGCTCAGAACTCAGTGGTGGTAATTAGTCAAACAAAACGCAGACCTCTGGAGACCCATTGGAGCTGAATGACAGGAAGTGAGGGTGTAGGTCCAGGAGCCACAGGCCTATGGCATTGTGGGGAGCATCTCCTCACCTCACCTCTCCCTGGTTCTGCCCCTGCGTCATGCCTAGCTCCCACTTCTAACAGGGGAAGGATCTTGGTGGTTGGCGGCAGGTTTCTTCAGGCAGGCTGGTGTCCTGGGGTGTCTGAGGGGCTGCAGTAGCTCTGCTGAGCTTATCTTGACAAGTTACTGCCCCCCCTTTCTCCAAAAAAATCTTATCTACTGACCCTTGATGGAGGCAGAGGTGTGAGCTCGGGTACTTCTCAGAAGGCAGTGTAATGTCCTGTTCAAAACTATGAGCTTTGAAACTAGGCCATTTGGGTTCAAATCCCAAACCAACTACTTTTAAAGTTTATGATCTGGGGCAAGTTAAAGAACATTTCTGTGTCTCAGTTTCTTCATCTGTAAAATGGGAATAATAATATTGCTGGCCACAGAGGGTTATTGCAAGGATCAAATGGTATACTAACATATACACTGCCCTTAGAGTGGTAGCTGGCACATATTAAGCACTCAGTATGCAGAAGCTATTGTGCCAAGAGCAGGTCTGACTTGGGCAGAACTGGGAACCTGAAGTCTTTATCTGGCATTCATGTCCCACTGTGCCAGGTTTGTTTTTCTCTGGTTGGGCAGAGAGAGCAAGGCCTCCAGGGAAGCAGCCCTCTTTCTTTGGGGGACAATGGTGGAAGAAGATGGGGAAGGAAAGACGTTGAATTCAGCTTGCTGCCAACGCAAGGAAGGGAGGAGGGAGTTAACATTTGTCAAGCATCTCTTCTGGGTCTCACATCACACGCTTCATCTCTGTATGCGCCCAACGCCCTGTGGGTGGATGAGGACAGAGTCTCCGAGAGGCTGAGTGACTAATACCAAGTCCTACAATGAGTGTAAGAGGGGGCCAGGATGGGAGCTCGGGATGTGAGAGTTCTAAGTGACTAATTTTTCTACTTCAGTTCGCTGTGGTGGACAACCAGGGCCTCGCCCCTGGATGCGTGGCTTGATGCCCGCTATCTAAGAAGCTCATAGGAGGTCACCAATCTCTGCTGGAGCCAAAGCAGAGGCCCCCAGTGTACTGAGGCTCTAGGGCTGGCCCAAGTTGGGGCCCTTGATTCTCTGTCTCATTCCTATCCTGTGGTCCTCTCCCAGGATGCACAGAATGTGCCCTCTCTCCATCTGCAGGTGGATGGTGTTCTGTGCTTGGCCGACATCCTGACGGACGACAGCCATTCAGAAGCTACACGGGCTGAAGCTGCGGCCGTGGTTGCTCAGGTCACCTCCCCACACCTGCCCTTCACTCAGCATCTCAGCAGCTTCCTGGAGAGCATGGAGGAGATCGTGACAGCTCTCGTCAGTGAGTCACCCTGGGTGGGTGGGGACCGCTGAGTGAGGGAGGCTTATCACAGTTGTCTTCGGGAAGGGACAGGAAGATCACATTGTACCGCACATATCTCTTGCACAGATGATCGCACTTGCTGAAATCCCACCCTTAAGTATCCGAGCCAGGCTTTAAAGAACTCTGTTTTCAAGTTTTCTACTTAAATGCACACAGCCTTCCCAGAAGCTCCTAGAATTGAGGTCAGATTGGGATTCACTGGCCTTTCATATTGGAGACCAGGACAAGCCCCAGGGAGGAGTAGGACCTCAAAATTTGAAGATCAGGTACCTAGCCAGAGAGGCTCTGATGGGCTTTGTTCCTGAATTCTCAGTCTATTGTACCCAATGGATGTGGCAGCAATGACTGGGGGCAATGGCTTCTCAGAGAGCACCAGTTCACCCCAACCTGCTACCTTGAATCCTATCTTTGGTCCCGAGTCATGGGCTCTTGAAAGTACTGACTCTTCTAGGTTCCCCTATTCAGACATATGTACTCCTGGCAGGAGAATCATGGCCCAATATCTAGGCTATTCCTTCAGCTTTCCTTTGCAAACCTGCAGACACTAGAAGAACTCATCAGGATAACAATCCTCAGGGAGCTTGTTTTGCAAACCACGTCCTTTCTTTTATAAGTGCTGGTGTTGATCTGTTTCTGCTTCTATCCCTATCTCTGTCACTGTCTCTGGATCCACACCTTACTGAAACTGAAGGGAAATTTAATTTGTCAGAAAATTTAGGGTTAGCCCCAGGGTTGGGAATATCTGGAACAGCCAAAGTTTAGGGGCAGCACAGAACACGGGACTTGGAGTCAGAACCCTCGGGTTTGCATTTTTGCTTTTTCACTCATCCATTCCCCAAATAGCTACTGGCCAGCAGCCCTGTGCAGGCACTGTGTGAAGTTCTGCCACTCACTTGCCATGTCACATTGGGAAGCTCTTTCCACAATTTTCTTAACATATAAAACAAGGGGTTGGGACCTGTTTCTCTCCAGCATCCTTCTAGCTCTAGAATGTGAAGATCTGTAATTACTTTGCACAGAGGAGGCATCAGTTACGTTGATGTTATGGCTGTTTCTAGTCACTGTAGCAGTGGCACCCAGAGGCCAGGCTGGGAGAAATCAGTTCGCCATCATCCATGTTTATTCAAAATTGAGAACCACACAGAAGCCAATGGATGAAAGTCTTGGCTGGAGGAAATGCAAGAGATCATGAAGTTCAATGCCCAGACTATAGGAGAAGAAACCTGGGCCCAGAGAGTTGGAGGGACCTTTTCAAAGCCACGTCACAGTGTGAGGATTCACTTCTGCTGGCAGCCTCACACTCAGTCATTGACTGGAGTCAGGCAGGAAACATACATGAGCTGAAGGGGCCAAGTGGAAGAAGAAAATGAGAAAGTTTGAGTCCTGTATTAAATTGAAAATCGTGTGTAATGATTAAGGGGAGAAATCACTGATAAACCCCAGTCAATCGTTGCCATGTAGAAAAGTCTGATTTTTTTTAAAGATAAGACAAAAATTTTAAGTTTTATAGAAAATCTCCCACTTTATACATGATGGCAAATAAAAAAATCAAAACATGAATAGTCCAAATAACCTTTCACTATTGCCATATGTCCATTCCTACTTCTTTGCCTGAGCTGGATTTCTCCCTGGAGAAAACGAGTCTCCCTATTTATTTCACTCCGATGAAGATGCATTGTGGAGTCTGCTTGGAGAGTCAGCAGATGGTATATATCTTCTGGGCAGGACGCCAGGGCTCTGTTCTTTGGTGGGAAATAGCCCTCCAATTTCTTGCCATTCCCTGGAATCATTTATAAATGAGTCACTGGACTCCTCAACTTAATCTTCCTAACACATCTCAGGTGACTCAGGCTATAAATGTGCACCAAATAAATGTGTCCCCAAATTAAAAGGCACTTAGATAGTTGTGTTAATTGCTGTGTCGGCAGCAATGGTGACTACATAAGAATGAAGGTCGGTGTTCAGACCTAAAAGAAATCTTGTAGCAAAGTGGGCCAATGAGTCCTGTGGTCTTACGCTAAACTCTGGATGTAGGGAGGTGGCCCAGAAGGGGTTGGATGTCCCCAGTTGTCCCCCCTCCCCCCCAAATCAGATGATATTGGAAAAGGGGAATCATAGTATTCTTAATTGCTTGACTAATTTGTTGTCCCAGCCCTGGGGGGTTAGATCAATATTCTGAGTTGTTTAGTGGTCACATAAGGGTTTTGGGGAGCAGGGCTGCCCAGAGGCAGACATTACCCTCCTGATTGAAACCTAAATACACAGGAGCATCACTGGGAATGAATCAAAGAGGCTTAGAGACAAGAGGCAGCCAGGAGTACAGAAAGAATGGGGACTTGGAGTCAGGCAGACCTGGATTTGATTCTATGCCCCAACAATTAACAAAACTCAGTTCCACAATTTGGGGGCAATTACAATATTTGAATCCTCAGTTTTTCATCTATAAAGTTGTGATTAAAAAAGTGGGTTGTTGTGAGAATGGAATGACTTAATGAAGTAAAAAATGTACAACAGTACTTTGCACAAGTAAATGCCAGATAAATGGTAACTGCTGCTGCTATTAACTTCTTTGAGTCTCAGCTTATACATCTGTCAATGGAGGCAACCATTTTCTACTTTAAGCGTGCTCAGCATTTATTGGCACAGTTCAAGGCACACTGCAGGGGGTTCAACTAATGTTAGTTTCTGTCTCTTTATAGGTAGGGACAAGTAAATACATTCATTGGCAGGTGCCAAGAAGTGCCACATCAAAAAGCTCTGTCTTCAAAATTTCCTTTCTCTCCTGGGGTCATTTTACTGAAGTTTAGTTTCTCTTCCTGCGTTTTCCAGAGGTGTTATCAGTAGGAGAGGGTCTGGACCCAGGAAGCACTTTGATTGTCGGGCAAGTTGGAGTTGAGGGTCAGAAGTTGGATCCACTGGGATGGGTTGTAGCACCATGGACAGAGCCCTTTCATGCCTCCTCCTGAGGCAATAGTCCTTCTAGGTCAAGTGGAGCCCATGAGGGAATGTGTTAGGTGATGGAGGGATACAGGGATTCGGGTCGTCCTTTCCTCCTTAAAGACCTCACACAATGACAGATGGTAAGTGCGGAAATCTGTCTAGGTCTGGGTTATGGCCACTAGGATCAGAAAGAGCCTGACATTCAGGGGCTTGTTGTTGGACCCTTATCCTGGGACCAAAAGGAAATACTAAAGCTCTGCTGATGGCACCTGGAGAAGTAGAGTCTTTCCCCCACACCCACACTAACAAAGTTTATTTTTCATCAAGCTGTTTTCTAAAAGTGGTTGTGTAAAGCTGAGTAGTGTATCTTCTCAGAGCATGGTGGGGGCACCCACCTGGGAAGAGGCAGAGTCTTTATGTTTCAATGTCAGCCTCTTTGTTAAGCAATTTTAGCAACAGTCTAGTATACATTCCTGGAGACACAAATGGATTAAAAGCCCTTTCCTGCCTCAGGGCCTTTGTATGTGCTGTTCCTTTGGCCTAGAACATGGTCTTCTCCAAATATTGTCATGATTGCCCCATTTTTCCCTTAAGGTCTCAGCTGCCTCATTGTTAGGGAAGCCTTCCTTATACACTCCATCGGGCTTCTGATTATTCTCTGTCTCATTTATTTTCTCCCTCACATTTATCAGAATTTGCAATTATTTATATTAATTTCTTCAAAGCTTATCTTCTCTTGCCCACTACTGGGATGTAAGCTTAACAGGGGCAAAGACCTGATCTTTGTTCACCATGCCATCCCAAGATGTCAGGGTGCCTGACACATAGTGTACACTGAGCAGATACTTGTTGGGTGAAGGAGTGAATGGGAGTCACACACCAAGATTCAAATCCCAACTCTGCTACTTATGCAGACAGGCACATTTCTCTTTACTGACTACTTACCTCATCTGTAAAATGGGTAGTATAAACATCTGCCCAGATTTTTTTCCCAGAGTCATTGTGACAACCAAATGAGATAACTGATGTGAAAGCACTTTTCGGTGAAGCTATTTTTTTTCCTCTTTACCATCCAGAACTGTGCCAAGAGGCCTCATCTGGGGAAGTCTTCCTGCTGGCCTCTGCGGCCCTTGCCAACATCACCTTCTTTGACACAATGGCCTGCGAGATGCTCCTGCAGCTGAATGCCATCCGCGTCCTCCTGGAAGCCTGCAGTGACAAGCAGAGAGTGGACACGCCTTATACCCGGGACCAGGTGAGGAGCTGAGGAGGGACCAAGCACAGGGCCCGTAACTGTGAAGACAGAGCTCAGGAGGCCAGGGCAGGTCCTGGCTGTGCCTGGTTAGTCCTGTTAGTGGCCTTCTGTAGCAAAGTAAAGGGAAATGCTTTCAACATACCTATTGCCTTTTGTGCATCTTCCTGAGCTCACTCTCTCTCCGCTTTCCCCATCCCGGGCCTTTCTCTAGCTCTATTCACACCTGTGTATCCCAGGAGGCAGAGACATGATGGGAAGGTCCCTGAACCTCCTCTGACAGTCTGTGCCCCACTCTGGTTGGGGTCTGTCTGACATGCTACCCTGCAGTGAGTTTCTTCCCTTCTCTGCCTCCATAAAAACCGAGGGCTGGAGCACAGGTTTGATCTGGGGCCTCATCCTCTCTATCCATCTCCATATTTTTGTATCTTGGAGCTCCATGTAAAGTTTTGTTGGGGAAAAAGGATTTTACTGCTAAACGTGTTTGAAGACATTGAGTGAGGGAGTTTTAAAGGGCCTTTGAGTTCTGAGGTTATGGCATTCTGTCCTGCTCCACATTTAGCCTCCCATTTCCTCACCAAAGGGTGGGGGTGGTAGATCAGGCAGGTTTTGGGTCTCTGTAAGTCCCACCAGGTGCCTGAGCTCTAAGTTAGAGGATCCCGAACCTCTAACCCAGCTCCTCCCTCTCTACCTCTTAGCCTCCAATCCCTGCCTGTTTCTTTCAGCCTCATCACCTAGGAAAGCTGCCACAGCTTCACATTCCAGCTCCTACCCCAACTCCTGGAAAGCCTTCCCTGACAGCTGTAGCTCTCTGGGTTTGTCTCCTTTTCTTGGAGGCCACACCTCACAATGCAGCGTTCACTTTTCTAATGATATTTATTCCTTCCTATTTCTTTTATGTCAGTTTTTTTTTTTTCCTCTCTGAGGATATGGCCCAGGTTTATACTTCACCAGGATTTCTGAAGACCTGGCTAGACCTGGCGCTGACTTCCAGGATAAAGGTCTCTAAATGCCTGTTTAGGGCATAAAAGGGAAGAAGCAAGATGGTACTTCATCAGTTCTTTCTTATCCTTAACATCACTGGCCATAGAAAGTCCCATTCAGAGAGAATTTTCTAGTCCATAATCATGTGTTCTAATATGGTTCTAATAATACTCTGAGGCTGGTAATATTTGCTCCACTTAAGAGATAAGAGTATTGAGGCTCAAGAGGATGTACCCAAAATCATAAGGTTGTCAAGTTGCTATCCAGCATTCAAATCCTGGCCCGACTTAGACTTTGGTCTTTGACTCTCCTTTGCTGCCATCTTTGAAAATGAAGTGAAGGTAACTGAGGCTGTGGGGTCAGAGAGACTGAGCGCTGGTCCTGCCCAGGCCATTTAGTCATTGAGTGACTTTGGGCAAATCACAGTCTCTTTGGTGTTGGTGTTCTCATCTATTAACTGGGACACAAATGTCTACCTTGCAGGATTATTGTGAGAATGAGTGAGGTGATATGCGTAAAGGACCTGATACAATGCTTGGTTCCTACTAAGTCCTTAATAAATGATGAATATTCCTTTTTAAACTTGATGCTCTAAGGAAGAGTATGAATAGTGAATTACACAAAGTCCTCAGCTTGGCCTTCCAAGCCATGCATAATATTGTTCCTGACTTGCTTTGTAGTCTAATCTCTCACTTCTAAGAGTTGGGCAAGCTCCCCATGAAGACAAGGTATGACAGTACAGACGGATAACAAGTGATGGCTCAGCCATTGGCCCACTTGGTGTCTGAGGGGAACACGTCCAACGTCTATTGCAGTCACAGCCCTTGGCTATGGGGAGTGGCTATGGGGGCCCTCCAGGCCCACCTTGCTCCCACCCTCTCTTCTTCAGCTGGACACCTCCAGTTGCTGGGTCTTATGGACCTGACATGATTTTAGGTCCCTTCACCTTCAAGTTTCTCTCCCGTGACCAACTCTGGTCATTTCACAGAAGATCCAGTAGTGAAACAGAAAGAACGGGAATTTGGGGGTCAGATGACCTGGGTTCAAAGCTTCTCCTCTATTCATAATCATGTAACTTTGGACAATTCACTCCAAACCTCACTTTTCTCATCGGTGAATGGAGTTGAGTAATACATACTTCACAAAGTTGAGGTAAGAGTGAAGTCAATGAATGAGTATAAATTCTTGGTACGGTTCCTGGCACAAAGAAACTATTAAATAAATGGAAACCTCTGTCAATGCTGTTATTACTACTGGCATTGGAATGTGTGGCACACAGACCTGAATGGGGAACCTCTGGAGTGGAACTTTCTTATCTGTTAAATGGGCATGGTCTCTTCCAGCTCAGACATCTTCTATATTCTATGTACAGAGATACTTTTTTCATCACGACGAGTGACTGGGCTCTTTTGAAACCTTGCTGATTCCTAGGAAGGAGGGGGCTCGAGGTGGGGAGAAAATGTGGTCAAGTTCTAGGCAGATGGCAACTCTTTCTGAATCTGGAATCAGGAGTTTTCCTGCCTCACTCCCCAACCACCCTGTGCCCCTAACCCCATCTTTCCCACCCCTCTTCTTCCCCCTTCCCCCTACCCTAAAAGTCTGAGCCAGGCACATCTCCCACCGTCCTCAGGATGGCTTCACCTTCTGCCCTGATTCAGAGCAACCACTTAGCTAGTGAGAGAGTACCCATTAAAGAAACAAATGGCTCTTTCCTGTGGCAGAGGGAGAATTAAGGTGATCAGAGAGCTCTCTGTAATGAAGACAAAGAAGATGAATTAGACTCTGAAGTGCTCACCACCCCCTGAAACACTTAGGAGATTAAATGCCCGTAAAGCTTCCAGTAATGCATCTGCCAATGACGCCAATGCTGTGTGGAGCCTCTTGGTCTTGGATCTATACTTGGTCCATCTCTGTTTGGATATCTCAGTGAGAACCTCTCCATCATCTCAGCAAGCTGAGTCCACTTAATTTTTCCAGCAGAAGCCTCGATGGCCTGTCCTGTACTCACCCCCGGGGTGTGAATGGGGGTGCAGGCAGTATTGGGCCTGGGCTCGCTCTCGCCCCTCTGCTAATCTGGGGAGCTGATATGATCGAGCACCGAACTCCCTGCTAACAAGCCATCTGTGTGGCCTGTATTTTCATCCCCCGGAGGTATTTTTTAGGGGTCGTGCTACCTAGGGAATCCAGCTACAGGTGTGGCATGGGGCAGTGAGAAAGGGACTGCCTCATGCTGGCTCACCTCTGCCCTGCCTGTCAAGCAGTGGGAACCTAGGGTGAAAGGGACTCTGTTACCTTGTCTAACCCACAACAGACTTTTACTGAGCATGACATTTTTGCGGACTTCAGAAATTTATTGCTTTCATAGAGGTAGAAGATACTAGTATACACTTCCCATGAAAACACATCATCTGCTTCGCATTTTAGAATGTCCAGATTTTGTAGCATTTCTGAGACCTCACTGTGAATACCATTTTAGGAGTCCTTTTATCAGAAATGTCAGTTACTAGGGGCTATAATTTTGACTCACATTGCAAAAGCCCTCTATAGTTTATAAAGTCCTATCATATACATATGACCTATATGACATAGGGGAATAGCACAGGTTTTGCATTTGGGCAGACGTGAGTTCAAATCCTAGATCTGCCATTTTCTAGCTGTGTGACTTTAGACAAATCACTTAACCACTCCAAGCCACAATTTCCTCATCTGTGTACTGGGGATAATAATATTTTCTCCCTCCTTGTGTCATGATGATGATCAGATGGCATAATGCTCATAAAGTAGTTAGAAGCAAAGTGGATACTCAAACATGAACAGGGCAGAAGTTGCGGCTAGAACCAGGGGTTGGTTGGGATGGGTCTGAGACAGGAAATGTCAGCTTTGGGACAGGAAGGTGGGGCCAGGAACTGTAGTTAACGTGGTGGTGAGCATAGTGTGCTATGCGTCAACGTGTGGTGTGTATTGTTTTTCATTCTGTGTGTGGGGATATGCAAGTTGTGTCTGTGTGTGGGGGGCTGTGATATAGACTATCAGTTACTAAAAGTAGTAGACACATTTATTTGTATATGAATCCATATGCATACATATCTTTCTGGAGAGGCTCAGAGAAAACCGGGATTATAACACCCAGTCCCTATGTGGCGCAGAAATCTCTCCCTACAAAGCTAAGGGAGAACAAGCACAGAGAACATGGTCTGGGATTTATACGCTTTCTAAACTGTGAGGCTCACAACCTCACTGCAATCCCCAGCAACAGTGCTCTGGCCTAGGTTACCAACAGCGTGGGATCTACATCCAAGGAAGTTTTGTGGCCTTCGTGGCTCTCTCTCCTAAGCCCAAATCTCTGCCCTTCAGTCTTGTCTCTTTGGTAGTGAGGAGGGAAAGCTGGGCCCATCAGTGAGAAGACCTGAGTACCAGAAAGTAAAAGCCATGGGTTTGTCTCAGGGCCGAAGCAGGGGCCCTCCTGGTCTCCACTCCTGCCCAGCTCTCTCAGCACCTGCTGCCCCCTCACCCCTCACCTGCCTAACGGAGGGAGAGAGAGGCTCACCGAGAGAGGAAGGGAAGGAAAGGGCTGGACCTTCTCCTGGACCCTCTTGCCTGACCGGCCTTAGCGAAGGAAGTGTGTTCAAAGAGACCACACCCTTCCTTCACACCAATGTCCTTTTCTTGATTCTTTCTGCTCTTTGGTGGAGAAAGTGATGTGGAGGGAAGATGGCAGGACAGAGAGGAGAACTGGGCTTCCCCTAGAGAGTGAAAGGGATTTTACTGGCTGGTTTCAGGGCTGTGATTGACATGGTCGCTACAGTTTTAAAAGTATTAACACAGTGATACTAGGAATCTAAATATTCCATCTGGTAATTAAAAAGTAATTCTAATTACAGTCATGTGAACCGTTGGACTTTTTGTCCTAATTACTGCACAGCATAAAAGTAATTAATCATAACTTGTCACTAAATAGATGTCAGATTTTCTGTGTTGTAAGTTCTATTAGATCAGGGCTAATAGATCGATGTGGGTTTCCTAAGTAATTCTCACTTGTGTTGTTATGTGGTATGGTCTTTAGTGTTAGTTTACACATAGCACATGAAAGGGCCAGAGGAAGAGTCAGCATGTGCTCACAGGCAGAGATTGTGAAGGATATGGGACAAGCCTGGTCCATGTCTTAGGATCCATTGTGGACAAGTGTTCCCGTGTCTTAGGATCCATTGTGGCCCTGTGCGCTGGGCCAGCCCAGGGTCGACCTTTTCCTCTGCACATGTGCTGACATCAAAAGGCTTTGCCAACCTCTTTCTTACCACACAGGGCCATATCTTCTTGAACCACTGACACGGGGGGCTCCCCTGCTGTTCTGGTTCAACTTGCTATTTGCCTCAATGTTCCTAAGGTGGTCAGAGTTTGCGATGCCAAAGGGAAACTGGTTTCAAAATGCCACAGAAGGCAGTGAGCTCAGTTGGTCGGGTTCTTTGCTGAGAAGGGTTCCTCCTGCTCTGTGAGCTTGCCTTCCTTGGGGAATGATTTCACATGGACAGCACATGTGGAAACGCTGGGTATTGCATTGGTTAGTCCTCCTTGACACAGCCTTTCAAGGTTTGGGTGCTTTCAGACTCTCTTACCCTCAGGCAAGTTATACTCATTTTATTTGACAAATATTGTGGGTGCTTGACAAAACATTAACTCATTTAATGCTCGCAACAGACTTATGGGTTATCTCATATTGATGTCCTGTGGTAGGTCAAATAATGCACCCACCCCCAAAGATGTCCACGTCCTAGTCCTCCAAACCAGTGAATATGTCATCTTACCTGGCCAAAGGGATTTTGTGGATATGATTAAGTTAAGGGTCTTGATATAGACAGATTATCCTGGATTGTCCATGGGTCCAGTGTAACCACAAAGCTTCTTCTAAGGAGGCAGGAGGCTCGGCGTCAGAGACTGAGATGTGATTGAGGACGCTGAGATCAGAGTGAGGTGGTGCCAAGAGCCGAGGAATGCAAGCAGCCTCTAGAAACTGGAAAATACAGGGATGCGGATTCTTCTCTAGAGCCTCCAGGAAGAATGCAGCTCTGTCAACCCCTTGAGTTTTGCTCCAGAAGCCCCGTTTAGGACTTCTCACCTCCAGAACTGCAAGATAGAAGTGTGTTGTTTTCAGCCACTAAGTTTGTGGTGATTGGTTCAAGTAGCAATAGAAATCTAATGCACCTTCATTAACCAAGGCACAGAAAGGTTAAGTAATGTGGCCAAGATCACATAGAAAATAAATGATTGAGCCAAGACTTCGAACTAGGCTGGCTGATCCATGCCCTTAGCCCCTGCAACACACTGCCTCTCACCTCGGGCTTTTCTCGAAGCCGATACCCCCTCGATTCACCAAATAACTGCAGAGGGAACAGTGCCTTTTCACTCAGGAGGAATGGGACTTAACTGAAAATCATCAGACAGGATCAAATTAGCCTGGGCCAGAGGAGAACTGTCTGCCTAGCCCCCTGTATGCTTCCCCCTGATAGCATTGCTATCTTTTATCCAATGAGGTAAACCAATTGTCCCTAAAATCCTAGCCCTGGGCTTAAGTGCAAGAAGAAACTCTTTCTCTAAGTCATGGGGCATACAAGGGTGTTTCAAAAGGGGGACTCCAAGCAGGGCATAATTGGCATTTATTCAAATCGTGCTTAATTGAATGCTTCATCTGCAACTCAGAAAACCACATGGGGTACAGGCTCTGTAAAGAGGAAGTAATTTTCATTAACAGGATCTAAATTAGTTTGACACAAAGACCTACCTGTGCCTGTACCACAGCTAATAATTGCCGTGTAATAAACCTGATGCTTTAGACAAAGCTTTCTTTTTCCTTTTTCATGTTGTCCTTCCTTCCTCCCCTTCTCTCATCCTTTCCCTTTGGATCCGTATGTCAAACAAGTGTCTTTTCAGAAAGGCCAGACTGGTGATGTTTGGGTCGTCACAGTCACTGTGTGATGGGAGCAGAGGTCGTGCTCCCTGCTACTGCTAACAGCCTGCAGGAAGCCAAATGAGCTGTAATCTGACACGGACTTGGCCTTCTGTCTCTTTTCTCATAAGACTGTGCACTCTGTGCCTCCTGGGGAACCTTCCATTTTTTAACTGCATCATCAATCCATAGTTTCCCTCTAACTCCTTCCCCTCAGCCCTCACACACTCATAATCTTAAAAGGGGTGGGGGAGGCTCGCAAGGACTAATCCTCCTTTAGTCCCATTATCTTTCTAAAATGCAAATAGGAGCTTGTCATTCCCTTCATAAAACATCTGGTGAGGCAGCCTTGCCTTTGGGGATGAAGCTTTTGGGGTATTCTCCTGTCCTTCCCCTGTCAATGCACCCCAGACATGCTTACCCAGCGAGGCCCCTGCCTAGGTCTGAGCTGGAAGGGCATGACACACACAGATGCCACAGAAGCCTATGATGCAGGTCCCTTTTCAACATGTGTTTAGTGGGGGACGGGGGAGATAGAGATTCTATTAATATGGCAGTCTTTCTGTTTAAAAGATTTGTTACAGGCATTCATTATCCAGAGTAATGTGCCAATATTGAACCAATTAAAATCTAGCTAATACTCTTTCTTAGTAAACATCACATTCCTATCCAGTAATTATCTAGTTTCAGAATTTAAGCTCCCTGAACTGCCCTCAGGAGACTGTCAGCTGCCACCTCAGAGGTGGAGACATGGCCTCCAGTTATATTGTGCTACAATATAAGAAACCTTGAAGAAACCTTGAAGAGAGATAGGTCTGCACCAATGAGGGGTGCTTTTCATTTTATTTTTTAATTTATATGATTTACCAGGTGAGAGTGCTGTTTCACCCATTCACGGAAGTGGGTGAATTTTCATTTTGCTGGTTATGTCAGGGATACTGTCATGGGTAATATCTGAGTTAACAGGTACCAAGTTTCCAACATTTTCCAGTGGTGTCTTGGCAGCCAGTACAGTTTAGGGTCTGCAGAAGGTCCCTTGATGGTCCATTCCTTAATCCAGTTTTGTGCCATGAGTTCTCTCTGCAACCTTGACTAGGCCAAGGGGTGAGGATGGGGTGGGCTGTTGGTTGCCCAGCCTGTGAGGTTGTAACCCAGGCTCCCTGTCCACCTGCTGTCAGCATCCCTTTACTGCAGGCAGAGCCCGTTGGTGATAACCAACAAGCAAGGCTTGGAGGCCACAGTCTTGTAACATGCAGCTGGGCGTGAGCTTTGTCCTCGGATTCCATAAAGTCCCTGATGCTTGGGCTGTAATGCTGCCCTTCCGTCTGCATTTCAGGTTCTGGGGCCAGAGGGACCCTTCTGAAAGATGACAGGGTCCCCAACTTTACTCATGTGACACTGTTCTCTCCAGTGGAATCCTGGGGTCCATCCCAGGGCCACGTGCTGATGAATGGGCATCAAGTCACTGGGAAAACACAGCTGGGTGGCAGGAGCCCATGCGGATGAAAGAAAATACCATGGAAGGATGGACCAAGGGGACAGGAAGGAGTCACAGGCTAAAGAAAAGCTCTGTAGTCCCCGGCTCAGCTCTCTGTAGCTATCGCCTTGTGGCTCAGGCGTGCCCACTTTCTTAGCTTCTCAATTCTCTTTTCCAGATTGTGACCATCTTGGCAAACATGTCGGTCCTAGAGCAGTGCGCCTCTGACATCATTCAGGAGAACGGTGTGTATTTACAGCAGTGTGCATGTGGCATGGATTATGTGGCTATACGGGACCCTGCGCCTTTGTGTTTGTGTGAAGGCCTGTGGGAGACACATACATCTGTACATGTGGGTCTCCACAAAGGCATGAGCATACATATCCACATGCTTATATGTGCAACTGGGCCAGTATGTAAATGCTTGCTTGCCTTCATGGGGCTTTGATTCTACTGGGAGACAGACAGTGAATGAAAAGATAGTAAAGGTCAGAGGGTGATCGTGTTTGCAGAAAATAAAGCAGGGAGGGGGGTAAGGTAGCCCCAAGGTAGAGAGGTGGCAGTTGCTATTTTCACTAGGGTGGTGAAGAGAAGACGGAGATTTCATTATGATTCAAAATGTAAAACTCTGTTCCTACAATAGGATGAATTCCAACTTTAAATCATTTCTGTCCTGTTGGATTTGGTTTCCGTAGAAAGCTGAAGTGCCTGAGAAGTGAGCGATCAGGTCAGGGCAAGCTGGATCCCTCGACCCCTCACCTGAGAGCATCTTTCCCACTTGCTCCCCTGCTCCTAACTTGTGCACTAAGGTCCAGGTTTTGTTGACCTGAAGCTGGTCTAAGCCGTCCCAGCTGGAGGACAGGCCAGCCACCCTGCAGCAGGGAACAGAGAGGCGAGGGCTCCCTGTGACTGGAAAATAAGGGAGCAATTAGCAACCGGTTGGAAACCAGAGATACTAATGAGAATGAGTGAGCTGGGAGCCCAGGCCAGCTGCCTCAGCTCTTGTTAAACCCTCTTCTGCCAGGTTGCCCTGCTGTTTTAACAAATATTCACATTTTCCATCCCCCATTGCTCTATTACTAATTGAAAGACACCATTTTGTGTTAATTCCATGTGATTGAGCTAATAATGAAAAACTTTCCTGAGCCAGCTGAGGCTGGGAGTCTGGGAGGTGTCATTTTGTGGCCTGTTACTTCAGCGCTCAGAGCCTTAAGTTCAAGTGGTCAGCGAAGTGGGTCCCCCAAGGCCTATGGATTTAGGATTGGAATATCTAGCGTCTGTAGAGGGTTATATGGTTTGCAGTGTGCTATTGACAGACTTATTCAGTCAACAGTTGTTGGGACCAACTATGTGCCTGACATTGTGCTAAACAAACGAACAAACAGAGAAATAAATCCTTGCCTTTGTCCTAGAGGATCTCACAGTCTAGACGGAGAGCCCAACTTGACAAAAGTGATAACATGACAAAAGTATGACATCTATAATAAAATAATGCAGGAGAGGGAGAATGGCACAGAGGTTGAGACTGTGAAAACTGAAAACAGACTGTCTGGGCTTGAGTCCTGCTGATTACTAGCTATGTGACCTCTGTTTTTGCATCTGCAAAATGGGAACAATAGTAATACCTACGTCTTAGAGATGATGTGAGGATTCATAGAAAGATTGTTAAAAGTGTGTCTAGCACAGAATGAGCACTGTGCTAAGTGTATCTACTCTTTCAGGAAACAGTGATAGCCTCACATGGCTCAACTGAAGAGAGGTTGATGAAGAGACAATTTAGCAAAGTGGGGCAGGACTTGAGGGATTAGCAGTGGTGGTGACAAAGCCAGGGGCCTCCTGAGCTGGACAGGGCAAGCCCTATCACTCAGTCTGGGCTTTGAAAGGCTGTCCTTTCACCAGAAAGCATGAGACTGATGTGCCTTGCCCTGCACCTTGGTGATTTTTTTTCTCTGTCTTGCCTTGAATTGTGTGTGCATGTTGGTAATGAGGTGTGGTTGAAGGGGGCCATACTGGGCCCCAATTTCATCGCATCACATCTTTTTTTAGACAAGACTTATAAAGTATATATGTAAAGAAAACTTTGTCTTTAAACATCTGTAAGACTTCACATGAGTGCATTCACATTCATTCATTTGCTAGTCATTCAACAAATGTTTGCACTAATCACTATTCTGGATACTTGAGGCATATGCTTGCAGGAAATGGACAAAACGCCTTGCCCTGTGGAGCTTACCTGCTAGTATATGAGAAACTATTCTTTTTCAGACTCCAGGTGCAAAGCTGGGGTTGGGAAAATGGCTTCTTTATGGGAACATTAACCAGGATGAGTTAGTAACATATCTTTAAGTTTGTGGTACTTCCTAAATTTGTCATTTTCGTTCCGCCTTTTCATGTTCCCAGAGGCCATAATATGCATATCACAGGACATGAACAGCAATGACCCTGTCTTAGGGACATTGTGGACTAGGGAGCCTGAAGACCATGTTCCATTCAGTGGCCAGGGAGAAGATTTGGGAGAGAAGCACCTTGCCCCAAGGTTAGAGTGTGTGATGGCAGAGTTAATAGAGACTAAGAAAGGCAGGGCCAGCAGAGTCCTTTGAGCTTGTGTGGGGAGAAATGGAGCACTTACGAAGCTCACCAGAGAGAGAAATGGTCCCTTCCCAGGACTGAATAGCCGTAGGGTCCATAACTAAGTAACTCAGACCCAGTGCACGGGAATCTAGAAGAGCTGGAAATTGTATCTGGTTCAAGCAAGATTCAGAGTCATTTGTCTCGGGTACTGTACTGGAACTGACTCCTGTGTGAACTTGGGACATCACATCCTCTCTCCAGACCTCAGGTTCTCCTCTGAGAAATGAGGGAGGGAGCGGCTGGGCTAGAAGAACTCTTAAGGACCCTTCCAGCTCTATGTCCTAGTTAGAGGTTGCCAACTTAGATGCCTAAAGGACCTAGACAAGGAATTTAAATGGATGATGTAATCTCAACAAGGGCTGGATCAATCTCATTTTAAAAAGTAAGCTTATAATAAACTTTAGCAAATTGTTGTCATGCAGATATGTGGGCCCAGTGTTGTCAGAATTGGTTAGATTTTTATGGAAATCTCCCAATTTTCATATTAGCAAAAAAATTAATAAAATTTTTTAGACACTCTGTGGAGCAACGAAACAAAGCAAAATATATCTGTGAGCCATGTCTGGTTTAAGTTCCAAACTGGCAAGTGCCACTGGGTACAGGAAAAGGGGCTGGGCCTGGGGCGGTTAGGGAATACTTCCCATAGAAGATGGACTTTTACTACCTGAAGGATGGGAACTACTTAGATGGAGAGTGAGAGGGAAAATGACATCTCCTGCAGAAAGAATTAGATGGGCAAAGGCTTGAGGTGGCAATGAAAGTGGGTGTGGGTTTGCCAGACAATCAACACAGATGGGATCTCAGGGGAGGGTGGGGAGGCTTCTCAACAGACCAAATCCAGGCCTAAATCTCTCAATCCAACTCTTGCAGCCTCCTCTACTGCTTTCACCTACCCTACAACATTTGATCCATTTCTTATCCAGCTTAGGTTTGGGTCACCTTCCCCCAGGGGGACCCATCACTTCTGGACCTGACTCAGATGCAGCCAGCATCAGAGGTAAAGAGGTGATGGAGAGAAACCAGATTATCTGGGTTCTGATACTAGCTCCCCAACTCCTAACCGCATGACCCTGGAAAAGGTACTTCACATCTCTCTGGGCCTCAGAGTGAATCATAGTAGCACCTAGTTCATAAGGCTACTGGGAGGTTTTAGGGAATCGCGCACTTACTGTGCATTTAGCAGTGCCAGGCACATAGTAAAAGCTCCGTAATAGAACTGAAAAATAAAAAGGGATGTCCTGCATATGTCCCTTCCAAGTATCGTGACTTGGTGTATGGAATTAGAGACACCCCCCAGGGCAGGAGAAGAAAATGTGGCTTTGTCTAGCTTCCTTCCTGTGGTTGAGGTCCCCTGTCACGCTGACAGCCTTTGTTTGAGCCTACAGCCATCCATCCTGCTGACCCCAAGGGGAAGTTTCCCCACTTGGGCAACTACCAACTATTCCTGTTTTTCCACCCAGGGGTCCAGCTTATCATGGGCATGCTGTCTGAGAAGCCAAGGTCTGGGACCCCTGCTGAGGTGGCGGCCTGCGAGCGAGTCCAGCAGAAGGCGGCAGTGACCTTGGCCCGTCTCAGCCGAGACCCAGATGTGGCACGGGAGGCCGTGCGGCTGAGCTGTAAGGGGTGCTGGCTGTGGCGGGAGTGGAGTGGGGGGCAGAGGGATGGAAACAGCCCTGATGCCATGGTGGTGACAGAGGACTTAGAGCAAGGGCTAACTGGCGTGAGCCCTTCTCTCTGGGTGTTAGGACAGAGGTGCAGGGTGCAGCCCCTAGTCTCATTTAAACCTGGGGCTGAAGCAAGAGAGTGGAAGGGCTGAGAGAGGTTTACGTTGGCCAGAACGGTGACTCACCTGCAGACTTCCTGTTCATTATGACCCCATTCTTTCATTCATTTCCTCATTCATTCACTCATTCATCCTTTCGCTTATTCATTCATTAATGCATTCATTATTTCATTTATTCACTATTAACTCATTTATGAATTCACTCATGAAATCACTCACTCATTTAGTCAGTCACTTATTTACCCAGCAAATGTTTTCAGGTCACCCATTTCATGCTAGCCTCTGTTCCGAGTGCGAGGCACATGACACTAACTATATCATTGTCCTGACCCCAGGGCTCTCAGCCCTCATGAGGTGGCAGATATGCAAAGAAACATTTGCACTTGAATATCATGCAGCAATACTCAAAGCCTGTCCTTTGAGTGCACAGAGGAAGTAGCCACCGTTTATCTAGGTGAGTCAAAGAATATTTTAGCAAGGAGGTGAGTTTTCAGCTGTGGTTTGTGACGTTATTCTGGTGTGAAGGCTGAGCAAGGGCGCTTCAGGTAGAGGCATGAGAATAGGCCTGGCAGTGCCACCTATCATCCAGGTACAAGGACAGCAAGAGGTGACCCTGGGGCAGCAGAGGGTTCCAGCTTCATAAAGACTTTATCAGGAATAAACACACAAAAGGGGTCTGCACACCTTTTATTACTGTCTTATAATGAGTTGTGGGTGTTTTGAGGTTTTTTTGAGTTTGAAAAGGTCAATTTCCATTCAAAAGCAAAGTCGTTTGTTTAACTTTCCTCTGTAAAGGCCTAGGCAACATTAACCTATGCAATCTGTAGTTTTCTGTAGTTTTAGCTGCAATGTATTTTCTGACTGATAGTCAATTGGAAAGAAAGAAAAGGTCCTGGGCAGTTCCACTGATAAGGATGTAAGCATTAAACATAGCTCTGGTAAAATCGGACACCTGCACAGAAATATCTCTTTCTCAGAGACCTGCGCTACCTTTGGGTGTAGTTTTGACTGAATTCAGTCCTGGCCAGTATTCTGGCTCTTAGAGGTTTGATTCAGATGCTGCAGCTCATCCTGGCCCTGACCAGCGTCTGTTCACACCTGAGGGAGCAGGAGGTTTTCACCACAAACTCCTCCAGCTGGGTTCAGCCCCTTCCCCGGCCTGTTGGCGGGCTGACAGAGTTCCTGAGCGTCACCTGCCTCCCCAGGGCTCCATGCGGAGAGCTGTGTGAGAGAGAGGGGGAGCCCCTCTGGCTTAGGCCTGGCCTGGTTGGTCCCCAGCCAAGGCTTGAGGTTCCCTGTGTGTCTCACGCAGGTATGTCCCGCCTCATTGAGCTCTGCCGATCGCCCTCCGAGAGGAACAGCAGTGATGCCGTGCTCGTGGCCTGCCTGGTGAGTTCCCAGTCTTCCCCCTGATTTCTCCCTGGGCTTTGAGATTGCAGGCCAGGGGCCAGGAGAGCTGGCTACGCCACGCTTGGCTTGGGTAAGCCATGAAATTTCTCTGGGCTTCAACTTTTCTAGATAAAATGGTAATAAGAGTAATACTTGTTTCACTTAATTCATAAAGTTGTGAAGAAAATACATGAGATCATATATGTGAAAGATGGGGCACTGGGGAATCTTTACCACCATACTTAATGACCATGAACCTTTGAGATTCTAGGAAATCCGAACAGCGACCCAGACCAGAGTGGCTGGTGGGGGGAATGTTGGGTGGTGTTAGTGACGTCATGGTGCTGGCAGCACGTGGCAGCGAGGGTGGGGATGTCTCCTGCCTGTTCCAACCTGTACATAGTGAGAAAACTCTCCCTTCCTCCTGGGACAGAGGCCCTCTCCTGGTAGCTTCCAGCCTTGCAGCTCCCTCCTCCTTTGTGGAATAGGACGGAGGCAAAAGGACAGGACAGGGAGTATTGTTCAGTCAACTGCCAGGATCTTCACCCTGATCCAAGCAAGTGAATCCTGGGAGGTCCCCAACTTCTCCTCGATGCTTGGGTCACTCATTACTTCATGCTGTCGCACCGGATGGGGAATGCACACGTCTCTGTACTACTCCCCGTGGGGCTGTAACGGATCCCAAAGCAGAGCAGCTTCCAGTTGGAAGCCATTGTATAAACAGACCATTTCATTGTCAGAAGGCAGTGCCAGACCCTTGACTGGTCCTCAAAGGACACCAGGGAGAAGTGATGGATCTGGAGGGTCCTCCAAGCTGTTTCACAGTAAAGCCCTCTCCTTACCTGTCTTTTTAAAACTGAGCTCATCTCATTTCTGGGAGCTCCTGAGGAGCATTGCATGGTGATAAAAAGAGCAGGGCATTACAGCCAGACACACCTGGCTTGGTTTTGCCATTAATAAACTGCGTGACATTAGGTAGGTTGCTAAGTGCTATAAATTTTATTTAATAAATATTTATTGAGTGATTCTATATACCACGCACTCTTCTAGGCTACAGGGATATTGCCGTGTGGGGGGTGGGACAAAAATCTCTGCTCTCATGGGGCTTTTATTCTGGTACATGCAGAACAACCTTAGCCTTTCCTGGGCCTCTGGTGATCTGATGAAGCTTATGACCCCCTTCTCAGAATAATGTTTTAAATGCATACAATACAATACATAGAATTAAAAAGGAAACCAATCCCATTAAAATAATTATTAGCGTATTTAAACATGTGATATACTAATATATGTACTTTTAAATGAATGCATTAAATAAGAGCTAGCAGTGGGCCTAATAAGTTATTGTACTCTTGACTAGCAATGAGCGTCAATGATATTTGAAGGTAGCAGTAATAACTTATGGGATATAAAGCTATGTGATTTCTACTTGGGAACAAGTCACGGGGATTGCTGAGCCTTCGTGGTTTGTTGTTACAGTCATAACAGAAGGAAAGGCTAAGTTTCAGTTAGAGGTTACTGAATGTAAAGATGCAATTGTTTTCATCCCTGTGCACAGAACTTCTTAATTCTGTCTGGCCTAGTGAGTCAAATGGAGAGAGCTCAATACCTGGCAAACACATAATAACTGGTTCCAACCACCATCATCTTCAAAACTGAGGTGCCAGGAAGTGCCTACCACGGACTAGGTCCCGAGGAAATGTTGGGAAACAATATAGCTGCATTGGAAAGGGGGCTTGTTATAATTCCTTTTTCAGTTTTATTATTAGTTTGAAGAAGAGCATACTTCAATTTCTCCTTGTGGAAGAGTTGTTGGATACTGGAGAGAGCCCCTTACCCCCAATCTACCCTGCATGTGGCTGCGGGCTCATTTTCCTCACGATAGTTTACAACCATGACACGTCCCTAACCAAACCTTCCATGGCTCCCCCTTATCTGCGGCCTGTTGTCCACATGTTCAGCCCGTCACGTTGGGCTCCGACCCACCTCTGAGGGCGAGAGGCCTCCCGCAGGCCCCATCCTGCTCAGCTAGGCCAGAGTGCTGGGAGCCACCAGACACTGTGCCTTGGCACTTGTCTCAAGCAGCTGTCCCTTCTACAGCTCTGCCAGCACCCCTTCAAGGTTCAGATCAAAATCCATCTCCTCCATGAAGCTTCCCAGGAGCTCTCTGTGCTGAAAGACGGGGAGCACACAGTAGGCCCCTGGGCCCGCCTGCGTGGACTTTGTTTATCCCTAGTAGGAAGCGGGTTGTGTTAGGCAGCGTTCCGGGTGTTCTAGGCGAGGCTCTTGGAATTCAAGCACAGGCCTGCCTGACGCTGCAGGTCTTGGCTTTTGACCAGACCTACTTTCTGCCCCCTTGTCTTGAGGCCCTGGTCTTGCTACCTTGGCTCATGGGGGGATTTATATTTTCCCCCACAGCCTGGAACCTTGTGAGGGTCAGGGCCTTTTTCCAGCTCTTTGTATCCCCATAGGACCTAGGGTTGGTGACTGTTTCTAGCCTGAGGGACTTATAGACTTGTCTCCCCCCACCCAGCCCCCAGTATTGGTAGGTGTTCATGGTTTGGCTCTCAGAAGGGGCCCCACATTTGAGTGCAGCCCCCTGGCTGGGGAGATAGAGGCCACTTGGAGCCTCGCCTGGTGGAGGGAGTGGAGGCTACCTCTCCTGCCTGTTTCCAAGGCCTTCTTCCCAGCGTCAAGGCTCTCTTCAGGTGAAGAGAGGACATTTTAATTATCATTCCCCACATCTGGGTAAGTGGCAGCACAGATTGCCTCCCGCAAACAGAATTGATTTTTCCTTAATGAAGCTGCTGTCAATGGTCTGCTGGGCTTGTTTAATACTTGGGTGTTTTCAGACTGTCTGGGAATGAGATCCTGGGATGATTGGCTGTTAACCCTTTGAGGAAAGCAGAGGTTGAGAGAAAGGCTTCAGAAGGCTGGAGGGTCCTTTGAGCCCATGGATGTTGAGGAGGGGGGTCCTCCAGAAAGTTTGGGTTCATGTCCTGCAGACTTTCTGGGGACCCTGGGGAGGTGAGGGTGTCTATTTGCCTTTCTGTGTTTTCAAGTCTGTTTCTAATTCTCGCTCTCTCTCTTTCATTTTGTTTTTGTTTTTCTCTCCTTCTAGAGGTTGCCTCTTCTCTTAGGAGTTTCTCTCTCTCCTTTCCTTTTTTCCCCTTTCTTTTTATCTCTCTCTCTCTCTCTCTCTCCCTCTCCCTCTCTCCCCCTTCCTCCTGTCCTGCCTCCTCACCTCTTCCTCCCTCTCTCCTATGATTCTCCTGTCCCCAGTGTGCCCTCTCTTTTTCTTTGTCACCATCTCTCTCTCCTTCAATCTCCCTTTCATGCCTAGTCTAATTTTTTCACCAGTTCACCTTTGTCTCTCTCTTTTAATATTTCTTTCTTATTTTGTTTTTCTGTTGTCTCTTTTTCTCTGCCTCTCTGCTATTTTCTTCTTCTACCTCATTTTCTCTCTTCCTGAGTCTGTTTTCTATTTCCTTGTCTTTCTCCCTTCCTTCCTCTTCCTTTATTTTGACCCCTGATGATGTAAAATACATCCATGGCCTCACATCCTCATCAGGTGAAGACTCCTGGCTCCTCTTTACAGTGACAACCCAAGGGCAATGGCATTGTTTATCCCAGTTGGATCAAGAGGAATCAGAAAGTGCTATGAAGTCAGCTTCTTTAGCCCTAGGCAAAATCATACCCCAGGAGAGGCAGGGCACACGAGTTAGAGACAGTCTCCTGGAGTCTCCTTCCTGCCACTAGTTTCTCAGACCCTGCCCATGTGCAGCGATGCATATCCCTTCTCCTCCATCCAGCATGGACATGGCAGTGCCTATTAGCCCAACTCCCAACTTAAGCCATCCTCTCTGTTTGCCAACTTGGCAATTTCCCAGCGATAGGTTACCTCTCATATCTAGGTAATGAGCTCTATGCCTGCCTTGTACTCAATATAACCTAGTGTCTTGGCTTGCGGCTTCCTGCCTGTGTGTATAGGCCCTGGAGTTAAACTGCTTTGTGATTTTGAGAAGGCCGCTTTCCCTCTCTGAGCCTTAGTTTCCTTATTTTCAAATTAGAGATTGTGATACTTTGCCGTATGTTGTAAGGATTAAATGAAATGTTATGTTGGCATTCCTCCTTCTTTGCTTCTTCTGCCATTTCAGATATTACTCCCCCCCCCTTTGTTTCCCAGGGGAAGGGCATGCTTAAGCTCCTACCTTGTTTCCTGATGTGTACAGTCTGCAGAAGAGGGAAGTAATTAATATTCATTGAGCACTTAGTATGCATTGCCTGAGCTAACTGGTAAAGAGGTGCATAACTCACATTTGCAGTTTTAGGTCATTCTAGCAGTAGGACTCAATTTTAAAGCACTTTGTTTGTTTTGCAAATATTTTTTGAGGTCTGTGCCAACCCCTGTCCTACCTGCTGTAGATACAGAGAAAAATAAAAGAGTCTCTACCCTTGAGGAGCTCAGAGTCGAATGCAGGAGATAAGCACCTAAAAACCAGTTACTGTCAAGTGTGAGAGGATTGAGGTCAAGCCAGGGGCTGTGAGTGCACGGAGGAGGGAGGGACTGTTGCTGCTTCAAGGAATCCGGGAAGACTTCACAGAGGAGGTGACAATGAGCCAAGCCTTGCAGGATGAATGTGACTGCCGGCAAGAAAAGAGTGGGGAGGAACTTCATGTCATAGAGAAGAGTTTGGCAAAGCACATGGGCGTAAAATGAGATTGCATACTCAGGAGTGAAATGCTCCATGTATGGAGACCTGGGCAGTGATTTCATTCTGCCTGCACTGCTTTTTCCTGTTCATCCCCATCTTGGTGGTAGAATCTCCATCTTCTTCAATTGTATGACTTTCCTTCATCTCTCCTCCCTCCTTCCCATCTCATAGTGCTTTCCGCAGAACCTTGCTGAATGTATGGATAAATGAATAGTCCTTGCTGTTCTCAGGTTCCTCCAGGGACCTGGAAGCAGGAATATCATTCTACTGATGCTCTGGCAGTTACCGTCTTTAGGATGAACAAATCTTAAATATGTCACTAAGTTGACCAGATCTTTAAAATGACAGATCTTAAAAAAAACTAAGTTCCCAGGATGACTGAAAAACCAAGATGGCAAGACCATTATTAAGATCATGAAGACTTTCAGATGACCCCCCGTCATGGTGACCAAAGTACAAATGCAACCAGGTGCCCAAGTCTTAAGGTTACTCTGGTGACCAGGTAATCCAAAGGACCAGGTCACTAAGGTGGCAAGGTGATGATCTGCTCAAATTGCTTGGCAAAGGAGCCACTTCCTGAAATGCACCTCTCCAGGCAGTTGAAGGAAATACACGCACCTAAGCAGGGCCCAGTCTGACCCGCGTCGTCTCTTCTGTTTTCTCCCTAGGCTGCTCTGCGCAGATTGGCTGGGGTCTGCCCTGAAGGCCTGCAGGACTCTGACTTCCGGCAGCTGGTCCAGCCCCGGCTGGTGGACTCTTTCTTACTCTGCAGCAACATGGAGGAGAGTTTTGTGTAGCTAGTGAAGGAGAGGAAAGGCATTTGGCCCCGGCATTTGGCCCCATTCTCATGCCCCCTCTGAGTACATACCTGTGAACACACCTGACGACGCACCAGCCCCCTCACCTCCTTATTTATACTTAATTTATTTTTTACATGAAATGGACAGAGGGCTAAATAGTCTAGCAACATCATTAGGCTATGTTCCTTGGGAGTATTTTTTGTTTTTATTTTTTGACTTCTGTGACTTTTAAGTTGCAGATGTTGAAATGCATAATGCCTAATATGACAGATTGTCATGGGTGATTTCACTTCATATTGATTTCTCTACTCTCACTATATAATCTTGCCTCATTTTTTTTTTTTTTTAACTTGGAAACCAGAGTATTATAACTGCCCAGCAGTTTTTTAAAGTTGGATTTGCTCTTTTCAAAAAGATTTTAAATGAATTTCATAGTTGGACAGAATATACTAGAAGGAAACTTTTATTCTTTAATAAATGCAATCAGACAAAATGTGTCTTGGATTTTCTGATTCAATTATGCCTTAGACTAATTTCTTGCTTCCCAAGGTTTCATGTCACAAAAACTTTCCGACTATTAAAATGCATAGAAAGTTACATGGTTTTCATAGATTCATAAATGGATCCAGTTCTGAGTGACTTAGTGAGAAATCAAGAATATTTCCAAAGTCCCCAGAAACTCAGTTTCCCTTAGCTTCTCTGTTTTTTGTGTAACCTCATGGTGAATAGCTTCCTCAGATGAGGTTTTAGTGAATAATGCCTCTTCAAATGTATACTTGAAAGTAGTGGCATGCTAGAGCTGGCTTATACCAGCTTGCAAGGGACAATTGTGAGGATTTCTTTTCAATTCCACAATCAGTGACCTCATATTCATAGCTTGAAATTGGCAATAGTGGACATATTTACACCACAGGAATTGGTAGATGCTACAAAGAAGAGGTTTCTTTGTTTGTTTTTGTTTGTTTGGAGAGATCGTTTACCAATTACATTGCTTGAAAGTATCACAAGAATCTGTGAATCCTTCTGAAAGGTTTAATATCATCATATTGTGATACCGTTTTATCCAATTCAAGAAAACTGTCTTGAATTCCATTACATCAAGAGGCTGAAAAAGAAAAATCACATGATCATATCAATAGATGAAGAAAAAACAGTTGACAAAATACAATACCCATTCATGATAAAAACTCATTAAACTAGGAATAAAGAGAAATTTCCTCAATTTGATTAGGAATATCCACAGAATACCTACAGCTAACATCATACTTGAAGCTTTCTCGTTAAGAAACTTGAAGTATTCTCAAAAGATCAGGTACAAGGGAAGGATGTCTCCTTTCATCACTCCTTTTCAATATCACACTGGAGAGTCTAGCTGATGAGAATGAATAAATAAAACAGGAAAAGGAGATAAAATATATACAGGTTGGGAAGGAAGACAAAACTGTTTTCTGATGACACAATCATTTGTGTAGAAAATCTGAGAGAATCAACAACCAAACTCCTGGAACTAATTAGCAATTATAGCAAGGTTGCAGGATATAAGGTTAATACACAAAAGTCACTTTTCTACACACCAATAATAAAAAGGAATTTGAAATTAAAAACAATATTGTTTATATTAGCACCCAAAAAATGAAATATTTGGGTGTAAATCTAACGAAATATGTACAAGATCTATGTGAGGAAAACTACAAAACTCTGATAAATGAAATCAAAGAAGTAAATGGACAGATATTTCATATTCATGATAGGAAGACTCAATATTGTCAAGATGTCAGTTCTTCTCAACTTGTTCTATAGAGTCAGTGCAATCCCAATCAAAACCTCAGCATGTTTTTTTTTGTGTGTGTGTGTGGATATCAACAAACTGACTCTAAAGTTTATATGGAGGGACAAAAGATCCCAAAGAGTCAACACAATATTGAAAAAGAACAAAGTTGGAACACTGACACTACCTGACTTCAAGACTTTCTATAAAGGTACAGTAATCAAGACAGTGTGGTATTGGTGAGAGAATAACAAAATAGATAAATGGAACAGAATAGCTATCCCAGAAACAGACCCACATAAGTATAGTTTACTGATCTTTGACAAAGTAACAAATGCAATACAATTGTCTCTTTAAGTGCTGGAAATTCACATGCCAAAAAAACACACACACAAAAAAAACACTCTTTACAAAAATTCACTTAAAATGGATCACAGACCTAAATGTAAAATGCAAAACTACAAAACTCCTAGAAGACAACATAAGAGAAAACCTAGATGACCTTGGTTTAGGTATAATGATGACTCTTTAGATACAACACCATAGGCATAGCCCATGAAAGAAATAACTGATGAGCTGGATTTTATTGAAATTAAAAATGCCTGGTCTGCAAAAGACAATGTCAAGAGAATCAGAAGACAAACCACAGACTGGGAGATACATATTTGCAAAATACACATTCTGGTAAAAGCCTGTTCTCCAAAATATACAAAGAACTCTTAAAACTCAACAAAAGAAAACAAGCAACCCTATTACAAACAACACAAAGATCTTAACAGACACGTCATCAAGGAAGATATACAGCTGGCAAATAAGCATATGAATAGATGCTCCACATCTATGTCGTCAAGGAAATACAAATGAAAACAATGAGATACCACTGCACACCTACTAAAATGGTAAAAATCCAGAACACTGACAACACCAAACACTGGGGAGGATGTGAAACAACCGGAACTCTCATTCATTGCTG
Organism: Rhinolophus sinicus; assembly: GCF_036562045.2. Classification (NCBI taxonomy): domain Eukaryota; kingdom Metazoa; phylum Chordata; class Mammalia; order Chiroptera; family Rhinolophidae; genus Rhinolophus; species Rhinolophus sinicus. The sequence goes on from NC_133756.1 coordinate 129,963,456, forward strand.
GTGGGACTGCAAACAGTTCTCACCACTTGAGAAGAACTTAACATACTCTTATGATATGAGCCAGCATTTGTGCTCCTTGGTATTTAGCTAAAGGAGTTGAACACTTATGTCCACACAAAAACCTGCGCATGGATATTTATAGCAGCTTTACTCATAATTGCCCAAACTTGGAAGCAACTGAGATGTCCTTCAGTAAGAGAATGAATAAATAAATCCAGACAATGAAACGCTATTCAGTGCTAAAAATAAATGAGCTATTAAGCCATGAAAAGAAATGGAATAACCTTAAAAGCACATTACTAAGTGAAAGAAGCCAAACTGGAAAGGCTACGTACTGTATAATTCCAACTATATGACATCTTGGAAAAGGCAAAACTATGGAGACAGTGAAAAAAATCAGTTATTGTCAGGAGTTGGGGTGGGGAGGGATGAACAGGCTGACGACAGAGGATTTTTAGGACAGGGTAATATTCTGCATGATACCATAGACACAGGTCATTATACATTTGTCCAAATCGATACACTGTGTTATACAACAAGAGTGAACCATAACGTAAACTGTGGACTTTGGGTGATTATGATGTGTCAGTATAAGTTTATCAATTGTAACCAATGTACCATTTTGGTGAGGGATGTTGATAATGGGGGAGGCTATACATGTGGGGGAGCAGGAGGAACATAAGGAAGCTCTGTACCTTTCACTCAATTTTGTTGTGAACCTTAAAGAAAGTCTAAATAGTAAAAAAAAAAAAAAAAAAAAGGAAGGGACCATCTAAGACTAAAAGAACTAAGAGTTTATTCAAAGGCATTGGGACACAAATGACACAAGGGAAGCTTCCATTGTAAGATTCTCTTACGACGACAGCGTTCTGCTTTTGGGGGACCTGTAGCTTCCTCACATCGTTGCTCTGGCTATATTAAACTATGGAATAATTACTGTCCCTTTAACAATATCTTTTTGTAACACCCGCAAAATCATAGCATGAAAAGATAGTGTTACACAGAAAGGGAACATTATTAATAAGCAAAAGAAGAAGGGGAAGAAAAGAAAATTGAATACAGAATGGAAAATTCATGCCCAAGACTTGTAGGGTCTTTTTGTTGTTGTTGTTAAATAATGTTATTCAGAAATGTGGAACTTGAAAGAGAGCATATAAAAGAAGAGTAAAAGGGTGACATTAAGCCGTAGAGGGAATTTATAGTTAAAATCTGTGGAAGGTGGGAGAACATCCTGCCCTCCCTCTCTAGGCTATAAGGGTGGGGGAGACAGGATAGGTGGCTCAGCCTCCGCTGATGAGACCCTCATAGCCCCACTCCACCCTCAGTCTTACTGGCTGGACTGTTGACTGTGTGCTTGGCTATATCTGGGAGCAGCGTCTGGATTTCAGGGGGCCGTCCTAGCCAGGCCCCGGGCCGGAGAATCCCACTCTTGGCTCAGAACAGGGAGAAGTGAAGGAGCCCTTCCAGGATCAGAGTTAATGCTGATCCTATTTAGTGACTGCCTATGTGTAGTCATTTACCATGGATTACCTCTTGTTATTCCTACATTGGTGAGTTAGGTGCTATTATTAATATTTCCATTCATACCCTTCATTACAATGGGGAAACAGAGGCGTGGAGAGGTTAAGTAATGTTGCCAAAATCAAATAGTTAATACTGACATGGGGATTGAACCCACATCTCTCCGACTTCAGAGACTAATCAGGGAGAAAGCAGGAAGTTAGCAGCAGACACTTACTAGAAGGTAGCTATGGCTCTGGACCTGTGTAGAACCATCACCACCAGCAAACATATCATGACGGTCTGCTCTGGGCCCAGGAAAGAGAAGTAAAAATGACTAAGTGCTGGGATTACCTGTGAGTGTAGACTGGAGGGCGTTGGGTGAGTTGTCAGTAGGCCAATCCCCTTAGAAAAGCTGAAAAGTGTAATGATGAAAACAGATATGAGCTCTGTGGCCTGTCTTGGTTTGAACCGTGGCTCTGCACTTACTAACTTGGTGACTTTGAGAAAGGTACCTCACCGCTCTGTGCCTCAGCTTCTTCATCTGTCAGATGGGATTAATGATAGTGCCTGAATCATAGAGCTGTGAGGAAAAACTGTGTTAATACATGGAAAAGACTTAGAATAGTGCCCAATGTCAAGTGCACAATACATGTGGCTACAAAGTCCACCAGATCCCTTCAGGTTGCCTAGTCTTTCTTGATGGTGCCGTAAGTGTAGATCTGTAGCGTGTTGAACACAGAGACTTTCCTCCTACAAGGGATGTAGAGACCATCCAGTCCCATCTCTACACCTTGCACTTAGGACTAAAGAGTCTCGCCTAAAATTACATAGTAAATTAATGGACAGCCTGAGACTTGGATCCAAGGAATAACTACTACAACCACAACTGCCATTTTTCTGTGCATCTACTCTGTGCCAGGCACTGTAACATACAGAATTTCACTAAATTTCTAAAATGACCATGTGAAGTTATTATTAATCCCTTTTTACAAATAGGAAAACTGAGGTTCAGAAAGACTCTCCATCTTGCCCGACATCTCAGATATAACTGGTCATGGAGGACAGGGTTTGACACTAAGGCCCACAATCGTTCCGGTTTGGTACACATACATTTTACATGCATATTCTTGTATGCATCAGCTCAACACCATGCTTGAGCTTCGAAATATCACTGTAACACTTTGACAAATTCTGAACTTTGTTTTCATTTGAAAAACATCATTTGCATTTTAATTAAACATTTTTAAGTACTGATACACATCTTTAGTTATTCATTTGTTAAAATTATAGTAATAGATATGAAGATTATTTCAGGGAAAAAGAATAGGAATGAGACAATGAAATATAACTTAAATAATCAAAAGAGAAATCCTGTACAGTCTGGGATCCATACCATGAAAATCTCTATAGTAGTTACTCCTTAGTCTAGTTTCAGAGTAAAGTATCAAAGACAAACCAAAATAAATGCTATATGTTATCAGTTCCATTTTAAAAGTAATGATAGGCTTTGAGAACAATTGCTTTAAAATTTCTGTTTTTTTAAAGAGATTTCTGATTATCTCTTTGTAAAGATTCCATTTATGTCCACAATCTGGTACCATTCTTCCCCATGATTTTTATCTGTGATTTATCATATAGCTTGGGGAGCTATACATGACTGATAGCAGAAATTAGAGGATATTTGTGTGTGTGTGTGTGTGTGAGTCTCAGACTTGAAGCCCTTAAAGAAAACAATAGAGTCCAAATATAAATCAATAGAAAAATCCATAAAGGGCTATTTGCATATTTTCAAATTTTGGCATCACATATACAAACAAAAATTTTATCGGTTTACCTACGTCATTTACACGGCATTTTCTTTCAAGTTCATGCTCTCTCTTCATCCTGAGACTGAATCAGGCACACTGCAGGCTTATTTCACCATCAACCTTGAAAACAGTCACCTCTCACTTTGGTCAGGCTCCTCAGGTTTCTGCCCTCAGGGCAGGCCAGGAGGGCGAGAAGCTTTCAGGGTATTTTTCAGCTCCATTTTTCAGCCTTGGCTACTCCCACTGCTTCCAGCTGTGCTGCGCTTTCTGCTGAATCCACGTGTGCCGTGAGGTAAAAGGTGGCAGGAAGCACATGCTAATTTTTAACTGTCTATGAAAAATTTACTCTTTAGACCTCAAACATGTTAAAATGTAATAATAAACTTATCTATACTTCTACAGTATTTCTAAAGTTAAAAGTTCATCTGGGAAGTTCCATGTAGATGGTTTGTCTTGAGAAATGCTTCACATGACCCATCTGAGGTAATTCCCGGACTCATATTAGGCTGGCATTTTCCTTGCAGAGGTCCTTTGAGAGAATTTCCAAATTTTGAAGAAGACATTTCAAAGGCCCATGGAGCAGGAAAAGGAAGTAAAGATCTTTCCTTAAAATTCACATCCAACCTCATTTCCCGCCTCCAGAAGACAAACCCCATGTGGTTTTCCAGCATTTTCCTCAAGGACCTAGTAGCATTTGGAAGTGAAATGGAGCTCTTCCGTCGGGGTTCTTCAGAGTAACAGAGATGGAGGTACACAAAGGCAGAAGGTGCTCGCAGATGCCAGATGTCACAGCATCAAATAGGAAGAAAGTGGTTCTGGGCAAAGGCAACATCTCTTTTTCTGAGGTTCTTTCTCAAGTAGGCTCGACCAGTAGACGTTTTCACTTTGTTTAAGAACTTGCCCAGGATGACCATTTCCTTGTCTGTTTGCAGGGTGTCATGTGGGGTCCCTGGTCCCGCTCCCCACATAAGAATGTAGGACATGGTGAGGCCAAAAAGGAACACCCACAGAGCCATAGATAGGGGAATCATACCACTATAGTCTCGCTGGCAGCTGAGTTGGAGACACAGGGAGCAGGAGTCACACGATCCGCAACCCGCCGTCTACTTCTCTCTGCCAACCAACCTCACTTGCTAGCTCAGCCACCATCTTGCTAGCCCCCATTTTTCTGCTAGCGTAGCCACAGCAGTCATATTAGTGGCCAGTGGCTCACTGGTTGCAGCTGACGGCCAACTAGCCACAGCTGAGGGCCATGCAATCACAGTTGATGGCCATTTACTACCCGAGTGAGCACCTTTCCATGTGAGGCTGAGAGCCTGGAAACTGCGCTCCTGGCTCTGTGCCCACACTGTCTCTTGGCATCTGAGTTTGATGGTCTGTGGAGTACGTGTTGTGCTGATGGGTCTTCCTCTCCTTCCCATGCTACCACGAGAGCCCACCTCAGCTGTGCTATCTTCTGCCTGTAAGATCAAGACTTCCTTCACGTTGCTGAATCTCAGATTAGCCATGGCTGAAACGCTGAACAAGGGAGATCCCAGATAACAGGTGAGGCTCCTGGCTATGCACTTGTAAGAATGTCTGGAAGCCTTTCTACAGCTGTCAGGTTACTATTTAACTCCCCTTTGCAGAGTTGTCTGCTCACTGTGATGTCTGATGAACAGACAATGGGCTCAATTTCCTGCCCCAAAGATCAGTCCAGGAGAGTCAGGAAGTCAGGTACACACCTCGTCTCCAGCCTCTGCCTTCTGCCTTCCTCCTACAGGCACATCCCACAGGCTGGGGACCTTCAGCTGTCCTCCCACAGCTCTCTCAAACCAAACTTGAACTTTTTAAAAACAAATTTTTTATTGGGGAATATTGGGGAACAGTGTGTTTCTCCAGGGCCCATCAGCTCCAAGTCGTCCTTCAATCTAGTTGTGGAGGGTGCAGCTCAGCTCCAAGCCCAGTCACCATTTTCAACCTGTAGTTGCAGGGGGCGCAGCCCACCATCCCATGAGGGAATTGAACCCGCAACCTTGCAGTTGAGAGCTCGCAACTCTAACCAACTGAGCCATCCAGCCACCCCCAAATTTGAACTTCTAATAGTTATTGATCCATTAAAATATCTTTCATCTCTTTTTTGTTGCTTAGTGATACCACCCGTTAAGTGGCTCTCCTCCAGCTGTCTGAAACTTTCTTAACAAGGGAAACTGCTGAGGCCTGAAATCATAAAATTGCAGGATCACAAAATGCAATTAAAGATCCACATGATCTTGGCAAGGACTGGAGCCAGAGAGCTCATGTAATCCAAGGCTTAGACTCATGTACCTGTTATTATTTACTAACTGGATGACATTTTGAACCTTGTAGATATTGTAAATTTTAGTATAGAAAGGATAGTGGTACATTCATATAGTGAAGTACTATAAATGAAGTAGTATAAATTTGTCCTATTGATACATCTCAATTATATATTGCTGGATAAAAAAGTTGTAAAAGATACATACAGTATAATGCATTTATATAAAAGGTAATATACATAAAATAATATACAGAGGGTGCCAAAAAATGTATACACATTTTAAGAAAGGGGAAAGCTATATTAAAAGTGTAATACTCAATATATACCAGTAACAAAAGATGAATACCAGTCATGTGTATATATATATTTTTGGCACCCCCGATATATGTTTGTAGAAAAATCATATGTGTTAAAAGTGTTAATACATGAGTGGTTCTATGGCTTGAGTTTTGTCCCTCTACCCCAAATTCATATGTTAAAGTCCTAACCACACGCCCCCACCTCAGATGTGACCTTATTTGGAAATAGGGTCTTTGCAGATAGAATTGGTTAAGGTGGGATCATAGTGGAGTAGCGTGGGCCCCAAGTCCAGTATGACTGTCATCCTTATCAAAAGGGGGAATTTGGACACAGAGCTGCACGCAGGGAGAATGCCATGTGACGTAGGAGTGACGCTGCCACAGCCAGGAGCTACCAGGAGCGAGGAGATCGGCCTGGAACAGATCCTTCCCTAGAGCCTTCAGAGGGAGCACGGCCCTGCCCACACGGTGATCTCTGACATTTAGCCTCTAGAACGGTGAGACAATACATTTCTGCTGTTTAATCAGTTTGTGGTACTTTATTATGGCAACCCCAGGAGACCACTACAGGTAGGAAGGATACCCATGATCTTTAAGATAATGTTACCCCCGGGGAGGAAGTGAAGGGAATGGGATTGAGAAGGGATATGTGAGACTTTTATTTCATTAATAATAAAAGAGCTGTAATATGTAAAGTAAAATGTTATTAGCTGTTAAATCTGGGTTGTGAACATATGGTACTTGTATGTTATTCTCTGTACGTTTTTTAATATGTAAAGTATGTCAAAATGAATCACAGAAATATGCAGAGGAGTGTTTCAGCATACGTAAGACCAGCATGTTATGTTGTTTCTGGTTGCCTACTCGAAAGCCAAAATAAACCCAAAGCCCTACCCCATCTTGGGTGATAAAGGGGGAGTCTGCTGGGTCCAAGACTGAAGATGAGGAGAATTAATCCAGATGGGCTATGCAGAGGAAATCAGATAGCATGAACTAGATTTATTTTTAGAAGCAGCTACTTCAGTCACTTGTTGGTCTCTTGCATGTTCTTTATAATTGAGACTGCATCATTCATTTTGCTTGGGGTTGAGATGTAAGGTTAGAATTTTACCAATTAGAGGAATAGATCCTTATGAAAAATTTGTCTCTGAAGCTAAACCTCATACAATACCCTGTTTAGAGATTGCTCTCTAGGGCAGTGGGTGACGTAATTTGATGTGTTATACTCTACCTGGAGAGACTCAAGAATTCATACTGACATCTGCTGGACCCTTTGAATACTTCCTGGTTAGAACCAGAAATTCTAGAGCAGAAGAATTCCCAAAAGGCCACTTGAGGAGCTCTCTGCCCTGGGGCGGGTCTGGCAGCATGCTGAGATATGCAACTTGAAATCAAATTTAAGATCTTTTGCTACTGCACACATTTAGCATAATACATCCACAGCAGAATGAGACAGGACATCTAGGGTGTAATTAACAATCACTATTCTATGACAGTCTCAGCAGCACAAATGCCAATTTGCTCGTCAAATTCCAAAGAGAGAGGAAGGGGCCATGTGGTAACCATACAAAACAAAGCCTTTGTTTTCAGGGCCCAACTCAGCAATTGCTCTGTCCTTGTGAAGCAGAAAGGAAATCTTGCCAGGTTCTGGTCCATTTGGGCTCTAGACGTAAATTCACTGCCCAAACATCTTTCCAGATCAAATTCCAATCCAGCTGGGTTCTGTGGATCTTTGGGGGAGTCAGTAAAGATGTAAATGGAGATCCATGAACCGAGAAAAGGCAATTCAGACAACTCAGACACCAAGTTCCTTTGCTTGTGACCTGCTGGATAAATACCAATTGAAATCTCTAATCATCATTAGGTTTTGTTGTTTTTTAATAAAGATAAGAAGAAAGTAAGTTATTACTTAACACCTGCAGTTTGTTTGACAGGGAAATTTTTTTTTCTAAGAGTGCAATTATCTTTAAAAATAATGAAAATGATTCATTTGTGGTATAAATGTTGAAAGCTACCTCTGTAGATAATAATAAAACTACTTTTTTCTCCTGAGAAAGAAACTATTGATCATGACATAAATAACTAAATTTTTATCTCTCCCATGCTTAACCAATATAGGAACGAGTTGTATGATTTGAGTTGAAATTGGATTTGTAAGAAAATTTCACTTGTATTTGTCTATGGTGGGATAGAAGTCATTTCTCAGAGTCTTTCTGTTTAGCATACAGGATAAGGGAAGGAGATTAGCATTTATTAAGGTGCTAGACACTTTACATACCTCCTTGGATTTCATTCTTAACAGATATTATGCCCATTTTGCAGATGAGAAACTTTTTCTCAAAGAAATTAAATATTTTGCCCCGAATTTCATGACTAGTAATTTCATCTACGTCTAGAGCCCAATGGACCAAATGTGTGCATATCCAGGATAGGGACCTTGATTTGTTTGACTAAAAAGCCCATGCTGTTTTCCTTCTATAATATTGTTTACATTTGATTATAATCGCTGGGTGCAAAAAATTATCAGATTCTAATTAGGACTCTTGTGTACCTAAGCAATTGGAAATCTGTAAAATTCTAACATTCAGACTTGAACCCCTTCTCTGTGCTCCAACCTGGGAGACAATCAGAAGGTGCAAATGGCAGAATGTTCATTGGGTAAAAAGTGAAGGCAACAAAGGTGTAGCTTTAGTTTTATAACCAAGGTGGGCAGGAGGCAGTGGAGAGGAACCTTCCCAGCCCAGACTGACTGGGGAGGCCTGGCCCACACTCCCAAGACCCTGAGTCTGGCTCAGCGTCTATTCTGTCAGATGCCAGAGGCAAGTTTCTAACCTGGTCTGCCCTCCAAGGACACAGGGCTGTGACTATATAAATGTTACCTGGATCCTTGCACCTACCAGGCTCTCAACTAGGTGGTTTAAAAGAACAATAGAATGCAGTTGCAAAACATGCTTATAATAAAATGTGTGATCTAATTTATTCATAAATATTTATTTAGTATCTCTTTTTGATGTCATAGGACAGAATGCAGGTCTATGGGCCATCTAGATCTAGTTATAAATCCTGGCTCAGCCACTTACTATATAATCTAAGGTTATCATTTCATATCTCTGCACTTTGTCTATAAAATGAGAATAACACCAGGTTCACAGGGTTGTTGTTAAGAATCAGAAATAATATATGACATATATCTGCTATAGGCCTTAGTACTTAGAAGGAACAAATCAAAAAGCTAATTATTATTGCTTGTTTTATTTATATATTTAAAAATGGTTATCGTGTTCTATTGGTGCAATAGAACCTGTGATTAGACCCAGGGACAGAAAAATGGAAGAATAGGGACTTTCCCATGCCTTTGAAAAGTGCACATCTAGTATTGGAGCCGGACACAGAAACTCATAAGGGTGACAGGATGAGAGAAGAACAGAGTGCTCTGGGAGCAGCTGGTACAGTTTACTCTTACTTAACTTCACCATAGCTATATGTGTAAAGCTGTAAATAATATTGGGTTTAGAGACCTTGGGGGGCTCGGTGCCTCCACTAATGTACCTCACTAGGGGAAGGCCTGAAGCCGGGAATCACTGGGCCAAAGACAGAAATGAAATTTCATTTTATGTGTGAACTCTGGCCATTGATAGTGGCTTCCTGCATGGCTCTACTTCTGCACGGTGCGAACTCTGAGAAGAGCAGGACAGTAGGTTCTTACTGTAGAGGCAGCATATCGAAGTGGCCGTGAGCTGGGATTCTGGAGCCGGGCTGTTCTGTCACTTGCTTAATCTTAGACCAGTTTCTTAACTTCTTTGTGCTTTAGTGTCTTCAGCTGTAAAATGCTAACAACAGCAATATCTGTGTCATGGAGTTCTTAGGATTAAGCGAGCGAGTTCATTCAGTAAAGGGTTTAGAACAGGAACAAATTTAGCTGTTGTTATCATCATTATTTTCATCATCGTTCACTAGTAATCCTTGCCAGTGGGGAGGCAGGAGAGAGTAGGGGAAGCCATGTCGAGTATTTACCATTTGTTCCTAGGGCAGTGTTTGCTAGTTCTGATCAAAGGTCTCTTCTTCTGCCATATTCTGCGTTTGGGTTTATGGTTTTAGTTTTCAGGTTGTCAGTCCTTTCTGAAACCCACACTAGTCCACGTTCTGTTTTGGCCTCCCTCAGCCAAGTGGTAGTTGATACCCCTTTCCTACGTCAGTATTGATATCTAACAGCAGACTTCTTATTCCTTCTGCAATTGCTTAAAGTGCGGTCTTTAGAGTACAGAAGAACACAGTCTCAACCACAGAAAATTATCACCTTTGTTTGCATCCTTCCAGCCATTTATCACCTAGTTAAGCACGTATTTTGCATTAGATACTTTATTATAAACATCATCTCTGGTATCTGACAGAGATACATTTACAAATGAAGAAATAGAGGCTTAGAGAATTTAAGTGGTAATTCACTTACAGATGGAAGATGGGGGATGTAAATTTTGATATGTTGGGTTCCAAAGTTGTGCTTCTTCCTTCCTTACCACATGCTGCATTGTGGACCTAGTGTTATCAGCACTTGGTTCTAGCACAGGTTAGGATACAGAGCTCTGCAGTGCTCTTCTTAAGGAGTGTTGGGAGAGATGGGAAAGTTGACAGGAAAATGGGGTGGAGCTCTCAGCAAAGAAAAGGGCAATTGAAAAGATCAAGGGCATCCAGGTACTATAGTCTAACCCAGTTCTGTGCCAGTCTGGGAATCAGGCTGGACTGATTTGGGTCAGCAGGATGGGGACGAGGGGCGAGGAAGATTCAGAACTGCAGAGTGGCCCTGGCAGGAGCAGTGGGTGCAGTGGGAACAGTGGGACTGGGCCTCAGGGGAGGGGACAGGCAGGACCAGCAGCATGGAGCACACAAGGAAGCATATTCCAGGTACTGCAATGCAGGACGGGGCTCCCATCTTGCTGAGTCCTAGTGGCCTAGAGCCCCTAGAGAGAGGAAAAAAGAAGGTGGTAGCTTGTCCTCCCCTTGAAGACTTCCTCTTGGAGAAGGGAAGAGCTGGAACTTCCGTTTCTAGCAGTGTGCCAGATGTGAGTTACCCTGATTGGCCCTCACTGAAAACAGTGAATAAATTATAGACAAAATCTTATTCAATGCTCTAATGAACTGGCAGGAGAATAAGAAGCTATGAACCAAGGGAAAGTAGAAACCCAATAGGCAGACTTCTACAGGGAGGGCATTTGCTAAACCAGATGAAAAGGAGCTATGGCTTTTAGAGCCTTGCGTGATACTGCTGAATTAAAACCAAGTCCAGAGCCTGCCTGAAGAAGAGAGTCTAAAGAGAAATCTGCTAGCAAAAAGTTGGGGCTCTAAAGGATTGTATCCTCAGGATAAGAATGAGCTAGAAATAAACCCAAAGCTCCTGAGGAGGCTGAAAGTAAAACTGCCTGTCTTGATTCTTGGTACCAATACAGAAGGAAATTTGTGCCACAGGATGAGTCTCATATGAATTTGCAGCCTGAATTCACGTTATTTGGGTGATTAAAAAAAAAAAATCTCCAGGCTAAGAATTTTGATTAAAGTGGTCCTTTCATCAGATAAAAATACAATTCTCTCTGGAAGAAACAATTTCAAAGACCTCAAAGCATTTCCACAGATAAAGTTCCAAAATATATAAACTCAGAAAGAAAAAAAAAACCACACACACAAAAAAAAATTCCATGTGAGAGAGAAGGAAATAAAGCACTCTGAGAAAGGGCCAGAAGAAAAAAATAGAACGAGACCTATATTGAATATAGATAGCTTAATCATCAAATGTGGAGTATAGATAAGAATATTTAATTTTAAGATAACAGAGAAGATTCACAATATTTGAAAAAAAAACAAGACCATTATAAATGACTAAATGGATTTAAAATAGAGACAATAAAACTTCTAAAAATAATAAAAAATATTGAATTGAGAATTCAATAGATGGTTTTAAAAGCAGATTAGAGGAAGCCGAACAGTAAACCGATAAACTGGAAGACATACCTGAAAAAAGTATATATCTGAGAGTCTCTTATGGGCAGTATGAAAGACAGGTTAAGAAAAACTAGATACAGAGTCAATAGGTTCAATGCATAGTAACTGGCATTCCGAAGAGAAGGAAAGAGAGAATGGTCATATTTAAAGGTGGCAGGGCTCAAAATTTTCTAACACTGATGAAAGACATTACTCCCTCATTCAGAAACTCTAATGATATTCCAGCAGGATAAGTAAAACGAAATCCACATATTTTATATAGACATATAAAAATGGTCAGCACAAAACATCCAAGACAAGTTCTCAAAGGTAGGCAGAGAAAAACATTACTTGAAAAGAAATGATGATTAGCACCACAGCGGGTTTCTCAAGCGCAAAAAGGAAAGCCATAGTGGAACGATACTGTCAATGTACTTAGTATTAGTTTTCTATTGCTGTCATAACAAATGACCACAAATGTAACAGCTTAAAATAACACTAATGCATTATCTCAGTTTTGTGTGTCAGAAGTCCAGGCTGACTCAATAAATGTCTCTGATCTGAGTTTTACCAGGCTGAAACCAAGATGTCCGCCAGCTGGCGTCTTATTGGGAGGCCCTGGGGAAAATCTATTTCCAAGCTCATTGTGGTTGGTATAATTCAGTTCCGTGCAGCTATAGGAATGATGTTCTTGTTTCTTTGCTGGCTGTCAGTTGGGGGTTGCCCTCGGATCCTGGAGGCTTCTCTCTCTCTCTGGCCCTTGTGCATGAATAAGCCCCTGTATCCCAGAACCATCAACAGAACCTCAAATTCTTCTCATGCTTGGAATCGTTCTGTCTTTCCCCTTTGCCACATCGCTCTTCTTCCTTTTCTGCTGCATATCTCTGACTTCAGGTAAACGGTTTTTAAAGGCTCATGTGGTGAAATTGGACTAACCTGGATACTCCAGGATACTCTTCTCCTTTTTAAGGTCAGTAACCTTAATTATATCTGCAAATCCCCTTTTGTCGTATAACGTAACCTATTTACAAGTTCCAGGCAGTGAGACGGGGACATTTTTGGGGAGGGGACATGATTCTGCCTACCACGCACTGAAAGAAAATAACTATTTGGAAATCTTTTTTAAGAATAAAAGGAGAATAATACTTTCAGATAAACAATAACTATGACAATTTATCATCAAACAGCTATCCCTAAAGGAAATTCTAAGCAATATGTTTTAAGAAGAAATGTGATCCTAGAAGGAAGGTCTGAGAGATAAAAGATTAAAAGTAAAGAAAGAGGCAAATATGTGGATACATCTTAATGAACATTGTGTAAAATAATGGTAAGAATGCTTTGTGTATTAAAAATCTAAAGTTAAATTAAAATATCTGTCAACAACAATGTATAAGTTGGGTGTAATGTGTTCTTTAAATGCAAATTGGCTTACCTAAAGGATATGCTTCAGGCAGAAAACATCTGTAGAGTCTCTGTCATCAATCAAATTTTTTCTTGTTTTATCTGTATTAGGTTTTGAAATCAAGGTTATGCTATCCTCTTAATAAAAGTGATCTGTTTCCCTCTGGAATAACTTTTAAGATAAGATTTTGAATAATTAGTAAACCTAATCAATAAGCCCATCTAGTATTTCTTGTGGGAAGACTTTTTAAAGTATCAATTCATTTTATTTAAAGGTTATTGGTCTAGTCACCTTCTTAATTTTTTTCTAGAATCAATTTTGGTAAATGGTATTTTTGGAGGATTTTGTAATTCATATTTCAATTATTTATTGGCATAAAAATTTCAGAATATCTCATTATCTCTCAAATTCTACCAAAATTGAATTACGTCCCATTCTTCATTTCCAGTATTTTTTAGCTTTTATTTGTTTTCATTGGTCAAGCTTGCCAAAAGTTTGTAAATTTTATTAGTTTGTTCAAAGTATGAATTCATGGTTTTGTGTAATCTCTCAACTCAATGTTTATTTTATATTTTATGAAAACAACAACAACAACAACAACAAAACAGACTCATAGAAACAGAGACCAAAGGGATGGTTACCAGAAGGGAAGGGGTGGGAGGATGGGTGAAAAGGTGAAGGAGAATATAGTGAATAATATTGTGATAAGTTTGCACAGTGACAGATGATTACTTGAATAACTGGGGTGATCCCATTGTAAGGTATATAAATGTCAAATCACTATATTGTACACCTGAAACTAATACAACCAATATAAAATTGTACACCAATTACACTTAAAAGTATAAATTCAAAAAACTCCGTATTATTTCTTTAGTATGGTATTTGTAAGGTATGTGCTTTTTCTTTAACTTTCTTTCTTTTTTCTTTAACTTTTATTCTTTCTGTGTCCTTATATTTTAGCAATAGCTTTTTATTTCAGTCAGCATAGTAAAATTTATCTGAAACGTCTAAGCACATTATATCTTTTGTCTAAATAAAATTTTCCAAAAGGCTTGTGGTTCTCTCAGGCTAGAAGTTTTTGCACGTATTCAGGAACAAAGTCCACCAGTCCTGAGACCACAGTGTTTGTCTAAGTACTGACATAATTTTCAGGAAGAGGGGGATGTCCCACCAGAATATAAGGATCACATCTCAAAATGTTTCTTAGATGTGGAGAAAAAGAAGTGAGGATCTACACAAGAGCTAATTTTATCCTTAGAAGGAGATTATTTGTATTTTTGGAGAAGGGAATAAAATAAGTTAAAATTAAGACCTTTCTAGAATGAGATCAAGAACAGAGCAAGTTGTTGCATAGGTTCTAAAATTATTTGTCTATCAAAAAGTGGAGAACATTGTCTCATGGTAAGTATAAGGTATGCCCCTGTGAGTCACAGGAAAAGAGAAATGTCACACATCTACACACTATTAGTGAGGGGATGAGATACTGCAATAGTAACAGAAGTAATAAAAAAGACTTATCAGGACCACTATTCTTCAATGAAACATCATCTGATGTTCTTCAAGGCGTACTTTAATATTTTTAAGGCTATATACAAGCATTTCCAGCACTATACTATTAAGAGTAGAAGAGAGAACTATCACAGTTTTACTATGTGTCACACCGAATCAAGGCCCAAAGCAAGATCTTACCAACTCTCCAACTCTCCATCAAAGAGGTATGCATCCTGAGGGCTCACATCAAAGGAAAACGTTTATGAGGTTGTGTGGATATCTCCATAGGGCCAGGAGAAGATCCGTATAATATGCCTAGATCATTTCTTGGATTTTTTTTTTTAAATGAAGAATAGAAGAGTGAGACTTCACAGGTTTTACATCAATAATACGGGATTTTGGAATGCTGTAGGGTAAATACCACAAAAAGGAATTTTGATCATTCCTCATTAATGCGACTATACCTAGATAAGACCAGATAGAATCTAGAGTAAGAGACATATTTTTTAAGACTCCATTGGAATAAATGAAAGCCCTTGTCCAGCATTTAGTTTGGGTCCATATATTTTAGAACGAAAGTTTGGAGTTGGATCCTGCTTCAATGAGAGATGCAATGGTTATTCACAGGGAATGTGCCAAACAAGGCATGTGGATAACAGTCATCAAGAAAGCATTGATATAGACAAAGGCAGCTGTGATGTCATATACTCCATATGCTCCTTAGGAAGGAGTGAAGGCGTCCTGCATTACCCAGATCCATTCTTGACTCGCATTTAAATTACAAATTGAAGGACTAAGTCACTTTGGTGTTCCTTTTTGGCCAGGGATGGAATTCAATCCGTGGATGACATCATGTAATCTCAAAGAGCCACTTTGTACACTACTCAAGGTTTGAATGTCAGGAACACAGACCAGAACAGAAACTTTTGCAGACACCTTAGGAACTGCACTGACCTTCATAGGCCTCTGTTAGCAATTTTCAGATCACTTATTGTTACATATCTTTAATTAAGGAAAGACTTCCTAGTTATATCTTTCATCTATCAGTGAGGAATAGATCACTAAATTTTATAGGGAGTGAGCTAAGAAATACAAGTAAAACTTTTCTGAAATGGGTGGAAGTAAGGGCTAGAAGAAAGATCAATATATATCCTATATACCTTGGTTGCTATTGCAGACTATATAAAATCCCATGTCCAACTTATAAGTTATCTGAATATACACATCCTGTTGGTATGAGAGTACACTGTTATAGTTGCCAAGCAATGAGATGATCCTGCACACACAGCAAATGGGCAGTTTGAGCATCGCTCATGATGAAGTAGAAAAGGTCCTAGAAAAATCCTATATTTTTCTCCATATAGTCTAGAAGTCCCACTAGTTACATCCAATCCAGTTGGACATTCCCAGTCATTTCATATGATTTTTCAAGTAAGTTTGGAAAAGAAAGATTTCATTTATCAATTGACCTGATTGTTCAGGCTTTATGTGATATTTCAGTCATTGTGTTACTGCATTTCAATTTTTTTAAACTTTTTATTTTTCAATTACAGTTGACATACAATATTATATTAGTTTATTGTGTATAACATAGTGATTAGACATTTATATAACTTACAAAGTGATCATCCCGATAAATCTAGTACCCATTTGACACCATACATAGTTACTACAATATTATTGACTATATTCCCTCTGCTATATTTTACATCCCCATGACTATTTTGTAACTACCAATATCAACTCTGAATCCCTCCCCCTTTTCCACCCATCCTCCAACGCCCCTCCCATCTGGCAACCATCAAAATGTATCTATGAGTTTCTTATTTGTTTGTTTGTTTATTTTTTGTTTAGAGTCCGCATATAAGTGAAATCGTATGGTAGTTGTCTTTCTCTGTCTGACTTATTTCACTTAGCATAATACCCTCTAGATCTATCCATGTTGTAGCAGATGGCAAGATTTCACTTTTTTTTTTTTATGGCTGAGTAATGTTCTATTGTATATATGTACCACTTCTTTATCCATTCATCTATTGATGGACACTTAGGTTGCTTCCATACCTTGGCTTCTGTAAGTAGTGCTGCAATGAACATATGGATGCATATGTCTTTTCGAACTAGTGTTTTGAGTTTCTTCAGATAAATACCCTGAAGTGGAATTACTGGGTCCTGCTCTGTCTGTCATGGCCTTTGTTTTAAGTCTATTTTGTCTAGTATAAGTATTGCTACTTCAGCTTTTTTTGTTGTTGTTTTTTCCTTTTTAATGAAGTATCTTTTTCCATCCCTTTATTTTCAGTATGTGTGTGCCTTTCAATCTGAAGTGAGTCTCTTACAGGCAGCATAGGGAAGGGTCTTATTTTCTTATGCATTCAGCTACCCTATGTCTTTTGATTGGACCATTTAATCCATGTACATTTAAAGTAATTGTCAATAGATATGTAGTTATTGCCATTTTGTTATTCGTATTTTTGAATCCCCCCCCCCCCCCCATTTTCTCCTTAAAGAATCCCTTTAACATTTTTTATAATACTGGTTTGGTGGTGATGAACTCCTTTAGCTTTTTCTTGTCTGGGAAGTTCTTTATCTGTCCTTCAATGCTAAATGATAGCTTTGCTGGGTAGAGTAATTTTAGTTGTAGGTCCTCTCTTTTCATCACTTTGACTATTTCATGCCAATCATTTCTGGGCTGCAAAGTTTCTGTTGAGAAATCAGCTGACAGTCTTATGAGAGCTCCCTTGTGGTAACTTACTGCTATTCTCTTGCTGCTTTTAGGATTCTTTCTGTGTTTTTAACCTTTGCCATTTTACTGATGATGTGTCTTGGTGTTGGCCTGCTTGGGTGCATCTTGTTTGAGACTATCTACACTTCCTGGGTTTGTATGTCTATTTCCTTCACCAGGTTAGGGAAGTTTTCTACCATTATTTTTTCAAATAGGTTTTAAATCCTGTGAGCTCTCTACTTTTTTTGATACCCCTATGGTGCAAATGTTGGTACAGTTGATGTTGTCCCAGAGGCCCTTAAACTGTCCTCATTTTTCAAAATTCTTTTTTCTTTTTGCTGTTCTTATTGGGTGTTTTCTGCTACTTTACCTTCCAAATCACTGGTTTGATCCTCTGCTTCTTCTAATCTACTGTTGACTCTCTCTAATGTAGTCTTCATTTCAGTTATTATATTCTTCATTATTGACTGCTTCTTCTTTATGTTTTCTATCTCCATTTTTATGTTTCCTATCTCTTTGTTGAAGTTCTCACTGAGATCATTGAGTATCCTCATAACCAGTGTTTTGAACTCTGTGTCTGGTAGATTGCTTGTTTCCATTTTGTTTAGTTCTTTTTCTAGTGCTTTGTTCCATTCTTTCATTTGGCACGCATTTCTTTGCTTCCTCATTTTGGCTGTCTCCCTGTGTTCATTTCTATGTATTACATAGAGGTGCTATGTCTCCCAGTATTGGTAGAGTGGCCTTATATAGTAAGTACCCTGTGGGGCTCAGTGGTGCAGTCTCCCTAGTCACCTGGGCTGGGTACTCCAGCGCTGTCCCTTGTGTATGTTGTGTGTGCACTTCTGATTGTAGTTGAGCCTTGATTGCTGTTATTATATCCATGGGATGGATTGCCCCTCAGGCTGATTGGTTGTGAAGACTGGGCATGACTATAGTGAGGAGCTGTTGTTCAAGGGCTGACCCTGCAGAGCAGGATTAGGTTTAGCAGGGCTCTGGTGCCTGCCAAATCTGCCCTTTGGGTATATCATTGTTGGAGGTAGTCAGGTGGTGCTCTGGTGTGATCTGAAGCTGGCCACCAGATGTGTTGGTTCTGAGGCCTTCTGGGAGGGGCTCTGGTTCAGACCAAGGTCAGCCACTGCCTGTGCCCCACCTAGGGTAACTTGATATAAGTTACAAAGTGATCTGCAGATGTTGCCACTTGTACTTGGCTTAGATGTGCCTGGAAGAGGCTAAGCTGTGAACTGAGACTGGCTGCCACTTGTATCAGGTTTGGGGCTGCTTAGCAAGAGGTACAGAGCATGCTGAGGCCAGATGCTGCTTGTTTGGGGTTTGTGGAGCTTTGAGAGATTTTAGGAAATTCTATAGCATGCGCCTAGACAGGCTGATTGTATGAACAAGCCATTGGAAATGGCCTGGGTGGGCTTGCAAGTTGGGCAGGGTGGGGTCTCAGAGAATCATCAGGGCAGTGCAAACAGTGTTAGCCAGGTTGATGGAGACTCAGACATGGCACCCACCTGTTCATGCAGGCTGGGTTGGGGGAAGGCTCAACAAAGGAACAATGGTCTTGACAGCATTTCTGTCTGGGAGAAAACTGTCTCTCCAGCCCTTGCCCTGAATCCAGACAATTCAGTTCTTCCCCATATGTCCCTGGCAACTTTAAGTCTGCTGCTACACCAGTGCTGGAGCTCAGAGCAAGTGAGTCAATCAGGGAGTAAGTTCACGTGTGGACCCTTTGAGAGGAATGCCTGGGACTTCAGCAGCCCCCTGTTTCACTTGCCACAATCTCCACTGGTTTTCACAGCTAGAAGTTATGCAGACTTTTCTTCCTGGCACTGGAACACTGGTGTGGGGCTGGGACCCCTCTCTTCAAGGGGGCCTCCACAGCTGAGATATTCTTCTGTTTTTTAAGTGCCACACATGGGTTTGGGACAAGTCCATTCTACATATCTGCCCCTCTTACCAGTCTAGACATAGTTTCTTCTGTATATTCTTAGTTACAGGTCTTCTGTTCAGCTAGACTTCAGGTGATTCTCATAATGGTTGTTCTGTAGTTTAGTTGTAATTTTGATGTGGTTATAGGAGGAGACAAGCACAGCATTTTCTATTACAACATTTTTGGAATCGTCCTGTAACTTCACCTAACCATTCTGAAAGTGGTCTTGGAAGTTGAAATATATATGATTATATGAACAGCATGTACACTGTACAGTTTTTCTTATAGTTTTAGTTTCTTGGGAAAAAAATGCTATTTGAAAGTAAGAATTACCCTAAATACCTACGTTACTAACTTCAAGTTGGTACAGAAAATTAACATTTGTTAATCATAGAGCAACACAGGGTAACCTGCAATTTTTACATTTTTGCATTCATTTGAAACTGAATTCCTTGTTGTAAAATATCCCAATTAACTAGCAGTCACTGCTTGTGAAACAATGATTCTCTATTCAGTATGTCAACAATTTTGTCTTCAAAGGTATAGATATTTCATCAGTGGTTATTATTATATCAATACATAATACTTTTCCCTTCCAGGTGCTCAAATATTTAGAATACACTTTTAGAATTGGCACTTTGATTAAATCTTTGTCCATTATATATTAAAGTAGCCTATTGAATATTCAATTAGCCACAGTTATGAGATTCCATGGCTGTTTTTTTTTTTTAAACATGTTCTGAGCCTTCATTTGAGGCACTAATGTCTCTTTTTTCTAATCTATAATCAAATGGCCAAGGTCTCCCAGCCATCTTTAGGCACTTACAGTGCAATGCTTTTAGCTTCTCCATTCTCTGGAGGCCTTTTCTTCTTTCTCAGCTGTGATATGGTGCTTCTTATCTTTATCTATAGCTGACTGGAATTCCTGGTGTCTTTTGGATTTTGTTTCTTTTCCTTCAAAACTCTGATGGAAGTTTCTTCATTAGCAGTGGTGAGGAAGACCCTACTGTGAAAAGAAGAGTTTGCAATGGATAAAAGAGATGATTTTTTGAACAGCATCCCACATGACATCTTCTTGTTTTACTTTTTTTGTTGTTTAAATCTTCATTGTTCAACTCCATGAGAGTCAAAGTTTTGCCCATATAGCTAAGAGTTGTGTTTTTTCAGGGATTAAATAAAAGTAATATTTCCAGATCATTGATCAGATTGGCTTTCTAAGCCAACCCCAAACTTGATTCTATGGCAAGTTGCTTATATGACAGTTCACTTTTCACCAGGGAGGTTTTCATTGCAGTTACCCCCTGTGCAGGTACACTCATCTCTCTGTCTCCACAACTATTCCAAATAGAATTAGATTGATCAAGTCAGGGTTACTGTATTGCACAATTCCCAGGGAGTGCTGTTCACACTGTAGCATAGTTAAATGGTGTCCCCTGGGGTGAGCCTACACTGCATCCTTGGGCCACATTGTCCTCAAATCCCCCAGGGCCAAATTGTTGACTATTGGCATTCACAAAATTTTGCAGATCATCATGGTTCTTTTGTATAATTATTCAACCTTGAAGCCTTCTTCAACTGATACCTGATTCTTCCATGTCTTCATAACTCATAGCAAGTTTAACAGCACATCTGTTTATCTCCAACTTCCATTTAAACATCTATCTTAGTTCTTTGGGGCATGTTTTTTCCTTACTGCTTCCATGAAAAAACTTTATAAATCACTCCCAAGACAGATGGTTTGCAAGCTGAGTTTAAAGAGTAACAAAGGCCAGAGGTGCTGAAACTATTCTAGTCCAGGGACAAACATGGAAATGTTGCAATTTATTTCAAGAAATCAGTATAGCATTAATACAAACTGTCCCTGGAGGCTTGAACCCACAGCCTGAGCATAGATACCCCATGTGGGGTAGCACCTCAGTTCCAGAGAGCCCTGCGTAGCAATTTGTGCTCTTGTTGGAGGCACCTCTTAATCAGAGGTGGCTGTTTTTTAAATGATCAGTCTGATAATATTTGTCTTAAAAAAACCCAGTCCACATTTATTGTGACTATTCATTTCTATCACCTTATTTTGTACTTTCTACATATCTTACCTTTTCTTTCTTTTTCTCTTTCTTCTTGCCTTTTGTTGAACTGAGTATTTTTCAGCTTTATTTATTTCTCTTCATTTAGTGGTTGGTTACCTGGAAATGTATCATGCATGTTTAACCTATCAAGGTAAAAAGGTGAAAAATATATTTACCACCCTCCCAAATATTACAAGGACCTTAGAATATTTTAACTGCAATCAATTCTTGCCAGACAATTGTTATTGTTTTTGGTATGTTTATCCTAGTTTGTTTTTTTTTAACCTGTAAGATATTATTATATTGGTTTATATGGTTAAATTTTGTTTAGATCTACCTAGTTACCAGTGTCTGTGCTCATCATTCCTGCTGGCTTCTCAGACATTTCCTCTTAGATAACTTTCTGTAGAGAATGTTTTGCCCATGACTACTAGGAGACATGTAGAAGAATGTATATAGCAGCACTCTATAACATCCCAAACTGGAGACAACCTAAATGTCTGTTCAGCAATATAATGGATCATTAATGTGTTGTATTCCTTCAGTGGAAATCTATAAAACAGTGAAAAATGAATGAACTCCACTGTGCAGAAAATGAATAAATCTTAGTAAAATAATGTTGAGCAAAAGATGTAAAGTCACAAAATACATGCATCCATTTATAAAATGTTTTAAAAATGCATAACTGAATACTGGTTGTTTAAGAATACAATAAGAATACAATAACATATGGTAGAACTACAAAGAAAAACAAAATAATAAATACAAAATTCAGGATGATAGTTACTTCCAAGGGGGAAGGAGAGGGGCTGGCTTCTGAGAAGGGCACACAGGGCTCATAAAATAATGTTGTTTTTCTTAAATTCACTGATGAATACAAAGGTATTTGCCCTATGCTCACATATTGTGGCAGAGACATTCCATCTGTTCCCTCCCAGAGCCAAACCCCTTGAAGTTTGGCAAGGCCATGTGACTGGTTCAAGCCATTGAGCTGTAGGCAGAACATGTGTGTGAGTGTGTGTGTGTGTATGTGTGTGTGTGTGTGTGTGTGAGAGAGAGAGAGAGAGAGAGAGAGAGAGAGAGAGAGAGAGAGAGAGAGAGAGAGATTTCTGGACCAAAGCACGAAAAAGTTGGTGCATAACTGCCAGCTGATTTGTTCACTTCCATGACTTCTTGTTGAGATGGAGGAGACACACATCAAAGCAGCCTGGATCACTGAGTTTCATTCTTGTCAAGCGTTACCCTGGATAGTTTTCTGGATCAGCAGTGGATTTTGCAGAGGTAAGAAATCCATGTTTGTTTGTTAAGCCTCTGGCATTTTAGGGCTGTATGTCTCTGCAGTATAACGTAGCTACGTGGACTAATACACATATTTTACAAGTATCGTTTTGTGTTTACTCAGTATTTAATAAAGTCCATTTATAAGGTCCACATTCAAAATTTCAAATCGTATTAAAAAATAAAAGCACCATCTAAGACTTTGGTGTAAGTCAGTCATAACTACTTCCAAATTCTTCAGATTTGAATGGTAATGAAAATTGATGTGCTGAACTGCTGCTCTCCTCTTGGATCCAGAGAAGAGTAAGTGGGGCAGAGATACGTGGACATTCATTAGAATCAGCTGGATGGGCTTGGCCAGCGAAAGCCTTGCTGCCTCTGGCCTGCTTTGCATCATTATTAAACTTGGCCACTTGGGTAGGTCTGGGCTCCCCAGCGAAGTTGAACTATTCCTTATGGCAGGGACTATGGTGTCTCTTGCATCTCCCTGACATCCCCATCCTGGTTCCAGGCCTGTAAATGCTCTGGAAGTACTTGTTGCGTTGAGCTCAGGCAGCCTACCTTTGCTTTTCAGCTGAAATTCTTGACAGCTGCCACATCCTCCCTGGCTTCTCCCACCTTACCTGGAACCTTTGGCCTGGGGGCCTGCCAAACAAGACCCAGGGGACACAGTTTTCTAAGAAAAGCTGACTTCTCCAGCAGGGGGGATTTGCCAGCCGGTGGATGTCATGCGAGACAGATTGCAGACGCCTCGCCTCTGTGGCCATAGGAATCAGAAATGCTTGCCTGCCAATCAGCATTACGGTGAAGAGCTGTGACATGACAGTTGTCTGAGTTGTGTTAATACGTTCTAATCTTGCAAACTAATTTTGTTCCCCCACTTGGCCGTCCCCACATTGTGTTTGGCCTGCCGGGGCTCGCACCATCCATCAATCTTCGTTAGTGGCCCGCTCCTTCTACCCTACAGCTGACAGTGTCCCCTGGTCCCACTGAGACACTTGTAACCCCCTCGACAAAGCTTCCTTTGCAATCAGCCCTGTAAGAATGCAGTCATCTGGTTCAGAACAAAGATGCATGTTCTTGTCTAAGAGGACTGACAAATGGCCATTGTCTGCTACTGTTTTTCAGGACGGCTTTTCTAGGGCAAAAACAATTCCCCATGGCATAAGGAGAGCACTGTGGACCATCATTTATGAGCCAATGAAACATGTTAAATTTGTTGGAGTCAAACTCACTGACCTTTCTTTGGACTTAGGTTCCCCATCTGGACATAGAGGTCTGGGCCTCGTGCTCTCTGAGGTATTTCTTGGCACTGAAATTTGAGGACTTCAGTCTGTCATTCTGGTTACTGATTCTCCTGTGTCTGGAGCTAGCGATTCTCTTGTTCCCTTTAGGTTACTGTTCTAACATTTCTGAGGGGTGTGGGGAGTTCCAAATCCCTTGGGAATCTGAGGAAAGATACGAACTTCCTCCCTAGAAAAATACACTAACATAGAATTTGTACTTAAAATTTCCTGAGGTTTGTAACCTCTCGAGCCCATTCATGGTCCCTAGGTTGACAGACAGTCATTTTTATTTGTGTCTTGACTTTATGTCTTACTCTGCCATTTAGTTTTAAACTTGCAAAATACTTTAAAGACTTTTTGTGTGCCTTTTCCTAACTTTTTCTTTTGAAAAATTTCAAAACTACAGAAAAATGGGAAGAAAGGTGCAATGGCTATCCATATACCCTGCAACTAGAGACACCAACTGTGACATTTGTTATCTTCTCCTTTCGTTTTCCCTTTTCCTTCTTTCTCCTCTCCTTCTCTTCCCTTCCTTCTTCTTCTTTTTCTTCTTCTTCTCTTCTTCCTTCTGACTACTCCTCACCTCCCTTCCTCCACCCCTCTCTCCCTCCCTTCCTTTTCTTCTGAATCATTTGAAAATAAGTTATAGAGATCATTTAAATCCCTTTCAGATGCAGGTGGGCTATACATTTGAAATAGAGACACAGATATGTGTAATGGTCTTTGTCTGGGAAGCCCTCCTGGAAAGGAAGGAACGCATGTTCGGACTGCTCTAACCTCAGACCCAGCCTCAGCTGGCCGCTCTGTCACAGAAAGGAGACATTCTTTGTTCATGGGTGAGGTCACACATTCATGTGCATGACCAAAGAACGCATCAAGTATTGTCGACCCACCTCCTAGACACAGCCTTATGCTAGAGGCGGGGTCTTTCCAGATGAAGGAAACCCAGCCTCTCCCCTGTCCTGGACATTGTCTTATGGGATGGTAAAACAAGAACACATATCATTGCAGCAGAAGGCAGACCTGCCTAGTGCTACACGAGTGCCACATAAGGTGCTATGGAGACAGAAAAGAGAAAACACTTACCTTGGGAGTAAGGGTCTGGGGAGGGGTTGGTAAAAAATGTAAAAGGGGTGACGTTTACCCTAGTTCTTGAAGGATGGGTACTTGGTGTAGGTTACACTTTGAGCAAAGGCATGGAGATAGCTTGGCACAGGGTGCATGGGAGCAATGGGGGATGTGGTTTCTCCTTCGGACTTGTTTATGTTATTTTTCTCTCTTACGGGTCTGTCTCCAAATGAGTCCAACCCCCTCCCAAAAATAGCCTTTGGGGGGCATTCCTGAGAGGAATGGGCATCCTTCCCTGGAGCTTTTTAAAAACGTTCTTTCCTTTAATGATGCGAGAGAGGAGCAGGTTCTTTCTGCTCACATAACTCTTGCGTAAGGAGCAGGTGATGTGTGTGGCCACTGCACAGCCTGGCCACCTCTCCCTAGGTTTGGCCCAGCTGCCTTGGCCAGAACTGCAAGACTTGAGGGTTCATGTTTTGAAATCCACTGAAAGGCAAGAAGCACCTGTAATTTTCTGATGAGCCACAAGAGGGGGAAGTATGAACACAAATGAAAGAGGAGAGAACCAAAAAAAAAAAAAAAAAAAACCCAAAAAACAAACAAAACCCAGCTGGGAAATGAACATGCCAGGCTAGCAGTTTCAATCTGTTCTGTCTCTCTGTCACTGTTCTTTCTCTGCCCCTCTCCCACTTTGCCTCTCACTTTCTCTCTGGAATTTCTTTGAGAAAAATGCAAATTCAGTTTGCTGCCTCTAGGTTCAAAAATCAATTGCACAATTCTAGTATGGGGCAAGTCCAAGATCTGAGGGGGGTTTGACTTTAATTTTAATGTCAGCCAATGGGGAGTTTTAGCAGCTAAACTCCTCTCTTCTCACAAAAACAAAACAGAAAAACCCAAATGAAAACCAGTGCAGTTTTGGTCACAATAACTGCTAATACTTGCAGCACTCTTTTTGTGCCAGGCACTGTTCTAAATGTTTTACATAAAAGAACCCCATTCACCCTCTTAGCTACCTTCTGAAGTACATACTATTATTGTCGTTTTTTTATGTGAGACACAGGGACGTCAAAGAGCTTGGTCAATATTACACAGTTAGTGTCAGAGCTGGGATTTGAACCAGGCAGACAGGTTCCATATTACCTCTCCATTATAGCTGGATCTTAAGATTAATGTATAGTGTTTAGTGTTCCAAACAAGGCAGATAATGGCTTTAATACAGCTTGCCATAGTTAAGACAGATTTGGAGGCATATTTTAAGACAGATAGTTGATATTGGAAGCTGTCTGAAATAAAGGTAACCAGAGTGATGGAAATAAGGTCATATGAGAACAGTAGACTCAAGTGAGGGGACTTAATCTGTAAAATAAAAGAAAACAACATGAGAGTGAAAGACAGGAAAATCATTTTCAATTATTTGTAGAGGCTCTGAGACCTCTGTCTGTTCCTGGAGGCTCAGTGATTTGCATCCTGGAGGCCCATGGACCTTTCCTGGGCAGGGGGACCATCTCTGGCTTATTTAGTTCAGGCTTTCTGACCCAGACAGGCAGGTAGCCCATGACTTGGGAAGGAGATAGACCCGAGGTCATTAGCACTCTCTTTTTCTCCTACTGGGCTGTCCAGTAACAGCTTCCTTTCCCAAAATGTAGGATTATGTCTGTGTATATCAATGGTGAAATGCAATTTGAAATTTAATCATGTGTCATTTCAGACATACCAGGGCTATCTTTTTCTTAAAATAATGCTTTTATTATAAACACAACACATATTCAACATAGAAAATTTAGGAATTACAAAAAATATGGAGAAGGCTATCCCACATTGTCCCACCACCCTGAGAAAGTCATGGGTAACATTTTATTATATTTCCTTCTGATTTTTTTTTTCAATGCATATATCCTTGTCCACACTTTTCTTAATGCTCCTTAAAGGGGTCCTTCCTGGAAAAGCCATAAAGAAAACTCAGAGAAATGTCATAGTTCATTATGAAGCATGAGCCAGAGTTCCCTCCAGGCCCAAAAGAACATTTCTGGTGAAAATATTTCAAAAACATTCTGAAAGAGAGTAGTGATGTGATTTCTTCTAAGGTCTCCTGTAGAGGGTGGGGATTTCTTAGGCACAGGACAGAGTATGGAATATTCAGACTTAATACCAGGGGAAGGTAATGAGAAGAGAACATATTGCCCAGAGGCTAGGGTGGGCCAGGCGCTAGGCTAGGCACTCTGCTCATGGATTCATTTATTCAAGAAATATGTGAGTGCCTGCAGTGATGACCTCTGGGGGTGTAGCGGAGGACACATCGGGAATGGTGGATCCTGTCCCGAGGGAGAAAACAGTCTCAAGAAGGAGGCTGGCAGTGACCAGTGGAGGGAACAACCAGAGATGAGAGTATTACCGGACCTGGTGTAGTCTGAGGCAGGGGTGAGGTGGTCAGGGAAAGCTTGCCCTAGGGAAGGGACTAGATCTGAGTTCTAAAGACTTCTTTTAGTCTTCCCACTCTGCTTATACCTTGTTTCCCTGAAAATAAGACTGGGTCTTACATTAATTCTTGCTCCAAAAGATGCATTAGAGCGGATTGTCCGGCTAGGTCTTATTTTGGGGGAAACACAATATATAATATACCATTACTTAGTTAGCTTTATTTTAAAAAAAAACTTAATAGAGGACAGGCATTTTTTTTTTCTTTTTCATTTTCAACAGATATATTCCCTGGTCTCATCCTTCTTATGATTGCATGATATTTTATTGCGTGGATGCACATCTAGATTTTATTTATCCAGTCTTCTATTATTGGGGATTTGGGTGATTTTTCAATTTTCTCTATTGTAAACAATTCAGTAACAAAAATCTTTGCAAGTACATACTTGTGCAATTTTCTGATTCTTTCCTTTGGATAAATCTACAAGAGTGTAATTTATAGCTTTTTAGAATGCTGGGCATTTACATATCCAGGAAATGTTTTAAACAGAGAAGCAGCTATACGATTTTTATGTAGAAAGGTCACTCTGGCTGCTGGATGTTGGGAGAAGTCAGGGAAGAAGCTGCTGCAAGAATCTAAGTGAGGGATGATGAGGATTTGACGAAGAGAAATATGTAAAAGAGAAGTTCAGGAGATAAAATCAATAGAAACATTTGTCATTTGACATGGGTGACCCAATCGGGGACTGTAAATGTAATTTTTAAGGGGAAATTTTTGAAGGCAGTGATATTCGCTCCATTAAAAAATGGAGAAAAAGATTAGTGCCTACTACCTTCGTGTTATGGGCTTAATTGTGCCCCTCATCCAATTCATATGTTGAAATCTTAACCCCCAGTACTTTAGCATGTGACTGGACTTGAAGTGAGGTCTTTAAAGGGGTAATTAAGTTAAAATGAGGTCAATAGGATGGGCCCTAATCTGATATGACTGCCGTCCTTATAAAAAGAGGAAAATTGGACACAGGTGGCTACAGAGGGAAGACCATGTGAAAACACAGGGAGAAGATGGCCATATAGTAGAAAGGAGAGAGGCCTCAGAAGAAACCAATCCTGCCGACACTTTGATTTCTGACTTCCGGCCTCCAGAACTGTGAGAAAATAAATTTCTGTTGTTTAAGCCACTCAGTGGGTGGTATTGTGTTATGGCAGCCCTTGCAAACGAATGCTGGTAGAAAACGAGGAGAAGGAAAGAGTAGGTTGTAATTTTAAAAATTTTCTTTGAATCCTCCCTTCTACACCTTATTCTTTGCTACTAAGGGGTTTATAATATTTCTGCAGAAAAAGAGCTCAGTGGTATAATCAAACTTTGTTTACTAAAGATACAAAAATAGTACAACTAATCAAATCAAAATAGTGTTATCAAAGGAATTTCCATTAAAATTTCTAACCATTTACTAGATAACTCTTTCATGTGATTAATTTTTTTCTGTTTTTATGAGTAATTGATCTTTGTAAATTTTCTGCATGTTTCCAAGGTTATGTGTTTTAGCCTATAATTATTCTACATTGTGTTTTTGAACCTCCAACAAGCTGCCCTCCATTCTTTGTAGACAATTTCAGCCTTGGGTTTGTTTACTTGTGATTATTAACATATTTAAATGCAACTGCAGGATTCCAATGCTTAATTTCAAATTGATATGTTGAGATATTTCAAGAGGAAAATAATGTAACTGATAAGATAATTTTTATAATTTTCAGGAACTTGAATAGTGTATGTAAAGGTACAGCAAGAGTGTTATAGAATTTTGTTCACGATGTTATTAGAAACATTATTTATATCGAGTCCAAGTATTTCTGCTAAAACATTCTCTGAAATGTTACTGTTCATTTCTGATGAAATGGAGCTTAGTTGGAGGGTGGGACTGGAGAAACATTGTCATTGAACGCTCTCTACCTTCTCTGTGCTATGGAAAGTTATGCAGGACTGAGGCTATCTGTGACTTAAACTCAGGACATCAGCTTCTAACTTTAGGTCAGTTCCATCCACCTAACATTTTCTAAGTTCTTTGTGCCAGGTTCTGTCCTGGGCACTGGTAATACCAAAAAAGATGACACTCTTTCCTCGAAGAGCTCACAATATTAACAATATCGTTATCATCTCCCTAATTGTGCTCTGCAGAACTTGAGAGCTGGGTGATACTCCATAGAAAAGATGCTTCTTTTTTTTCTTTCTTTTTTCTAAAATTAAATTTATTAGGGTGACAATGGTTAGTAAAATTACATAGGTTTCAAGTGTATAATTCTATAATATGTCATCTATATCACATTGTGTGCTCACAACCCAGAGTCAGTTCTCCTTCTATTATTACATATTTGACCCCCTTTACCCTCTCCTACTATCCCCCCTTCCCCCCCACCCTCTGGTAACCATTAAACTGTTGTCTGTGTCTATGAGTTTTTGTTTATTTGTTTGTCTTTTTCCTTTGTTGCTTTCAGTTTTATATCCCACATATCAGTGAAGTCATATGGTTCTCGACTTTTTCTGTCTGACTTATTTTGCTTAGCATAATAATCTCAAGATCCATCCATGTTGTTGCAAATGTCAGTGTGAAAAGATGTTTCTTGATCAAATACATGTACGATATTTAAGAAATGCCATATACTCTATCCCTTTCTACATAACGACACACTCATACTACATAAGGATATACTAAAGTTTCTACAATAAAGATACCTACTTAACAATTTCTAGAAACTAGAATATCTAGAAACATACCAAAGAATATACTTTAGAAAATACTGAGCTGGGGATGTCTTCCTGTTCTGGGATCCTGCTGCCCTTGGTCCTCTTGGTAACTTTGTCAAGGTCACATGTCACCTCATCTTTGCCCAGTGTTCTGGGGGTACTCAGTTATGCAGCAAGTGTTTATATAAGCCAAACTTTTTTTTTTTTTTACAAAGACCCCAAGGGCTTCTTTGGATTCTTTCCCTGTTAGGGGAGGTTTTATTGTTTCAAATATTGCTTACAGTCAGTGCGTCACTGGCTGGGAATCTTTGGTTAAACTGAGATTTCACAGTCATAGGAACTGAGTTAGTCTCTGGGGTTCTTTGTGCATATTGTTGGTTGTGTTTTTCACTCAGGTTGACAAGGACAAATATAGTCCTACTGGTTTTAACCTCTCATTAGATGAGGGGCTCCCTGAAGGCAGGGACTGAGGTTTCTTTTTTTATCTGTGCTTGTCCGCCTGCCCATCACTAAATCCCTTCTTTCTCTCTGTGACACGTAGAGGACGTCCCATACTTGGTGTCAGGACAATAATGTCTTTCAAGGACGTGAGTTGGTAGTTCCTGCTTGAATGAATGTGGCATGAGGTGTTCATCAAGGTCATAACATCCTTTCTCCTACCACTTTTATCTTCAAGCTTAGATGTCCTTCTTTTCTTGACTGAAAGCTAGGCAGAAGAAAGTTCTAGAGAAACCTCAGACTTTGCCATCTTTCCATTTTCTCAGCCCTCTATGACTTGAGAATGTTATTTCTTATTGTGTTTCTTGGATCCCCAGCCCCATTCCTGTCTCATCACCTCCCATTCCCTCCAATCTCGTGTGAATCACTTGGTGGGCTGCCCCTGAGCTCTACTCTAAGGTTAGCAAAAGATGATGAAGGAGGAATGAGATTTTGAAACACTGAGAACTAATAATAATACAAACTTGTGAGTGGATATCAAGGTTGTTCTTTCATCTGTCCCATTACCTCATGTTTTTGAAGCTATTTCAATCTGAAATGGCTGTGTCTTGGGAAGACAAGAATCAGGCAAGGCTGAAACTTTTCCTGTATATGTCACAGGAGCTCCCACTAGGGGAGCTGGGGCTGCCCCCTCCCAAACTGGCAGCATTGTTCAGCTTACTGTGCTTGAGTCTCTCTGTGGCTCAAGGGATCAACTACGATCCCTTCCCAGCTCATCTATTATTTATAATTTATTTGCTATGACCTATGGGAGAAACATAAATTACGAATATGTGGTTCCTTCCCTTGAAGATGCTCGCAGTCCAATGGTGGAAGCGGACATCCAGCAGATCACTGCAATGCTATGATAAATGTGCAAAAGGGGAAGGATGGGGGGTGGCTCATTGGGACAGAAAGGATAGTGCCTAATGCAGCCTGGGGTGGTGGTATTAGAGTCAGCATCTCCTTTAACTGAATCTTCATGGAGGGGTAAATGCAATTATTCCGTAAAGAGGCAGATAGTAAATCATTTAGACTTTGGGGGGCATAGAGTTTCTGTCACAACCGCTCAACTCTGCCACTGTACCAGAAAAGCCGTCATGGACAATATATAAACAAATCAGTGTGGCTGTGGCTGTGCTCCAATAAAACTTTATGAAAACAGGTAGATGGATTTGGCCTGCAGGCTGTAGTTTGCTGATTTTTATATTAAAGGATAATAACAACAATAAATAGCTATATAATGCTTACTATGTGCCAAATGCAACACATAGACACACACACACGCACACCCATATACTCATCAATCCTCCAATAACCCTATGATGTAGGGTTAATCTCCAGTTTAATGGAAGAGTCTGAGGTCTTAACAGGTTAAACTCGCCCAAAGCGAAATAACTGGTGAGCTGGGATGCAAACTGTAGGTTGGCGCTGGGGTCCATACACTTATCAACTAGTCTACATTGGGCAAGAATATAAGGGAATGGGCATCGAGGAAGAGGGAGGAGCATAAGCAGAGCATCAAAGGCAAGAGACTGTATGAAGAATGCATGGAGGGCTAGGTGGCAGGTGGAAAGAGAGTGACAAGAAATGAGGTAAGAAGAGCCAGATGGTTGGGGGCTTTGAATGCCATAATCACAAGTGACGGCTGTTAAATATACAAGGCAGCATCAGCCCCCCGGGGAAGAGGTAACACATTATTCTGAGATTTGACCCTTTTCTCTTGCATTCTTGCAAGCAATGCTTTGACTGGAGGGAGGCAGGAGTGAGTGCCAGGTTCCTGCAGAGGCAGGGGAAAGCGCAGGAAGGAGAGTCTTTTGGCAGATACTGGTTTTACTAAGGGCCAGCACTGTTTGGGGGAGAGCTCGACCCCAGGAGATCTTGAAGGGTGGAGGGCAGTCTCAGCACAGTTTCCCTGGCCTCCCCCCTGGGTTGCTAGTCTGTTTGCCTTGGCAGAGCTGGAGTCGCACAGTTAGCCCATAAGTCCAAAATTCCTCTACCAGACACGAAGTTTAATAGTCATCAGAGCCCCATAGCTGGGGAGAGTTTATAAATTCCCATACTTATTACACGCAAGGCACAAGACTGTTTATTGAGGTTTTTTTTTAATTAAAGCTCCAGCTCCATCCCCACCCACACCATTACCTTACTGAGTGAGTTATTTCTCTCTCCATCTTTTTAATGGGCCACAGTCACCCCAGTTTCTTGCCTCAGGTGCAGGGAGAGTTCTGCTGAAAATAAAAGTGTCCAGCTTGGAAGGCAGCAGCCAGCTGCAGGCCAGGCTGGGCCAGTAATTGGTTGAGATGATACTGGAGGCTCGGCTAACAGCCCCAAATTGGTCCCTAATCAAGTCCAACCTGAGAGCTGCTGGCTTCCCAGGGCTGCCAATTTGCTTCTCGGAGATAGAGCTGTTGGGCAGGATTCTGGGCTGCCTGTACAAATGGCTCTACAATGGTTAAGGGCAAGAACACAAATCCTCTTCAGAATCCATTAGCACATGTCACCTGCTTTGCTCTGGAAGTGATTCGGCTTCACTCGTCTCTTAGTTTCCTGTTGCCAAGGCCTCGGCCTGGCTTTGGGGAACTCTGGAGAGGCTGGAAGCCTATTTGATGCCAGTACTGCTGGCAATAGTAGTAACCTCGTCTCCCCATGTATTTGATGTGCATCAGAGGACTCTCCATGGACATGGACCCCAGGACAACTCTGTGTGTTGGCCCAGCAGGTATTATAATCCTCCATTCTGCAGATGAAAGAAAATCCCCATTGTACAGATGAGAGGGAACTCTCCATTTGGGGAATGAAGAAACAAAAACTCAGAGAAGTCAAGCAACCTGCCCAAGGTCCCCCAGCAGCTTGTCCTGTGTGGAGCTGAGACTAGACTCCAAGGTTCCCAACTCCTGGTCTGGGCTCCTTGTCTTTGGTGCTTTTCTTCTTTGAAAGCAGGCCGATTTGTGGATTTCTGGGCTGGTATACTCTGGTTAAATTGTTCTGAGGCCTGGCTTACCCAGGACTGATGTATTGCTGGACAGGCTGTGGCTTGTAGGGAGGGAATGACATCAGAGGGCAGGGCATATGGGTGTGTACAGGATACAGAGATGGGCATTGTTGCCAGGCAACTAATCCCACATTGCCCAGTTACCTCGGTGATGTAGGACCGAGGAGGATGTGGGTGACACCAAGACTGGGTAGGAATTTCAGTCCTTCACTGGATCCAAGTCTTGTGGGAAGGATTCCTCCTTTGTCTGCTGATTATCTTTTTCTAGTTATCTGGTCCTCACTGCAGAACCAGGATGCCCTGTGCCTCCAGTTGGCACCACCCTTATTTTCTTTACCCCAGAAACGAATCTTCTTGTGGATTCTCCCCTTCCTCCCCTAGGTTGCCTCAGCGTCTGCCTCAGATTCCTAGCCTTGGAGAACGGGCCCAAGCAAAATAAAATCAGTGTACATTTACTGATTTCCTGGTAAAGAGAAACTTGTCCTGGGTCTTTATATTCATCAATTCGTCTAATCTGAGATGCTGGCTCAGGCTGGTTTGCAAGAGCCAAGTGCTCAGCCTCCCGTGACGCCATGTTGGAAACTTAAAGTCAGTTGCAGTGAGAGTAGTTACACCACAGAAACCAGCAAACGCTACAAACCGGGGCTTTTGTTTTTTAATTTCAGAAAGCTGGTTGTTAAACTTCCACTGCCACACTATTATAGCCCTCTGCACAACTCAGTGAGAAAAGTATTACTATTTTCACTTTGCAGATGAGAAATGGAGACTCAGCGAGCATAATTAATTTGTTCAAGGGCACTCAACTAGCAAGTGGTAGATTCAGCCTTTGAACCAGCACCAATCTGATCCCAAAGCCTTTGCTCTTTTTCTGTTACTCCATTTATGATCCTGGTAATGCTTAAATTACATGTATCAGAAATTGGGATGCCATTGGGCCAAGTCACAAGCACAGACACACACATTTTGACAGCACTTTGAGATGTTCCAAATACTTTCATACTCATTATGTCACTTGATCTTCACAACCATCTTGTGAAATAGGTAAGTATCATTCGTTCCACTTGAAGTTCAAGAAATTGAAACTCAGAGAGGTTAAATAAATGTCTCATGGTCACACCCAAAATAGACAGAGAATTTGAGGCTAGGATCCTTGTTATCTAATAGTTGGTTTAGAGATCTTTCCATCATTCAATGTGGCCTCTCACCTGCACAAAAGAGATCCTAGCTAATCAAACATTTCACTGAGATAAGGTTTTTATTTTCCCTCTACTTTTTAAAAAATTTTAATATGGGATATAACACAATAAAACAACCTCATATTAAGGATTAATTAGTAAGAAAGTAAAGATAAATGTTAGGAACAGCCCATATTTAAGTCAGCCTGCCTCTTTCAGCATCCTAATCTGTGATATGGTGGGGATGGGGGTAAAGGTAGGGATGGCAAGAGAAGGGGACCAGATAAGAGAACTCAGACATTCAGGGATTCTGGGATTCCCACCATTCATAGTCCTGGATAGTGAGAATATGTTCAAAGAGATCATTTCTGCAAGTAGTTCCTTCCTAGAAAGAATCTAATTCACCATGTTCTCTCCATGGGCCAGTACAGAAAATAGATCCAGATATTGTTCCGAACTTATCAACTACCAAGGCTGAAATAGAAGGGGAGGAACATTAAAGAAAACCCCCATTAGGTATCTGTGGGGTCCTCAAAAGACCTCTGGGAATAGTCAAAACATACAACGGCAGCTCTATCACCCACAGCTCCTTCTATGTCACCTTGAGCAGATCCGCTTGGTTTCTCGGAATTCCAGTTTCTGCCTTTATGAACAAGGGTGAATAAATTGGGCTATATACATATGTTTTAAGAATGAAAGGAAATGGGATAACTGATGCAAAAGTGCATAGCGGGTATTCAGTGTTTCAAATTAATAAGCCGTTCCATGGCTTGCTGTCGAGGAGTTAATTCTTGACAGTTCTTTGTCAAAAATCCACTTGGCATGGCATAAAAGGGTTAAGTTTGATTCCGCAATCCAATGATTGTCCTCTTTTTTGCAAGCCTGTTTAGGGAATGAGGCCATTCTACTGCCACCTCCCTGGTGGCATGGTGCCCAGCTGCTTTCTGTAGGCAATGGTGTGAAAAAGATTTTAATAGTCAGTCATGCCCTAGAGTGGGCAGAGCTTATAATTTTCCATGACTTACTATGCTCAGCCCCAATTACTCTTGATTGAATATATATATTTTTAAATCACCTCATTAATAGTGGTGCTTGTGATTTCGCCTTCTATTTCTAATAGAAATCTACCATTTTTCATTCAATGGTTTCCAAGCCAAGTGGGAAAGAGACAGCCAGGATAAAATAGGCCCACTGAAAATAGTTTATGGAGCATATGGGCAGGAAAATGTTTTCAAAACTAATGTCAGTGACACAAAGGCGATACCCCATAGGCCATTTTCTTCCTTCTTACTGTCTCCCTATCACACCGATCCATCTTAGTCATTTGGGTGATCTTTTAGCTCATGAATTACTTTATTGGTACAAAGTAGTGAGCCCAAGAGCTGGAGAGAAAAGAAATTAAGAGAGTTAATAGATACGAAGTGCTTACAACTGTGCCCAACATGCAGAAATAATTTCATCAGTGCTCAGCCACAAGGATCTCCACTTTGAATGTGAGTGGACAGGCCTTCTGCAAATGGAAATGTTGGTACAGTTTGTCTTCTCGGTTTTCAGCTTGCTGCTTTTATATGTACATATTCTGTATCTCTCCCTACCTTAGCCAGATTCCTTATATGCTCCCAACTGCCTTCTGATAAAATCCTGCTCTCAGGAACTCTCTGATGGATTTATTCACAATGATCTGTCAATGAACAATATTGTTCTGTATGATTCCTAGGTTGGGGTGGGGTTGGGGTCAGAGGATTCCCTTTATAGAGCAAATCCCATTGGAGTTTCAAGCCCAGTTGTAAGAATTGACTTTCAGGAAAGGCAGACATAGTTTGGGAAATGGAATAGGAGTTACCCACACAATTTTACTGGGAACTGCAGATGACCCCATGGCCTGGGCAGGTCTCATTGGATTAATAGGGAAGGAAACAGTGTGAAACAAGGTCAGCCCCCAGTGCCACATAACCCAGGGGCCTCGGTACCTGGTGAAGTAATACATTCTTCTTCTAGGTCTCTGCCAAGTCAAATGCTTTCCTAGCAGCCAGTGGATACCACTAGAGTCTCCCCATTTTTCTGTTAGCGCTTTAGAAACATATGCCTGCTATAGTGCGTAACCAGGCCATATATCTCCTGGGCTTTCTGGATTCTGTGTCAGCCCAGATGAAACACTCTTAGCACGGCTTTGTCATGCAGCCATCTCTATGTCATCAGTTCCATATTTTATTGTCATCAAATAAAATCAATCCTAAGAAACCAGCAGAACGAATCTGCCTTCTCAGCACCTCTCAGGCATGTGCCTGTACAGTTTGCAGGCTCAGGAAACCTTCATCCCTGTGTCAATCCCTGTGCCAGTGGGCTCAAAGCCACCAGCAAGTGCGGGTGTGGCTGCCAGAGGCTCAGTGTTGCCATGGATGCCCATCTGGGGAGCTCTTGATGGGAAATTGGAAGTGAACTGAGACCAGATTGGAGCTGAGAAAGACAGACCATGACATCTGAGAGTAAGGAGTGGACTGTCACATACTGTGAAGGACACCGGCTCTGGAGTCAAGAGGACTGAGTTTGAATCCTGCTTGCTCCTAACCTGTGTGACGTAGACAACTCTTTTCACCACTGTAGACCTCGGTTTTACTTATCTGTGACATGGAATTGTTATCTCTGCCCTGACAACACCCAGGGTTGCTTTGAGCATCAGATGAGATTCTGGCCTGATCCTAAGATTTAAGGGTCTCTGCCCCATGGCCCTGAGCTTCAGTTTTCCAAAGGGGCTGCAGAGAATCAGCTGACATAGTCTGAAAGCAGGGAGGGGATGCACTTGACTGGCTGTCTCTCCTGTGGAACTGGGCATAATACTGTCCAGGGAGTCTGCCCTGGCCCCACTCGGGTGAGATTTGCAAAGATAGGACCCTTGGGCTGAGTATAAGACCAGACTGTGGAGGGGAAAGTGATTGAAATTACAACTGACAGGTCACAGATTTAAACATTTATTGACTCCAGCTAACTATGCATACTTATTCCAGTGCTACATACACTGACTTTGATCTCACACACACACTCTCTGAAGATGTCACAAATGCTTGGATGTTACACACACTCAGGCTGTTACACAAACACACCCATGCAGATGTTACACATAATTTCTCAGATGTCACCCACAGTCAGATGTCACAGATACTCAATCACACACTTGTTCTGTTAGGCTTCACACTGTCTGTCCTTGATACTATTTCGTTACATGAGACGAAAACCCACTCAAACGAAGTTAGGCAAAAAGAATTTATTGGGAAGATTAAAGCCGTCACGGAGCTCAGCCAGGTTTCCAGGGGGAGTCCGGAGCCAGGTGTGACTTTCCCCCTCTCTTTTTCAGGGGAGATGTGGCAGCATCTGATAGGCTCTGCACTCTGCCTCTCTCTGAGCACATGGTTCATTCTTCTGTTTCTCCTCTGGCCGGTTTTCTTTTCTCTGCTTGCATTCAGGTCATCAGAGCCATCAAAACATGTTGATCGAACTTTTGTTTGTCTTTTTTTAAATATCATGGTAGAGTCCATTTGTTTCTGTTCTCAAAGGCTAGCCATAGGCCACCCACCTTTTAAATCTTAATGTAAAGTTGATGTGTTTTTTATCATAAGGCAAAACTGAAAAAAATAAAATCAGCAAAAAGAAACATTATCTGTTGTTATTCTCAATGATAATGTCCAGGACAATTTTCCTTTTTTTTTTTTTTTTTCCATCTTTGTTTCTGTGTCGTTATTTTTGTAGTTATGATCATATGAAACAGCATAATTTGTAAATAACATTTTACATCTTCTGCAGGAATGTGGTTGAAGGTATCTTCCTTTAAGCCCCTACTGTGAGGTGGGCCAGTCAAGGCTGTGGTGCCTGGAGATGGGCCTTTGCCCACCTCGGTCTCAATGGAGAACATAGGGGTCTGCAGGCATCTCAGGTGAACTATGTTTGATGAGGTTAGGGGCCCCTGCCTCAGGCATTTTTTCTAATGCTCATGGACACACATGAATCCAGGATCTGACTGGCATTCATCCCCACAATATTTCTGATTTGAGCCATTCCTGGCTTTTTAATCAGGGGTCTGGGGGGTGAACTTCAGATTCTTAGGAAACCCTCCATAATTGTAGGCCACATTTTGTAGATTTGCAATTGTTTTTGGAGGAGAGACTCCACAGCTTTCATCAGATTCTCAAAGGTCTCCATGATCCTGGAATGCAAGAGCCTCTTGTCCACTATCAATGGCAGAGACCACCCCAGGCTGCAGAGACTCTACTCTCCTGGTTTCCAGCCAGCCCAGCCCAGCTCTAGCCAGGAAGAGCAACCAGTTTATCCCTGCTTCCTCCAGTTTTTTAAAAAAACTTTTGTTTTCATTTTGAGGTCTGATGCACATTATTCTAAACTGTTAAAAGGGGTGAGAACCTTCCCACACAGAAGAAAATGGAATTGGTATGCAAAGTAGGCCCAGTCTTGAATAATTAATTCTGATTTGCATGTTCAGATGAGCCTGAGAGCTGTCCTGAAAGTCAGGAGGGAATTCATATGCTGGAAGGTACAGGGTGGGATACCCAGTGGGGGAGATTAAACTTCCCTAGGAGCCTCCACGACCTTTCTCAAGTCAATACTTTGGACTTTTGGAGTTGTGAAAACCCTGGTCGATGGGGAATTGAGGCCCATGGTGGAAAAGTGTTTCACCCACACTCACACAGCAAGTTAGTGACAGGAAATATCACATAGTGGTTAATAGCAGGAGCTCAGGGACTCTTGGACCACCAAGATTCTAATCCCATTACTTACCAGTTATGTGACCTTGGCAAGTTACTTAACCTCTTTCAGCCTCAGTTTTCCTCATCTGTAAAGTGGGGCCAAATAATAGTATTCACTTTCTGTGTTGTTATAAGCGTTCAATTCAGTGTGCCTAGTGTTTATAAGGATGGTAGAAATGGTGATTGCTCTTGTTGCAACTCTTATCAAAATCCTTCTCTTTCTCCTCTTCCTCATCATCTTTAATGGTGGAACTATAATTAGAATCCAGATTTCCTTATTAGAACAATTTATGTTCATCAAAGGCAATGTGGGGTCTTTGGTGAGCCTTAGTGCCTCTCCCCTGCTAATTACCCTGGACTATTATTGTCAGGAAACAACAACAATATTAATAATAATAATGTCATATACTCAGTGGGCACTCCTTCCAAGGCGTTTTGCTAAGCACTTAATAGATCTTTAGCCCCCTTGAATTAATGATTTACAAAGGTCCTGCCTGAACCCTAATGTTGAGGATGGAGAGAAGGTGTTGTGTGATGGATGGCACCTTCTCAGAGAGCCTGACCAGCAGAGGCTGCAGATGCTCACACCCGACCAGAGCACATGGCCTCCCTTCAGCCACACTACAGAGAGGACCAGTCAGAACATTGCAGGACTCAGCGCTGGTCTGACTGCCTCATTCTGCAGGTCTGAGACCCACTGAAGCTCATTGAGGAGAATGGAAACCACAAACAAACCCCAGGTGTACATTCTGTGGGAGAGCCCATGTCTTCATTGCTTCCTACCTCTGGATGGAAAGGGGATTCCATTGAGAAAGAGCTCAGTGTTGGACCGGTGGGTGGAACTTATAAAGAGACAGATTTTAACTTTGGTTTAATTCCATAGAACGAGAACTGTCTGTAAATTTAGACTGTACCTTACCAAGATGAATTCATAGCCACTGAAAGCTCTTCAATAGAAGCCCTTGGATGCTGCAAAGAGGTTAGACAACATAATGCTTGTGGTCCATAGGTGCCTGGGAGTCTCCGTCCTGTCTCCAGACTGGAGGACAAGTCTCTCTTGCCTTCAGGAGGCGCAGAGCTAGATCTTCTCTTCACAGCCTTTAAGACTCAGGAGATCACAGCCAGGGAGCTAGGAGGCCCTAGTGGCCCATGATAAGAGACAATCAACCCTCTTTTCTATACCATGAACCCCAAACAGTAAGGTTCTTCTCAGATATGCTAAGTTTAGACTTTTGTGGGCATTGGGAGTTATTCTTAGAGGTAGTATAAAGTAACAGAATGAACACTAGACTTAGAGTCAGGAATCCTGTGTTCAAGTCCTGCCACTCTCACTCATAGTTCTGGGACTTTGGGCAACTTGCTAGATTTCTTGGGGTCGTGTTACTCACTTGCTGCATCAGAAAGAGTAGAGATAATGCTTGCACGGTGCCTGGCATAACATAGGTGAATTCTATAACATGCATGTATGTGTATATGCCCATTATTGATGTACATATTTACAAGATGGTTGTGCAGACTAAATGAGAGAACACACGGGAAAGCATAAATGTCACTTTCCTTTCCCCAAGCCCTTTTGGTGTGTCAAGGGAATGTGTGCATCCTCTGATGCGTCACTCTAAGTAATCTAATCTCTTTCTTCAAGCTTTGCTTTCAGAAGTCCCTATTTCTGCTGGTCCTGAGAGGAAGGCCAAGTCGGAACAAGGATGCTGACAGAGGATTTGGATAAATGCAAAGGGAAGAGAGGGTCTCAATTAGTGAAGACATTGTCTGCTGATTGATGTGTGGGAACAATTTATGCATCTGCTGTAAACCCTTGATTCTCTGCAACCCTGGGGCAGTTTGTTGTTTTGGAATAAGTGTGTAGAAGTAGAAAGAGTGAGAAGCAAAAAAAGTGTTTGCCCTTTGCTACCCAATTTCTCTCTGTGTTGATTTCCTCATGTCTAAAATGGGATAATACATTTTATTTCTCAGGATTTTGATAAGGATTGTATGAGATGACTAATGGAAATATCTAGCCCGCTGCCTAGTTGGCACTCAGTATATGTTTGTGACTATGAATCTGGATAGTTGAAATTTCTGGATAGAAAACATTCACCTCTTTTAAAAAGTATTTTGCTGCAGATCTTTATACCTTTCTGCACCAGAGGAAAGGGAGCATGATTTAACTTTGTCTTAGAGACTCAGTCATCATTATGAACTCCAATCACTGCTCAGAGAAGCCCTTGGGAAGGTGGGTAGGACTATGTGCCTCTACAATAAATGGCCCTGGAACAAACTTCTGCCTCATCACTTCTGTTGATGTATGTGTGAATAGTAGCTTTCTCTACAAATTGAATTGACTACTTCTCTTCTGTAGGCTGAAAAAAGAACATCCAACAGTTTTGTGAGTAAAATTAGTTTCCAGATGCCTGAAGGGCCTCCTGTGAATAAAGTACACAGGTTTGTGACAGTGCTTTTGGCTGGTTCCCGTCTTGATTTTTTCCTTTCTTGTACATGGATATACAACGGACACACATAGT
Organism: Rhinolophus sinicus; assembly: GCF_036562045.2. Classification (NCBI taxonomy): domain Eukaryota; kingdom Metazoa; phylum Chordata; class Mammalia; order Chiroptera; family Rhinolophidae; genus Rhinolophus; species Rhinolophus sinicus. Next base: position 130,005,644 of record NC_133756.1, read on the forward strand.
GTAAATTATGACCTATCCTTCCGATGGAAAACAAATTGTGGATTCTTGCACTGCTCTGATATAGCTTGTGTGAGAACAGTGCTAACTCCTAGACTTTTTTTTTTAAGTCACACTACAATCAGAAATTGTTCTTTTGTGTCCATGCGTGTGTTCACAATTGTGTATGGCTGAGACACAGCTAGGTTCAGAAGTTACTGTAGTTTGGTTGACTTGTGTATATCTGACACTCTTACTTCAAGGAGATTGTTTGCAAATCCCTGACTTGCAAATCTCTAAGCTATTGAGCTTGTAACTCAAAATCAGAGGGTTAATCTATCTTCCATGAGTCTTTAGGAAGTTCTGTGCTTCTGTAAATAAGAACCTCAGGCAATCAAGAGTACATGAAATTTTGACTTGCAAACCTGGGTTAGATTAGAAATGGGGGTAGCAGATCTTTTAATTCAGAGTTGCTGCCCCGAGCCTTACAAAGCCATGACCCTTTGCTCTGTACTTGCATCATTTATATCCAGAGGAATTGTGTCTGGTTTTGAGATTATATTTCCTGCCAGGGGGCACTATGATTCTCAGACATGGAAGCCAGGGCATACAGAGGTGCATGCACTCATATGTTGCTCAAAACACACACACAGGCACCCACACAGACCCTAGACCAAATCTATCTGCCATGTGCACAAAGGCATCTCTTCACCTGGCTCCCTTTCTTTGCCTGGCTAACTCTTCATGGTCTCAGGCATCAGTTTAATCCCACTTCTTCTGAGAAGTCTTTCCCAATTTCTCTTAGTTTATGTTATATGTCCCTGCTATGCACACCAAAAATACGCTCTTTTTTCCCATCTTAGCTCATAGCACCCTTTACTGTGATTGGATATTAATTAGCTCCCTGAGTAGAGATGCTTTTAAAAATTTTATAACCATTGTATTTTCACATTGTCTAGTATATAATAGGTGCTCAATAAATATTGCTGAATGGATATAAGAAATAGTCATACAAATTCAAACAAACCCATAAAATCACTCCCGTATACACATTCTCAGAGATATAAATGTATACACAAATATGATATATGCACAGAGAAATGAGCTGTTCCCACCCCTCACCCCCATCCATGTGCACAATGCAGATATACACTCCCTCAGGCACAGAGATGCAAACATTAAAAGCAGGCCCACCTGGGTACTATCATACCCACATACCCACAAGCGAAACACACACACACACATACACAAACATACATGATATGCACCTCAAGGAAGATATTTTCCTTGCACGTGTACTGACAAGCTGCCCATGCAAATTGGATTTTCAGAACATTCTAATCCTTTGTTGACATATATTAAGACAAAACAGAGGTGGGCAGACACAGCCTTTGAGCAGGGCGGATGTGTTTTTGCTGCAATGTAATGTCAGAAACTGTTGATGCAGAATTAATGCTCACTTTTACGAGTTTATCTTATGTCATAGAGTTGAAAAAAACCTCGGTGTAAATATTCATCATATGGCTTAATTGGTTTGATGTACCGTAGCAACAACCACAGCGCCAGACGCTTGCTATGGAGGCCTCCGCGTTGTTTCAAAGTCTTTATTATTATGACAGCAAAGTCTTGTTCATTAAAGTTTCACAATCCATTTTCATTAGGTTGAAGCTAAGTCTGTAAATGAACAGTTGCTCTGAAAAATCAAGCCCTCACAGTTCTCGCTGGGGAGGCAGCGCGTCTGTATTAATTATCAGGACGCTGGTGTCGATCGTCGATGTTAATTGCACTGATGGCTCGTTATTTGGGGAATTGCCGTGCATTTCATGCAGGGATAATAAAAATGAATTTTTAAACAAAGAGACTTAAAATAATATCGAATCTGCAGAGAATACCAACATCAAAGGCTTATCTCAAAGCTTTGAATTTTATCTTTGTGGTCCAAAATGTTAAAGAGGCGCCCGCAATGCAGTTGGTTCCAGTTTGCAGTGAAGGAAAACAAAACAAGAGTTAATTAACTGTTATTACAAACCTTTTCAACTTTAATTTGACTTTCAAATATTAGCATTTATCTATGAACTGTGCTTCTGGGTTTGACAAATTAGTTTTCACAGAACAAGTTTAATTAGGCGTCATTGTGCTTTTATGTCAGTTTTCAGAGCTCCAGACAATGAATGGATTAACTTATTAAAAGTCATCTGTTTAAAAGACTTTGTCGAATGGCAAATGGGTGGGCAAAGTTGCTAGGTTTTGCAAGGAGATGGGGAAAATGATATCGCTGGTTGGGTGTCAGGGGGGTTGTACATCAGAGGACAAGAGGATTGGCAGTGCTACCAGCTGAAGTCCACTTTTGGGGCACCCCCCATCTTCTTGTTCCCTCAGGTGTTAAGGGCTCTGTGATCCTTATACCAACAGAGTGCTAGGAAAACTCAGTTGAGGAAGCCACTATCTCTATTGCAGAGATAGGAAATGACACAAAGTATTTACCATAGCATTAAGGTCTGTTCACATGGCAAGCTGCACTTGATTATGTATTATGTTCCATGAGTCTCTAATTCAGAGGTCAGGTAACTTTTTCCTGTGAAAGATGGACCATACAGTCTATGTCACAACTGCTCAACCCTGTCATTATAACATGAAAACAGTCATAGACAATAGGTAAACAAGTGGGAGTTACTGTGTTCCAATAAAACTTTATTTACAAAAACGAGTTGGGGGCCATCCTTACTTGGGATCCTGGTTTGCTGACTTCTGCTCTAGTTGAGTGTCACATGTTGATCTGGCCGCACCAAACAGAATACATTTAACAAAAGGGAGACTCTCTTCTACCAATTTTCTCCTAAAAGGACACTTGACTTCTCATTCATCAAACATTTTTCTGACTTTCATCTAAGGTACTATGCATTGCTGGATAAATACACAGAAAAATATGTTAAAAAGGTGTCCTGACCTCAAGAAGATCACATTTTAATGGTGAAACTTTCTTTGGAATCTACTATTATAGTGCTAGGATTTATTTATTTTGGCTTGTTGAATTAGATGGGTAATCTGTCAGAGACTGGAGTGTTATGAAGTTGGGCCCAGGATTAACCTGTAAATGAATTTGTGGAAAGAAGCCATTTCTTATTACTTTCTTTGCTAACCTTTCTAATCACCCTGCAAAGCAGAACAAGGAAGAGGAAGACATGTAATTTGCTTAGAAACAAGGGACAAGTCACAAAGGTCAGTTTAATCAGCATTAGTAGGAATACCTATAAATACGGTTCCATGTTGGACCACGGGTGTTTCTTGGAGAGCTCATGGTCTATAGAGGAGACAGACCTATTAAATAGTTATAATTGAGGGTGTGCAAAATACTATGAGAGCACAGAAGAGGAAAAAGCCAATGTTACCTACCTGTAAGGGAAGCCTACAAATAAGTGATTTTAAGAAGGGTTTTGAAGACTGAGTAGGAGTTTTCCAGGTAGAGAAGAGAGGATAAAAACATGTCAAGTAGAGGGAATAGCATGTGCCATACTCTAGTCCTGAAAGATCACTTTTGATGTGACCGAAGCACGGTTCTGTCAGGGAGTATGAAGGAAGGCATTCATTTACTCCTTTCACACCACCTGGGTGGGGCTTCACACTTGCTGTTCTCACTCTATAAACAATCTTTCCACAGGTAACTACATGGCTCTCTCCCTTGATTCCTGTAGCTCTCTACTAAAAAGCAACTCTTCAGAGGGGTCTTCCTTGAGCACTACATTTAAAATAGCATTCCCTTTGTCTCACTGTCCCTTTGCCAGGCTTTATTTTCTTCTTAGCACATATATCATGTGGTGTATTATGGATTTAATTTGTATTTTGTTTGTGTCTCCCAACTGGAGTATAAGTTCCATGAAAGCAGAAGCGGAGACTATGGTGATTTCTGTAGTATACCCGGCACCTGGCACAGCACTGCACAGAAGAGGTGCTCAGTAACTCATCAGGTATCTATGAGCCAGGCATTGGATAGGGGGGTCATACTTGCTCTGGAGATGCTCACCATCCATTCAGTCACACAGCAAGTGGTCACAACAGAGTGTGCTAAGAACTAGAACAGATGATGGCCTTCAACATGGGTGATGGGTCCTTGTCAGGGAGTATGGCAAGGTTGCCATGGAGGCCTTCTAGACAGGGAGGGGCAGGACTGGATTCAAATGTTAGCATCTCTGCTTATTTCCCCAGGGACCATAAGGGGCCAAGAGAAGGTGTGCCTGTCCAGGCAGGCAGCTGTCCAGTGCAGCCAGGTAAGGCAGAGCATGCTGTGGCCTGGAGGATTGTCCTGGAAACTCCAAGATGCTCATTACTGTGACCCCAGGACTCCTCACAAAAGCCCTGGGGGTAGAGGCTCAGGCCAGGACAACAGTGAGCAAGGGAGGCAAGTAAGGTGCAATACTGAAGGAGGCACCCCCTCTTAGAGACTGGGTCCACATCTGCATGAACCTGAGAGCGAGTGCCTCCTTATATGTCACTCTCTAGGCTCCTTTCCTGTCTCACCCTGGCCCCAGCCCTGGGGAGGCAGCTGCTCCAGAGGGAGCAGGGATTCAATGGCAAGGCCTTTTGGCTCCTATTCAGAATGGAGAATGGCATCTGGAAGTGCCTGAGTTCAAATCATGGAAAGAATAGGTCCAGGAGGTGGGGGTCTTAAAGAAAGAGATGGGGGAAGGAAGCAGATTCTAGGGGTCTGGGTTCCAGCCTCAGAACCATTGCTGCTCCCACACATCTGGCTTCTGCTTCTCCAACTCTCCATTTCTGGGCTCAGTGCCCCCTGTGTCTCTCTCTAGATTTAGCCTACCCATGTATCCAGACTGGTGGGTACACCGGACAGGCAGGACTGAAACAACTTTGGTTGATTTCTACCCTTGCTGGACATGGTGAGGTTCTGGGGACGGTGCACAGACTCCCTCCTGGGGTTCTCTTCTGAGCTTCTGCCTGCTCTTCCTCTCGGTTCCCCTGCCTTGTGGTTGCCTATCCTCAGGGCTTGGCTTTGGTTTACCTGGAGGGCCACCCTTGGCTCCCTTGGGATTTGCTGTCATCCTTAAGTTGTCTCTCCTGAGGATGGCTGACCAGCGGCCTGACCCTGTATGCTGGATTTCCCTTCCCAGAGCCATGTTTCCTGGTGAGAACTGTCCTACTTACAGGTTCCTGTAATGTCGGGGGACTTCTTAGCCTCTCAGGCCCTGAGTCTCGCCTGCCTCAGAGGCAAGGCCCTGGATGTGTCCAAGATCAACCCACCGTTCCCTGCAGATCTTTGTGAAGCCCTGGAGGTTGCTATTAGAGTTACACTCTGTTATACTCTGGGTGCAGGGATTGTAGTCTGGCCATAACCCAAGGGAAAAGGCACATCAGGCAGTATCTTGTGGATAGAATGGAGGTGAATAAACAAAACCATACCCAGGCCGTCACTAACTGTGCTTGAGACGAGGGGAACAGCCTCCCTTCGGGCCCCTCAGGTTTAAGACTGCCTCTCATATATCTCCCGTTACCGCTACGTAAGAGGTGCCTCTGTGAGAAGAAAAACAAAATAATTTCATCCTTAAGAGACTCTTTTGAAGATAGATTTATTATTCCCATTTCACAGATGTATAAACTGAGGTCTGGAGAGGTGAAATGACTTGGGTTAGAGAGCTGGTAAGTAATAAGTCTGACCCCAAGACTATGCCCTTTCTGGTTTCCCATGTTGACCACACGAGCCCAGGCCTCTCTAGGGAAGTTAAGCTAGGGCACCCTCTTCTTATCACCTTGTCATTTCCAGGAAAGACAATGATGGCTTGGTGCATACATGCAAATGACATAGGGCTTTTCACTGCCGTATCCCTTAAGCGCAAGCACTTGTTCATTTCTATAAATGTTAACATATCAGGATGTATTTTGACATGCTACTAAGATAAGTGCTAGAGCTGATAATAATAATGTATAATTTATGTCTCTCATATTACCTTCCCATCACTGTGCTTACATTATTACATAAATTAGTTTAATGTATCTGACATTCATCAGATAATTTAAGCATTTGTTCTTTTGTCTCTGTCTCCTGCTTGCAGGCTTCGAGGCTGGAGATCATGGCGCCATTTTGGCACTAATTTGCAGGAACGCTGGGAAAGTTAGGGAAGACGTTCCTCACATGCATAGAAGAGATCTGCTTCCTATGTGAGTGACTAGGCCGTAGCTTGCAGACAGCCCTGGAAGAAGCACTTACCTCAGAGGAAAATGGTAACTGGCCACGGATACTTGCCATCCCATTATGTACACCCCTACGTATTGTGACATGGGAACTCCTCCCATCCAGAGGTGGAGTCTATTTCTCTACCTTCTGCATCTGGGATTGGCCATGTGTCTGGCTCTCGCCAGAAGGCCATTAGCAAACTCGTGCACAGTGATTTACCCCCTTGCTACTTTTGGAAATCTGCCCTTACCATCATGTGAAAAAGCCCCCAAATAGCCGCAGGATGATGCCTAATTATATCCTTTGCCCTTGCTGATACTCACCATTTGCCAGGCATGTAAGTGAGGCCAGTCATGGCTACGTAGCTGACTGCACGCCTCACAGAGCCCAGCAGAAGAACCTGCCAGCAGATCCCAGCTCAATCGCTGATTCGCAGAATTCTGAGCTAACTGCATGGTTGTCATTTTAAGCCAATAGTTTGGAGCGATATATTACACAACAAAAAATGGCACAGATGGGAGGCAGAGGTTGATTGACAGGGGAGTCCTACTTATCATTGCTGGAGAGAAGGGGCTATTTCTTGACTTCCCGTTGTACCTCCCGTCTGGGCCAGGCACTTGCACATGTGTTATCTCCTTTGGTTCTCACACTGGAGACATTATTTTCTTTGTGAAGTTGGCACTTTGGTCATCCCGTTTCAGAGTCCAGGAGACTTGAGATTCAGCATATTTAGGTTACTTACCACTCACAGAGCTAGTGAGTGGTAAAGCCAGGATTCAAACTCAAGTCTCTCTGCCCAAACACCCCATCCCTAATCATTTACTGGATTCTTTGAAGGAGGAGAAAAGTTTGAAGTGATTAATTCTGAGTTTGTATTTTTCCCCGGTGAGGGACATCATAAAACAACCCCAAGTATTTGATATGACGATAGTCCAAGAAACGTGGATACCATGCCATTTGCAAGGTTTTTTAAACACTTGCATTATCTCATTAATGAATTAACCTAGCCTGATGGAGTCGGTATTGAAGTCCCTTTTTCTAGATGAAGGAATTAGATTCAGAGAGGTTAAGGAATTTGCCCAAGGTAAGCAGGGGAGCTGGACTTGAACTCAGGTTTCTTGCATCCAAAACTCACGCCTGCTCCCCTGAGCCAGGGGTTTGCATTTCCAGTTTTCCTAGCGGAAGCTCAGGCTGGGCGCTTAATCCCCAATGATCTCATCGTTGTCAGAGATAAAGACAATAGATTCAGAGATACGACCTGTGTGCAGGACCCTGCACTACCTAGGGCCTGGAAGGTTGCTGAGACAAATGTGTTAGTTCCTGTCCTCACAGAGCTTCCTCTCTGGCTGGGGAGGCAGCACTCAGCAGTGTGTAATATCTGGGTCTGTGCAGTGCTATTGTGTGGTGGAGTGTTGTCTCATGATCTGTTGTAGCGACACCTTCTTTTTAATTGACGCTAACACCTGTCCACTTAAATAAATCAACATGCCCATTTTCACAGTCAATGCCTGTGACCCGTGGGCTGACCCATGGGACCCCTTCAAAGCGCATCATTCTGTTTTCATGTTCACAAGTGCTAAGAAGCAGTCGAAGATTTAAAACTGAAACATCCAGTATTGGAGAAGCTGATAGAATTTGCAAATTGATACGAAATTTTTTGGTGGCAGTTTGGATTAGGTAACATTTGACCCTCAAATTCTAGGAATTTATTCTAAGGAAATTATTTACCATGAAGATGTGCCAAGATTTAGTTGTAACATTTTTCATGATGATGACATTTAATTGAAAACAGCCTAAATGCCCAATAATAGGTATTGGTTAAATAAAATATGATACATCCACACAATGTACTGTTAACCAGTGCATTAAAATGATGCAGTAGATGAATAACACGAGATCATGAAACGAAAGGAGAGGTTATAAAAATAATATTGCAGCATGAATTCATGTAAAGAAGGTATGTACAGGGAAATTCTGCAAGGTTATGTACTAAAGTAGTAACAACGGCTATTTCTGGTGGAGAGACTGGGAAGTTGAGAGTATTTCTAATTTTCTTCTGTATGTTTATTTGTATTTTCTTTTTCATTTTCTTCATTAGTGGTGATACCCATGCTCTAGTTTTAAGTTCCACTGCAAAGTAGATGCAGAATTTAAGAAGCAAGGGATGGGAGAAATGCTATCAAGATTTGTGTACTAATATCTCATACTTTCTGCTCCTACCCCAAATCTATCTGGGTTTCTTATGCATAGAGCTCATGTTGTTCCTCATTTTGTTTCGAAACAGATCTGATCGTTTTTTGGTACAAAGAAAAGAGGCTTTGATGTCAGACAGATACGGGCTCAAATCCTGCCCTTTTAACTATGTGAGTGATATTGGGCAAGTCACACAACTTCTCCGAGCATCATCCATTTCTTTATCTGTAAAGTGTGACTACACAACCTAGCTCACAGCTTTGTTGAGAGAATTAGACACACTGTGTGTAAAGAGCCATGCATAGTACCCGACATATAGAAGGTGCTCAATACACTGTTATTCTGTTGTTGTTTTGATATCATTATTATCACATAAAGGAACCAGAGAATATGGATACTATGCTCATTTTTTTCCTGGTGGGCAGATTGAATCAGCAATAGAAATGGACTTTTGCAGGGTCCCAAGTGTTGTAAGGAAATGCTTGGCTGTTGAGCCTAAGATTTATCTCCTCCTTGGCAGTACATTTTAAACAAGCTCTTACCCATCTACTGGGGCTCAACCCAAAAGCATTTCCACTCTGGGCAAAGGCCTGTTTCCTCTTACAGGTAGGTCAGGGTTATTGTCTCGCATGTGTAGGAAAGTGCCTCACTTGCCCCCGTATAAGCTTAACCCAGAAGGGTGCCTGGTACCCCCTGAGCAGGTCTGTGCCACTGGCTTGCGTTGGTAAATGATCATGGTGCTCTTTCCTACCCAGCCTCGGCAGCCTCGGGGAGTCTTCTCCACACGGTGTTTCTTGCAGCTCCTGCCAATAATTAATCAGAGGTTGCTAACGGGATGAAACCTATTTGGATGAGAGCTGGGTTGGGGAGAGGGTGATGGAGGTTGAGACTTCATCTATTTCAACCTCCTCATTTACTTCTGGGAGGTTAGAAGAAGAGTTTTTCCTCTTCTGGGCCTCATTTTCTTCATTGACTCAATGACGTCCTAGGAATAGATTAGGGCTGGTGAGAGGTTTTCTTCTGTGAGTCTACTGTGATGAGTCAGTATCTCTACAAAGAGCATTTTGTGCAAACCTATTCAAAGGCTGCATTTGGACTTGGCTAGAGGGGGTGCCGTGTGGGTTAGCAATTATCCCTGTGCCATGGAAGGGGTTGTGGCAGTGGTAAGTGTGCTAGGTGTTTGTCATTCCTGGATTGGACCGTTTCGAGTAGCTCCGAATGTCTACCTTTTTAGGAAACTGAGGCCCAGAGGAGGAAGTGACTGGTCCAAATGAGTTTGTGACAAAGCCAGGACTGCCATCTGGGGCTTGGCCCCCTGTTTGAGGCTTGTTCCACAAAGACTCAAATCTGACGTCAAGTCTCTGGGCAGTATGAGCGTTCCTCAGGAGGAAACATAAGTGCTTGGTGAATGGGCAATGTCAGTCCCTCCTTCCCAGGGACTGAGCTTGGCTGCCTCAGGGGGACTGTCCACTTTGCCTGTGAGCCCTGTACAGCAGTGGGCCCTGGAGCTGGGGGCCAGGATGCTCCTCCAGGTTCCCCGGAGGCCTTTCTCTGGGTCCTTCCTAAAAGGCTTGGGGAAGTAAGTGATTAGATTCCAAAGCCTTTCCCCTGGGGTGGAGTTGGGGGTGGGCAGCATTTTCCAGAATGGGGCTTTGGCAAGGCAGGGGGCTCAGCTAAGAACTACAGGGAAGCAGCAGGGGCTCCTTAAATATGCAGAGGGAGCAGCTGCCTTTGATCTCTCCAGCCAGAAGCAGCCACTCCCCGCTGAGCTAGAGTGTGCATGTGTGCTTGAGGGTGGCATGTGGGTGTGGGTTAACATGTAAATGAGGGCAGACTATACCCAACATGTGCATGGTGCATGTAGGTGGGCACACACAGGCACCACTACAGATTCATATGTGTGTGCACACATCTACATATAGGTTCTGGTATCCAGCATGGGAGTTATCAAGTGTGTACACTTGTGTACACCATGCCGTTTGTTGGGCTGAGCACATGTCTGCACATTAGTTTATCTGAGATATATCCGTAACACAATCATATTATCTGCCCAGCAATCCACATTTGGGGCAAATTATTCCCAGCATGGCTGCTGGAGGCACCAGAGTAGCACAGCCTGGCCCTGCCTCCTGGCCCAATTTAATTTGTCAAGGGATGAGTCTTTCTAGTACCCACTCACCTGGTCACCGATGGTCAGGAGATAGTGTTACAACTCAAAACTTTCATTGTCTCCTCTTCCTCATTGATGTCAGGAATGGCTGAATGACTTCCTTTAACCAGTGGAATGAGAGCCCAGGTGACACATGCCACACGAGCAGAAGTTCTCAGAGCCCTTGCATGGCTTGCCACCTCGTCTCCTTTCCCTCTATTTTGTGTGACTATATACATGGGCACATTGCCCTGCTATGTGTTTGCATGTATATTTGTGTGTTTTCATATATGTGCTGATATTTATGGAATATGTGTGTCCGTGTCCTTGTATGTCTATGCGTGTCCTGGTAATGCTATGAAGCCGTGTATGGATGTTTATGGTATACAAGAGTGTGTGTGGATTTGCCTGACACACAGTAAGTGTTCAATTAATTGTTTGGCATAACTACGTTGTATTACAACAGAATGTGTGCATGTGTGTTGCACAACTAGTAACTTAGAAAGAATGATGTGGGGAGGAGGGGTTGGTTATGCTTGGCAGTGTTCTCCTGCGACATCTCCCAGCAGTACTTGGACTCTGGGCGGGGACGACTCTCAGACTTTCATTCCTTCCAAAGGGTTTAGACATTGGTATCACAGGTTACCTACCCCTTGGGTTTCTGTCTGGCTGGGCTTCATCCTACATTGATCCCTTGAAAAAAACAAAACAAAACAAAAAAACAGCCCATGCTGACCTAGCCAGTCTCTGGGGGTCCTGGAAGCCACCATGGAGGCCTGGGAAAGGTCGGGGTTTCGGGCATTTCTGGAAGGATCGCTGAGGTTCAGTCACTCACAGCCCTCCGTTGGAACTCTGGGTCAGGTGCTCATTCTTGTAACAGGGAATTTTAATCACCAGACTTTCTGCATTTATTTGACTTGGGCAGTTTTATGACTAGGTGGTTTGACAAGAAATTTGGGACTTGAATTTTGCTATGTGCACTTTATTGTCAGGTGTTAAGAAAGTATTCTGAATTGGTGAGGTGGAAAGATGGAAGAGACAGCAGGAAAGGGCCATGGAGGAGAGGTGGCAAGATTGCTACAAAGAAAAGAAACATCACACTTGGGGGCTTTCTGAGTGAGAACCAGGGGCTTCTGGGGCTTGAAGGAACTTTAAAGATTAGCTGGTCCAACCCAAACCCCATGCTCAAATTCTCTCTATAAACACTAATTGTAATGACAGTGCCTATAACAGCTACTATGTTGAGCTGCCCCCTGCAGCACAGGAAGTTGTCCTAGTCAGGCTTGATAGGTAGCAGGGAAGAGAGACCCAGCCGAGATAGCTCATGTCTCCTCTTCTCAAATGTCCTCTCCCCTTCTCTCCTCTCCCCTACTCCCTCCCTCCCTCCCTCCTTCCCTCCCTTCTTTCTTTTTTGCCTCCCCTTCCTCTCTCTCCCTCCCTCTCTTCTATTTTTCCTCCCCTTCCTCTCTTCCTCCCTTCCTCCCCAATGCTAACTATAAAGAGCTCTTCATAATTACTTAACCTCAACCTGTGTCTTTTGTTCTGTGTCTCTTGAGTTAATACAAAGCAAGCCCAAACTTTCTTCTGTGTGACCACCATGCAGAGGGGTGAAGTCAGGGGTTGTGGCCCCAGAGTGGCATCTTCTCCAGACCCTTTAGCTTCAACTCTTCCTCCTCTGACGTCATTCCAAGCCCCCTCCCTACCTTGCCTTCCTCAGTCAAATCAAGCCCGTCAATTTCTCTCTTCAAGTATGGCTCCCAATTCTTGACTCTTTCCTCTCTTGTAAGGAGTGATGCGAGCTCAGCTGAAGCCCAGAGATGAAAACACACATCAAGAGAGACTCCTTACGCCCCGCTTATGTCCTTAAAGAACTTGTACACCCAATGGAATCTTTGTGAAGAGTCCCTGAAGTCCCTGGGCACCTCAAATCCAGTCAAGATGATCAGTTACCGTCAGTCCTGGCAGGTTCAGTGCAATTTAATTCAATTCATTTGGCAAACATTTAAAGCACGAATTTTGGAGTCAAGCCAGCCTAAGTTTGGATTCTGGGTCTATCATTTCTTAATTGATTTAGTATCAAGTGATCACTCTGAGCTCTAGTTTTTCTCATCTGATTTACAAAGGGGAGTCCATACCTGACTCATGGGCTTTCCATGAAGATCAAATGAAACCATATATGTGAAACACTGAAAACAGTGCTTTATCCAACCAATCACCCCTTCATTCATTCATTCATTCATTCATGCATTTATTTATTCTATGTGCTAAGCACTTTGGGGATTCGCTAGGGGGCATACAGAGTCTTTGCCTTCACAGGGTTTAAAGTGGCATGTGCTTATCACATAGTCAGGAAATATTGCTCTGCTCACCTTCTACATGTATCTGCATATACAGGAGACAGTGCTGGGCAACTGGATGTGGGTAGAGATATAAATAAATGAATAAATCAAGGCAACTTCTCTCAAGGAACTGAGGATTCAGGAGCATCACTATGGGTTTAGGGAGGGGGCTGCCTGAAGTGTTTAAGCTCGAATTTAAATTTGATACCAAGTCCTATGATGACACTAAAAAACTTGTCTTTCTTGGTGACTGGGATGTTGATAGAAGGCATGGATCTGAACTGGAGCAGAGGCAGCAGTTTCTCAGAGAGTCCCACAAAGAGAGAGAAACTAGATCAGGAAGAATGAGTAGCTAGAGTCAGCTCAGACTAATCCTGAAGGGAAATATGATAAGGTGAGGTCCATTGAACCTATTCCTGATCTAACTCTGGTTTGTGTATTCATTCATTCATTCATTCATTCATTCATTCATTCATTCATTCATTCATTCATTCATTCATTCTTTCATAAACATTTATTGAGAATCTGCTTTGTGCCAGGCAATTGCAACATGTTGGTATAAATTCCTCCCCTCATGTTTTCACAACATAATGGGAAATTGGCCATTATAACCCATTATAATGAATGTAAGATAGGGGAGGGGTGTCACAGGTGCTCCCTATGTTTTGGGAATATAGGGGAGGACCATCCTTCTCCAACCAGAGCAGTGGTTTTCAACAGGGGGTGATTTTTGTTGCCCAGGGGACATTTGCAAATTTCGGGAGACATATTTGATCATCACGATTGGGATGGGGGCTTGCTACTGGCATCTGGAGACTGGAGGCTGGAGATGCTACTTAACATCCTCTAATGTACAGGACAACCCCTCACGACAAAAAGAATTTTGTGGCTCAGAATGTTAATAGTGTTGCTGTTGGAGAAACCGTGCTCTAGAAGGATCATACGAAGTTTCTCAAAAGGAGTGATGCTGAGTTGAGTCCATAAGGAGGAGAAATTAGCTGGATAAAGAATGGGGCTAGTGCAGACTTTCCAGGAAGAGGGACAACATATTTAAACACTTGGAAATGGGAGAGGAAGGAAGCAACAGCAAGAGCCAGCAGAGGGAGGGAAGAAAGAAAGGGGAAGGGAGAGGGCTAGTATTGTTCTGGGAGTATTTTATTGTGGTGAGAACAAAAGGCATCAGGCAGAGAAGAATAAGAGGGAAGGATAGATCAATAGTAATATATTATCCGAGAGGAATATTTCACTCTCAGAGTAAGAAAGAAGGCTGGGGTGTGTGGTTTAGACTCTCACACAATAGCATTTTTAGGATATTTTTATTGCTTCTAGAAATGGAAGTAAAGTGAAAGACAGAAGTGGGAGATTGTATGGTCCTCACCGGAAGTGATATGCATGATGTTGGTCTACATTTCATTGGTCAGAACCCAGTCGTATGGCCTCAACTAATGGCAAAGGCTACGAATGCTATCCATCTATGTGCCCAGAAGGAAAAGAAAATGAAGTTGGTGATTGCACAACTTTTTGTTTTTGCCATAGATAGGATGGAAGGGAGAGGTCATGGATTAAGACATGGAGACTTAGAAGAATTCCTGAGAACAGGTGCCAAGGTAATAGCAGTGGCCATGGGGGTTGTAAGAGAATTGGACAAGACTGTTGTCAAACTCAGAAGGTTAAAGTCACATAACCATGCACTGTTTTGATGAGTCCTTTAATAAAATTACCATAAAATGTACATCAGAGATGCCTCCTGACTGCTCTTGCTTCATCATTAGAAGTTATTCTGAGGATGGCATTGTCTCTACTGCTCTGTGAGTTTTGCTGTTGATATGAAGTGACAAGGTTCTGTCTTACTGAAGGGATAATTGGAACATGGACAAAAGGGGAGTTTGGGAGCAAAAATATTGCCGAGATCTTTTTAGATGTCCATTCTTTGGATTTCACATAAAGTCTTTGCAAAATGAGAGCTTGCCCATTATGTGTCCAATAGTGTGCCAGATGCTCTGGGGATATGAGAAGGGAAAGATATGAGCCTGGCTCTCAAATGACTTAGACTTTTCTTCAGGGAGCTTCAAGTAACTCATGTGACACAATGATGGAACCCAAAGGAATCACGCTCTTGAGATGCAGGTGCTAAGTGTTGTACAGGTTCCTAGCAAGGCGAGATGGAGATAGACAGGTGTTGATGGAAACATTTCTGAGGGAGGCGGTGCTTGAGTTGGGTCTCTTAGAGTTTCCTCAAAAGCCATCATTCCCTTGTGTATTCCAGGGCTAACAGCATGACTTTGGAGTCAGGTGAGCATAGGTTTGGAGCTGGGTTCTATCTTTTACTAAGTCTTTGCTATTGAGTAAGGGTGGATAAATGAGATACCATTAACACAGAGTGCCTGGCACAGAGAAAATGCTCATAAGTGGTAGACGCTAGATTGGAAGAGAACGATAAATGTATATTGCCTGAAGCCAGACTTCTTGGGTGTGAATCCCAGCTCGGCTGCTTACTTTCTGTGTGTGATTTTGGGCAAATCACTTAACCTCTCTTTGCCTCAGTTTCTTTATCTGCGATATGGGTATAATGCTACTGCCTATATTCTAGGGTTACAGTAAGTGGTAAATCCATTAATATCTTAAAGATTATGTAACTGCTATGTAAGTTGCAGCTATTATTATAATTATTAGAAAAATAATTGTTTTACCTCCACACATGAGAAAAAAGTGGCATTTCCTTTGTCAGAGATCCACAGAATAATTCAGACACATGCAGTGAGTTTTATTCTGTGTGTGTGTGTGTGTGTGTGTGTGCACATGCACCCATATGTGTGTGTGATGGAAACTGATGGTCTGAACGACAGCACCTTCCTCACATTGTGACTTTGACACATGCATTTTCAATTAAATTGAGTTCCCATTTCACTCTACTCATTTGGCAGCAACCACAAGTTCATGGAAAAATGTGAATAGACAAGGGGAAGGTGCACAAACCAAGGTGGGGGTGGGAGAGTCAGAGAATCAATTTACAGTTTGTCAAGACAAGAGTATTAGTGCTTCCCTTTTATAAAAAAAATTAATGTGCTGGATCTTTGTCTGGCATGGATCATAACAGCTATAGAAATTGCATTTTGAATACTCACAATGTGTCAGGCATGTTGCTAAGTGCTTTATAAGTGTATTATCTCATTTAATATTCATAATACCCTAGTGGTATTTCAGTGGTTGGTACCATTTGAAAGACTTTAAGATATTAACTGGCCTGAGGTTACTTGGTCAGTATATGATGAAGCCAAGACTAAAACACAAGCCTTTCTGACTCCAAAAGGTCATGGTCTTAACTGGGGCTGATGTCCAGCCAGGACATGCTAGGATGGCAGCACAGGAAGTTTGTAGTCACTGTCCTTTCTGATGGGTGGGCCCTCTGTTGTGTTGGCAGTCAAATATTTCCTCTGTTACTGCTTCTCAACTGTGAGGCAATATTACATTGTTATAATTGGAAGGAGGAAGAAGAGACAAATATGGAATATCTTCTTAGAACTTATGACACGTTGATTTGAAGGGAAATAAAACTACACCTTAAAGTGCACAAGATCTTAGGAATAAAGTGGTCACTGAATGTGTTTGCAACACCTAATCAGCATGGTAGAAAGGAAAAGGCACTGTGATAAGAGTCAGGGATCTGGTTTAATACTCCTTCCTCACCCAGGAGAAAGATGCTATTGACAAAACAGAGAGAGACCGAGAGACAGACAGAGACAGAGACAGAGAGAGAGAGGTGCAAAATCTATCAATCACTGACAATTCTCAAATCCTTACCTCCTAGAGAAAACCTGAGAACTATTGTTAGCAGCTTGGTGGTAGTGTGTGTGTGTGTGTGTGTGTGTGTGTGTGTGTGTGTGTAATTTTAGAAATATATTTATATATTATGCCAGTTGTAGGTTGAGGGGGTTGATCTTAGAGATTCTGTCCCTCAGAAAGCAATCTGATAATAATTCAATTACTCCTGTCAAGTTGTCCAATGGGAGAAGCTGGGGATATGCCACTTTTGACTGGCTGGTTGGGCTCTAGTTCATCATTCTTAGTGAAATAAATTGTCAAACGGGAAAATTTCTTAGTGTGTAAAACTGAAAAGCAGAACTGATATAGTATATAATTCTAACAATGCTGTATGAAAATGCAGCAAAAATAGAGTCAATTATACACTGTCAAAGCTTTTCTCCAAACAGCTGCTTAACAGAATATGACAATTTTTCCTACAATGTAGTAAAAAATTAAAAAAAAAAAGTTTTCTCACAATACCAACTACACAGGGCCGAATTCATTAACACTTTACTACCTTAAACTCCATTGTAAGCGAAAAATAATATGACGCAACTTGTCACTTTTTCTTTTCCCGATTTTGTTACTGTGACACATTAAGATCTGGGCGCCTGCTAGCATGTTGTGATCTACATTTAATGATCTTAACAGGGGCTTAGTAAGAGATTGTTCATTTCTCTTGTGCTATTCCTGAGCGGGGTGTTACATGAACAGTGAGACCCAATTATATCATCGTATAATTTACAAAAGAGAAAAAAAAAAAGTTCTTTTCACGGCATGTTCCCCAAGGAGACTAGGAGTATTGTAGCAGTTTCTTGGCTCTGCTTTACAACAATATAATTAGCTATAATCTGAGCATTTGCATATAGTACATAGAGCAGGAGTAATTCTCTGCTTGCTGGGTTAGCATGTAAAATGGTCTTTTCTAAGACAGTCTTTCTGATACACCTAATTTTACTTAGCACATTTGCATCTATGTTGTGGCTGATCATCACGAATGGAAATTGTCACTCTCAATATGGAAGGAAAATGAGGAAATGCATCATAATGAAAGGTAATTTTTTTTTTTTTTAACCAACAGATTTTAATCAAGAGCCTACTGTGGACTCAGAACCGGGATGGAACCCTTACGCTTTTGAGATAAAAGTCCGGACTTTAGTTCACTCCAAACTTCCTACAGCTTTGCAGCGAGGCTTACATTTCATGCACCTTGTAATCTGTGGCTGGGGTTCCAAGCCCTTCAGCACTATGTCGTCTGGAGCGTCTACTCTAAGCGTAGGTCTTAGCTTCCTTAAACAAACAAGAAGCAAGACTTTAGGGGATTGAGGAATACATAGGGATACATGAGAGTTTATTGGTTTGCTATCTCTTTCTTCACTTTCATTCTCTTTCACTCACCCTTAACTGCCAAACCTGGGGATTGGTCATAGGTCTATAAACGGGGCACATGCGTTGATTTCACCTTAGGGAGTGTGTGAGTATGAGTATGGTTCCAAAGTATAAGGCAAAATCCTAGAGTCGAAATTGCCCTTGAAAATCCCACCGAATCATACTGAAGAAATTTGAGACGCTCCATTGTGAGAGGGCGATGGGAACTGAGCCAACTGAGGAAGCAGTAGATTCACAGCAATTTCACATTTCAGGCCCCCTCCAGGGCACACCCTAACTGTGAGGGGAAAAGCCTCCCTGAAGTACTTATCTCTCAATATCCCTGTGTCTCCCGCTCTCTTCCTCTCCGATCCATTTAAACAGAAGGATTTAGTTGGCAATAAGCATAACCCTCATTCACTCCCACGAGATTGTAAGCTCTGCTGGAATGCTGGTCTTGTTCACCTTCCTTTCGGCCCTAGCACTGCGCCTGACACATACCAGGCACCGGGTAAGTATTTACATAAAGAGTGATTGAAAGGGTTTATGAATCGTCATCCTCCGTTCCAGGAAATATACTAGAAAGACTATGGTGGATATTAAACCCCACTGGTCTTGTTCAACGGATATCTCCATCTTATTACTTTGAAAATTCAAAAGATAATAGAGATGTGCCACTGATACGTTTTCTCCAAAATTTGATTTATTTCCTCATTGAAGGTTTGAGAGTGTGAATTTCTGTACCTTTGGAATGGATTGGAAGTGAGTTTTGGCCAGCCAGCATACACCAGTTGAACACTGGTAGTCTTGGATGTGTAGAAATGTAAAATGTTAATGCTACAGGGACTCTTAGAGATAATGGAATCCAGGACTCCAAATCCACAGGTGGGTGTTATGGGTTAAATTGTGTCCCCTCAAAAGATCATATGTGAAACTCCTAACCCCCAGTACTTCAGAATATGATATTATTTGGAGATAGAGTCTTTACAAAGGTAATCAAATTATAATGAGGTTATTATGGTGAGCCTTAATATAATTTGTCTGATTTCCTTATAAAACGGGGAAACTTGGACCCAGAGACACTCATAAAGGGTAGACAATGTAAAAAGACACAGAGAGAAGATGGCCATCTATAAGCCAAAGAGAGAGACCTGGAACAGATCCTTCCTTCACAGCCCTTAGAAAGAACCACAGCCCTTAGAAAGCCCTTAGAAAGAACCAAACCTGCTGACACATTGAAATTGGACCTGTAGCTTCCAGAACTGTGAGACAATAACTTTCTGCTTTTTAAGCCACCCAGTCTGTGGTATTTTGTTATGGCAGCCCTTGGAAACTAATACAGTGGATAAAGTGAGGTCCAAACTTAGACTAGTACCCAGGCCCCTTGTGGTAAGGGAAGATGATTGATGATTTTAACCAGGCTTGATTAAATATGAAAAATTTCAGCACTAGAGGATATTTTCAGGTCTTTATGTCTCCTCCATGTGTGATTCTTCAAAGAATCACTCTCTTCCTACTGTAAGTCTGTTTTTCACTCAACCAACAAATTTGCAGAATATCAGTGAATTTTTTCTACTACCAAGTATTAGGAGATGTTAGATTTACTTTTCTACTTTTTCCAGTGATTCCTTTCCTTTCCTTTCCTTTCCTTTCCTTTCCTTTCCTTTCCTTTCCTTTCCTTTCCTTTCCTTTCCTTTCCTTTCCTTTCCTTTCCTTTCCTTTCCTTTCCTTTCCTTTCCTTTCCTTTCCTTTCCTTTCCTTTCCTTTCCTTTCCTTTCCTTTCCTTTCCTTTCCTTTCCTTTTCTTTTTTCTTTGATGGAAATTTTGAAAGCAGGGAAAGAAGCAAAGAATACAGCAGGAAGTGGGAATCAATGCAAGAAAATGCAAGGTATAATTTGTATTATATGACATATGTACCAGCCCTTTAATTTTTTTAACTTTTTAACTTAAAATAATTTTATAATCTTACCCAAAATTTTCAATAATAGTGAAAGAGCTTCTAAATACCTTACACCTAGGTTCACCAATTGTCCACGTTTGCCACAATCCGTCATATATATGTTCCTTTCTTCCTAAGTATTTGTGTGTATGTGTGTGTGTGTGTTTCTCAGATTTGAGTTAGAATCACACATTATGTTTAATTTTCATGAATCTTTAGTCTCTTTTTTACCTGGAAAGATTCCCTAATCTGAAGATGTTGACATATTTTTAAGAGGTTCTGGTGCGTTTTTCTCTGTACATCACACACAATTATGGTTTGTTTTACCAGCTTTCTCTTCCCCCAACACACCGTACTTTGTAGATAAAAACAGCAGGGTAATAATGAGTACCACTAAGGATAAGTTCTGAGAGGAAAATTCATATCTTCATCTATCATACACAGGAATTTTATAATCTCCAGAGCACCTTGTTTGTACTTTTTTGGAGGAGAGATTATTTGTTCTTGCTTTGTTTCAATGGATTTCAAAAACAGTTCAGGTCATAGAATGCCTGGAAATCAGGGCCCTTTTTACAAATTTATGAAAGAATCTCTTTTTAAATGCATACCAAAAACTGTAAAACCACTGCCATGTCCTCATGCAAAACAAGAAGCAAAGCAAACTGTTGAACTAAACATTATCAATTGTCTCTGAGTTTTCCTGTCAATGACTCATTCCTTGTCCATTCATTCTGTTTCCTGTGAGCCCAGTCTAGCAGTTTAGAGGTAACTGGATCTGAAGGTTAAAGAAAAAAAATTGTGGTAAGAAAGATTATAGCTAAAGAAATGTATCTTGTTAATATAATGTATTCTACAAATTGGAAAGTATTGGTGATGTCGGATTTAAACTGCAGAATCCATGTTCAACTAGTGGAACACAAATGCCTACAAAGAGCAAAGTTAAGAACTATGGTTTTCTATCAGCATATATTCTCAAAGGGTATAGGATGAATGGATTACTAGTGTGTGGGGACACCGGTACCCCAATACTGTGGGGTAAATTGGTGGGGCCATGGAAACTGGAATCCCTGAACTGATTGCCTCTTACCTCTAGCAGCCTTGTAAATTTGTTCCAGTTTTCCCTTAAGATTATTATCATTTTTTATGCCTACCAGGAAGTGAAAAAAAAAAAAAAAACCCACAAAAAAAGCAAACAAAAAACCAAAAAAACCTGGGAAACACTACAGCCACCTGTTTTATTTTATCCCTCCCTGAAGGCATGTGCCCAAAGGCAGAACCTGAGTCTTACTCATTCCTGTTCTGCAATTCCTAGATCAAGGCCAAGCACACAATAATTGCTTAAAATGTACTTATTGCATCAAAATTGCTGAATATGTGCTTCTTGCAGACACGGTGTAAAGAGTTGTGATGGTTAAGTGATGAGATACTGTTTAAAGGGCCACTTTCCAACAGCTGTTGACTTAGAGGACAGAGAGTCTTTTAAAGCATAGCTTAAAGGACACCTTGAATCTAAAATAGAGCAAATGACAAAGTGGTGAAAGAAGAGACACATAACACATTTCTGGAGAAAGAGAGTGAACCCAATCCCTGACAGGACTAGCAGGTTAATTAAAGAATCTATCCTGATGATGCTGGCACATCTTCAATTCAGACTGACATTAACTCAAGGCACAGGCCCCAATCTATCTTTTCCACCAGCTGCCATGGCGCTGAAAGGTGTACCAGACAAGTTGATTCTTAAGGACCTTCTAGACATGTATAATTGTATCCTAGGTGAAAGCCCGCTCCAGGAGAGAGCTCATGTATTAGCAGGAACAGGGTTATCTGATTAACTCTTGACTACCTAGTAATGATCGGTGTGTAGAATGGGCAACAGGAAGGGAAAGTTTAGAACCAGCAAATTAACACTCTTTGAACATCTGTAATATGCCTGGCACAGTGCCAGTCACATTTTCAAGTGGTGGTTAAGAGTGGCCACTATACAATAGGACAGACTTGGGTTCAAATCTTACGTCTGCTATATTCTGGCTGGATAACTGGGTGTGTCACTTTTCTAAAAGCTTTGGTTTGCTTGTCTGTAAAGCAAGTACAACAATACCTTTGTATTAGTTTCCCAGGAGTTCCATAACAAATTACAGCAAACTTGGTGACTTAAAATGGCAGAAATGTATTCCCTCACAGTTCTGGAGGCAAGAAATCAAAAATCAAGGTGTCAGCAGGGTCCACCTCCCTCTAAAGGATCAGGGGGAGAATCCTTCCTCACTTCTTTCAACTTCTGGTGAATCCAGGCATCCCTTGGCTTTGTGGATGCACCACTCCAACCTCTGCCTCTGCCTTCACAGGCCCTTTTCCTCTGTGTCTTCTGCTATGCTGTCTCTTAAAAGCCATTTTTCATTGGATTTAGGGTCCAATGGTGTATACACACACACACACATATACTACCAATATAAATATGTATATATATATATGTATATATATGTGTGTGTGTGTGTGTGTATAACACCGAGGGTGCCAAAAAAATGTATACAAGTGGACACTGGTCAGTGTTGCTCAAGCAGTAGTTCGCCGTAATCAGAAGGGTCTGGACACTGATGGCGACCACTCTGAGCACCTCTTGTAATTGCAGAAGTCAAACGTGACCTGTATTTATCTTTTGTTGTTGGTATATACTGAGTATTACAATTTTAATAGTTTTTCCTTTCTTAAAATGTGTATACATTGTTTTGGCACCCTCTGTATATGTATCTTAGCACAATTACTGGCACATAAGCACCCAGTGAATGTAACTGTAGAGAACTGTGTCACGTACCATGCTATGAAGTCTGGGAAATAGGTCATACTAATTTCTTTTTGCATGTTGCAGTAGGTTCAGAGAGGTTTGTTACCTTTCCCAACATCACTAAACTGGGTTTTCCATCCAGGGCTGAGTAACCACAATGTCTGTGTTTGGCCCCTCACCATGAAAAATGAGTTGTATTCCCCAGTGCAGACCCTGAGATAAAGATTTGGATACAAGTAGATTATTAGAAAGTGATTCCAGGAAGCAGTGAGATAGTGTGGAAGTGAACAAGGAAAGGGGAGAAGTCAAGGAAAGGTGTGTAAGTGAGTGGGGTACCACTGGGGGCACCTGGGCTCAATCCCACTGTGACTTCCTGCAAGTTCAGTGTATATGAGAACTGTCCACTAAGAAACAGACGACCTCCAGTGTGAGCTAAGGGGATATGAGAAGGGCACCAAGAGTATCTCCTACCACTGACAACTCTGTGGTGGCAGCGTTCTTGGAGGGTCAAGTAAGACGGAGTGCTGAAATGAAGGGTAAGGAAGGGCCATGGAAGTCAACTCCAGCTTTTGATAATTGTGCTTGGGCCACTCCTGGGGCTTAGCTGGAATCCCAGATTCTCAGAGCTGAAGGGAACCTTATAAATCATGTGGTCCAACATCACTCTCATTGCTGTGGTCCCCTATAGAATACCTTATATTCTCAGATTTGTCCTCAGTGGGCATTTATAGCCATTACTTAGATACTTGCAGGGCCATGGGCTTACTACTTCCTGAGGCAGCCTGATCCATTGCTGTACAGCTCTCATTGTGGAAAAAAAATCTTTGTGTTGAGCCAAAAATTGACTCCTTGGGTCTTCCACCAGTGGGATTTAATTCGTTTCCCTGTACTGTCCCTTCTCCCTAAGAGATCTGCTTTTGCTTATACAATATTTTCAGTTCTACAATCCCACCCTGTCCCTGCCCTAGAGCAAGGGCTCTTTGGAGATACTGCGTTCTGCTCCTGTAGGGCTTCTGCTTATAATGGCCTAGGAAGTAACTTAAGTGGTTTTAGAATAAAATATAACTGCACCCTCAGGGACAATTGCAGCATATGGTGTAGTAAGAAGAACATCCATTCAACAAATGCCAAATAAGCACTTACTTTGTGTTAGATCCTCAGATCCGTGGCCAAGAGTCTGTTGGGAGCAATGGAAATGAAAGCAACCAACTACAATGCCCAGGATAAAGGTCTTGAAAGGTCATTATAGGAAGGGCAGAATGAGGTGCCATGCTTACCAAAGCCTGAAAGACTACATGCTCTGAGCATAGCAATTTCATCAAGAGAATTGGGGAAGTCTTCATGGAGGTGGCATTTGATTGGGCTTTGAAGGTTAGTTAGGATTTTAGCAGCTGCTGGTCCTGGCAGGAAAGGAATCTCAGAATGTGGGAATTGGCATAAGAAAGTCCTGGAGATGAGGTCATCCACGCTTCATTCAGGGAATGGCAAGCTGTCACGTGTTTCTTGAGTTTAGGGTGTGTGTGTATGTGTGTGTTTATACGGTTAATCGCACAAGAGTCTGGTATGGTAGAAGAAAGACTCATTTATACTGAATAGTAGGAAAACTGGTCTTGGCTAACCCGTTGGATAATAGGAAAGTCTTCAAATGCTTCTGCACAAGGGAAGAGAAAGACTCAATTTTATTTTTAAAAGGGTCACTCTGATATTACTGTAGAGAATGAGCTACATTGTGGGGAAATTGGAGACAGGGAAACTAGGTAAGAGGTGAATATAGAAATTCCGTGTAAAAATTTATTCCTTCCTTCCTTCCTTCCTTCCTTCCTTCTTTCCTTCCTTCCTTCTTTCTTTCCTTCCTTCCTTCCCTCCTTCCAATCTTAAGGATGTATATGCTAATAATTGTACTAAGTATTAAGGCTTTGGAAAAAGGAAACAAGTTTTCTATCTTCAAGGTATTTCTATCTAGTAGGGTTAAATGGGGGAAGTAGAGAGAAAAGGAAGGATAAAAAGATGTTTCAGAATGGAAGTAGATTCTCACCAGTATATAACTGTATGTGAATGAAAAAGAAGAGAGAAAGTAGAAAAAAGTTTTCACATTGGAAAGGGATGCCTGAATTCTAGGCTCAACCATACTACTCACGGGCTGTGTGACCTTGCACTAGTCCTAACCCCTCTCTGGTCCTATTTTTCTCATCCATGAAGTTTGCACTAGATGTTTTCTTCCAGTGCTTGACATTCCAATGTTCTATTATTTTGCCCGTTAATTAGTAACAGAAATAGCAAAGATTAAGTACTGATAAACAGTGGGGTATTTGGGGCATAGGAAGAAAGTCTAGGGCAGAGTGAATCTGTGAGGAAATAGATGGAGAGACCGCCCACTAGGAAGGCAGGTTGGAATCAGGTTACAGGGCCTGTGAATGTCAGAATAACGTGCTGTAGTAACAACCACAATGATTATTAAAGCTTTGTTCCATTGCTTCATCTTCCAGCTGCTGACATGCTTCCCCCTTCTGGCGCTGACATCTCTGGTGTACTTTCCAAAGCCTCTGATGTGGCACAAAGGGCACAGGCTCTGAACGCAGATAAGCACAGTTCCTTCCGCTTCCTTCTTAAGGGGCTCTGGGCCTTGGACAGGCTGGAGGCAGCTCCAGACTCACCAGTCTCAGACTAGCAGGGTGTGGCTCAGGGGAGTCTTACACAGGACACTGACCTCCCTTCTGCACGATGGCGTGGCTGCCTCGTCCCCCTAGCCTACAGCTTGTTCATGTTCCTCCCCTTGGCCTCTTCTCAGGGCCTTTGGCCAATTTGTCACGTAAGAGCCATTAAGGTGGCAGAGTCAGGGAGGACATGAGCCATCATTGATTCCAGAAGAGCAAAGGGCAAAAGCCACGCACTGGTGCTTGCTGAATGCTCAGCCCCTCTCAGAACCTGGTCCTTAATAGGGGCTCAATCAGTGATCACTGCAGGAATGGATAATTGAATGAATGATTGGAACCAATTATGTGCAAATGATGAAACGAAGGCCCAGAAAGGCCAAGTGGCTTCTGAGTTAGCGCTGGCTTCCTATATCAGTACCATTTCTTCTTGGTTGTAGCTCTTTCGAATTAAGACAATAACATATGCCCTGCAGAGATGGCTGTTGTGAGGAGTAAAATGACAGCACGTAGAAACCATCTAGAATGGTGCTAAACATACAATTTGCAGCCAATCATTTTAGGCTCTAGTGTAAGTCGGCCCAGAATGTCAACGGCAGTCCCCTGCTCCAGAGGAGTTATGAACTAGAGGAGTCTTGTAAGGAAACCCTTGTTTGAAAGATTTTAAGGACCACAGAAAGCCTCATCTGTCTAAAGTAATCCTGGACACAGTCTTGTTGAGGAAGAGGGGTGGACCCAATGACCCTGGACGCTTTCCAAAACCTTTCGGTGCTTGGCAGCAAGGATGCATTTCTGAGTCTGACCATTGGGTGGCACCAGCCCATCAGGTTAGGTAACAACAGAGACCGCAGAGCCGCTCAGCTTCCCAGCAGGGGAGTTGGAAAGTGTTGGGGGGGTGGGGAGTGAGCAGGAGTGGGGTGGGGGAAGGAGCAGCTTAGAGAGTCCAGGTGTTTGCGCCTCTGCACGCCTGTGTGTGTGCGCCTTTGTGCATGACTGGGGTGGGGGTGGGCTGTATAAGCATTATGAGGGTGGACATGCTTGTGTGTGAGTGTGTGTGCGCCTGTGTGTGAGAGAGAGCTAACAACTCTGAGAAAGGGGCCCTTTGTTTCACTCCTGTTTATGTGCAGGGAAATTATTTGACCTAAATGAAATCGCTCTGCCCCAAGGATATTAGTATATGGCTGTAGATGAAGTCAGGCTTGGGAATGTCGAATTTTCAAGATGTCAGAGCCACTAACATTTGTTTAATCGACGCTCTTATTTTTGAGGTGGGAAAAACTGAGGCCTAAAGGGGCTATGTGTGGGCTGGGGTGTGCCACAGATACTCGGTGGGCAGGGCCAGAACTCTGCCTCCCTGACCCTGTCTACCAAAGTGTCCACATTTGAGCTTTTGGCTACCTCAAGACAAGGAGGCTAGACTATCAAACAAGGTAGCTGACCTCCAGCAAGAAACCCAGCAAGATGGGGCTCACAGTTTCCTGATTAGCAGCCATAGTTCAGTATGAACATCTTGGTCTCTTTGCCCTGTGCTTCACTGCTCACATCTGGTTCTAGAGCCAGCCTAGCCAGCCCCTGGGCACAACCTTGAGGGCAGCTGACCTTGCTCAGGGTCACATGGCAGGCAGGTGACAGTCAGGGACTAGAGTCTAGATTTCTGGTCTTATACCCTGTGTCCTTTTCCTGCATTCTTCTCTCTGTCTCACTCCTGGGGCTCTGTCTGTCCCATCAGTACCCGGGATCAACCTTCCGGGGATACCAGGCAACTCTGGCTCTGCCTTGCCAAGATCCCTCAGTATGTTTCTATCTCCCTTAATAACCTGGAGCCAGACCCAAGGTCTGATGACGGCAACAAAGATTTGTGCTTAGAATTGGCCTGAAGCTGTTCAAGATGATGACAGGAACTGTCGTTTATTTTTTGAGTGTTTGCTCTGCTGCAGGCACTGTGCTGAGTTACTTGGCTCTCGAGTCCGATCGCCTGTGTTTCAGATTTGGCTTCGTCACTAGCCGTCTCTGTGACCTCGAGCCAAACTCCTGACGTCTCAGTTTCCACATTTTGAAACTGGAGATGTCACTGGTGTCCACCACAAAAGGTTGAGAGGTTTAAATGAATGAACACATAGAAAGTACCTGGAACTCATACGTCTCAATACATGCTGTTAGGCTTTAATCTTCAAAACAACCCTGCCAGAAGTGTGAGGTATGGGGATCCCATTTTATGAATGAGGAAACTGAGACCCAGGGAGATGAGGTGTATGGTTCAAGGTAACACAGCGAGTAAGTATGGAAGTGAAAACAAAACCCAAGTCCGTAGGTCAGACCTTATGCCAGTCCTCTAAAATGGTTTATTGCCCCATCACCAAGCCCAGACACAAGGACTTTCTAAAATAAATAAATAAATAAATAAATAAATAAATAAATAAATAAATAAATAAAAGCAGCAGTAAATATTGTATATATTTATACATTTATATGTAAATATGAAAGAGTAAGAGAAAAATTAAGAAAGTGAAAAAGAGCTTTAAAAAATGACACTCTCCTAGACCCAATGTTTTCATTAAACTCCAAGTTTGTCTTGAGTTCAGATAGGTTGATAACAGGGTGCTTTAGGAGAGGCGTGTACCCAGAAACTCTTCCTGGTCGTCCAGGAATCTTGCACTCACAGCTTCTTCCCTTCCCAACCTACTTATCCTTTGTCATTCAAATACACCCTACAGTGGGTCTGGACTGGGTGGTAGAGAATGGGGACACTGCAGACTCCCAGCACAGTTAATAATCACTGCCCCTTTATGGGCTCTGTGCAAATGCATAATCGGCTTTATATAAAACATAGTTATGAGCACTCATTATGGCGGGAGGTAGTAGTTAACATAGAAATTACCCAATTGCTGATGTGTGATGTCAGGCCACTAATGAATCAACCGGGTAGCCGGGCAGGTCCCACCTGATCCAAGGAGGGGCTTCTGGGTAGCTTTACCCCGGCCAGTGTGAAACCTTTAAGATAAGGTCATATTTGCTGAGCTGCAGCTTCCTTGCAACTTCTCCCTAGGATTCTTCCATTAGTGGAGGCTCCCTCCATCCCAGCCTGACAATGAGACCCAGCACATCTATTCCCATCCATTCCTCTAACCAGTGTCTTTGGAGCACCAACTCTGCATAGCACTGGAGAAACTTTGATCAATAGTATCAGCTCTTTTCTTCGCTGTCATGGATCTTGGAATCAACCCCTTTGGATTTTACAAGTGGCATTAATGAGCTAAACCAATGCCTTTTGGGGTCCAGGGGACATATCTGGTCCCTTCTTGTGTAGAGCCAGCTAGACAGGGGCGATGGTGGCTGAAGTCATTAGCAGCAACACTTGAGTATTGGGGAGCTAGGGATGGAAGGAACTAGGGAATCTAAATTGCTCACCAGAAGCTTCCAGGTTGAAAACAGGAGCCAAATCAGCAGACCAGACATCTAGTAGAAAGTGAACTGAGTCTCCAAAATTCGATTTTTGTTACCTACATTTTAATCTTCACTTGGCAGCCAGAGTGATCTTTTAAAAACTTAAATCAAATTGCATTTCTCTTCATTAAAGCTCTCCAGTGGTTCCCTATTGTGCAAGGAATAATATCCAAACTTCCTACCTAGGCCCATAAGGGCCTGGCTAGTTGGTCCCTTGCTGGCTTCTGAGGCCTGGTATCTTACTGTTCTCCTCTCTGCTCATCTGCCCCACCCATACCAGCCTGCTTTCTGTCCCTGCAACACTGATAAGCTTAGTCCAGCCTCAGGGACTTTCCACTCACTTTTTTTCTCTGTCTGAAATGCTGTTCTTCCAGGTTTTCTGAAGGCTGCCTACTACTTGTTATTCAGATCTCAATTCAAATATCACCTCAGAGACTCCTTCCCCAACCCTCCTGTAAAAACTAGTTTCTCCCTGTACTTCATTCACTTTCCATCATATTACCCTGTTTTATTTTCTTTATAGAAATTATCATGAGTTGAAATTATATCATTTGTTTGTTTGTCTCCTTCCACTAGACTATAAGCTCCATAAAAGAAAGGAATACATCTGGCTTGTTCATTGCTGCATCCTTAGAGCTTAGAAAACTACCTGGCACACAGTAGGAACCCAATTACATTTGTTGTATAAGTGAATGAATGAATGACTATAAAGGGAACAGCAAGTATGGGAGTGAGATGAGAGAACTCAGTGTAATTTCTGTCAAAAAGCACCCCCACCAGCTCCTTCTGATTATCTTGTCAGCTACATGGTATACACAAGGGTCTCATCTAAATATCCTAATGGATAGAATGTCTGAAGACTTGGGGAATACGTCCAGTCATTAGAGTTCACTGAGAAGCAGGCTTAAGTGGCCACTGAGATAGTCTTATATCATGCTGGGTATCAATAACTTCTGATTATTGTGGTGATGGGAGTTTTGATCTTTTCATCTTGGAGTTGGTTATGGGATCTTTGGAGAGACATTGCCATAACTGTGATGCCTGAGATGGGATCTGAGTCAGATCCTCATGGGCCTGGGGAAGTCTGCATCCCAGTGGTGATGCCATCAGAAATGCAAATGTCATGACATTTGCTCTATGACAGTGATGGGAAATATAGAGAAAGTTCGCCATCATCCATTTTGAACTCCTAAAAACCAATATTCCATCAACATCTAGTTATTCAAACAATCAAAATTCACCCATGATCTCAGTGTCTCAACAGAGCAATCCGATCTTATTGGTCTTTTTTCCTAGGCTTTGTCCATATAAATCAAGTCAAAATATTTTCAAAATGTTAATGTATGAGGCATAAGTCAGTTATTCAGGAAAAGTGTACTAGGAACTTAGTATATGTCAGTCCCAGGTAAGGCACTGGGATGGAAAGGATGAAAACTCGGCCACATCCTCCAAGTATATGCAGTCCAGAATTGAGGCAGACATGACCAGCACATTCCCAAGACAGAAAAGCATAATATCTGGGACCAGATCACATAGGTTCCAATCCTGGCCGGGTATCTCTGGGAAAGTTATTTAGTGGGTTTGTGTCTGATTAGCCTTCTCATCAATAAAATGAGAATGATGAAAATGATACTTCAGAGGACTGCTGGAAAGGTGAAATGAATTAATACATGAAAAGTGCTAGGACAGTGCCTGGGACATGGTAAATGCTAAATGAGTACCAATTCATATGATTGTTATGAGGCCAAGTGCTGCAGGCTTCGAAGAGAGGTATACAAGGTACCATGGAGACACGTAACTGCTAGAGGTAGACAGGGAGTACTTTTGCAGAAGATGGCAGTGTCCAAGGGGGACGCAGCCTGATGTCAAGACAGGAGTAGGGTCATTGGGAAAGAGAGGACTCTTCTTTAATTCTGCCTTTGTTATTTACTGTCTTCGTAGCTTTGGACAAGTTATTTCACCTTCTGTGTGAACTAGGTGTTATCTCACAGGAGTCCTGTGCAAGTCAAATTAGAGGACGTTTGGGAAGGTTCTGGCACATGGTGATTGCTGGAGAAAGAGTACTAATGTGGTCCATAGGGAACCACATTGCGACGGGACACTGTGATGCACTGAGTCCTGTCAGCTTCCTTGGGGGTTGCCCTGACTGAAAGAAACTGCCTCTTCCAGGGTCACGCCTCCTTTCAGGGGCTGCTTGCTTCCAATGGCTGCTGACCTAGGGAGCATACAGTCCCAGTTCCTCATTGTAACTGGAAATGACCCTGAAGGCCATCCCAGCTCCAGAGCTCCCCATGGGGCCACCTTGGGTCTTTATTTGGCCTGCATTTCAGCTCCGTGTCCACCTCTGACCCTTCTGGCTTCTGCCATCTCTTGAATTAGTCAGCTCAGGCTGCCATAACGAAATATCGCACACTGGGTGGCTTACACTACAGAAATTTGTTATGTCAAAATTTTGGAGACCAAAAGTCCAAGATCAAGGTGCTGGCAGGGTTGGTTTCTTGCAACACCTCGCTTCCTGGCTTGACTTTTAACTGCGCCCTCTATATGATCTTTCCTCTGGTGTCTTTTCCTCTTCTTATAAGGATACCAGTCCTATAGAGAATTAAGGCCCCACCTTTATGTCTTTATTTAACCTTAATTACTTCTTTAAAGGCTGTATCTTCAAATATAGTCACATTGAGTGTAGAGCTTCAACACGTGAATTTTGGAGGGACACAATTCAGTCCATTAACACCTCCCTTTTACCGGTGTGGACACTAAACTCAGTTCTTAATAACCTTCCCCAACTGCTATCTGTCTTAGCGTCTGCTTTCCAGAGAACTCAAGTCGCGGATACCCTTCTAAATCATCCTCGTGTGCATAGTGCCTGGAACATAGTAGTTATTCAATTAATGTTGATTGAATGTATTGATATGTGTATTTGAGTTCCAGTGTAAAAGATTACTCAGCACCAGTATTTGCTAATGGTCAGGAAGAATAAAACTCCAGCTATTTCCTCCAGCAGTGTTCGTGTGCACAAACACCACAGCCCAGTGATCCTGTGGTCAGATTGTCTTTACTCACTGAGTTAGGAAGGGGTCATCAGACTGGGCTAGATCGCAGTTAGGAGTGTCTGGAGAGAAGAACGGAGAAGGAAATCTCCATTATCGACTGATTTCTGTAAGTCAGTGCTGTTCTAAAAGGCTTGTTGGCACTTACTTTCTCACATACTTCTCACAATTGCTCTATCAGTAGGAAAGAACTTTTGTTAACTTCATTTGACAAAGAAGTGGAGGCTTCCTTGTCCAAGCCCCACCGACAGCCAGTGACATAGTTGAGTGTGAACCCTTTCCCAGAAACAAAGTCCTTGAAAGGAGGGTAGGACTCCCTGATTCCACTCTTTTTCATCAGAGGTATCTGCTCCAGGCTGCTCCCATCAGCTCCTGCCTCTCCAGGTTGCTAGTGACAGGCCAGCCTGCCCTCTCCCTCCCATCCCAGCTGCTGTTTCCCAGAGGTCTTTTGAGCATGTGTTTGACTCCTAATAGATGCTGACGCAACTCTTCCTGGGAAAATCAGGGGAGACTTCATGGGAAAATGGCATTTGAACTTGATGTTGAAGGATAATTTTTTTTTTCCAGGTAGAGGGAAGGGATGGGAAAGAGCATTCCAGAGGAGAGAAGAGCATGTGTAAAGGCACTGGGGCACGGAAGTCTGTCTTTTTGAGGTTAGGGATCAGTTCCCATAACACTGAACACTGGTTGGTGTCTGGCTGGTCCAGGTCAATGGTTTACAGCCCTACTAGAATATTAGAATCATCTCAGGACCCTAAAATAATTACCCAGTCCTCCTCTTTAGAGCCTCATTTATTAGGTTGGTGCAAACGTAATTGCGGTTTTTGCCATTATTTTTAACCTTTTAAACCGCAATTACATTTGCACCAAACTAACAATTAGTCTGGGGTGGCGTTCTGAGCATCAGTATGTTTGCCAAATTCTTCAGATTATTATAATTGATTATAATTATTATAATTATCAAGAGATTGATCCTTACATCTCCAAGGCCTCTCACTGTCCCAACTTCTGGACAAATGTACTGGGGAGAAACTTTGGTCAACTTTTTGAATTTATTCCTGAGTGTGACTGAAGCCCAAGATGGGGCTCCCCAAGTGCTCAGCCTTGAGGGTAAACATTTCCCTTTCGGCTAGAGAGGCATATGAGGCACCTTCCTTCCTGTCAGAGTCTGTTAGGGAAAGAATAACTTTCATAAAGGGCTCAACTTTGACCAGATCCGGAGCATATCCATCAATCACATAGATAAACAAATACCAAGAGGGCCCTCATGACTTTACCTACAACTCTCCTTCTGCTGACTTTTCTGGATGAAGAAAAAAAAATGGTAAATTATTCGAGGATGGGGAGAACAGGTTTTGTAACTGTGAATTGTAAGAGGGCTGAATAAGGAACTATAGTAGCCTATACATATTTTATCCATATATATATATATATATTTTTTTTTTTTTTTTTTTTTTTTTTTTTTTGCTCCCTTGCAGAAGATATCAGTTTTCGTTTCTCCCAAGCAGGATTGCTCACTTTGACATTCCCCGGGTGTCTGTAGTACTAGGCAATAATTAAATATCAGGTGCATAAGTTGCTCTTTAATTTGACATGTGTGCTCCAGGCAATAACGGCACGCAGTGCCATGTGGGAGTGTAATTGCTAAGGAATAAAATCTTGTAGCGAGTGAGATCATTGTATCAGGTACGGTGTGACAGCTCATTTGATCATTATGCCCAGGCTAAAGAGTTTGCCTAATTAGTTTCCATTAAAACTCACCCTTTAATCAAGAGTTATTCTTGCATAAAGAATGTCACTCGGTCCAGATGAATGAACAATGGTTTCCCCTCGAGATTGGACTCTGGGCTGCACTGGGATGCCATATGTCTTTTCAAACAATCCATCCCCAGCCTTCAGCTGGGAAGTCTGAGTTGGAATGGCTGGTGTGAATGAGAGGAGAGGCATTGGAAGGAGCGCATTGGATGCTGCCAAGCCTGGTGGGTGGGGCTTTGGGTCTAAGGGAAACGCCCTGCCAGTGACCTGGGATTCCAGCATCTTCCATATGCAGGGAGAATGGGGACCACAGAGGGGAAGTGACTTAGTCACAATCACACAGCAAGTCATGGCAATGCTTGGGCTGGGACCCAGTTTTTCTGACTTGCAGCCCAAAGCTCACTCTTCTCCATCAAATGGTGACCTCAATTCTCAACTTTTTTAGGACCAAGGACATGGAGTGTTCCCTCCTGACCCATTCTGAGAACTGGGCTCTGAGTGAGAATGAATACTGGGAATACTCAGCACTCAGGCTCATTTTATTTCCATCTCTTAGGCTCTGGAGCTAACCTACCCTCCATTTGAGTGCTTCCTAATAGCTGTGTGACCTTGGGCAAGTCACTGATCCTCTCTAAGATTTAGGTTTTTAACCTATAAGGTCGGAGTAATAATGCTTACCTTCTGGTAAAAGGCTGTTTTCTGTACCTGGAATTCAGAGATACTTCTTCCCAACTTGGGTTTTCTAAGCGACCCTTGTGCACCTATACCCCAGGATTGGGTGTAACTCAAAAGAATGCAAACAATCTGTGTGAGGATAGTTTATATTCACTAGGTGATTGACAGAAGCTATTTGACCTCAGATTCAGATCCCATTCGAGGGTATCTGATGTGCTAGCACAATGTCTGGCTGGTAGAAGATGCTACAACTGAACTGGGATCTGATTAGTGGAGAAAGCACCAAGCCAGTCTGACCATGAGCCTTTCAGTTTTCCTCTCTTGGCCAGTGATCTCATACTTCTCCAGTGAAATATTTCTGTCCTGAGAAAATATTTACCAGCATTACGAGGGACATAATTGCTGCAATGCCACCCACTCCCATGAATGCTCCTACCTCCATATGTTGATGATTCTCACATTTGTAGCCTTGATCTTCTTACTTTTAGCCTTGAACTTCTAGTTGTCAACTGGACACTCTGGCACTTCAAAACAACCCACATGATCCTGAACTCATTGCGCACCTACTTTCCAACCACACTTGCTTTTCAGTTTTTAACAGACTTTGCAAACACTGAAACATCCGAGCTAAGTAATCTCAGAGCCACTCTAGAGTGGGAGGTTTTGTGATAGGATGAGCTCTCCAACAGAATCCTGACCTGGGGTAACTTACTTAACCCATCTGAGCCTGACTTAGTTTCTTCATATTTAAAATGTGTGGCGGGGTAATTATACTACATATCTCCCAAGACCCTTTTTGATCTGACTCTTGCTTACCTTTTCAACATTAGCCTTAGTTACTCTCCTTCAAACAGCCTTTGCTCCAGACACACCAGACTATCTGCTTTTCCCAGATCACAGCAAGCATTTTCACTTATGTCTTCTGCATTTGCATGTATCATATTTTTTTCTGTCTGAAATGTTTTTCCTTTCCATGCCCACCTGGCAAGCCCTACCATTCTTTCCTTTTTAAGTTTGAAAGGCTTTTTTTTTTCTATCTTTTTTACATTATTATTTGTTTCAGGTGTACAAAACAACATAATGATTATACATTTACACATACCATAAAGTAATGACCCCAACAAATCTACTACCCATCTGACACTGTACATAGCTTTAGAATACCATTGAATATATTCCCTATACTATACTTTACATCCTGTGAGTATATATATATATAAATTAGTTGAGATTCAGTATTATTTTATGTTAGTTTCAGGTGTACAGCACAGTGGTTAGGCATTTATATAATTTATGAAGTGCTCCCCCTGATGAGTCTAGTGTCCATCTGACACCATACATAGTTTTTACAACATTATTGATTATATTGCCCATGCTATATTTCACATCTCTGTGACTATTTTGTGACTCCAATTTGTACTTCCTAATCCCTTCTTACCCATCCAACCAACCCTCCTCCCATCTAGCAACCATCATTTTTTTCACTGTATCTATGAATCTATTTCTGTTTTACTTGTTCATTTATTATATTTAGATTCCACATATAAATGAGATCATATGGAATTTGTCTTCCTCAGTCTGACTTATTTTACTTAGCATAATAACCTCTAGGTCCATCCATGTTGTTGCAAATGGTAAGATTTCATTCTTTTTTATGGTAGAGTAATACTCCATTGTATAAATGTACCACAATTTCTTTATCCAATCGTTTACTGATGGGCATTTCAGTTGTTTTCATATCTTGGCTATTCTGAATAGCACTGTAGTAAATATAGGGTTACATGTATTTTTTTTCAGATTAGTATTTTGGATTTCTTTGGATAAATATACAGGAGTGGAATTGCTGGGTCATAAGGCAGTTCTATTTTTAATTTTTTGAGGAACCTCCATACTGTTTTCCATAGTGGCTGCACCAATCTGCAATCCCACTAACAGTGCACAGGGGTTCCCTTTCTCCACATCCTCATCAACACTTGTTTGTTGAAAGCTCCTACCATTCTTTATGTCTCAAGAGTTATCTTCCTTAAGCTTTTCTCCAGTTTCCTACAGAGTTAAGGACTCTGTTTTTAACTCTCTCACAGTACTTTTCTATATATCTCTCTGGGACTCCTATACTCCACATATTCTATTCTATCTTTAATACTTATTTAGCTTTTCTTTTATATTTTCTATCATTTCCTCTTAATATTTTTACTTGGTATCTCTTATTGATTTCTTGTTCTTGCTTCATATTGTGAATATTTCCCTCAATATCTCCTTAAGTGTATTTTATATTTTTGGATCTTTTATAATACTTCAATGAACCTATTTCAAATATTGTTCTATGTGTTTCTTTTCTTTGTAGTAATTATATCCTCAAATCTAGTTATTTTGGTTTATGAAGTCATGTTTCCCTGAAGCTATCAATCAATTACTTTGGCAATGAATATTGGGGAAAGAGGTCAAGTTCAGGTATCTGTTCCCATGGATTTAAGGAGAAAGGAGCAGATGAGTTTGAAGGCAGAAAACCCAAGGTCCCACAAAGCCACTGGTTGGAGTTTCATTGTAAACCTGTAGGAAAAAGTGACATGAGAAGAGGGTGGTTTCTTTAGGTTGTGTTTGGGAGGGGATGGGGTAGAGTGTAAAAGCTTAAGGACAGTGGAGCAGATCCAACCTGTTTTCATTAACTGTTTTTGTTTTTTTTAAAGACCTATTTTTTTTAAGAGCAGTTTTAGGTTTACAACAAAATTGAGAGGAAGGTACAGAGATTTCCCGTAGACCTCCTGCCTCCACACATGCATCGCCTCCCTCCTCATCAGCATCCCTCACCAGAGTGTACATTTGTTACAACTGATGAACCTGAACTGGCACATCATTATCACCCAAAGTCCATAGTTTATATTAGGGTTTAATCTTTATGTTGAACATTCTATGGGTTTGGACAAATTTATAATAAAATCTATCCATTGTTATAATGTCATACAGAATATTTACAAAGCACTAAAAATGCTGTTTATCCTGCTCCCTAACCCTTGGCAACCACTAATCTTTTTACTGTCTCCATAGTTTTGCCTTTTTCAGAATGTCATGTAGTTGGAATCATACAGTATGCAGCCTTTTTAGATTGGCTTCTTTCATTTAGTAATATACATTTAAGATTCCATCATGTCTTTTTATGGCTTAGTCACTTATTTCTTTTTAGTGCTGAAT
This sequence comes from Rhinolophus sinicus, assembly GCF_036562045.2. NCBI lineage: Eukaryota > Metazoa > Chordata > Mammalia > Chiroptera > Rhinolophidae > Rhinolophus > Rhinolophus sinicus. The sequence goes on from NC_133756.1 coordinate 130,043,139, forward strand.
ATCCATTGTCTGGGTATACCACAGATTATTTATTCATTTACCTACTGAAGGACATTTTGATTGCTTCCAAATGATTACTGCCAATTATAAATAAAGCTGCAATAAACATCATGTGCAGGATTTTGCGTGGACATAAGTTTTCAATTCCTTTGGATAAATACCAAGGGACATGATTGCTGGATTGTGTGGTAAGTGTTGTTATGAAATCACCAAACTGTCTTCCAAAGTGGCTGTACTATTTTGCATTCCCACCAGTGATACATGAGAGCTCCTGTTTCTCCACATCCTCATAAGCCTTTGGTGTTGTCAGTGTTTCTGGATTTTGGTCATTTTAATAGGTGTGTAGTGGTATCTCATTGTAGTTTTAATTCATCAACTCTTTACCCCAGCATGGTTTTCCTGCTACCTTGGTGTTGGCTTGGCTGGACTCTGAAGGGACCCACAGTGGTTTGTCCAAGAAGGGAGGTAAGAGAAAAAAAATTAAAGTTTTTCTCCCACAAATTGGCTGTCACCATCTCTGGCTGCTCTCAGCTTCAAGCTGAGTTGTCTCCCAGACACACGACAAACAGTTCCAGGCCCTGTTTCGGGGGGGGCGGAGGGGCTCATATTTTGTTCTTCTTATTATTGTTGTTAGTTCTTGTAACCTATATTTTCTACATGCTTCTATAATTTTTTCAGTGTTAATTTTGGTAGCAGGATTGAACAATAATCAAGTATCTTGGCAGAAACCAAAATTTTGTATTTCATAATACTTAATACAATCCCTACAAATTGTATCAAGTATATTTTATGTATCAAGCATATATCCTATTTGTTAGATGTCATAGTAGTTAAAAACAAGTTAGTCTCTTTTAATTTTACTTCTTAAAAATGCTAAATAAACTTTATGGTGATATGATTTACATCAAATAAAATTCACTCATTTTAAGGGTATAGTATGGTTGGTGACTTTTGACATATACATACATTCATGTAACTATTAACACAACTTCTATACTGCATATTTCCATTACTCCAAAAGTTTCCTTGTTCCCCTTCCTAGCCAATATCCACCCTTTCTCCAGCCCCACTGTTTTTTTACACTATATATTAGATTTTTGTTGTTTTTTTTTTCCCCCTAAAATTTCATATAAATGTCATCATACTGTATGTGTTCTTTTATGTCTGGCTCTTTTGCTCAGTGTGAAGTTTTAGACATTCATCCATGTTGTTGCATCCATGTTGTATCTATTGCTTATTGCTGAGTAGTATTCTATTGTATGAATACACCAAAATTTGTTCATCCATGTCCCTGTTGATGGGCATTTGGGTTATTTCCTGCTTTCAATTATTATGAATCCCCTGTCTGCCATTTTTTAGCTGCATGGCTCCAGGCAATTTACTTAATTTCTTTTTGTTTCGGTTTCCCCATGTAAAATGGGGATAAAAATAGTACCTAGGATATAAAGTTATTGTGATGCTCAAATGAGTTAATGCATGTGAATTGCTCAGTCCCTGGCACATAGCAAGCACTCAATAAAGGCTGTTATTAAAATTGTGTTATACTTTGTCTTTCCACTTAAATGTGAGTTCTCTGAAAACAAGAACTAGGATTTATTATTCTTTATAACCCCAAAGCCTAGGACAGTGCCTACCATTCATTCCTTTATTCATTTCTTCATTCATTCCTTCAGTCAATAAGTTTTAACTGAGGCTTACTAGGTACCACATTCCATGCTGGTTGCTAAGGCTACAATCATGTCATAGCCCCTGCTTCAAGCTTAAAGTGAGAGACAAACATACCAGGTCACTACAATACAGCATGTGAGGGGGAGCTCAGGGGCTGTGATTGTCACCTAATCCAGACCTGGAAAGGAGCAGGGAAGAAAGTGATGACCCAGCAAACATATATAAAATGAATGAGAATTACCTAGCTTGAGGACTGTGGGGTGAGAAGGAAGAGTGTGACAGGTATAGGAACAGTCTGTACAAAGGCTCCGAAGCAAGAAAGGGCATTCATATAAAAGGTATAGCATGAAAATTTGACGACAGAATGAATAAGAAAACTATTATAATAGGCCAGGAAAGAGATATCAAAAACTGTGGCATAAGAACGGATGCAGGGCTTTAGCAGATGAGAGATATTGATGAGGTGGAAACTACTGAGAAACTGACTGAATGTGGTGGGAAAGAGGATGAGGCAACCCACGTTCTAAGCCCCAGGTGATTGGGAAAATGAAACTGTCATTGAAAAATCAGATGTTAGGAGGGAAGCATTTTGTGTGTGGCGGGGGGTGGGGTGGGGAGGGGAGGTAGTGTGGGATAATTACGTTTCTAGACATAATGACCTTGAGGCCTTGGTGAACTCCCTACATTGAGGTACTCAGGGGAACTTGGGGGAGATGTCAGAGATGGGGAAAATCATCTGCATGAAGGGCAGCCCCCTCAGTGAACACCTAGTGGGGGACTTTCAGGTGGAGCTCAACACATCCAGGTATGTCTGATGAAATGATGGGCAGCCAGCTCATTGGCATCTCTCTGCACGAATGGATTATTTCTATTTGGGAAAGGAGCTCGCGTGTAGGGAGAAAAGAAGGGGCAAAGAAGACCTTGTTCCAGGTCTGCTGAGGCCCCGGTCCTGTCTCAGTGATTCACGTCTAAGACCTGTGGAAAGAGAGACAAAGAAACTAGATTTTAGAAATTAATTTATGAGGCTCAATTATAAATAGCATGGTTTGTAGGCCTGGGAGAAGAAGAATTATAGAATGGCAAGTGAGCCTTTAAAAAAAAAAACTTCTTATTTTGAATAATTTTAGATTTATAGAAGAGTTGCAAAAACAGTACAAAGAGTTCCCATATACTGAGGAGTCCAGCTCCTGGTTAAAAGCCTGTGTGACTTTTCAGACCAGACCACAGGCAAGGACAAAGGCTTTACGTGGCAGGCCTCACAGGGCAATGCTGCCCCCACCGGATTTCACCCACAGCCAGTGCACTGCAGTCTCTGAAGGGAGTTGCAATCAAGGTCTCAGGTCCCCTTGGCCTATCATGAGCATGAGCTTTCACGAACTTACATTCTTAGCCTAGGTACCTTCATTCCTAGGTCTCTTTATCTGGGGCTTTGGCTAAGGTCTTCTTTGGGTACCGCTGCTAAATGCTCTTTAGCACGGGAATGTGGGGGAACCTTGAAGACACTTTGCCTCATGCTGACTCATTACCCAGTACAATAAGTCCTCACTTGACATCGTCGATAGGTTCTTGGAAACTGTGACTCTAAGCATAACGACATAAAACAAAACCAATTTTACCATAAACTAATTGATATAAACAAGAGTTAAGTTCCTATAGCATATTTCTGGTCACAAAAACTCACCAAAATTCTACATAAAGAACCAAACACTTCTGATATTAAATAAACATGGATATAAATGTGAGCTATACATACATTTAAGAAAGATTAACAACAACAAGAGAATTCTTTTCCATCTCGCTTATTCCAGTTCAGGGTCACAAGAGGCCAGACTTCTGGCAGCTCAAGGTGGGATCCCATCATGGACAGGACACTGTCTCCCCCCCCCCCCCCCGCAGGACCACTCCCACACACTCCCACGCACTCAGATTGGGACAGTGAAGACACACCAATTCATCAAACACGCACATCTTTGGGCAATGGGAGGAAACCGGAATCCCCAGAGAAAACCCATGCAAACTTCACACACAAAGTGACTCAGCTGGCAGTCAATATTTTTTTCTCATTAACATCATAACGTAATGACGTTGAACGTAACGTCATTGAACAGAAATGTTACTTGAGGACCTGCTGCACTTTTTTACTCCTAACCTTCCTTCCCCTCCCTCCGACTCCAGAGTCCATAAAACGGCCTGGGCTTTTTGTGCAGGCTCCCTCAGCAGTGAGAAGACCCCCACATCTATGCTGATTCACGGACTCTTCAACTGCTGTACCAGTGCGTGGAGGAGAGCAGAATAGGGTGAGTCTTCGTTTTCTCCTCTCACACCATCACAGGAAGCGAGGAAAGGCTTTCCGTTTTGGCTTGTTGTTTTCATAGGCGACTGTTTGGAACTTGACAGCTCAGCCCTGTCTCCTAGCTCAGCTGGGCTCCTGACAATACTCGCCAGTTTGCCTTCCCAATTGCAAGCCCAGCTTCATGGGCCTGCAACCTGTGCGGTAGCCCTGGGCTCCATGCTGAGAAGGGGCTCAAGTTTGATTTGATTCTCTGCTGTTGCCATCTTGAAATCTTAATAATTTTGAACAAGTGGCTCCACGTTTTCATGTTATACTGGGCCTACCAAATTAGGTACCTGGTCCTCCCTTAATGGTAGCATTTTACATAGTCATGGTACGTTTATTGAACCTGAGAAATTAACATCGGTTCAGTACTGTTAACTAAACTACAGAATTTTATTTGGATTTTACCAGTTTTTCTACAAATGTGCTTTTTTGCTGTCCCAGAATATTATTCAGGGTACCATATCATATTTAGTTGTTGTGTCGCCCAGTCTCCTCCAATCTGTGACATTGATTTGGTCTTTCTTTGTGTTTGATGTGGAAACTTTTGAAGAATCTGACCAGTTAGTCTGGCCAGTTATTTTGGCCATAATTTGGGTTGGCCTGATGTGTTCTCTTGGTTAGACTAAGGTTATGAGTTTTGGGGGAAGAATAGCCCACAGATGAAGTGTCCTCATCATATCATGTTAGGAGGTACATGATATCAATGTGACGTCTCTGGTTTAATTGTGACCACTTGATGAGGCTGGTATCTGCCCTGTTTCCCCACTGTAAAGGTACTACAGATTTCCTGTTCCATATTGTATTTGTTAGAAGCAGTTGCTAAATTCAGCCCACACTCAGGAGGAGGGGAATTAAGCCCCATCCTGTGGAGGGAAGAATATCAAACAACTTGGGAACTAACGTTAAAACCACCCCAGCAATAAATAAGTCTTTGGAGGAGGCACTTTGAGACTATACAAATATTATATTTTCTCTAATGTTTCACTGATAATTTTAGCATTTGTCAGTGGATCTTGCCTGCAGCAATTATTACCATGGTGGTGGGGGTTGTGTTCTAATGGTGATCTTTTATTTCAAGAGCGGCCTTTCAAATTACGGTGCTAACCTCATTTGTGTATTGATTTGTTCTTTTTACTGAATTAGTAAAGCCTTGAAGGCTGCTCTTTGCGCTCTGCCTGCATCCTTTAGGTTCTCAGCGAAACTGTTCGTTTGAATTGAATTGAATCGCTTTTATCAGGTGATGCTTAACGGCAGCAGCAGGCTGGCACCTGGGCTGTGGTCCACACAGTGGGATCAGTGGGCCAGCAGCATGAGCATCACCTGAGAACTCGGTGGAAATGCAAATTATCAAGCCTCACTCCAGACATATTCAATCAGAAGCGCTAGTGGTGGGCCCAGCAATCTGTTTTAACAAGCCATTCAGGTGATTCAAACGCCCACTAAAGTTTGAAAACCGCTGATGTAGGGGGTTCTTTAATAAATAATTGTGGGTCTATTCTAATTCTTTATAGGGACGCAAGTCCCATTGAAACCATTATCCTTCCTAAAGCCCTGAATGGCTGTTCTATGGATGAATGAATAAACTGGCTGATTGTTTAAGTGAATTTAACCAACACGTATGGAGAGTTCAGTCTATGCCAGACATTGTGCTGTGTCCTGGAGTATTTCCATCTTCACCTTGAGAAGTTCACTTTCTAGTGAGTGAATCCACATGAAAACATAATTGGAAAGCGTCTTAATTCTCTAATAGGCATTTGGGCAAAATTCTAAAGAAACTGTGCTCATAATGCCTATCACTTCTTGAGAATCTTTCGTATCTGGGTGGTTCTATGTACAGTGCATTAATTAATCTCCATAAAATCTAGAAAGGAAGATACTGACTCCATTTTATAGATGCAAAAACTGAGCCTATAAGAGGTAAAGCATTTTTCTTAAACTAGCTAGCTTGGAAGTGTCAGAAATGTAGTTTGAACCCTGGGCCTGCTAACTCCAGGGGTGCTTTTCTCTTTGCCAGTCTTCCCTTGCCTGCCCAGTGTGCTGTTTAGAGTGGAGGGGGTGGGCGTGCAGTTTGTGAGCGGAAGTGGCATAAATGGGAGTTTTTCGGGTGGAAAAAGTGGTCAGGGAACTCCAGGCAGAGGGAATCTCTGAAAAAAAGACACAGAGAGTCGTGAAACTACGAAGCCTGCTGGTCCAAGGTAGGTGCTCCCAATGCAGCTCCAACAACAGCTCCTGGATGGTGAGGGAAGGAGGTGCTGGAGAGACGCTGAAGAGGTAAGCTGGGCCAGATGAGCACAGGGCTCTGAGGCCTTGACATCTACTCCCTGCTGGGTGCAGAGAGCCAGTGTGCTGTGGATTGACAAGCTATGGGACCTACTGCACACGTTACCTCTGAGTCTCCGTAGGAGGGATGTGGTCTCGCAGCGTGATTAATAACTCAGGCTTTGACATTATGCAGACTGGGATGCCCGCTCTCCCTGACTGTGCAGTTTGGAATTTGGTGCTGTATACTAGCTTCACTTCCCACAGCTATAAAACAGACAATAATAATCACAGCATTGGCTGAGCAGCTGCCATGTGTTAGGCACTTTCCTAAGTACTTTACATGAACTCACTCACTTCCTTGTCATGACAACTTTCTGAAATTGGTAACATTATTCCCATTTTACAGAGAGGAAACAGACATGGGGAGGATAAGTTCATAGAGCTGTTAAGCAGGGTAGATGGAGTTTAGATGCGGGCTGCGTATCTCTGGAGCCCACCTCGTAACCTGTCTGACCTTGTAGGATTTCTGTGAAGTTGGAGTTAGACACTGTATGAAAGTGCTCAGCGCAGTGTCGCACCCACTCTTAGCCGTCATGAGTGGTAATGCTGAATTGTGATAACTCACAGGAGTTTGGTGTGGATCTGTGGGGGTTGGGGAGCCCTGTGTTGGAGTAGCAAACTTTCTGTCATCTCTGGTACTCTGCTCAGTCTCCTGCATGCTTTAGGACTGTGACTATCTCTTGTCACCTCTGTTCATAGGGTCCCCAGAGGGTCCTACCTTCCCTAAGATGGATCAGTTCTAAGTGGACCTGGTGTGACATCTGATATGAAGAAAAGGCAATACCATGAAATGACCCGAGAGTCAAGAGATCCTGGGTATAGGCCTGTTGCATTTCTAAGTTTGTGTGACCCTGGGCAAGGGTCTTCTGGATCTCAGTTTCCCCATTCATGAGAGGAGGAGGTTGGGATTTATTATCTCTGAGTTTCCTCTCACCTCTATGAGGAAGAAAGGTATCCAAGAACTCCATTGAGTCTCAGGGCACGTTTCTCTTTCTGAGTGTGGCTGTCCTTTGTTCTTCTCATGGTGTGTGTGTGGGGGGATTTTTCCCTCGGTTATTTGGGCAGACCTTCCTTCCTGGATTATGTACCGGCCTCATTATACTTAATTAATGCTTAGTAAACATTCCCAGCAATTCTAAACCTTTAATCTATGGGACCTATGTGTAACCATACCAATGTAAATAATGCCATGCCTCATTAATTTGGTCTCAAAAAGTTAAGAATTAGAGTGAATTTACACTATAATTGTGCTGAATTTTGCATTTAGATTGTTTCTGAAGACTGACCAAGCATATAAAAAAGGTGAAAGGAATCAAGAAGAAACATGTGAACCACTTTAAGATGATCTAATCCCATTATTTGCAAAACACTATTTTTTCCATTTAAACAAACTACTAGAAGCGACTTCAAAGTTGTGGTTGAAAAAGTGAGGATATAATGAAAGCAAATCAATGAAATTATTAAATGTGCTTTTTTTTCATTAAAGCAGGTTTTGAAAGGACCTATGTTAGGCAAGCCTTATCTTAGCCTGAAGTTCCTCTAAATTCTTAGAAGAAATAATAGTGTATTTATCCTGATGGCCTCTGTAATTGCACTTTTGCCTGAAGTAAAGAACAGTGGCAATCACTGATATTAGGGACAATTCATGAAATCTGGATAGTGCAAGGCTTTGGTGTCCCTGACAATGACCTTGGACTTCTTGAAGGTGTCATAATGGCCACAGTGTTTTCCCAAGTCTGTCTTTGCCCTCACAGATGGGAAGGCCCAGACACTCCTCAGGAGATGGGTGGCAGTGGGAGTGATTTTCACTCCATTTATCTCTTCAGTATTAGCAGTTTCTGTGTATTCCTGACAGCAATGGATGTCCTGCTGGGCAATCCTCTTCCTGTTGTGAAGGGACCTAAGCAATTATCATTGAAGTAGTCATGGAAGTTCCAAAGGGAAAAGGTAGTTAATGACGCCTTTTATCAAATCTACCAATACATGAGGAAAACATGCTTTGGAGAGAATAGAGATTTTCTTTTCTCTTTACAGGTAAAGTTGTGTTATGTGTTTGAATGTGTGTGTGTGAATGCATCTGTTTTAAAAGTCTTATCAGTATTAATATTAACGATTTAATTTTACTTGAAGGGTGACCTTCATCTTGTTACAGAATTAATGGGAGAATAAAATAAATAGCCTTCCTGCTTCTCTTACACTTCCTTCTTTTTTTGTTTGTTTTTTCTTTTCTTTTTACACTTCATTCTTGCAGTACTATTATCTCTTATCTTCCTGGTAAGCAGAGTGGTGTTCTGAAACATAAAACAGATCATCTCCAATCCTTCCTTGAAAACTTTCCCATAATAGCTCACTGCACTTGGAATTAAATCTGAACTGGAGCCTCACCATGGTCGTCAAGGCCCTGCGTGATCCGGCCTCTGCCCAACTCTCCAACTTGCTCTGTGCCAGTTTCATCCATGCTCCAGCTCGTTGCCCCTCTTTCTGGTATTTACTCACATTGAACTTGTGTTCCCCCCAGAGCCCCTGTACCCACTCTTCTGAAGCAGGAACTGCCCATCGGGTCACTCTGCTTCACATTTCCTTGTGTGATGGTCTTCAGAGCATTTATCACTTTCTGAAATTGTGCTCTTTGTTTATTTGTTTCGCGTCTGCCCTCCCCTCAACGTATGCATCATGAGAGAGGAATCTTAACTCTCTTATCCACCACTGCATGCCTGGCCCCTGGCAGTGTATCTGGGCTCTAACAGGTATCCCATTAATGTTCCTGAATGACTGACTGACAGAATGAATGAATGTAAAACTTGGCTGCCATCTCTATCTGCTGTGCTCTTCCTGGTCTTGTTTTTTTCTTTTTGTGTTCTATTACAACTTTGGAGGAAGTACCATGTTTCCCCCAAAATAAGACCGTTGTGTTGATTTTTGCTCCAAAAGATGCGTTAGGGCTTATGTTCAGGGGATGTCATCCTGAAAAATCATGCTAGGGCTTATTTTCCAGTTAGGTCTTATTTTTGGGGAAACACAGTGCCAATCCGCTGAGCAAGTAAGAGTGAGTGCTATGTCAGTCATGGAAATCTGGCTCTGAAGCTGGATGAATCAGGCGAGAGCAGGTATTAGGACTCAGGGGGCTGTGATATGAAAGGGAATCTCTCATCCTCAAGCTTGAGACTTAGGTGTCAGGGAGTTTACTGAAAGAACTATTTGCTGGACAGTCAAGAGTTATACATTTGTGTTTCCATACTGAATGAATGAAGCCTCTGAGAATTTCCTTTAGCAGAAAAGCCCATTCATTGCATTTCTAAAATCACTTCTGCCTCTATTCTGACACTTCTGTTTCCATTGTACTGACCCAGTTAAGGCTCACTTTGTCCCTCTTGTGAAGGGGAGCCTGAGGAGCTTTCTTAAAAGCAGATGCCTCCATAGAAACCCCCTGCTAGCCCTTCTTTGGAGAACATGGGGATCCTAGCCTGGGGCTGTGGGGATTGCACATCAGTTACCCTCAGATGGAGGCGAAAATGGTGTTTGCTGCTCTGTTAATCAATTGTCGATCATTTGTGGCCATTCTCCTTGTAGGCATTGACCTCTTTTATGCCTAGTTGCTAAAAACAGTTCACTTACACACCTACCACCCCCTTCCCAAAGTCCCACATTTACCAGCTCTCACCAATCAGAACAGAGTACCAGAGAGGAAAGCGTTCCTCCTTATTCAGCCTAGAAACTAAAGGCTTTTCCAGGTAAAGGATAACAGGAAGGCTGAGGCCAGTCTAACCCAAAGATTCTTAGGAAATGTTATTGGCCTATGATGCGTGTAAGCAGCGTGGTGCAAGAAGAACTCAACGTCATGTCCCAAAAAGTTCTTCTAGATATACGACGTCTTTGGAATATCTAGTGGAGGCATTACAAGGAGCGACAAATGAAGCAAGGCTACAAATGTGATTATTGTATTTAATCTGAAGGTTTTTATTCAATAAGGTCTTATTTGGTAATTTTTGTTTTTAAGAAATAACTTTAATTTGTAAGAATTAAAGAATTCTTACCTCCTTCTTGTGCATTCTTTGAATTTTGTGAAGTATCATATTTTTCCATAAGCATATACAAATCTTCCAGATAAATTTTGGACCAAGGGTGCTCTGGTATCTATGAATGTCCTTCCCCATCAGTAGATGGAGTAAAACTCAAATGACATAAATACTGCTATTCATACGTCACAAAAATGTTTAGTGCAGAATAAAATTATATTTACCGTAGTAGAAGATCCACGAGAAGACGGACTTGTTTACTGTTTTATTTCCATCATTCAAACAGAGCCTATCACATAATAAGCATCAAAAATTTCATTTTTGAATTAAATGTGTTTAACTTAAACAGGTTTCTTTACTGTATGACTTCTCAGTCTTATTGTGCTCACGTACAGCTTCAAGAGGAGGACCTAACATGCCTTATTTCTCAAACTTGTTTGACCACAGGTCACCCTAGGATATGTCTATTCATATATACTCGAACAGTGTTCTATAGAAGATAATTTGGGAAGTGCTGAATGAAATTAAAAGAACAGATACCGTAAAGATTTCTCAGGAAAAAGAAAGTGCCGGTGGTATATTTGACTTGAAAAAAAATCTACAATTTAAGATCTGTTTCAACTTTTTGCTGACCTATAGTTTTTGATTCTTGAAAATGAGAGAATGAGACAGAGAGAGAGGTTTGAGATGGAAACAGTGACAGTCCTTTGGGCTGCAGAAGAACATGACTGCCCTGGGCCTAGCTAGCAGATGAATTCACAACTGGAAGCTTCTCATGGGACTCATTGATAGCAGTTGTCCACAGAGTGGCTTTAGCTTCTGAAGGGTTGCTTGAAGTCTATCTGCTCAGTTGGCTGTGGTCAGGACAGTGGACATGGATGCTTGGGTCTTCCCTCTCTTTTTCCATGTGGGTTTATTCCACCCTTTTTCATGCTCTGGGACACACATTAAAGGACGGTCTGCAATCAGTACTACAGAGGAAGTAAGGCACAGAGGGTTAGTGGGTAAGACTGTAAGTTTTGGAGACAAGCTGTTTGGTTGATAGTGAGTATCCTGAGTGGTCTTGGACGTGTTGCTTAATTCTTTGTTTCAGTTTCCTGCTCTCAAAGATGGGAATGATAATATTTATCACATAAGACTGTGAGGGTCAAATATGATGAAATATATGCACTTAATACAGCAACTAGCTATAACTATTGATATAATTGGTAATGGTAATAAAGATGATATTTCTGGGAGCTTAGTTAACTCGTAACTTATATTTAATTTTAAATCATGTGTATTTCTGAGAATTCTGTGTGTAGCATTTTGTAAGAAGACCCTGTAAGTTATATTTCTTAATGCAAAGCACATATTACAAAACGTACTTGCTTTGGGGAAATTGATATGTGATTTTGAAGGTGGGTTTGCAGGGGGACGAGGAGACTTTTGCAAATGGGAACTTTAACATTCACTTCCTATCATTGGTTCCTCTTTCTAAAGAAAATAAAATTAACAATGCCTAACCTGGAGGAAAAAAAAGGAAAAAGAAATTTAGACTCTTCTTGCTCCTCAAACTAGTTGCTCACTATCCCATTTCAATTTCATTTTTCTATACACTTTTTGTTTGGTTCGTTAAGTTCCAATGCCAAAAGTCTATAACTCCAATTTCCCATACTATATATGGATAACATGCAACACAGCAGGAAAGAATAAAGCCCTTTCCATCTATCATTCCTTAAGGCAGGGAGGGCAGAGGTGTCTCTCACCTGGTATGTCTATCCTTGGCTTCTAGGTCATGATTACACATGTCAACTGGCCTCACTCCATCCTAAGGGCTCAGCCTATCCACCTGGAGGAACTCTTTCAACCTGAGATTCTCTAAGGAAAATGGAGACATTGATAGCTGATCATATACAAAAATTGAGTTATATTTAATATACAAAGCAGACAGTGTAAGCCCAATTGTGTATTTATCTTGCAAATACAGAGAGTGCCAAAAAAAAAATGTCTACACATTTTAAGAAAGGAAAAAAAAAACTGTATTAAAATTGTAATACTCAATATATACCCATAACAAAAGATGACTACAAGTTATGTGTAAACATTTTTTTGGCACCCCCAGTGTTGTAGCCCAAGGACCTAGAACAGTGCCTGGCACATAGGCACTCAATAAATGCTTTTTGAATAAAGAAATATTAAATCCAAAATTCACTACCATTTTTATAGTGTAAAGAGGAACTAAAAAAACAAAGCAATGACCTGAAGACCCCTGTCCAGATAATCGCTACTGTCCCCATATGAGTAATATATAAATCAGATGAAAAAAGTCAAACTAAATAGAAATGATTGGAGGAAAAGTGCTACACTTCCCCCTTTTAGCCTCATTCCATCTTCTAAAAGATAATAACTGAAAACAATGTATCCAGTGATTCTTACCCCAAAGCAATTATTCATGTGAGGGCACATGCGAATACACAGGGGCTCATTATTTATATAACAGATAACAAACACAAAAGAGCAGAGGTTTTCAAGGTGATCTGCTGACAATCCACATGAAACCCAGCTGTCTCAGAAACACCTGGTTTGTTTATTACCAATATAGATTTCAATACACATTCTGATTTGGTTGGTCTGGGCAAGCCCAGGAATTTGCATTTCATCAAGCATCTCCAGGGGGTGTATTATGTAAAATTGAAGTTGGAGCATCTTTACTCCTCAAGGCTCTATTGAAGTTTAGGTGGTTCAGGTTTTGCCACCAATCCCTTCTCATTATATGGTATTGGTGACACCCTTAGCTAATTTTGGGGGAAGCAAGGTATCTCTGGTCTATTGCCACGTGCCTCATCTGACCATGTCAACCTGCTTCCCTCTTACCCAGTTCTCTTCAGCGCCCCTTTCTGTCCCATGTCTTCTACCAAATTGGCTGGATTTGTTGCTTCGTTGTAGCTGACATAGCTATTACTGCAGATAATTCTCAGTGTTTCTACCCTCAACTCTCAACATATGTTTAGCTTAGTTTCTAGCTGTTGCTGTGGCTTTCCCTATTCTGGATTATTCTACTGAACAGATCCATGCAGTGTTAGAATTTCAAGTATAGTTGTTCTTCTTTAGGTCTCTCCTTCTGAAAAATGCATGTTATTACCTTGGAATATCTCTGTCCTTCCCTCTCTTCCTCTCACTCCTATCAGTTGGATGCAAGCCCAGGATCGCTTTTGTTGATGTTCCGTACTGTGCTAGTGTAATCATTTTCCTGGACTTCTAGGCAGAAAAGGAAAACCTCTAGGTTTAACGATATCAGAAAGTATTCTCTGCCATTGTGTGGATGCCATGGGCTCCAAGCTTGTCACTATTAAATATGGAGCCCAGGCTTTCCCTTGTTCTCTTTAACTCATGGAGAGCAGTCTCTGCGGGAGCTGCTTAGACATCCGGTAATGAGCAGAACGGACGGGGAAGGAGACGACTGCCAGTGCAGGCTCAGAAAACATCTGACTCTTACATACAGTGGCCCCCCTCCACTTACCCCTTTATCCACGGTTTTGCTTTCCACAGGTTCAGTTACCCATAGTAAACCCTGGTCTGAAACTATTAAATGGAAAATTCCAGAAATAAGCAAGTTATACATTACGTGCCATTTCTGAGTAGTGTGACGAAATCTTGCGCCATCCTGCTGTGTTGGTCAGGACATGAATCCTCCTTTTGTCCAGCTGACACACACCGTATATGCTCCGCACCCAGTAGCCTCGCAGCCGTCTCAGGTATCAGATTGGCTGTCATGGTACTGCAGTGCCTGTGTTGAAGTAGCCCTTATTTTACTTAATAATGACCCCAAACACAAGAGTAGTGATGCTGGCTCTTCAGATACGCCAGAGGGAAGTTGTCAAGTGCTTCCTTTAAATGAAAAGGTGAGTACAGTCCAATAAAATAGAGACCATATTCACGTAACTTTTATTACAGTATTTTGTTACAGTTATTCTATTTTAATTAGTTATTGTTAATCTCGCACTGTGCCTAATTTAGAAATTAAACTTGATCATAGGTATGTATATGTATAGGGAACACAGAGTATGCATAGGGTTTGCTGCTATCCATGGTTTCAGGCATCCACTGAGGGTGTTGGAACATATTACCCGCAGATAAGGGAGGACTACTGTACAAGCTGTCAACATCAAACGGGATATATCCTAGCAAGGGAGTATGTCCTCCACGAGGATATACCAGCCCGTGGTAGTTGATACAAACACAAATGACTTTGGTTATTTGGCAATCATGTAGCTTTTTCATATCAATCTTGTAACTAATTAATGCTCTTTTTCTAAGAAGATTTTGAGCTGAGGAGTGACATAGTTGACTTATGTTGGGAAAGAACCACTCTGATTACTGTGTTGAGAATCAGCTAGAGGAGAGACAGGATGGAAGCAGGGGACCAGTAGGGTGGTATTATAGGTAAGACCCTGAGGCTAGAGATGATGGTGGCTGGCACCAGGATGCTAGTGGCAGGACAGTGAGAAATAACGGAAGGCAACCCAGAAACTGCCTGACTCCTGAAGTCTACGCTGCCTGAAATTCATAGACCACCAAATTCACCCAGTTCACATTTCAATTTTACCTCAAAGGCTCTTTATCAGAAGATCCCGTGAGGACTTCCTCTGACAAGTTGAATGACGTCTGGACAAGAGCAAAACATCTGGGACCCACAAGCTCCCAAGTGGTTCAGATAATTTGAATTCACAACTTGCAGTTTTTGAGCTATGCCAATGCAGACCTGTGGAGTGGTGCACTTGAGAAGCACCGTGGCCGTGCTGGGAGACCTGGTTTCTTGCCCTCGTCCCATCCCTGACCTACCACACATACTGCATAGGCCCCTTCTCTGGCCCTAGACTCCCTGCTATTAATGGAGTGTGTGGAGGTGATTTTTGAGGATCCTTCACCTCTGACAGGCTGCAGTTCTTCATTTTCTGAGGCCCAGGTGCCTTGGTAAGGATTCTGGAAAGAATTTGGACAGGGCCAACTGTTTTATTTTCTTTTTTTCTCATCTATTGAAATTCCTATTTTTAAAATGAGACCAATGACCCTGAGATATCAAGTTCAAGAGAGAGTGACTGCACTCAAACTGTGGCATTTTGGAAGCTTTTACTCTGCATTCTTTCTCAGAGAGCAAGCAGTCAACCCTATTCTACTTGAAACCTCATGGCCGTGAACTCCTTGGGATGGACAAAGCATTGTCCTTGCATGTTTCATCTGGTTCAGGCCCTGGAGGACGCAGGGGACCTGTGAGTGGGTCTTAGGACATGCTATTTAAAACCAGTGGTTTGTCCTTGGGTGTGATTGGAAAGTCTCTAAAAGTTTTGGTGAGCATCCTCTCCTGCATAGCACCTACCACGGCACCAAAGGTCATTGTGCAGCCCTGAGGGATGCTGACTACGGGCTCCATGTATGTGTGTGCTCGAGTCTACCCAGGAGAGGTGCATGTGGACAGGTGAGCTGAGGCAGCCAGGGGTAAACATTAAGGGAGCTTTCCTTCCAGATCTTTCTTGGGAGGGTTTCTTCAAGAGAGGCAGCTGGTGGTATAGCTTGCACCAGAAAACATCTTTGTAAATAAATGCATTCTGCAAATTGTGGAGGCCAGGTTCCCCAGGGAGCAGAGGCCCTGGCCAATAAGACCTTCTTTAGCTCAAACCAAGGCCTGTGTCTCTTGAACACCCCCAGGTGAGTTTGCAGTAGCAGTCTAGCCAATGCTACCTGAAAAATTAGAGCATCAGGAAAGTACAGTGATTCAGCTTTCTCAATACGTCCCCTAGATGGTTCAGTGGTCAGACCTCCCCAGAGTTCACAGGCTACCCTTGCCACCCAGACTCAGAACCTCCCTGCGACTGAATGCCACCTAACAGTTAGGCTTTCATTTTCACCTTTTCATTAAAAGTTGTATTTTATTGAGTAAATTTTACATGTGACATTGTGTAAGTTTAAGGTGTACTGTATATTACTTTGATACATTTGTATATTGTAACAATTGCTGATGTGGCAATATTTATCACATTATGTAATTATAGTACAATATTATTGTCAGTAGTCATTTTACTGTGCATTAGGTCTCTATGGCTTATTTACTACTTGTTTCAAGTTTGTACCCTTAAATACCATCACTCTTATTCCCTCCTGGCCCCATATCCTGGTAACTACCATTTTACTCGATTTTTTATAGGTTTTAACTTTTTTAGATTCCACATGTAAGTAATATCATGCAGTATGTATGTCCACAACACTCCACCTGCATCACCTCACTTATCCACACCCTATCCATTTACAGATGAGAACACTGAGATTTGGAGATACATCTTCAGCTATACAGTTAGTTAGTGACAGAGTAAATACTTGTATAGATGGCCTGACTCAAGAGCCTGAGATACTTGGAGCATGCAGCACCTAACCAAAGGCAGCTGCTTCGCTGAGCTCCCTCATGGGCTCGCCTTGCACAGACCGGCTCGGGGACCACCGAGCAGAATGAAGCCATATGAGAACCAGGAAGGGGTCCAGAGAATGTCAAATTAAGTGAGGATTTAGGGGGTCAGAGCAATTCTGTGTTTTCAAGTATGTTTGCCTCATATAGAGGAAATCTTTTTCTTATAATTAATAAAGTTTTCTCTCTATCTATCCTAATTCCCCTAATTTTCATTTCTAATTTTTTTTTGTACGTTGTGTTTTATTATCTCCACATCCTCTCCCATGTCCTTCAACCAGCTGCCATCAGCCAGTGGTAGTCTCTGTTGATCCAAACAGAGACATTATTTATTTGGAAATCACATCATACAGCTTTTTAATATCAAACTTGTACCTAATTAATACAGCTTAAGTTTATATTCCCACCCCGCCGCCATAATCACTGCTATTTAACTAGGTATTACCATGTATACCTATGAGAAACTGACTTTTTGAACCTGTTGAAAACATAGTTATTCCTTGTCAAGTTGATACCTGCCTATATTTCATTCAGTTATCTGACTTCTCTCCTAACTTTTTGTCATCTGCATATTTTGATGGACATACTGTCCACATCTACAAAAGATTCTGGGAAAACTATTCAATAGGTTAGAATGAGGACATACATTCCAGACATTACCATACATTCCAGAATTTCTGTCATGGCCCCCATCACAAATACTGCCTTCTATGATTTTCTTTTATTCGTACAACAAACACTCAATGGGCCTTTAGCATTCCACTAGAGATTTTTATCTAATAGTCAGCATCACTTTCAATACAGATGTTCAACCAGTTATTCAGAAAATTCCCATATTTTCCTGATTGGAGACTCATTACAATATACTTTGTCAAATACCTGACCAAAAATAAGATATAACTGGACGACTGACAACCTAATGAAAAAAATCCCCATTAGATTTATTTGGTGAAATTTGTCCTTGTGAGACTAGCCATTATTGCGTATTTTCTAAGCTTCCAAAACAACTCACTTAATAATTATTGCTTTGCTAGTGGTTGAGGTAACTAGGCTCTAGTGTCTAGATCTAACTCTGCCTTTTTTGAAAATCAACACCACATCATTATTTATTCACTTATTCGACAAATACTTAGAGAATGCCCATTATATGTCAGACGCTGTTCTTGATTCTGGCAATACAAGAATTATCTTTACATACATTAATCTTGTCTTTAAATACCTTTCCTTTTGATTTTTTTCCCCATGATTTCTCGATATCACTGACAGGAGGTAGTCCCATTCATATATTCTCTCAGGCTTGGAAACTTAATACCACTTCCTCTAATTAGCAGCTTTGATTCCTCCTGCATCCTAGATTTTTATTTTTTCTTCCACCTTCTTATTCCTTTTCAACCCTTCACCTTTCTCTCTCATTTTCTTTTCTTATATATATTTTTCTTTTTTAACTCCTTCCTGGCTTGCGGATTGCCCTCTCAAAGTAAAAATAAATCTGTGAAAAGAGCTATGTCAGTTGATTTTGCTGGGGATTGCACTTGTTGGGAGTTGGGGGGATGGGGCTAGGATTGAATATTGGAAGTCCTAAGTACTACTTATTATTTATTTATTCTTCAATGGTTGGTATTGAAGAAGGGGGATAACATAAAGGGAATGGGGACAGTCTTATGAGTGGATAGAGCCAAAGCTGATGAAGCCCATTAATTTCTCTCCATTAATTCTTAGCATAGTCTCCCTTGGTTCTCTATGATGAAAGCTCTTTCTAAAAATTTATTGATTAAATCTATTGGGGTAACATTGCTTAGTAAAACTATATAGGTTTCAAGTGTACATTTCTATAATACATCATCTATATGCTGCATTGTGTGTTTACCACCCAGAGGCAGTTCTCCTTCCATCACCATATATTTGACCCCCTTTCCCTCTTCTAACACCCTCCTCCCCCCTTACCCTCAGGTAACCACTAAACTATTGTTTGTGTCTATGAGTTTTTGTTTCTTTGTCTTGTTTGTTTGTTGCTTTCAGTTTTATATTCCACATATGAATGAAGTCATATGGTTCTCGACTTTTTCTGTCTGTCTTATTTTGCTTAGCACGATAATCTCAAGATCCATCCATGTTGTCACAAATGGCAATATTTTATCTTATGGCTGAGTACTATTCCATTGTGTGTATATATATATATATATATATATATATATATATATATATATATATATCACATCTTCTTTATCTGATCATCTGTTGAAGTCAAAGGCAAGCTCTTTGTCACTTAGCAGGATAAACACTTTCCTCCCTGCAAGTGTGTGACAAGGAACAGTAGTAACTTACAGTACTTGAATTCAAGCAATTAGCTCTACAGCATTTTATGAAAATGTAATTATTCTCTAAGCAGAAACTCCTGGGCCAGGAGTTTGCATACTTGCGAAGAGACAGGCTTTGCATACTTGCACATGCTTCTGTATTAGCCGAATCAGCCGAAAGGAATTTTTCTGTTTGTTCCACATCCTTAGCCCACTAAACAGGTTGGGTTATGGCTGACTCTGGTTTTAGCTTTGGGTGCTTTGTGATGACAGGCACACATTTTCAGTGAAGATTTTGGGATAGATGGCTTGTCTGGGTGGGTTTTTACCAACGTTTGCAACTTTCTGAAAAGAAAAAAAAACATGCAGCTTTTCTAGAAGCCTTTTATTCTCTCTCTCTCTCTCTCTCTTTTTTTTTTTTTTTACACACATATGCACATACACCCACATACCCCAGAACTGCTGGGCTTGGAGAACACCATTAATAATGTAACCAAGTCTGGGTGCTTTTTTAAAGTCTATTTCTTGCTTATAAATAAATGGTAATTTGTTTAAAAGCATCATTACACACAGTGTTCAGCCAGATCCCATGCATTCGATTATTTTAAATAAATGGACCATAAATGGAACAAGTTCTTTCTAATTTACAAATGATAGGAAACATTTTTCAAGAAAAAAAAAGGAAAAAATGTAAAATTTGTTTTTAACTACATCTCATTAATGTGGAACTGTTCAATGACCTGTAAAGATGAAAGAATTAGTGAATTGGTGGAATTATCAGAATGAAAAATCTGTATAATTTTGGTTTCAATTTAAAAATCTACTAAACAGTCTAGCGACTTTAGTCTCAGATATTACTTTTTAATATCAGTTCCTACAAATGCAGTAGCATCAGTGTTACAAATGAACTGAATGGAAAGCAACAAATAGAATGTTTAAAGTCTCAGCACAACAGAGGAGCTAAGTATGGGGCGGGAGGCCTTGGGGAGGAAGGATGTTTTTTTCCCCCAATAAAACAACTGAAAACATTTAATTAAGTGACCACTCTGCTAAGTGGCGCAAAAATTAATATACGTAAATGCATTTATGTCCAGGCAGTGGTGCCTTAATTAAGACGTTGGCTTCAAATGGAGAACCAGGAGCTATTTAACCAACATCGCTAGAACATCTTCTCCTACCTAAAATTAGTCCAGTGATCACAAATAGAAGGAGAAGGGACAGCAAGAAGGGAGTGGGAAGGTTTTACACACTGGATATGACTTGAAAAATGTGGTCATCCCAGTTGATGAGAGTCTGCTTACAGGCAAGGTATGACTTACATACCCCTTCTCTACCCCCTTCCTCCTCCTCCCTTCCTCACCTGCCCACAACAACCTCCTCCATTCATTCTGACTCACATCTATCAGCAAGGGATATCTTCCTTCTGAGTTTTCCCCACTGGTTGTTTTCTGCTGAGAATCAATTTAAGTGTGTGCGTGTGTGTGTTTTAAACTTTCCTGCTGGACTAGAATCCTTTTGAGGTGATACATTATTTCTAAAGTCTCTCGATAACCCCCATCATACCAACAAATGTGTTTCTAGATGCACCTGTGGACGTGGTGGAGGCCGTTTGTGCTAGGGCCCTAGCCCCTTGCCCAGGCACAGAAGGCCCGGGGAGGGGATTCTTGAGGGAGAAGTCTCTGGACAGTTTGCACATGTCCCAGGAGGCTGGTGCTGTCTGCAGCCAGGCTTGTTACAGGAATCAGAACCAAGGGAAGCTTGTCACTCTCAGGAAGTCAGATGACCTCGTGCCATAGAACTGCATATGTCTGAAGAATTAGATGCTGCAACTATGGAGAAGTACCTCTCTGTCTATCCTCCTACCAGCTGGAATCAGCCAAGATTATAACGCCTGTTTCTGGAACAATGGCTAAGTGTCTTTCCCTAACTCTGGGCTCAGGTAACTGTTTCTCCAGTTTGAGGAACAAGAAATAGTCGTAAGCTTCAGTTCCTATTCCTCGCCCTGCTCCCAGGTACCCTGAGAAGTAGATGATGTGTGCAGGTTGCGGGAGCCCTGCTTGAACAGCACATACTTCATGGGAAGGATTCTCCTGTCTGCTGAAGGGAAAGAAAGAATGCAAGGCCCCTTGCTTTAGCAGGGAGACTTGGGAACTTTTTTTTTTTTTTTACATCTTTATTGAGGTATAATTGACAGATACAAATTATATATATATATATATATTAAGGGGTACAATTTGATGTTTCAACTCTTCTCACACATGGTTGCCATAGCACCATATTGGGAATATAAGGGAATTCACACCATGTCAGATAAGATTTCTGCCCTCAGGAGGTGTAGAATCTAATGAAAATTGAGTTTTGATCAGGCAGGTATGAAATATGAACAGGAAAGTCTGAACCAACATCCCAGGAGTTTTAGTTGGACATACTTTCCTTCATTCTTGTCTCCTGTAGATAAACCTTCCCCTTCAGAAGTGAGCTTTGCAGCTAGCACAAAGCCACCACTACCACTAGTAGTCTTTTAGAATCCGACCCGGTCACTTTTCACAGCTCGCTTTAGGCTAGTTCTTTAGCCTTGCCCTTTGTGGCGCTGGGCTTTGCCTATAATCGTTCTCCTAATTCCCTTAACTGCACCCTGGCCATAGTAGCAGCCCAGAAATCCTCTGTTGGACACGTTTCACCTCTTCTTTTCACCTGTGCTGGATATTGTCTGTTGCCTTCAATCCGTCCGTCTCCCTCCACTCTGTTCTCTGGGAGTCTGACCCATCAGCATAACCTCAATGGCTCCCTGGGTTCTGGGGAAGGATTGAGGTTGGGAGAAGAATGGGGTCAGGGGGTTTCTTCTCTGCTCCTTCCCTTCTGGATCACTGTGGGTTGCCTGCTTTCCAAAGCTCTTCTCTGTACACCTTCCCATATAGGTTTTTGATTAATCCCTCCCTTTCCTTCCCCTTATGGCCTAGAGGTGACAGTGGCTCCTGGCTGTTATTAGCCCTAGAGTGCTGCGCTGTCTTCTTCCCTTAAACCCTGCTCAGACCCTTATCAAGAGTTCTTTTATTAAACTCTCCTCAAATTACCAGTTCAAATGGGCTAGCTCTTTGCTTCCAGGTCCCTGGTTGATGCCGCTCTTTCCAGTTCATGCCCTTTGGTAATTTTTTCTCTAGCCTTACAAACCATGCCTGTGGTTTAAAGGGACAATGCCTGGACCCTCGGTCCCATGGAATAGCCAAATGGGCCTGCAATTCACTGGGTGTTGTCCATTTTGAAGATGAATAGGTAAGGGCTGCTGCTAACCATCCTATAATGCACAGGACAGTTCCCCACAATCAAAAGTTATCTGGCCCCAAACGTCAATAGAACAGAGGTTGAGAAACCCTGATCTAGTGCATTATTTCTGCTTGAGGATGAGAAAAACCCACAGGTATACCGTCTGGGATTGATCTGTAATGTTCAAAATCTCAGAGTATTCTGGGTGAAAATTTTTCGAAGAGAGACAAAATCATTGTAGTTGGAGCCGGGTCCAGAGAAGTGGCGCTGAGGGTTAGACATGAGAGATGAAGCCTCTGGGGCGCTGCATGTGCGTGCTACCCAGAGTCGCGTTGGCAGAGGGAACAAAGCTTAGCGTTCAGGCTGGAAGCTGCTAGCTTGCTCCTCTCACACTCCTTGGCCTGTCTGCTCCATCTCCCTCAAGTTTTCCTTTGAGGTGGGGACATAAGTCCACCTGAGTGCCAAGCCCGCACTCCTTCCCTAACGTGGTGTATCTGCTCATAAGGCAAAGAGGAGAGACTTTTGAGGAGAGTATGACAATGATGGGTTTTTGAACCAGGAAATAGACGTTCTAGAAAAAAGAATAAAGGGTTAATTTAGTGGGACATCTGAAGATGTAGAAAGAAAAGAGGAAGCAAAGACACGTTGGGCTGACCATGGTAGAAGGCTCAGTAATTAAAGGGGCTGGGCAGGCAGATCATGATCTAGGCCCACAGGGATGTAATTCATGGATGGAATTGATTTCCCTTAGTATCCCAAATCTGCAAAAGTTTTCTGGCTCTCTCAGAAATGCTGCCCTTTCAGTAATTAAGACGATGCTTTTTGAGAACATTCTCAGTGGCTCCCCAGTTTCTTCCTGGCCCTGGAGAGAGAAGTGTCAGTAATCATACCCAGGTGACCAAGGAAGAGGCAACATCAAGGGCTGGGGATGAGCTGACCTGGAGGTTGGCATGGAGGATGGTGCAGTGGAGCAGATGCCCACAGATGCCTGGCTGCCTCCGAGCATGCGAGGGCTTCCAGCATCCTTTGAAATCAGTCAGTGGTCTGTCTGTAATAATTGATGCACAGGGTCCCCTAATCAGGGACCAGAGTCCAACGCCAATTGTTTCTTTTACTTTTTAATGGATTCGAACTCCATACCCGAGCTTAGAAAATCAAAGCACTTCTGGAAGATATTTATTAGCGGCCAAATTATAAAAACACATAGCAAACCTTTAGTTTGCATTACAAGTGTTAATATATGCAGAGCCCCGTGAATAGCTCATCTTTCTGCCTCTCTTGTATCTTAAATTTTTCATTACAAATTTCCAGGGCTTCAAAGTAGACTCTCACAGCCAGTGCCTTTTTTCTCCCTTGCATGACAAAGAGCTGTCAAAAACGGTTCCTGGGCTGGCTAGTTTCTTCCCCTTTTTTCTCTCATCTAAATGTCAAACAACTTAGCTTAAATAAAGCCCAGCATTCTTCGTCTGCTGCTTCTCAAAAGAAAAACACCACCACAGAAGGCATCTACAAAGGCCCTAATTAATGTTTCTCATTGATTTGGTTTTAGTGTGATGTATTTTATGAAAAAAATATGAATCCAGAAGGCACTCTCATTAAAATCATTAGCGGCTCAACATTGGCTGCAAACAGCCTGGTGCGTGGTAGGGCTTACGGACCCAGACTCACACAAACACACAGACGCACAACTCACACGTGCATTTGTACATGCACTTGACATGCCTTTCCGGTTATGCACAACACATCTGGTTGTATACATGTGCAAAATTGTGTGCAAATATGCACAAATACCTGCACACACATGTGTACACTAATCCCTGATGCACATGAATGTATACAGGTACCTGACTATTCATGGGATGTACATGCAAGCACACACACACACATGCATCTGATTGCCCTTTGCATGCCCAGATTACAGAAGGCAATATATGCTCACACACATACATGCACACACTGACTAGATGCCAATGGATATCCATGTATTAAAGGAGAAAGAAAGAACTATCTCTTAATGTTTCAGAAATACTGGTGCCAGTGATGTTCCACAGTATATATTGTCTCTCAGTAAGATTTCTTTTTTCATTTCTTTTTCAGTTGGCCTCCTAACACCATGGGCCAAAGCTTTCAAGACATATCAGGGATATGTACCTGTCACCTCTTCTGCTGAGACGAGTTTTCTTTCAGTGTTCTGGGATGTTTTCTGGAGTTCTGCCTTCATACTGGTCTTTTGACTCTCATGATGAGGAAGAAAAAGGGAAGAAGAGCAGAATTCTTGATCTCGATTTGGAAACTACTGAAGCTGAGATTTACACTCTTCAGATGATAGCTAGTAGCAGTGATGGCTTTTGGCAAAAGTGATGGCTTTTGGCAAAGTTCCACATTTTGTTTCCTTTCTAGAAGTCAATTCTTGGCTAAACAAACCCCATCACCATCTCACATCTTACTTTGAAAGTACCCTTTGTTGTTTTCCAGGAGTGGCAATTTCGAAGTGGCTTCCATGACTTATAGAGGGATCTGATGAAACTCTCTTCTCCAACTCACCACCAGGACATATGTGCTCTCGGCTTTCATTGTGTTGTGTATGGATCTACCCTTTTCTCTTGACAGCCTGTGGGGGTCTGAGATTCACCCAAGTATTCTTCCTCCTAGCCCAGCATAGCTGATTGGAGTTCAGCGTTAGAATTTGGCCATAGCTATTGCTATTATCAAATAGCAGATTTGCACTCAAGATGCTTTGCGTCGTTTCATTGACAAATATTTCTTTCAAGGACTTTACAGGGAGGAAGTTACTGAGCCAAGGCATGGTTTATATATTTTCAGAGCCCACATGTCAAAATATTATCTCACCCTAAATGATACATAAAACTTGGACTAGATGGTGATAAATTGGACTGCAAATCCTCTAAAATGAGACTCCACATTTTATCTTTTGCTAGGGTTTTCTTTTCCCCAAGCTCCCAGGGAGCCCAGACTTATTTTCAAAGACCCTTTTCCCTCCTTCCCCGGGGTGCTGGGGGGACCACAATTGTACCTCTCTATACGTTCCATACCCACATCTTCCCATAGAGGAGAAGTTGCTCACTCAAGTGCAGAAAACCTTACCTTGGAGGGTCATGTTACCCCAAGGGAAGAGCCTTTGTGTTCAAGGTCAAGCTCATGCAAATGCCCTCTTAACCTCTCATCTTCTCTTGAGCTTCCTGCCTCTTTCTTACCCACATAGCACAATCAGTAGACTGGCATATATGTCATGTCTCTCTTTCACTCCCTTAAGGTGTGAATAGCTGTAGGGTCCCGAAGTTTTAGATTTGGAAGGAAGGAGGAAGACTATGTTTAGCCTTCATCCTCAGCCCTATTCCACAATCCATTTTTACCAAGTTTTTGGGCTTGCTGACCGTGAACAATATAATTGATACTTTGCATCTTATTTGACTAGTGAGCAGTATATGCCATCATTCAGAAAACAAGAAGGGAGAAGGAATGAGGACACCTTCAATACATAGCCTATATGAGCACAAACAATATTCAACAGCGACCCATTGAGATAAAATAAGTAATGGCTACTTTAAGCATTATAGATGGAGTGGGGGCAGGTGAAGTTACGCACCAAAGCGTCTTGAAGTAATTAAAGCACCATTTTCATGTTTTGCCATTTGTCAGGACAAAGTAAATATTGGAATCTTAATACTTGCATCCTCTCGGCCAACTGTCCTTCTGTGGCTATTGCTCGAATATTCAAAATACTCGTATAAGTTCTAGTGCACAACTGCCATCGGAATGATTTATAAAGAGGCATAGCGTGCTGCCCTCTGAATTCAGGCATCCACCATCACAGTTCATATCAATTTTGCTCTGGTCCCCATTAGCAATATTATATAAAAAAAAAAAGTCAAGGAAAAATAATGACCCTGCAAGCCAAGAAATTTAGATTTGGATATGAGCCGTAAATCTGTATTAATTTAATAGTTAAAGTGCGTTAATGCTTTGTAATATTTTTTCTTTATAGAGAACACAATAGTGAGGTCATCTGTAATAAAGATGTTAATCCTGAGCCACCTGCTAGTTTGTTTTGCCTCCTGGGGCAAGAGGACGTTAATGGATGAAATATGGCCGCAAGCTCCTTAAAATGGTGGTTTATGGCAACCTCTATGCAGGGCTATAAAACACTCATTCTGAGTGATAAAGAATCTCAAGAAGGGATATACACTCTCCATCATGCCTGATCTGACATTAGCTTTGCTTAACTTATCACCCATCCACAGACACACACTGGACTGGGCAGCAAAATGAGACAAGGAGCAGCCCCAGGGCTTAGAGAGAAGTAGTGAGTTGTCTGGCCTTCTGGACCAGAGTTTCCAGGGCTCAGCTCCTGGGGAAGAAGGAGTCTGTTCTGGAATCTATTGCCTATTTTTCTTCCTGGCTCTTTGGTTCAGGAAGGTGATCCATTGTTCCATCATTGGATCTCTGGGCAGGTTTTGTCACATGCACAAGAAAAAAAAAAATCCGGTCATATTCACCCACCAATCTCTGAAAGTATTTCCCTTTTTGTATTGTAGAGAACATCCTTTATTTACATTTCAGTGTTTTTTCCCCAGAATAAACAAGTAAGCCCCATGTGATACTGAAATTTCTTTCTTTTGGTTTGGAACAGGTCATTTATACTGATCTACTCAAAGACCTATTCAGATTGTGCCAGGCTCGAGGTGGGAAACTGTTACTATACCCTCAGGACTTGCAGAATTAGGATAAACACTTCACCATGGCATTTGAGGCTCTTAGACCATAGCCAAGTAAGCGAAGATGCAGGATACTTGCAGTTTGTCAGAGAGCAGGCATCCAAGGGAATGGCTCCCATATCTGCCCTAGACATACTTGTGGAATCTATCCTTGATATCTTCTCTAAGAGAACAGACTGCAGCTCGTCCAGGAGAGGGAGAGGCAAAGTTACCTAGAAGGTCAGTGTCAGTGAACTCTCAGACGGTTTGTTACAGTCTTGCTCTTCAGTAATAGTGGGTAGCAGGACAAGGGATACAGACCTTAGGAAAAAGAATGACATATACATATGAAGTACCAGAAGTAAGGACAAGTGATTCCCATGCAACTGAGAGGCAGGCACAGGAGGAGGTTCTGCCCTCTCCTTAAATTGCCTGATGCTGAGCCCAGAGCACAGGAAACCCCAGCCAGCTGATGTCTTGACAGGATGCTTCTCAATGTTAGTGATCTAGTAGGGTGAGAATAAATGAGGATTCTTCAGAGAGGACTGATGGCTTGAGGCTCACATGTGGATACAAGGCACTAGTACTATCTCTAAGGCTACTTTCTTTCTGCATGGGAACCAAGACTTTATACTTTCTCAGTGATTATAGGAGAAGGAAGGTGTAGACCACAGTTCCTGTGGGCACCTCTGGAACACTAAGGCTAGACCAGGGCAGAAGCAGGCTGTGCATCTGTGGTCATATCCCCTCTAAGTGGCTGAGAGATTGCATCTTAGCCACAGGACCAACTTACTGGATGTGTACACGTGAGATACTCTAGGTGGTGGAGTTTCTCCTTGTCTTAGTTCTCTTTGCCTTATGTTTTAAAGTCTTTGTCATCAGCTTTGTTGGTAAATATTCCTAAGACCAGCATGGGACACAGTTTCCCTTTCCACCTTTATTCATTTTAGCTATCACTTATTGTTCATCTACTTGCTAAGTCCATCAGAAATGTTTTCTCATTAATCCTGAAAATAATACTTCAAGTAGGTTGCTATTGTTATTCTGGTTTTATCAAGGAGGAACTTGAGGCCAAGGACATGAATGAACTCATCTGAGATCACAGTTAGGATTTGGTCCCAGCTCAGCCTGATTCCAATTACTGTGGTCAGAACCACTGGCCACACCACCTCCTACAGTGCCCTATGTCTTTGGTAATGTAGTAGATAAGCAATACATTTGTTGAATAACATAGTGTTGGTGATGATTTGCAATCAGCACTGTCAGAATTGACAGGTCGACACATCAGGTGGGCTTTCATTCTCCTGTATATTCTTCCTCCCAGGTCTGAACCCCTTATGTTTCAGCTTTGAGGACTTGAAGGACCTCAAGGAGAGATGTTGTCTCTCTTTCTGCCTCTTTCCCTTCTTGCTCTATGAGGATCACAGCCTCTGGTATCATTTGATCACATGTTTACTTCAAAATCTCAGCTCCAGCTGAGGAAACCAGTTTATTGTGATGTGATGGTTTCGTATAATTTTACAAAGTTCAGAGAGATGCATGAATCCTAGGGTGTCCAGTGTCTGCTTTATTAACTCCTGGTAGCCACCAAAGGAGATTTATTTCTGGAGTCCCTGGGCTGCTGAGTTGAGGGAAAGACGTGTGGCAGTGAACACTTACTGAGCACTTCTCTCTGTCAGACACTATGCTAACTTCTCAGCTATTAACTTGATCCTCATCTTAAGCCTATGAGGTGGGTAAGTTGCCCCTATTTTACGATAAGAACACTGAGGTTCAGAGATATTTAATCTCACCTATAACAAGTGAGAAGTAGAGTTCATTTGAAACTAGCTTTTACCCTAAAGCACATGTTTTTCACTGTACCATGTGAGGGAATTTGGAATAAGCAAGAAAGATTACTGCATGTAGCCAGTGGAAAACTATGCACACTCTTAAAGTTGATCTGCTTTTACCCTTTCATTGTCCTTCAGCTATTTTACAATGTAAGTTATAGATGAGTGGCAGATATGCAAAATAATTTTTGTCTATACAGATGCAAATAACTTCTGTCCAGTGTAGGTTGAGTTGACTCTCCCCTTGTATCCCCTCAAGAAAAAACCCCAAAACATAAACAATAATTTAACATCAACTTGTAAATTCATTTCAACATTCCTTTGCTGTGTATAAATCTATGGCAGTCTGGAGATGGAGATCCAAGATGGCAGAGTAGGTAAATGCTATGCTTGCCTCATTCATGAACACAGCAATATTACAACTAAATTATAGAACAATCAACCTGGAGAACCATCTGAAGCCTAACTGAACAGAAGTTTTATAACTAAGGATATAAAAAAGAAGCCATGTTGAGACTGATAGGAAGGGCAGAGTTGTGAAACAGGCTGGCCCCAAACCTCCATGTGGCGGTTGAAAATTGTGAGGGATAGCCTGGCCATAGGGGAGCAAGGGTCTTGAGCCCCACACCAGCCTACCCACCCCAAAATACTGGTGCTGGGAAGAGGAACCCCCACATCTGGCTGTGATAAATAGTGGGGATTCTGACATACCCCATGGGATGGAAGGCTTTGGGAAACCCAGACATCCTTTTAAAGAGTCTGACACAGGTACTCACCCTGGGCTCTGGTGGAGGGGTGGTGACTCTGGGAACATGGGAGGCATCCTGGGGGCAGGGGAGCAGACAGGTGTGTGGCTTCAGAGCGAAGGCTGGAGGACAGTCGCTGTTTTCCCTGTGTGGGGTCTTGCTCCTTTGTGGCTGGCAGGTGTGTGCTATCTTTCTTGTGTTGAGTCCTCCTCCAATGCCATGACCAAATCTGAATCTGAATTGGTCTGGTGATCGCCACTCACTCCACCCTGGTGACTCACTGAGATCCCATCACACCCAACTCTGTACTGCAGGAAGCTTTATTAGTAGTTGAATCTTACAGTAGCCAGCAGTTGGCAGCAAGCCTTGGAGTATCCTGTCTTTTTGCAGAGCTACCCCAAACCCAGTACTGGTGGCAGCCATCCTTGGTTTGCAGCGTGGCATCTCCCATGCACCTCCAGGTACAGCACAGGTAATGACAAACTATGGATTGTTTTGAGGCTCCTACCAGGTAGTCTCCAGCTGGTCACAGGCAGTGGCTGACCTGGTCTACACTGGAGCCTCACCCAAGAGGCCCCAGAGCCAACATATTTGGAGGTTAGCCTCAGATCACAGCAGAGAACCACACAATTAGCCTCGTAAGTGGCACACCCAGAGGGTGGTCTAAACAGATACCAGAGCCTGCTAAGATGAATCCCACCCTGTGGGGTCAGTCTTCTGAACAGCAGCCCCTAAGCTGTGGATGTGGTCAACCCCACAGTCAGTCAGCCTGAGGGTCAGTCCCATTCACTGACATGCCAACAGTAATCAAGGCTCCACTATAACAAAAGTGCACACACCCCACACAAGGGACACTCCTGGATCACCCAGCACAGGTGAACAGGGAGACTGTGCCACTGGGCCCCACAGGGCACATACTACCTAAGGCCACTCAGCAAAAATGGGAGACGTAGCAGATCAACCTAATACATAGAAACAAACACAGAGAGACAGCCAAAATGAGGAAACAAAGAAATACATCCCAAATGAAAAAAACAGAAGGAAAATCCAGAAAAAGAACAACAAAATGGAGGCAAGCAACCTACCAAAGACAGAGTTCAAAACATCGGTTATAAAGATGCTCAAGGAACTTAAGTGAGAATTTCAACAAAAAGATAACAAGCATAAAAAAGGACATAGAAACCACAAAAAAGAACCAGTCAGAAATGAAGACTACAATGTCTGAAATGAAGAATGCACTAGAAGGAATCACCAGCAGACTAGATGAAGCAGAGGATCAAATCAGCGATTTGGAAGACAAATAGCAGAAAACATCCAATCAGGACAGCAAAAAGGAAACAGAATCCAAAAATATGAGGATAGTTTAAGAGACCTCTGGGACAACATCCAGAATAACAACATTTGCATCATAGGAGTACCAGAAGGGAGAGGAGAGAGAACAAGGAATTGAAAATGTAGTTGAAGAAATAATGACAGAAAACTTCCCTAACCTGGCAAAGGAAATAAACATACAAGCCCAGGAAGCTCAGAGAGTCCAAAACAAGATGAACCCAAAGAGGTCCACACCAAGACACATTATAATTAAAATGGTAAAGTTTAGAGGCAAAGAGAAAAATCCTAAAAGCAGCAAGAGAAAAGCAGTTAGTTACCTACAAGGAAACCCCCATAAGACTGTCAGCTGATTTTCAACAGAAACTTTGCAGGCCAGAAGGGATTGGCACAAAATATTCAAAAGTGTTAAAAAGCAAGAACATACAACTAAGATTACTCTACTCAGCAAAACTATCATTTAGAATTGAAGGACAGATGAAGAGCTTCCCAGACAAGAAAAAAACCCTAAAATAGTTTACCAACACCAAGCCAGAATTACTAGGAATCTTAGAGGGATTTCTCTAAGATGAAAAAAAAAAAAAGATAAAAATATGAATAATAAAATGGCAATTACTACATATCTATCAATAATTACTTTCAATGTAAATGAATTAAATGCTCTGATCAAAAACATATGGTGGCTGGCTGAAAGAAAGCAAAACCCTAATATATGCTGTTACAAGAGGTGCACTTTAGCCTGAAAGACACACACGGACCAAATGTAAAGGGATGGAAAAAGTTATTTCATGAAAATGGAAACAAACCGACAAAACAAGCGGGGGTAGCAATACTTGTACCAGCAAAATAGACTTTAAAACAAAGGCTATAACAAAAGACGAAGAAGGACCCAGTAATCCTACTTTTGGGTATTTATCTGAAGAAACCCAAAATACTGCATTGAGGAGACCTGTGCATCCATATGTTTATTGCAGCACTGTTTATAATGGCCAAGATGTGGAGGCAGCCTGGGTGTTCATCGATGGATGAATGGATAAAGAGGGAGTGGTACATATATATACAATGGAGTATTGCTTGGCCAAGGAAGGGAATGGGTTCTTGCCATCTGTGCAGCATGGATGGACCTGGAAGGTATTGTGCTGAGTGGACTATGTCAGACATAGAAAGACAGATGTAATGAGATTTCACTTATATGTCAGACATATAAAGAACAAATCTAAGGACAAAACAAACAAACAAAACAGAAACAAACTCATAGATACAGAGAACATTTTGATGGTTGCTGGATGGGAGGGGAGTTGGGGACTGGGTGAAAAAATAGAAGGGATTAAGAGGTATGAATTGGTTGTTACAAAGTAATTGTGGGGACGTAGGGTACAGCATAAGGAATATAATCAATAATATTGTCATAGCGTGCTACAGCATCAAATGGTTGCTGGACTTACCAGGGTGATTACTTCTTTAGGTATATAAATGTTGAGCAACTAAGGTTTTCACCTGAAAATGATATAATGTTGTGTTAGCTATATTTTTTAATAAAAAATCTTTAAAATAGAGTTTATACTTGGGCCTGACTGAAAAAATATGGACATGATCTGGAATGAAGTCACCAAATCTTTTATCCCCTTGGGCATTCAATAGAATATGAGTAAATGCATTTCCACATTAAAAAAAATTAAAAAATCTATGGTTGTCTGATGTCTCTTTTGAACAGGTTGTAGCATCTTTTGCAATTCTTTCTTTCACATATGTTCATTTTATGTATTATATTTATTTATGTATGAAAGTCATGATTTTGCCTTTTTTAGAAAATTATTTTTTAGCAGCCACGTGGCCAAAAAGCTGGGTTCTGGATAGGGTGACTACCAACAAGCCCAGTGTCTGCCCTCTTGGATTTTGTACCTTTAAAGCAGGCAATGGGAATTAAGAGACAAGAAGGCCCGTTGTCTTTATCATCCAAGCCAGGCTAGTTAGCCTAGTTATTGATTAAAGAAATCACATACCACTGCTATTTATAAATTCAGGGCTCCAAAGAGAATGTTTGTTTTTCCTGGTTTTAATTATTGAACATGAGATGCCAGTGTTGTTTTGCCAACAGCAGCACAATAGGTCTCTAATGAAACTCATTGAGCTACTAATAATTAAACCATCAGGCAGAAGTAACCAGTGCAGTGAGATATCAATTAACATTCTTCAATAATCACTCTTTTGTTTTGATTGTTTTTAAGGAAGACTGTTCTTGATATTATTTCTTCAAATTTATCACACAGAACATCCACCTCTGATGAAACTGTCATCAGGCCTGAGCTTTGAAGTCAGCTATTCCCCAGTTCAAACAGTTCTTCCATTAACTACAGGACAACTCAGCTCACTCTTCTGAGACTGAATCCTTTAATATGAAAAGAGGAAGCGATCATATTTATTTGGAAGAATTATTGTGACACTAAAATATGGTGATGTAAGTTTAAGAGCCTAACTTGTGCTTAGCACATAGCCAAGTTTCAACACATTGTAGTTTTATTATCTTTCTTCTTTCCCCCTTCCCTCCTGCTCTCTCTCTCTTCCTGCCTTCTTCCCCTTCTCCCTTCCTTCTTTCACCTTCTAGTCTGTATTCATAAGCCTAATAGTCTCATTAAAGATCCCTACAACATCTCAAACTGTGTACCCATGCCCTCATCTTTGAAATTACAACTGAGCCAGGGCTCTGCCACAGTTCTGAGTCTAGACTCTTTCATGTACCACAGGACCCTGACAGTGGATAATTGGTCCAGTGGGAATCAGTTCAGGAACTGGATCAAGCCAATCAGAAGCTCTATTATGAGACTTTTTACTAAGAAAAAGAGATTAATTCTATGGTGGTGGGATCTAAAGTTAAAAGATCACTTAGGGACAAGGGGAGAGCTGGTGCCAAGGCCAAACAGAGACAATGTTATCTGTCATTGTGGTGGGAGAAGAAGGATTATGATATCAGAGGAAACCATGGTGCAGCACGAAACAGACCCAAGCAATGATGAGGAGCCATGTGGAGATAGAAGGAAAGAGACAAAAATCTACCAAACAAGTTTCTGGCCTCCATTAAGCCTAGTTATATTTCCTTTAACTGTCCTGTTGCTAAAGCCATCAAAAAAGTCCCTAATTGCGCAAACTACTTACTCTGTGAGGAGGGAAGGAGAGACAGAAGGGTAATGGGAAGGGAACATTTTATTCAAGGATATGAAGACTGCAAAATGACAGGAGGAGCCATCAGACTTTTAAGTGGTCCAGGTAACGTGAAAATGGTAGTAGCATGACAGGCCCTAGACTTGGATTGCCCAACATCAGCATCTACAGCTGCTTTACTCATTTACAAACACAAGGGCAACTGCCACTGGGAGATGGGTGGGGAGCCAGCTTCTCTTCATTAGGGGCTAGAAGGCTCAGACGGCACCTTCCTTGGGGAGGGTAGAGAATGACTCTTTCTAGTTTCAAGGTTTTAGTTATTTCTAAATTCACGTCCCCTACTCCCCCTCAGAGATCTGTTAATGGCTAACTGGTGGGAAGGGTAGAGGGAAGAAATGATCTCTGAGAGAGAGAGAGGCATCAGGGAGGGAAAGAAGACACTGATGGGATGGAGGGATATCAAAGTTTGCCCAGTTTACAATTTAAGGGAGAGTGCTTGTCTGACCTGCCACTTAAGTTAAATACTTTCAACTCTGTTTAATTTAACAAACTCTTACTGAATGTCTCAAGTATGAAAGGCATGGTACTGGATGCAGTGGGAAACACAGCGATAATTCTCAGTTTATGAATAATGCAAGTCAGAATGTCATGAGAATATCATGAAAAGTATTAGGGACTGAAATAAAGGAGAGATTACATTAGGCTGGGATGCTTCACAGAGAAGGTGGATCATAGATGACCCTTGAAAGATAGATGGTAGTCTGATAGGTGCCAATGGAAGGGCCCAGAAAAATATTCCAGAAGGAGGAAACATCACATGGAAAAGTATTAAGCCAGAAAATATGGGAATATTTGGAATGCAGGAGTAGAGTTAGACCATAAGACAGGCCTATTCTGAATCATTACGGCCAGTAAGAGGAATTTGTTCTCAATCTGGTAGGCAAAGGGACGCTTTCTCTGAGCAGGGAGCAAGGCAATTAGAGGTGAGATTTAGAAAATTAATTGGGCAGCTGAGTATAGGATGGGTTGAGAAAGAAAGAAAGACTTGATACAAGGGAACCAAATAGACATCAGATTAGTGGACAGGAGCAAGTGGTTCCAAAGTGCATCCAGAAGCCCTTGTGGAGGTGATTGGGAGATGAGAGGGTGAAGTTCAAGGTTCATCCCTGCTCCATCCAAAGCCCTCAGAGCAGCTGAGCTGTTATTCATTTCATATAATGGGGGTCAGAGTCAGGTAGTATTTGCATAGTGGTTTGAACTGCCAACTACAACAACAGAAACAAAGGAAAAACAAAAACACCTTAAGAATTCCAGTGTAGGAGAAAGGAGACTGGCTTGCTTGGGAGTCCAACAGTTCTGGTGTCTAAATCCTTGCCTGCTCCTAAATCCTTGCTAGACTTACCAGCTGCCAAGCTCCTTAATCTTTCTTGGCCTTATTTTTCTCATTCTTAAAAATTTGGATACTCACCTCAATAAACTTTAATTTAAAAAGTTGGATACTAAAATCTGCATGATCTTGTTATAAGGACTAAATAATATGATATATGGAGAAATTACCAAAGAGCCTGGCATAAGATAGATGCTAAGCAAATGTTCATTCCCTGTCCCCTTTTCCTTAGGGAGGTGGCTGGGCAATTATAATAATCTTTGATGGGTGTCATAGCTACCTAAATACTTAAATGAATATGAACATAAATATTACATTGTAGATATGCCATAGACCAGACACTGCATCAATCATGGCCTAATCAGAAAAAAACAAGTGTTTATACTGGGTAGGTTTTAACGTAGGAAATTTTGGAGGAGGTGAGTAGCCAGAAGATAGTGTAATAACAAGAGGTTAGCAGAATCAGGAAGGCACTACTGCTCTGGGCCAGGAGGAACAGAAAGAGGAGGCAGCGTTTTGGGTCACCCAGTGGCATCTGGAATCAAGACAGGCCTGTCCAGTGTAAGCTGGAGCCAAAGAAGAAATGCAGCTGCAGCAAGAGAGGACCCCCCCAAGGCAGAGATACACTCTGCCCCTCTTTCCTCCTGCCCTCTAATGCCTCCTGTTGGCTGAATCCATCTAGAAGCTAGATGATCAGCGAGTCTGGAATAATACTGTGTATGAGTCACCATCCATGTAATACAAGACCAGAGTCCCCCAAAGGGCAAGGGATAGATCCAGGGGTACACAGGCCTGGGACACTTTAATAGGGTGTTGACAGTGGGAAAGAATACAGTGGTGTGTGTAAGCCAGCAGCTCCTGGGTAAGAGCAAGAAAATGAAGCCCAAGTTATAGTAGTCTGCCGTCTTTAGAGAGCCCTGCAGATCCCTCAGCAGTGGTTGGGCAAATGATGGTAATTAACTACAAAGCTCTATACTTGCCCTCTTCAGGCCTGGGCTTATCCCAGTTACAAATGGGACTTCATGGAAGAGTGAAATTGCTGAGGACAGCCTTGGGGGACTGTGAGGCCTCTCTTGGCTTTGGAGCTGGTTTTTGTGGGAAAGGGCATTGGTGATTCAGGGTTTCCAAGGACTGATTCACTAGCAGCACTCTCTGGACCCAGAAGACTCTGTCCCTTAGAAATGACAATTTGGGACTTCTCTAGATACAGTCCCCATTTTCTCCTTGATCTTCGCTATCAGGTCCCATGGGAATACGTTAGGGGAGCTCTACAGAGACAGAGCCTCAGAGTTGAGGGTGTCGCTAGAGAGCATGGAGTCCAACCCCAGTTCAGGCAGAGCACTATCCAGTATCCAAAGTTGGTGCTGCCTCAGTTTCCCTCATCAGTTGATTCCCATAGGTCCTAGTCTGGGGAAGAAGAGGGAATGAAAACTCTAGGCTGGCTGAAGCAATGTGGATTTGTGTCTCGGTTGTGCCTCACTCTCACTGTGCAACCTCAAGCCAACGGTTGGTCTCTCTGGGCCTCCATGTTCCCATTATGAGGGAGTTGGTTTTCCAACTGTTTCTGTTACCGTGCAGAAACAGTAGAAAGATCAATAGCAATGATTTATCGAGCATCTACGTACTAAGAATTTTTCATGCATTGTTTATTTAGACTTGATTGAGGAGACTCTCCTAAGTTGGGTAATCTTGTTTGCAGCTGCCTGTTGTAGATAGTATTTCTACTGTTGGCCACTTTTAGCTTCTGGATCCATTAAAGCACCCCAGGATTTCGGGTCCAATTGCTTTCTCATTCTAAATCCCACGTTTGCTTTATTCAATCATTATAGAGTCAAAGTTAACACACTGAGATGCAGACAAAATACTACCGGTATCAGGCATCCAGCTTTTATCTCCCAGTTCAAACAGCCACAATACATACACTTCTTCAGGTCACCTGCTATGTGATTCTATGTAACTAATTCCTTCTTTAGTCCATACAAAAGGGAATTAGGCATGGCACAGGGTATTTTAAAGCATCCACCTGCTGTTAACTTTCCTTGTACAGCTTATCAATGAGAAAATGATAGAAATAAGATACAAGGTATCTAAAGTTTGGCAAGAATAAGCATATCAATTTTAAGGCTTCTGGATTTTGGCACATACTCAAAGGTATGTGCTATCCCTTCTGTCTGCCAGGTACAGTTAAGCACCTCATAATAGCCCTAAGTAAGTACCATTATTATCCCATTTTTAGAGATGAAGCAACTGAGGCTTAGTAAGTTCATTAAGTTGCTGAAAGTTGTCCAACCCTTTCTGTCATGGTAGATTAATTCTCTCTGTCTTTTGGAAGCTCTGTATGGGCAAACAGCTCTTGGGGAGCTTCATATACAGGTTTGCTCACACCCCTCTCCTCTCCCCACCCAACCACTGCCACATTACCAGCTCAGAGTCGAAATTGGGTCTTTTGTGGAGATTGAGGGAGTGAGGCATGGGCAGTCACATTTGACTCCAGCTTAATGATTAAATATTTATGGCAGGTGGGCTCGAGGGGTAAGACTGGAGTTTAGGTGACCAAGTAAGCTATTGAAGAAATTGAAGTGAAAGATGATGAGGTCTGATTCTGACCAGAGGTGAATCGAGAAAAGGGGGACAAATACATGATGCTAAGACAGAACGATCAATGGTACTTGGCTAATGACTAGATGTGAACGTGACTGGGGGAAAGTGGTATCATGGGTGACTTCCACGTTTGACAGGTTGACTGGGGGGACCTGTGGTGCCTGTTCATTAAGATGTGCCGTCCCAAGTCAGTTTCCCCTTCGCCTCCTCAAGGATCCCTTTCTCTGGTATACACTGGGTCCACACACAGCTGAATTGTCCCTCCAGTGTCCACTTTTCCTTTCATGGGTCCGTGCAGCTACTTTCTAATCCACTCGGTCCCACTGTTGTCTGGTCCTGCTCACAACCTGTTCTAACTAGAATACTCCTCCCACATGGGTGAATGGGGCGAAGTGGCACTTCCCTGTTTGGCACAAACCCTTTATTCTCAGCACCAAACTCACGCATGGCTGTATGGTCATCTCAGATTTTAAGGAAGATTTGGAAGCAATGAAGGGAATTGGAAGGCCCATGAGACACATTGTAAACTGTAACATTCATGTGACTACTCCTCTTGCTTGTCATCCACCAAGCTCATTGATTTCTCTATTTTAACATCACAGACTCTGAGAAGGTACCTCATTTCTTAAACCTTCTTTCTCTTTGCGAATGGTCATTCCTTTTGAGGTAAACCCCCAATCCTACTAAGAGTTAGCTTTGTGCTAGAATCCATCCCTTTCCCCCCAACATCTGATACCTGGGATTCAGTGATCCTAAGTTGTACATTTTCATGCTTTGAATTCTTTGGTCAGGAGCAAGACCCAGGGAGGTTTTAGGACGATAATACAGGAAGGGCTTTGTCAGCTCAGAGGCTGATCCCTTTAAGTTATATACAACTGTGAGGTACTGAAAGATTCTTCTTGATTACTTAGCAGGCTACTATCGACCCCAATGCAAACCAACATCTCCTAAAAGCTGACAGTAGTTCCTGGAGGCAGAAGTCTAGATCCCCGCTAATGAGGGAAAACAGTCCCCTAAGTGATACAGTCTACAAAAACTCCTGCCCCAAATGTAGTAGAACTTATGTACTCATGCCAAGCAGTGTCAGCCCCTCTTTTGTTTTCGGTTTGCAGAATGTATTTTGGGTGCCCTGTGCACCTTGCATGTATGAACTTAAGCACTGCTATGTGCGATCACTTTACATGGATTAACTCAAGTTTCCCATGAATATCCCCATTTTATAGGTGAAACAAGTAAAGTTGTAGAGAGGTTGAATGACTTGGCTAAGTCACCCAGCTAGTAAGTGGTAAGGCAGAATGTGTACCCAGGCACTTTGTACTCTGGACAACACTATATTAACTCTCTAAATTGAGTTCTTTACAGAGACTCTACCCATTCAAAGACACACAGACTCCATACAGAAGCTTTGAAATGATGACTCAATATATCTTAAAACAAACTGCATTTCTAGGCAACATCCCATACCCTGTACTCTGTAAATGAGAGGGAGGCAACATGAAGACTTCGAATTGTCCTATATGTGTAATTCCCACAGACAGAGATTGAAGTGCTGCTGAGGATGGGAGAGAATATGGTATCTATATTTTCAGTTTACAGAAGTAGGTCAGCGTAGAGTAGCTCAGTTTTGGACATGGAAAAGTGTGAGGAGCTCAGGGCTCACCCACATGGAGATATCAGTAGGTGCAGGGTTCATGGAGTGAAGCTCAGGAGACCTGCAGTATGAAGTGGAACCAGAGGCCTGGATGGAACATGGCCCAGAAAGCTCTTCTAGCTCAGTATTCACACAGACCCAGCATGGCAGTCTATCTTGGCCCCTCAAAGTACTTAGATTGGATCTGCCTTGTATGCCCAAATGGTAAGCCCTGAAGGTGGCTACCTGAAAAATAATTTGAAGGTCTAAAGCCTGGAGCCAGACAGCTTTACGTGAATATTCAGTCATTTGACCTGGTTGAAGGATATTCCACTTCAGGTCAGCTGCCATCAATTCAATAGGTCCAGAGAAGGCCCAGTCTGCTTTTCCTTGATGAGATCTGAAGGGAGAACAGACGGGTTTTTAGAGCCCACACCAGGGCACCCACGGGCCATTTTCTGCACACAGCTCCAGCTTCCTCAGGAAATCAGCTAACAGCTTTTCCATGGCTTTCTTTGGACTGCTAATGTAATAGTGCTTATTTTCAGAATCTTCCTGAGGCGGTAAGAAAGCATCAGAGTTTCATTGTAAATCCATTATGTCTTCTTTGGTTAGAAATTATCCTTGACAAGCAGTCCCACAGCAAAGAAAAGTCAGTATTATTTTGCAGAATAAAAAGGGGGATTGGCCACTTCTTGTATTATTTTTTTATTATGACTGTCCTCCTTTTGGTTATGACATTCGATGTATTATTTAGCTTAAGTGCTTGATGAAGGAAGATCTGGTGGGGGGTGAAGAAGGAACTGGAAGGGGCAATCACTCCATGACTCTGGTCTCCCGGCTCCTCCTCTTGGTAGCCGGGATGGAAATAAACTGCCACGACCCTTTGGGGACCCCAACTTGTTACCCTCAGCAAGGAGATCACGTTCTGACTGAAGGACCTTCTGGACATTTCTGGGACAGCAGAACCTCGGTGCCTTTCTTTCATATACCGGAACCCTTGTGTCTGTATTAAATATTAATTTGCTGTCAATAATTAAATGCTGATTATTTGATCTCTAATGGGGTCAGGATTCCCACAGTCCCATATTAGTGTAATAATGCAAAAGTGAAAATTGCCTTTCAGATGGAAAAAAATGTACTTATTATTCTTTCTTTGTTCAGAGTAAAATGGTTTGTCTTAAATTAAAAATTAAAAGCAGCATTTTCTTTAATCTTCGAATTAAATTAGTGCTAATTAGTTCTATTTTCTGTACAACATTCACATGCTAAAATCTCGGCCATTCCTTCAGTGTATTAATGGTGCCCTTTGGCTGTAATCAAGATTGGCTTACATTAAAAATGATACAGTTAACTCAATTATATTAAGATTCATTGTTCTCAAATCACAGGGTTATGACTAGAAGCTGTTGGAACTGTTGGAAGGGCTGAGATTGCCAGGATGCAGAATAAAGTCATCCATCATTTCCATTTCAAAATCCCAAATGCTGGTGTGAGGCTCACAAAGCATCTGAGGTTGCCAGGTACGTGTGGGTTAGGTGGTAGGCACGGAGATCAGGTACAGATTTCATGCCCATTCTGTGGAGACCATGAAAACATTCACCACTCTCTGCTGAAAGAGGAGGAAAAGGTAGTGAAAGCCCAGTGAGCCCTCATCCCGGGCCAATACCATATATAGAGCTGCCTGTTTCCTCCTCCTTCCTCACAGTCTAGGGAAGTGGTGCCTGGATCCCAGGTCAGGCAGTGACAGCAGCAGTAACCACAACAGTAATAACCACACGTACTCTATTACTGCTACTTCTTATTGACTGTTTGCCATGTGTGCCGTCAACTGTGAACCAAATGCTATGATGTCAGTTCATTCAAAACGCTACCCTGCAAAGCTGGTGTTATTAGTCTTATCAGACACTTGGCTGAGGCTCAGCGCAATTGAATGATTTTCCCAATATCACACAGCTAGTCAAGTGGCAGAGTCAAGATTCAAACCCAGTTGTGTCTGACTC
Source organism: Rhinolophus sinicus (assembly GCF_036562045.2). Lineage (NCBI taxonomy): Eukaryota > Metazoa > Chordata > Mammalia > Chiroptera > Rhinolophidae > Rhinolophus > Rhinolophus sinicus. The sequence continues at coordinate 130,084,885 of NC_133756.1, forward strand.
TAAAGCTATACTCTTAGCAATGCTCTACTATCACACAAATTCATTTCTAAGAGGCAGTTTTGTTTTCACAACTGAAAAGATGCTGTTTGGTGTGTGTGTGTGTGTGTGTGTGTGTGTGTACTGAGAGGGAACAGGTCTGGAATTTTCCATCAACGTGGCACAGTTCCTCACATGCCTTTGACAGAAGAATGATCCTTCTTCTGGGGCATGATCTTTGTGTAGAGTTGTGTAGGGAGGAAGGGAAAGGTGCCATCCCAAATCCTTGCCACTGTATAACAGGCGTGGCGTCTGTTGTACTATCCCTATGTCTGCAAGAATCTGAAGGGCACTCTTACTATAGCCTGCTCGGCCCCAAAGCCACCAAATAACACAGACTCAAATGATGACCTGACCTCAATGGCAAGGCGTCCCTATACACAGCACATTTCAATGTTCCTGATGTCTGTATGCAATAAATCTCAGTGTTTGGAGTTCTATGATCATATGGCGTAGGGTCTAGAATAGACATAATCGTGGAAGAGAGGAAAATTCTCCCAGGATTTTGCAAAGAATTGCTTGGGTGGCCAAACCAATTGGTTGAGTAGGATGCATGTCTTAACCTCATTTGCTCTCACTGCCACCCTATGAGACAAGTGTGAGAGAAGTGAAAGAACTTCCCCAACGCCTTGTAGTTGGAATTTTGTTGTATTCTGCATCTTATGTTCTTTCCACAACACCAGACACGTTGATGGAGAAACTGGGTATTTGGATTCTTTGTTTGTTTTAATTAAAGTTTATTGGGGTGACAATTGTTAGTAAACTTACATAGATTTCAGGTGTACAATTCTGTATTCTTGAATCAGGATAGAACCATGTTAGACATACAGGTATAAATAAGAGCCTGGTCTGTCCAGCTGAGGATTCTTTTTCCAACCAGGGCCATTGAGGGAAGAACAATGCTTCCTTATGAACACTGTTTACCAGGTTTAAGCAAACCAAAAAAATGGAGTATTTGAAGTAAATCTGTATTTTCTTATGATTCTACACTTAAACAGATTTTTTGATCAACCAATGCAGATTCTGATAACAGAGTTTCCAGCATATGTTTCCCGTATGTCTGTTCTTCAAAACTTCCAGACTGAATTCAAGGTATTGGCCAAAGATGAAGGTCTAATTCTGATAAGAGCTGAAATATCAGATAAAGAGGTGGTGGAGACTGACTTAACAGTGGGTCACCAGCAAATGCTCAGGGGCTTTGACTAGTTTGTGTTTCCTCAAAGATTCCATTGTCAGTTACTACTCATGCTTCATTAGTTACTCTGTAGTATCTGGAACAAAGGGTAACCATCTCATAGCTCTGAGGGGAAGGTGGGAGAAGGGAAAATGCACAAGTCATCTCCAGAGAAACACAGAGCAAAGGAAACAGGCTGAATCAGTGACAGAAAGACTGAAAGACAGAGGGAGATAAGAGGGAGGGGAAAGGGAGAGAGAGCAAGAAAGAGAATGAGAGAGAGAGAGAGAGAGAGAGAGAGAGAGAGAGAGAGAGAGAGAGAGAGAGAGGATGAATGAAAGAAACAGGGAGTAAAAGAGAGAGGGCAGCACAGAGAGAACTGCCTTTGGACTCTCATATACGGCAATCTGATCGATAACCAGCAAAATAAATGTAAATTAGTGATATGACCTGAATGTTTGTAGTCCCTCAAAATTCGTAAGTTGAAATCTTAACCATTGGGAGATGTTTAAGTTATGAGGGTAGAGCCCTCATGAATTGAATTAGTGCCCTTATAGAAGAGATTCCAGAGATTGCTAGTTGCTTCCACCATGTGAATACGCAGCAAGAAAACACATCTGTGAACCACGAAATGAGCTCTCATCAGCCATCACGCCAAATCTGCTGGGAGTGTAATCTTGGACTTCCTAGCTTCTAGAACTGTGAGGAATAAATCTCTGTTTGTAAACCACCCAGTCTATGGTATTTTGTTCTAACAGCCTGACTAGAATAAGATAATTAGTTTCCTAAGTTTTAATGACAAGGTCTTTCTTTCATGTGTGCTCCTTTAACTGGATTTCCGAATCATCTTTCTTGCATAAATCATTCCCATAATTCATCAGTTCTGGTTTTTCAGTTTTGACTCTATTAAAGTGGATCTATAACTTAATCATACTTTCAAAGCAAACCAAAAAAGGAATCCTTCTAGATTTTAATAGCAAACTTAGTGATCTGTTAGAATTGTCTTGCTTACTCTCAATTCACAATATATGTGTATACATATATATTTTAGCAACAGTCTTGCCCATTTTCCAAAGCGTTTAAACATAGTTTTCATAGAAGCAAAATTTTCTTATGTTTGTATTTAATTGATTGTGTAATATTTTATTAGGTATATAATCAAAAATAAGTGGAATTGGCACAAATAGGTTTGTGTACAAGTGCATCTAAGTGATGAGAGCAGTTGCGTGCAGTATCCCAGAGACCAGCCTGTTGGTGAAAGGAATGCAGGGTGTGGAGGGAATCAGTCAATGTTTTTCTGCGGGACTGGAGAGTGTCTTAATCCAGTGAGTCAGTTATGTGGAGGTCAGATAAAAGCACTTTACACTTGGGGCATGGCTGGGGCCGGAGCTCTGGTTGGGGGTCTGAATAGCTCTTTTCAACATGGCACATCATATTTTTGTCACAGTTATCATCATACTGCTTCCAGGCTCTCATTGGAGCCTATTTTCTCTTTTGAGTTTTCACCTCAACTTCCAATCACCCAGCCTTTACAAGCAGAAGCAGATTTCTGAGTTAGAGGCAGTTTTGAAGTTAGACATGGAATGCTTCATTGTCCAGTCCTGAATTACATGTCTGAAAAATGTTTTTAATCACTGAAAAATAAAATATAAAATAAAAACCTGTACCTAGCAACTAGACAGTGTCATCCACAGGAGTGTCAAGAAATTGCTGCTGCATATAATGTATGTAGCTGGGTCCAGATTGAAGGAGGGCACAGAACCTGACCCCTATGTCGCCTCTTGAGGAAGTGACACGGTGGCCTGGCAAGGGAGCACGGAAGAAGCTTCTGCTGTCTCCTAATGCGGAATGGCAATGGCTGGCGGTGAGGAGGATGTTCAGGATGGTTGGGAGCACGGCCGTGCACTCACATTTGCTGCAACAGATCACCCTCATGTAAATACGATGCAGGAGGCTCCTACAGGGAAATCTGGTGGGCGCCAGGACTTCTTTGCAAAGCCAAAGGACAGAGGGGTTTGAAATACTGATCAATTCAAACAGGAAACCTGTTTGGACCAATGACCCTGCAGCACGTTCCCACAAACATGGGGTGTGCAGAGACACTTCCTGTCACCGGGAGTGCTTTCAGGTGGGGCCCGCACGCTGAGCCTCGCAGGCTGCTACATCTCTGAACAAAATTATATCTGCCAGACTTATATCTTATAACCGGGAAGGAAACTTCTAACGTTGTCAGGTGGGCAGTGAGACAATCCAAAGGGAATATCTTCAACCACTCTCTCTTTTGATACACATCTGGTCTTGAACGCGCTTTTATAGTTCAGGAATGAGAATATAGACAACAGTAACAGAAAACATCTACTCAAACTGATCCACGACCTAAACAAGAGCACAACTCTGGATGGACAGAGGAAAAGCAGAAACACAAGTGAATGTTTTTCTCTTCTGCTTTGAGTTCTTAATACAATTCAATATAAGACCCAAGACTGACACAATAATGAAGCAGATTGAGAAAAGGGAAAAGCTGCAAAAGGGAACTGGATTAGGTAAAGAAAGAATGCAACAATTCTATGGCAAATCTAAATTGCACTAGAAGCTTTAAAGAACAAAATAAGCACTGTAGAAACTGTGATCGGTGATGTAGAGGAGAATTTTGAGAATTTCCCCTAAAATGTGATGCAATAGGATAAAATAATTAAAGCGATAGACTCAAAGTTAATAGATGTGAAGGGCAGAGAATAGAAGTGTAATGTACAGATATTTTGGGTTTCCAAAATGGGAACCAGAAAAAAATGGGTCTGAAGTAATAAAAAAGACACAACACTTAAAAAATAACTCAGTTTTCAAACGGAAAAGAACTCTAGGCAAAATTAATTTAAAAAGTGATGAACAGATTTGTCCTATTTAAAAATTTGAATTTTGAGGACAAAGAAAGCATTCTACCTGTACCCATGTACATGTAGAAAACAAACAAAATTGAATTCCCTAAAATGGATTAGTCTGACCACATTCTTCTCTACCACAAAACTAAACTTCAGATCATAGTGGAGCAGTAACTGTGATATTATGGACAACATGTCATGAGTTAGGAATTCTATATCCAGCTAAGTTGTTATTTGCTGTACGTGCAAAAGAAATACATTCTCAGAGATTCATTTTTTTATGAAGCCCAATGGTCCATTTTTGTATTGCCTACTGTCTAAAATGTCTTCACATATTTTGTCATTAAAACTTTGCATCAGAAGTTATAATACTTGCAAATTATATAAAAAGTAAATATTGACCTTTTTAAAAAGTTAGCTTTGTTGAAGTATGACCTACATAAAATAATTGACTATTATAATTTCTTATTGATTTTTAAGGACTATATCTAAAACTCCCCTATTATACTTCTCTGCAGTAAAAAAGATGTACATAAATATATATTTATTTTTATTTCCTGAGAATATTGCTCTAAGCTACAGGTTAAAAGATTTAGTCTGAATTGACTTAATATTATAATAATTATTAGTGTGCACATGATTTGAAAACAAATATATGAAAACATTTGAAAAAATATTAAATGCAAAAAGTAGTTTTGTTGGAAAAAAATATCTTAATAAGATGGACAGAGGTGGTGAGTTTATAGTTTCATGCTTAAATGAGCTTTCCTGATACCAGATATTTTAAGTTATCCATATGTTTCGTGCCCAGGAGGTTCATATTACGGAGCAGTGCACCATATGCGATTGAAAAGTATGCCTAAAGATGAGTGTAAAAGGGTGGTAGGAAGGAGAACTTGTCTGACACCTCATTGAGAGGTGAATTCTTAAGCAGATAAATTATAGAAAAAAGTTCATGTGGAATTTGAAGATTATATTAAAACTGCCTAAACGCATATAGCCCTTGAAAAGATGTTCCCCAAAGTACACATAACCTACTCTGAAGACCTGTGCTCTAGTCAACCAGAAGATTACTCAACACAAAGTACTTACAAATGTAAAATATGCTCTGTAAAAGAATTAATGGTTAAATTTAAACCCATAATCATTTTTATGATTTGGTTATAAAATGAAACTCATATATCAATAACCTTGATAAATTTAGACAAATATTGTAAAAATGAGATAGTAATGAACTAAGTATAGAGCTTATTGGGGTGACAATTGTTAGTAAAGTTACATAGATTTTAGGTGTACATTTCTGTAATACATCATCTATATATCACATTATGTGTTCACCACCCAGAATCAGTGCTCCTTCCATCACCATATATTTGAGCCCGTTTACCCCATTCTTCTAGAACCCCTCTGCCCCCCTTCCCTCTGGTCCCCATTTACCCTCTTCTAGAACTCCCCTCCTCCCTTGCCCTCTGGTAACCACTAAACTATTGTCTCTGTCCATGAGTTTTTGATTCTTCATTTGTTTGTCTTGTTCTTTTCAGTTTTATATATCATGTATCAGTGAAGTCATATGGTTCTCTACTTTTTCTGTCTGACTTATTTCGCTTAGCGTACTAATCTCAAGATCCATCCCTGTTGTCGCAAAAGGTACTATTTCATCTTTTCTTATGGCAGAATAGTATTCCATTGTGTATATATACCACAACTTCTTTATCCATTCATCTATCGAAGGACACTTTAGTTGTTTCCATGTCTTGGCCACTGTAAATAAAGCTGCAATGAACATGGGAGCACATATGTCTTTATGGATAAATATTTTCAGATTTTTTGGATTGCTGGGTCATATGGTAATTCTACTTTTAATTTTTTGAGGAACCTCCACACTGCCTTCCACAGTGGCTGCACCAATCTGCATTCCCACCAACAGTGTACGAGGGTTCCTTTTTCTCCACAACCTCTCCAACACTTGTAACTATTTGTCTTGTTGATGATAGCCATTCTAACAGGTTGGAGGTGATATCTCATTGTGGTTTTTATTTGCATTTCTCTGATGATTAGTGATGTTGAGCATCTTTCCATATGTCTATTGGCCATCTGTATGTCCTCTTTGGAGAAATGTCTCTTCACGTCCTCTGCCCATTTTTAATTGGATTATTTCTTTTTTTGTTGAGTTGTATGAGTTCCTTATATATTTTGGATATTAGTCCCTTATCGGAGGCATTGTTTCCAAAAATCTTGTCCCATTCAGTTGGTGGACTTTTTATTTTGTTGATGGTTTCTTTTGCTGTGCAGAAGCTTTTTAGTTTGATATAGTTCCATTCATTTATTTTAGCTTTTACTTCCCTTGTCTTTGGAGTCAAATTCATAAAATGCTCTTTGAACCCAAGGTCCATAAATTTAGTACCTATGTTTTCTTCTATGCAGTTTATTGTTTCAGGTCTTACATGTAGGTCTTTGATCCATTTTGAATTAATTTTGGTACATGGTGACAGATAGCTGTCTAATTTCATTCTTTTGCACATGGCTTTCCAATTCTCCCAGCACCATTTATGAAAGAGGCTGTCTTTTCTCCATTGTATGTTTTTGGCTTCTTTGTCAAAAATTACCTGTCCATGTGCATATGGGTTTATTTCTGGGTTCTCAATTCTATTCCATTGGTCTGTGTGTCTATTTTTCTGCCAGTACCATACTGTTTTGATTATTGTTGCCCTGTAGTACAAGTTGAAGTTAGAGAGTGTGACACCTCCAGCATGGTCTTTTTTCTTAGGGTTGCTTTGGCTATTCGGGGTCTTTTCTAGTTCCACACAAATCTGATGATTTTTTGTTCTGTTTCTTTAAAAAAATGCCATTGGGATTTTGATGGAGATTGCATTAAATTTTTATATTGCTTTGGGTAACATGGCCATTTTAACTATGTTGATTCTTCCAATTCATGAGTATGGAATATCTTTCCATTTTTATGTGTCTTCAATTTCTTTTAAAAATGTCTTATAGTTTTCAGTATATAGGTCTTTCACATCCTTGGTTAAGTTTATTACTAGGTATTTTATTCTTTTTGTTGCAATTACAAAAAGAATTTTTTTTTTTTATTTCTTTTTCTGAGGTTTCATTGTTAGTATATAGGAATGCAATGGACTTTTGTACATTGAGTTTGTAGCTGGCAACTTTATTGTATTCATTGATTGTTTCTGATAGCTTTTGGTGGAGTCTTTAGGGTTTTCTATATATAGAATCATGTCACCTGCAAAAAGTGACAATTTAACTTCTTCATTCCCAATTTGGATGCCTTTTATTTCTTTGTCTTGCCTGATTGCTCTGACTAGAACTTCCAATAGTATGTTGAATAGCAGAGGTGATAGGGGACAGGACAGCCCTGTGGTATTCCTGAACATAGAGCAAAGGGCTCCAGTTTTTCACCATTAATTATGATATTAGCAGAGGGTTTGTCATATATGGCCTTTATTATGTTAAGGTATTTTCCTTCTATACCTATTTTATTAAGTGTATTAATCATAAATGGAAGTTGCATCTTGTCAATGCTTTTTCTGCATCGATTGATATCATCATATGGTTTTTGTCCTTTATTTTGTTTATGTGATGTATCATGTTGATCAATTTGCGGATGTTGAACCATCGTTGTGCCCCTGGGATGAACCCCACTTGGTCGTGATGTATTATTTTTTTAATGCATTGTTGTATTCGATTTGCTAGTATTTTGTTTAGGATTTTTGCATCTGTATTCATCAGAGATATTAGTCTGTAATTTTCTTTTTTGTGTTATCCTTACCAGGTTTTGGTATCAGCATAATGTTAACCTCATAAAATGAGTTAGGGAGTATTGTCTCTTCTTCAATTTTTTGGAAGAGTTTGAATAGAACAGGTATTAAATCCTCTTTGAATGTTTGGTAGAGAATTCACTAGTGAAGCCATCTGGTCCCGGACTTTTGCTTTTGGGAAGGTTTCGGATGACCGATTCAATTTCCCTACTGGTGATCAGTCTATTTCAATTTTCCAATTTTTTGTGATTCAGCCTAGGAAAGCTATATGTTTCTAAGAACTTGTCCATTTCTTCTAGGTTATTGAATTTGGTGGCATACAGTCCTTCATAGTATTCTTGGGCGATCCTTTGTATTTCTGTGGCATCGTGGTAACTTCCCCCCTTTCATTTCTGATTTTGTTTGTGTCTTTTCTCTTTTTCTCTTAATAAATCTAGCCAAGGGTTTGTCAATTTTATTAATCTTTTCAAAGAACCAGCTCTTTGTCACATTAATTTTCTCTATTGTTTTTTTCTCTATTTCATTTAACTCTGCTCTGATTTTTATTATTTCCTTCCTTCTGCTGACTTTGGATTTCATTTGTTCTTCTTTTTCTAGTTCTTTAAGGTGTAATGTGAGGTTATTTATCTGGGATTTTTCTTGTTTCTTGAGATAGGCCAGTAATAATGTAAATTTTCCTGTTAAAACTGCTTTTGCCTCATCCCCAAAATTTTGGTAGGATGTATTTTCATTGTCATTTTTTTCTATGTATCTTTTGTTTTTGATCTCTCTTCTTGTTTCTTCTTTGACCCTGTCGTTCTTTAAAAGTATGTTGTTTAATCTCCACATATTTGTGTTTTTTTCTGCTTTTCTTTTTGCAGTTGATATCAAATTTTAAAGCCTTATAATCAGAGAATATGCTTGATATGATTTCAGTCTTCTTAAATTCGCTGAGGCTAGTTTTATGTCCCAATATATGGTCTATCCTTGAGAACGTTCCATGTACACTAGAAAAGAATGTATAATCTGATGTTTTAGGATGAAGTGCTCTATAAATGTCAATTATGTGCACTTCATCTAATGTGTCAATTAGGGCAGATATTTCTTTATTTTCTGTTTGGATGATCTATCCATAGCTGTCAATGATGTATTTAGGTCCCCTACCATAATTGTGTTTTGGTCAATTTCTCCCTTTAGTTCTGTTAGTAGTTGCTTGGTATATTTCAGTGTTCCCTGATTGGGGGCATAAATATTGATGACTGTTACGTCTTCTTGTTGTATAGTGCCCTTTATCATTATGAAATATCCATCTTTTTCTCTTGTTACCTGTTTTATCCTGAAGTCTGTTCCATCTGATATCATCTGATACAGTATGCATACACCTGATTTTCTCTGGATACATTTGCTTGGAGTGTCAATTTCCACCCTTTCACTTTGAGTCTGTGTTTGTCCTTGTAGCTGAGATGTGTCTCTTGGAGGCAGCATATGGTTGGGTTTAGTTTTTTGATCCAATCTGCTACTCTGTGCCTTTTTATTGGTGAGTTCAGTCCATTTACATTTAGGGTGATTATTGATATGTGAGGATTTCCTATCATTCTATCTTTAGTTTTCTGGTAAGACTGTGTCTCCATTGTTTCTTTGCCTTTTTGTTGTTGTCTATTATTTCTGTGTGGTGGTATTCTATGATTTTTCCCTCTGTTTCTTCTTTTATTACAGTATATATTTCAGTTCTGGATTTTTTTGGAGTCGTTACCATTAAGTTTATGTAAAAGAAAGTTTGATATTTAGAGTATTCCATTTTCTTCAGCATGCTTACTTTCTCCATTCCCGTATTCCAGTTCAGGACTTTACTCTCCCTCTTTTATGTTTTGGTCGCCACAAATTGTCCCTGTTGATGGTGGTCAAATAGCCTCCTTTAGTATTTCTTGTAGTGCGGGTCGTATGTTAGAAAATCCCCTCAGCTTCTGTATGTCTGGAAAGGTCTTTGTTCCTCCTTCATATCTAAAGGATATCTGTGCTGGATATATTATTCTTGGCTCATAATTTCTCTCTTTCAATAGTTTGAATATTTGGTTCCACTCCCTCCTGACTTATAGAGTTTCTGCTGAAAAATCTGATGATATTCTAATGGGCTTTCCTTTGTAGGTTACCGTCTTCTTTTCCCTGGCTGCCTTGAGGATTCTTCCTTTGTCGTTGATTTTTGACAGCTTCAATACAATGTGCCTTGGAGATGGCCTCTTGGGATTGAGGTAACTAGGTGTTCTATTTGCTTCTTGGATTCGAGGGTCCAGTTCTTTCCACAAGTTTGGGAAGTTCTCATCAACTATTTGTTTGAATATATTCTCTGTTTCCTTCTCTCTTTCTTCTCCTCTGGTATGTCCATTATTCTTATATTGCTCTTTCTGATGGAATTAGAAAGTTCTTGTAGAGTTCTTTCATTTCTTGTAAGTCTCAGTCTCTTTCTTCTTCCATCCGTGTCATTTCCAGATTTCTATCTTTTATGTCACTGATTCTTTCCTCCATCTGGTCAACTCTACTACCTAAGCTGGCTATTTCATTCTTCATTTATTTTATTGAGTTCTTAATCTCCAGAAATTCTATTTGGTTTGTCTTTAAAATTTCAATCTCTTTGGTAAAATGTTCATTTTGTCCTTTGTTTGTGTTTCTGAGTTCATTAAACTGCCTGTCTGTGTTTTCTTGCATCTTGTGGAGTTTTTTCAGAACTGCAATCTTGAATTCTCTGTCATTTAAATCACATATTTCCATATCTTTAAGTTCATTTTCTGGAGACTTTTCATTTTCTTTCTGAGCTGTTTTGTTGCCTTGGTTATTCATGGCCGTTAATGATTTATTATTTCTCTTCCTAGACATCTACTGGAGTGGGTTCTGCAACAGATTGATAGAAAGAGGTCTTTCTTTTGTTTTCCAGTTGGAGTTGGTAGAATGTTTTCTTTTCTTTCCGAATGCAGCCTTTTATTCTCTCACACTGTAGTGTTATATTTTCTCTACACTGTTCCAGCTTCTCACACAATAGGGGGATTCCCTGGAAGGTGAGCTTGTCCTTTGTGAACAGTTCACCTGGGTCATAGGGCACCACCTCCGGGGAGCGATGTGGAGAGCTCCTGATGTTCCAAAGCTCCTCTTGCACCAGATTCAGAGCCTCTGTGTTTCAGTGGCTCTGTTTACTCCTGCAGGGATCCACCCAGATAGGTGGGGACAGGAGTGAGTGGCTTGTGAGAGGTGGCACAGAGCAATGGCGGCAACCACCAGCACAGCCGGTCCTGCTTCCACAGCTCCCTCCCCTTCGCCAGAACTAGTTGGACTGCGAGTCTGTAGCTGTTGGCCACTGTTCTCAGAGATGCAAATATTCTGTTCTTTTGATCTGACACTGCTACTGTTCCGCTTCTAGCACGGGGCAGGTGGGGGCAGGGCAAGCTCTGGGAGGGTAGGAAGGGTGCGGCTAGTCTCAGTGCCTAAGGCTTCTGCTCTCTGCTCAGCAGTGAGGGCTTTAACTGTGGTTTGCATGTTCCTTCCCTCAGTCTTTGCTCTGAAGTCTCTGTGGTGAATGTTGGGTTCAGCCGTGTTATATGCTGATTGCTCAGGGGGGACTGTGGGCCATAAGGGGAGTGCTAGCAGTCTGGGTTCTTCCCTCTCTGGTGGCTGTGGTAGCTCCGGAATGCTGGGAGGTCCGAGCTCCGAGCTGTGTCCTGCTCCTGCATGGCTGCCTCTCCACACTTCCAGCTTCCCTTCTCCCCCGCTGGCCCAGTTTGCCCACCTTTGGGTGATTTCAGCTGCGTGCCTCTTAGTCGTACCTGTCTGCTCCGCAGGGAGTCCTTTGTGGAATTATAGTTGTTCAATGTGTTGTAAATTCCAGGGGAGATTTCAAGAGGTTCACCTCACATTACCAAAGCCTGTAATAATGTGAGGGAGGAACAGGAAAAATAAAGATGTCAAATTTTTGAAAACTCAAGATAGATTTCTGAGTGCAGATATTAAGTCTCCCCCCAATGTATTCCCTGTGGCTTTACATGCATAAAGTATAAAAAAATAAAATTTTAAAAATAAATGAAAATGTGAAATTTCATTATCTTTACTAAGATAATTAATAAACATGGATTTTTTATTATTAATGTTCAAAATTGGACAAATGTAAAATTGTTATTTTTTGTATTAAGGTAACCATAATTTGTCTATTTTAAAATGATAAAAGAATTCAGCTCATATAAAATATGAAACTGAACAGAGCACAATAAAACCCCCAAAACATTTTAAAAAACCAACAGAAATACATCAGTCGTTATAACAGATGCAAATTGGTTGTAATATTGGTTGCAAATTGGTTCCAATAAATGCAAATTAGTTGTTTATATTGAGCAAATCTCAAATTGTGAAAAGAATCCCTCGTATATAAAGATAAGTAACTCAGAAAGAAACAAAAATTAGTTGAATAAAATACATTATCTAAATGTAAATTTTAAAAATCAGAGATTATGTTATTTTTAACAATCAAAATAACTCAAGAAAAAAATAGGATGAAAAGTATATTTGTATTTATATAGGTTTTAAAATATAAAATAACTATAACTGTCAACCAAGTGTAAAGTTATACAAAGAAAAACACTGAGAAAGAAAAAAGAAAAAGTGAAACATTAACCAAAATGGAGTAATAATATACAGCATTGTGACTATATTTTTTTTAAGAAGCCATGGGCTTGGGATAGGTTAGGAATTTCATCTTTGGTCATGTAACATCTGAAAAAAAGTGAATAATACATTAAGATCTAAACTATTATTTTGATAGTCACAATAATACTATTGCTATTTTTGAGAAAACATAAATCAACAGAATTTATTCAAAAGGAAGTAAAACACAGGAAAAAAATTATCGGGGATAAAAACTTTTAATCATTGTCAAAGTTTTAGCTTCAATAAAGCACTGGGCCAATAATATACATTTTCTGATTATTTTTCCAGTTGTCAAAGTATTCCAACAAATTATTCTAGAATGTAGAAAAAAAGATACATTTCCAAATTGACTTAATTAATCATAGTTTCAAAGCTAAAATAAAGACACAAGAGGGAAGTAAAATGAATATTGTTGAACTTATTTTGGTCAGCCACTGTTTGAGGCCCTTTAAATATAAGACAGGAAAGAAGGAAGGAAGACAGCCGCAAGGCCGGTTGAAAAGGAAAAAAGAAATAAGGAAGAAAGGAAATACATCTATGATCAAAATCATTTATAATAAAAAAGTAAAACAAAAATCTCAAAATAAAATACCTATTAATCAAATCCAGCAACATATTTTAAAGCATATATATCAAGACTAAGAAAAATATCTATTATAAAAATGCAAGGATGGTCCAATAGCCATTTTGACTTTTAAACTCTCTATACTAGGAATGGAGATGTTATCCTTAAAATAACAAAGACAGTCTCTCAAACAGGTACCAGGGAAAACTAAAAAAGCGGAAGTATTTGTATTCAAAAGGAAGACAAGAATCTTCATTATTTTACTATTAGAATTACTAAAATAATTATTTTTACTGTTTTAAAATATATTTATTCAAGGTCTGGCCACACAATGCAAAGCTGAAAATAATAAATACACAGTGTAATGATTGGGGAAAAAAAGAATATATACTTTGCATTGTTTCTCTAAATACATCTATACCCTGGTAATTACTTGATACTCTATTTAAGCTAGTTATTATATTCAGTAATGTCAATGGATTAAATGGTATAAAAATGGTATAAAAAGCAGCACTTTTATACATATTAGCAATAAATAGAAACTAATAATAATAATAATAATAATAATCACAGAAAAGATATCAGTCCTGAAAGCAACAAAAAAATACTAACAAAAACAAGGAAACAAATGCATTTAGCAAGAAGTCTATCAAAATTTTATTGAGAAAAATAATACGAACTTCTATGTTTCTGCAGATGATAAACCAAGATACTTGGAACTCCTTTTGTTACAAACACTTGGAAATGCTCGACTAAATACAAGGGGGGGCGGGGGAGAATGTGCATTCTTAGCTAAGTTCTCAAGAAAGAAAAATCCTCCGGAGGAAGACAAGGCAAAGAAATTGAAAATCAGAGTGATAAGTGAATGATCTGCTGCCCTGTAGGTAGTGAATGAGTTCAGGGCGGTGGAACCTACACATTTTGGCAGCTGGCTTTCAATACACTTGCACCCCAGACAATGAGGACTGATACTTAGGTGCGGTGAAGGAGAGAGAGTGAGAATCCTGCAGGAAGCAGGGACCCTTGAAGGGCATCTCCCCTGGTGCGAGGGGTGAACTAGAAAAAATGAATCAACAAAGGGGCACATTTTGAGAGGACAAAGAAAGCTGTCTTTGACTGAGTCCTTGGAGAAAAAAAAAAATCCCCCTTGAGGAATCTAAATATTGACTTTGCTCCTTGTGTGAGCTTGGGGTTGAAAGTTAGACTACCCATGAGTCCCATAACTATGACATTGAGAAGTTATTTCCATGCTAAGATATCTCTTTGATGCCTGGCAAAAGTAAATGCAAACCTCTCAGGAAAAAAAAACCCACAAAAAACACTTCCATACCTCAGACTACTGGCATTATTGCCAAGGCCATTGAAGATGAACTCACAATTCAGAATAACACACACACACACACACACACACACACACACGAGGTTCACTGTGAGTGGTAGTCAGCAGACAACAGGAAGAATAGAATCCCAAGAAATTCAAATAAAACAATCTGAAGAAAGACGATAAAAAGCATGCTTAATTAATGGATAGAAACATAAGTGCTAGACTCAAAACATAATAAGAAGATGTTAAGAAAAATATGAGGCAGGTTTTTTTTTTAAAAAAAACTATCTGCTGTAAACAAAGACATGAAAAATGTAATTGTAGGCGTCAAGAACCCCATTGACAATGAAAAGAGCAGCTTAGATACTAATGAAAAGAGAAAGAGTGGGCTGGATGATAAATCTGGGTAAGCTATTCAAAGAGAAAAAATATGGAAAATACAAATGAATGTTTAAGAGATATAATTAAAAAACACAGCAGGCAACTAATAGGTGTTTTAGAAAGAGAAAGTAAAGAGAATGTGGGATGGCAAAGTCCAAAGAGATAATGGCAGAAATTTTCCAGAATTGATGAAAGGCATGAAACCTTGGGTTTAAAAGAAGTTTTGATCAAAATAAGTAGAAATAAATCACCCTAGCCATATGATAATACAACTATGGATCAGCAAAATCAAGAAGAAGATCTTAAAAATAGGAAGAAAATGAAAACAAATATATAATTTGAACATCAAACCTTTCAACTACAAAAATAGAGACCAGAAGATAGTGAAATATTATTTTAAAATACTGAGGAAAATTATACATCAACCTAGAATTCTATGCACATCTAAATTACCATTCAAAAGAAAAGTGAGAGCAGTGTAAAAATATCCTCAGAAAAAATAAAATCAGGAGATCTTGATGCTCATAGACATTCCTAGTGAAAGATCTAATGAAGAATGAACTTCAAGAAGAAGGAAATTAAATGTAGAAGAAAGGAGCAGGGTGCAACAAACAGTAATTTCTTTTTTTAAAATAAATTTATTTAAAAGAAATTAGAATGTATCCAAGGGAAGTGAAAGAAAACCTGAATAAACGGAGAATTATATCAAAGTTTTAAATGGGAAGAATCACTGTAAAAGTGTCAGTTTCCACAAATCAATACTTAATTATACTCTAATTTAAATAGGGTTAGCATTATTTAATTGCTTTTACATTTCCATGTATGTAATTGTTTTCATCTAGTATGCCTGAGGCATTTGTCTAGTTTTTAGGAAGATGAAACGGTGTGGTTAGCATTCTTCCAACAGTAGGCATTCAAAGAGTTAATATTTGGCTTTCGACATGTTACAAGACAAGAGAAACACAGAAATTATAAAGACAGAAAAAAGATTTCTCACTTCCTATATCTGTCCCTTTAATATATGAAAAGGTGGACCTGGTGGACTAAATCATAGTTTATCTAGGGGAGATCTCGTCCTGACAGGAAGGAAAAGAGGAAAGACTTCCATCCTGAAAGCGTTGTGAGAATAAAGGAAGATGAAATATGTCCAAGTTTCTCATTTCCCTACCCAGCCCCTGCAATACCCAACCTCAGAGCAGGGACAGGGGACATAGGAACAAGCAGAGTTGTTCCTGAGGACATCAGCACAAGTGTCATTTTTCTCTAGGCATCCTTAGGAGGAGGACCTTCTAAAAGGCTTCCAGAAAAGCCCTCCATGGAACACCTTCCTCAGTAGTGTGGGATGATCCTGCAGTGGGATTAGTGGGAGATGGGACACAGGTAAGCACAGGCAGTTCCGGGCTCCCTGTGCTTTGCTTGTGGGATGCAGGAGGCTTGAGGGGTCTCATGTGCCCTGGTGGACCCATGAGAAGTGGACATAGCTTCAGAATCTTATGCAGAGGCTCAGAAGGGCTGAGAGCCTCTTGGACGGGTGTCCAAAGATGCCTCTGCAGACAGGATCGAAAAAGGCTAGAACCATTTTAACCTCTTTTCCTTTTCCTTGGAGTTAGCTAGTTTTCCTCTTTTTTTTGTTTTTTTTTGTTTTGTTTTGTTTTTTGTTTTTTGTATTAATTTATTTGCATGTTCTACTACTTTTATTTCCTGATTAGTCTTGCCAGAGAAACTTATCTTTTCTCATGGATGATTTTATCATTCTCACAAGCCCTCTTTGCTTTTCTTTCTACATTATCGTTTTCTCCTAACTGAACTTATTTTAAGAGTAGACCTGTTACTTCTACAGATACTCTCAGTTAGTCCCCAAGCCCAGACTTCCTGATAAACTCCTTCTTTTGCTGAGAGGAATAGGAAGTACAAGTTTTGGAATTTCAGACCCCCTTCCTATCCCACCTAATTGACTCAGCTCATGATGGCCAGTCTCCCCCATTCCTGAATCTAAGCCAGTCTCCCCATCTGGAAGTCTTTCAGGGACAGAACTATTTCTGTGGCTCTTTTCCCCTGTCTTTCCTCAACCCCCTCCCAACTCCTGTTTTACTCACCCTGCATTGGCTGCTTGTCACCTCTCTCTGGTGAAGTCCTCTAGACAACTCCCCTTAGAGTTAATTTAGTCAACGGATTGCTTCAGGGAGGGTCATAGCCAGGTCTGAGGAGCTTGAAAGAGTGGCAGGAACTCATTTGCAAGTTCATTCTCCCTTGGAAACACGCTTCTGCTTTAGCGTGTGGCCTGTTTGGTTTGCTAAAGGTTCCTGGTACTCAGGGTTAATTTCTTCTGGCATCCCACTGCCCACTTTCTCCAGAACACCACTGAGACCTGTGTACAGTCTTTCAAAGCTAAATTAGATTTTCTCCTCTGTGAGTTACACTTTGGATATTTTTAATATTGCCTGAAAGAAGGGCTGAAGGCACAGGTTCCTTAGCTAATTCTGAGCCTGAAGTGGACGTGGCTTCAGAAGATTTGAATTGAAATCTAAGCCTCCCTTTGTCTGAATACGCATATGTGGCCTCAAACAAGTGACTTACTTTCCTGAAGTTTCATTTCTCTGAAAAGAGAGATGCATATACTTTCCTCGTAGCATTGCCATTGAATTAAAGGGGCAATGCATATAACACAATTCTCAGCACACAGTAAGTGCTCAGTAGCTGTCTACTGAGTCTAGTCTAGTTGAAGTGCCAGGATTGTTTTGAGATTTGTCTTGGAGGTTTTTCAAGTGCAATTCAGTTACCATTCGGTGAGCACCTAGTGCAGAATCCTAGGTACTGCGCATGCCATGGAGTTCTGGGGATGTCTAAGTCCTGGTCTCCGGTCCTGAATTCACAGTCCAGTGAGAGACAGACAGGAGTTTGAAGGGACTGAAAGAGGGAGGCCTTAATTAGAAATGGCAGTTTTGTAATGTGCCTACTTGGCAAAGCTGAACTACATTCCCCCAAATTTGTTTTCGTTTATGTTTCCAGTTAGGATGGACCAGCAGAGAAATTCTTGTAGGAAGCAACCATTTTATAGCTCATATCCATCGCTGCTTCTCTGCTAGCTCACCTCCTGTGTGTGAGGCAACAGCCAGGACTGTAGCAGCTCCACCTTGTCTACAAGCCAAGGAATTCCAAGGGTTGTCAGCAACCACCAGAAGCAAAGACAGAGGCATGGGATAGATTCTGCCTTAGAGCCTCCCAAAGCAACCGTCAACAGCTGATTTCAGGCTTCCAGCCTCCAGAGATGCAAGATAACACTCTTCTGTTGTTTTAAGCTATTCGGAGTGTGGTATTTCATGACAACAGCCATAGGAAACTGATACACATGTCAAGGCTGAGCTGAATTGGGGTAGAGCCCCAACCATTTGCTCTCATCTACTCCCCCAAACCCAGGCCACTCTTGAGATGCCTCTGTGGCACTCTAGGGATCTTTAGGAAAAGCTTGAAAGTCCTTGTTTTACATTTTTCTGGTTCAACAGTCCCCAAGGTCTGCCATTGGGTCTGTCATGGTAGGGGAATCTTGTAGCCTCGACCCTCTAATACCTGCCACACCCTGCAAGGCAAGTCTTTGACCATTTCTATGGAGTGCGGTGGTGTCTCTGGCAGCTATGTGTCTAGGGCAGGCCAGAGATTCCCAGAGTTAATCAACCCTCTGAAGACCCCAGCCCGGCCGCTCCTTAGGCCTGGTGTGTACCCCAAAGGCGTGATTATCTGATGGTTCTTGCACAATCAGCACCAGGGCCTTTTGCTTAATTAATCACAGAAATGTTCTGCCTTTTCAGACAACAACATAATGAGCAGGCCTGTGAGAGGTTCAAAGACTGCAGGAAAAACAAGTGCTCCCTGAGGAAAGGGCCCCCTTTCGAACAGGGAGGTCAGAAAAATCACTGGGATCTATTAGAACTGCTGCTTGCCTTATGTTGGATGCCCCTTTTAATATAAATATAATGGTAATGTAAATGTCTGTATAGAGAAGGTTAGCACATATACCATTTGGATTTTAGAAACAGAAAATGTTGAGTGTTGAGAAGGACTTTAAAGGACTGGGTGAACTTGCTCTTTTTATAGATGAAGACAATGAAGTTCATGGAGGTTAAGTGACTTGCCCAGGGCCATGTGGCTGGAGCACGACAAAACCAGCCTAGGACCCAGATCTCCCAGCTCTAAGGCTGTACAAGTGAGGATAGAGGACACTTGAGGTGGGGCTGCTTTGAAGTCATAGAAAAAAACCAGAGGATAAAGGTTAGGTAAGATTGTCACCCCAATAAATTTAATTAAAAAAAAAAGAAAAAAAAAGAAAAAAAAAAGAATTCACTCGAGTTCGAAGGCAAATGTCAGATCAGAGCACAAAGCATGTCAGAGGGTGGAGAGAATGATAAGCCACCAGCACAGTCAGTGACAGTGGAGGTCAGATGAGAGCTTGAAGAACAGTGGGTCAGCCCAAATTAATTGTCTGAACATTTTATGGTCAGAGCATGAGACTGGGTATTACAAGTTTGGATGACTCATGAAATCTATTTTCAAGGAGCTCAAGACAGTTCAGGAGTTAAGGAGAATACATATATTGAATACCAGAAAGGGCTGAGTCAGTACTGTAGGAATAAATGCTGAGAGAGTTCAGCGGGGTCAAGGGCCCCTTCCAGCTGCAGTGGCTTTGGAGCACGAGGTTTTAGGGCATGTGAAGTCTACAGCATGAATGTGTCATGCAGAGGGAACAACTTGAACAGGAAGAAAGTTCTGGAGAGGTAGGGAGGGAGACTGGGAATTCAGATTGACTGGAACAGAAGGTACATACAGGAAAGGAGGACCAAGTAGGTAGGGCCATGTGCAAAAGGCTTTTCTTGGAGTTGGGACTCTATTCAGAAGGCAGTAGGAAGCCTCTGACCAGGGCTACCATGTACTGTGTTCAGGTTATGTCTCGCACAGAGGTGCCATGTTCATGGGGCTGCCACTCACGTCTAGACTTCACTTAGGTGAGAGCCAAGACGCTAAGCCTTTCTGCTGAATACTAGAGCAGCAATAAAGAGTCCCTCCCTACATAACCCCACACTGGCTCTGAGACCACGAGCATTCTCACTAGCACTCACACGTATCCACACAGCTGTTCCCTAGGCTGGTAATTCTCTAGATGTCCCTTCAGGTTGCTTCCCAAGCCTACCCACCTTGGAGGCCTGATTCATGATCCAATTTCATCATGCAAGGCTGTGTAGACAGGGTTGCACAATAATCTACTAACTCTTTTTTTTTTCCCTTTGCTCGAGGAAGGGTGTCTTTGCCAATAACACTGATGTTCTGCTTTGGGGACAGTATTCTGGCAGTTGTATGCAGGATAAACTGGAGGTGGCAAGACTCAAGGTGGTGGGCTGAGCAAGGAGATGGTGGTGGCAATTCAGGAGGCTGCTGGCGAGGCCAGTGTGTGGGGCGGTAAGGACGAGAGGGAACAGAAATCTAGAAGGTAGAATCACAGTCTTCATACCTGACAAGCTATTCTTGCCCACCCTCCATATGGGGTCTCACCTGACACCTCTCACTTCTCTGCCTCACTGGCATGTCCAACCAACAAAATAAACTCCCTGGACATACACCTCATCTATGTGAGATTTTGAGTTTTTTGAGGGGAAACTCCTTATGAAAAAGGTTAAACATAGTGTTCAAACAATATACTGTCTTAATTGTAAATCATAAAATATTTAGAAGCAGGATGACCTAACCCTTTTAGAATTGTGTGGTATGTGAAGCAAGATGTGAAGGAAGATCTATCACTTCCTTCCTGAGGAGGGAGCCGGAGGCTATGGATTGTAAGTTATTGGGTGGATTCTGTATTTGGGGAGAAAGGCATTCTCAGTAGCCAGGAGTGACCTCACTGGGAGCATAGAAGGAGCAGTTGCCAACGAACACAAGTGTTTATAAGGCCAGAAACATCTGCCCTTTGAGAAACAAGCAAAGGCCAGATGAATAACCCAGAGGTCGTGCCTGTGTAATGGGATGCATCATGGAGTAGGAGGGAAGAGAGGTATGTAGGTAGTGCATGCGTACATAGGTAAGTACGCACGTACGCATGTAGGCACACAGCTAGGGAAAGGCTGGTTTAAGCTGAGGTTAGTGGGCAGAGAGTGCTGCTAGCTTCAAGTTTTGCCCCTTGTTCTCGGTCAGCCACTCTTGAGTGGTATAAATTCCAGTCTCTTTAGACCTCAACTTTCATTTAAAAATGAGGGCTTGAAATGGCTTTAAATAATATCTAAAGGTTCTTTAAACTCTGAAAGACTACGATTTTTTAAAATTTTCAAATATGAGACAACTCTTAAATGCTATGAACATGCTCTTTCTTAAAATAATACCTCTGTATCTAAAAAGTTTTAAGTAAATCTTAAACTGTCCCTCCATCATTCTTTGCAGCTCCAACTGCTGGGCCTATGCTCTTATGACCCAGAACCAGCGGTTAGTAGTGGAATGGGAGGGCCAGGGCCTTCGGGATGTTGAGTCGCCTCATTTAAACTGCATCGGTGATGGAAATAGCACTCACATGTTCTCAGAGTTGGCTGAACATTAGACTCACCTGGGAATATATGAGAAAATGATGATCCCTGGGTCTCACCCCCGAAAGAGTCTACTTTAATTGGCCAGGGTGGGCCCAGGTGTTTTGGTTATTTATTTATTTATTTTTTGAAATCATCTTAAGTAACTAGAATGTGCAGGCAAAGATTGGAATTAATGTTGTAGATCATTGGATGGCCAGTGGTTGCATCTGATACGTCCACTTCACTTGATTAGTTCTCGTGCTGGTCTTTTGCAGCCCTGTTTTGAGCCACCTGTGGGGCTCAGTAGGTGAGACTGTGCTGATCACCTGGCATCGTCTGCCATACCTCTGGACAGGGGTAGTGATGGCCCATAGGACAGGTAATCACCATCCCGGAGTGGAGAAGGGCCTGGGGAAGAGGTCCTACATTTTGGATCTGCTAAATGATAGAATTTAGTAAAATCAATTGATCATTGATCAATCGCAGGCCTTCTCACAAGTGGAGTAGGCGGAGGTGGGTCCTATAGCTTCAATAATAGACATGTGTTATCCTTTCACAGCACAACTTCTTAATAGCACAGTGATGACTTAAAACAATTTATTTGTATGATTATTTAATAGTGTTGACTAGAAAGTCCATGAGGAGAAGGATGCTTTGCTTGCCAGTGCATATCCAATGCCCAGAGGCTCAATAAACAGGTGTCAAATAAATGAATGACTGAAGACACCATGTGGCAGGCTTTGTTGTAGTTAGTAGCATTTAAAGCTCCCTGGAGGATCAACCGCGGTTCAGGGGCGGGCTTTGTGCTTCCCGTTGTCTGAGGTACTAGGGGTGATACAACTGTAGGAGAGCTGGGCTTACACACTGTTTTGGCTCTTCCAGGCTCAGCTAAGTACGTGTTGTAGTGGCAGCTCTCCCCAAAAAATCAGAGACGTGACAGAAGATAGGAAGAAGACACTGTTGAGTGCATACCTGTGTTTGCCCTGGTCTTGGGACACCTTGATGTCCACCAAATCGTTAAAGTAACCTTTCCTGAAAGCAAAACCGAACTGGAACAAAAACCCTAGGAGATGCCTTGCCTCTGCAGCCATGACCTCATGCACTTCATCAGTAACCTTCTTTGCCAGGGAAGAACAATAGAGACCACTGTGCCTCCTCCTCCCAGGCCCCAGGGTGGCCTTCAGAGAAAAGCTTCAGGCCAAGGTGTTGCAGCCCTGTGAAGGCGGGGAGAAAGAAAATGGTTCCCAGAGCAGGTATCAGTTACCTGACTCTCAGAACATTTTTAGCAGCTTCTCTCTCATTTCTGTCCAGGAATGTAGGAAGGCGGGGGCTGGGTTTGCCTGGTCAAAGTACAACATTCAGGCAGTGGTTTCCAGAGGCACTGAGAGAAAGCTTATGAAGTGATAATGGCTTTCTCATTGCAGAATGGAGAAGCTGGCTTTGGGCCTAGTCCCCATGAAGGAATCGGAGGGGTATTTATAAAGCTGACCCTTCAGTACCTGGAGGGCATCCCATGCTTCTCTGGGAGAGTCCTCAATACCTCGTCTCTCCATAGACATCTGCAGAGCGACTCCCACTGTACTGAAGATTCTTTAAACAGGACACTAGTGCTGGCTCTTCAGATGCATTTAAGGAGAGTGAAGGAAGAACAAAAAATAAGGGAAAGTCGTAGCCTCCTGACACTGATGAGAACACTTTACCTTAACATATAGATTTAATTTAAATGTAGCTTTGGGCACCGCCCCTCCTACTGCTCAGGGTTACTGCTGCTGCCATTAGCCTAGGGCTCAAGGGCCTGTTGGGCAAATACACGTGCGGCATCATTCAAAGGTATTAAAATGTCCCCTCTCTGAGGGAGCAGGTAGACTCAGACTGGACACTTGTCACTGGGCCAGGTTAGAGGGTTGGGTCCCAGAGAGCCCAAGGAGAGCCAGTCTACATGAGAAATGACTGCAGGGTGCTGGGGGAGGAGTCAAAGCAAGGAATAAAATTCCCAGTTCCAAGGGCCAAGTAGATCACTAAAGAGAGGTAGAACTTGATTTAGTGGATGGCCCTGGATTGGACCAAGGGGCAGTCTGCAAAGCAGCAGAGATTCCTGATGAGGGTCATACACACTGTTGGGGAGCCTGCTTTGCTGTTAGAGGCTAATGACATGTCCATTTATTTAAAACCCACCAGGTAGAAATGGATATACATACATGATAAGATAGGTAGTGAGCCAGAAAACGGTGGTTCAGGGTTGTAGTCCTAACTGTAGTCCACTACACTCTGAGGCCTTGGTCAAATGACCACCAGCTTTTCTATACAGTGAGAAGATTTGAAAGATGGACCCAATTGGCCCTTCTATCTTGAACATGTCGGGGTCTCTGGATGAGTTCTGTTGTGCTCACTCCTACGTTTAATTTCTTTGGGTTTCCACAATACCTTTTCCTGTTAAAATAATGTCTCGGGGCTTCTCTCCCTGAGTAAATAGTATAAAGCAAAGCAAATATACAACAACAACAACAACAACAAAATCCTGGACTTCGAAGAATGGCTATGTTGCTCTGAGGAGCAGAAGAGCAGCGTCTCCCATCACCCAGAGGCATTATAGAGTTTGAGATGCATCTGATGTGAAAGGAGGGCTCACTCTTGGAGCTGGAGATTATGTGACTACCCTCCCCCCACCGTGGATGCTGAAAAGAGGACAGAAAACCCTGGAGTAGACAAGAGGGGTTCCTAGTGAAGGTAACTTGGGGCAGTGGAGAGAGGGGAGTCTTGCAATTGTCTAGGTTGGAGAAGCCAAGTTGTAGCCCCCGAACCAGTGCCCAGGCCTGATCTGGGAGATGAACTAGGGCTGAAAGTGGGAACAGGTAACCAGGACAGAAGCTAGGAAGGTGGGGAGCAGTATAAACTAAAATGGAGAAAGGTGGTGTTGGTCCTGGCAAGTGGTTCAGCCCTGAGATGCGGTCCTGGAACGTAAGCGGGGGTGCTGAGCAATGCACAGGACCAGGCAGAGGTGAGAGAAGAGGTTGCCTCTCGAGGGGCCTGCACATCTCTTAGTTTAGTCTTCTAGTGAGTTAAGTGTGGCGGGGGAAGCAGGAGACCCTCCCATCATCCAGCCTGGATTGATGGAATTTGGGAAGGCAGAGATACAGTCACATTTGCTTTATGGAAACCACTGGAGCAAATGGTGTGGAATCCCAGAGTGATTCAGGTATAACTGGATCCTATTCTGTACATTTCCTATGATTTTCAATGTTCAGGTTGGGCATGTGCCTGTGGTCTTACTAGGACGTGTCTCATCCCACTGTTGGCCAGTCTGTCCCATTGCATTTCTGTCTGCTAGGATCCCTTCCTTCCATTCTGGCTCTCTTTGCCAGTAAAACAGTGATGGCCACCGGCAGCTGCTCCCCATCTCAACCCATCTTACAGGGCTTAAAGGGAGCACCTCGAAGTCACGATAAACAGTGAACACCTACAGAAAGGAGAAGGAAGCTGGCATTCATTGAATGAGGTGCTTCAAATACAGTCTTGTCTACTTTAATACTCATCAAAGTCCTAAAGAATGAAAATTATCATTTTGCTATTAGTATTATAGTAGACCATATGTAAGAGATATACATGCCTTATATTTATATTCTGCAATGTCCCTATGAGATAGGAATAACTAATACATCAACTTTACAACTCAAGAAACTACAGCTTAGAAATGTTAAGCAACTTGCTTCAAGTTACACAGCATTTAATTAAACCACAGCCTCTCAGCCTCCACCGTTAATTTTCCATAGTTCAGAGAGCTTAAGTGTTTGTCTGAGCTCACACAGCTAATAAGAACTGAGATCAAGCCCAGATCTGAATCAAAAGCCCTTGCTCCCTTCCAGGAGATGAGAAGATGACTCTCCCCCTGCGCTGGCATCTTCTGGGGGAGGTGGAGGAGGAGGCGTTGTTACCATTAGGGGGCAGGTCCCTGTCTCAGGCGTGGGCTACTGAGGAGTCTCAAATTGGCAGGTGCGGAATCTGGAAGTATGCGGAGATCAAAGTGTTACTGAGCAACTCGTCTGTGCGTTCTCTGCATAGCATCAGGCCTGTTCCTGCTGTAGCTGCCTCTATGTCTGCGTCTGACCAAGCCTGGGTGTCCTGCTTTGAGCCCCCCTAGTCCTCTCCCCATGACCCCTGTGCTTGCCTATGTTTTTGCTGACCTGTTTTTCACATCACCCTGCTCTGCTGCCACCATTCCTGCCACCTCACGACCCTCTCCTCTTGTTCACGCTCTGCAGAGTCTCGCTCTTTTGTGTTGCTTCATTGTGTGAGTCTCCCACTGTGAGTTTCTTGGAAAAAAAATTAACACGAAACCTTAATTGATATTAAAAAATTAAAACTTGGGGAGGAGGGTGGAGATAGATAATTTACCTAGGGCTGCATATTCAAAAATGAGCACATAATTACTGTTTTTTAGTAAGGTGTCAGGAAGCAAGATTGATTTAAATCTGACATCTGTTTATACACAGTGAACTGTCATTAACGCATATGTAAGGTCAGAACAGCTATGTTCCGTGGCCATGACAGCTTATGGAAATTTGACTCCATGTGTTTCTGTAAGGGGGCAGCAAAATACCTTCCAAATAGCTGTTCTCTGTCTGTCCCTCTCTCTCTTAAGCAACCACCAGTTTCTACTACCTACTATGTGTTTGATACTATCCTAAGCACAGGCAATAAAACAGGCAGTTTAAGGTAGTGGGAAAGAACATGGCAGAGAGGTTTATAGCATGGGCTTTGGAGTCAGCAGGATCTGACTCTGAATCCTGCCTCTGCCACTTCCTAGCCAGGAAGTCAATTCTCTAAGCCTCAATTTCCTTTTTCTATAAAGCAGTGATAATTACAACACTGTACTTACAGGGCAACTGTTCGATTAAAGTCATATGTGTTCAGAGCACTTAGCCCAGGACCAGACAAGAGTAGATGCTCAATAAATGGTGGCCGTGGATATGAGAATATTGGACAAGATCCTGACCCCAAAGAAATTGGGATCTTGTCAAGGAAAGAAGATCCATCCACTAAACCATCTAGTGGATGTCACGTGAATGTCATATGCTGTGAGAGTTCAGAAGAAGGAAGTATCTGCTTTCTAGGATCATATAAAAAGATGGAGAGGATGAGGGGAGACTTGAGCCGGGCTTTCAATAAGTTTGCATGCAGGAGCAAAGCGGAACTTGTGAAAAGTAGGCCCTACATATAAGACATGGCCTGGAATGCCTTTCCCAAGTGTGTTTGTTCACCATGCAAATTCTTACTCTGCTTAGGTGAGTCCTTTAAGGAAACCTCTGTCAGTCAATCCTCAATGGAGCTTTTCTTATTCTCATAACATAGGCTTCATTCTATGTCCGTACTTCATTGGTTTCTATGGTTTTATAATGGACTTGTTATTCCCGCCCCTGCCCATGAATGTTTTCTTCTTTTTCCTTTCTTAAAGGGTTTACTACATTTTTAAATCAAAGTTATACATGCACATACTTTAAAAAACCAAATTTATCTACATGGTGTGTTACGTAAAACAGCACACACCCTCTTGCCCTTCTCTCCCTCTCCAGAGGCAATCCCTTTACCTCTTTCAGCTGATCATGTTGGCATCTACTTTCCTTTCTCTGAAACACACGGCCGTGTTGCCTCCTCTTGATTTGTCAGTTTTGTCATTACTCCTTGGCCTCCTCCCGTGTTGTGTGGAAGGTGAGGTTTTGCTTTCTTTGTCCCTGAGCCCCACCACTAGACACACAGGCACACTTTCCGTCCTCCTCATTCTTCCCATGTAACTTGTCATATCTTTGGTTAGATCAGTATTTAGTGATTAAATTATTATGACTATGTGTGGCAATGAATGTTATGTGTCAACTTGGCTAGGCTACGATAACCAAACATTTGGTCAAATACCAGTGTAGAGGTCACTATGAAGGTATTTTTTAGGTGATTTTAATATTTAAATCACCAGACTTTGAGTAAAACAGATCATCTTCCAAAATGTGGGTGAGCCTAACCCAGTCAGTTGAAAACCTTAATAGAAAAAAAGGCTGACATCCCCTGAGGAAGAGGACATTCTTCCTCTAACTTCCTTTGGACTCCAGCTGCAACATCAACTCTTCCCTGGGTCTCCAGCCTAGGCCTGCCCTACAGATCTTGGACTTCACAAGCCCCACAATTGTGTGAGCCAATTCCTTAGAATCTCTCTCTCTCTCTCTCTCAACCTCTCTCTCTCTCTTTCTCAACCTCTCTTTCTCTCTCTCTCTCTACACACACACACACACACACACACACACCATATTGGTTCTGTTTCTCTGGAGAACCCTGACTAATATACTATGCAAACAGTATTCACAGCTGAGCCATAAAAATAAACAATTACTTTTCTTTTCCTGCCCAACTTCTTCTTTTTCCTAGAAGGAATAGTTGTCTTATTTTGTTGTTGATGTTTGCTTAGTTTTCTATTTATTAATCACTAATTCAGTCCCAATTTTGACTGACTGTCTAAATATCCTCTCGAGACAGGCAGATGCATGAGGTATTGTCTCGATTTCATCTTCCTGAATTTGTCTGTAACAATGAGACAACTTCATGAGCAACCTGGGCAGAGACACAGTCCCCTCTGCTTTGTTTATGCCCTGTTGCCCTCATCATCTTTAAGTTCTTAATAATTTTACAGTAAGAAGCCCCGCATTTTCAGTTTGCACTGCACCCTCCACATTACGTAGTTGGTCCTGTTGCCCAGAACTTTCTGATCAGCTCCAATCTGGACAGGTGCACAGCAATTATCCTTGTTATTACCTAGGCATCTCCCTTCACCAATCACAGGGATCACCTCTATCTTGCTCCTGTTCCCCCTCAAAATAAAAGTGTCTTAAAAGTAGGTCTCTGTTTTGCTCATTTTTAGCCCAAACGCCTAGCAGAGTGCCTCAAGCATAGGGCGATATATAAAATCAAGGTGAAATATGTAAACAGACTAGGAAGAGGGATATAGTAAGAGTTTCTAGGAAGGAGAAATAGTATGAAGGAATCAGGGAGATGGGAACGTGCCTTCAGTGGATGGGAAGCAGTGAGAAAAGCCACACAACTGTGTCCGCAACGGGCGTATTGCAACCAATAGGAAATGATATTGAAAATTATGTGGGAGCCAAATTGTAGAGAGGCTCAAACACCAGACTAGGAATTTTCTATAGACTTGTAGGCCTCCAAGGACTTATTTCCCCATCTAATGACATCTGATATGTGTAGTTAGAAAAACTCCAGCTGGGTAGAATTTCACACTTTCCTTTTCTTGGCACTGAAAGAGGTGAATGGACTAGGATGGGGGGGGGGGGGGGAGAGAGCCTAGCAACTGAAAAAAAAAAGGAGCTCATAAGAGAGTTCTTCTTGTGAATTTTAAAACCCAGCCTTGTACAGAAGCAGGAGGAAACCCATTAGAACTCTGGAAGATAGCCAGGGAGGTCTGGGTAATGCTAAATCTAAACAGAACAACCCCAAACTGGCAGTCCTGTTATCACTACATTCACATGATTAAAGACAAGCAATCATTAGCACCTCATATGTACCTCTGATCCTTATGGCATGCAACACCAAGAAAATTGGGCTTTCCCTCTGGAAACTTTCACACTGTGATGACTGTTTCTGGTAAATATGAAGATTAGTGGGCTAATGGGGATCTCTTGCTGTTTGAACCTCAGCCACAACTTGTGTGATACAGAATCCTTGAGCTTTCTCCACATGCACAAAGAAATAAAAGCACCTTTCAGAATCTCTGGCAATATTGTTCCAAAAAGCGTATCAGCATTCTAAAAGGAAGACAGTTAAACAAGGTTTTGAAACGAACTGAACTGATGCCTGACAGAAATGCATAGGTTTTCTGTCTATGAAAAAGCATGTGGAAGTATGTTGATTGTGGCACTCTTCATAATAACGCAAATCTGGAAACAACCCAAAATGATATCAACAGTAGGACTGATAAATAAATTGTGGTATTATTCATACAATGAGATAGATACAGCTAGAAATGAATAAACTATTATGTACAATAACATTAATGAATCCCATGAACGTAATATTTTGGGCAAAAGAGATCAAAATGTACAAGTTATATAGTTTTGCTTATATAAAGAAAAATGTTCAGGTCCTCTGCCCACTTTTAAAGTGGGTTATTTGTTTTGATTTTGTTTGTTTGTTTGTTTGTTTTATTAACCCCTTATCAGATATGTGGTTTATAAATGTTTTCTCCCATTTCATGGGTTGTCTTTTGCTGATGGTTTTCTTTGCTGTGCAGAATCATTTTTAGCTTAGTTTTAGTTTAACTTGTTTATTTTTGTTTTTCTTGCCTTTGCTTTTGGTGTCAAATCCAAGAAAGCATTGCCAAGACCAGTGTCAAGGAGTTTACCGTCTATGTTTTTTCTAGGAGTTTTATAGTTTCAGGTCTTATATTTAATTATTCCGTAATCCATTTAGAGTTGATTTTTGCATATGGTGTAGCATTGGGGTCCAGTTACATTCTTTTGCATGTGGATATCCATTTTCTCCACCATCATTTGTTAAAGAGACTATTCTTTCCCCATTGTATAATCTTGGTTCCTTTGTCAAAATTAGTTGACCAGATATGGGTTTATTTCTGGACTCTCTATTCTGTTCCATTGATCTATGTGCCTATTTTTATTCCAGTGCCATGTTGTTTTGATTGCTATAGGTTTGTAGTACCGTTTAAAATGGAAGTGTGATGTCTGCTGTTTCCCAAGATTGCTTTGGCTATTTGGGGTCTTCTGTGGTTCTATACAAATTTTAGGATTGTTTATCCTATTTCTGTAAAAAATGCCATTGGAATTTCGGTAGGGATTGCTTCGAATCTGTAGATCACTTTTGGTATGGACATTTGAGCAATATTAATTCTTCTATTTCACAAACATGGACTATCTTTCCATTTATTTGCATCTTCAACATTTTTCATCAGTGTTTTATAGTTTTCCGTACATAGATCTTTCACCTCCTTAAATTTATTCCTAAGTATTTTATTCTTTTTGATGCAATTGTAAATGGGGTTATTTTCTTAATCTCTTCCCATAGTTTGTTGTTAGTGTATAGAAATGGAGCCGATTTTTGTATATTGATTTCGTATCCTGCAACTTTACTGAATTTGTTTATTAGTTCCATCAGTTTTTTTTTCTTTGTTTGGTAGAATATTTAGGGTTTTCTAAATATAATTTCATGTCATCTACAAATAGAGATTATTTTTCTTTTCCAGTTAGGATGCTTTTTATTTGTTTTGGTTATTTGTTTGGTTCTAACCGGAGAATGATTAGCGTGTGGGATGAAGTTCTTTGAATATGAAATTTTTTCTTGATTTCTGGATGTTAACATAGGAGCACGTTTTCTAGAGGACAATTTGGATGCTCTATGCATTTGTAGGTAGTGCTGCAGTTTCATTTAAGCAGGTCTGAAGTCAGATGGACTTAGAATAAATCACTGACCATACCCCAGCTTCCATTTTCGCATCTGAAAATAAAGTTAGTCATGTCCCCCACTTCACAGGGTCATTGTGAAGATTTAAATATGCAAAATATATCAAGCATAAACTCATAGACACAGACAATAGTTTAGTGCTTACCAGAGGGTAAGGGGGATGGGGGATGGGAGATGCGGGTAAGGGAGATCAAATATATGGTGATGGAAGGAGAACTGACTCTGGGTGGTGAACACACAATGGGATTTATAGATGATGTAATACAGAATTGTACACCTGAAATCTATGCAATTTTACCAGCAGTTGTCACCCCAATAAATTTTAAAAAATATATGTATATATATCAAGCATTTAATTTAATGGATAGTACATACTAAGTGATCAACCAATGCCACTTATGCAACCACTGTAGACCAGCTTAAGTTTTAACTTTAGCTTTAATTTTAAGAACAAACTTTTGGATCTCAACTTCCTGAGTTCCAGGTCTTGCTTGCTTAACCTTAGACAAGCCACTTCATTTCTCTGTTATTTAGTTTTCTCATTTGCACATGGAGATAAAATAGTACCTAGCTTGTTTGTCTTGAGGCTTAGTATCTAAAATTTAGAACAGTTCCTAGTATATTTAGCATCAAGTAAAGATCAGAAATTATTTTTGTTGTTATTTTACTACCAGAGTTTTTCAGAGTTTTGTCAAATATAACCTTAGAAGCAAAGAGTGAAATTATAGAGTGATGCCAGGAATTAATTACTGGGCTTTCCAGTGAGCACCAATGCCAAGTATGTCCAGAACTGGAATGAAATAGGAGCCAAGGATTTGGAACCAGGGAAGTAGGTGAGTTAGCAGGACGTAAAACCTGACAGGTGAACAATTATCTGAGCTCCTGGGTGTACGGTTTATACACACACACACACACACACACACACACACACACACGTGTGTGTGTGTGTGTGTGTATGAATGGGTGTAAGAAACTGCCATTTACTCTCCATGCATACTAGGTCATACACTGTGCTATTCATCTTCTAAGCATTATCTAATTCAATCTTCCCAATAAACCTGAAATTCAAGTGTTATTATTTCAATTTATAATGAAGAAAATGAGCTGCAAAGAGGCAGAATCAATAGCTGAGGTCAAACAGTTGGTATGTGGAGGACTGAGACTGAAAGGCAGAAAAGCTCAATAACCGTCCCTCTCCACTAGCCTCCCACAGTGCTGAGAGCTGAGCGTTTTAGCAGCAGCATCTCTTCCCTTGGTAGCAGAATCACCAGATCTTATCTTGAAATGGTGCGGCGTAGGGCCGCAAACCTACGGATAACTTGGATTCTTATGATAGAATAAAGCATTTATTAGCAGTTATTCACTCTGTTTAACTGAGTGGGAAAAGACGTTTCCCTTCAGAAAGCTCACTCCGCCCACCTCCAAGATTCCAGGTTGCCCCAGCCAGGCCACAGCAGCACCTGGAGGACATTCTAACCTGACTTCATCTCTTAACTCTCTCCCCACTTCCGAAGAATTCAGTTTTAAGGTCTTGGTGTTTTAGACTCAAGTTCATCTCTTGCAAGGCTATGCTGCAAAAATAACTTCTCTTGTTCACCATCAACTGTAAGTCCCCTCTCTTCCAACTCCCATTTCCTTATTTATGAATAAGGAAACGTTTGGAATTGAAGTTGTATGATTATTGCACAGTTTGTGGACAACCGGGGACTTATCTAATTTACTTCTTGGTGGATAGTTTCCATCTTAGATGGTTGTTTACCTGGGCTTCTCTCTGGTCTGTAATTGTATACATGTTTATGGGAGAAGAGTGGGTAAAACAAATCAGATTAGGGCTAGCCCCTTTAATCTGGTATTTTGATAGAACAACACTTGATTGGCCAAGAGTTGAAAATCCTCTGGTCGCTAATGTCTAGTGCCAGTGACAGCAGTAGAGTCTTTACTAAGTTTTTATAGAATTTTTTATACAAACCCCCCATAATTATAGCAGTTGATTCATTCTCATTGTTTTCTCTCCTTCTCTTCTTCTACCTCTCTTCTCTATTTGGGGCTGGATCAACTTCCTGGAAAAAGCCACAATGTAATTCGTAAGCCTAAATTGATGTTAAGATTCACTGCACAGTGTATAGTTGCCAATTTAGGTTTTCGAAGAGAAAGAACAGAAATTATTAAAGAATTATCCAGCTTTGTTGAGATCTGGGCAATTAGTTTCTTGAATGTTCCAGAGCCATTTAAAGCATCCACTGCTTATTTGCAGAATTAAAAAGCCTTGGCTATTATTTCTTGTTTAACAAACTTTGACCACACTCCAACTGGGGAGATCCATACAAAAGATGTACAGGCCTTAAAAAAAAAAAAAAAAAAAAAAAAAATTAAAAAAAAACTGATTAAATTTTAACCAGCTGCTGGGCAGATAGTTTGCCCGAGGCACATTTGTCAGTTTCAAAGGGTCTTTTTATTAATTTTGCATTTTGTATTTTGTTAGTGGAAAGAGCTCCCTCTTTGGGGACTGCCAAAAGCTATAGGCTGCGAATCTTCAAGCAGCCCAAGGACGCCTCTGAGAATGCCAAGTAGATTTGGATTCTGAGCATTCCCCATTACATGAGCTTTATCAGTCCTAAAAATATATTAACTTCAGGGGTGAGCTATATGAATTAACTTTACAGGATCCCTACTGGCTCTGTTTTGGTTAATGTGAATCCTGCTATTTGTAAGACTATGTGTGACCTTGCTGTGTGAACTTGAGCAATTTTCTTGACCTCTCTGAGACTCAGGTTTCTGGTCTATAAAATAATAGGGTGAGGAGTTTATTGTTATGGTCCCTGCAGTGTTGGATTAACTAGTTAATGACTGGTTGGGGAGTTCTGACACAGTAAAATTCATGTGCCTTTCTTCTTTGTGATAATTATATTATTATTAATAACTAGAATTTATTAAAATTTTTGTATTCCAGGTTCCATGATAAGTACTTTATATACATTTGAATATTTTTTCAGAGAAAACTTCTAAGACTTGCACTATCATTGTTCCCACATTACAGACAAGGCAACTGAAAGCACAAGAGATTAAGAAATTTACCCAAAGTTAACTTGTAAGTGACTGAGTCAGGATTTGAAAACAAACTGCTTGATGCCAGATGCTGTACTATTAACCAGTCTGTTTCTTTGCTCTGGATGTAAGGATCAACTCCTGTTTCTTGGCTAGAAATGCACTGTGAATTCATTCACATATTTCCAAATTTCACATCTGCCTGGGATTGGATGTGGTGAAAATATTTATGCCAATTCAAAGCTGTCCTAAAAGATTCAGATGGGCCTGTCTCTGCTCAAGCAACTCCAGGCGGGAGGGGGTCTCCTGCAGCATAGAGACAATTTGTGAAAAGGAGGCGGAACTCAGGGGTTAAATGGAAAATACAAACCTCTTCTGTGATGCTGGGAATTTCATAAGTTCCACTCAAGCATCTTCAAACAGCATTAAATACAAAGTAAAAAAGTCTACCCTCAGGCTAGAATTTGTAGATGATTTACCTGCCAGAGAATATGGCTAAATTTCTGCCTGAAGACAAAGAATCAGGGCTTACATTTACTAAGAAGAAGGAAAAAGCAATATATATCTATGATTTTTTTCTGAATGTATATTTATTCTTCATATTGCAGCTCTGTGTGTGTGTGTGTGTGTGTGTGTGTGTGTGTGTGTGTGTATAGTTTCACCAGCAAGACTTTTTATGCCAAATCAATACGTGGCGGACTGACTTTTGCATTATTTAATGTCCTTACCTATTGGGAGGGACAAGGTATACTTTCAGCCTCAATGTGATCCTATTTCTGTGTCTTTAAATTCCTGCAGAGGATTCTTTTACTTCACCCCTGAAAGCAAATTCTCTGGGGTATGCTGCCCTACCACAAACGTGGCTTTCTTACTGGCCGCTCTTCTGGCTTGAGTTCTTCAATCATGATGATTTAACCTATTGATTAAAGAAGAGGGGGAGCAAATGGCACAAATCTCTTTTGTGATACTTGGGGTGGAGGAACAGGACATGTCCCAAAGGGGCCTGTTTGATTCTTTTTTGAGCAAAACTCTCCTGGCTTTCTGCAGTCATTTGTGGCCTGCTATTCAGTGTACTTTAGCTAGCAAGATGGGGTGTTTGCTTGGACTAGTGTAGGAACCCCAGAGAACTTTCCCCAGTGTTCATTAACAAAAGAGAAACACAAGCATTTGTAATAACATTTACTCGTTAAAGTTACCTCATTTGGTAAATGCTTATAGACTTAAAAAAAAAACTTAGAGAGAAGAGGAAACTTAAACTATATTGGAAATAGTCACAGAAATGTAGGAATTGCAGACTCAGATGTTGTTTGCACAAGATTACGCAGAAAATTAATAGCAAAGTTAGGCTTAGGACCTGGTTTGTCATTTGTGGCCCTGTTCTCTTCGCACTGTACCTTTATTTCCCCAAATGGTCAATTTTATTAAGTAGCTTGAGTCTGTTACATCAGATTCTTATAAGTTTAGAATGTCTATGTCTTCCTGGTGAATTGAATAAACCTTTATCTTAAGTAGTAATAATCTTAAGTAATAAGGCTTTCCTATCTAATAATGTTTCTAGTATATTAGTTATCTTTGCTGAGTAACAAATAACCCCATAACTTAAAACAACACCCATTTTCTATTATCTCAGTTTCCATGGGCCAGGAACAGGGCATCGCTTTGCTGGGTCCATGCTTCACAGTCTCCCACAAGGCAGCTACCAATGTGTCCGTCCAGGGTCTGTGGGCTTGTCTGAAGGGGAAGGCCAGCCTGTGGTTGTCGGCAGCGTTTCATTGATTCCTCATGGGCAGTTGGATTGAGGGTCTCAGTTACTCTTTGGTGGTTGACCAGAGTTTGTTCTCAGTTCCTTGCCATGCGGGCCTCTCCCAGAAGGCAGTTTGCTTCCTCTGGTGTACTAGCCCGGGAAGCAATAGAGAGAGACTACTAGTAAGACTTAAGTTATAGTCTGTGTAATCTTTTGAAACAGAATCAGAGAGGTGTCATTACCTCAATGTTGCTGAATTCTATTTTTTGAAGCACATTATTCAAGGAGAGGAGATGGCACAAGGTTGTGAATATAAGGAGGTGGGGGCCATCTTCAAGGATGCTTACCACATCTAATTTGTCTGATAGCAACACACCCACTCTTGCTTTCTTTTGGTTAATGTTTGTGTGGGATCTCTTTTTCTATCCTTTCACTTTAAATTTTCCAGTTCTCATGTTTTAGGTATGCCTCTTGCAGAGAGCATATAAGTAGATTTTGCTTTGTTATCCAAACTAAGAATCGCTGTCTTTAACTGGTGAGTTTAATCTCTTTATGCTTCTCAGGGTTACTGATATATTTGAGCTTTTTTTTTTTTTTTTTACTGTTTTTGGCATATATTTCTATGTTTCAATTTTTCTCCATTTTGGCTTTTTCTCCTGATTTGGCATTTTTGTTTGCAGTTTTTCTTTTTTCCTTTCTAATAATATGAGAATTATACATTCTATTCCTAGTTTTGATAATTATCTGAGATATTTACCATTTACACAGTGCGATTTAAAATTAGTATTGTAATTAGCTTTCTAAACAATAAAAGAGCCTGATAACACTGAATTTGACACTTGGCTACTTGCATGACATTATTATCATGTTAATTCTCTGTTTTTTTACACAAACAAGATATTATTATTATTATTACTATCATTTTAAGCAGAAAAGATTTGTTTATATTTACTTGATGTTTAACGTTTCTTTTCTCACTGTATCTTGCTTTTCCGAATATCCTTCTGGGATAGTTTTTATTTGGGGATAGTTTTCCTACTTCCTGTTTAGAATATATGAATAGAGGGGTTGTTTCTGTTTTGTTTCTTAAGTTGTTTTTTAAAAGTGTGTAGGTGATAAATTTTAATGTAAGAATCTTTATTTTGTCTACATTTCCTAAAGAAAATTTTGTTGCTTACCCAAACCTAACTTCATAGTTATTTTTATTTCATACTGAAGCTACCCCTTGTCTTTGAACAGTCATCATTTCAGTCAAGAAGTTATAATCAGTGTGATGGTGAATTTTAGGTGTCAAATTTACCAGGCCGTGTGGTGCCCAGATATTTGGTCAGATGGTATTTTGCATGTTTCTGTCAGGGTGTTTTTGGATGAGATTAATATGTAAATCAGTAGTTAAGCAGATTCCCCTTCCTAGTGTCAGTGGAGCTCATCCACTCAGGTAAAGGCCTGAGTAGAATGAAACGACTGACCCTCCCCTGAGTAAGAGAGCATTCTTCTTGCCTGACTGCCTTTGAATTGGGACATTGGCTTTTTTTCCTGCCTTTGGACCTGAACTGAAACATTGGCTCTTCCTGGGTCTCAAGCCTGCCAAGCCACGGACTGGAACTTACACCATTGGTTCTCCTGAGTCTCTGGCTTGCTGACTCACCCTATGGATTTTAGGGCTCGTCAGCTTCTATAATAATGTGACCCAATCCCTTATAGTATCTGTCTGTCTATCTGTCTGTCTGTCTGTCTGTCTATCTATCTATCTACAACCTATTGGATCTCTTTCTCTCAAGAACCTTGACTGATAAAGTCAGTCCATTATGTGTGTGTGTGTGTGTGTGTGTGTGTGTGTGTGTGTGTGTGTGTGTGTAAGTGACCTTTTTTCCCCCTCTATGGCTGTTTTTGATAATCTTTGCTTTTTTCCTTTGGCACTCTGCTTTACCTTGTGTAAATTTCTTTTTATTTGTGTTTGTTGGTAAATGTGCTGCTTCCTGCATCTATGGACTTATGGCTTTTGTTAGTTATGCCTAATTCTCACTTATTTTTTAAACATTTATTTTCCACCTTTTTCTCCATTCTCTCTTTGTGGTATTCTAATTAAATACATGTTAGACCTTCTATTCTGTGCACCATATTTTTCAACTTCCCATATTTTTAATCTTTTTGCTCTTGGTGCTATACTCTGGGTAATCATTTCAGATATATCTTCACAAATTCTCTCTTTATTACTTCTCACTTCACTGATTCTCTCTTCGGCTTTTACATATCTGCTATTTATCATATCCATTGAGTTTTTTAAAAATGTATTTTCAACAATTATATTTTTTACTTCTGCTTTTCGCATTTTCTAATCTGCCTGGCCATTTTATAGTGTTTAGTTGTTTGCTTTTAAAACAAATCTTTTACATATAGTTGTTATATATTTTATCTGATAACTGCAGTGTCTGAAGTTCCTAACTTACTTAGCTGAGACTGTCCAGAAATCAGAGGTTATATGTGACTGTTTTGTCGAGAGGACAATTCTAGGGAGCAGGAACAAGGACAATTCCTGAGGCAGGGAGAGAGAGAGAGTCTAAATGAGGACATGTTACTAGCTGGCTGCCACTAAATGCAAGTGATTGTTCCATAGCATAGGACTGTGCTATGCAGTACCAGCCCAGGCAGCCATATAAACTACTTCTGGGCATCATCTATGCAGAGGGAGGTACAAGAAAGAATTTGCCCATTAGCTCCTTTTCCCATGACAATTTATTTTCTTGTATACTCGATGAGCTTTTATTCTAAGTTCTTGGTTACTTGATTTTAAATTTTGGGAATGTTGTGTGACCTAAATCAAGGATGCTTTCTTCCAGAGAGAATTTTTATTTGCATCCGCCAAGAGACAGAGGGTTGCTGCCTATCTGTGACCTCTACACTTTTGCCTGAATTTCTAGCTTAGTGTGAGTATCTAAGGGTAAACGACTCCACTGTTCAGCTGGCCCGGGCACAGTTGCCAGAATACAGCAACTAATGTCAGCATTTAATCCAGAAAAACCTTGTTTTCCATATTTGCTTACAAGTCACACTCCTTTTTTAAAAATCTTTTTTGAGTGAGAGGGTCAGTGCTTAGAGATTTTCCTACTTTCTGAGAGCCCCGCAATGCATTTAGCTGTACGTTTTTATGCAGCACATGGTTGGTGTGCAGTAGGAAAGCACTTCTGAGTACCTGATTGCCATCCTTTTTGGAGCAGAAGTTGCTTT
Source organism: Rhinolophus sinicus (assembly GCF_036562045.2). Taxonomy (NCBI): domain Eukaryota; kingdom Metazoa; phylum Chordata; class Mammalia; order Chiroptera; family Rhinolophidae; genus Rhinolophus; species Rhinolophus sinicus. The sequence continues at coordinate 130,123,712 of NC_133756.1, forward strand.
TCCTGTTCTTTTCTAAAACTGGAAAGGATGAGAATTACAGTGGCTAAAGAGGAACTTCAAGAAGCGGTGGAATATAGCTGTGATCCCTTTCTAGCTACGGTTTTAAAGGGTGAGTGTGTGTTCTCTTATCTGCCCCCAGGAATGTACTGGGACATTTCCCCTGCTCTGGTAGGGGGCTGAGCTCATACTGGCCTTGGGAAGGAAAGTATCAAAATCAATTCACCCAAGATTCCTCAAGCTGTGGCCTAGAGCCTGCTGGGGCATTAGCCATGCTTGACACACCTTCTCTGCAGGTTTGGCTCTGGAGCAGGTGTGTTTTCAAGACAGTACTGACCACAGGTGTGAGTGACACAGGCAGACAAGTGTGAGATGTGAAAAACACAGGCTGCAGCAGCATGGCCAGGTGTGTCAGGCGCTCATTTGGCCACGGAACTTCAGGGGGCTGGCCTCCTCCTGCTGGAAAAGGAATGGATTCGGCACAAAGGGAAAACACACACCCCGTAGGGATGAAATGAGGAAGCTAGTAGACCTACCATGTTTCCCCAAAAATAAGACCAGGTCTTATATTAATTTTGGCTCCAAAAGATGCATTAGGGCTTATATTCAGGGGATGTCATCCTGAAAAATCATGCTAGGGCTTATTTTCCGGTAAGGTCTTATTTTCAGGTAAACACAGTAGGAGGTAGCAGTGGGACCTCCCTAACACTCCAAGCTCTCAAGGGGGCCCTAAAACTGGAAGGAAGTGAAGCATGGCAGGTTGGCTGAGAGCAGAAGTGAAATGTAAAGATCTGGACAAGAAACAGATTTTGTGCAAATAACCCAAGAATGCAGAGAACAGGATTAGGCAGAATGTTAGAGCTGTAATGAGGCATAAGTATCATCCAGTCCAGTGCTTTCAACCCAGGCTTCTACCTCAGGTGGCAGGACAAGCTTTTGCCTAGTATAAGGGCATATTACATGTAGCATTGAATCACTAACAAGTAAGTTACTTCATTTGCAGATCTATTTCAGTTCACCTGTTTACCAAGAAGAAAGCCGTTATGGTATCTTTAACACCTTTCTGAAAAGAGCTATTTTCATGTTTAACAAAGATAAAAGCATTTGGCAGGCAAAATGCTCAGCTGGAGTTTAATGACATTGTTTTGTTTCCATCATTTTTTTTTTTTTTGGTTACTTTCTAGGTTGGTTAAATGATATGCCAGTAACATAAGGTTTCCCTTGACACTAAACCTAATGAAGTTAAAAAGTGAATCGATAGAAGGAAAAAGGAGTCAATTTAAGAATTAAATAAGAAATAATATGCATGACAATTAGATACGGCACGGTTATGAAGGTAGTATGAGGACGATTAAGAATTAAAAACATTAATTTGATATAATCTTCTGATTTTATGTCTCATGCACAGGAGAAATAGAGAAGAAATTACCTTCTTAAGGTCCCACATCCCATTACTATTAGAACAGGAAATATAACTCAAGTGTCCCATCACTTAATATCCATTGCTCCTTCCACCATCCCAAGACGTGTCCCTGCATTTCAGCCAGTGATCAAGACAGAACTCACTCCTCATGGGGAGGTGGAGCCAAAAGTAATAAGCCAAAGTACCCGAAGCTAAGTGCCAATAAAATAAGATAGCAAGATATTTTGACATATTAAGCAATGACATTTTGGTTTTTGCTGCCAGTTCACTTCCTCCCCTCAGCCTTCTCCTGCCCTACTTAATCACATCGACCATTCCGTACTTCTTTCTTTACGAAAAAGATGTGACTGTGCTTAGTTTCCCAATGCCGGTGCTGACAGGAGAAAGGAGAGAACTCTAGGTATAGCCAAAACGTTAGATGATTCAAGGAAAAGGGTTCTCTCTCTCATTCCCTGACTCCCAACTAGTAGAAGGAAGGATTCGCCTGGTCTTGGGAGTGTTGAAAATGGAAGAAAAAGCTACGGGCATAAAGGTGGTGATAGGTCCTGGAGAAGGAGTTTCCGGACTCTTGACTCCCAGGCAGAAGAAACCCTGAGGAGCTCAGATTCCAGATGGATCTGTGGGGTCTGAGAACAGAAGGTCCCCACTTTGCTGGCAGAGCTACAGGGAAGCAGCAAAGCCACAGAGATGAAATGGCCGTTTGGTGCATCTAGAGAGACAAGGGTGAGGAGAATATCAAAGAGACTCTTGAACCCCAACGTGGCACAGACGTAAAGGAGGGACTCAGCAATAGAAGGGACAAAGCAGGCGGGAATGGGGGACAGCTTGGCAGCGCCCAGCAGGGACAGATTAATGTGGACCAAATGAGATGAAGAGTTTCTCAAAGGATGAGTTAGAGGGGAAATAAAGTTACATTGCACAGCTGATTTGCTGGATTGAATTCACATCTGATTTAAGAAGTCGGAATAAAGGTATGTGCGTGTGCTCAGGGTAGAGAACAAGCTGCTAAATCCATGATTTTTCTCAACTCTCACAGGATAAATAAGGATTCAAAATAGCAGAACGGTTGGGAAAGGAATAGACATGTAATCAACCAGGGCTGTTTTTTTTTTTTTTTTTTTTTTTTTTAAAGAATAACTTTCCCAAGAGAAGTTCGAACAAAATGCAGTGGGAATTCAAAGGAAGGAGTGATTGATTCTCACTGGAGAAGAGGGGACATTTTCTCAGGGAGTGGGTCATGTTGCCAGGCCTGGACAGGTGAGTAGAGACAGTTCTCTGACTCTCAGCTCAGCCTTTGTGGACGCAGGTGCCTAGGGTTCTGAAGGTGCAAATGAATATGATGGAGCAGCCTGGTGGTGCCTGTGTTACGCCCCATTCTGTGGTCTTTGCAGAGAAAAGATGATTTGGGGACATTGATCTATGAGGCCATGAGGTATAGGGACGTTAGGGTTCAACAAGCCTGGGCTCCAATCACTGGCCTGTCTGAGCCTCAGTTTTCTCATCCAGAGAATGAGAGCACCACACCTACCTCATATGAATGTTGGGAGGAAAAAAAAATAGATAATAATAGACCTAAAGCCTAGGAAATAGTGCCTGGCATAGAACCAGATCCCAGTAGCAATCAGCTTTTTTTCCCTTTCCTCCCAGAGAGAGATTATTTTCTCTGTACCCTTCACTGTGTCAATACAGGGCCTTGTACATAGAAGGGGCAATGAAGAATTTCTTGCTTTCACTTGCTTTGATTTAAAGAACATGTATAGCTGAAAAACAGGCAAAGAAAATCAGCATCAGTGTATCAGCTGGCTGTTAGATGAACAGATCAGAGAAAGTTTCCCATTAAGCAATGCAGTTTTTCTTTCTTTGGCTGTCAGTCAGCACAAATGTAATCCCAGAAATCAAGACACTGAAAAGTGAATTCATGGTTCAACTGATCACAGCAGTCCTGACATCATACAGCCACTGCTTTCCATAATCAATGCCAGAGCTTAGTTTATTCACCTTATGAGTCCCCTGTGAAATTCCAAACCTGGTACCTGACGGTAACGTTTCCCCTAATTGATGCATGCTTGCTCTGGGAATTACATCCTGTTTGATTAATTTTGGGTTTGATTTCCCTCCTTCTGGTGCTATGATTTTCATGGACAGAGCCATTCTTTTGATGCTTTGCGTGTGATGGAAGGAGATGGATCTATGGGCACTGAGCAGGTCCTAACGCCAGCCTCCTGACTTCAGGGGAACTTTTCCTAGGAAAAGACTGGGAAATGACTGACCCGATGGATATTGGTGGAGCATTTTCAATTTTCACTTAGTGTTAGGAAGGGAAGGAGAGTCACACTGAGCATCAGACAATGAGGTAGATCATTTATAACCAGAATTACATAGCCATTGTGTGTGTTACTTACAAAAGGAGGAAACTGAGTCATAGAAAAATAAAAACCACAAACCCAGTCAAGAGTGGAGTTTTTGTTCAAGTCTCATGTTCTTCTCTCTCCAGCACACTTAAAAAAGAAATTAGACTAGAATAGTTTTGGAAAATCTTAGATTTCTTTTTTTGGAAAAAAAAAAAATAGTTGGCAGTAATTCTACCATTGACGTTCTTAGCTTTCTGATGTATTGCTGTCTTTTTTCTGTTTGCATGTTTTTGGATACAGTTTTGTAATTGCACAATTTGAAGCATTAAACTGCAAGTTTACGTTGGAGCAAGTCGAAGCAAAAAATTCTTCATAATACTTAAAGAAATATTTTCTTAGACAGAGCTTTGCCAGAGTTCTCAGAATTAAAAGGTTTGCCTTGATTTATTGAATGCAGGACAACAGTTAAGGAAACTCTGTAGCTGGAGACCTTATGACTCCCAGGTCCTAACAGACCCTGGGAGTTGTTTGCATAATAATGACTACATAACACAGAATAATGCCCTCACAGTGACATAATGCTACCATGTGTCCTGTCAAGGATTCCCAAACTATGATTCCTTTACAGGCCTCTTCCCTGGATTTCTTCAGTGATCTATCTAGTGTTGTTTTACTTTGTATGTTTGTGTCTCAGCAAGAATATTCGGTCTCCCTGCAGAGAGTACTCTCCTTTATCTGCAGGGTAGCAGAAAGCCCTGTGACTATGGGCAAGCTACTTAAACTCGCTTAGCCTTGGTTTCCTCGGGTATAAACAAAGGAGGTAATAACACTTATCTTCTGGCACTGTGAGAAGGAATCAGTAAGATGAGATGGGCATTGTGCCTACAGCAATGCACTGCTAAGAGAAGACTCATTGTCCACTCCTGGTTCCTAGACAGCTCAGGAAACCCCAAGGTACGAAGATCCTCATAGAATTCAGGAGATGAAATAATGGGTATCTTCTGCCACCCAACCGCTGTTTTCATTTTGAAGATGGGATGAAAAAGGGATAGAGTGGAGCCATAGAAAATGGGTTGGGGGACCACCTCCTCCACTGACAGCACCTGTGAGGATTCAGAGTAAGTCAGCCAGGGCTGGCTCTTCTGAGGCCGGGAAGCCAGGTGAGAGCAACAGATAATCCTTTAATCTCCCAGTGCTGTGTAAGGGCCCAGAAACTGGGGGGAAGGAGATTTGGCCTTGAGTGTGAAATGGAGAAGGGCTATAGTGTGACAGCAGACAAAAACAAACAAACAAACAAAAACCCCCAAAACAAAACCAAACAGATGCTGGTCTTGAGAAGCTGTGAGAGGAGGGCCAAGAATTGTGCAATATGCCCACCATTCCAGGAAATGCCCAGATCCCTCTCTGGTAGGGAGAGGGAGTCTTGGGCATTTCCCGGGCTGGCCCTGGGCCTTGTCTGACCTTGGCATTGGCTGCTCAAAATCGATACTTCAGGAAGGTCCAGCTTGGTGCTTTGGCCTCCCAGCTGCCCACCATCCCAGTTCTGGTACCTACTATGGGACTCACAGGGTTGTCAGGCCTCCCTGGTCACAGTCAGCCTGCTTATGTGGTAAGAAAAAGAAGCTCATCCAAGTTTGCCAAGAGCTTAGGAAAAGGAGAAACCACTGTGCTTCTTTGGAACATTCATGATCATGCTTTGGTCAGGAGTGAATAAGTGGTCCTGACTTGAAGATAATACTCCTATGCATCGACACGTGCACCGCAGGGACCACTAGAAACGGTGTGTAGAGAACTCTGTAACTGCACCCTGAACGAGGACTGGAGGTTGAGGGGACCTGGGCGGGCAGAGGAGGAAGGATCGCTGTCCCTGCCCACAGGGAGTTCTCATTGTCATTTGAGAGTCCAATGGCAGGGGAACCACACATCCTGGTTTGGCTGGGACAGTCCCAGTTTATGCCTCTTATCTCCATGTATTAGTAATAGTTATCTCTTTCACCCTAAAAAACTTTCTCGATTCAAAAAAATAAATGAATGCTAATTAGTAGTAAAGTATTCATAAATGAGCAGTCTGAAGGGGGATAAGGACACAAGATGTTCCAAGGGCTTTGGACAAGAAGTCATGCTTCTATTTAGGGACGTCAGGGTGCCTAGGGGAGGACTCACAGCATCATAGTGAGTAGTCAGGGTCTGGGTGGCATTTCACCAACAAGGACTTGCCCTTGTCTGATAGGAGTGCCAGCAGTTGATGCCCAGTACCACTGGTGACAGATCCTTGTGATGAAGGTCTTCCCCACTGGCTTCCTGTATACTGGTACGTAACTAGTTCCGTTGGCTAGTATAGGAGATGCGTGTATATTATCCTCCATCCACTCAGCTTAATGCACCATCCTTCATGTCTTAAGTTAGCTATAGCGTTGCAGTATGGGATGGGGGTGAAGGGAGGAAGGATGAGAGATGGGAGATGGGATGTTGTACCGCCATTATCCCTGTTGAGCTGGACCAGCAGACATGCTCAGAGCTCAAGAGATTTGGACCGTTTATTTGTCTGGGACACTGAGGATAGTCAGGGTTCCCATTTATTCAGATAGAGGAGAAAGCAAAGTAAGCATTGTTTCACTTAATGCAAATCAAAAGTACCCAGGGGGAAAGTCAATATATTCTACGGGCTTGAAAGGTCATATCATGTTCTCTTGAGAAGGAGGGGAGAGAGGGAAGCAATAAGTCATATCTCTGCAAGGCAGGTCCGAGAAAGCATAGAAGGCTAATGGAAGACCTAAACCCATGGTTGCTTTCCCTAATGCCTTTTTATTCAGTCAGTTGGCCAGTGAATCAGTCAACCAATAAATCCATTAGTGGACACGTACTGAAGACCTACTGTGGTCCAGCCTTAGGACAGGTATAGAAGATAACCAAGCCATTGTCCTTCTCATCAATGGGCTCATTTTCCAGCCGGGAAGATGAGTAAACTCTGTCAGCCATTGGCTTCCTCAGGCACAATTAACTACAGATTCAGCCATGCTCAGTTCCTGACCTAATACCCACTGGACAGGCAATAGGAGTAAAGGCTCGGCCCTTCCTGCAGCCTGGGATCCAGTGTGCTTGGGGCAGAGCCCTGACTATTATTTGCCCTTTAATTCAAGTCAATTCTCAAACCCTCCTCAGAGCTTGGCTTAGCCTCAGCTTCCATTTCAGCCTGACAGTTTCTGCAGAGGCAGTGTGACTTATGGGGCAGTTTGTGGGCTTTGGAGTCTGGTGGTCCTGGTTTGAATCCTGCCTCTTCCACTTCCTAGCTATGCTGATCCAATTATATAACCCTTTTCTGCAAAAAGGAGATGATAATATGCCACTTGAAGGATGTTGTGAAGAATTGGCTACAGAGCCTAAAACAAAGAGATTCAACTAATGGTAGCTGTGAGTGCTGGTGGTGCTGGTGGTGGTGGTTTTAGTAGCAGCAGCAGCAGCAGCAGCCACCACCAAAATAGTGGTAGTTGTTTTTCTGCAAGGAACGGATTTCTGCTCTAGTGAATAATGTGTACTACCAGGTGCATGGTTTTTCCAGCTTCTTCCCATCGTGACCAGATATATCTTCTTGGGTAAAATTTGATTTCCTCTTCCAAATAGACCAATCAGAACATCAACTCTGCTCCTACCTGATTGAGTTACTGTGCCACCTTGGACATCTTGTTCATTCTCTTATCTAACTCAGCTGAGGACCAGTCTCGTAGTTGCCATAGTTCTCCTCAAATGGTCCTACCTGGTTCTGTGTTCAACCCTTACCTACTTATCCCTGTTGTCAAAACTGCTCTCTTCTTCATGAAAAAGCATGTCTGGTTGAGGACAAATAATTCCAGAAAGTCTGTGCCAACTGCCAGGGCAGTGACACAGAAGGCTGGGTGATGGCCACCTTTGGAAGGAAGCTGCACAGGAGCAGAATTTCCAAGGACAAGGAATTACTAAATGGAGGTTTAAAAAACTATATCAATACAGGGTCCTGGTGCAAGCAGCGGGATTTTTCCAGTACAGGGATACTCTAAAATAATTCATTGTATAAGACTAGCCTATCCCTATAGCTTACCCAGAGCCAATTAGCTGGCTGGAGCGCTCGTCTCATTTCCTCTGTCCTGCAGGTGGGTTTATTTCCCTGGATCCCGTCATGCCTGGTCAGTCAAGAAGCTCTTCCTCTCTGCCACCTTCCTTCACTTTCTCTTGAATTCCTTCACTATGTTTTCAATCTCCTCTGTAACAAGAATGACTTCCCTTCATGTGCACCACTATTTCATTTCTGTCCTCTTCTTCCTCATGAACTTTTACTGGGAGATTTTCCCTACGCTCTCTCTGAACCAGAAAAGTCAGACATGGTTGATTAAAGTTTGATATTATCCTTGCTTTTTTGTAGAGAAATGTGATTGCCTGCCCAATTTATTAAGTTCTGCAGCGTTTCTTGATTAACTTTCCTGGTTTATATTATGACCACATCATGTTCTCAATGATTAAAGAAAATTTATTTTGGGTATTTTAGGAGAGATTTCATTCCACTTTACAAACATATTGCATTTTTTCAATATGTTTGGAATTGGGGGACTGGATAGGCTACAGTATGCTTGAAATAGTTTTGGCCCTAGTAAGATGTTTGGGCCACAAATCCTGGATCCTGATCCCTTGTTCGAAACCCAGAGTACAAGTAGAAGTTTGAACATTGCCTCTGAAGCAACCATAACTTCTGAATCCCAAATCAGGACACAGAATCTGAAAGAAAAGACATTGTTGCTCATGGTTTTTACAGTTATTTTCATTAAAAATATTTAATGAAAGATATTTATAAAGGTATTTAATTAAACACTTAATGATATTTATTTATCAAAAATAGTTAATTATATGAAATTGAAGCCCACCTGGGAAATTCTTCCTCGGGACCACACCTGGGCAATGCATGTATCATTGCTCCATCTCTGCACACTTCTTATTTTCTCCCTGGTCATGCAATATTGGAGGTCCTTGAGGACTTTCCCATGGTTCTCCTCTATCCTCATGCTTTACTCCTGGACTGAACAATCTCATCCACACAGATGGCTTCGATTACCACCTATTATTCATCTAAGAGTAACTTATCTTTTTTTATTTCCATGTTTTCCCTTCATCCTAACCCCTTCCTATTTGGGGGAGGCATTCCATAGTGTAAGTCTTGATAGGATGAAACTTTCTGCTTCCACAACAGAAGATAGATGAGAGCAGTACGGAGTTCTGCTCTCCATGCTGTGTAAGTTCAAGGGGTTCTCATCCTCGTAGTAAGATCTATGACTATAGTATGCCCTGCATCCTGACAGAGCGCGCCAGCCACACTGTGGTCTGTGAATAGCTGAGCTCTGTAAAACTCCAGGGCATGCCATTTGCTAAAGACTGAATGTCTGTGCCCCGCCACCATTCATATGGTGAAATCTAATCCCAATGTTATGGTATTTAGAGGTGGGGCATTTGGGAGATGATTAAGTCATGAGAGTGGAGCACTTATGAATGAGATTAGTGCACTTACAAAACAGACCCGAGAGCACTCTTGTGTCCCTTCTGCCATGTAAGAATACAGCCATCTATGAATGAGGAAGTGGGCTCTAACTAGACACCATATCTGCCAGCACCTTGGTCTTGGACTTCCCAGCCTCCAGAGCTGTGGGGAAAACAAGTCCTATCATTTATAAGCCACCTAGTCTATGGTATTTTTGTTACAGCTGCCCAAACAAACTAAGATACCATCAACATTAAATATGAACGTGTACTGTAGATTTGAGCAATTCTGTAGACTCTGAGCAGACAGTGCAACTCATGCTTCATGGCAACTCGGGTATGGATGTGTGACTGAAACTTGGCTGACAGTATGCTCTCACCTAATAACTTTGAATCTCAACAAAGTGATGCAAAGATGCAAGGCAGTAGAGATGCGGTGGTGGAATTGCATAGTAACCACACCCAGTGGTGGCGATACCGGTACCCAGGGTCTAGCAGCAGCAACAGGGCCCAGTGGCAGTGATGTCTAGCAGGGGTGGTAACTGGCAGCTGTGCCAATGGTGGTATCTTAACAAGACTGATACTAAAGCACCTTAGTTGTGGTATCTGCTGCTGGTCTCCTTCACTTCCTGTGCATTGAGCAAGACCAGTTCTATAGCCTTTCTATTGATTCTGTAACCTCTCTGGTTTATCTTTCAATGAATTGCTTTATGTTTAAATCATATAAAATTGGTTTGCAATTGAGAACCTTGTTATAGAAATTGGTAACAGAAAGAGGCATTCGTGGGTGTATTTGTTTTCTATTGCTGCACAACAAATTCCTACAAACTTAGCAACTTCAAATAACACACATATTTATTATCTTACAGTTTCTGTAGGTCAAAAGTCTGAGCATGGCTTATCTGGATTTTTTGCTTCAGGGTCTCATCAGGCTGCAATCCAGGTCAGGTGTTGGCCAGGGCTGTGGTCTCATCAGAGACTCAACTGAAGATGAATCTGCTTCCAAACTCATATTCAGATGGACAGAATTTACTTTCTTGCAGCTGTGGAACCCATGGAAAATTGCTTCTTCAAGGCCAGAATAAGAGAGAGAGAGACAGAGAGAGAGAGAGAAGAGACACTGCTGAAAGTCATATACATACATATATCATGGGAGAGGCATCTCATCACCTTTGCCATGGTATGTTGGCAAATATTAGAAGTAAGTTACAGTTCTTGCCACACTCAAGGTTACACAAGGATGGGAACACTGCATGATCATTGGGGCGTCACCTTAGGATCTGTCTGTCACAGTAGGGAAGATACTTTTGGCTATCAGGTTTGACTAGGATCGAAGGCATTAAAAACTCTTGTTGGTATTCAAAGATGGAAAACTTAGAGACTCATCTCACATGGGGGCAAAATGATTATCACCTGTAGTCACTTGCAGTGATGTGGCCACTGATGACAAGTCTTTGAAGACCATCTTGTCACTGTCACACAGCAGTTCAAAGGGAAATTTGTGATATTAGAGTGGAATGGCCACATAAGAAAGCACTGAATTGCTTACATAAAAAAGAATGACATGCCAAATCCTAAATTTTGGCCTTAGATCTTATTTCTTTTTTTTTCAAAGTGCAGGCAGATTTACCTGGGCACACTTTATGACTATGCTTTGTACACATTGTCTTGAAGAGTCACAGGGCCGATCATTGAATTTAACATGGCTCTATCAGTTGAATATGGATCAGTTCTTCTGTCACAGTTAAGGTGCTGATCAGTAAAGACTGTGGCTCTAAGAGTCAGAGCGGAATATGTGGGAGGATCCAGAAAACTTGGAATCATCCTCAGTATCCATTAGCCATTGTCTTCCCCTGGTCTGTTAAGCATTCTTTTCTCCTCATCCCATGAGGCTATTTCTGCTCTATTTTTAGATTTTGAAAGAGGCATCAAATTGTCCTCATGTGCCAACATTCTTTGTTGTAGCCACACAACTAGAGTTAAATCCTAAAATAGCACCAGGGTCTAATTACAAATCAAGCCTGGGAGGAGATTTACTACCCTCCTCCCCAACACACACACACACACACACACACACACACACACACACACACACACAAGTGCAAGGTATCTTGTAAGGAAGCCAGAGTCCCATTTTTCTCACTGACTTACTAAGATTTAAAACATAATGGCCCAATAGTGGTGAGAGTGTAAGTGAATAGCCTTTCCCATATACAGGGAAGGGGGTTTAAATTTGCATAAACTTTCTGGATAATTTGGTAAAATGCATCAAACAATTTAAAAATGTTTATATTCTTTGAATTAGTAATTCCATTTCTAAAAATAAATCCTAAGGATATAATAATGCAAATGTGTAGAGATTTAGCTACAATAATGTTCATCATACTATTAAAATAGCAGAACATTGGATAAACCTAAATTTCCAACAGAAAGAGATTAGTTGAATAAATTTTGGCATATCTATGCAATTGAAATTCTTTACAGCTATTAAGACATTATAGTATGAAAGAATATTTATTGGTATGGAAAGATTATTGTATTTTAAAGATATTTCAACAGGTTATAAATAGCATACACAGTATGATACCTTATATGAGAGCAAGACAGGCAGACAGACAGACAGACAGACAGACATAAGCTTGAACCAAATGTTCATAGTGGTTATTTTCAAGAGAGGTATTATGAGTGATTAGTATTTTCCACTTTTTCTCTAATGTTTATTTCTAAATATTTTCAGGGCATTTATACCACTTTCGTGTAAGGAAAAACAATAATTGTAGCTACCCGTAGACTCATTCTGCCAGAGAGGTGATCAACCTGTTCTTACTGACACAGGATAGGGTGGGAGGAGAGCCTTTCTGATGCTTCTTTCATCCGGGAAGCTTATTTTACAAATGAGGAAATAGGGGTCCACAGCGGGCCTCGCAGAGCAAGTCAGAGCATATGGAAAAAATTCATTTCAGAACTTCTGTGACTTAACAAAGTTTCCTTCTCACAGAGCTATCTTCTAAAATAGCAAAAAGCCCAATAGAGATCACTTCAGCGTGTGGTTTTCAAAGTATGCTTTTAGAACTAGAGGTGACAGGGAGATGTCTCAGGAACTGTGGGTGCAAGCAGGGGGTAGGTAGAGCCTGGTCCACTTTGATTCCCTACCCTGAGCCGTATCAAAAGCAGTTCCATTTTGTATTGGTCAGAGTTCTCCAGAGAAATAAAACCGAAAAGAGATTTTACACACACACACACACACACACACAATTGGCTCCCATTATTATGGAGGCTGAGAAGTCTAGACCCAGGAGAGCTGATGGTATAGACCCAGGCTGAGTCTGAAGCAGCAGGAGAGCTGATGATGTAAACTCAGTCCAAGTCTGGAGGCCTGAGAACCAGGAGAGCCAATGGTGTAAGTTCCAGTCTGAGTTCAAGTCTGAAAGCAGGAGAAGACCTGTGTCCCAGCTTGAAGCCCGTCATGCAGAAAGAGAGAATTCTTTCTTTCTCAGCCTTTTATTCTATGAAGGCCTTCAACAGATTGGATAAGGCCCACCCACAATGGGGGAGGCAATCTGCTTGGCTCAGTCTATAGATTCAAATGTTAATCTCACCCAAAAGCACCCTCACAGACACACCCAGAAATAATGTTTAACCATTAGACGTGGCCCAGTCAAGTTTACACATAAAATTGACCATCACACATGTTTAGTGTTTTATTGTTTTGTTTTAATTATGGAAAAGCAGAGTTCTTTTCCTTTCATTTTATCATGATCTCTAATTTCTATCCATTAGGATGCTTTAGATCGACAGTACTAGTAAATCTAACTCAAAACAGCTTATAAAATGGGAATTTATTTGCTTTCATAATTATGAAGCCAAGATGTGAGTCAGGCATCAGGCGTTGTTCAATCAGGCCTTACGTTTGGTTGCTCTTGACACACTGTTAGCTTTTTTTTTAACTCCATGTTCTGGCTTCTTTCTCATCCTGCCTCTCCTTCTGATCATTTTGTTACATTTAGGGAGCAACAGTGCATTGCCCCTCTACCCACCACCCTGCCCCTCATGCCAGCCCTCAGGCAGAATACTTGATATTCACTCTGATTAGACCATCCCAGAGTCAATCACGGTAGCCACTGGGCTGTCCTGCACCATTTGGTTTAAGCAGCCTTTTGGAAAAGGGTGGATGGGGTTACCTTGACCAGCAGACTATATGGGCAGAGGCCAAATTCATCCTGCTGCCCGTTTTTGTAAACAAAGTGTTGCTGGCACACAGCCAGACCCTTTTGTTTACTTATTGCCTATGGTTGCATTCATGATACAGCCGCAGAGCTGAGTAGTTGCAAAGTCTCAAATATTTACTCTCTGGCGATTTACAGAAAGTTTGCTGATTCCTGCCTTAGATTCATCGGGTCCCACTCCTGGAGCTGAGGTAGAGTTAATCTTATCCAAACTTTAAAGATGATGCTATAGAACACAGAGAATAGATATAGTGGAGAAGAACTCTTACGCTCTACAGACCATTAAAATAATTTCCTTTCTGATGTGTGCATTGCCAGACAATCCTTCAGGCCTACCTCATGCCGCCTTTTCTCACCAGCACAGGGTGGGCTGTGTTCCAAAGTCCTCTTGGGGTTCCTAGTTGGGGTTCAATTTATCCCCTAGCAAGCTCCCCCCCCCCCGCACCCCCCTTCCATCCTCTCCCAGTGTCATTCTTTTCTTATTCTAGGATCTTCTGTTATTCTAGACTGTTCTATTCAAGTGACAGGAAGAGCCTGTTGAAAGTAAGATCAACACAGCTGAGTCACCCAGGCTTTCCTCCTTTCAGGATGGCTCTGTGGACACCAGACTATCCTACATGGTCCAATTCAGCTCTGCCAAGTTTGCCACAATTTTGTTGCCAACACTCTCACACATTCAAACTCTGTTTCCTTCTCTAAAACCACTGTGCCTATTCTCTTATGGAGGTGACAATGACTATAATTTTCTGTGTACTAGACTAAGCATATAGTATAAGCCTTGTCTTTTAATCTTTACGGATCTCTAAGAGGTAAGTCTTATTCACAGACACCCATTTTAGAGATGAACAAATTAAGGCTCAGCTAGATTTCATAATTTTTCCATAGTCATCATTTAGTAAGTGATGGAACAAGGATTTGAACCCAGGTCTGGCTGAATCCACAGTGCTGACTACTTAACTATTATACCGTATTGCTTCTTTTTATTTCTATCCACAAAAGCAACTGTCTCCAAGATATCTATCGGGATCCTGCCTAGTTTCCTCTCATTTCTCAGTCCGTCAAGGAAGCTAGGAGACTCATAGCCCTCCCATCCGTTTCTGTTGGGTTCTGACATTGTCTTCACATTCAAGGGTATTAAATACAGGCAAGTAGGTTATTTTTCCTTTTTTGAAATAGACTATGCCTTAGGAGACCTTAATTTATAGACAACCAAATGAGGGAGAAACAGTTGACCAGAGGTAGTCCTTAGAGTAACTAAACAACAGGTCCCCAGTGTTTATACTCATTCATACCCTAATATTCCCATCTTCTACCAGGAAAGAAGCCTCAGTCTAGTGGGTCCTGGGTAGAATTCCAGCATTCAGGCAGATGGCTGAGGCAAGTCAGGTTCTCCAGAGAAACAGAACATATGTATTATATATGTGTGTGTATCTCTATCTATCTCTAACTCTATATCTCTATATCTCTATCTCATTTATCTACATCTATATCTATCTATCTATCTATCTATCTATCTATCTATCTATCTATCTATCTATCTACCTACCTACAGAGAAAGGTGTAGAATATATAGAATATAGATATAAATATACAGAGAGATTGAGTATGAGGAATTGAATCATGTGATTATAGAGGCAGAGAAATCACACCATCTGCCCTCTGCAAGATGGAGACCAAGGAAAGCTGGTGGTGTCATTTCAGTCTGAGTCTAAAGGCTTGAAAACCAGGGGAGCTCATGGTATAAATCCCAGAGTAAGGGAGGAAGACTGATGTTCCCCAGCTCACTCAGGCAGGCAGGAAAGGAAAAAAAATCCTCCCTTTCTCTCTTTTTGTTCTGTTCAGGCCCTTCTATCCAAAGGATTGAGTGATGCCCACCCACATTGCGGAGGGCAATCTACTTTACTGAGTCCACCAATTCAAATGCTAATCTCGGGGGATCGAATATATGGTGATGGAAAAACTGACTCTGGGTGATGAACACACAATGGGATTTATAGATGATGTAATACAGAATTGTACACCTGAAATCTATGTAATTTTACTAACAATTGTCACCCCAATAAATTTAATAAAATAAAATTAAAAAAAAAAAAAAAAAAGAACAAATGCTAACCTCATTGGGACACACCCTTTTAGACACACCCAGAAATAATGTTTAATTTTGACACTCAAAGGCCTGGTCAAATTAACCATCACAGACCTGTAGATTACATAAAACCTAGCAAAATGAAGCTCACAGAAGCTAACCCTTGCTCCATGTGCACAATGAGTTAGGGAAAAACTAGGAAAGCAGGGTAACAGAATGACTAAGAGCATGGGTGTTAAGTTCAGGTCCATATTTGAATCCTAGTTGTGCTGTTTTCTGACTCTGTAAACCAGCAAGATACTTCAATGTGCTAGATTTCCGTTTCCTTATCTTTAAAATGGGGATAATAGTACCTACCACATGGGGTAAGTGGGGAGACTGAGTGAGGTAAAACACAGAGTCTTTCCCTTAGTGCCGGGCACATAATAAGTGCTTACTAAATGCTAGCTGCAATTAGAAGCCAGTGTCCTCATCTGCCATCGAGGGCTCCTTTCATTCTCTAGGTATTGTCCTTGGTTGAGGTCATCCATACCTCTCTTTTCCTCCCCTGGCTTGCCCTGGGGCCTTATACCGCCCCTCAGTGTCTCCTTGCATTTTCTGGCCCTGCCTCTGAGCTCAACCTGGACTTCTGATGACACCAATTGCCCAGCATGGTTTCCATTAACTGTAAGCATTTGCCTTTTCCTCCTTCAGAAGGACCCTGTGTCTTGGGAAATGAAAAGTCAAAACACCAGACCTGTTGCAAAGGGCTTTTTTCCCCTTTCACTTAAGAGTCCTCAGAGGTAAAAAAAAAAAAAAATAGATTGAAATGTTTCCCAGTCAAGTGCAGCCCTCACAGGGCTCTACAATGGACCCTCGGTGGGAGCTTTTTACACCTTCCCCAACTTCTAGCCACAAATTGATCAGACTGACGTCCCTGGGGTCTGCCTCGTCATTGTAGTCAAGAAGAGCAGAGTGCATCTTCCATTAGTTGTGATTAGTGGTTAAAACGACTCTTTTTTTTTCTTAGAAGGTGAGAGAAAAGGAGTTTCTCCTTGGGGAAGAGAATTAAGTGGAACATTCAGTCTGCACCTTTTTCCCCCCGGGTTTTCAAGACATGACTGACCCATAAATCTCAATAAAACCCATAACCGAATGGACAAATATCTAAGAATAAGTTCAAAGAGGGATAGAGCCAAAAAAAGTCTTTGGCCATGACTCATTCATAGGACTCTTCACGCGAGCAGACAAGGCTGCCACATTCTCAGAATCATGGGCCACCACTGGCATGAGCCAAAACATCCCCGCTCCTGGTATTATGGATGGGTAGACTGAGTCTCAGAGAGGAAGGGCCAGCTGGACCATGCGGCGGTCTCCACTTCCAGGCTAGGAATCTGGCACTGCACTGGGCTTGCTCCATCCCTGGAGACTGTGAACATGACAAGCACCGCTTATGTTTTAGGAAGTTATTTTCTTCTTTGTAAATAGGTCTAGGACATGGATCTCCCTGGGTCATTGGGAGGATTATTGAAAACACAAATGGATCATAGACACGGACAATAGTTTAGTGGTTACCAGAGGGTAAGGGGGAAGTGGGGTGGGAGATGAGGGTAAAGGGGATCAAATATATGGTGATGGAAAGAGAACTGATGCTGGGTGGTGAGCACACAATGTGATTTATAGAGGATGTAATACAGAATTGTATACCTGAAATTTATGTAACTTTACTAACAATTGTCACCCCAATAAACTTTAATTAAAAAAAAAACACCACAAATGGAAATATGTTAGGGAGAATCTGACACCAGCATTTCATAGGGTTGACAGGAGATGTGTGTTGAATCTAGATAAAGCTTGCTTTTCTTTCTTGGTGGTGGTGAGGGGGATTAGCTACTATTTAGGATTAGTTATGTATGATACTGCTCTCTTCTATGAAATGTATCTTCATTTTCCTAATTGGAAAATGGATTCAAATCCAATTCCTAATTGGATTTTGAGAGCTCACAAGTGCTCAGAACATTCGTTGGTTGTTTGAGTCCCTTGGGTTATTGTCACAGCTTCTTCCAGTGCCCACAGCGGCGCTTAGCTATGCTATGGCTTGCTCAGTACTGGTTGGTCCTATACAACAGGTATTGGCTGAATTAGAGGAGGTAAAAGATACCTTTTAACATGGGTTTTTTACAGTCCCAGTTTCCTCACCACAATCCTGTAAGGTGAATAGGACAGATATGCTCACCTTTATTTTTCAGGTATGAAAGTTGAGATTCAGAAATTTTATTAACTTATCTATGGTCACACAACAATGAATGGATGAACGGAAGCTAAAATGTGAGTTCCTGCTTACCTGTCCAGGGGGATTTCCACCATACATGGATCAGGAAGCTTGTGTGAAGTCACCCCTGGCTGATGATCTGTAGCTCTACTCTGAATGTTGTTGCCAATGGACAAACCAAGTGAAATACTGTCAAATGCAATGTATTTGTAATCATGAAGGATAGTTAGGTTCTGGAACCTAATGTGGAGATGGTATATCGTAGTTTCTAAAATGCTTTCAGTGGCATTATCTCATGTGATCTTAGAAATAGACCTGAGGGTAACTTTACTATTAATATTATTTCTATTTATTCTTGCAAAAAATGTGAAAATGGTGAAATAACTTCTCAAAGAGCACATGGACAAAAAAGTTAGAATCTATATTTGAAAACTGTTCTATCAAGTCTGTCATCTTTCCACTAAACTAAATTGCACCCAGCAATGTGCATTATTTTTAGTAGCTACCATCAATGAAGTTATCCATTTAATAACTAATTATTCAGTTCCTACCATGTGCCAGGCCCTGTGCTGGGTGGAGTGTGATAAAATCATTAATTAAATATACCAATGCACTAACCATGTAAATGTTGATTAAATCAGGAATACATAATAACTAGGTTATCATTGTAAAAATGAGGTAAATGACAACTAGTTCTCCCCTTTCATTTCCTGGGCCTCACATTTTCTTGTTCTTTAGCAGCATCTCTTGGCTCCTTCATGGCTTCCTTCTCGCATATGCCTGACGTCACTGATGCTCAATGTAAAGAGGATCCGCTCTGGGAAACCATTCATGCTTTACTTCCGCGACCCCTGCCTCTAATCCTCCCACTTTCCTGTGTTTCCCCTGGTAGATGTTTAGCTGTGCTGTTTCTGTCTAGTCCCTTCATAATGATGACCTGGCTTTCATTTCACTATTGCCTCAGAATGCTGACCCCTGATCGCTCCTCTTGACTCTTTGTACTACCGTGTTTCCCCGAAAATAAGACCTAACTGGAAAATAAGCCCTAACATGATTTTTCAGGATGACATCCCCTGAACATAAGCCCTAATGTGTCTTTTGGAGCAAAAATTAATATAAGACCCGGTCTTATTTTCGGGGAAACATGGTAGTTACTTGGCTGTGTGCCCAAGTTACCTAACCTCTCCAAACCTCAGTTTTCCTCATCTCTACATTGGGGGTAATAATACCTACCTCATAGGATTCTAAGGAGGATTAAATGGGTTGATACATGTAAAGTGCTTAGAATAAGTGCTCAATAAGTGCTAGCCATTCATATTTCTTTCTATTATAACTTTATATGAAGATATCTCTTCTTCGTGCCTTCCTGGGCTCTTAGGCCCAGCCTGGGTGCAGCACATAACCCCCGCTTATCTAGGAGGGAATCTGCACAGGATCCACAAGCACCATCAGTAGCTACACTTTCCAGAAGGGGCCTATGTGTTGCTCATATATTGGTGAAGTGCCACCTCTTAACCTCTTGTTTTCCAGGACTACTGGGACAGACCCTGGGTGCTTGTGCTCACGGCTCCTAGACCAGAGCTCACCTTCGCCTTCCACACTGGAGAGGTTTTACAGGGGCCTATTTGCTCAGCACTTTGGCTCCTGGATCTCTTGAGGACAGCCAGCCCCTTAGAAACATACAGGACACTCCCCACCTCTGAAAGGGGCAGGGTGGTGGGGAGTGGACAGCTCTGCTTCCTTATATGGATTGCTTTTTGTAACACACCCGAGTTTATAAGGAAATGCAATTGAAGCTGCCATTATGTTTAAAAAAATCAAGACATTCAGTTATGAAACATAGAACATATAATTAACTTTATTGAGCAGAACAAAGCATTTTATAAAAACTCACTCAGACTGAATTAATATAAGGATACTTAGCATAATGTGTATAGTTTAAATTACCGCCTACTAATCATCAAGCAGTTGAGTGGTAAAGTTGTTAGACTTTCAATTTGCAAACAAGTAGAAGAAGGAAAGGCTTATTTTTACTTTCTGATGATTAGATAGAGCATACATTTGTTCAACTGTGGTGTGGGTTCACACCAGAGAGACAGGGGTTCTAGTGACATCTCAGACTGGTGACGTTGTTCTGCCTGTCATGGTTCATGTCTATTTCACGGAACCAGTCAGTCTGGGTTCCTGTCCCATGCAGCCACTGACTCTTCATTCCTAAGATCACCGCATCCCACTAGGAGCAAAGCTCCTTTCCTCCCATCCACATCCTGAGGCCAGTTTTGATCCAAGATGAGAGCTATTTAAAGAACCATAATAAATTAATGGCTCAGGCTAACTGCTTGGACTCAGCTTCAAGTTTCTTTTTCTACCTGCTGACATATCTCTCCTTATGCTGCTACTCCACCCTCGTGGATTTCCATGTATTTCTGATTCCAGGTGCACCATATAAGATTCTTCCTGCTTGATGTCCACTTCTAGCTTCTTTATATGCAAGTTTCCAGATCCCTGTTCTGTTCAGGAAGAAACACAAGGGATGAAAGTGTTCCAGTGTATCCTGTCCTGTGGAAGAGAGAGTGGGGAAGATTTGTAATCAAGTAGGTAGAGTCTCAGCTTGGGCATTGACCATTCAAACGAATTTAAATAACTACCGTGTTTCCCTGAAAATAAGACTGAGCCAGACAATCAGCTCTAATGCGTCTTTTGGAGCAAAAATTAATATAAGACCCAGTCTTATTTTACTATAAGACTGGGTCTAATATATAATATAATATAATATAATATAATATAATATAATATAATATAATATAATATAATATAATATAATATAATATGAGATAATACTGGGTCTTATGTTAATTTTTGCTCCAAAAGACTCATTAGAGCTGATTGTCCGGCTAGGTCTTATTTTCAGGAAAACACGGTATATCAGAATAAGTGAATTAGTTGGGAATTTTGGTTATAAGTGACAGAAAATACTGCTCATACTGGGTTAGGAAACAAAGGGGATATTTTTCATCATGTAACTGGAAAGTCTAAAGGTAGAGATAGCTTAGCTTCGACTGGGTCCATATGATGTCATTGAGACTCGACCTCTCTATCTTTCCTCTCTGTCATATGCTGTGATGACTTCATTTTCATGGATGGCTGAAACTGCTCTTCACCTTATATCCTCTCAGCAGAAGTGTCATTGGGTCTAATTTATTTATTTTTATGTACTCATCTATGACGCATGGCTAGACAGTCACAGCACCCTGATTGACTTAGGCCAACTGGGTCACCTCTGGGCCTCAGTGTCCTAATCTATAAAATAGGCCCCATTCTTTAACAGATATGTCAAACTCTTGTTCAGGGATTTAGTGATTCTGCAGAGCCCCTTTAGAGGCTACCAGGGGGAGAGGGATATGTTCCTGCTTTTAGGAAGAGAGTGGCCAAGGCTCCCTTTCCTTCACATTATTTCAGTTATCAGGTACTATTTCAGCTGATTTTTAATTTTAAATTTTTTTTGATTAAAGTTTATTGGAGTGACAATTGTTAGTAAAGTTACATAGGTTTCAAGTGTACAATTCTGTAACACATCATCTATATATCACATTGTGTGTTCAGCTGCTTTTTATGCACCTGAAATATGAATGTATCGGTTAGCTTTTGCTGCATAACAAAATAGGCCAAAGTATAGTGACTTAAAACTGTAATAATTTATTTGGATCACAGGTCTAAGGATCAGCAACTTGGGTTGGGCTCAGCTTAGTGGTACTTCTGCTCGTCTCAGCAGGGCTTACTTATGAGTCTCAGCAGCTGGTTGGTCAGTTTATGATTGCCTTGACTGAGATGGGTAGGGTGATTGGATCTCTCTTTACATAGCCTTTTTTCCTCCAAGAGCTTAGCATGGGCTAATTTACATGGTGATCTTAAGGTTCTAAAAAAAAAAAAAAAAAGCGGAAAAATAGGAAAAGCTTGCAATGAGCAAGTGCTTTGAGCAAGTCAATTCCAAGGGTCTGCTTGAATCATATTTGTCAACATCCCATTGATCAAAACACAGCAAGGCCAAACTAAGATTTAAGGAATAGAGACGCAGACTCTGTCTCTTGACAGAAAAAGTTGCTAAGTCACAATACAATGGGCATGCATACAGGCATTGATTGGAGGAATTTGGGGCCATTTCTGCAATCTACCAAGATAAACTTGAACATTTAAAGAAAGGGTATCATATTTTTAAAAGTTTGAGAACTCTGACCAGAGAGTCTCTAAGAGCCTTTTCGAACTGAGTCTCTCTAATTTTGATTAGTCTTGTAATTCTGGACTTTACTACTTATCCAGTTTCCCCAACCTCCTTCTCTGCCCTTCCCAGAATGTCACAACGTGGGGACCCCAAAAATCAAGGCCAATTAATCTAACCCAGGTCTGTGACCTACTTCAGTGTAAACCTCTAATTCATGCATACAGTGGGAAACTTGTTAATTTACAACTTGCCCCACTTTAAAAGTTCCAATCTAACTTGAGCCAGATTTTATGTTTTTTTTAAGCTGAGGCCTTTGATGTATAGGCGAGCACTTCACATCTTAAATAAATAACAGGTTAAATTCATATTTAGAGACCTGAACCAGGAGCAGCACAGTTTTCATTACTAAGACCTACTTTAAGCTGGATTCTAAATTAGAAGCTCTTCCAAGGAGCCTTAGAAGGATGACTTAGAAAAACTCTACACGATTGTCCTCAACATGCCTCTCCATCTCTTAGCCTGACAATCCCAGGCTTAGCCACGCTGAACCGTTTGGAGTCCCCTACACTCATATGCCCTGTGCTCTTCCTTGTCTCCTAGGCTTTGTTTATGCTTTTTTCTCCTTTGCCTGGAACACCTTCCAAATACTCCACTGAAACCCCTTCATCTGGATAATTCACTCATGTTCTCAAGGCCCTAACTTATGTGTTACCTCATTTAATAACCCTTAATGACTCGACACTCTACCAAGCCGTGGTTAAAGGCCTTTTCTCTTGTAACATTGGCACCCTATACTGAACAACTCAAAGAAATTATAAATTGCTGAAGTACTGTACCATCACTGACTTTGTTTTCTTGACTCTATTCCCGTCTAGTCTGTGAGCTTTGGGAGATGGACTTATTCACAGCTCTTGACATACAGTGGGCAACCAATAGATATTTATTGATTGAATTAAATATCTTTGTTTCAGTTATGAATTTCCCTCATTTTTAAGTAACAGAGCCAGTATATTAATTAATAATAATAATAATAATAACAGTGGCAGCCAACATGTATTGAGTGCTTACTAGACATTGTACTATGTACTCTACTTGCATTATCTCATTTAATCTGCCTAAAAATTTTATGAGGTAAGTTATTATTATTATTATTATTATTATTCCTAATTTAGAGGTGAGGAAACTAAAGCACAGAGCAATTAACTTACCTAAAGACAAGGTGGCTAGAATGACAGGCAAACTTAGCTAGTTTTACCAGTTGGGATGCTTCTGACTGCAAGTGTCAGAAACCCAAAAGTAAAATGATTGAAAAAATAAGAATGATTAATTTTCTGTTCTTTATGTTGGATAGTTTCTGTTGCTGTGTCTTCAAATTCAGTGATCTTTTCTTTCACAGTATTTAATCTGCTATTAATCCCATTCAGTATATTTTTTTATCCCCCAAATGGTTTGTTTATCACTAAACATTCCATTTGGCCCTTTTTTATATTTTCAATTTTTTCCTCATTATTCTCATGTTTTTCTTTATATATTTAAGCATATGAATAACATTTATAACAATTTCTTTAAGGTAATTGTTTACTAATTCCATCAATAGCTTTGTTATTGCAAGTCCAGAGCAGTCTTTTAACACCAGGAAAACACTACCCAATGTCTTTCTACTCTGGCTAGGAGGAGACCAGATTCTTCCCAGACTTATTTAACTTCAGAATTTTTTGACCTGCTGCCTTCTATTATTTATTTTTCCCACCTTTGGTAGTTCTCTCCCATACTTTCATTGATTAGTCTGCACTAAGCTGAGGACGTGTGGGGAACTCACTGAAGTTCTCTAGATTCCTCTCTCTCTCTCTCTCTCTCTCTCCCCTTCTCCCTCTTCTTCTCCCTCTCTCTCTCCTTCCCTCCCTCCCTCCCTCTCCCCATCGACTCCTTGCCTACTTGCCTGCCATCCAAGCCACCTTGCTCTGCTCTGTGAATGCTTGTAGCTTTCTAAGGTGATATTTGTGCAGTGTTTACCTGTCTAGCTCGATCTGTTACTAGTACACTGACACCACTAACAGCCAGACATAAAACCTTTGGATATTGCTTCACCTGCTCACCTGAAGCACTTCTGCCTGCTGGTTCTGCCTCCTGATTCTTCCCTCATCCTTTTGGAATGCCCTCATGGCAGCTTCCAATTCCCTCTGTTTTTATGTTGTCCTGACTGGTTATGTGGAAGCATCACTCTTCTTTACTGTCGTAGCTGATATGCATTGAACCTCAGAAGAAGAGGCTGAGATCCCAAGAGGTTCAGGAGCAGAAATCAAATAACAGAAGAAACAGAGTCCAAATTGGGAAAGAGAAGCTGCTGTTGAAACAAGCCAGAAGGATAGGCACAGAAAGGAAGGCCAGGTATGGGGGGTGAATTGTGGGGGGATAGGTCAGAGTTAGGGGAAAGATGGAAATGATGAAGGAGGACCACATCTGAGATGAGAACAGTGGAGTGAGGTTAGCCTGCTTCTGTTATCTGCCCAGATTGTTATGTAAGCATAACCAACCCACACATCATATGCCTAGCACCCATGAGGTGGCATTGCTCAGACCCTGCAACCACCTCTCCCAGCCTTGTTGATGTTTGGCTCTAGTGCTGCTCATTGTCTGTTTCCTATTTTTCATCCCGTATCTTTCCCCCCAGCATTTAATGAGTGTGTATCCCCTTTGTATTTCTTTATGATGTTTTCTGGTTCTCAACATCTGCATCACACCAGTAGCTTTAAACTGAATCCAAACCTCCCCACTGGTCAGTTGGTCAGCTGGCTTTGTTGATGCCCTATCCAGACCTGTCCAAGTCTCTTTGAACAAAGCCCAGACACCTAATAGTGGCACTCATTTAGTACTTTTTTTTATACTTAGTTATGAGCTTGTACTTTACAGAGATGACTACATCATAAGCCCTGGGTGAGGGACGCTAGGAAGGGTGAAACGGATAGGTTACGTCCATCTTCCCAAGCTCAGATTCTTGCGTGAAGCTGCAGAACCATAGCTAAGCCTGGGCTTTCTGGGATATGTCCCACAAAGCCTCCTGTCTTTAGGATTTCTGCCTCTGGAGTTAAGTTTTAAAGAAGTTACTGAGTTTTGAGGACACAGCCTCTTCATTAATTGTGGTGTCACTATCTAGGGCCTCCAGGGGAGATTCCAGTTCATCCGATTAGTTGTAAATCTGATCCTAATGAGGAGCACGCAGGATGACTGAGGGTCATGTATGCCTTGGGCAGAAATATGGTGTGAAGCAGGTTTACAAATTGGAGCTGGCCCCAGATATTTCTTCCTTTCAACTCTTAAGTACTTAGACAAGGTAGCTCGCTTTAACATATGTTGACTATATCTTCTAATTAAACACTGAAAACTACTTTTTAATATATATTCAAAATTATAAAATAATTGCTAAATTATGTAGATTTTTATGGTGGGCTTGAAACAAGTCAATTTTTTAAAATTGGCACCTTTTGCTGATTCAAAGATGTTAATCACAGGGCCCCTAATGGGCCTATCAGACTTCTCTAATGTATTCAAATAAAATGAGCAAAATCATTAAATGCCCAAATATTGATTTAAAGTGCTCCAAGTGGTAATGAAATTTGGCTCTCCACTTGAGACAGGGCACACTGGCTGTGTACTTTAATTTCAAGGAAACTGCTGAAGTGTGAGAAGGGTGGAAATAAGACACACACACACACACACAGAGAGAGAGAGAGAGAGAGAGAGAGAGAGAGAGAGTTTAAGAGACAGAAGATACCAGCCATTAGACTGCAATAAACCATCGCTTTAAACAAAGAGAAGGTAATAGTTAAAAAGATCTTGTTGGCCCAATAAAATTGCAAAAGCACCCAAGGTAAATACCAACCCAGACTGCCTTTAAAAAGGGATGAGGAAAGGAGAAAAGGTCAGACACTGGACTCTAGAACCTTCCTTTTAAAAACCAGCATGAAATGAAATTCAGAAAGAATGTCCATCGTAGATAAGGCAAGTCCATGCATCCCCATGACCCAAACACCCATGTATTAGTTTCCAAGGACTGTGGTAACAAATTACTCCAATTATCATGGATGAAAACAACAGAAATGTATTTTCATGGCATTTTGGAAGCTGGAAATCTGAAAACAAGGTGTGTCCAGGGCCACACTCCCTCCAGAGCCTTTATAGGAGAATCTGTTCCTTTTCCAGCTTTAGGTGGTTGCCAGCTTCCTGGTCCTGTGGCTCCATCACACCAGTCTCTGCCTCTGCCATTGTCTCTGTGAATCTGCGTCTACTCGTCTTCTGTCCATTTTATAAGGATACTTGTCATTGAATTTAGGACATACCCAGATCTCAAGACCCTAACTTAATCATATTTGCAAAGACCTTTTCCCCAAAGGTACTGGGGATTAGGATGTAGACATGTCTTTTTAAGGGTCACCATTCAACCCACTATAATCCATCATACTTTTGGTTCACCTAGTGAAAATTCTTCAAGAGCATTATCTATGGGATGAAGATGAACCAAGAAGTATATTTTACAAAAAGCTAAAGGCCAGTGAAAAACTAATGTCGCATTCTGAACGATGGGTGAGGGAGTGTTTCTGGCAGAGGAAATAGGTTATGACTAGGCCTGGAAGGGAGGGTGAGAAATGGTGGCCATCTGGGAGAAAAAGGAAAAGAAAGAGGCAGTAGAGAGAGATTGCGGTGATTGCAGAGCTACATAAAACAAGGCCTAGCCAACGGTATAGTTTGGATATATCCTGAGGGTAAGGGCAAATCACAGAAAGTTTAATCCGAGAAAGGATACAAATTTGTACTTTAGGTATAAGAAGTGTACTCAGTTATTCATCTAATATTGGCAGGAACCAAGAGCACTGATTCATTCTCAAAATTGATAAAATGTTTAAAATAAAATCAAAAGGTAGCTTGAAGATAATTTCTAATAGAATAAAAAGCAATATATTCCTTTTTTTTTTCAATGTAGCATGTAATTTATTTTTAGTATTTTGTTTTAGTTGCAAATAATTTTTTTCCAAATTTATTTATTTGTTTTTTAATTAGTTTCAGGTGCACAAGACAAAGCAAAACTTAGACGTTTATCATTTATATCCCTCACACTGTGTATATTCCTTTCAAATGAATTTGTTTTCTTAGTTTCAGGTGTACAAAGCAACATAATAGTTAGACATTTACACCCCTCACAAAGTGATAACCACCCTCCCCCAAGCTACTACCCTCTGACATCTTATATAGCTGTTACAATACCATTGACTATCTTTTTTATGTTATACTGCACCTCCTAAGACTATTTATTTATTGATGGATTGATTGATAGTTGACCTACAATATTATTCTACTTCAGCTTCAGTTGTACAGCACATTGGTCCTGCATCTACACAGTCTATGAAGTGATCGCCTTAGCAAGTCCAGTGCCCATCGGGCACCTACATCATCTTTACAACATTGTTGATTATGTTCCCCATTCTGTATTTAATATCCCTGTGACTGTATTGTGTCTACTAATTTGCTCTTTCTAATCCCTTCACCTTCTCCCCATCCCCTTCCCCTCCCATCTAGCAACCAACAGGTTGGTTTTTTTCCTGTATCTCTCTGTCTATTTTTGTTTCGTTTGCTCATTTATTCTTTTTTAGATTCCACATATAAGTGAGATCATGTGGTATTTGGCTTTCTCAGTCTGACTTATTTCACTTAGCATAGTATTTTCAAGATCTATCCATGTTGTTGCAAACGGTAAAATTTCATTCTTTTTTATAGCCGAGTAATACTCCTTTGTATAAATGTACCACAGTTTCTTTATCCAGTCGTCTATCATTGGGCATTTCGGTTGTTTTCACATCTTGGCTATTGTGAATAGCACTGCAATAAACATAGGGGTGCATATATTTTTTTGAATTAGTGTTTTGGATTTCTTTGGATAGATACCCAGGAGTGGAATTGCTGGGTCATAAGGTAGTTCCATTTTCAATTTTGGGGGGTACTTCCATACTGTTTGCCATAGTGGCCACACCATCAAATGAATTTTTAAAAGACATTACTACAAACAATTGTCATCCATCATAGTGTTCCCTGTGCACATTCTCTCCGTGAGACTCTGTCACATGCCCAGAGCCACAGCAACCAGAGCACACCACTTGGCCCACACACCAGAATGAATGTGGAACCCAAAGGACAGTTCAGAGGCTTGGGAATTTGAACAATAAAAGGTGAAGACCCTGCTCAGCACTCCTGTTGGAGGAGCTGTATGGGTCGTCTAAGCCAAGGATGAGCTGGTAATGAAGAGGCCAGAGGCTGTGTGCAAATAGGGAAGGTGGTTCACTAAGAAGAGCACAGGACGGAGCAGGCGCACAGAAGCATGAGATGAAAGCCTCGGTAGTCAGTCATAGGTGTCACCTTTCCGTACCTGTAAACTAAAACTACTTCACCTCCAAGAAAATCGAGGTTTCTGTTCCTTTAAATAAACTTCTTAAGACAAAAACATCACCCTTAGCTAAAGAAAGCACAAGAAAACACAAAAGCAACATACATTATAACATTGGTGATGTAAAACTTAGTAGTCCTGACAGCAGATATCTATGGGTTAAAAGTTCCTAATAAAATAACAGTATAAGTAACAATTCTAGGATTGCCTTCCTTTACTTCCTTGTGAGGTGAAGAGCCATCTGATTATAAGATTAACAAATAAATGACTTTTGAAATTAAACAGCTCCTGCACTCTGAGAGAGTTAGGACCTACTCCCAATCCTCGCTGCACCCTCCTGCCTCTGTTTGGTACTTTTACTGTTGTCATTGTTAAGTGACAATGCTCATATTTTGAAACACAATGAATGTTTTCCTGATAGGATTCCTTCTTCCTGTCCCGAATGAATTTGTGTTTGTTAGTAAGCAGAATCTTAGGTGTCAGGCAATGGGTAGCATTGTGAAGAGCAAGAAAAAAAAAGGTTGAATATTTGTCAATGTACTTTATGTTAGAAATACAGTGATGGCTTTTCCAAGTGCTCTTGAAGAGTATCCCCTGGGTCAGTTCATGGATTGCCAAGTGAATGTAGAAGCCGACGTTTCGTTGTATGGAATGCCTACTAAGCAGAGGCTCCTTGTTTGGCCTTTTACACACTTCGAGCCTCTTAAATTTTGTCTTATCTCTATTTCTGTCTGTCTTGTTTGTTTTTATATCTGGGTCTTGGTCTCTCTCTCTCTCTCTCTCTCTCTCTCTCTCTCTCTCTCTCTCTGGCTTTATATGGATTGTTGATGCTTTATAAGAGCATTTACCCAGAATTTGCTGAAAAACATTCCATGCACTGAACAAGCATGAACAAGAAACTACTATGTGCTGTGAACCTTTGGTGCGTTACTGTTTTCAGCAAAGCCCTGTAGGACCAAACACCACCACTGTGACTGAGGAAGTGCTCTCCTGCCATATCCTGCCCCAACCTCTGGGTCACCACCCACCTCTACCAAGGCCCCTGCCTGCCAGGACAGTGGGATGGGTGCCACGGCACCTGCATCTTAGATTTCAATCCTCATAACATTTAGTCCTGAAAGTTAAGTCTTATTATCCTCATTTTACCAAGGAGGAAAATGTGACCTAGACATACAGTCAGTGGCTCATTGTCACACTGCTGTAAGAGTCAGGAATTACTCAGATTTGCCTGATTCCAAAGCCTGTATTCTTCAGACGCTAGCACAAAACATCCATTTTTTAAGAAGCCATGTGACAGCACCAAATTAAAAACAAAGCATTTGTCCTCCTTGCCAGTCAAAGGAGCGCCTGCTGTGGAACAACGGATGTAACCATTCACGTTCAATGTTTCTATGTTGTCTTCCTCTGTGGAAGGTGGCACCAGACCTCTGTCTCATTTCTCTGTACCCCTGGACTCTGCATAGCGACTGACAATAAATACACATTGATTGATGCCATAGGCACAGTGAGACTGGGAACACATAGGAAAAGAAAGTACCAGTGTAGCGCCTGCCCCAGAGGTGAGGCCGTGATCGCTCTCCCCTCCTACTGTGAGTCATGGCCTGCCCCTCACCAGGCAGACCGCACTCTTTATGCTATTCATTACCATGAGAGATGCCCTCCTCTCTCCTAAGCCTCCTATCTGCCCACTGGCATATTGTTGAATTATAATGCATAACTAATTAAAGGTGACCTCACGTCAGGCTGCTGGGTCTCCTGTGTCAGGACCAACCACAAAACCAGTCATCAGAATGTTTCCTCCCTCCTCCACCAGCGTCCCCTTTCGGGTGTGTGTGTGTGTGTGTGTGTGTGTGTGCACGCATGTGCTAATTTCAAATCCTTTCCCTGCATCAATGAGCAGATGAGATCCTCAGCCAGCTTTCATCTTTCAGAAAAATGAATAGTGCAGAGAGAACATTATCAAATGAGCTGTTGAAGAAGTCAGTGAATATGTCATTGAGTGTGACTGCTTCCCGAATGAATTTAGATTTATCTCTGTTATCTCCCCCACTCCCTCCCCCCGAACCCCCCTTGCCAGGCTTGGCCCTCAGGGCAGGGGGGTGCCACCATGAATCCTGACCGACAGCTGTCTCTCCTAGCTGACAGATCCAAAAGGGGCCCCTGAGCTGGTTTCCGAATTTGGTTTGTTAACATTATAAATGAGCTCATTGGGCAGCCCTATTAAACACCTCGTACCTCCCGCTTCTGCAATTTCTTAGAGGATTCCATTTCCATTAGGCAGATGGGAGAACGGGGCCACACTCACTAAGAAATTGTGTTAACATGTCAAGAGCTGCTGAATGGCTGTGACAACACAAGAACTAGAAAGCATCTGTTTTCCTCTTATCTGGGTCTTTCATTAAAATCAGGGAACTCCAGTTCTTGCACCATTCATTCATTCATTCGCCACATATTTATAGAACAGCTTTCCACTCAAGGAATTGTAAGTACAAGGTATATGTTGGCAAATAGAAGAGATGTGGTCCCTGCCCTTGTGTAGCACACACTTTAGTTTATAATCTATATCAAGAAGCAATTTTAATTGATTCCATGTTCTCAAAGAAATAGACTATGAAAACCAAAAGAAAAGATGGTTGTTTAGACAGAATGTCATGATCAGAACAATATCTTTGGGGCCAGGCAGGTCTGTATCAATCCTCTTGAATAGAAAAAAGAATTCATTGCATCTGGAACAGGATGCTAAGAATAAAAATAGTCATAAAAGAAGGAAACGCTGGCAACTGAAAATATAGGAAGAATAATAAAAATTCAATAAAAGTATTGGGAGATATAAGTGAGAAAATGAGAGGAAAAGACAAAGAGATGGTAATTAGGAGATAAAAGATAAGAAAATTAGATATTAAAAATAGGGGCCTAGAACTTGTTAATATGAGTTCCAAAGAAAGCAAAGAGAGGAAAGAGAGGAAATTATCAGAAAAATAGTACAGGAAAAATTTCCCACAATTAAAGAATATGTTGCCAGATTGCAAAGGTTCACTGAGGGTTGATAAATAGAATGAATAAAAGCCCTACCTGAGGGCACATCATTGTGAAATCTCAGGACATAAGCATAAAGAAGATTCTAGAAGCTACGAAGGTTATGGGAAAAGGGGAAAGAAGTCACACCTTGAGGACTGGAAATAAAGAGGACATCAGACATCTCAACAGCAACATGCAGAGCTGGAAAACATGCACTGGTGCCTTGAAAATCTTGAGGAATAATGACTTCAGATTTTGATCAAGCCAAATAAATGCTCATTGTATACGAGGATGGAACAAGGGCATTTTCGGAAAACCAGGTCTCTAAAAAGCAAATTGTCTCTCATGTGCCCTTTCTCCAGATGTTGCAGCAAAACGTGCTTTACAGAAGCAAAAGAATAAAACAGAATAAGAAAACATAGGATCCAGGAAACAAGGACTCATAATGGAAACTGTAGGATGCTGAACAAGGGCCTGCAGAGTAGTGGGTACAGCTTGGAAGGGAAGCTGGGGCCTCCCAGAGGATGCCTCTGGAGAGAACCAAAAGAATACCTTTTCTGATGTGTGCATACTGAAAAGAGGTTTAGAATTCTGCTACTATGTGGACGAATGAAGGATATTAAGCACTGTAGAAGTATTTGTTCATGAATTAAAAACAACAACTATAGAGCCGCCCATTTTCCAGGTACTGGCTCATCCCAGTTTACAAAATCATTCACATGATAGAGATAAGAAGCTCTGTATGTGCATGGCAGACAGAGACTCTGGCCTACCTGGGTTCCCCATATGTGGGACTAGAGTGGTCTTTTGTCCCCAGCTCTCCCACACCTTTCAGAGTGTAGACCCACGAGTGTAGATGCTTCTGGGAAATAGTAGTCTGGAAAAACAGCAGATTTCAGCAAAGTGAGTGACAGTGAGATACACAGAGAATGTGGTGGCCTGATTCATTCATTTACTAACTATTGAGCACCTGCTCTTTGCTAGACCTTCTAGACAAGCTGGTGACCTCAACTCGATAAGGCCTGAATGTCTTGATGGGAAGTGAGGTACATAGAAAACAGTGAGGATGGTGGCTTCCCAAGGGGGAGAGGAAAGAGGAAAGGTGGCCACCGGGAGCCCCCTGCTAATTTTAGCCAAGCTGTGTATGTCCAGGGAGCATTCACATTGGAGAGGTAGAAGGAAAAAGTGAGATAGAGAGAAGCAGGGAAACAAAGACTGGAATGCAGTTAAAGAGAGCAAGGCAGAGAGACATTAAGAGACAGGAAGAGAAAACAAGGATTTCGTTAGCGATGCAATGCATTCAGTAGTATAAGAGATAAAAAGGAATATCCAATTAACACACCATATAATTGCTTGCAGACATTCTTTTTTTTATTTAAAGATGAAATAGCTAAGAGTTCTAATCAAAACTAGGGTCACAGCCTACATATTAAATGAAAGAAATTGATTGGGTTTTTATTATGCCCTGACTACTGCCAATGTGCCTGGATCACAGATTGCCATAAATTTATACTTATAAACTACTAATTGCCCAAGTCATAATGGTAACAATGGGATAATGAAATCATCCTGATCAAGCTGAAGCCAAATTCTGCTTGACAACATGGGGGCTTTGTGAGGAGGATAAGGAAGAAGGAATAGACCGTACAAACCCAGGATGCTTTATTATAATAAACACCAGCAGAAAAAGTACAAAGATCTCTGAAGGTCCTGAGTTCTGTGCTAGGGGGGGCTTCCTTTCTAACAGATCACTTAAGAAGTGGGGCGGTTACTTTTATAATACAAGCGCTTGTATTCTTTATTTGTCTTGAGAAACTAATGACTGACTTAATCACATTTGATTAAAGGAGATGTGTTGATGTAGTCATGTGTTTCTGATTGCATTAGGCTTGATTGAAAGTGGCAGGGAGAGTATGTAA
Organism: Rhinolophus sinicus; assembly: GCF_036562045.2. Lineage (NCBI taxonomy): Eukaryota > Metazoa > Chordata > Mammalia > Chiroptera > Rhinolophidae > Rhinolophus > Rhinolophus sinicus. The sequence goes on from NC_133756.1 coordinate 130,157,134, forward strand.
TAGTCTAACTGTCCCCTATATCTTGTCATTGGGACTTGGCAGGCATGACGTGGGAGAATCCTAAGGGAATCATTGTGGTGAACAATGTCATCTTTCAACTTGGGGTATGGGGGGGGATCTGGGGAAGTGAACTCCAACAAAAAAATCAGGGCTTTCATATCAGAGCTGATAAAGGACTCAAGATTAATCTGCAGATACTTTCTTTTTTTTAATTTATTTTTTCTTTATTTTTTTTTATGAAAGTTTATTGGGGTGACAGTGGTTAGTAAAGTTACATAGGTTTCAGGTGTACAATTCTGTAATACATCATTTATATATCACATTGTGTGTTCACCACACAGACACTTTCAGGTTTAGAGGACTGAAAGAAAAAATAAAGTACATGCCCATGTAGAAACATCCTCTTTCCAAAACATGTAGATATTGAATGAAAAGCTGGGAAAGATTTTAAATTCTTTTTCTTTTTTTTGTATTAATGTGTGCAAGAAGGCAAGGGCTTTGATTTAGGAATTAATAGACAAACTCAATTTTTTAAATGATCTTATTCATTTTAACCTACCCTGCCTTGTCCCAAGAAAGATTTACACTGATGCAAAAAAGAATTGATTCGTAAGTCCTGCTATAATAATACATAAATGAAGATGTTGGATGATAACTCAGAGGCTTGGGACCACCAGGTGAACCAAACCCAGACACTGGGCATGGCAGGACTGGGATTCTGATTCAAGACTCTTAGGAGCTATGATTCCCACCCAAGTTTAGCCCTTCCTCATATCTCATCTTGATGAATAATGGGGTTTTTACCACCACCTCTTCCTCACCGAATATATTCTCTAAATGCTGTGAGAATAAAGAGTAGAGGTTCTCCGGCTCTTGCATTGCATCACACTCACTGGAGGGCTTGGTAAACATTAGATTTCTGGTTCCCCAACTCCCACAGTCTTGCATTAAGTCTGAGGTGGAGCCTGAGAATTTGCATTTCTAGCAAGTTCTCGATGTTGGTGGTCCAGGGACTAAATTTTGAGCACACTATGCTAGAGGAATCGTTCCGATGTGTAATGTGATCATGTTTAAAAGTTCTGAAGACCTGCTCAGAGCTCTTCAGTGTTTCCCAGTTGTTTATGGAATAAAGTACACATGTCTTATCTTGTCAGCTTCAATCATGTTTGGAAGGTGGCAGAGTTTGGGAATAGAAAGACAGACATGCCAGAGAGATAACCAAATCCCTGATCCTACCATTCCAAAGTTCTTCATCACCTAGTCCCAAATGACTGCTTTAATGAAAAAATTTTACTATATTATAAAATAAATATAGAATGTATGGAAATTTTGGAAAGTATAGGAAAATACAAAGAAAGAAACATGAGTATGTTTCCTGGCCAAGAAAAACGTCTGGAAAGGTAGACACTCGACCTTTATTAATGATTACTACTTGCTGGCGGCATTCTGGATGATTTTCACCATTATGAACAATGCAGCTATTTTCCATGAAAAAAAATTACTTACAACCCCACCATCCAGAACAAAAAACGAAGCTTACATTTTTTTTTTTTTTCAGATTTTTTTTAATTGGGGAAGGGGAACAGAACTTTATTGGGGAACAGTGTGTACTTCCAGGACTTTTTTCCAAGTCAAGTTGTTGTCCTTTCAATCTTAGTTGTGGAGGGTGCCGTTCAGCTTCAAGTTGTTGTCCTTTCAGTCTTAGTTGTGGAGGGTGCAGCTCAGCTCCAGGTCCAGTTGCCGTTGCTAGTTGCAGGGGGCGCAGCCCACCATCCCTTGCGGGAGTCGAACCGGCAACCTTGTGGTTGAGCGCCCACTGGCCCTTGTGGGAATCGAACCAGCAGCCTTCAGAGTTAGGAGCACGGAGCTCCAACCGCCTGAGCCACCAGGCCAGCCCCGAAGCTTACCTTTTTAGCCCCAATTCTTGCGATTTCTCTTCATGCAGCCAATCTTTCAAAGTGAACTACACATAATTACCCAAGTTCAACTTGTCTGTTCTTCCTCTGCCCCTCAGCTCTGCCCTGCTGCTCAGGAGCCTTAATATCAATAATGAATCAATGCTAATTCTGTGGCCGAGGTGAGGTCGTGCCAACCCTCTGTGCTTATTTCCTGAGAAGCTCTGGAGAGTTTTCTCGGCTAGAAGAGGGCATCTCTAGCCCTGACTCCTCCACAAAAACGTTGCAACCATTGAGGAGCCTAGTCACATCTCATGGAGAACACGAGCTTTTGACAAGGCTTGATTTCAGCTCAGTTACTCTCCAGCCGTGTAACCAATTTTTCTGGACCTTAGTTTCCTGTACATAGAAAAGTGTTATACATACTTAATGGTGAGATTAAATAACATGTGGAAATGCCTGACCCACAGGAAGTATTCATTAAACATTATTCCCTGCCCCATCCCATTTCCTTATTCACATAATAGAAATGTTCCTACCTACCTCACCTGACAGGGCTGCATGAGGTTTGGATGTGCCCTAACACATTTTTCTTTTTTTTAAGAAAAATGTCTTTTGGAAATGTGATTATTACACCTGCATTTTCTTGATAATGAATAGAGTCTGTGGAAGTGAGAATTCCGGTTTCCTATTCTAACCCAAACTTCTTTCTCTGTGACTTACTCAGCTGACCAGACAACTACCTTACAGAATTGTTGGGTGGTCTTGAACAAGCTGTATCCTCTCTCTAGACCGCCAACCTCCTGCCCTCCCACCCACCCCTCTGTACCATGAAGTAGTTGGATTTGACTGTTCTCCCTCTTTTCTTTTAACCAGAGCTCTCTGAGTTCTCATCTTCTCTGATTCTATGAGCTTTTGTGAAACTGATAGATGAATTAATATAAAAGAGGATAAGGTGGCTCAAAGAAGGGAAAAAAGGTGGTCAGCAAGAAAAATGAGTGGGAGAGGAAAATAAATGGAGGAAGAAAAGGAAGGAAAAATGGAGCAATGAACAAACAAGCAAAAAGTGGAACCTTGCATGTCAGCAAAAGACAGAGGCCTCTGGCAGCCCATCCACAGGCAAGATAGACATATATTTTTCTATAAAGCTATTTTTCACCCTCCCATACAATGAAGGCAGAGCCATAGTTAGAATTTTTTGTAGCTTCAAGCTAATTTAAACTTCATCGTTCTGTTTGACTAGCATTAAAATATCATATAGATTTTTCTCCAGCGGGTTTGTACATCACCACATAATTGGCACCCTCGATACCTGCTATTACTCTCTCTTCCACAATAGAGCTGGTCAGAAAGTTCAGAGAAAAAAATTCCCCTTCTGCATCTACTTGATTTCACAACGCAGAATGAATGTGAGACATGGATCTGGTTTTAAATAAATTATTAGCACCATATAATTTCTTGTCATATAATCGAGGGTACATTTCATGTGGAAAAAAAAGTGAGAAAATAATTTGCAAATAGGTTTCAGCATGAAAACATGCAAGAAGAATACCTAAAACAGAACTAAAATGTTTTATAAAATATGTGCTTACTTCCTTCTTATAGTTTCTGCTTTTTTTCTTATTTTTAAGGGAAAAAAATCATTTGTGTTTCAGATAACTTCCCTTTACACACGTTATTGTTGCCATTCCTTGCTTTTGAGGACTCCACGGTGTATTCAGTTCAGTTACATTTTGCTGTTTGAGAGTCAGAGATACTCAGAGTTAGGAGCCAAGTGTAAGTTCATCTGGCCTGATGTCCTATCCAAAGCCAAACCCCTCCACAGCTTCCCAGGCATTTGCTTATTCTACCTCTGTTGACATAGTTCCAGGAATAGGCCACCCCCACACCCACCAGGGAAGCATCAGGCTGACAAGCAGTGGCCTGTTTGGGGTCTATGGTTGGCCTTGAATCCTAAATCTATCGTTTCCCTGCTGTGCCTGTGGGCAAGTCATTGAACCACTGTGAGCATTGGATGCCTCATCTGTGAAGTGGGAATAACATCCCAAGAGGAAGTTGGAGGTTTCAAAGTGATAATGACTATGAGAGTCCTAGCTTAGTACCCAGAATGCAGTAGGTGCTCAATAAAAGTGCAGCCTATTTTGCAGGATGACACCATCCATTCTCTCCTTGACAGATTTCCTGTTCCCCAACCTGTCTGAAGATGAGCTGAAATCTGTCCCCAGGGGACTTGTCCTCACTGGTTGTTGTTCTGTCTTTGGGGACCATACAGACCAAGGCCGCACTTCTGCTTCTTCCATGTGATGGAAATTGTCAGACAAGCATCATGTCCCTCTAACTCTTCTCACCTCACTGAGCATCCCCAGTGATAATTGAATGAGCACACTGGAAAACACTGATCTTGTGAGGTATCACCAGAAACCAGCCAGAAAACCATATCTAAAAGTTTATCTGTATATGTAAAACGTAAATAGATTGGTGGGGAGGACTATGAAGGTATATTCTATAGACATGTCTGGCTTTGCAAGCCCAGTCTAGGAAGTCTGATAGAAACTTCTAGTTGCAAGAAGTATCTGGTTCCTTATCCTAACACATTTCTCTTGAGTCTGTAACAGCTTCATCCTCCAAGCATTTGCTACTAATGAATTATGCAACATACCTAAAAACAAACAACTAAGATATACAGTGACTTCTTTAAATGGTTTAATAAATACAGTATTAACCAAATGTTGATAAATAAAGGACTTATTTTTAGTCTGATCTCAAGAAAGGAAGAATCCTCTGAAGGGAATAGTGCTGATAAAATGGTTGGGCAGGTGACCACCGTTCATAAACTTGTCAGAGAGTCATGAGGGTCTCCTGTTCCCCTCTATGAGGATTTTGTGAATGTACCTGATGATTTGACCTCACTGAGATCCTTCCTGTCTTCTCCAGTCCTATTGCGACTGCTTTTTCTCGGACCCTTATCCTCCACACAGCTCCAGGATCATTTCTAAAGCCAAGTGTGTCTCTCTTCTATGTAAAAAACCCTTTGGTGGGTTCTGATGGCTTCACAAGTAAAGCACAACTTCACAGCCTTGCACACAATTCCCTTTAAGATCTGATTTCAGCTGATAATTCCTGCCACCACCGTCCTTCCACCTAACTTCTCATCGCATGCACACTCCTTGTTCCTATCACTACTTTTCTCATGTCATTTGATGTGGGTGAAAAGCCCTTCCCTCCCCTTCTCCATTTGGAAAAATTTCTTTTTCTCCACATCTCAGTTCAGATGTCACTTACTGTGGGAACTCTCCATGATTTCTGCAGGTGGCAGTAAAAGTTCCCTTCTCTGTGCTCCCACAACACATGGTACAGACTCTGTATTGGAGCTTAATACACCACGGCGTGTAGGTGTTTCTTCTCTATTTGAGTACTCGGGGGGGTAAAACTGTTTTGTTCAACGTTATTCCCATCCCTGCCTCTTATCCTGACAGCTTTGTTTCTAACCTGCTAGAGAACAGAGGATTTGTTTTACAGATTGGGATATTGAGATCCAGTGGTGAATGTGGGGATTTCATTTATAGAATATCTATCCTGTAGGCACTGTATTTGATGCTTTAGGCTCACATTCTCTTTAAATTTGTCCCAAGCCAGTAAGGTAGGCATCTGGGCCTCATTTTACCCAAGAGGTCATGGGTAAGGGGTGGGGTGAGGACTGATCCGTTAAGTGTCACAGAGTCGGTTGGTGGTTAACCTTGTTCAGGAATTCTGGAGACTGAATTTACTGCCCTGGTATTGCCCTGGGTTCTCTCCCTCTCCTTTGCTTCTAGGTTCTCTCTTCTGTCTAGATTCTCTCTTCTTTCTAGACTTTCCATCAACTACTCTTCTCTCTTTCTCTTTTCCCCCTTCCTCTCTTTCTTTCCCAGTCTTTCTCTCCACTAAAATTTCCCCTTTCATTTGCCTCCATTCCATCTCTTTTTCTAATTCCTCTTTCCCCTTCCCCTGCCTTTCCCTTCAATTCTCTGTTTTACTTTTACCAGCCCAGTGGTATTTCCCTAGGAAAGTGAACTTAATACTATCAGTACGTTTTGCTCTGCACTCAGCCTCCACTCATCCCCATTTCTCTGTCTGTAGATGAGCCTCTGGTCATTGTGCCCCTCAACTCGACACCCATTTCCAACACACACACGGCCCTCCTCAGGTCTGGATTGGTGGGCAGCTGTCCAGGCTGCCCATCAAAGAATTACCCTTGAGCAAAGAGAAGTGCTCAACGACCAATGAGGTTGATTGGCCCATTTCTCTCTGCCCCAGTCAAGATCTCAACCTACCTAAATGAAGAGACCTAAAACTGTCACTTTCCTTTGGAGTCTCACCGGCGTGGAGAATGAAACTTGGCACACAGAGTGAGTGCCTGTCACTACCTAAGCCCCAGAGCAAAACACACAGCAAAGGTGTCCATAGTCGAGATAACTGTCAATTTCTAAGGACAGAAATGTAATAGCAGCTTTTGGAACTCATTTGCTTGTAAAATCTTTTCTTCAAGAGAAGCTTTTGAAACACATGTAAAACATACCTGTTCTATGGTCTTTGAAATAAATGCTAGAGAACCATAAAATGGCATGTGGGGAGGTGTTGATTATTTGATTACAAACAATTTTGTTCATTTAACTATCATTAACATAAAAAATGAAAAATTTTTGGAAGATATGTTTCATAGATTCAGAACAAAGAATTTAATCAAAAGTAAGTTCAACTTGGGGAAATTAAGCAATTAAATATTAAGGAACTAAACACTAGTATGATTAACACTTGTGAGTATTTTTTTTTTCTTTCCTTGTGGTGTAAGTCCTTGATGATTAAAGCCTTATAGGACCGTTAGGGACATAACCTCAGGGACTCAGTTTCCAGTATACAAAGGGAGGGAGACAAGCAAAAGACCTGGTCCTGAAGAGTCTGGCTAGGAGATGTTTGCAGCTAGAAGTTGGGGAAAGCAGAGCTTCTACCAGAGAAGTAGGGAGGTGAGAGAAAATTCAGTCACTACAAAGGAAACTAGGAATTCTCTGCTCCATGTGACTGTGAGCCCCGTAAGGGCAGCCTGTGTCTAATTCATTTTTGCTACCCAAAGACTAACACAGCACCTGGGCACAGTGGCTGTCCAATAAACGTTTGTTGAGTGAATATTAGCTAGTATTTCTTGAATGCTTACTATATGTGAGGATGGTCTAAGTGCTTTATACATATTATTTTGTTTAATTTTCACAACACCCCGAAGATGTAGATACTTTCATCATTGCCATTTGAAAAGGAGGAACTGAGGCACAGAGAACTTAAGCGATTAGTTCAAGGCCATCCAGGTAGTAAGTGGCCCATTCAGGAACTGAAATGTTCGCTTGACTCATACCTTGACTACTTCTTGGGGACTCCTGTGGATTGTTACGGGCCTTTATTCAGACCATCAGAACTTCATTCTTGGAGGCTGCCCAGCTGCTCATTGGCTCCATTCATAGATATCATGGATAAGAGGCACATGGCAGCCCAGGGTTTGATATTTCACCACTGGTAACCCTGTTATATAAGGAACTGTTAGTTTCGAAAGCTTCCCTAAAAGTTAATGCCATTTGCTTGTGTTTCCTTATAGTTTTTGTACTTTTTATGTCTTTACAGTCTCTATTGATTTGATGTATTGCTATGATGCACACACACAATCATTTCTTTTCAGAAATTAAACATATGGACTCTGTTGGCCTGCAGGCTCTCAGCACTCTCAGTAAAATTGGAAGCTCACACAGCAGATAGACTCTCTCTTCACTATAGGGTATAGATCGCTACTGGTCAGTATCTGGAGTTAACAATGGTGCTAAGCTAGTCTGGGCTCTCGTCTATGCTTTGTCTCTAACTCCATGGCATTTGGGCACATTATTTCACCTCTAGCGATTATTTCCGTGTTTTCATCTGTAGCACTAGAATAATTATATCTGCTTTGATTCATTCCCAGAGTAGTTGTGAAGATTCAAAGATATGTGAACATATTTCAAAAAAATCGTAAAGTAACATACAAATGCATGATGGTCATATTATTAAATATAATGCTAATCAAAGTAATTGGCTAAGAACTATAGTGATACAGAGAAATGAACCATTTTAATTATTGGTCAGATATTAACATTAGCAGTTAATCCCTAAAGTTCTGATTTCATGAAAATGTTTTGGGAATATTGGATGATACTGAGTCAGAAACAACTAAGTAGATATTCAAGAAATACGAAATCAGGATTTGCCTCTTTTGTGTTTTCCTTATCAGCCAAGTAAATGCACGGGCACAAATCACACATGTTCATATTCTCTGTCTGTCTCTGTCTCTGTCTCTCTCTCTCTCTGTCTCTCTGTCTCTCTGTCTCTCTCTCTCTCTCTCTCTCTCTCTCTCTCTCCTGAATAATGAAATATTACCTAATTAAAAAATAACAAAAAAGTTTTCTTTTTTCTAACTAAGAAGGAAACTAACCAAGCCTCTAGTCACAGCATTAGTAAATGATAGAACTAGGATTCACACCCATGGCTATGTTTCCCAAATCTCTGGACTTTTCACTACCTCATCATTTCTCAAATGCCCATCCTTTTGACTGGTTTCTGCCTATCTACCTCAGAAGACCCTGAGAACAGGGTAAAAATAAAGATTCCTAGGATCCACCCTTGGAAATTCTGGTTTGGTAGTACTGGGCTGAGTCCTTCAAATCTCTACACTTAACAAATATCCCAGTACATTGTGAAGGGCAGTCAGGTTTAGCGCCACCCAATGCTGTGGAGTCCAGTGTGGAAAGGATTGAGAATAGTGGCAGCTTCTGGGAAGGGTAAGAAATTGGTGGGGGCATCTGAGAAATAAGACAGTAGTACACATACACACACAGACACAGACACACACACACACACACACACACACACACACACACACTCACTTTTCCTTTCCTTACTCAAAAATGTAAGCTTCACTTATATTACAGTTCAATTGAAGGGAAGGGATTTTTATCTATTTTTTACTCATGCACTCCAAGTGCCTAGGACAGTATCTAATATATATATATTCCGTGTTTCCCCGAAAATAAGACCTAGCCGGACAACCAGCTCTAATGCATCTTTTGGAGCAAAAATTAATATAAGACCCGGTATTATACTAATATTATATTATATTACATTGTATTATATTATATTATATTATGTATATTACATTATATTATGACCTAGTCTTATAGTAAAATGAGACTGGGTCTTATATTAATTTTTTGCTCTAAAATATGCATTAGAGCTGATGGTCTGGCGAGGTCTTATTTTCAGGGAAACACAGTTAACAGATCACAATAAATATCTGCTAAATGGATGAATAAAATTCATTATTTACTTGGTAAATAGATGAATATGCAAATAGATTGGAAAAACAGGTGTAAGTCTCCAGTTCTACGTTTGCTCATTTCTGTTTAAGATTTTTGAAATGGTTAATTCCTGGTGCAGATGTTCCAATTCAACAATGTGCAGGTCCTTTTCACAGCTCCGTAATCCTTCTCCTGTAATTGTTAATGAAAATCGGACACAAACATACCACAGTTCAGTTCAAAATTGGGCTCCTCAGTCCCTTTGGTTCATTGCCTCCCAAATTCATGAATTCAGGAAGAGCTTGTCAACTCTGAATGAGACGACTGTGGCAAAACAAATTTATGAATCCAATCAAAAATGAACAGAAGTGATTCCACTGGTTTGATGGATGTGCCTCAACAAATCCCTGCTCCCTCTGAAGCTTGAGGGAGGGGGGGAGTGTTGGAGGGAGTTTGAAGAGAGGACATGAGAAATCTATTTGTGACGCACTATGGATCCCGAGTGAATAGGCCTGGAGGTAGGGAAGGCAGCAGGCTGCATCCATCAGCATCACCAACATCTGTCCTCCCTTCCAGCCACTCCACCGAGGCCCGCTGGCCGCAGTCTGTCGTTAGATCTAGTGCTCAGACATTCTGCTTGAGCAGAGTGTTCTTTCATAGCACTAGTGTCAGGGAGAGCCCTAGCGTTATAGGGGAAAATGTAACTGGGGCAGAGAAAAGGTACAGAGAAGGTGAGCAAACTCTCCCCACCCCCCAGTGAGGACCACCAGGTTGCTAAAGGAATCAGTATTCCAGAGGACTGAATTGTACCATCAAAGCCCGTATTCTCACCCCTAACCTCCTTAAGATCAACACAATTCTACCCCAACTCAAGGATGCAAATTTTCCCACCCCTAGCTGGTGGCATTTAACCCAAGCCAATTTATCAGAAGTCATAATCTCAGCTAACATATTGGGTGTGTCCTGTGCTAAGCTCTTTAGGACATGAGGTCTTTGAATCCTCATAATTAGACAGGTATCAGAATCGCCTGTATTTCACAAGTTGAGCACTGATGCTTAAGGAAGTTAAATAACTTACCCCGACTACCCAGCTTGTCAGAGAGGGAGTAGAGAGGCTGTCCTCCCTAATCATCACAATTTGTCATCCTCTGAACTTGCATGACTATGGGAACACCTATCCCCAGCCCCAGTCCTTCAGGCTGGGCCTTTCAGCTCCTCTTCCTAATTCCCAGTCGCACTTATCTCCACGTGGGCCCCCAATGACTTCTTGGTTCATCTTGGAGTCTTAGTTCTGCAATTCTACCCAACCCTAGAACTGAATACTTGTCTACAGCTATGATTTACCTCAACAACCACAGGTTCTCTTAGGCTTCTAGCCACGTTGTTCAATAGTTACAATTTTCATGCAGCTCCTGGTACTTTGCTGGTAATGGAAAAGCAAAGGGAAGGCAGAGAACACTTTGACATTGGCGAATTAGGATACAGGAGAGAGTTACAGCATTATCAGGAGTGAGGTGATGGGCTCTCTGAGGAGTGTGCAGCTCAAAGAAGGGTTCTGAGAAACAGTTGCAGAGTTCAGATCCTGACTTGACTGCTGTGTGACCTGGGCTAATTACTTAACTTCTCTGGTACTCTGACGCAACATCTGCAAAATTAGGAAAATTGTTCCTATAAGACCGAACACAAGGTTGTTGTAAGGATGAAGTGTGTGGGGTTACGTGGGCCATTGTCTGGTGCTTAGAGGATTCATTAACATTGGTTCCCTTGAACCCATATTATGAAAGGGATGGTTTCTGGAGAGTTCCTCATTGAGGAGTAGTCCCAATGAACATAAGGTCAAGTCTTCTCAGCTTGACTGACCCTGCTGCCCCAGAACCCAATCCCAAAAAAGTACCCTGCCATCCTTCACCTGACCCTTAGGTGTGCCAAGAATATGGGACTTACTGGTCTTTAGCCAAACCCTATGTTCAGGGGACATTCCAAAGAGTGAAGCCTTCTCTCTGTGAGCATTCCAGAGCCACGGTCCTGTGGCACTTCTAGATGTCCAGTTAGTGCCACAGCACCCAGGTTAAGACCTCACAGATGTCTGCCAGCCCTGACTCTGGCCAACTTTTGTCATCTGCAGAGATTGGAGTTTCCTGGCTGCTTGGCTCAGAACAGGTGTGAGGCTCAAAACAGAGAAAGAGGACATTTCCCCACCCTGAGAGCTCTCAGCCAGGTCCAAAGAGAAGAAGGAAAGGCAGGAAAATGGAAGCACTGCTAACTGGGTCCTCTTTTGTACCAGGTTCTGTACTCCTCATGGCCAGCGTTATCCCCAAAACCCGAACAACAAGGCTTGTGTGGTGGGTATTGTCTCCCTTTTCCACCGAGGTAGAAACTCATAGACCTTAAGTGATGTGCTCAAGGTCACACACGTTCTGAATCTAGATCTGTTAGACAACAAGGCTCCTGCTTTATCCTTCACCACGCTGCCCTACATAGGAAGGGATGGCAGGGAAGAGAAGGGACAGAGGAGAGAAAGGACCCTGGGTCTGATTCCAGGACAGAGGACATGCAACCCTGTGAGATCGGAGGCTCTGAATGTCAGACTCAGGTGTTAGATGTCCCCTTGCAGATGGCTCCTAATCTTTATTTCCTCCCGCCAAGATTTCAGGAAGGCAGTCGTCAGGTGAGCCTTGGACACCTGGTCTCTTCTGCCTGGAACAAGGGCAGGTCATCTCTTAATTAACTTTGTGACACAAGTCGTTGGAATCAGAAGGGTATTCTTCAGTTGTTTTGTGGTGCAGAATAAATGCCTCATTAATCAGGAACATATCAACCTGAGCTCAAGCACTAATAACATGAGAGAGAATAATGAGTTAGCATCACCTGGGACACAACAGCAGCCACGTGCTCATTCTTTAAAGGAGCCCACAATCCTTGGGCTTGCAAGGTGGACAGTCACAGGAGGAATGAGGGGCAAGACTGAGCATGAGATGGGGGTGGGAGACAGAGCGAGAGGATGAGGGGGCTCTAGCAGCCTTTCTTCCAAACATTGGGAAGGAATGGAAAGGCACGGAATGTTGAGATCATGATCCCAGGGCTAAGAAGTAGAGTCAGGGACCAGACTGGCTTGGGGTATGGGACGACTTTCCAGAAGCAGAAAAGCTGCATTAGAGAGCCATGTAGTCACGGGCTCTTGATCGCAGCATGGCCTCCCTGGGCCCATTCAGACAAGAACGCAGAGATAGAGATAGGACTTCCAACTTATGTTCTGCTTTCAGATCGCACAAACTATTACTTTATTTGGTCCTTTGCTCATACATTCATTCACTTATCCCCTCATCCATGCGATCAATAAATAGTCATTGTTGATGGTCTTGACTTGGAACTGGAAGGACATTAGATGATTGTCGCCACCTGGTTATGTCAGACTGGTTGAAAGTTCTAATTGACTCTTCCCTCATTGTAGACCTCTCGTGTTGAATCACATGAGAATGATATCATCCCAAAACCCAAATTAAACAAACCCAGTTTTAGCTACCGTCGATTTATAAAACTAAAAATAAATTATTACATAATTGCTGCACTTGATTTGCATGAAATTTAGTGGGGGCTGGTGAGAAGTCCTAGGTGATTAAAAAAAAAAAAAATCAAAATTATTTGAATTAACCTTAACCCCTCATTTTAAACATGAAGAGACCGGAGCCCTCTGAGAAAGTTTGCCCCAAGTCAACACAGTTATTCTAAGACAAAGAAGGAATCTAAACCCCGGGGGTCCTGACTCCTGGTTTCATGAACTTTTCACCACATCATATCATGGAAGCTTCTGGGCCAGAAAGATAGGTGATCTTCCCGGTCATGCTGGGGTTGGCCTAGCCCTTAGGAGATGGGACGTTTTCCCGAGGGCAGAATATACGCGTATATACCCAGCCACTGGTAGGGATCTGAGCTTCCACACTGCTGGGTCTCCTCAGACTTCCTCATCTCTCTCCCAGGCCAGAAGCTGGCCCCCCTCAGAAGGAAGTTACTCTTCTCTCCAATTTAGAACGCAGTCTATAGTCTGATAGAGGCCCCTTGGAAAACACCAGTCTTAGGAAAGGGCTTGGAGACTTTGACAGAAAAAGCTAACAGTCTGACAAGATCTCACAGGAACCCAAAGTGCAGTAGCTTAGAATCAGCAGAGGGAAACCTTCAATGGAACAAGGACTTATTTTCTAAGGAAGGGATTCTTTTTCGTATTTTTCTCAGTAAAAAACATCTTTTATTTAGGTAGCTATTTCAGTGCATAGATATAAATATACCTGTTGGGTTTTATATATTGCTTGAAGGCTATTAGGAGTTTTAAAAGATTTTCATTTTTAAAAATGCAAAAATGTTTGTGTATATTTTAATCCAACTGTTTAATGTGTAGACTTCAGCCCCCAAATATCACATATGGGAAAGGAAGTTGGGGAGGAGACTTTTTTGTTTTTGATTTGATGGGTAGTTTCAGAAAACAGAAAGGTGTAAGCTTTGTCTTCACTGTCTTCTTTCAGTGACCTGGGGTGGGCAGGGAGGGCGGGGTGGGGGTGGGGGAGGAGGCGGGAATGGAAGGAATGCTGACCCATATTTAGCAGCATATTAGGAGCAAGTCTTATTTTACTTCAAGAGACAAGCTGATTGTAGGAATGGTCCTAGGATAAGACCAAATCTAGTTGCCACTTTTCAATCCTTACCTTGCAGTCCTTGCCTCTTGAACATTCCTTTTTTCTTATACTCTTTTCTTCCTACTCCCTAGTGTTATTTATATAATCGTGTGTGTGTGTGTGTGTGTGTGTGTGTGTGTTCCTGATGCTCTCTAACCCCCCATCTTTTCCCATTCTCTTCCTTCAAGGCCCTAAGGCTGTTCCATACTCTCCTCCTTCATCTCGTTAAAACCCTTCAATATCCTCCCAACTCTCTTTAATGTACAGATTCCTTAAAAATAGCTTGTTTTTTTTTTCATGGTCTGTTCCCGGCCTACCTATTTCCTCGGTCTTATCTTTAGTCTCATCTCTCCCTGCAATCTCCTTTATATCTGTGTCCAATACTTTGAACACACTTTTCAAATATTTTTGAATCTAGGCTTTTCCACGTATTAGACAGGTTTGTTGATGAGGAAACCAAGGCTTGAAGAGATTAGGTAATTTACTCGAGGTCACGTGATAGTTAGGAGACAGCCAGTATTCTCTGCCTTTCTAACACCCTGGTTTCTCCTCTCACAGTCTTGTAGTCATGAACATGCAGGGTAGAGATATTGCAATAACCAGGCTCTCCTCCAATAAAGTAATACCGTCTCCAGTAGCTCGTGTCCATGGTTCTTTGCCCTGCCAGCAGGTGAATTGAAATCAACCCCTACTTTAGATGCTGCATTAGGGCAGAGGAGAGGCTCACTGCTACCACCTGGTGGCAAGTATGCTCATCTCGCTGTGCTCTCAAAGGCAAAGGCAGAGGGTTTCCAACTACCCATCTCAACCTTGTCTCCTTCCCTCTCCCCTCCTCCTTTTCCTTTTTACCTCTGCTTCTTTTCCATCTTCTTCCACCTTTGTTTCGTCTTTCTCTTCTTCTTTCTCTTTACCTTCCTTCCTCTTTTTGCTTTCATTGCCCTCTTTTTATACATTTGCTTTTTCTTTTCCTTGCAATCCCCAGCAGGACAGCAGCTTTGATCCTCTCATTGGTCCTTGGTGTCTTACAGGTTATAACAGGAAATCACCCCTGCCCACTCTTCTCCTGTGCTTCATAATCCCAGTATTCTGCAACTTGGCCTCATCCTACAGTGCTATGTCACGTGCGGCTTTAGGGTCTGCAGTCAGGACACGTGAGTTTGCCTCAGAGATGGCTAGGTTAGAGTCTGTGAGACCTCTGGCACGTCACTTCACTGCTGAGAACCTTTGCTGCCTTGCGTTGTAGCAGGAATGCCGAAGGCCACTTCACTGGACTGAGGTCAGGATGAAATGAGACAAGGTGCTATGATAGCATCTCTGTCAACTACACCGTCTTCTCAAAGCCACATGCCTGCAACACCGGCTACTTCCTGTGGGATTAGCGTCTTCCAGGTAGCCCATCACCCAGCCCGTTTCAGGCGCAGCTGGTCCCCTCACTGCCACCCGACCCCGACACAGCATTCTGAAAAGTGCATTCGTGCTTTAGCCCACATGCGACCTGCTCGTCCGTCATGTGTCAAAGACCAGCTCCTGTGGAAGCTCTGCCAGAGGCCTCCCCTGCAGCTTCTCGCTGAGCACCAGCGTTTCCTTCACCAGCATATTCTTCACTCCGTGCCTGGGGGAAAGGCTTTTCTAGTCAGTCAGGTATAAGTGCAGATGGAGGAAATTGTTTCCTTTGAAGTTCTCTGTGGCACTAACCTAGCTCTGAGCAAAGAGGTGGCAATCAGTACTTCATTTATTGGATTCTCGAAGCTCTCCAGAGCTCTAGTTTAGTGTTAGTGCTGGAGGAGTAGAAGGGTAAAGGCTTGTGAACTGTATCGAGTCCCTTCAATGTTTTTCTGCAGAAAGGCAGCATGTGCCTGAAAGCATTATAGGATCAGACAGAACTGGCTTTGAGCCCCAGCACTACTACTCCCTGGCTGTGTGACCTCAGTCATGCTACTTAACTTCTCTGCTCCTCAGTGCTTTTCTCTGTGCAATGGGAATAGTAATAGTACCGACCTGCCTCATAGCGTTGTTACGAGGACTAAATGAAAGAATGGTTATCTGGTTTTTCCAAAAACTAGCAATAGATTATTTTTAGCTCCACTGTCTCTAGTTTCTTCCACATGATTCACCTGTCATGATTCCCTTCCTCATACCACAGACTAGTCTGTCAGGTGGATGGGAGAACTGAGGGATCTGTAAGTATGCATGTCCTGAGAGGTCAGAATCGTATTCAGAAGGGCAATGACATTTCAATCCAGCCATTTAGAGACAGGATTTCTGTTTTTTAATACTAGGGCTGCTTTGACCTACCCTCTCCTCCCCATTTTCCCTTATCAAGTCATGGGTACGGCAGATACTATCATTACACATCTGCTCCTGCTCCACCCTTGAGCCCAGCCCACATCAAAATGGCCTTGGAAGAATGTCCACTTTCGTGCCAGGGAAGGCAGTGCTGAGACCAAATGGAGGCTGCTGATGAATGTCAATTGAATAGAGTTGAGATAGGCATTTCTGGTAGGGGGCTTGGCATAACGGTGCAAACTGAAATACCAGCAGTTGTCAAAGCACAGTGGCTGCCATGAGAGGAAGGCAGGGTAAGAAATGTCACCAATGATCAAAGCAAGTAGAGTGCCTGAACCCTAGTGGGAAGGAAGGCGTGGCCCTCAGGAGCTCACATCGAAATCTCTGGGCCCTAAATCGTAGTTTCAGCTACGTTTTTAGGTGTATTTCCTCACTGAGAAGGAGAAAAGAGTTCTTAATGGAATGCCGGCTATGTGTTCGGCACATTCATATACTTGTTACTTCATTTAATACTCAATAAAAATATTGTGAAGATAGTCCCATTGAATGTGGCTCTTCCCTCATCTCCTACACTCTGCTCGGCCCTTCCACCACACCAGTCTCCTTCCTGCACTCCAAACGTTCCAATCCCACTTCTCCCTCAGGGCCTGTGCACTTGCTGTTTCCTCTGCCTGGCTTGCTCTCTTCCTCTTTCAGGTCTGTACTCATTCATATGCCAACTTCTCAGAGAGGCCCAAATTGCAACTCCCCACAGCAATTGGCAATATCCTCTTCTGTGTTTTTCTTTTTGTCTCCACGACATATATGGCTGTATTAATAGACATATGTGTGTGTGTGCGTGTGTATACTTAGATACTCTGCATATTATGGCAGAGTCAGGTATTATGTGCCTGGCGCTTAGAACAATACTTGGCATATAGCAAACACTCAAGAATTATTTGTTGAAAGAATGAATGAATGGATGAATGAAAGAATGGGGATTATTTTTGTTATTTCACCAGTGGGGAAACCGAGGCTCAGAGAGGGGAAATGCTACGGCCTGTAGTTATCCAGCCAATGAGTCCCTGAAACAGAATCAGATCCCAGTCTGTTCTACCTCAGAGCAGCCAGGCCCTCCCCACACCCGTGTTACCCAGGGCAGTGCATGGAGGCACGGGTGTGCATCAAGCTGAGGTTAAGTGAGAAGGGGGGAGCTGAGAAGTTCTCATGAGAGAAGTTTGAAGAACTAGAAATCAGTGCTTAGAACACATTCCTACAAACTGTGCTGCGTGGCACAGCTGGGACAACTAACAACATAGTAAGTTTTACAATGGAAATCCAGAAATGACCAGATATAAGGCTGATGGTTATGTGCTCCCCCTTCAGTCTCCATGTGAATGAAATGTTATCATTGAAAGCGCTTATTTTATAGGTGGGTGGCTATATGTTCAGAGCACTTGAAGTACTTTTTCCATGTCCACACAGTCCAGGCCGTGAGGCACTCACCCCGCACCCCACCTCCTTCTGCTCCCTGCCTTTCCCCAGGTGCCCGGTCTCTCTGATCACTTGGGAGTGTGTTTAGTCTGCCCCCCACCTGACGAAGGCTGACTCCCCATTGGCATCACAAGCTCACCCTGACCTGACAGGGCATGAGCTGCCATCCTGGCTCTGGGCTCCAAGCTCGCGGACTGTCTCTGCCAGACTGAGTTCCTGCCTGCCAGTCCGCTTATTTTCTCCAGATGTAGGGAGTCATGGGGAACCTCCATAGCAAGGAATTAAGGTGTTTTATCCTGTGCAAAATCACAGAAGGTTCTGCTTTGAATTCCTCACTCTCACCAGTGTGCAAGGAAGCTGGAGTCACTCCTGTTTATCGGGCTGGAGGGCAGGCCAGCTGATGCCAAGAATACTGTTTGACCTTGACCCTGGGGAGCTGGAGAGGGCATCCCCTGGTTCCCTGTGCCAGGAAAACTCCCTGTCCCAGGGCCTTGTTCAGTGAGAAGTTGTGATCATTTCGATAGGGACTAAATGCAAATCTGTTTGTTCTGACCGGAAAGAAAGTGTTTATAAGCTAACAAGAAATACAAACAAGAACTGGAGGGAAACACTACTGCTTCTCATGTGCTTGATATGCTAATTACAGATTATGCTTATCTTTTGTATTAAAGCAGGTCCCCTCAGGAATGTATATGCTAGCTAGTTGCTTCGAGTATTTGAAAGATATTAGACGGTTTTTTAAAAAAATATGTTATAGTTTGGGCAAGTGTTAACATCTGTTTACTCATTCATCCATTTATTCGATAAATATTTACTGAATTCTTACTCTGAGACAGGGACGGTACAGGATACTGGAGGGACAATAGGGAATGTGATAGAGGAGGCCCCCGCCCTGAGGAGCTTCTGTTCCAGTAGGGAAACTGTTCTGGTTGGACAGAAACTGTGTGGCCCCTACAGTGTCAGAAGCAGAGTGAGGACATGTCCAGAAACCTCTCAGAGGGATGCCAGTGTCCGTGCTCAGCTAGCTGCAGGGGACAGTGCACTAGGCCACATGTGAGCCAGTACCCAGGTCCTTGTAAGCTTTACTGCCAATGCCAGAGAGACATAGGGTAAGTCCTAACCCTGTCACTTACTACCGTGTTCCCCGTAAATAAGACCTAGCTGGACCATCAGCTTTAATGCATCTTTTGGAGCAAAAATTAATATAAAACCCGGTCTTATTTTAATATAATATAAGACTGGGTATAATATAATATAATATAATATAATATAATATAATATAATATAATATAATATAGTATAATATAATACAATACAATGCAATATAAGACCAGGTCTTATATTAATTTTTGCTCCAAAAGATGCATTAGAGCTGATGGTCCAGCTAGGTCTTATTTTCAGGGAAACGCGGTCGCTATGTGACACGGACAAGTCACACAACCTCAATGAGCCTCAGAAGGTTTATCTGTAAAACAGGGATACTAATTTGAACCTCATGGGACTTACTGGATTGAATGAGAAAGTGGATATAAAATGCTTGTTACAACACAGAAAGGAGTGTGTAGATAGCCACTCTTGTCAGCTTTTACCATTAAAATAATAGAAATCCTGTAATATCCTGAGTTTTAATGTCTCTACCTTTAGCACATGCACATGTGTGCATATATAGAAAAAAAACATACATATTTGGGAGTTGACACATGCATTTGTTTTTGCTACATGCAAATATATATGCCTGTGAACCTGTAAGATAAGTTTAAACATAGTCCCAGGTGCACACACATCCCCACACGCACGCACACTCTGGCCACATTGCCCTTTCAGGCTCTCTTACCGCCCCCGCATGCACACTGGCCTCCTGCAGTCCTCCTCCAAATTCCAAATACAATAGGAAGAACATCTTTGTTTGTTGGCTTCCCTCTTTTGTTTGTACTTACTTATTTCATTTTATCCCCGCAGTTTACTACCTTTCTCCACGCCACACCCTCCCTCCTCCCCTACAGACAGACATTCCACAGAAGATCCCTCTATCACTGGGAGCTCAGGGATTTGAATTTACTCAAATCAGGAATTCTGATTCCCACTTGTCAAGTGTTGCCTCTGGGATGTCTCTGGGATTGCTCCCTCTTTCCCTCCAGAGAACTCCAGGATCTAACTCTGTGCCCCCTAGGAATTTGTCAGCTTAATTGTTGTTCCCTGGTCAATCTGGTCACGGCCATGAACATTTCCCTTCACCCAAAGATCACCTCTGGGCTTCTCAAGAATATTTGTAACTGAAGTTGGGAAAGCTGTCCTTCCTCCTCAACTAAGAAACTTGCAGAATGAATTCTTCTCAGACCTTCATCCTACGTGAGTACCTGTGCAGGCACAGAAATGCATGCACTTGCATTCAGAGCTGTACTCACAGGCTCTCACATACCTTCTTTATTTTATTGTGCTTTCTTTTTGCTGCTCTTTGGACCCTTACTTCAAGTTCATGTGCTAGAAGACAGACCTTTGGTGAAAGATGAAGTTAAACTCCACGGATGTATTTTATTTTGTTTCTCATCAAGTCTTTATTTCCACCCAAAATGAACCTGAAATGCTGATTTTTTCACCCTTCCTTCCAGATATTTAATGGAGATTGACATGCAGGTGAAATGGACCTAGGAAGTTGGTGGGGAAATGGAGGACTGGTTCCCTCCGAAAAGAAGTTATTTATTAGGGTCTTCCCGATGTGAGTCAGGTTTGACTCTGGACAAGATTCCCTGGCTGTTCTCTACACCATATGGAGTTGGCCCGTGTAAGACACGCTTCTTCCCATGCAAGGTAGCATGTAATTCTCACACCAGCCTACTGAGCATCTGGAGTGGAGTTGTAGTTCTAAGCTGCAGGATAGAGGTTAGCTACAGGAATCAGAGGACAAGAAAACTGCCTTAATCCATTCAGTAATTCAGTAAATGTTTATTGAGCACTTATTCTGCAGCAGACATCACACTAGATATTGACGTTGGGTGAACAAGACAGACACAACCCCAGATAATACTTATAATCAAATAAGGAATATGGGCATTAAACACAACAGCACACTAATAAGTTTTCAAGTACAGCTGTGATAAATACTAAGAAGGACAAAAGTGGGGTCTGTGGGAGTGTGAATGAGAAAGTCTTGGCCTAGTGACAGATGCCGTGGGTGGGAGGGATGGTACTCAAGAAAACTTCCCTGAGGGGGTAACATTGTCTTTTAAATTAAAACTTGAAGAATAAATAGAACTTGGCCAGAGAAGTAAGTCAGGAGAACATTCCAGAAAGTGGTGTAGTACATGCAAAGACCCTGATTCACTACGTGTCTGGCTCATCCACGGAAGGGATAGAAGTCAAAGGGGCTGGAACATGGTAAGCAGGGCAGAGTAGTATGAGACAGAGCTGGGGACAGTGGTGGGCAGCTGAGCATAGAAGCCCTTTCAGAACATTCTGATACTTTCACAGTTTATCCTGACCCTTCCCGGGGCTGCAGCCACGTTTTCCAGAGAAGTGAAACCCAGATAGTGCAGAGCAAAGGATGGCTGGTTGGATGAGGAAAGTCTACCACGATAAAAAGATAAATATTCCTGTTGGCTTTTCGGGGTGTGTAAAATTGTTTCCTCTCTAAATGGCTGTTTTCAAATGACTACTTCAGTTATTTTCCCTGTGTCAAAAGAGCCACATCAATATATTATGTACCAACCTCCCCATCTCGCTGTTCAAATGACCTTCTTAAATGGCTTATCTTGGTCTCAGAAATTCCTCCACAGGGCAGTAGCACCTGGAAGCTAAACCTTTTATTTCCCAGGTTAGTGTCATACACCTTAAGTAGTTTTAATCTCTGGTCAAGTTGATCTGATACAGGTAGAAATCTTTAACCCAATTTTCCAACAATCCACAAGCTAAAAACACGTGTTAGTAAAGGTTTTAACTACTTGTCCACGGTAAAAAATAATCCTTCAAATTGACATTGTTTGTATGATAAAAATGATGGAAAACAAGCCTGAAGAAGTCATGACACATTTTCAGGAATTGGCTGCTTTACAAAAATTCCTGATTCCTTGAAGGTGACAGAGTTAGGCCAATTGACCTTCTTCATGCAAATGCTGAAGAGACTGATGGAGTTTTGAGAGAAGTTAGAGCATCAGACCCCCAATAGACCCTGGTCATCTCCTCAGGCTCTGAATTCCCATGCAGCCCTTTCCCTTCCAGTCAGCAAAAGTGCGGGTTTTTACACAAGCCACGGACTGTAGAAGACACCTTAGATAAAACAAAACCTGATCTATATTCACTCCTCAGCCATAGTTCCAAATCTCAACACCCATTGAGTATTATCATTTTTAACTTTCAGAACTGATAACCTTTATACAAAAGAGACCTCAGCTTCTTGAACTGGCTATAAAAGAGCAGTTGAAATTTGTGGAAGGTTGAAACTGTTAATTTATTATTTTAGCAAATGCAATTTGATTATTTGGAGTGCACACCAGAATAGGAAAACTAATTCTGTAATCTCTGCTCTTCTCTCTCCTGGGCTCCCCCAGCCTCCTGGCTCCCCTTTATCACAGTTTATGTTATCTTCGCATATGATTTTTGATTCATCTGTGTATGCCAGGAAAAAGATGGCACACTCAGAGTGGGTAACTTGAGGAGAGTTTTAACAAAGCAAGCATTTACAAAGATGTGGGCAGGGCTTAGGAAAACCAACAAGAGCTGGTGATGGGGAGCTCTTACCACCCCAGGTCTGAAGGGGCAAGAGGAAGGAGTGGTTACCTAATAGGAGTTTGACCTCTGGTAGAGGGACTCAGCCAACCCTTCGTGTCTCTGCTCAGAGGCAGCTGGGAATAAATATCGTGATCTCATTTCCCTTCTACCTTCTGACCGCCCAGTGCCTCTTACTGACCACACCCAACCAGAAGCCAGGCAAGGGAATGCACTGAAGGTCAGCAGCCCTTGAGAGCACAGAGTAGAATCAAAGAGGGTAGTTAATGAATCGCAGGGGTGTGGGTGGAGCATGGCTGAAGGGAACATCCAGCTCAAACTGCTTGCCTTCCTCACTAGACTACGAGAGCCTTTTCAACAGGGGATATGTTTTTTATTTGCAGCCCAAACTCCAAACCCAAACCCTGACAACAGAAAGGACTTAATGCATTCTGAGTAAATGAATGGATGTAGGGATGGTGAATGGATGGATCACTAAATGACTGAATAAATAACCAGATGACTGAATGAATGACAGCAGGATGACAAAGTTTTCTCTACTAAAGTTCTTCAGATAATTGGCTCTGGTAACTACCTAGGAACAATTTGTAATTAACACATCAAATTCTTCTAAAGGCCTTGCAAGACTTTGTCTCTTCTGCAGCTGAAGCAGTCTACACGGAAGCTTGCGTACAGGATGAAATTGCTTCCTTCATAGCAGAGATAAAATACCTCCCACCTCCTGTTCCAAAGACCTCAAATTCTGAATTAGGAGAGACATGAATTAATGAATTCTTCATGTAACAAGAAAAACCTCTTTTAATAACTGGGAGTTAAACAGAGTTTGGATCCCTGCTGATCTTATTGGCAAAATTAAATAAAAGTGACATTCTGCTGGCCCAAGCAAATTAGCAGCCAGCCTGTGTAAAGGCTCAGTTAACCCGAGACATTGTGTGATGTATTACCCATTGTTTGACGTACTTTCATAAGAGCAAGATGAAGTGTCCCATCCTTTAGACTCTGGTAATGTGCTTCATTGTTAAATTCAATAGGAAAAGCGATTCATACTGTGGTATGATTGAAAAGAAAATTGAATCCTTTTGATGTTATAAATGTGTCTATTACTGCGTGTGCACACAAATTTTCCATGGAAATTATGGTGAAAGTAGTGATTCTCCTCGAAAAATGCATTAGTGTTGACACATTCAATTTTATCTGCATCAGAATATAAATACCCTTTAACCATGGTCAAATTGTGTGGAATGTATATACTGCATCTGCATAAGTCACTTGTCTATCCATCTATCGAAAAGAAAGCGTCAAGTTCTAAGAGCTATCCTGGTTCTCCATTTGCAGTTTTAAAAATATATATTATTGAAAGCATTGGTGCAGGATTTGTGTGAGGGTCTTTCTAATTTAAAAAACAGTTTCATAAAGCAAAGGTCTGTAATTTTATGTCCTGGTTCCACAAAGCAAGTCTGAAAGCTTGGAGAGACCTGGCGAGTTGTAGTATGAGTGTCATGCTCGCATTGGCCACCAGGCCGTTACTGACCATGCACTGACCTAACGGTCCTGGAAACTTCTTAAAAGGAAGTAGGTGACATGAGGGACATACGACTCAGCATGGCTCTGTGGTTTTAAATCCTTTTGCTTACAAGCCAAATGAGGACCGTGAAATGCCTATCATCTCTTGCCTCCTTCCCCTTAGAGCCTCTTTTCTGTTCTGCAACTCCATCCTCAGGACTCTGTCCTTTTCTAACTGTGAAACTCGAGGGAACCACTTCTCCTTCCTGGGCTTCACGCTCCTCTTCTGCAAATCAAGGCGGATGGTCTCTTGTGTCCTTCAAAGTTAGTGTTTCACGATATTTAAACACATCGTGCTCTTTTTTGGATTCCATCTCTATATCCATCAGGATCTTTTGGGTCACACACAGAAAATTCAACACAAGATGGCTTAGGCAAAAGGAGAATCCATTGCTCTTCCACCATTCCCCTGCAAAAAATAAAAGTTAGGGGCAAATCTGTCAGTGGGCGTTATCACCAGAACTGGGTCCCTCTCTGGCTCTTGGCTTCTCCCTGGGTGTTGAGTCCATTTGCAGACACTGTTGGTGGTCCCTTGTCCTGGTGGCAGAATGGCCACATTCCTTATTCACATCCTACTCCAAATCCAACATCCCCAAAAACCATGAATATGTGTTTAAGCAGTAATCCAGGACCTGGCTGTCCTTGCCCCAGATCAGGTCAGTACCTATCCCTCAACCATGCACTGCCAGCAGGTACTCTGATTGGCTAGGCTAGGTCACATCCACCCTTGGAGTTGAAGTTAATGTCGACTCAACCCTTGGCATATGGATGAGAGTGGAGGAGGGGTAGTTGCTGCAAGAAAAATTATATTCCTGTTATTGAAATAAAGGTAAATATGTACTGGAAGGCGGTGGAGAAACACATCTGCTATAATGTGTTTATACAGGCAGTTGCTGCTGCCTGAAATACCTACTTTTCCTTGTCAGTGTGGTGAATACTTGCTTACCTTTCAAGATCAAGTTAAATGAGCTCTCGTCACTGAGACCTCCCAAATCTCTATCCGACTTTTTTACTCTCTTAGCACTGAAACATACTTCTGTTATAGAATATATCATATCATCCCATCACTCCAACAAATATTTATCGAACATCTATTAAGTACAAAGCACTGTCAATGCTTATTTCCACTAAGGGTTTGGAATACCAAGCTCTAGGTGTTGGCGGCATGACAGGTTGGAAGAGCAACATGGGGTTGAGTTAGGGAAGGGGGCAGTGAAAAAGTTGGCAGGGAAATAGCGGAAACCAGTAGAAAAATGTGGCAGAACAACCAGCTCTTCTAGGAGGGCACTGGCAAACCAGTGTGTATTTATTGAATATCTAGTATGTGCCAGACACTGTCTAGGTGCCGGGGGTAAACTAGTGAAAACAAAACATGAAAACATGCAGAAATACCTGTGTGTGCGCAGGGAACTTGGAGGAGGGAGTTCTGGGCTGAAGAAGCAGCCAGCGTTTGGCCCTGGAGTAGGCGTGTGTTTGACTTATGAACAGATCAGCAAAACGACTTGTGTGGCTGAGAGCGAGTGTAGAAGGAGGTAACATCAGAAAGATACTGGACCAGATCATGGAGGGCCCACTAGGCCATTGTAAAGACTTCACTCTTCCACACACCATCCAAATCCTGGAACAATCCTGATTGGGACCAAAAAAAAAAATGCATTATCAACTTGTGGAGAAAATGGGGCTAGGATTAGACATGATGAAGGAATCCTGGGTTGTCACCACTTTATCACCTTTTTCTCATTAATGTGTCCCAGGCTGTAAGAGTGGACTTCTGCCTCAGTTTCCCTATTAACGATTTTGATTGACCAGTTAGATCTGCTGGACCCTGACATCTTGACATAACTTATAGCTCCTGGGTGGTGGTCGGGGATAGTGGAGGGATGAAGAGATGGGATAGGGGTGGAGAGGTGGGTAGAGTGTCATGCTCAGGAGCAGGCTCTAAGAGTTAGAGTGCTGGTTTTGAACCGCAGCTCTGCCACTTACTAGCTATGTAGCAGTGGGTAGTTATTTATTTGCTCTGTGCCTCATTTTCTCTATCTGTTAAATGGGAGCCAGTTCCACTCCATGATAGTGTAAACCGCATAGCATAGAATAATCTCTCAGTAAATAATCCTTATAACTTTATTGGACCTTTCCTGCAAATCCTTTCCACCTGGGGTTGGAAGACAGTTCTTTATCCTTCCAGGTATTAGCTGGGGCCTGTTTTATCAGAACCACGAAGCTGTGCATACTTGTACATCCGGTGTCACCAGTCACCTGGTTTTGGGCTGCCCCTTACCGCTGTCGTTCCATTCCTCCCCAAGATGACTTGGACCCTACTGGCCCTTAAAGCCTGTCTGAGATATGCCCAATGTCACCGTGTATATCTGGACATGCAGTATTTGGCTGCTGGCCACTCCTCCTCCCTGGGGAACAACCTGAGAATTGCCTTATTTATGCTCACCTTGGTTCTATCCTGTGTTATCCTCATTCCCATCCAGCAAGCTCAGCTGGACCCAGCAGGACTTGGAGCTAAACCTTAGCACAGTCGTGCCATCTGCCTACCATACTCTTCCTCATCCAGAAAGCAGTTCCTTCAGGTGCTACACAAGTAGGAAAACTCTCCCTTGGACTCCCTCATACAGATGTTGTCTCTAATTCACCTCCAGGACAAAAGTTACCAAGGCAGTGGCTTCTTCCTAGGGAAAACCCCCTGTGGCATTTCTCTGCCTCTAGCTCCGTTCAGTCTCTCTTTCCATATGGAAGTGTCCGCCTCTCTCCCCCACGTATCACATGAGGATTGCTTTGTAAATTGTTCAGAATCCAAGTCTGGGGAGGATATTTACCCAGAGCGAATTATGGCTGGATGCATTCCTATGTCAACATGTGGCACACTCATTTCTTACAAAGTAGTTCATTATTCTGTGGGGCATAAATAGTATTACCAGATTGATATGATTAAAGCTAGTGAGTCATTAATTAGCATCTAATTAAAAGTGATGGGGTATGTACCCATCTAGAGTAGCTAATGTTATGTTTTCCTTTAAAAAGAAATGCTTACGTGTATAGCAATTGTGTTTTCAAAGAAACCACACCAAACCATGTGTATAGTTCTCTAGAGATGTAGGGACAGTGTCCTCTCTGGGGCATCTGAAAATTAAGTTTATTATTCCTTAAAGATGTGGGTGCCAACATGGACTAGGATATTTCTGGTCTCAGGAAGCTGGCTTGAGCTTGTGGTGATTTCCAGAAATATCAACAGGGAAGCTATTAAGCATCTTCCTGGGGCTCAAGCCCCTGTTCCAGTGCTGTGTCTCCTTCTATTCAGGCTTCTACTGTAATTACCAATTCACACAGCCAAGTGTTCTCACATTCTGGATCTAACTTAATTCTCATAGAACTCATATCCTCATTTTATAAATGAGAAAATTAAACCTCAGGACTCACGGTGGCTGATTTGATAAGACGAGAGAATTTCTGACGAAGCACTAGGACACATTCCAACCATTCAAGCCAGGTAGTCAAGGCCTTTATGTCTCCATGTAGCCTCCCCTCTTCTTTGCTTCATACCTTTTTCTCTAGCTGAACTGCTCTCCGCCACGTTTCCCTGTCATAATTCTGCTCGCAGCCCACTGAGAAGGCTCTCATCCTGTCTTCCACCTGCCCACATCTCACCTAAACTTCGGGATTGGATGCAGACCAATCCTCATTTCATCCCAACAGCCTTGACTAAGCCGTCCTCTTAGTAGATTTGCATGATACAACTTAAACTAGGAGAACATTAGAGTTCACCTAATTCAAATTCTCCATGGTACAGACATTTCCACGATGGCATCTCCCATAAGTAGTCACTGAGCCCCGTTTGACAGCACTGGAAAGTTTGTTGTTTCCATTTTTATTAGTCACCACTTCTGAAGATCAAAGTAATGCATAAAAATGTATTACTGGAAAAATAACTGTGGTTACTCCTAGGGAGGGATTAGGATGAGACTAGGAAGAGAGCAGGTCAGAATGTTAAGGGGAACTTTTATTTTATCATTATTCTATATATTTCACATCACTTATATTCATGTATAACTTGTGTAATGAAAACAATAAATAAATAAATAAACAAACAAACAAACAAACAAACACAACACATTCCCACTGGAAGAATCTTGTGTATTTATAGGAAGGGTAAATAACAAGTAGAACAAAATGTAACTCTCTTGCCTATAGATAACTGTTGTTATCTACATATCTATGTTTGGTATTTTTATTCTACTTTTTTATCAAACAACTATATTTCTATATTATGATACTGTATAAGAATTGAGAATCCTTTTTTGCTTAATATTTTAACATACACATGTCTCATATAATTAAAGAATTTTTGGTAACACAAATTTTAATTACAGCCTAATATTCCATTGAGAGGTTGAAACATCACCCATATAACCTTTCCCTATGGTTGGACATGTGTGTTTTCAATATTTTTGAATTATAAATATGGCTGAGGAAAACACTGTTTTTAATTGGAAAGTTTAAATTATTTATATTTCCTATCATAAGTGATATGCTCATTTGTTCTTGTTCTCTTATGTTTATTATATTTGATCCTTCCTTGCTGTTTCCTTTAGAGTATCCTCTCTTTCATTATATTTTCCCTATGGAAGTTGTAAAGGTATATATGTTGTTTTTAACTCTGCTAAATGTTTCCTTTTAAACTTAGTACTTAGTGGTGAACTATTCAAAGTTCGCTTCTAAAATTTCTAATATTATTTCTCCAGTGCAATGATGACCAGCTAATCCTACTGTTAAATTCTATTGCGTTCTTAATTTCAATTATTATATTATTCTTTGGTGTATAATTTCAATATGATCTTTTTTCATAGATTCCATTTCTCTGAAATCTTTCTTAGTCTAATAATGGTACTTTTTATTTAAAAGAATTACACCATTTTTTTTCTTTTATAAGTTTTGAAGATATTATATTAGGTACATATAGTCTTAGAATATATTTTCATGGGGGAATTTGGCATTTATTATTGTGAATTATGTATGTTTATTTAAAGTGTATTTACCTTAAAAATTTCCTTCCTTAATATTACTGTGGCTAGAGCATTTTTTCCCTTCTTTTTTGAAGTTCAAATTACACAGTGTAAATGTACTTCAATGAGTCTTAACAAACTCATATACATACATAGCACATACCGCTCTCAATATACAAAATATTTTCATCACTCTAGAGAGAATGTTTGCCTGTTTTAGAAATTACACACCCACCCACACACACACAAACATTCAAGGTGCCAAAAAATGTATACAAATTTTTTTTTAATTAAAGTTTTTTTGGGGTGACAATTGTTAGTAAAGTTACATAGATTTCAGGTGTACAATTCTGTAATACGTCATCTATAAATCCCATTGTGTGTTCACCACCCAGAGTCACTTCTTCCTTCCATCACCATATATTTGATCCCCCTTTACCCTCATCTCCCACCCCCACCCCCCTTACCCTCTGGTAACCACTAAACTATTGTCTGTGTCTATGAGTTTTTGTTTCTCATTTGTTTGTCTTGTTCTTTTGTTGTTTTTGGTTTATATACCACATATCAGTGAAATCACATGGTTCTCTGCTTTTTCTGTCTGACTTATTTCGCTCAGCATTACTCTCTCAAGATCCATCCATGTTGTCACAAATGTTCCTATTTCATCTTTTCTTACCGCCAAATAGTATTCCATTGTGTATATATACCACAACTTCTTTATCCATTCATCTATCAAAGGACATTTTGGTTGTTTCCATGTCTTGGCCACCGTAAACAAAGCTGCAATGAACATTGGAGCACACGTGTCTTTATCTCTAAATGTTTTCAGATTTTTTGGGTAGATACCCAGGAGAGGGATTGCTGGGTCATATGGTAATTCTATTCGTAATTTTCTGAGGAACCTCCACACTGCCTTCTTTAGTGGCTGCACCAGTCTGCATTCCCACCAACAGTGTATGAGGGTTCCTTTTTCTCCACAGCCTCTCCAACGCTTGTTACTATTTGTCTTGTTGATGATAGCCATTCTGACTGGGGTGAGGTGATATCTCATTGTGGTTTTTATGTGCCTTTCTCTGGTGATTAGTGATATTGAGCATTTTTTCATATGTCTATTTGCCATTTGTATGTCCTCTTTGGAGAAATGTCTCTTCAGGTCCTCTGCCCATTTTTCTATTGTGTTGTTTGTTTTTTTGTTATTGAGTTGTATGAGTTCCTTGTATATTTTCAATATTAGCTCCTCGTCAGAGGCACTGTTTGCAAAAATCTCCCATTCAGTTTGTTGCCTCTTTATTTTGTTGATGGTTCCTTTTGCTGAGCAGAAGTTTTAAGTTTGAGATAGTCCCACTCATTTATTTCAGCTTTTACTTCTCTTGCCTTTGGAGTCAAATTCATAAAATGCTAATGAACCCAAGATCCATAAGTTTAGAACCTATGTTTTCTTCTATGCAGTTTATTGTTTCAGGTCTTATGCTTAAGTCTGATCCATTTTGAATTAATTTTGGTACATGGTGACAAATAGCAGTCCAGTTTCATTCTTTTGCATGTGGCTTTCCATTTCTGCCAGCACCATTTATTGAAGAGTCTGTCTTTTCTCCATTGTATGTTTTTTGCTTTTTTGTCAAAAATTATCTGTCCATATTTATGTGGTTTTATTTCTGGGTTCTCAATTCTATTCCATTGGTCTATGTGTTTGTTTTTGTATATACATTTTGAGAAAGGAGAAATTGTATTAAAATTGTAATATTCAATTCATACTGATAACAAAAGATGAATACAAGTCATGTTTGACTTCTGCAATTACAAGAGGTGCTCAGAGTGGTTACCATCGGTGTCCAGACACTTCAGATTATGGTGAACTACTGCTTGAGCAACATTGACCAGTGTCTACTTGTATATATTTGTTTAGCCCCTTGCAGTGTGTGTTTGTGTGTATGTGTGTATACATATATACCGTGTTTCCCCGAAAATAAGACCTAACCAGAAAATAAGCCCCAGCATGATTTTTCAGGATGACATCCCCTGAACATAAGCCCTAATGCATCTTTTGGAGCAAAAATTAATATAAGACCGGTCTAATTTTTGGGGAAACATTATATATATGTATATATATACATACATATGTATACTTTATTCATGGTCCAGTATATGGTATACTTTGATGACTATTCCATATGCACTTGAAAAAAAGTATGGCTTCTGCAACTGTTGAGTATAATGTTATACAAATGTAAATTAACTACTTTGACTGATAGTACTTTTGAAATCTTCTATATTTTTATGAATTTTTTTGTCTACTGTTTCAGTTAGTTCCTGTTGGAAGAATGTTAAAATTTCCAATAGTCGTTGTGGATTTTTCTGTTTTTCCTTTAAGCTCCACCAGGTTGAGTTTTATGTATTCTGAAGCTGTTATTACATGCATATTATACTCATTCAAGTTTGTTATGCTTTCTTGATGGATTGGCACCGTTGTCATTATGAAATATCCCTTTTTATCTCTGGTAATAAGTCTTTGTCTTAATGTCAGCTTAGTTTTTTTATGATTAGTGTTTCCATGGTATATAATTTTCCATCTTTTACTTCTAAAGTATCTGTTTTGGTATTAAAAATGTATATATTGATGGACATTGCTTTCATATGCAGTCTGCCTATCTCTGTCTTTTAATTTGGGTGTTAAAGCCATTTATGTTTAATATAATTATTAATATTATTGCATTTAAATCTATCTTAACATTTTTTTCTATTTATCACATCTGTTTTTTGACCAATTTTTGTTTTGCCACACTTTTTGTACTAATTGAGAATTGTTTTTTAAATTTATCTCTTCTTTCTGTTTTTTTATAGCTATAACTCTGTTTTATTGTTTTTAGTGGTTACACTAGTGGTTGCAATGTGTTTTCTTAATTTATCATAATATACCATGAGTTAATATATCTCTTTTCATACAATGTACTAACCTTATAAGAATCCCCATCTTTTGTCCTGTTGTCATACATTTTATTTCTACATATGTTATTATCCCATAATATATCATTAGTTTTACTTTAAATAGTCAATTTTATCTTAAAGGAAACAAATGAAAAAGTCTTATATTTACCTATGTATTTACCATTTCTGGCACTCCACATTCTTTCATGGAGATTTGATTTTCCATTTGGTGTCATTTTCCTTCATTTTCAAGAACTTCCTTTAACATTCCTTGCAGTGCAGGTTTGTTGGTGATGAATTCTTTCAGACTTTGCTTATTGAAAAATTTTTTATTTTGTGCTTAGTTTTGAAATACGTTTTTTCTGGATATGGAATTCTAGGTTGACAGCTTTTCCCATCAGCACCTTAAACATGTTATTTCTCCATCTTCTAATGTGCTTTGTTTCTGATGAGAAGTCAGTGTGCATGTTTACTCTGAGTGTCTCAGTGTGTGTGTGTGTGTGTGTGTGTGTGTGTGTGTGTGTGTGTGCGTGCGCGCGCGTTAAATATGTCCCGACTGTGAGTCATAGACTCTCTTGAATCTATGGGTTGGTAGCTTTCCTCAGTTTTGGAAAGTTCTCCTCTACTTTTACTTCAAATATTGCTTCTTCCAAATTCTCTTTCCTCTCCTTCTGAAGCTATAAATTATTTTATACCAGACCTTTTTCAAACTGCCCATATAGCTCTTGCACTGTGTCATTAATTTCCATTTCCATCTCCTTTCTCTCTATGCTTCATTCTACGTATTCTACAGATCTGCCTTCTAATTTACGATACTTCTTTTTTGCTTCTAGTTTTAATACTTAATATGTTGCAAAACTGTCCATTGAGTTAATTTCAGTGGCTGTATTTTTCAGCTCAGATTTTATTTAATGATTTTTTAATACATTCCAAGTCAATGTCTCCACCTTTTCATCTATATTTTTGAACATATAAGTTATCTGATAAAAGAAAAGTCCATGTTAGGTAACTCCAAATAACTAGATCATTGATAGGTGTGTCTCTATTGCCTTCTTTTTCTTGATTATTAGTTATTTAGTCCTGTATCCTGAAATATAATTTAATTTCTAATTGATATTAGACATGTGTTTTAAATAAAATATGGTAGAGGCTTTGGATATATTATCTTCCTCCACTGATTTTTTTTTTTCTTTCTGGAAAACTATGAGTAAATCACTTTTATCCAACCACAGATTGAAACTGTTTGAGAGTAGGTTTCAGGCATTGCAAGGACTAATTTATTTATGGGTTGTCTTAAGTGTAGTTCTTCAGGTGTCTCAGCTGAAAAGTCAAAGGTTTCCTTGCTAAATCTGAACTCCAATTTTTGTGTTTTTAGGGCCATGAAACTGCTGCAACTCTGCTTATCATTTTAGTGTCTTAACAGTCACTTTCTCCTCCCTTCCTTGTGTTTTGGTCTTAAGATTTAAGATTTAGCAAGCTTAAGATTTAGCAAATACTTTGAGGGGAAGTAAGCTTACTTTTCTGAGGTCCCTTTTACTTCTGGGATCTTGGCCTCTCAATCCTGGCTACCTTGATAGCCTTGGACTCTAAATTTTGGACATAAATAAAATTATGGACTGCCATAAACTTTAGGCTTTCACTTTCTTCTGCTCAGTGTCTCTGCCCCACACTCTGTATTAGAAAATGCCCCACAGGGAAAAAGCAATGATGAATATGGGGACGCAATGTGTTTCTCTTCTCTCTGAAATCTTATACTCTCAGGTACTTCCTAACTGCTTTGGTTGTTCTCTTATGCCTTCAGTTGGCTGGATTTATTTTTGGTGTTTATCCAGTTTTTACAGTTGTTATTTGTGGCAGAAGTGGTCTAATACAAGGTATTCTGTCATAGCCAGAAGCAAAAGTGACCACTTTTGCTTTTGTCAAAAAATATACTTGAGCTTCTACTGTGAATGCATCTGTAATTATACACCTCCTTCAAAGAAGATAGACAATACATCTGTCCCATCCTTATTTGACCTGCTACCACCGATTTTAATACCAATTAAAGATTGGTATTAAAGATTAAGATCATTTTATCTCGTTAATTGTTGTTAATTTTATAAATTAAGAATCTTCTCTTTCAAGAATTATTTATGTCACTTTTATTCTATTTTGTGATCATATTTACCACAGTTATTTAGAATAAATTATGTGCTTAAATGCTTTCAGTTGCTCATTACCAGTTCTTCCACACCATGACTTTACTATTTATGAGTTTTAAATTTTGATTCATTTTTTTTCAGCTGGCTGAAGTGGATCTTGGAGTAATTTTTCAGGAAGAATGCATGAGTCAAATACTTTGTGAGTCCTTGCATAACTGAAGTTATTGGTCTGTTGACTTCATATAGGAACCACAATTTTCAAGTATTCAATCATTTACCTAGGAAAAAAAAAATCAAGCACTTAACCTGAGCAAAGTACTGTACTGGATGCTAGGGATACAGCAATATGCAAAATGTGCATGGTTGATGCTTTTATGGATGTTACACTCTAATGGGAAAAACAGACATTAACATCTGATAACACAATTAATTACTGGTGATCATAGTGACAAAGGAGATTAACAGAGTTCTAGTCAGGAGAGGAGCCAGGGTCATAGGAAAGGCTTCTCTGAAAGGGGAACAATTAAAAGAAGACTCAACAAATCAATCGAGTGATCTCGAGTGCTTTTATTTGGGGAGGGATGATAAATCCTAGGCAGAGGAAACAGCATTTGCAAGAACTTGAAGCTGGATGGAATAGGAAAGAAAGACAGTGTAGTTGGTGTGTAAGGCAGGGGAGAGAATGGCATGATATGTGGCTGGTGAAATGGGCAAAGGCAGATGACAGAGCCTCGAAGTCCTCATTGGAGGCTTTATGCGAGGCAGAATCACGGAAGGACATTGAACAGAGACGTGGCGTGGTCCATCCTGACTTTTTATTAAGATCACACTAGTCTCTGCCGAAGGATTCAGACAGGGGTGAGAGATACACTGACCAAGGAGGCTATTTGCTATCACAGAGTTTCCAGTGAGAGATGATAGTGGTTTGACTTAGACTGGTGGCAGTGAAAACTCTAAGAGGTAGATATGTTCACGGCCATGGTGGAGATACCTTTCACTCTTCTATTTCACCCTCCCAACATCAAATCCATTGGCAAAGTCTGTCTCTGCTGCACCTTTGAAATAGATCCAATCCAATCACTTCTTACCATCCCTTCCTCTCTTCCCTGAGTTCAAGTCCCCATCATCTCTTGTCTGGATTATTGCAGTGGCCTCCTAGCTACTCTTCCTCTACCTGGGATCCCTTTCACAGAGAGATCCTATTACAACATCAATCAGATGAGGTAATTCCTCTCAAACTCTCCAACAATTTCCCATTTTTCAGACTGAATAAAATCCAATGTTTTAACAGTAGCCCACGAGGCCAAACATGATCTGGCCTCGTTAGTGCTGATGTCTCTGGCCACTCGCTATTTTGCTAATTCTAGTTCAGCGACTCTGACCTCCTTGCCATTCCTCCACCGTGCCCAGGGCCTTTGCACTTGCTGTTCCCTTTGTGAGGAACCCTCTTCCCCTAAACCTTTGCATAGCTTGCTCTCTTACATTGTGTCAGGTTCTGCTCAAATGTCTCAGCTTAAGAGACCTACTCCTGACCATCCTGTGAGCACCTTTGCTGCATTGCCGGTCCGTATCCTTTTACCCTGCTTCATCTTTCTTCATAACACTGACATATTGAATAGCTTTGTATTTATCTATATTTTGCCTGTTTTCCTCAACTGAAATGTGAGTTTCTTGAGAGCAGATGTATTGTTATGTTCATTGTTACATGGTCAAAAATATCCATAATATGAATGATGTGTTTGAATGTGGGAGCTAGGAAAGAGATAATGCCAGGAATGCCTGCCAGGTTTCCAGCTTAGACAGTAGAGTAGCTGGGACCTCTAGTCACTGAGAACAGGAAAGTGGAGGAGAATTTTGGGAGAGATCATAAGTTCAGGACTGGACATGTTGAACTTAATGCAGCTATACAACATCAAGTGGGGATGTCTAGTAGTCAGTTGGACACACGGGCTTATACAATGATAGATGTTTGGGAATCCTTAGCCCTGGGGCAACCAACTCATCCATTTGTTTGGGACCTTGTCTGATTTTAGGACCAAAAGTCCCACATCCTGGGGAATCCCTCGGTCCTGGACAAACCAGGCCAGATGGTCAGCCTACAGTCAGCATGTAGGTGGGAACTGAAGTCATGGGTGTGAAGGCATGAAGGCAATCATGGGGAGAATGTGCAGAGTGAGAAGATGCTGGCACACACTTGAGGAGCATCAGTGAGAAAGGCAGGGGGGTGCGCTGTGGGTTACCTGTGGGCTGTGGGTTACCTGTGGGCTGGGAGGTATGACGCATGGTAGCTGCCCAATCACAGCTGTTATGAGTGAAAAAATAATGTTTAAAGGTTGACTGAATGAGGTACAAAGGAGACTGAAAGAGATAGGAGTAGAGTTTGAAATGAAAGCTTTAAACGTTGTCACACCTGTCCTCTGCTCAAAACTCTTCCAAGTTTTTTCTCTCAGATAAAAATTCAAAATCCTTACTTGCTCATACCCACAGTGGCTCTCCACACCCTCATCACCTCCTTTCCTTTACCCCACTCTCTGCTCCAGCCACATCTATCTCCTTAAATTTTCCAGGGCTTTTGTACATCGTTGCCTGTTTTCCTGTCCCCCTGATACTTGCAAGGCTGGTAGAAGAAGGAACTGGAATCAAGAAGGATTTTTTTCAATCTTTTTTTTTTTTTTTTATTAATCTGCTATCCTCCCCTACCTTTATATTGTAAGTTTCTCTAATTTTAGCCATTTCTGGTGAGTATGTGGTGGTATCTCATTGTGATCTTCATCTGCATCTCTGTGACTAATACTGTTGAGCATTTCTTTTTGTCATTTGGACGCGCTCTTTTGTGAAGTGCCTCGTTAAGGCTTTTTGTCTATTTTTATATTGGATGGTCTATCTTTTTCTTATTGTTTTGTATAGATTCTTTACATATTCTGAAGACTAATCTTTTGCCAGATATATGTAATAAATATATTTTGCTACACCATAGCTTACCGTTTCCCCTTTTAGTGGTGTGGGGACAGAGCCCCAGAAAGCAGTTTCCAGGCTCTCGGCCTCACATAGAAAGATGTTGGCTCAGGTAGTAAATGGCCATCAACTGTGATTGGATGGCTATCAGCTGTGGCTAGTTGGCTGTCAGCTGTTACCAGTGAGCCATTGGCCACTAATATAACTGCTGGCTAGCTAGGCTAGCAGAAAAATGGGGGCTAGCAAGAAGATGGTGGCTGAGCTAGCAAGAGCGGATTGCAGAGAGGCGGATGCTGCCAGCGAGACTATAGTGGTATGACTCCCCCGTCTATGGCTCCGTGGGTGTTCCTTTTTGTCCTAGCCATATCCTGCGTTCTTGTGTGGGGAGCGGGAGCTGAGACCCCGCAGGCCACCCCTCATGACAAATGGCAGAGTGAGCAGGGTCTCCCACATGACAAGTGGTGTCTTTGATAAATTCTTTTTTTTTTTTTAATTAAATTTATTGGGGTGACAATGGTTAGTAAAGTTACATAGGTTTCAAGTGTACGGTTCTGTATTACATCATCGGTATATCACATTGTGTGCTCACCACCCAGAGTCAGTTCTCTTTCCATCACCATATATTTGATCCCCTTTACCCTCTTCTACCATCCCAGTGGACCAATCTTCTTCTTCATGGTTTGTGCTTTGTGTGTTCTATTAACACTTTTTTTTCCTACCCAAGGTCATGAAGATGTTTTCCTATATTTTCTTCTAGAAGCTTTATTGTTTACTTTTCACATTCAGATCTACACTATCTAGAAATCCTCTCCACACTGTACTACATGACCACTTTTCTTATGTCAAGTGGCTGTATATGAGTGAGTCTGTTTCTAGATTTTTTATTCTTTTCCATTGATATCTTTGCCTGCCTTTGGACTAAGTAGCATACTAGCTTAACTACCGTAGCTTTATAGTAAGTCTTGATATCTGGTTGTGTACATTCCTCCAAGTTATTCTTGCGTTGAGAGTGTGCATGCTAACTGTCCATCTAGCTGCCTCTGAAATCAGATGTGAGCTAAAGGGATGCGGCACAGGGCCCAAAAGGGTCTGCTCAACCTACGCTGATTGCATTGCCCCTTGTGTGAAATACAAACTCCCTACAAAGGTCTGTATGGCCCACGTGCTTGTCCCTGCCCATGTCCTGAATCTTACCTCTCCGTTCTCCTTAACTCACTACATCCCAGTAGGATTTTTGTTCCTTTGAAAAATGACATTCCAGGCTTGTTCCCATCTTAGCATCTTAGTACTTACTGTTCTTTCTCTCTGGATGTCTCTTCCTCATAGTATCACAAGGCTAGATTCTTTTCATTATTCAGATGTCTGCTCAAATGTCCCTTTCTCGGAGAGATTCCTCTGACCACTTTCCCTAAATAAATTTTCCCTTTCCCTTCCACCCTTGCCCATACTCCATTGAATTGCCCTGTATAATTATAAGACATACCAATATCTGAAATAACATCCGTCTGTTTAATTGTTTATTTGTCGTATTATAGTTCTTCCTCCCACTAATATGTAACTTCCAATGGCTGTGGGACCTCGTCAGTCTTTTTGCATCATTGCTGGATGTTTAGCTAGTAGAGTGGTGTATGGCACATAGAAAGTGCTCAATAAACATTGGTGGAAGGCATTTCCTTTACTTTAACTCTTTGGTCTCAATATCCTGTGGAGACCTGGTTTTCTGCCTCTTCTCAATGAAGCTTTGGAGATATTTGAAAACAGCAATCACTTTTCCCTGGAATGTTCTCTTCTTAAAATTACATTTCTTTAGTTGCTTCCACTTGTTATACACCAGTGCATCTTATCTCTGTCTTAGCTGTTTGGTTTATCATACAATTAATTAAGTTCAACAATACTCTTGAGTCACCCCTTGTGCTTTCTCTCTGTGAACCTCCTCCTACCATATACACACAAACACACCTTGTCTTTCCCAGTGCTGCTCATGGCCAGGAGACTCAGTAAGTATTTGTTGAATGGAAAGCTGAATACGAAGCGCTACAAACAGGGAATCCCTGGGTAGTGAGGCCTTGGAGGGTGAAAGAACCAAGCATGGCTTCCCTGGCCAGATTTATTACTCTCCCTTTCACTGCATCCTGTCACCCATACTCCCAGAGCCTTTGTAAATCACTTGATTTTATTCCTTTACTTACACATTTTTTATGACTGTCCTTTTAGGACCACATAAATCAGATGTCAAATCAGGTTATTAGCAGGGGCTATTTTTTTCTCTCCTGTCAACAACCTTAGATTTTAATTCACTTTGGACTTTTCTATTTCTATTTGTACCCCTTCTCTGGGATGTTGGATAAGGGCAGAAAGGTTTGTTCTGAGTTAAAATTGGGGGAGTTAGGCCAGATATCATACAACAAATGTATAGTCTTGTAATGGTGAGAATGGTGGAAAAAGAACTTTCCACCTTTGTCACTGACCTTAACCTCTGGGTTAATCGGGGAGCTTTCCTTATTAGCTAAGGAAAAAGGATTCTCTCCAATTTGATAGCATTGGAGAAACATTAACTTCAGGGTAGAGATTAAAATTTATTCCATCATTCGAACCATATTTGAGAGAACTGATAAGGAAATGTAAAGAGGGAGGAAGTTAGTCTCTGGGCTCTGTAATCTGTTGCATAGGTCTACTAGCCCACTTACCATAACTTTGTTATCATTTTAATATCTGATAAACTGAGATCCGTCACATATTTTTATTTTTCAAAATGATTTTGGTAATTTTTTAAAAATCAACTTTTTAAATTTATGATAACTTGCACAGGTTTTAGGTATACCATGAGTTTTGACACACATATATATGAGTATGTGTAACCACCATCCCTACAAGTGATAAATCCATTACGTATTAACATACATAACACATTTTTATGAAAAGTAATCTATTTTCCAAAACAAAATAAGGACTGGGATTGCTTTACAGTTTTGTAAATTTTTCAATGTCTAACTTAATAGAAGATGGCTAGATTGATTCTTGCATCTGTTTCTGCATTCTATCTGTTACACTGTTACAATATCACACATTATGCCTCTGGAAAACTACACTGTACACTCATGAAACAATACGAATGAAAATGCAAATAACATCAAAGTATGATTATGAAAATAGCTTTTACCTCATGGACTCCCTGGAAGAGACTCAGAGACCTGCCAGGAGTTCCTGAACACTTTGAGAAGCACTTTTGAAAGCAATCACATCAGCTGGGAAAAAAAGACAGTTTTACTTGTGCCAGTTCAATTTTCATATATTTTTTTCTTGTCCTTTTGCATTGGCTAAGACCTCCATTACAATGTGTAACCGAAGTAATGAGAGCAGACATCATTGCCTTATTCTCAAATTTGGGAGAGAGCTTTTAATTATGTTAGGAGTTTTGTAGATGCTCTTCAGCAGATTGAGGGTTTCCAGTGTTGTAGTTTTCTAAGGGTTTTGTTTGTTTGTTTTAAATTAAAGTTTATTGGGGTGA
Organism: Rhinolophus sinicus; assembly: GCF_036562045.2. NCBI lineage: Eukaryota > Metazoa > Chordata > Mammalia > Chiroptera > Rhinolophidae > Rhinolophus > Rhinolophus sinicus. The sequence continues at coordinate 130,197,624 of NC_133756.1, forward strand.
CAATGGTTAGTCAAGTACCTTTTTCCTTTTCTTACCATGAATCAACTTATCATTTCTGAGATAAACTCCACTTTGTAAATATTTTTATATGTTGCTGGATTAAATGTGCTCATATTTTGTAGAGCGTTTTTATATTGATATTTGTAAGATTTATTGGTCTCTAATTTTTTTCTTCTAATATCTTTGTTAGGTTTTGTTATTGTCATCTATGTTGACCTCATAAATTGAATTGGAAAGAATTCCTTACTCCTTTATTTTCTGAATGAGTTTGGTTAGATTGGTACTATTTCTCATGTAAGTGTTTTGATAGAATTCACTAGTGAAACCATCTGGGTCTGGATCTGTTTGTGTGAAAGCTTTGATTATAAATTTAGGTTCTTTAATAGATATAGTCTGTTCAGTTTTTCAATTTTTATTTCTTGAGGCAGTTTTGATAAATTGTGCTTTTCGAAAATTTATTTTCTTCTAGGTTATTGAATGTATTTGTATGAAGTTGATTATAATATTCTATTATCCTTTTAATATATATCATTTCTTAAATAACTGACTTTCTGATATTGATAATTTGTGTTTTCTCCATTTTTTTGTATTACTCAGTTTTGAAGGAATTTGTTATTAATAATAATATTTTCTTAGAAACATATTTGGGCTTTGGTAATAATCTCATTTTTTTCTATCTCATTGATTTCTGCTTTTTTCTGTATTTTTTTATCATCATATTTAATTTTTTTTTGTTGTTCCTTGCTTCTTAAATTGAAAACTTAGTTAATCGATTTCAAATCTTCTTTTCTAATATAGGCACTTTTAACGCATTCCTTCATCTCTCTGACTGCGCTAGTTGCCTCCGATAGGTTTTATTTTCCTTCTCTTTCAATGTAAAATAGTTTTTGTTCCCTTGTAATTTCTTCTTTGACCCATGGATTATTTAGAAGTGTGTTATTTAAACTTAGACTATTTGGGTTTAGTTTTGCATATCTTATTACTATGGTTTTCTAATTCAAAATAATTGTGGTCAGAGAATATACTCTATAAGACTTCAATTTTTTGAGGAAAGCACATGGTTTATCTGATGGCATTTTACATCCACTTGAACATGATATGTATTCTGCAGAGATACTGCTTAATTTTAAACTTCAAGTGTGTGTGTTAAAAATTTAGAGGTAACCACTAAAATTCAAAGTAGAATGTATAAGTTATATACCAAGAGAAGTAAAGAAAACTTGGCAATTTCAATAAAAGGCAAGAATGGAAAAACTGAAACAAAACAATAAAACTATTGATAAATAAAAATGACACCATAATAGAATGAAAATGATAACCCAGACGACCCACCTGAACAGATATTAAATAAACCCATACACACATTAAAAATAATTTGTGAGTCATAAAATAAATGACAGTGATAATTAGAAAATATTTAGAACTAAATGAATAAGCTACATATCGTGTGGAGTGCAGCTAAATTATAGGATGAACAAAACCCCCCAAATTGATAATAAACTGAAAACTTTTCTGACAAGGAAATAAAATGAGAAAGAGAAGGCATAAGTGTAAAACGCCACAAATGAAAACGCAGACCTAACAATACATAGAGTAGAGATGTAAGAAATCAGAAGAAAACACTGTGACAGCCTACCTACCAAAACATTTGAACACAAAGTGTTTCCTAACCTTGTTACATTAGACTTATTGGGGGGTTTTTAAAAATAGCGAGTCCTCGACCTCTCCCAGGTGAAATAAATCCGAATCTCTGAGGGCTAAGCAGAACATTAGCTCCAGCAGGGAATCCTGATGGGCAGCCAGGGCTGTGGGCCATTGCCCTAAGCAGTGATAGGCTCATTAGAGAAGGCTCTCAGGGCTGCGGCCTTAGCCCTCTCAAATAACTGTCACGGGAGGGCCCCCTTAACTTCCCTCCAAGACGTGAGTAGCAGACCTCACAGAACACCAAAATCTGTGACACATCCCTCCCCCTATTGCCCCTGTAGTTCAATCTAATGTCACCCTGATGCTTTAAACAGAGGCTTTTCTTCTATGACTAGGATGACACCCACAGACGCGAGCATCATTTTTCAGCCAGTGGTCCTGGGATTCTTTTCCTCTGAGTCAATGGTACATTTTTAAATTTTCTCTGGTGTGATTCTGATTTAATTTTTGAATCAGAATTGAGAAGTGCTTTCTTCAAAATAAATGTAATGATAGCATTATATATGGGACACAAAAGAAAAGTGTAAGACAGGCAAATCCCAAAGGCCTTACAGTCTCATTGGGAATAAAAGATTCACCTGCACACATATGCATGCAAATGCACACACATGCACACACATGTACTAGGCTGTGTAAGATAGTCTTTGACTAAATAGGAGTTTGAGTGGTGATATCAGTCAGGGAGGACATGTGGAAAACAGAAACCATTCTGGCTATGATCTAAAAAGAGGCATTTAATAAAGGGATTTGGGTGTTGGCAAAATCACTGGAAGGTCTAGAGAAACAGGCTATAGGCTAGGCCTCCACAGATGATTCTAGAGTGACAATGTCAAACTAATCCATTGAAGAGAACTGCTATCTCTGCTGCATTGTTTGGCAAGAAGAAGAATTAGGAGATTAGGGGGCCAACTGCTAGCCCTGTGATCACACCCACAGAGCAGTGATTTGGGTATCATGAGCCTTGGCCAAAAGGGTTGCTCCAAAGCCATTCTGTGGCTTCTAGATCCACTCCAGAAAAGAATGGATGCTTCCCTGCCATACTTTTCCTCCTAGTTAACTAACTCACTTCCAAACTCTAGTCTTGCAAGAGTGCGTTTCATTGTTAGAAACTAACTCACAAGTGAAACTCTAACTGGCAGTCTGGGACGTGCCGTTGTCAGCTTTCCAGGCCTCCAAGTATGGGAAGGCACACCAGGAAGAGGTTGAGCCAGAAAATCTCCCTTAGGGGAGATGGGGTGTCAGAGAATGAAGAGAACATGTAAACTAAACCCTTGAAACCTAGACTATTTCCTCACTTGCTGCCCGTCACTAAAGGACACACATCCAACTGGCCATCAGAGCTGTCAATTTCTACTGTATAAAAATCTTTCACATGTGTCTTTTAATTTTCTTCTGCCAGTGCCTTAAATCAAACCTTTGTCATAATTTGACCTATGTCACTGCAAAAGCCTACTGACAACTCGGTTTATAGTTTTATTACTGTAAACCATTTTGCACAGTATTTCTAAAAGAATATTTTAAAAAATAGCTCCTTTATCAATACATTTATCTAACATTGTAATTTCATGATGCTATAAGCATTGTCTCCATTATCTTTAGTGCTATATATTGTCATTTCTTGGCACATAGGAGATATTCACAATTGTTGAGCGAATGAACAATCACAACATTTCCCAAGTATGATATGTGTATGCAAAGTAATTTAATGTGGTACATGGGTGAATTATTTTAATAGATATATCGTTGTATTAAATACGTTAGAAAATATAATTAGCACATCAAGTCTATGATATTATAGATATCAGCTAAAGTAAAGAGTGAGCCCATATTAAAAAAAACAAAAGGACATTAGAGTAAACATGGATGTGAATATCATAAATATTCATGATGACAGACTGTGAGTAACCAATGTTGGAAATAACTACTAGTGTCACTCTTTGGCTAAAAGATGTCTGAGGCACCCATCACCTTGAGCATAACATTTCCTGAGTAGAAATCCTCTCTCACCGGATCCACCAACACCTATTCAGCCTCACCTTTGCCACACCCATTGCATCCCGTTCTCCAAACTGCATGTCCTACACAGCCACATGAAACTCCTTACTATGCCCTCAGTGTCATTTTCATATAACCCCTAGTCTCTTCACATGCAGTTTTCTGCCTAAAATGCTTGCTCTCCACTGCTTCTCTATGGAATGGGAAACAACCATTCATCCTTCAAAACCCAACTAAGATGTCAACATTGCAACCTTGGTGAGCTAAAATAGGGAAGCCATAGATGGATGCAAGGTGGTATCCCGGAGAGGCTCTCCATGTGAAACGATACTTAGGTCAGTTCATCATGATCCAATGAGAGGTCTTCCCACTCAGAATGCCAAAACTCAGTTTTTTCAGCTCTTCTCAGAGCTGATTGCATTCAAAAGGAATGCCCCATGTGATCTCAACAGGCTGTCATGGTTCACCATTAGACATCATCTCCATATACAGATATGTTACTATTGAAGCTCTTTCTTCCTCACTGCCTTTGGCACTGCCCTTATGAGGATGAAGCACCAGTCTCTCTTGGAAAGCCTGCATGCATATTGCAGCAGGGGCTCGCCCTTGACCTGGCCTGAGGTGACCTTCTCCGTGGTGAGCAGAGCCGTACCAGGGCGGCAGGGTTGATTTCTCCTGAGGCCTCTCTCCTTGGCTTGCAGATGGCTACCTTCTCCCTGTGACTTTCTTCACATGAGCATCCCTGGTGCCTCTGTGTCTGTCCTAATCTTCTCCTCTTATAAGGACACCAGTCAGATTGAATTAAGGCCCACCCTAGTAGCCCCATTTTCACTTAATTGCCTCTTTAAAGGCCCTATCTCCTAATACAGTCACATTTTGAGGTGGTGGGGTTTCGGACTTCCACATATGAATTTTAGGATGACACAGTTCATTTCATAACAGCTCCCCTGGTAAGCTCCTGGTTCCTCAATCTATGTCCCAAAACATGACCGTAGATGAAATAGCCGCTCTGAATCAGTGACTGTGGAATAGCCTTTGGATTAGAGAAGAGTAAAGAGGAGGCCCAGCACCCTTCTGGGATAAGCAAGACCTAGGAAGGAAGCCCATGTCAAAAATGGCTCCTAACTTCTCTTTTCCTAAAGAAGGCTGTGCGTTTTGATTATAAAGCTTCTTAATATAATTCGGCCTCAGTAGCTCTTGCAAGATATGTGCTGGGGAAAGATCACCATTTGGTTTAGTGTAACATATCTTTTCAGAAAAAAAAAAAATTATACACACACACACACACACACACACACACACACACACACACACATATCCATCCTCAGCAAAGCAGGATAATTCAAAACGTCTTCAGCTATGTTTTCTGGAGACCAGCAACAAATGATACAGAACAGGTAGTCAATGTCCCTATACCTGGTTAATATATTTAAAATCGGGTTGGACTCAATAAATAAATAAGGCTGGGGCTCTCTTGGAAGATCCAAGACTTGCTGTTCTGACAATTAGTAAGAATCTAGCGGAACCCTGGGTATAAATATGCAAAGGAAGCCAAAAAGAAGCTCGCAGTTCTGAAGCCAGAGGGGCATAAGTGGAAAGCAGGCAGATAAGCAGAGTTGGTGGCTGTGGCTGTGGTTGCTCATATGTCCCCCCTGTCTCGCAGGTCCCCAACCCTGTCTTCCATGTATAAGGGTGCTCTGAGCCCTGGAGGTCGAGCTGAGGTGCCATCCTTGCAATCAATGAGCTCATTACCCTGGGAAATGGTTTCTTTTCCCTTCAGCTCCTTTGCAGATTTCATTTGCATTTCCTCAGACCTGTTTTCATTTTCATCAGCCTGGGCTGGCAGTTGGTGGGGGCTGGGGCTGAAGCTGCCTCCTAGTCAAGTTACCCTCTCAATATTGCTTCTGGTTGGGCCTGTTTGGGCTTGCTTTGCCAGCACAATCCCGAGTGTCATTCAGGCAATTAAATAAGGTATTTTATTTTATTCAAGGGGGCTGTATCATGCCTATTTCAGGAGCTATTTGATGGGAACTGGGGCAAAAAAATGTCCCTTGAAAATGGCATCCCATCTGTAGCCCGATGCGAAAGGATCACAGAATTAGCTTTTCTTTAACACTATTATATTCTTTCAATAGGGTGTAAAGTTTTAGGAGATGAACTTCATGCTCCATGTCACGGGAGCAGATTGGTTTTGCATGTGTGACAGAGCAGAGCCCTAAGACTCCAGCCATGGGGGGCAGGGAGGAGTATGGTGCAGAAACGCAGAATTCTTAAGTGAGTCAAATGTCTTTCCAAGGCCTACATCTGCTTAAAAACTTTCCCTGGATTCTACGTGTCTGTTTTCCCTAACTTTTTCACTTCCTTTAAACTCTAACTAGCAGAGTAAGTCAGGCCACTGTTCCCTGTTCTTGTTTAGAAGTCTACGTCTTTATTACAATGTAAGTGGAATTGAGTCTATGCACGTTGAGTGCCAACTCCAAACGTCAGCCATTTAAAGTCATTTTGTCTTTTCTTGCCTTCAGTTTCCTTAGAAATGAATCTTCTGCTTTGGCTTAGTCTCATCCATGGGGAGACTGAGGTCCCAGACCTCGCTGTGCTTAAATTCACAGAGCGGGACATGTGAATTCACGTCCCCAGTAACTACAAGGTCATGGCTGGAACATAAGACTCATTTATATTACATCCTTGGCTCCTATCTTTTTGATATGAGAGTTGCCTGAAACATGTATAAAGCTAGAATATAATATCTAGAATGGTATTTGCTAAACCTTCTAAAAAAATGGAACACCATACAATATTTATTCATAACTATAAAAACTTTTTTGCAAAAACAAATACCGGATAAGAAACCAACCAAACAAAAATTTCCAAGAGTATATAGGGTTAACAACAGTAAGTCATCAAATCAGCTATCAGAATAACAAAGAGGAACCATTTTAAAAAAACTGAAATCCTGGTACTGTTTGAAATCACTTAGTTATCATACACAAAAAACATAAAGAAGTTGTTTTCCTTCCTTTTCAAAGAATTACATGGCATAATTTAATATTGCTAGTGTTTGGTTTCCAAAAGGCCTTTATGTTCTAATAGATGTATTTGTATGAAGCAAACCTCTCAAACAAGTAATTCATGGTGAGATGCAGTCTAGATGTGAGAATAACTCTACGATTGTACAAGCATTTACTATGGAGAACATTGTTGGAGATCTCCTGGCACCAGAATCCAGGAGGATTAATCGAAGGTGAAAAGACCTCAAAGAGGTTCTGAAAGGACACTTTTGTACCTAGCAGGAAAAGGCTAGAGAATGCTAGACGAAGATGGTAATTCAGAAAGAAAAGAAAAATAAATTTTTCTTTCCCTTCTGTTTATCTCTCCTTAGCGTGGAGGGAGTGTCATTGCTTTCTTGGATTTCCAGTGTGTGTCTAGCATAGCTCCCCTGCTCTCCTGCCTTTGGTGGATTATCCGCCCTCTGGGGACCGATCCCTGTGTTGCAGACATCTGAGGGTCCTTCCCCGATGCCCAGGATGCACCACCAAAACTGACCTCAATGATCACACCTGAAAATTGCCAGCCCATCAATAAGAAACCATACTGAGACCTCATTTAAGACAAAGCATTGCTAGAGATGGAAAGAGGTTTAAAGAAGATGTTTCTGTGTTTGAGGAGATCACAATTGATTTGAGAAGATAAGTCATGTGGAAAATTAAATATGAAAAAAATCATAATGAATTTGAAAAGCTAAGACAAAAAGTGCCAGAGGGGTGAATAAAACATACCACCTCTTCCCACCAGCCAAAGGAACTAAATCAACAAGATGGCCCACCTCCTTCAGAAGACCTGTCTTTTTTTTAATTAAATTTATTGGGGTGACAATTGTTAGTAAAATTACATAGATTTCAGGTGTACAATTGTTAGTAAAATTACATAGATTTCAGGTTTACATCATCTATAAATCCCATTGTGTGTTCATCACCCAGAGTCAGTTCTCCTTCCATCACCATATATTTGATCCCCCTTACCTTCATCTCCCACCCCTCACCCCCCACCCCCCTTACCCTCTGGTAACCACTAAACTATTGTCTGTGTCTATGAGTTTCTGTTTCTCATTTGTTTGTCTTGTTCTTTTGTTGTTTTTGGTTTATATACCACATATCAGTGAAATCACATGGTTCTCTGCTTTTTCTGCAGAAGACCTGTCTTGAAGTCCAAATTTGGCCCTGTCCCTTTATTTAGTGGCTGCTGGTTGCCTGTTCTTAGGCTGGTTTATTAATATTTATGAGCCTGTGTTTCTTTAGATACAGAATGAGTTTATATTACCCAAAGGATTATTACCCTATGGATATTATCATAGGATCATTGAAGATTGCTAAAATAATACATGCAAAGTCCCTAGTGTAAAGTATGAAACAATATATATTCAAAAAAATGTTATTAGCCTTCTTCCATCTACCCATGCATTGTCTTCAAAGCTTTGTGACCACAGAGACGTTATGCAGAATTAAAGTCCTGAGAATTAGAGTCCAGCAACCTGAAATGTTCTAAGTCCTTATAGTCCTGGGATGGAAAATTCTAATTTAAAATCTACCTTCCATTCAGTACTCAGTAGAGCCAAACTTTTATCCATACCCACCTCACACTCACTATTTGTACACCCTCAGCTGACTTCAGGCCAAGAAGAAGTACATGCGACCTGACAACTGAGGTAGAGAGCTAAGTAGCATCACGGGCATCTACTCCTAATGGGCTGCTGTAGTTCAGGGAAATGCGCTGCCCCCAGTAAAAGGATGGGAATCTTCTCTAAGTCCTTTTGACAGCAGTGGGCTTGCTGCAACCCTTCCCTGTCCCTGTCTTAGCCACCTGGACAAGACTGGGCCTCCTGGGCTATTCCAGCTGGACCTCTACATACTAATACTACCCACAAACCCATGGCCTTCCTGTGCAGCCACCCTCTTGCAATTTGGCCGGCAGTCTCCTTCAATCTTGAGTCCTCTGACTGAGCACATTCCTCTCTGAAGAGTTTCTAAACCCCAGCAAATGGGCCATGGTCCTCACTGACGGCAGACCATGGTGACAGCACTGTGATTGTGTGGGCTGGGATGAGTTACCTACCCTCTTGGGTGTCTCCTTTCCCTCAGTCCACATGTGAAAATGGGGGCCTGTCATAGGTTGGGTAAAGTGCACTGGAAATGATACTAGGCAGCCTGAAAGGAGAGGTGAAACTAGCATGGAGCTAATGAGTTAGATAAGTCACTTCTCCATGTGCAACCGTCCAAAAGTTTCCCATGGCACTTGATGGAAAATCCAAACTCCTTCCCGTGGCCCCACGTAAACTGCCCCTGCTGCCTTCTCAAAACCTATCTGCCACTTGTTCTCACTGGGATTCTGTTATGCTGTCTTCTTTCTGCTTTCTAACCCCCTTTCTCTCACTCACACCTCAGAGCTTTCGCTACGGATTGCTTTCCCTGCAATTTACTTCCCTAGACTTTTCATAGTTGAGTTCATGTCATTCAAGCCTCCACTGAGATGTGCTGCCTATTCAAAAAGGACTTTCCTGAACACTATTGAACGTTATCCACCTGCCCAGTCACTTTCTACACGATTATTGTTTGATTCTCATCATTGCACTTATTCCCCTGAATTCATCTTCTTTATAGTTGTGTACTTATTTATTATAGGTCTCCTCTACTAAAATGTCATCACAACAAAGGCCTGGACTTGTATGTCTAGATCACTCTATGGTCCTGTTGCCCAAAACAGTGACTGGCACATAGAAGAGTCTCCAGAAACAGTATCTGGATGGATAATTCACACTGCTTGAGTAGCACATCTGGCTACCTTGTAAACAGGCTGACATGGAAAGGGCAAATCCAACAACTAGAATAGCAGCAAAAATTTCAAGTGGAGCAGTGGAGGGTTAGACAGGCAAAGGTTATCCAAGGAATTTTGTCCATTGGCAACAAGATTCCAGCCACCTGGACTAGACTTGGGGTGTTTAATGGACCAGGAAGGGCAACAGGACCCCCGCTCTGCGTTAGGGATTACATTGGTCTCAGCCTACAGGGAAACTGGTATTAGATTAGGTAAGGCACTCAGTTAGAACTAAGGAGAAACAAGGTGGAATCCTGGCATGGACAAGCCTACCTAAAAGAGAAAAGAAAGGGCTGTCATCGGCCAGACAGTGGATCGGCAATCGACCCTGAAAGTACAAGCTTCCAAATCTGATGGTTGTGGCAGTGGTTTGGTGAGGGTGAGCAACGTGGAACCTTGTCAGTCTGGACTCAGAAAACAGAGAGGGACCTCATTCTTGATCCTGCCACAAGGGATCCAAGAGCTGAAGGTGAGGAGTGAGGGGCCAGGAAACCTCATGCTAGTAAGGAGAAGCTAGGGAGGACAGAGCCACATAGAGGTGGGAGCTGACAGCTTCTCCCAGCAGCCAGCCTCTGCAAGAGTTAATCAGCTAGCTCACGGTTCCCAGAGGCAGCCGGAGATGAATAGCTGTGTGCTGCGATTACTCTTCCTTTTAAACTGTCTTGTGTCTCCATGTTATAGGCAACACTTTCTGAAGTAAGTAAATCATGCCCAGCATTCATCTCACACATACAGACAAATATGAAATCAACATTTCTCCGTGGCAGAAAGATCCCGCTGTTCATCTGCTGCTAGTGGGTATCCTGACTGTCACTCCCTTTCTCTAAGGGAGTACAAGGCTCAGAACAAGGCCCAGCTTCCATGCCAGGGGCTCCGTTTAGGCATAGTTAGGGGCAACTCCCTAAAACAGAAACAGACCATTATGAAATGGGATCAACGGTGCCAATTCTGGGTAGTTTTAATTGGCTCGGGTGGAAGACTCTTCCTAGCAGTACCTGCGGGGGACCTTTAATCAAACTTTGCAAGGGCAGGATTAGTTGAGATGGACTAAGTGTATATTAAAAACTGTACAGGTCCCTCAATAGAAACTTCAGCATGGGCAATATTTATGTGCTTTTAATGTCCTTGTATATACTGATTTCTCAGGCTTTATCTAATCTGGCTATATACTCACTTTAGAATCATGTGCAGCCTATAGGCCCAGAATCATGAGCAACCTATAGGCCCGAGTGGAGGCAGGGAAACAATGTGACAGAAAGTGCACTGGATCTAGCCCCAACCTGTGGTCCCATGCCTTCAGCATCCCCTGCATCTCACATGGTTATTCAAGGAGTCCCTGGGGTGTCTTAAGCATGACTCACAAGTAAGCCTGCTCTTAGTAAGAGTGGCCCTGGTTTTGCATTCCCCTCCGGGTCCCCAGGGTTCTTCCTGTATCCTGCAGAGACCACCATCGCACATGGCAGCCAAGGTGGTGTGAATGGTGAGATGCCAGAACTGCTCTGTGTTTTGTTTTATGTGGAGGATGCTTCTTCACCTCTTTCCTCTTGTACTTCTTGGAGGGTACGATAGTAATAATGATACTAACTGTAATAATGATAGTGAATTATTCCACGTGGGTTGCTATGCGCCAGGTACTATTCTAAGTGTTTTACATGTCATTCATTTGATCCCCATAACAACCTTACAAGACAAATGCTATTTTAACAATGGGGACTCTGAGGAATAGAGAAGGTAACTTGCCTAAGGCTGTTTGTGATGCAGTATTCTACAGCTGAGTTTGCTTACATACACACACGCACACATACACACACACACACACACACAGAGGAAGAGAAAGATGTCCTCAGAAATAATTAATATTTACAATCACACACATACATGCGCACAAATACATACTGTATATAGAGCAATGGCATCATACTTTTAATACAGTTTTGCAAAATCTTTTAATGCAGTTTTCTCACTTCCGATTTTTTTAGGCATGATGTTATGTACTAAATATAGATCTCCCACCATCTTTTTGAACAGCTACATGGTGTTCCATTGTGTGAACATACCAAAATGTATTTAATGAATACCTTATTTTGAACAATAATAGAGTTTTCTGATTTTTTCTATTCTACTAACACTGAAATGGACCTCTTTGGACTTGTATCTTTAGACTGTCTTGTTATTTCCCTAATATTAAATTCTAGAAATTGCCTTAATGCTTCAAAGGGGATGCAAATTTTCAATTTTGATAATATATTGTGTATATTGCCCGACCGTTCTCTAGAAAGTTTGTTGTATCAATTTGAATTTACACCAAAGCATATGAGAATGCTTGTTTACTCACACTCTAGCCAACATTGGATACTATCATTATTTTTAATAATTTTCAACCTAATAGGTAAGAAACAATATTTCATTGATGTTTTCATTTATGTTTCTTTGATAGCTAGTGAGGTGCAGCATTTTTTTTCTAGTGATAAAAACGTATGTATTAATCCTTTCCTTTCAGCCACTGAGTCCACACATTTTAAATCTCACAGCCACAAGATTACATAAATGCTTATTTATATATTCTGGTATTTTAATGGTTTCTTTTTTCAATCAAAACTTGAACATCTAGAATTCACTTTTGTGCAAATTATGATATAAGAGTCAAATCTTCTTTTTCAATGCTTATCTACTTGCCCCCGATCATATTTTATTGAACAATCCATTTAATAAATAGTTCTTTCCCTAATATTTTAAACTGACATCATTAATATATACCAAATTATTATACTTACTTAACTCACCTTCTGGGTTTTCTTTTTAGTTTTATGAATCAATCTGTCTGACTACTTTGGTACCATATCACATGTGATAATTTAATTTCTACTAGGGCAAGTCAGTCTCATTACTCATTTTTCTTGGTCTTTTCATGACTATTCTAACACAATTATTCTTCTAAATGAACTTTAGAATCATTTGGTCAAATTCCAAACAAAAATCTCATCAAATTTTAATTGGGATTGCATTAAATTTATAAATTAATTTGAGGAGAAATGACATCTATAAAATATTAAACTTCTAATCCAGAAACATGGAATGTCTCTTGATTTATTAACATCTTTTATGTCCTTAAGTTAAATTTGTAATATTTCTCTGATAGATTTGTCATACTTCTTATTAAGATCAGTCCTAGTTATTTTACGTTTTTGTTGCTATTGTTTGTCTGATTTTAATATATTTCTAAATAGCTATTTCTGTTGTATACAGAAGCTACTGATTTTTATGTTAATTTGGTAACTGGGAGCTATGAAATGCTTTTATTATTCTATTTTTCAGATCATTCTCATTTTTTTCTGAGTAGACAATCTTAAATAAATAATGTTAATTTTGTCTCCTTTATAATATTTATGGGACTTATTTTGGTTAAATTGTTGTTTTGACACATATGTTTTAATATGGGAACACTATGGAGCAGGGGAACTTTTGAAAAACTCATAGTTCTAATAAAGCGTAAAATCATTACTTTCTTTTTAAGTATTGTCTTTAACCAATTCAGCTGACCATTAAACTTTTCCTAATTTTCATTCTAATTATGGGGGGAATGACGTCATAATTTATCTCATTCTTAAATTATTTTCAAATTCTAACAAATGAGAAGGAGAGCAAACAAGAGATTGAGATTAAGTGCTCTAAATTGTGGACACTGAAGTCAGACTGACTAGGTTCAAATCCGGCTTCTGTTATTTATTAGTCATTATTATTTGTGGCTATTATTTCACCTACATGTTGTTCCCGATCTGTAAATTGGGAAATAATAACTTCTACTTAACACAGTGGTTGTAATGAATGACACACCTATGCGGTACAATACATGTCAAACAGCAGCTCTAAATAAACATTTGCTATGCTTATTTATAATTTTGCTTAGTTCCCAAATCTTGCTCTCACTTGCAATTTGCTATCCATCAACAAGGCAATCTCAGCAGTTCTTCATATCAGAAAACATGAGTAAAACAAATTCAATTCCAGAATTATTGATGATTAATGCATATTTTCACAACACTTTCATGGGAAGGCAAAGTGGTAAAACATTTCTGAAATACCCTTAACTTTTCTCCACTTTTTCCAAGGTTCTCCCTTCTGTGGTTGCTATATTTCTTATCTTTCTCCTCTGTCTCCAAACCTCTCTTTGCTACCTCCAAATGTGGTTTTATTTATTTATTTATTTATTTATTTATTTATTTATTTATTTATTTATTTATAGTTTTATAACAGCAAATATACTTAGATGACTGTGAGAAATTTAATTATATTCTATCCAATCTGAAGTTAAAATCATACTATAACCCATATCATTTCCCAGCGCACATCCCCCTGCGCTCTCCCTTCTTCTCTTTATATTTAATATACAGCCAATCCAGTAAGATTAACTCTGTAAAAGCCTAAAAACAGAGGAAATCATTTTCTACACTTCAAATAGGAAAAAATATGTACCATTAATAACCCTCACAATATATTTATGTACTGACTATTATACTTGGATACAGAAAATATGATTCTAGCAAATAATTTGAACCTAGACCATGTATATGAATTATCAGAGAATGAAAAGACTGTTCCAAATTATTGATGTTCCTTTCTTAGATGACCAAGAAGACTACTGGTTATGTATGGTTATCTTTCTAGTGGTACCCACCCACCAACCCATGCCTATGCTAAAAGATTAATGGTTTGATTTTTGGATCACATTAAAAAATCATTTATAAGGAGGGTATTAATATGGCTTTATGTTTTCCTATATTTTCTGATTGGATTGTTCAGTTGCTGGAGGATATTTAACTATAGAGGTTGATAGTAAGTATAGATGTCACATCCTTGACAGAATTTTCATTACATCACTTCAAGGGTACATACAGCAGGTCTGTTGGCAGTGAATTTCCTCAGTTTTCGTTTGTTTGAGAAAGTCTGTTTTTCCTTCTCTTTTGAAGGATAATTTTTCTGGCTATAGAATCCCAGATTGAGGGAGTTTTTTTCTTTCAACATTTTGCAGTCCACTCCACTCTCTTCTTGCTTGCATGGTTTCTGACAAGACATGTTAATACCTAGTTTTATTATATTATGTTGTTAAAGAGTGTAGAATGTATAGTTTCAAATGTGGAAAACTGGTTCAGATTTTATTAGTGGGTTAGGATATGAGCATTTTTGTGAAAAATGCCATAAACTTTGGAAAATAATGTGTCTTCTGTTTGTAGTGCATACAATTCTCCATTTAGATCAGTGAAAGCTATTTATTCAAGTTAGTTTTTACTTCATTCACTTCCTAAGTACTTGTGCTGTGAAAAAATGACACGTATCTTTGAATTTTTCAATTGTACTTTCATCAATTTCTCTTTATTAATTCTTACAGTTTTTAAAAATATTTTAATGCTATGCTATTAGTAGATTTAAATTAGTAATTATGATAATTTTATATTGTGTAATCTAAGCCACATTAAGTAACACCCTACTTCCTTTTATCCTTTGTGTATAACATGAATTTTAATTTGAGTTCTAATAGTACGTTAGACATTTCTGATTTTTTTCATTTTATTAGCATATCTCCACCCCTGTGAACGTCTCTAGACCAATTTAGTTTTAGAACATTTCCTATAAACAGTATGTAGGCTGCTTTATAATTTTTGCATTCTTTTCATTTTTTAACTTTCTATTGATTAGAAAATTATCCACTCTGTTTTATTCTAATGGATTACCTGTTTTTTCTTAAAGCATATTGAACTTTTATTTTTCTATCACAGTGAAGCACATAAGCATTATCTTATTATTGATTATTGATTTCCCTATCCCATCCCCACCCATAAACTCTGTAGCCATGAGGACAGGCATATAAATAAAGACTTGCAACCTGAAACATAACAAAATGAAATAATATAATCCCCATCCCTCTTCCATTTTCTGCTCCACAAAGGCAATCACTTTCAACTTTTTAACCTGATTTTAAAAAGTGTACTCCATAACTCTAACTAGTATGTTTACACTGTTATATGTATTCTCAATAGAGTTTAACCAGTTCTTGTTTTAGACTCTTCTGAGTACCACCCACCCGACTCTGTGACTAACTGGGACTACTGGAAGCGTAGAGTGTTCTGTGATGTAAACTGTATTCTTAGCTTTCTCTGGGGGCAGCTTAGGGTCCTGCTTTCCTCACTCAGCTGCGTCAGCTACACTCATCCATTTACTTCTCAGCTTCCAAATTTTATTGGTACTATTTTTCTTGGCCATTTTCAATTTTTGTCTAAACATTATTTGACTTCATGTTAGTGAGGTTTCAAGAGGAAGTAAAACTAAAGGCGTGTGTTCAATCTGCCCTTTTTCATCAGAAATCCCAGGATTTTTTTTTTAAATCCTTGAAATTTAAACATGTTACCTGAGTTTACGTTAGGGCATATCTCCTTTTATCCATTTTTACCTGGGTGCTCAAGCAGGGATTTGATTCTTCAGATATAAATGTGTCCTTAGATAAAGAAATCTTCTATGATTTCTTTGTTGTTCTGCTTCATTTCGCTTTCTGGAATCCTATTATAAATGATTTCTTAGTCCATTTGGGCTGCTATAACAAACTACCATAGACTAGGTGGTTTATAAACAACAGAAAATTATTCCTAACTGTTCTGGAGGCTGGGAAGGCCAAGATCAAAGCACTGGCAGATTCTACGTCTGTTGAGAGCTCACTTTCTAGTTCATAGACAGCTGTCTTTTCACTATGTCCTAACATGGCAGAAGGAACAAGGGATCTCTCAGGGTTTCTTTTATAAAGACACTAATCTCATTCATGAGGGCTCTGCCATCATGATCTAATCACCTCCCAAAGGCCCCACATCCTAATACCATCCCATTGGGCATTAGTTTTCAACATATGAATTTTTGGAGAATACAAACGTTCAGTCTGTAGCAAATAGATTGTATCTCCTAGATATATTCTTTGTTTTTATCATCTTTTTACTCATCATTTTCATCTGTTTTAACTTTTGAATTCTGGAATACTTACTCAATGCCAATTTAATTTTCTGCAATATTTAGTTAGCTATTAAATACTTCATTGTATTTGTGTGTGTGTGTTTGTTTAATGTTTGATAATCACATTTTTCATCTAGAAACTCCTTGGTAATCTCAGATTATCACTTTTTGATATATGCATTGCCCTCTTACATCTCAATGAGAGCAAGGATTACAGATATTTTAAAGTTCCTTCTTGGTTCATGGAATGTATCTATGTCATAAGGGTATATTAATTCTGACTCTTAAGAATCATCCCCTTATATAAGGACCAGTGAATCTTTTTATGTAGCTGTGATAGCTTTTTAATTTTATAATGTTTAAAGAAGTGAAGGACACCTTGGAAGAGTGTGGTACTCTCTTGAGAAGCCACTGGCAATGAGTAAAATGCACCAAATCCTAGAGCAGTATATTACAGCTGAGAGCAAAGTGGATAGGGGACCAGATGGGAGAGCTGAAGTGATGCCAGTCATGCCTCTACTCTTAGCAGAAAACCTCTCTAGCTTAGCCCAGACCTGGCTGCCCTTGAACATGTCCAACCCACTGAGGTAACTTACCTGAATCCTCTCTCTCCTTCACGGCTCAGCTCCAGGCCCTGTCTATCCTATGATACTTTCTTTAAAGGTTTGACTCTACAAAGATTAATGCCCATGTCTCAACTTTCCTGCTAGTTTTTCCAAGACAACTCAAAGCAACCACTGTCTCCAATTTCATGACTGATATGGTATTTGTATTATTATTAGTCCCAAGAGTGACCACAATATTTTAATTAGCATATGCATAGTCCAGTTCAATTCTTCACAGTTAGTTCCCAGAAGAGAGAATATGTGTCATTTGAGATGGATGATGACTGACTTTCTTATTAAATGAATTGTTTACCAGAGGGTAAGGGGGGTGGGGGGTGGGAGATGAGGGTAAGGGGGATCAAATAAATATATGGTGATGGAAGGAGAACTGACTCTGGGTGGTGAACACACAATAGGATTTATAGATGATGTAATACAGAATTGTACACCTGAAATCTATGTAATTTCACTAACAATTGTCACCCCAATAAATTTAAAAAAAAAAAAGAATTGTTTAAAACACAAGAGTGAAAGCCTTTAGCAATCTACAAAAGCCATATTGGACTAAAGGATTCTTTAGTGAAAATAACACTGAAACTTTGCTTTGCTGTTTATTGTTGCCCAAAAACTCACTAACACTGTACCTCTCTCTGAAGATAACATAGTCAAATCCACAGTCCTTTTCTTAAACCCTT
The DNA here is from genome assembly GCF_036562045.2 of Rhinolophus sinicus. Lineage (NCBI taxonomy): Eukaryota > Metazoa > Chordata > Mammalia > Chiroptera > Rhinolophidae > Rhinolophus > Rhinolophus sinicus. The sequence goes on from NC_133756.1 coordinate 130,215,484, forward strand.
AGGACCAGATATATTCAGAATTCCATTTCTTAGCAAATGATTTTAGAAAGTTAATAAAGGATCTATACCGTGTGTTGCATAATGCTTCCAGCAAGCTTGGAGGCAGCACATCATGATCAGACGTACAAAAATGTTTGGCTCCTGACTCTAGAGATGAATAAGGATGACTGGTCTCTCCCAGATCAAGTCAGGTTTTGCCATCAACAAAGCTGTAAAAAACAAACAAACAACAAAAATAACTTTCTATTTTCAGAGCTTTTATGGTCAAGAGATAATGACCTTTCCTTGCTTCATTCCATTTCATTCCATTGGTTAGTTAAAATACAATGATAAAATCTGACCTGAGAGGGAGAAATGAGGGTCTCTCAACAAAAGATGGAGGTTAAAATAGTATTTGGAAGTGTTGTTCTGCTTGTTTGCATTGACTGTTTCTTTCCAGAAATATAGTTTGGGACAATATTCTTCATTCTAGTTCAAGGACATGGGACATCCTGATGTGTTTGAGTGGGAGAAGGAGTTTGATCTCTTGAGATCAAGAGATTTGTTTGTAGGTGAGATGGACACCTACAAAACCACCAGAGGGGCCTCTGGAGTCTATAGCGATTTCTTTGTGGCTTGACCCTGTCTTTCCTGTAATCTTTCCAAAGCAATCCTCAGTGTGAACAGGCCCAGCAGTTCGGCCGACAGGAGAGGTCACGTCAACGTGCAAGGAAGGAAGGAAGGAAGGAAGGAAGGAAGGAAGGAAGGGAGGGAGGGAGAGATATTTTCTAATCTCATTCATTCTTTTCTACAATGAAGTAAACAAAGCCCTAGAGAGTTGACTAAGCTCTGTGGTTAGAGTTCTAAGGTCAGGTACTAATAGGTCTTGGGCCTCCAGCTTGCCCCCTTATGTGCTCTTCTCTCCCTCCAAAGATATTTTCCCTTTTTTTTTTCTTTTTCTTTTTTTTGCGAGGGCTTGACGGAGTTAGGGCAATGGAGGGACTTACTCTTGTGAAGTCTCACTGGCTCCTGTACAAATCAAGTTTAAGGAAGTGGAGTGGCTCAGGGCTCTATGCAGAAATGAGGTAAAGGTTCCAACCATGGTTCTGCCATTTCCACCATGTCACCTGACCACTGAGACCCTCAGTACTTTCTAGAATCTCTAATACTAGCACCTCAGAAGTAGGAGTCCTCAGGAGCCACTTCTTATTCTTGCAGGACAAGGCAAGGAGGAGGAAATCAGAAATTAAAGAGAAACTCTCTGTGTCCTCTTGCAGTCCAGCTTGGCCCAGGCACAGGGAACCCACTGACCAGAGAGCTAGGCTGGGCATGCCCCATGGCTGGTGCAGCAACCCCTCTGCCCTCAGCTCTCTTGTTCCTGCTCTGCCCTTGCTGTGGTCCCCTCTTCTCCCCACCTCAAAATCCAGCCCTGGACCTCCAGGCACAGACACTGCACTGTGGTTTGTGGCATTTGCACCTCAGCTCTCCCTGTGGGGTCTGCCTTAGATCATTGGCCTCATCCCTCTCAGGAAGTTCTTTGCACCCCTCTCCTGCCTGTTGGAGCCGAAGGCAGAGCTGGCAGGGAGCAGAGGAGGTAAATGCTGCCTTGCACAGTTTCTCCAAAGGCAGAACCTTTTCAGACCTTGTGACATAGAGGAAAGATGGTAAGAGACTGTGCCCCTCCCCTCCTCTCATCCGTCTGGATGGGTGGATATGGCTGTGTTTTTACCCGGAGCCCAGTGCTCCAGTGACCTGACGCTTCTAGTGACAATGAAATCCAAACCCTTTACTCGAAGTCACAGCTGCTCCCAGAAGGAGAAAGAGAGGGGAGGAAGACATTCTTCTTGCTATGGCTGCAAAACAGAGCTCCGGTGCCTTCCCCTCCCCCCAGGGAGACTGCAGCTCTAAGAGGCGCCCTCACACCTGCCTGCATTTTAATTAATATCATCCCTCCATCTATCAACAGCAAGTCAACATGCTTCACACTAGGGGAGAAAAACAATCCTCACCTTGTCAGCCATACTTCTCCGGGAGCAGCTGAGGGTCTCAACCCCCCTGACTCTCTGCCACCTCTTTTTGCCTGTGGGCTGTTGACAGGGTGCAGTGCAGCTTGCCACAGAGATGGCTTTGGCATCAGAAGGTGGCAGCATGGGAACGTGGCAGAATGGGTTGGGGCCGGCTATTGGTCAGGCAGAGGCACACAGTACCATCTCTGCACTCAGGGTATCCAGTCCTCAGAACACTGCTATTCGACGGGAATTTCTATCCCCATCTTAACAGAGGGGGCACTGGGGTTTGGAGAAGTGCAGGAACTGCTGAGGTCACACTGCTAATATAGGGCCAAGCTGGGCATCTGAATGCAGATGTGGCCCCTGGATCCCTCATCTTCCTGCCTCACTTCCCCTGTACCCCATGGCAGCAATCTGGGGGTAGGGGGGAGGGCTGGGCTTGAGTCCCTCTCTGGATGACAGAGCTGGTGGTGGCAGGGCCTTCCCTCCTTGCCTCAGCTCCCTCACCCTCATGCATCACAGCTATGCCCTTGGAACACTGCTCAGCCTGCTGGGCTTTAGAATGTTATCCCTGATGATCATGCCTTTTGCTGAGCTATGAGAGAATCGCATGCCTTTAGCAGCAGGGCGAGACAAGTTCTCTCCATTAGGTGAGACCACCTATAAGTGGTTGTAGTGTGTGTGGAGGCCTGTTTGTACCTACAGGGTGTGGGTGCACAGGTGCCCAGGCCCACAAGAGTGCGTGGGAGTCAGAGCAGTATAGGATTGTGGCTAGGAGCATGCGTGTTAGTGTTTCTCCACGCACAAGTGGAACAGACTGCTGCTCTGTGTGTGTGGGCAGGCTACCGTTCTAGCCTGGAGACGACATTGTGGAACAGAGTGGCACAGATCCACCCAGGCTGTCAAACCTCTCTCAGCCGTTTTCCTCATCTGTAAAAGAGCCGTGAGGTGATTCAATGGTACGGGATATGGAAAACGATGTAGTACCTGGCAAATGGTAAGCACTCAGTAAGTTGTAGATGTTAACTATGCTGACTATCCAATTGCCTTAGCATTCTTTTTTGTTCAAGAAGATTACAAGATGTTGTCAAATGTTGCCTGGTAATCCAGATATATTCGCTCCCCTGTATTTCCACAGTCTACCAGCCTAGCAAGCAGTGAAAGAAAGACATGAGTCTGGTTCCTTGTAGCTAATTCTTAGGGAACCCTCACCAAGTCTTAGGGATCCCTGTCTCCCTTCCAGGCGCTCACAAAGACTATGCCTTTAATAGTACTGACATGTGGGAAATACTTCCGAAGCCTGAAAGAAAGAAACTCACTCCCCTTCCTCTTTATAAAGAGGATAAGATATGTCCTTTTCCTGAGCCTACCTTTCTCCCCTGCTCTCGTCGACGAAACCCTAGATTCTGGAAAATCCCCATCTGCCTTTGAAGCTGGCTTCTATCATCCTTACTAAAGAAAACTCCACTCAGCTGGGTCCTCAGCTACTTAGTAACAATTGTCCAATTTCCAGCCTCACTTCCTTTTATCGCACAATTGCCTGAGCAGGTGTCGGCGCCTCCCCTGCTCCCCGTGGGATAATGCCTTCCTTTGTGCTCAGCCCCGCAGGAGTGATGGAGAGGCGACTGCTGGGGTCTCTAGGGAGGGAGTCTTTGCCAGCATAGGAATTCTCTCCCAGGTGATTCTGATGGAGGTGCTGGGCCTTTCCCAAAGCACGCAGGCCAGGAAAACAGGTCTAAACAGGGCCTCCAAAAAAGCAGGTCAGAAAAAGCAGTGGTGAGCCAGACTATGAGTCAGAACTTCAAGAGTCAGAAAGAGGGATTCCGTTGCGTGGTGGAGAATATCTCAAACGTCCCTGATCCAGGTAAAGATGGTCGTTTCCCTTTCAGAGATCCTGAGCCGACCCTCTTCAAGAATTATTAGATATTAACTCCTGTTGTGTCATTATCTTTGTAGAGAGAATTCCAGTCTCCAAAAGTTTGCAGTGTACACTCTCTCTCTCTCTCTGCTCTCTCTCCCTTTTTCTTTCCTGGATCCTCTTTGATCTAGCTCCCTGGAAAACAGCTTTTGTTTCAAGGGAATACAAATGCTTCCTGGAATGGGGAAGTTATCACAATACCCCTTGGCAGTGCCAGAGAACAGGATATAAACGGACAGGAGCTGCCTCGATGGTGCAGGAAGATGGAACAGAACAGAAGCAGGAATAAAAGTGGTAAAGATGATGGAAACAAAAACAAAACAACTTTCTCATCCCACTTTTTCCTCAGCCTACAGGCCTCAGAGGGGCTGGAACACTGTCAGGGAGGTGGTGACAGTAGTGGTATTAGAAATGGGGGTGATGGAAATGGTGGTGAAGGGGAAGGTACTCAGGCTGGTGGGCGTGATTGCAACTATCGTCTGGAACATTCTCCATACTCCATGTCTAGTCAAGTCCTACCCATCTCATAATGCACAAAGGAAAGGAACGTGGACTTAGGAGTCAGACTACTAGGGTCAACTTAGAAATCTTATCTTTTTCATTCTCAATTTGCTCCTCTATAAAATGTGGAGATCAGAGTAGGTGAATTCAGATGTCCTGGTCATGTCTTAAATTGTAGGATTTCAGGTTTCAGGTTTACGTCTAGTGTTTTCTCATCAATACTCTAGGCACAAATGTCCTGTTTCTCTGTGTTGAGAACACTCGATGCCCAAACCATGGCTCTGGTCATCAGCTTAGACGGCTGTGCTGAGAGCAGCGGCCTGGTCCGAGGCCTTGTGTTCTCATACGGCGAGGGCTGCTTTCAGTTCTGTGCCTGGAATGATGTCTCACGTATAGTAGACATTCAGGACATGTCTCATGTTCCCTGGAGATGAAGACTCAACCAACAATTGCCCAGCACTTAGTGCCTTCCAGGCTCTGGCCTAGGTCCTGGGGATATAGAGATTGAAAGGCACATTTTCTGACTGGGAGACCTTCAGAGGGGAGGCAGCAGGCATAAACAATTCAATAAAGCACAGATCAGTTTTATAACACACAGAAGAACAAAGTGAAATGGGCTTGCTGACGAGGGGGCCCAGGTAAGGTAGGATGCAATGATTTCATGTAAATCATGGAAGATGACTCTTGTCTCTCCATTGACAAGAAGAAAGCATGCAGGCATACAGAATTGAAATGACACACACATCAAGGGTAAATGGATGGATGTAGGGAATAGTTGGCTGTTGTGAAGGCTGGAGCCTGACTGTGAAGAGAATTGAGCTTTATCCTGTGGGTGCCAGTGAAGGGCTTTAAGCAGAAGTACCACACATTCCCAGCCTTTTCAGACGGGCCCTCCAATGGCAGGATGGAGAATGGACTGGGGTTCAGTAAGATAGAGGCAGAAAGATGCAACAGGAAAATCTCGAGTCTAGGCTTTATCTTGAGACCTGATGGAAGGCAGAGATGTTAGGACTAAAAGGGGGCAGAGAGCAAAAATAAAGGGGCACTTAGGGGGAGAGAGCTATAAAACTCTATGACCTATTAGATCTAGAGGGTAAGGGATGGGGGAAATTTGGAATGGTTCTAAAATGTCTTGCTTGGACGAGAGGTCACATTAGGATGTGGGAAGGAGGGTTGATGAGGATGGAATTAAGATCAGACCATTTCTCTTTACGTCTTTGGTCTCAGTATGATACAGATGCTTACTTAGTATTATAGACACTTGGAGAGTAAACCTCTCTTTTCCCATCCCTCTCTTGCACACATCTCAGCAACTCATAAGGTTCTACTGACCTGAAGCATCCAGGAACAGGCTGGGTGGAGAGAGCAGAGTGAGGCTCATGGACCCAAGGTATTGGTTTCATTTCCCAATGACCAAATGCCTCTGTCCCAAGAAGACCTATAACCAGTCTCCCTTCGAAGGCCCCCAAAGCTTGATGCAATTAGTGAGTAGTGGGGCTCTATTTTTTCTTTTTCTTTATTTTTTCTTTTTTGGCTTTTTATTTTTTATTTTTTGGGGTTTTTTTTTTGGGTTAAAAGCAATTTCCATTTTATGCCCTTTGTCTCTTCATCCAAGCAAATGCCGGTGGGATCTGGCAACCTGAGTTCAATAGCCAGTCCTTTTGGTCTTTCAAAGGCTATGAATGTAATAAGAGCACTCAACCCTTCTGAAGATATGCAAATCTGTGCATTTAAAAGATTTACATTCATCCTTCACAGGCCCTGAAATATAAATATGAAATACCCAGAACCTTGTCACTTCAGTAATAATTAAGCTGATGGCCTATTATGTTCGATTGCAAATCAATATAGTATCTTTTGGTGCCACTTGAGTTCTTGAGGGTTGGCGTGGGGCCAGCTCCAGTTATACAATTGAATTGCTGCAGCTGCCTGGGAAACTTCGCTGCCGTTCCCATTCAGGAAGAATAGGCGGGTAACAATGGTGACCAGCCTCCCTGCAGTAATTGTGTACGAGGACACATTTCCAATGGGGTTTTTGTTCAGCAGGTGCTGTTATTTTAGTTTAATTTGAATTCTGAAATATGGAGGAGAGAAGGAGACTAATCTTAACAGCATCTAACCTACAGCTGTTCGAAAGAGGCCAGCAAACAGCATATGTTGCTTAGATGGAAATCATAATTGCTCATTCTCCCTGGGCTGTTGGCCCACCAACGTGGAGTCTCTGAAATTAGCCATCATTTTTCCGGCATTTTCCACAGTGGCAAGGCCTCCACAGGGCTCGGGAAGAGATATTCTAGAGTGGCTCGCTCGCCAACAGGCTTTTGCTGCTGCTGCTGCTGCTGCTGCTGCTGCTGCGTCTCCTCCTTCTTCTTCCTTCTTTCTCCTTCTTGGTCAGCTGAGATGATTTCCAGACACTACATAAAATGCATCCTGGGTTGGCTTCCTCTTTTGAGGCTACCGTGGGTAGGCTTTAGGAGCACTGGAGAGGGTTGGTGGCCACCCCAGCCCCAGACTCCCTTGGGGGCAGAGTGACTTGTATCCCTGGGTCAGAGCTGCTATGGGCAAGAAGAAAACCTGAACAGTAAGAATCAGTGTTGACACTGATTTGAATAAGAAATAATATCCACAGGGCGTGCATACTCCCCTCTACAAAACACTTTCACATGCTTTGTGTTTTTATTTACAACCTCATGACACCCTGTGGAAGGAGATGACAGTGTTCCCATTTGATACAGAGGGATGCTGAGAGGTAGGGACAATTCCAAATTAGAAATGCCAGGACTGGACTATACAAGGTCCTGGAATTTAAAATCCCATGTACTTTTCCCACACCAGCTGCCTGCCTTTTGTACTCTAGTGACTTCCCTCAGCTCCCTGGTTGGCAAGGAGTCCTTACAAATCAGCTTCCTTCAACCTCTAAATCTATGGTAATGAACACAAGGTCAAGTCCAGATTTTTCTGGGCTCTGCATTGGTAACTAATGTTTGCGTGATTTGGGGACTGGGGTTAGGACAGGTCACAGGTGTGACATACCAAATGCCAAAGTTTCTTCCTGTTCCTCCTTCTCACCTTTCCTTCCTTCCCCCCTCCTTCCTTTCTCCCTTCCCTTCTTCCTTCCCTGCTTCCTTTCGCATTTATGGAGCCCCTACTGTAAGGCAGGCACTGGACTAGGCACTATAGAGGGGATACAAAGATGAACAAGATAAGTTCTTGGTCCTCAACAAGCCTAGTGCAGAAGCAGATGAAGCCCTACAAGCTAGCAAAACAGCTTGATTGTTTCCCTAAGAGTGGTGGGGTCCTGAATAGAAGAGGGTTTTACAGGGAGGTGGCCAATGAGCTAGATCATGGAGGATGTGCAAAAGTCTTGCAAGTGGAGAAAAAGGGACAGGAATTCCAGACCTGGCGTGAGTCACTGGTCTCACCCTGTCACCGGCCATTTGTTGACACGGAAGGAGAGGGTTAAGGGCTTGGGGAGTGGACTGACTTAGCTCGGCTCTCTTAGTGGCATCATGTTCAGGGCTGGCAGTCCCAGGATGAACATTTGATGTGAGGTGTGGCCTGAAGGAGCGGAAGGGAGTGTGGAGCAGGGATCTGCTTCAGGTATCTATTGTCAGTCCCTCCTGGCCTGAGAGTTGGGCGACTAGCTGACGTGTCCTGAGTGTGGCTGGAACAGTGCTTCAGCTCAGATGCTGCTGCCATTAGAAGTGTGGGCAGTTCCTAGAGCTCTGGAATCTGAGGCTCTCACAGTGACTGTCTGTTCCCTGTCAGCGATCCATTTAGCCTTTTGTGTCAGAGGCTGTCACTTCCTCAGCCTAACCTTCATGCTCACCTTGTCCCTGATCTGGAATGTTCCTGGCTTTGAGATGTAGAGCGAGCCCTAAAGTCATACCAGGCTCACGCTCAGCTCCCAACAGCTGTGTGTCCCATGAACCTGCCCCCTGGATTCCAGAGTGGTTACAAATCCCATGGTTACGATCATGGCTTTGGACTCATAGCTGTGGGTGCTAGGACAGATCTAGGGAGGAAGTAGAAGGCAGTGTGGAAGGGCATGGACTCCATCGGAGGTCAGACTGCCTGGGGCTGGACTCTGATTTTGTCACTTCCAGCTGTGTAATTGTCACTTAATTGTCTCATTTGCAAATGGAAGACAATAATCTCTAATTGAGCACTCAGAGCCCAATAATTTTTAGCTGTTAGTAGTGACGTAGAAGCAGTAGTAGTAGTAGAAGAACAGTAATGGTAGTAGCAGGAATAATAGTGGTAATGGTAGTACTGTAGTAATAATAATGCTAACAGTAGTACTGTAGTAGTAATAATGTTAACGGTAGTGATATAGTAGTAATAATAATACTAACGGTAATACTGTAGTAGTAATAATAATGCTAATGGTAGTGATGTAGTAGTAATGCTAACGGTGGTACTATAGTAGTAGTAATAATGCTAATGGTAGTACTATAGTAGTAATAATGCTAACAGTAGTGCTGTAGTAGTAATAATGCTAATGGTAGTAACATAGTAGTAATAATACTAACGGTGGTACTATAGTAGTAATAATGTTGCTAATGGTAGTAATGTAGTGATAGTAGTGGTAATGGTAGTAGTGTACTAATAGTACTGATGGTAGTATTTCTAATAACAGGAAAGTTGCTACACCTCATCTTACCTGAAAACTGGGCAAATGCTCTCTCTCTCACAGCTGTGATGATGTTAACAAATAATTCAATTTCACAGACATTTCCTGAGTACTCTGAACATATGTGAAACAATCTATAGCCCAGAGTCTGTCACATGGAATTTCACCAAATGTTACATAAGTTTAATTGTGAAAGACCCTCATGGGTTAAGCAACTTGTATTTTCCTCCATGATTCTTTCTTTGCAGACAAAGCATGGCCTTTCAGAGGAAGGAAGCCGGACTGCTCCAGTGTCAACTGTACAGTGTGAACCAAGGGCAGGGACTATATATTATGTCTTTCACCATTGGTTCCCCATGACCCAGCACCATGCCTGGCATAGGGAGTATTTAAAGAGTTAGTACGTTGGCTTAATGAATGCTTGTTGAATGCAGGCTGAATTAACTGTGCTGGGCTGCCTATGGAAAAGACCATGGAGAGCTCAGAAAGTGTCTTGCAGAGGAAGGTGCTGACTGTTTGGCTCTTAGCCTTCAGTTAGGACAGGAAGGAAAGAAACTCAGCTTTGGGGGCACCTGAGGGCTGCCTTGGATGAAGAGCTCTGGTCTCCCTTTGTGAATGTGGGGAGAATCTGCTGTGGAACAGCCCCTCTCCCTCTATGTTTTTACTTTAAGCAAGCCAGGCAGACCCAGGACATGTGTGGGTGGGAATTTATTTTGGCAGCTCAAGTGAGGAAGGGAAGCCAAAACCTGAGGCTACTGAGTAAAACAGCACATGTTAATCTCAGTCTAGCACGAGTAATCCCAGCAAACATTGTGATCTCAGGAAAGGATAATCCCAGATTAAGCAGCTTCTGTGCGAGTCTTGTTCTAGGTGTAGCTCAGTGACAAAAGGAGGATATAAGTGAGGTCTGGGGGAGCAGCACTTTGTCCATGTGGCCATGATCAGACCCAGAACCCCAGTCCCCCACCACCACCACCTGGTTATGATGTTAGGGGAAGGTTTCCCTTACCTGCTGATTGCTGAGGTGAGTGCTTTTCCTCTAAGACCATGGGCATTGGAGCACATTGCAAAAAGAAAAAAAAGTTACAAGATGAGGCAGTCTCTAAGAAAATAGGAAATAGCACAGGTACTAAAATACTTGCTCTGCGAGGCCCTGGCAGGATAGACTCATGAAGATATGGCTGAGAGAAGGCTGTCTACACTAGGAACAAACAATCGACTGAAGTGTCGAGGTCACTTATTTATCATGCCCAGAGCTGTCATGTGACCACCTCAGCCTGGAAGTTGGCAAAGAAGAAGGAATTGGGAATGATTGACCTACTATGTCTGCCAGCAGAAAGTCTCCATGCTAGGACACAGATACACTGGTGTTGAATCAATGCTTTTATTTATTTTTGTTCTGAAGACTTCTGTGACTGTGCCAGGAGCTCTAGAATCGAGGGAAAATGGTAAGGTGGGCAAGACGGCAAACATGGGCTGAGCTGCTTGTCATTTCCTGGGGAACTGGGTTATTTTGTCGCTAGTGTTACTCAACAGGAGACTGTTGGTCTGGAAATCAGAGCTACCTGGCGAGTGAGGTGAGCTCCGCCACTGCCACTTAGGACTACTGAGAGACAAACATGCCACCTGACTTACCCCCACCCACCGTGGCTAGGCTGCCGGGCACTTCCGTCTGGATCTCAGCTCTCATTCTTACCACACTCGCTATGTCCACAAACGCATTGGCATTTGGGGCAACAACTCATCTTCACCCCTGGATGACTGTCCATTCGGGGCTGCATCAGCCTCCTCCTGCCTGAGGCTCTAACGTTCTTCAGAGCCACCTCTTTGACTGTGAAGACTGGTTCCTAGCAGGCTGTTGGCTTGTGTCACCCAAAGACAGGACAGTGCTCATGGAAGAGGGATAGTCGGGCAAGGGAGGGCCGTGAGCTGCAAGGGAACATTCTCACAGAGGGGAGGCAGAGTCAGGTACAGAGTCTCTGAGGTGGGTGTATCTTCTGGTGAAACCAGGTGGGCTCCCATCCCGGCTGCCTCCCTTCTCTACTTCGCCTCCTGCCCAGGCCAAAGCCTAGTGTACTGCTTGGTCTTCTCCAGCATCTCATGCATCTTGGCTCCTCTTCTCCTCTGACATGGATTACAGGGACAGCCTCACTCTGCGCTCCGTGATCACACTCTCCTCTGCAAACCAGACGGTGGCCTGGCAGTGTAGAAGGTGCACTGGGCTTGCTAGAATCCCGAGAGCAGTGTTCTAAGCCTGACTCATCTCCCCTGCCCAGCTATGTGATTATACCTCTTTGAGTCTCAACTTAACTCATCTGTAACATGGGAAAACAATGCCATCATTGAAGAATTGCTGTCAGGACTGAGATCATCAATATTTTTGAAAGAGACTTCATGGGCTTTAAGAGCTAACTTGGTGGGGGTTTGGGTAGGAAGAGAACAAAGGAGTAGGTGGGCTTTAGGTCTCTTACACAAGCTTCAACAAGAGCAGCTCTTAGCTCTTTTGTATGTTGGGCTTTTGGGGAATTAATCATGTGGAAAAAAATTATTTTCTCTGCAAAAAAAAATCAAACAAACAAGCAAAAAATACAAATTAGAAACCACTAATTTATGTCTGTTGCTTAATATTATTGGGCACTTAATAAATAAGTTTCTTCTCCCCTCCCCGCCAACCTCTTTTTTTGAAAAATGTCATATGCTGTTTCTTAATGGCTTTTGCTCCATGCACTTTTAAAAGTTAAACAACAACAAAAAAATACACTAAATGCTTGCCACTTGCATCTAATTATGAGAGTGGTTGGTCCAGTGATTCTGTGTGTCAAGATCACAACTCCGGTGCTTATCTCTCAATCCATCAGTTTCAAATGACCATCCGAGGACTCATTTTTCTTTGGTGTGACTTCTTTCTGCAGCCAAAATTTCCTGGACCTGCCTAAACTCCCATCTCTGTGCAGCTCCCCTTTCACTTAGCTGACCTGATATATGGCCAACAAGGTCTGGTTTCAGCAATGGGCACATTTCACTAGAAAACAATTAAAGTGGCTGAAACCTGCTGAGATCTAATAAATATTCACTCGTCCGCCTGAACAGATGCCAGTTACAGCAGAAGAAAAATACAGCTCCTGGAGTGAGGGAATTTGCTCTGGTCTAGAGCTCCTAGCACAGGTGTCAAAAGAAACGGGACAAGTTGAAGATAATCTTGCAATAGGAAGGACAAAGAAAGACAGGGTACAGCTTTCTATCCATGTGAAAGTGATATCCAGGGATGCTATGTATGGATTTGTCCCCCTTTTAGCAGACAGGGCGACTTGGGTGGGTAAGCCCTTTGTTACGAATTACATAGTATATCTTTGGCTTCCTCCATAGTTCCAGAACAGGACCGTAAGATTTGGAGGGTATATATTGAGCAAGACCTAGAGGTTTGGTGTTACAGGAGACATGAAGACAAGACTCCTGCCACTCTTGTGATCAGAGACTTCAGCTGTCATTGCAGGCGTGACAGTTCCAGGCAAAGTCCAGAAAGATCTAAATGGGGCAGTGGCTAAAACCAAGGATTCTGGAATTTCAAAGGGGAGGTCACCTTCGCCTGGAGGGCATTAAGGAAAATGTATGGCAGAAGTGGCATTTAAAGTGGGAACTGAGACAGGGAGGTGGGGTAAGGGCATTTGAGGAACCAGGTGGGAGGGTGCTTCCCAGGCTCAGATCCTGGAAAATCCTGTGGTTTGGAGACAGAAGACCAGGCTGCTGTCCAAACCTCCATCTGTTTATTAGGAAACTGAGGTTCAGAGAAGGAAAGTTGTGTTTCCAAATTCACACAGCCAGTTGAAGTCTTCTAATGAAGTTCCGAGTGATAATTAACCAACACAGGAAGGAAATATCAGTGGACAATACAAGATGAACTTCAATTAATCACTGCTTGATGGAAAGAAACTTTTTTTAAAAATTGTATTTATGTTTATTAAAGGTGAAAGAAGCTTTTGAGTTCGGAGGAGATACAGTGCTGTAGGTGATAGGAGAAGCCTTCCTGCAGAGGGTACAAGGAAACTTTCTCAAAGATGAGAGAAGAGAAGCAGCAGAGAAAGAGCACTCTCACCGGGGGACCCAGGCAGACGGTCAGGCACCGCATACACATAATTGATAAAAAGATTAATTGCAGTTACTACTTCTGTTGACCGATTATGTGCCACGTGCTTCATTTACATCACCTCTAGTCTTTGAAATGATCTTTCCAGGGAGGAATAATTATTCCAGTTTTGCAGATGAGAAAACAGAGGGTCACAGAGGTTAAACCCTTTACTAAAACCATCCTGCTGGCTGGAATCAGAGTTAGGAAATAAAAATAGACCTGCCTTCTGTGCCATATTGATTCCCATGTTGTTCTGGTCTATTTGTTTATATACTTAATAATTACAAAATAATACCATCCCATTTTACATACATATGAGAAAATAGTTTCAATGTGCTTAAGTAATTTGCCCAAGATCACACAGCAAGAATCCATCATGTTCTCAGGGCAGAGCTTATTTTATTTCATTTTATTATTTTATCTTATTTTATTTTATTTTAATTTAATTTAATTTAATTTAATTTTATTTAATTTAATTTTATTTTATTTTTACCAGAAAACACATTCTTTCACTAGTTTGGGTTTGGATGGGTTTAGTGGGAAGGGGCAAAGCAAGAGTGAAAAGAAGCAGAGATTGGAACAAGGGCCTGCTCCTGTCGGACGTGGAGGCCACCTACCTCCTGTCCGTCAGATTCCATATGGATGTGAAGGGCACAAAGCCTTGATCTTGGCTCCACCTCCTGTTCTCAGCCAGTGCCTTCTCAGGCCTCACCCTGATATCCTTTACTCTCCCTGCATTGTGCTTTGGGTCAGGAAAGATGGGAATTATTAAATTCTCTAGGGTCACTCTCTCTGCTGATCTTGGATATGGTTGTATACCAACTCTCTAGCTTCCTAATCTCTGGGCGAGTCATTTCATCTCTCTGAGCCTCAGCTTCCTCCTCTATAAAATGGGACTATCTCTACTTCAAAGATTGCCTGGGTAATAAATTAAACAATGTTAATGAAGAGTTTAGAAGAATGGCACATATTTGACACTCCATACACAGTTGCTGCAGCAGAAATGTTATCAGTAGATGGTGTGGTTCTTACTATTATTATATTCCTCTCCCCCATCACTCAATCCCCAGCCACCAGAATCCACCGAACCTGAACCAGCTGGCCACCATCTCTGCTGTTCTTCCCCTGCTGATGTGGGCTGCTGACAAGATTCTTTTTTGCTATTTGGCAGGAAGGACTGAGCTGGAAAGATGGGGATGGGGGTGGGGTGGACCTGGCAGGGAGGCCAGGAGTTTCTTGGCAGTAATTCATGGAAGTGATGGCGAGACCTGGGGTGGGGGCAGCAGATAAAGGAGGGGTTGCCCCATGGCCAACCAAGACTCCCTGGGGAAACTACTTTCTGAGAAGAAAATGAAGTCTCTTTCCTCTTCACTCTCTCCTCATTCCTGTCTCAAGCTCCTTTGCCAACTCGGGGCTCCAGCTGGTCTGGGAGGCAGCTCACCTCTGCCTGGTCATTAACAGTTCATTTGCTTAAATACCCATCATCATTACTGCCAATGGCTCCTCGGGGCACCATTGCATCCCACAAACTGCAGCAGACATTCTCCTCTGACTGATGGCCCCACGCTTGGCCCTGCCACCTGCTAATGACTCCTGGGCTGTCAGCCCAGCCTGAGGCAGCAGGATGTGGAACACTGAAGGAGGTCTGCCTTTCTCCTTCGGAGTCCCTCTTACCCTCACAGTCCTGGAAAGGACTTGGCCCTGAAAATGACAAAGCCCCAAACCCTCCCAGGAATGAGCAGAGAAGCTGAGAGAAGACAAGCCCTGAGAAGAAAAGGCATCCTCAGTGACCTCCCACTCAAAGCTCACTTCCTGAGACCTCTTCCTGGCTCAAGCCCAGGGTATTTTGTCTTCCTTTTCCTTGCAGGATACTTTAGTATGTTTGTAGGCGTGAACCCAAGAGAAAGGAAACCCCCTGACTTGAGCATCACGTCATGCCAGGCCATGTGGAAATTCTTTCTCCTGATCTCCACACTCCCAGGTGAGTGGGATTGTGCCCACTTTTACAGATGAGGAAACTGAGGCTCACAGAGTTTGAGTGAAGTCACACAGCCAGGATGGGACAGAGTCAGTGTTCAAATTCACTTTGGTCTGAATCCAAAGGCCGTGTTTTTTCCTCTGCCCTCACTGGTCAAAGTGAGGGATCCTTGGGGATTTAGCAAAATTCAGAAGCTGACACTAATAGACTAATTGCCCTGTCTATGGAAGCATTTTCTCTTAAGAATTTTGCAAAGTTCTGGAGATATTTTGTGGGTTTTTTTTTTTTTTTTTTTGGAGGGAAATGCCACTGATTTTCCCTCTCCACGACTTGCTTACCCTGCCCTCTTCCACTTTCTCCATTAATTCACAGGACACTGTTTCCATTTATTCAGAAGGAGGGGATTGCTCTTAGTGACTGCAAAGGCTAGCTTTCCTATGTATCAGGCACTTCTTAAAGTGCTTTCCACGTGTTATTTCACACAATCTTCACAACAAGGCTATGCAGTAGATCTTGTTATTATATCTGTTTATAGACAGGGGGATTGAGGGCAGAGAGGTTAAAAAACTTGTTCAAGGTCACCAAAGAACCCTCATAGGGCAAGGTGAGAGGGGTATCTCTTTCAGGGCATCTTTCCTGTGTCCCTGTTATGGTCTGAATTTCTTCAACCAGACAAATTTCAGCTATAGTGTTGGAAGTTGGTGATCGGATTGCTGTGGAATGTAGCAGGTTTAGAAGGGCCTAAACCTGGAAGTGCTTTGTGTGTGTGTGTGGGGGGGATGTTGAGGGGGCAGCATGGGGCCTGACCTGGGGCGGGGGGGGGACTGGGCATCTTGCTGGGCAGATGGGGCTGATCCCAGAGCAGTAGGGAGAGGCTGGAGTGATGGCCAAGCCAACTGCCAACATCAGGAGGGACAGGCAGGAAGCAGTTCTGCGAGAGGTTTGAAAGCTGCCTGAGGTGGTTCAGGCAGGAAGCTGAAAGCCAGGCTCGAGGGGGGGCTGGCAGGGCTGGCAGCCTGGGCCAGGTTCTGGGTCCAGAATCAGAAACGCATTCACAGGAAGGCCTTGGGTCCAAAGAATGAATTTCTGGTCTGGCCCCCAAACCAGACCACGAGGCACCCCTTTCTCTGGCTCCCCAGCATACTATCCACATCCCTGTAATCACACTTACTTCTTTGCCTAAATTGCAAAGCTGTCTGTGTCATTTCTCAGCTTAAAATCTTTTAGCGGCCCTCTAAGGCTACACAATAAATGCCAAACTCTCTCAAATGATTTACAAGGTCCTCTATAATCCAGTCCTGAATGACACCTCTAGCCTCATCCGTCACCACCCCCTAGTAACTTTTGTTCCATCGATACAACATAACTTTCAATCCACAGCATAACAGGTTTTCTCTCATCATTTCATACCAGGTCCATATAATTCCCTTGCTCAGAAATTATCCTCACCTTTCCACCCACAGCCCCACCACATGCAGTCACACCAACTCCCTACTATCTGGCCTCCCCTTATTCATCCTTCAGCTCAGACATTGCTGCTCCGGGAGCCATTCTTAGATAGCCCACCCCAATCCTAACAGCCGGGTCAAATTTAAATGTCTTTGCTGGGTTTCCTCTTAGCAATTGGTATTTCCGGAACCTAACATAGCCCTGGCTCACTGGAATAGGACAGCTTATTTTTCTGTGATGGGCCTTACACTGTCAGCTCCATGAGGGCAGGCACTCTGTCTGTCTTTGTCATTGTTGTGTTGCCAGTGTCTGATGTGCAATAAATAAGTGGTTAAGTAATATCGCTCAACGAATGAGTGGCCTCCATGGTTTTGCATATGAGACTGTCTCTTTTCCAGAGTGATTCAGAGGCTGTGTCTGAGTCATCTTCAGGACTCAGGAGCTTCCCACAGGGTGGGTCCAGAGCAGGCAGAAACACGTTTCGACTCAACTTTAAGGCAACATGGGAAATGGGGCACCAGGACCAACGCCTGCTTCCCGGCTGTAATGGTGAAATGGTCAGTAAGTCAGGCCCAAGTCATGGCAACTGGAACCAGCTTATGCTGGGCCCTGAGGTCAGTGTCAGGATGCAGCCAGAGACGCTATGCCAAGTCACCTCATGTACCCAACAACAGCTAGCTGAGGACAGGACTGGCTCCTGAGCCTTGTTTGGAGCTGACCTATAATTGGTATCATGTGATCCGTTTTGTGGAAAAATGGGACTATGGAAGTTGGAGTTAAGGCAGAGTGGGTCTCAAAGAGGGCGATGTCCAGGAGCCAGAGACGGCAACCAGAGGAAGAAGAGGGAGCAACAGGCTGATAGTAGGGGACCAAGGACTTCAACAGCCCTTTCCTCTTGGCTTCCCCAGGAAGAGGCTGGACCCCAGGGACCCCCAGAGGAAAAGTTCCAGGAGAGGAACAGGACACAGTAAGGCCCTCAAAAGAGCACAGAGCCTGCCTGAGGCAAGTCAAAAAGAGCTGATGCCGCTGAAATCAGATCCATGGTCAAGTTCTGGCTTGGTCACTTCCCATCTCGGAACTTCCGTTTCCCTCTCAACTGAATGAGGGAGTTGGGCCTAAGGTCTGCAGTTCCCTGACCTACTCAGTCTGGCATCTAAGACTCGCATGTGTTTGTGCCGACTTTATCCAGTTTTATCCATTCAGCCTTATGAAACACTCATCTGTACAGAGATTAAAGCATAGAGCCTGGAGTCAGGTTATGGGGGTCTGAACTCTGATCTTGCTACCTGCTAGATGTGGGACCTTCACAATGTTCTTGTCTTCTCTGCAACTAGCTTTCTCCATCTGTAAAAGGGGATGATGTTTGTGCCAAGCTCATCAGACTGTTGTTGATGGTTACGTGAGACAATGTAGGGAAACCAGAGCCTGGCACATGTTATGTGCTTAGTAAATGTTGGCTGATATTACTCAGAGTTCTTCAGTTTTTGTGAAAACACCCAACTGATTTTCACTCATTTTCTCTCACCCTTGCCCTCCCTCCACCTCTGTCCAAACCTAACCCGCCCTTCAAGGGCAGCATATTAAAGTTCTCCAAAGAACTAGATCCAACAGGATGTGTGTGTGTGTGTGTGTGTGTGTGTGTGTGTGTGTGTGTGTGTGAGAGAGAGAGAGAGAGAGAGAGAGATACATATATCGAAAGAGAGTTACTATAAGAAATTGGCTAACTATGGAGGATGGCAAATCCCAAGATCTGCAGGGTCAATTGGCAAGCTTGAGACCAAGAGAGCCAATGGTTTAGTTTGAGTCTGAAGGCAAGAAAAAGCCAGTGTCCCAATTTGAAGGCCTTCAAGCAAGAGGAATTCTTTCTTATTCAAGGGAAGGTCAGCTTTTTTGTTCTGTTCAGACCTTGGACTGGTAAGATGACAACCACTCATATTACAGGGTAGCAATTTGCTTAAGTCTGTCTACTGATTTAAATGTTAATCTCCTCCATAAACACACTCACAGAAACACTCAGAACAAGGTTTAAGCAAGTATCTAGGCATCCTGTGGCCCAGTTGAGTTGACATATACTCATCATGGGTGGTTCAAGGCCCACTCTCTCCCTGAGAGACCTACCCAACTCTTCCCTCGCTCTGGGATCTCGAACTCTCCTTTCTCTGAACTCCTAGAGGATCTTTTTGGTTGTCCTATTTATTTTGGCAATCAGTCACATATGACCTTGCATTATTAAAGAAGAACCAACATTTATTGAACACCTACTATGTACCAGCCACAGGGGAGGAGACATTATTATTTCCACTTTTAAGACGAGTAAAGTGAGGTTTAGAGAGTTTAAGAAACTTACCTAAGGTGCATTTTATAAGTGGGAGAGCCAGCATCCAACTCTAGATCTGTTTGTCTCCAAATACATGTTCTCAAAAGTAGGTCACACTATCACCCTGATATTATTTGAGTAATTCACCCGTGTATGTTTTCCTTTTCTCATTGTATTATAAGCCCCTACAGGGAGGGATTTATACTTCTGTGAATCTTTTTCTGAGTGTAGCATGGTGGCTAACACTGGTGAAATGGAAACATGTCTGGATGTAATTTTTTTTTTTTTTTTTTTTTTTTTAAGTACGAGTGTGACAAGGGGCCAGGTATCATTTAAGCTTGAGGTAGGGACTTTTGAGCTGATGTTAAGGTTGTATTACTTTCTTTGCCCGGTTACCATGTACTGTATCTTTGGTTTTTGGCTGGAGTAGGCCCATTGCCCAGGCAGAGGAGAAGCCACCATCACCACCATCTCTACTTGAAACCATTTGCTCATGTTTCCAGCTCTAGCTCCCTGGTTATTTCCTTCCAGGGTTTCCATCTCCTCCTCTAGGCTGACTCTTGTCCTTTATCTTTAGTCTTTATCGTTTCCCATTCCCAAATCATCTTAATTGGGGTAAAAAAATACTTAACTTCCACTTTCCCTGTCTATCCCAACACAGACGATCAGCTGCTTGGGTCTAGATGGCTCTTTGGCTCCTGAGTTCAGCCCACCATTTGGTTTGGAAGCAAATTTCTGTCTTTCTATTCTATGAGGTGGCTCTGCCTTCTTATGCTAAGATCCTCCTTTTCTAGATCCTAGTTTGAGTGGATTTCTGTTATTGCAACTTAGACATTCTCTATAAAATACCTCAAAGTCTCAAAAAGTTGGTCTAAATTTCACTTGATTTTTAAGGTAACGTTTGAAAATAACTTTATAGCTGGAATATAATTCATTGTATTTATGTTATGAATGCCATCAGAGATGATTTAAGGTTTGTTTGTTCATTTGTTTTTCTGAAACTGTCACATTGTGCCCAGGGGCATTGTGAATACGTCTGTGTAGCTGGAACAGAATAAGCAAAGTGAACTAGTAGAAGATGAAAGGAGAGGATTAATCACTCCTCTGTAACTATGGGTGCAACAGATTATGTTTGGCTTTATAGTAAGAGTTTTGACGTTAATTGTTATCCTGCATATTTTTATATTTGTTTAATAGTTATTCTGAATGACATGGAAAACCATTGGGGAGATTTGAACAGAGGAGTAACATGATCCAAATAAGTTTTAACAAAATCTCTCTGGCTAATGTATTGAGAATAGACTGTGTGGGGCAAGGTGGGAGCTGGGAACCCAGGTACAAGTCTATGGCAACAATTCAGGTGAGGGGTGGTGGCAGCCTGGGAGATTGAACTGGACATGATGCACGTGATTGGATACGGTAAGGGTGAGTGTCTGAGGGATTGGACCATATCTCCTTTGTGAGGGCAGAGAAGTGATATGTGACATCCCATAGGCCTGTCCCAAATAGAAACTACTGAAACTTTATAAATTTGGGAATTGGTAACAGAGCGTCTATTGGAGGTTAAACATGAGTATGTGTATGTGTGAAAGGATTGAAAAATTTCATGAGGACTCCAGGTGCCTTCTTGGGAAGAAAGGGTTTAGAGCTAAGCTGCTGCATTATATAGATTATGGAAATAATTCAATGGATATGTGATTGTGGGGTTGGACCATGGGCCCAGAACTCACCTGACTATCCCCCTTGGCAGGCCTGTGCCCTAGGGAGGTGGCTGAGGAAGTGAATTTAACTAGGGGAGCCCAGGCCAGGGGAATGGGCTGAGCAGAACTTAGGGAGTAGGAGGTCATCTTCCATGGCCCCCTGAAGAGCCTTTGTGCCCTGGGCCCC
This sequence comes from Rhinolophus sinicus, assembly GCF_036562045.2. Lineage (NCBI taxonomy): Eukaryota > Metazoa > Chordata > Mammalia > Chiroptera > Rhinolophidae > Rhinolophus > Rhinolophus sinicus. Next base: position 130,236,281 of record NC_133756.1, read on the forward strand.
GTCTGCTCCAGTTTCCACGGCAGGCCCTCTAGCAGGGTGCTCAGCACCCAAGACTTCCAGCTCAACAGGCAGTGAGAACACATCCCAGTAGGGGAAGGAGTGGTCAGTAGCAGACAGTGGGCATCTGTTTGGATGGCCCACATGTCGGCCTGGTCAGTGAGGTTTACACCTCCTCTAATGTTGAAAGGCTAACACAGACTGGGATATATCTCCCTCTCCATCCTGCTGAGTGCAGTGTAATGGCGGAGCTGTCAGAAAAGACACTTGGCAGAACACATCCTTCTGCTTGGCATAATATAATTTGCACAACCTCTGCAAACTTTTCAGAACTATTTCCTAAAAATAGTGCTTCAATTAGAAACCGACACATCTTCTGTTGGGGAAGGTGTGAAGAGCCGTGAAACGCTCCATGAGGAACAGGTGAGACCCCAGTAGATCATCAAATGCCAAATGATATACCATAATGTATGGTAATTGGTTATTATTAAAATAGTCTATTGCTTATCACACAGTAGCTAAATGGCCTTTCAGTTGCTCTATAATTACCCAGTGATGGGTGATCTGTTTTCTTCTTTGGGAGCTGGGTACCAAAGGTATCTGAGCAGAAGCTGTCACAACAGAGGAAGAGAGCATGGAGAGGGGAGGGTTTCTGCCTAGGTGGGACTGAGCGGGTTCTTTCAGAAATCCCTAGCAGGGCCAAATGCTCTGAAGAGTCCCCAAGGGGCCAGGGAGCAGAGGATGTGGCTGTCTCTGCAGGCCTTCCCCTGACTTGCATCTCTTCTTACCCATCCATGAAGCTAGCTGTTTTGAAGTTTTCTAAAGCATTTTGCTGCCGGTTGAGACAAGACACATTTGTGTGGGGTGGGGGTGCCAGTCTCTTTTTCTGCTCCTTCACTGAAGCCAGTAGGGAAGCTTGGGCTTCACAAGGAGGTGTTAGTGCTGAGTCTGTGGGGGTAAGAAGTGAGACTCGGTGGATCCCAGGGGAGACCTGGATTATCGGATCCCCCGGGTGGTGCAGAGAGCAGGGGCATTAAGACGAAGACACAGCCCAGGACAGCATGAGAGAGGAGGAAAAGGCAAGGCCAAAGGGATCCAAGAGAGGGAAGGCACGTAGCAGTCATGGGTCTCAGATGGAAAAGTGGGAGCTAGATAGAGAGGGACTTGTCCAGAGCCCTGTGCTGTGATGATGTCCGAGCTTGGGTGAGAGTTCCAGTTTCTGAACCCATCGGGACAGGCCCAAACCTGAGAATGCTACCAATGGATTTGTGCTGAGGCTGGGAGCATGGGAAAGAGGAGGGTTGCAGGGCCCTCATTCCCCTCCTCCATCCCTTCCCTGTGCTCCAACAGGCCTCATCCTGGCCCTGGGACAAGGTGAAAGGAGGGAACAGTTTTGTGGAAAAAAGGATGAGGTACTCTGAAATCAAGCCAGGGGTGGGGGACATAAAGGGAGTTCCTGTGGCTTCTGGGCTGGTTCATCTCTTCCTGGGTGTGTAGCCAGAGCTCTGGTTGGAGTATAGCAGACCTTGGCCAGTGAGATGCTCACAAATCAGGAGAACATTGCTCAGGAAAAGTCTCTGCCACCTCTTGCTTACTGGCTGTCTTTTATGTGAAGTGGTTGTTATTCTTTTAAACCCAACTAAACTCAATCTCACACATTCTAGTGCCTAATAACTGTTTGTTGAATGAATTTGTGAGTAAATGGGAGACTATAAATGCTTAGCATTATGAAATGACCCATCTCTATTGCCATTGTTCTAAAGCTTGAAGATCTGGCTTATGTCACTTCTGGGAGTCTTGCTGGACCTTATCAGGAAGAGCAGGGGTGTGTTTCCACAGCACCGTGTGCATGTGTGTATTGCCATATTGTATTGCAAGTTATCTATTGATGTGTCTCTCTTACCTACAACACAGCTTCTTTTCCTCTGTATCCCCAAAAGTTAGCATATGCCTAGCATAGTGTAGATAAATGTTCAGAAAATGTTTGCTGAATGATTGGGTGTTCAAAACCACACACACACACACACACACACACACACACACACACACCTGTCTAAACTGTGAAAACAAAGGTGGAGGGTTTATTTACATATTTGTTTATATATGTTTCTATTTACTTATTTGACTGTGAAGCTTCTATTCCCCATTTCAACCATGCTCTCATTTTTTTTTTTTTTTTTGAGAAATTACTTTCCCCATATTATTTGCAATCTTGATGGGATGGTAAATCCAGATGCCTACTCTCCCACCATGGAAGACAAAGGGGTCCCTGAGGGCTTCTCGGCCAGACCCAGGGTAAATACATGGCCATGCTTGGCCAGTTGATGCTCTGTTGGAGGCATCTGATTTCTAAGCAAATGATACAAAGATGGAAGGGTGGTCAGAGTTCACTTATCCTCGCAGCTCCCTGATCTGATGGCTCCTGCTATGAGAATATACCTGAAGTCCCTAATTCTACATTATTTGCTTCTAGCCTACTTTTGCGCCTGGTTCTCCAGCTCTCCCAGTGATTCATTAAGCTCTCATTATCCTTCCAATAAATCCCCTTATATATCAGCCAGAGTTGGTTTTGTTGCTTGCAACCAAAGTCTTCTGACTAATATTGTCACACATTCACTTTTGAGCATGATGGATGCCCAGCAGAGGGCCTGTACTGTCTGTGGAATAAATATATTGTGCCCAGTCGGTCCTCATTTATGGTCGCCACTCAGAAATGTTCGCTGAAGTTACTTACATTTCATAAATATCATTGAAACTCGACAGTTTGAAAGCAAGTCCAGATTTTTCTCTTGGCACCCCCCAGATTGGAAGGAATGAAATAAAGATAATTCTGGACCCTGCCAAAGGCAATTGGGTGGACATTTAGACTCTGAGATGCCTGGACCCTGCCAACCTAGAGGGCCTCGTCTGCCTTTGCCAAGGGGAAGGTGCCAGGCTGCTGGAATAGAACCACTTGTGGTCAACACCTCCCCTCGATGTGTGTCTTGGTGACAGGGGAGGTGGTGAGTGAGGAGGCACCACATCTATGCACACCCAGGAAAAGAAAAAGAAACGGAAGATAGAGATTTTCCTTCAGTCAGAGCTACTTGATTTTCTAGCCAAGCACTGACCATAAAGGAGTTTGGAAAACAAATCTTCCAAGAGAGCATTTCTCCTGGCCTCCTCCCTGGCCGTGGAGTGGTGACTGTTATTAGAGTTAATAGACTATCCAGGGCAAAATATTTTTGTTTGTTTGTTTGTTTTTTAAAAATATTTTATTAGGGAAGGGGAACAGGACTTTATTGGGGAACAGTGTGTACTTCCAGGACTTTTTTTTTTTTTTCCCCAAGTCAAGTTGTTGTCCTTTCAGTCTTAGTTGTGGAGGGCGCAGCTCAGCTCCAGGTCCAGTTGCCGTTGCTAGTTGTAGGGGGCACAGTCAACTATCCCTTACGGGAGTTGAACCAGCAACCTTGTGGTTGAGAGGATGTGCTCCAACCAACTGAGCCATCCAGGAGCTCAGCGGCAGCTCAGCTCAAGGTGCCGTGTTCAATCTTAGTTACAGGGGGCGCTGCCCACCATTCCTTGTGGGACTCGAGAAATTGAACTGGCAACCTTGTGGTTGAGAGCCCACTGGCCCATGTGGGAATCAAACCAGCAGCCTTTGGAGTTAGGAGCATGGAACTCCAACCGCCTGAGCCACTGGGCCGGCCCTGTTTGTTTTTAAAGACACTAAATATGTTGGGCAGGAGCATCCCATCCTCTCTGTGAAAAAGATGAGAACCAAACCAGGTGGGTTTGGATGAAGCCTTGCTACAGGGGCCAGATGGCCTTTGTACTGCACATCTGAACCCCACAAGGCTGATACTGGGGTTTGGGGCTGAGGTGCTGGATGACCACCAGGGCCCTGGGTGGAGATTGGCTCTTAATACCCCTAAGAAAGCATTACTGGAAGCCAATTGTTCAGGGAAAAACAAGTTAGCCAGGAGCAGTGGAAGGAAAATTATCTCATCCAGTACACCACAACCCTGTGGGGTAAAAAGAATAGTTATGCCACAGTGTGCTGTGAAATCTCTATGTCAGCTCATTAAATATAACAATTTGTGAGCAAAATGTTCTTATACCTATTTGACAGTGATGAAAGCCAAGGTCCAAAGGGATTAAAAGTCATAATGGTTAGGAGAGGAACTGAAATGTAAGGATCATTTCTTGATTCCAAATCCTCTGCTCCTTCTCATGTACCATTCTGATTCCCCATGGCTTTGAATCACCTCCTGGTTGATTCAAGCACCACAGGGAAAGCTGGTCCTTGATCACAGATGGACAAAAGCAGGTCCTCCTCTGGAACTAGAAATGTGCATAGAGTCTAGTCTGATAAGCTGCTGGTCTCTGATTGGTGCTACTGCAAGGAATTTAGGGGAGGGAGAAGGCTAATTGTGGGAAGCCTGCATGGAGATGGGGATAGAATGCAGAATTTTAGCTGGCTCTCAAAATGATAAGTAGAATTTAGAAAAGGAAAAGCAAATTTAGCATGTTAGGCAATGATAAATTAAAATTGCTAAAACTGAATAAGTAAGTAATTAATCATGTAATACCTTTGCATAGGCTAATGGAATTTAATTATCACGACAGTCCTAGGGAAGATGCAATATTACTTCCATTTTACAGATGGAGAAATCAAGCTTTTGGAATTTTTAAAATTAATTATTTTTTATTAGTTTCAGGTGTATAAAGCAACGTAATAGTTAGACATTTAAATCCCCCGTAAAGTGATAACCCATCCCCCAAGTAACTACCCCTCTGACATCTTATACAGCTGTTACAATACCATCAACTATCTTCCCTATGTTGTACAACATATCCCATGACTATATATACCTATTATTTAGTTATACTTGACATATGATTCTTCTTCAGCTCTTCAGGTGTATAGCGCATTGGTCAGGCATCTACACCATCTATGAAGTGATCCCCCTGATAAGTCCAATGCCCTTCTGGCACCACACGTGATCTTTACAACATCGTTGATTATATTCCCCATGCTGTATTAACTATCAATTTGAATTTCTTAATGCCTTCGCCTTTTTTCACCCTGCCCCCAACCCCATTCCCATCTATCACCCTGATAGATCTGGCACCATACCTAGTTATTACAATAATATTGACTATATTCCTTATACTATACCCTATATCCATGTGACTACTGTATAACAACAAATTTGTACTTCTTAATCCCTTCCCCTTTCACCCATCCTTAACCCCCCTCCCATCTTAAAGAAGTCCCTCTAAGAGTCCTTGTAATACTGGTTTGGTGATGATGAACTCCTTCAGCTTTTTCTTGTCTGGGAAGCTCCTTATCTGTCCTTCAATTCTAAATGACAGCCTTGCTGGGTAGAGCAATCTTGGTTGTATGTGATTGCTTTTCATCAGTTGGAATATTTCCTGCCACTCCCTTCTTGCCTGCAAAGTTTCTGTTGAGAAATCAGCTGATAGTCTTATGGGAGCTCCCTTGTAGGTAACTAACTGCTCTTCTCTTTCTGCTTTTAAGATTCTCTCTTTGTGTTTAACCTTTGGCAGTTTAATTATGATGTATTTTGGTGTGGGCTTCTTTGGGTTTATCTTGTTTGGGACTCTCTGTGCTTCCTGGGCTTGTATGTCAATTTCCTTCACCAGGTTAGGGAAGTTTTCTGTCATTATTTCTTCAAATAAGTTTTCAATTCCTTGCTGTCTCTCTTCTCTTTCTGGTACCCCTATTATGCGAATGTTGGTAGCTTGATCTTGTCCTGGAGGCCCCTTAAACTCTCCTGAAATTTTTTGGATTCTTTTTTTCTTTTTGCTGTACTAGTTGGGCATTTTCTGCTACCTTATCTTCTACATCGCTGGTTGGATCCTCTGCTTCATCTAATCGATTGTTGATTCCCTGTAATATATTCTTCATTTCCATTATTATATCCTTTATTTCTGACTGGTTCTTTTTTATGTTTTCCATCTCCATTTTTGTGCTTCCTATCTCTCTGTTGATGCTCTCACTGAGATCACTGAGCACTCTTATAACCACTGTTTGGAATTCTGAATCTGATAGATTGCTTATCTCCGTTTCACTTAGTTCTTTTTCTGGAGCTTTGTTCTGTTCTTTTATTCGGGACATGTTTCTTTGTCTCTCCATTTTGGCCGCCTCCCTGTGTTTGTTTTTATGTATTAGGTAGGGCTGCTATGTCTTCTGGTCTTAATAGAGTGGGCTTATGTAGTAGGTGTGCTGTGGGGCCCAGTGGTACAGCCTCCCTGGTCACCTAAGCCACACGCTCCAGGTGTGTCCCTTGTGTGGGTTGTGTGTGCCCACCTCTTGTCATTGAGCCTTCGTTGATAATTGCATGTCAGTGTGAGGGACTGATCCTTGGGCTCACTGGTTGTGAGGACTGGCCTTGACTACAGTGGAAGAGTTGTTGTGCAGGGGCTGATCCTACGGAGCAGGGTCTGCCTCAGCAGGACTTTGGTGCCTGCCCAATTTGCCCCTTGGGTGTATTGTACTTGGAGGTGGCTGGATGAGGCTTCAGCTTGTTTTGAAGCTGGCCACTAGGGGTGCCAGCCCCAGGACCATCTTGGAGAGGATCCGCTGTACCTACAGCCTGTGCCTCACCCAGGATCACCCAGTGGGAGCCAGAAAGAAATCCACAGATGGCTGCTGCCTGGGCTGTGCTTGGAAGCACCTTGAGAGGCCAAGCTGCGAACCAAGGCCGGTTGCCGCTAGTGCTGGTTTAGGGCTGCTCAACCAGAGGTACAGGACATGCTCAAACCAGACACTGCTTGTCTGGATTCCACGAAACTTTGAGAGACCCTAGGAAAGTCTACAGCTGGAGCCAAGGCAGGTGGTCTGCACGAAAAAGCCACTGAAAGCAGCCTGGCTGTGCCCAAAAGTTCGGCGGGGCCAGGTCTGAAATCATTAGGGCGTGACTAACAAACCTGGAGACTCAGATATGGCACCACCTGTGCTCACACATCGGGAAGGGGGAGGGCTCAACAAAGAAACAATGGCCATCACCAGCTTCCCCGTCCAGGAGAAAGCCACTTCTCCAGCCCCCTCCCAAACCAGACAACTCAATTACCCACCATTTGTCCCTGCCACCTTTCCAGCTGCTACCCCAGCACTGGAGCTCAGAGCAAGTGATTCCACTGGTGGGGAAGTATGTGTGCAGTCCCTTTAAGAGGAGTGCCTGTGAGTACAGCTGTATTCCATCTCATTCAGTCACAATCTCCACTGATTTTCACAGCCAGAAATTATGGGGACTTCTCTCCCCACACTAGAACCCTGGGCTGGGGTGGGGCTGGGACCTCTCGCTCCTCTATGGGGTGGGGGGGACCCCTACAGCCAAAATAACCCTCTAGATCTTTAATGGTCACACATGGGTGTGGGACCAGCCGGCTTCACATCTCTAACCTCCTACCAGCTTCTTCTGCCCGTGTAGTTGAAAGGCTTTAATTCAACTTGATTTTAGGCGATTCTCAATAATGGTTGTTTTGTAAATTAGTTGTAATTTTGATGTGGTTGTGAGAGAAGGTAAACACAGTGTTTACCTACTGCGCCATCTTGGTAGTCTCTCCAGTTCTATCAAGCTATTGGAATCTTAAAAAACTTGCTCACAGTCAACATAGATGTTCAGTGGCAAGTTTGGCGATTGAATCCATTATGGTTCATAGGCTCATGCTCAGGGTTGAAAGCTACAGAGAATAAGTGAAGGGCAGGGAGGCCAGACCATGTGTCCTGAAGTTAGGGAGTGGACTTGAGGAGGATGCAGCAGTAAAGGAGACTTCAGAGATGTCAGATCTCAGGGGAGCTTGGAGGGCTGAGCACAAGGGAGTCAGTGAGGACAATTCCACCATTTGTCCATACTCCTAGCCTAGCAACTCGAGCTGTATCAGTGTAATCATAATAAGAGCTCACTTTTTATAGCTCTTACCAGGTGTCAACCATGCATGTACCTACCACACCTGAGGTTTTCTATGCATTAACTCTGTGATTCCTCACAATAGCCCTTTGAGGAAGCTACAGTTATTAGCCCCAATTTAGATGAGGAAACCGAGGCACAGAGACGTTAAGTAACTTAGCCAAAGTCTTTAAGCTGAATGAGCCCAGCTCCAGAGTTTGTGGCATTACCACTCTGCATGCTGCCCGGGTAGTCCAGAGAAGTGAAAAGGACATAAGCCTGGGTCCAAGTCCTGGCTTAATCACTTCCTAGATGGGCAGCCTCTCTGAGCCTCAGTTTCCACATCTGCAAAACAAGGATGACACCCCCTCCACCAAGGGTTTGTGCGTTAATGAAGAAGTCTAAAGGAACCTCCAGTCCAGGTGGGTTTGAGGTTAAAAGCAAGCTTCATCTAGCCTTCCATTCCTCTCTCTTCCTCCACAAAAGCTTTCCTCCTTCAGGAATCTTTGGATTTCCAATCTCCTTTCCCAGGAGGGAAATGCCTTTCTTTCTGGAATTGTGCATAACAAAACAGTGTGGGGAGTTTCAATCCAAACTTCACTTCCCCAGCGGGGTCTGACTGACACTTTCTTTCCCCACTCAGCTCAGAGATGCTGAGAGCATTGAGGAAACATCTGGGGTTTTCACATGTTGCCAGTGTCTTTTAAAGAACGGCTCTAAAATGTACTGGAGACTCCAATGCTTAAAATAGGCCCCTGCAAATTCTCCAATGCTTATAATTGAATAGCAGTTTCAGGAAAAATAGCTTCAATAATGTTGCATTTTAAAATTATGGTATTAATTGTGCCTAAGAGTCTCCATTTTCATTCAAGAAAGTAAGTAAAGTAGGAAGGATGCACAAGAGAAAACAAAAAGAAGTCAGATTTTTCCAAACCAACTGAAATGCAAGGCACAGCCTGTTCCCAGGCAGAGAATGGGGCCAGCCAGCCTTTCAGAGACAGGGACACCCCTTTTGCCTCAGGGCTCATAGGACGAGATCCTCTTGCAGTCATGCTTATGTTGCAGAAAGCAGAGGCCCAGAGAAAGGAAAGACCTGTCCAATACATATCCCCACTTGTGGAATGAGGCCCTTCAGCCAGATGGTTTTTAAATTCCTTTTACCAGCTCAGGTACCTCCCATTTATCAGATAGGAAATTGAGGCTGAGGAAAGTAGGCACCAAGGATCCTGCCACCTGTATAAGCTTGAACTTGTGTTTGGGGTACTTAAGGAGCCCTGCGCTTGAAGCCCTCCCTGTTGGGCATGGCATAGGCATCCAGATCAATCTGGAAAAATGGCCACAGGCCATCCTGAAAGCCACTGGCACTCACCATCTATTGCTAACACTTAAGAACTCACATTTTTCCCACTTGCCTACAACGCATTCACAGGTATCTGGCTGACTGTCAAGTCCATGGTTAGACATGTGGGTACCAGATGTGCACAGCATTGCATCCAGCTGTGCTTTTGCCAGCTGTAGGAGGTACCATATGCCAACTTCTACCCACCTAACATCTGGAGAACAGGGCCCACAGGAGAAGAAACACCTAACATGGTACTAAGACAAAGTGTCCATCTGAGTGACAGTTGCAGTGCCCCCCAAATTCACAATGAACCTAAGTAAAAGCTAGAAATTGAATTCTGGCCAAGACGTTCAAGAAATATTTATTGAATGATTCCTCTGTGGGAGGCACCATGCTCGGTGCTGGAGACCAGTGAAAACGAGACAGAAAGGACTCTACTTTAGAGGAAGCGGCGGGACCTTTGTTCCCCAAAGCAGCCAGGATGATCCTGTAGGAAAGTCAATCAGATCCTGCATTTGTTCACTCAAAATAAAAGCCACAAGCTTTACCATGACTTACGTAAGCTTACCTTCTTCTGCCTTTCTAATCTCAATTCCTAACACTCTTCCTCTTGCCTAATTCACTTCAGCTCCACAGGCCTCTTTGGGTTCCTAGAACATACTAAGCTTGTTTTTACCTTAGGGACTTTGTACTTACCATTTTCTCTAGAGCCGGGCACACAGCAGGAGCTCTTAGCCTTAGTTTCCTTCCTTTTCCGTTTCTTCCCTTCCCGCCCCCACCAGATAGCTAACATTTTAGGAGCTAGTCATTATAGGTGATCAAAGAAGGCACAAGGTGGGGTGGTGGCTTAGCTCCTTTCTTGTTCCATCTCAACATCAGTGTTGTGCTTCGTACCCATACTCAGCCCCAGCTTCAGATCCAGCCTTCAAGTTAGAAAGCAAACTGACCACGGACTGGCCTGAAATTCCCACCAGCATCAATGGCTGGCTCCTCTTCCCTCTCTTCCCTGCCCCCAAAGGAGTGAGTTGGGCCACTTTCCAGACACATCCCAGGCAACAGGCCTGCTCTGTGACACTGTCAAGAAGTGAGGAGCCTTAGGAATGTCACAGACATAAACAAAATAAAGCCTGTGACTTTCCAAGGCACTTGGGCCTGTGGACGAGAGAACTGTCAATGGCTCGGGCCCTTGTCCTGATAACAGAAGGCTAAAACATTCCAGGAGATGTACTTGTCTCTGAGCCCAATCGGAGGGCAAAGGCTGAGCATCCTTAGAAGCTGGGTGGGGGGTGCCGGAGGAGGAGAGAATGCCTTTGGGAGACTCCCCAGGGCATGGAGCCAGCTACACTGTCCTTGCTGTCCCTGCAGACCAGACATGGGGCAAGGAATTCAGTCAAATTCGATGGATGCTCACCTAGCGGCCCCTGCCTATCTGGCCCTGCTAGGGGTGCTGGACGAGGTCCCCGAGCAATGATCCCAGATCGCCAAGGGCTCACAAAGGCTGAATAAGGCATGGGTGCCAATAACAACCAGCATAGACAAGAAGAGGGGAACAAAGGACAGGCTTTAGGACTCTGAGGAAGGAGGCAGTGGTTCTGTCTGGGGTCATGGGAGTCCAGGAATATTTCAAGGAGAACATAGTCCCTTTGTAGGGCTATGAAGGTCTGGTGTGATTTTGACAGGTGGGGAAGGAGGGCCAATGCTCCAGGGCAGAGAAATCGGTGTGCTCAAAGGCACGGAGGAAAGCAATCGCAGATGTGTGCAAGTTCAAGTTAAGGCTCCTGAACAGTTGCAGTGAAGGGTGGAGATGGAAAGGCAGATCCAGGCTGGAATTGGAGGGGCCTTGATCCCCGGGAAAGAGTTTAGACCCTCCCCTCAAGGTGGTCAGAGCCTGGGCTGGCTCACCAGCAGGACAGTAACAGGTCCAACTGGGCTTTCCATGAAGGAAGCAGGTATGCATGGTGAGCCGACAGTGGCAGGGTTGTGATGTTCCAGATGAGAGATGGTGAGGCATGGGATCCGATGGCAGCCATGGCGTTGCTGGGAAAAGTTGCTGATTTTTTCCTTCTGCTCTTCTGAGATGGTCATTCCCAGCTGTGGTACCACTTGCGTGTATACTGAACTCTCTGGAAATGGTTTCTGAGGCAGAAAGCGTGTCCAGGTATATAAGTCTGTATCCCACAACTGGTCAGGCAGAGGTTCCCGGAAGCCCTGGGGCCCCGCCAGCTAAGGGCCTGGGTGATCCTTCTCAAACATGAATATAAACATGTCCTCATCCTCCTTAAAACCTTTTGTTAGTCCCATGTCATTTTCAGAATAAAGTTCAAGCTCTTTGGCTTGGCATTTAAAGCTTCATGAAGCCTGTACTTGCCTCTCTCATCCCATCCTTTGGCTTCCAATCCCAAATTACCTGGGGACTTTTCAGAAATTCCAACGGTCAGACCAAACCCAGGACCTACTGAGTCACTATCTTTAGGACAGTTCCAAGCTCCAGGTGACCCCAAGCCAACCTGAGAACCTAAGTAGAGGACTTCCCCCTAAGCTCCACTCACACCAGGCGTATTAGCCAGCTGCTTCCATCACAGACCACTTGAAAATCTCAGTGGTGTACAACAAACATTTATGCTCATGCTCACATAAATGCAGATCGACTGCAATTTGTCTGGTAAAGGCTGGTGGCTGCTCTGCTTCAGGCTGTAGATCAACTGGGTCTTCCGACTCTAGGCTGTTCACTGTCTTCAGGTGGCTCTACACGGTCTCATCTTCCTGGGAGCAGCTTCCCCAGGGTAAGTTTATGATGCAGGGTAAGGACGATGCAGGACTGCAAGTGGCCCTTGAGACCTTGGGTTTCAGCTGGCACCCCTTGCCTTCCACTCACATCCCGTTGATCAAAATAGGTCAGATTGTCAAGGCCAGTGGGACAGGGAAATAGGCTCTGTAGGTCACATGGCAGGAGGGAGTGAGGAATTTAGAATCATCCGATCTAGGTAGTCTTATGACTTCGGAGGGGTCCCTTCTATGAACCTGTGTCCTCATTTGTGGAATGGGAGCGTTACACTGGCTGTTCCGTAAATGCCCACTTGCATCACCGCTCACCCCAGCTCTCCTCATCCACACAGACATTTACACACAGGCACAACCATCTGCTTGTGTCCACACTACACATTTTAACCATGAATATTATTTTTAAATGCTTTGTCATCTCCAAAATGTTTCTGTGTACTCACTCAGGTTGTGTATTTATCTTGATTTTCACAGACTTACACACACGCGTGCATTAGTTACTCTTCAAACACAGGTTTCCATGTAGACATGTTATACATATATACAAAAGCACACAGATGTACATGACGCTGCGTGCACTCACACAAGTACATGTATTCTCAGATGTGTGTTTACAAATACACCTTTCCCCATGCTCGTTCACACACACACACACACACACACACACACGCACACACACACACCTTATACCTCTGTGTGCACAGCTGTTTAATCAGAATCAGGGCCTGCTGAGGAGGCTGTGGCCTGGCCCCTGGGAGCCACATTAACTCTTTGCTGCCCCCTTCAAGGCTGGCTGTACCAAGTGTCCTCCATCTGCAGACCCCAGGGAACGAAGGGCCACAGAGGAGACAAATGGAGCTGCTTTTTCTGCAGGCCTGAGACTCCCCGGGAGAGATGGGGCCAGGGAGGGAGAGCAGGACCCTCTGACTTTCCTCCAAAGCCAGCGCTTTGAACCCTCTGACTTTACTCCACGCTTTCTTTTCCAACCCCATCCCCACTCCTCACATCCATTGTATCTCAGAAGAAGGAGAACCCAAACACTTATCCAAACGAGGACCACTCTGAGAGTAAAAGGAACATTATTAACAACTCCCCCCAACAAAAGAATTACCTTAAAGGTCACAGGCAAATAAAGACGTGTGGTCCCCCGACTGAGATCATGTTTCAGCACAAGTCAAGGACAGTCCAAGCTGAAAGGAACTTTAAGGTCAAATCTGCTCATTTCTGGGACTTGCCTAAGTCATACAACATGAGGATAACAAAACAGGGTGTAAGGACTAAGTTTTTCAGTTTCCCAGACCAGAGGTCTCCCTGCTCCTGGGTCCAGTTCCTGGGAAGGAGACTTGGAGATCAGATCAGTGTGCAAGGGTTAACTGGGGGAAGAGAGAAGGAGTGGATGGGGGGTGGGGGGGCTTCAAACTGTTCCAAATTAGGACAGGGGGACTGAGGCTTAGTGCCTCCAGCAGGGAGATGTGACCTTGGATGAGGCAATACCATGCAGCGAGAACAACCCCCAGAGGGGTCCCCAGCTGTGAGCCCAGTAGCTGTGTCCACTGAGGGAGCAAGTGGGTGCCTAGGTCCTGAAAGGGGAACTGGGCAGCTCACCCAGCATCCACCACACCTGCAGCCTGGCTGTCCCTGCAGCAGTTGGGGTCTGACACCCGTTTCACTGGTTCCACAGAGGTTGTTGAAATGAAATGGCTGGTAAGAGGGCTGCCGGGCTGAGGCAGGGAAGAAAGGAAGGACAGGACCATGTCAGCCCCAGAGCTGCCGTCTCTGCTGCTGCTGCAGTTTTCACGCAGCATTCACTGTTGCTCACTTTGTTTCCCTCCTTGATCCCGCTATGCTGCACGGTGAGGAAAAGGAGAGCTTAGGATGCCACTGCTCTGTGGTGAGCAAGTAAGATTCTTGTGACAAAAGTGCCTGGGCCCATCTCTGGTCAGAGGGAACGCCCATGGAACTCAGTTAGGGGAATAGGACAGCCCAAGCAGAGCAGAAAGGGGGCGCTCAGAGCACTGGCTGAGAAAATCTGTGCAAATCTATTCTAAAAATCAAAATGAGAAATTGCAGACTTCGCAAATGGAGAGACACATTCCACACAGGCTTCGGGGTCCAAAATCCTGACTCAATCCCAGCCGGGCTGCCTATGAATGGGAGGTCTTCAACACACATCCAAGTGAGCCCTTGTGAGAACTCTGGGAGGCAACATGGGAACAGGAGCAGGAGCAGCTACGTGCCAGCCCTCTGCGAGCCCCAGCGTGCAGCATACCTGGCCTCACTCACCCATGATCCCTGTATGCACATGAGCACACATGCTCCAGGGCCCAGAATGGAACTCAAACCGAGATTGTGTGATTACATAGTCCCTGCCCTTTCCAGTGTCCTCTACGACTTATTCCGGACACAGTCAAGCTGGAATTGAAAAAAATACTAGCCTTTAACAAAACTTGCCATTTTATTGTGTTTTTCTCATATTGAGTACAGTCATCGAGAGGAGCAAAATCCTCCTCCTTAAAATGTCAAGGACGTCAGGGCCAAAACCAATGGCTCCAGAGTTTTTTTTTCAATTCATTCACATGTGCCCACATACAAACACAATCACAGACACATATGGGCGTGTACATACAGGCGCAGGCGCACACACACAACCTCAGAGTTTTTCCTGAGGACCCTGCAGAATTTTCAGAACAGAGGGCTAATGGCACAGGGCTTTTCTGGAGAGCAGATGAAATGAATTGTCCAGTTTTGGGTAGAGGGCCCTCTAACCTTCCTAGTGGGATGCTGGTTGGGCTGATGGTAGGGGTTACTCAGGGATTACTGACTATACATGCAGTTCCTCAAATGTGGGTAGCTTACTTGTATGTGCCAGGCTCCCACTGGGGACTTCACAGTCGACATGGGAAGACAAACATAAAATCAGGAAATTATACCACGTTATTAAAATTACAACATGGAATAGTAGAAGCGAGTACGAAGTCCCCAGATAACTTAAATGTGGTGCTAGTTCTGTTTTGGAGGCTCAAGGAAGGTTTGCTGAAAGAAGTATCAACTGATCCGGGTTTTGAAGGATGAATAGGAGTTTTTCAGGAACTACCATTTAATTTTGCTGATTTATTTTTTCTGTCTAGTGTGTGGATGAGGAAGCCGACTTATATGCACTTGTATACATACTATCTGTACACATGCCTTTGGTGCTTTGTGCACATTTGTATGTTTTAATTCTCTTAACAGCCCCATGAGATGGGGTTTTCACAGGGAGGAAACTTAGGACCAAAACGGGTAGGTTGAGTCATTTACCTAGGATCACACAGCTAGCAAGTGCTGAGGCCAGAAACCCATCCCAGTGCTTTTGGCTCTGACTCCCTGGCTCTTCCCCTGCTGCTGGCTTCTGTCGCTGACAGGAGGTACATGTCAATGGAGCTTATTTGTGGCAAACTATGCTCTTATTGAGATAGAATAATGCAAAATCATTAGAAACTGATTTAGCAAATGGTCTCATTCAGAATGAACCCTACAAAACCTCCTCATCTGCTCAGGGAAGCTTCAAGTTTCCAAAGCACTGTCGTACCTCCCCCATCCTCAGCCCAGTCCTGCCACTTGGGTAGGGAAGTCCCTTGTCAGGTACATCAGGGCAGAGCAGGAGCTAGAATCGCTGTCTCCTGGCTCCCATTCCAGTGCTCTCCGTGTGACACTAGTGTTGCCCATATCTCTTCCCTTCTGTACCTCTGACACTGTGAGGAAGGATCCTGGCAGGTCCTGGGTGCTGTTTGCATTCTTGTGTAAGAGAAGATGGCATTTAGCATGGGATTGACATCAAACATATTCCTTTGTATAAGGTGTATGATTCTGAGTTTCTGTGCGGACCACTTCTTGCTAATGTGACATTAGGGCATGTTACTTAACCCTTTGGAGTTTAAGCTGTCTGAGAAATGGGGCTTGGGGATAAAGTCGTACCTTACAAGACTTTTAATAATTGGGGCAATGTTTCCATGTACACAGAATATTTGGTACTTACTAGGTGCTCAATAAATGTGAGTTCACTTTTCTTTATCCTTCGAAGAGTCACACCTGTGTCCAGGGTACACCAGGTTAACCTCACTCCCTCAGGGACCTCTGCACCCAGACAGAATTAGGGCTTTTATGTCCTGGGCACTCACGATCTATGTAGTGGACCGTGGGGATCCAGAGTCAGGGAGCAGATCCACAGTTTTCAAAGTGGGTTCAAAGGAGCCCTGAGGTCCTGAGAGGTGGCTCAAGGCCTGGGGACTCGGTGGTCAGGCTTTCAGGACACACCGCCATCCCCATTCAAGTCAACAAAAATGGCATCTCTTTGATGTGCTTTCTAAGCTGGCTTCCTAGTAGAATTTCATTTTAAGAAAGAGGTGGTCAAGTGTTGAAAACAGAAAATCGAAAAGCTCTGTTGGGAAATTCTAGAGAGTTTAACGTGAGTTTTGGTCTCAAAATGGATGTTTCCTCCAGGCAGCCCCTCCTAATAGGGAAAGCCCAGCTGCCATCTCCTCCTGCCTCCTGCCCCACATGGAGGCCAGTCACAAAAAGGAAGATGGGCCGAGGTCTGTGCTGCTAACAAGGGCTCAGAGCTCTGAACCCTACACACATACACACACACACACGCACACACACATGCACACACACGCACACACATGCGCACACGCATGCACACACACACGCACACACACACATGCACACACACACATGCACACACACACACGCACACACACATGCTACTGCCTGGGCTTTCAGTTTATAAGTGATGTTTTCTGTCTTCACCAGCACTATGGATCTTGTTCACTGATACATGCTGGAGAGAGGGGAGGGGGAGGAACGACCTGGAGCCTGAAATGACAAAGTGAGGGCAGAGAAAAGTGTTGAAAATGAGCAAGTGGCTGTGGGAAGAACAATCTTCTTCCAAGCCATTCCTCTTCCTACCTGTCACCCAGTGAGGCGGAAGACATACTGACTTAGGAGCCAGGCAGACTTGAGTTCAAATCCTGAATCTGCCACTGCTCAGCTGCGTGATCTTGAGTGAATCCTTAACTCCTTCCGGTCTTCACTTCCTTGTCTACAAAATGGGAATACTCGTGCGCTCACAGAATTCAGGAGGAGTGTATATATTACACACACACACATACCACACACTTTTTTAGAAATAGAAAATCATGGGTGCAAACTAGTTCCCACTGAATAAGCATCAGTCTCCATTCCTCCTCCAGTTACCGTATCTGTATTTTACAGACCCATATACGGGTCTGACAATTAAGTTCAAGAACTTGTTGCAATGATGTTGCTAGCTTTTAATCTCAGAGGGATTATTCATTATGAACTTGTACCAACTGGACAAACAGGTAACCAAATTTACTACTTGGAAGTGCTGAAAAGGCTGCATGAAAAAGTTAGACAACCTGAACTTTCGCCAACAATTCATGGCTCTTGCATCACGACAATGCACCAGCTCACATGGCACTGTCTGTGAGGGAGTTTTTAGTCAGTAAACAAATAACTGTATTGGAACACCCTCCCTACTCACCTGATCTGGCCCCCAATGACTTCTTTATTTACCCAAACATAAAGAAAATAATGAAAGGAAGACATTTTGATGACATTCAGGACATCAAGAGTAATACAGTGACAGCTCTGATGGCCATTCCAGGAAAAAAGTTCCAAAATTGCTTTGAAGGGTAGACTAGGTGCTGGCATCGGTGCATAGCTTCCCAAGGGGAGTACTTCGAAGGTGACCATAGCGATATTCAGCAATGAGGTGTGTAGGGCTTTTTCTAGGATGAGTTCGTGAACTTAATTGTCAAACCTTGTATACACTGGGACATTAGGTTGTGGAAAGGATTGAATGAAATGATATAAATGAAATTTTTTGTGTAATTCCTGGCTCCCAGTAGCTGCTTAGGATGTTATCTTTTCTGCACGCTCCCCTGCTTCTACACAGCCGGTTTGTAGCCATTGCCACACTGGTTGCCTCGGGACTGGGTTACTGACTCAGCCTCTGAGAGGCGTTCTCTGTCCCTGACCCTGTTACTATCTCTCTGGCACATACAGTCACCCTAATGTTCCCCCAGTCAAATGAGCAAAACCAACCAAATGGCGACTTCCACTGACAACACGTTCCTGGGTTCCTGCTTACTGAATGAAGCTTTATCTGATATCAGTCTCCATGTACATTTCATACCATTCCATGAGGTCTGTGTTCATAGCCTTGCCTTCCTCCTTGTCATGATGAACTTGAGGCAGAAAAATAAGCAGTTTCCTAAAGTTCCTCAGGGTGGTGAGGCGGTAGCAGAGGACTGAGGTCCTATCAGGTCTGTCTGCAACCAAAGAATCTTCTGCAACATCACCCTGAGGTGGGCAGGCTGGGCCCTGGGAGAGGTGAGACCTGGATTCCAGCTGCGCTCACCATCAGCTGGCTGCCCCTGAGGCTGTTTCCTCCCCTGAAAATGAGGAGAAGAGCCTTTTCCCTCCCTGCCCCACATGCCTGTCCCCAGGTTCAGGGCCAGTCCCCATTGGGCCATGTGTACCCTGTGCTCTTTCCTCCACCTCAACCTCCTCCCTCCTCGCCCTTTGTCTACCTGATGAAATAAGCTCTAAGATTTCACTCAGGCATCTGTCACCTCCTCCTGAAAGCCGTCCTAGATGGCTCCACACAGAGCCAAGTGCCCTGTGTCTAAACCGCAGCCTTGATCCTTTCATTAGTGTCACATCTGATTGTAGGATTGTCTTTAGTAGACTGGCAGCTCTTGTGTGTCTTGTTTATCTTTATACCATCACAGAATACTTGCTCAGATAAGGTTTATGGAATGAACACATGAATGTGTGAATGAAGAAAGAGAACAAGGGAGGGAGGGGAAAATGGAGTCAGCGAATGAGTTCAGGGCTTTGTTAGGCTCCAGCTTCACCCTCCATGACTTAGGAACAAGTCATGCTTTCAGTTCTTCCCTCACTGACGTCCTGTCTCTGTGGGGATCAATGGCCCCATGCTCAGAGTATGGCACCCTACACCGTGTACTCTGGGTCAGACCTGGGAATCAGCCTTAGAGCTTGGCCCCAAGTCTCTGTGACAAGGAGCTTCCCTGCCACCAGGCTCCATCCAGAACATGGGTCCTGTCTTGTCCCAGCCAGGTCTGTCCAGAACAATATCCACTGCTCTCCCCAACTCCTGACCTCTGCCGTTGACCTACAGCCCCAGCTGGCTGGCTGGTTGCAGGGCCTGCTGGGTATCCATGGACAGGCCTCCCTCCCAGATTATGAGTAGGAGCCAGATTTCCCCGTCTCTGTGTCCCTTTCACCTTCTAAGTCAGCCTCCCAGCATAGCTAGGAGAGGGTTACATCCTCGTGTGCCCGGCTTTACCCAACATCAGGAGTTCCTGACATCAGCTCCTACCCCTGGGTAGATGCCCCACATATGCCCAACCCTCGGGACTGCCCCAGACCAGTGTTTAACCTCTTCCTACCTGCCAGTGACAAGCCAGCCATGCCTAGTTATCTGGAGATGGATAGGACAAGGTGGTCAGAGCTGGAGAAGACGTTCAGCAAAGGTCTGGATGTGAGCACACATGGAGGGTGTTCAAGTTTGAATGAAACTTCATGTGTGGCACAAACCACAGGCTGTGTGCCTTTGGGTAACTCATTCTACCTCTCTGTGCCAAAGGGGCTTCCATCTGCAGACTGGAAATAAGAACACATGGTAACTACTTCAGAGGACTGTTGTGAGAAATAAGTTAGATAATGCATGGGGACCTCTGTGACCGGTCTACGGTGAGACCTCAGTAAACGCGAGCCTGTTTCCAAGTCACGGTGACGGTTCTCCTTGTTGCTATTATTGTCACTGAGAAGGGTGCACAACATCCCCAGGTATGTCTCCTGTGCGTCTTCCTTTCCTCAAACTGTTCATTAATATTCTGAAGACTAAGTCAGGGAGGCAGTAGCAACATACCAGGCTTCAAACTCATCAAGTTCCCATCACTCCAAATGAACTTTTCTCGCCGATTCTCAGGTCTTCTGCATCTTGCCCCTGGGTGTGTTTTTCCCACATAATGAAGTTCAGGCAGCCCTGGCTGGTCACTGCCAGCTCCTGCCTGGTTCCCGAGTGTGACCTCCACTCAGTCACAGCTGTTCCAGGCACTGCGCTGCCAGCCTCCCCCGCACCCCATCATCTGTCTGCCTTCTCATTGGGGGGCGTTGCTCTCCAACCGATTAACATGATGTCCTTGTAATTCTGTATCCAAGACACACGTCATTTTCCTTCAACACATTTGGAAAGAGGGCAAGTTCTACTTTGTAAAGACCATCATTTATTTTGAACTGGAAGAAAACAATTTATTTGGTCCAAAGTTGTGTTTTTCCATCAAGGGCACATGTTTCCCTTTTGTAATGGGAAATGGGTCCTTCTGGGTCCCCCCCATAGTCTACTCTCCAAAACTCTTACAGCCGGAGGCTTCCTTCATCAGTTTATTTCAATGAACTAATCCAACAACCAAGAAAATGAGTTCAAAAATAACCACATAAAGGAAGGCGAAAGGCGAAGAGGCAAGTGTGTTAGCGGGATTCCCCCATCTCTGGTGTTCCTGAAAGAGCCATGAGAATGCCCCCCCCCCCCGACTGAAAATCCATTCAAATTCTTTCTCCCATGGAAAGAAATGCTTTGGAGGACTCTTTTCAAGACCCTGACCCTGGCTTTCTGTTCAGAAACCCTGCGGGAGTTCCCAGTACCACCATCACCTAAGAGGTCTTCCCACCATTTTTTCTAGCTCCCAGCACTGGGCTGTCTGAGGCACCAAACATGGGGAAATCTCGTAGAGGCCGAAATTTTATAAGTGGCCAACTGAAAGATTCAAGACCTTGAATGAAACAGCCCTATCTCAGCCCAGGGAGACTATGGCTGCGGAGACCACCATGGAGTGCCCCTCCCCCTTCCACCTCTCATGACCATTTAACAGCTGTTAAGTGCTTGGATAGGGAAGGCATGATTCTAGGCCACATCTTTAGGTATGTAAATGTGAACTTGCAGACTGCCTCAGACATTCAGGCATTCTCAGTATGACTAAGAGAGAGGGTAAGTCACTTGCTCAGCGTCATGCAGCTCGCAGCTCGGAAGTAGCAAAACTGGGCTTTGACTCCAAGTTTGTTTGACTTCACATTAGGCCTTCCTGCTCTGTTACTACCTGGAAGGTAGGCTCCGGGCGGCTGAGATCCTGGTGGATGTCTACATTCCCCAAAGCGGTGAACTTTGCAGGCTGCCGCCAGGTCCCCTGGCATCGGCTCACTGCCTGAGCCCTTTTCCCAATTTCAGGTATCCCCTGGGGGGGCTTAATGTCCCTAAGTATTCCCGACACTCAAGCTCACACTTGCAAAGAAAAACTGGACCTCGATCCCCATAGTGGACAGACCCTCTAGGAACTTGATTTAAAAGTCTAAGAAGTGGGGAAAAAACATGAAAAATCATGAAGGCTGTGGTCGGCGTACGTCGCAGGGAGAGGGCATCACTGCTCGCACCTCCTGCGTGGGCTGCGGATTGCATGTGTGTGTAATAACAACTTGGATCCCTCTGCCAGCAGCAGTGGTCATTGAGAAATCCTGACATAAAGAAGGTATCAGGGAGATAAAGTTCTGCAAGCGATGATTACTAGCACTTAAGTTCTCTTTTTGTTGAAAGGAAGAATCCCAGATTGAACAGTGCATTGAATGATATGACAAGCGAGTACTTGATCCCTGTCCAGCTGGAGTGGGATTGTACCCATCAGCAGCTTTTTAGCTAAGGACGTCTTTATATTTCCCTTCTTTGTCTGGGCCTCTCTAGTTCCTCCTTTTACTTCATGTCAGCACTATATAGTAGGTATGCCAAGTGGTTTTGAAATTTAAATTACAGTCTCTTTTTCAGATGTTATTGGAAAGAACATGTAATTTATAACCACGTGTTAGGAGTACAGGATGTTCATGGTCCACTGCCAATTTTTCTTTTGTAAAGTTAATAAAACTTTCATAAAACACTTATACACTTGTATATTTCATGGTAAAGATTTTTTTTTTATCTCATAGGCTAATGTAAAGATTTATTAAAACCATTTTTTTGTTAAGAGGAGTGTCAATAGTTTGCAGCTGAGTGTAATTTTGAATCCGTGGAAGATGACGGTCTGATGGAAAATGACAGTAACAGCTTTGTTGATTTAGCACTAAAAATAAAGGAGCCTTTCAAACGCGAGAATGCTCTAATATCCAGAGTGGGCTAGGACGCATTCAGGCCACTGAAGGCGAGCTGGAGAGCTGGAGGAGCCGGCCACCGGCACTCCAACCCCTGGCAAGAACAGAGGACTGGATGCAGCCCAGGTGGGAGGGGGGCAGCAGCCCCCCAGGGAGTAGCTGGCAGGGAGGCTCTTTTGGGGGAGGGAGGGAGGAGCCAAGAGGAGTGTCTGGGGCTCATACTGACTTCTTATGGCAGGAAACTCGGAGATCTGCCTGTCCCCACAGGTACTCCTAGCCCGTCTAGCCCTCTCTGGGACCTGGTTTGTCCTAAAGGTCAAGGACTACATCGTATGAACCTGTTCCATGTAGCACATCCCTTCCCAGTTCACCTCACCCCCATGCCATCACCCCAGCATCCTGGAAGACCCTTTTCTGATTTCTTTTTCTTTCTTTCCTTTTTTTTTTTTTTTTTTTTTTTACAACTAATAAATGGGTGTCTCTCCTGCGTGTGATTGAGCATTGGGTCTGCTGCAGATTTCAGTCATTTGGAGGAGTAAATAGGCCTCTTAGAGCTTCTGTTTTTTTCTCCATGAAATATGGATGATAGCTTGTACCTCCAGGCCCCTTTATGAGACTATTCTGAGATTTTCAGTTTGCAAAGCATCTGGGTGGGCTTTGAAAACTGCAGGCAGTGGACATGGGAACTCTTCATCTTCCAGGCTGGATCCACATATGGTCCTGTAGAAGGAATGGTAAGAAGATGGCTAACTGCTTGCAAAGACCCCCATTCCCTCAAATGTTGAAGCGGCTAAATTTACAGACAGATTGAAACACTCAGAGGAAATAAAGAAGGGATGATCAGTGACTGTGTGCCATAGGTCTTCCCATTAGTAGGTCCTATTAGCCCCATTTTATAGATCATGAAAGCGGGTCTAGAAAAGGTTAAGCAATCAGCCTGAGATCACAAAGCTAATGAGACAAGCAGTTTTCATGCTTAGGTCATTCTAACACGTAAGCTTGTTTTTTCTGTTTGTTATATTTTTTTGCTATTTTTCCCACTTCACAGTATTAGAAGCAGCAAATGCTCTTGAGTGGTTCAAGCATCCTAACCCTGCGAGGCACTCTACAAGCATTCTCTCCCTTAACCCTTGTGCCACCCCAGGAATCACTGTCATCCTCAAGCAAGGGGAGAGTGCTGGAAGGGCTGCACAGTCCAGTGACAAGTCTACTGCCATCACAGCTGAACTGCCACTTAGAGTTACAATGCCCCTTAGAGATGCAATGAGTGTACTGCTGAGGAAAAGCTGCAGAGGGTACGGGTACCTGGGTGGAAGTCCAAAACCTACCTGGCCACTTCTCCCCCAGGAAAGTGTTGGCCTCTGAGGTTGGACTCAGAAACTGGGTATCAGTATTCTCATTCCTCCCCGTGGGTCTGTTCCCATCTCCCTCACACTGCCCTCCAGCCCCATTCATTGGGGTCCCTGCTTCCTCTTGTTCTTGCTATGATCCTGCATTCTCTTTCCTGCTCCCTTCTCAGCCAAGTACCCTCTGAAGCAGCATTTCTCCTGGTGACCTTCTCTGTCTCTGCTGCAACAAGGGCCAGGCACATTCCTGCCTTAGGGTTGCTGTTTTCTTTGCCAGAACCTCCTCCAGCCACTTATCTCACCCCATTTACTCACTAACTTCTCTTCTTTGTGGAGGTTTCTGCTTAAATGTCATGTCTTCAGACCTCTCCTGACCCCTCTGGCTAGAGCAGGCCACATCTGTGTACACGTTCATGTCATCTGGTGTTTTCCCGTCGCTTCTCACAATTATAATTATTTATAAAGTTATTTATTTGCTGTCTGTTGCCTGCTCTACCATGCGCTCCAGGAGTGAAGGAGCCACATCTGTCTTATTCCTTCCATATTCACGATGCCCGTCCGATTACCAGGTTCATCTTCTCCACCACGTCACACCACCGCCATGTCTTCCCCTTCCTGGCAAAAGCTCCGAAGGCCTCTTGCCTTTCCACCTGAAATGGTTTGTGACTGTGCTCTGTGTCCCCTATACAGTGTCACAGAGTCCCATTAGGGGAAATTCTGGTGACAGCCTTCACCTTTGTGCTTCTGAAGGGGAAGATGCATCTCCAGATGGCAGAAGGTGAGGGAAGATAGCCCACGGCCTAACCACCTTCAACATCTCAGCAATGAAATGTGGAGCATAGAGAGCTCTCAGTTACTGGGAGAAAGTATGGAAAAGAAATTGGAACCCCGGATCAAGAAGTTCCAGAGAAGGGCGTAGAGAACCGCTGCACAATGCCTGTTGTTGTCTCGCTGAGCAAAGACAGTAACTGGGACCAATAAGCCCATCCAGGAGCATAGCCTGAAGTGTGGGGATGGAAGGTTTTCTTACACTGGACTCCTCTTGATCAGGCCTGGGGTGCGCTGTGATTCAACAGAGCAGCCATTTCCAGGTGTGCAGGTGCGCTTATTGCTGCTGCTGTTGATTGTGTAGCTATTGTTGCTGCTAGATGAGGCAGTGTGGTCCAGTAGAAGGTGCTGCTGCTAGCGCCTGAGAGTGCAGGCCTGGGAAGTGAGCACCACAATCTGGAGCCCTGGCCATGCACTGGGCCTCACAGTGCAACTAGGCCGAGGCCCCTGGTGGGAGCATCTAGCTCCCCCTGAAATTGCCTGTAGCAGGGAGTGTTGGCAAGGCTGGAGGGTCCACCATTCACCATCTGTCTAGCTGGAGGCAATTTAGCATAGTGGTCAAGAGTTCAGGTTCAGCAGTCAGACCCTCCGCCTATTAGCTTCCTAGTCTTGGGGAAATAACTTAGCATCTCCATGTCTCAGTTGTAATTATAAACAGGGCTGATTTCATGACCACGTGACCTGTGCATCCACAAGGGCCCCATGCTCAGAAAGATCCTGCACTTCGTTTCATGCTCTGCTGTCCCCATTATTTGCAATTGAAATTGTTAATTATTATTATTATTATTTTTTACAAGAGGCCAAACTTCCATTTTGCACTGGGCTGGGCTTTGCTAATTATACATCTGGTTCTTACTATAAAATAAACGTTTATTACAAGAGTGAGCGTGAGGAGCAATGGTATAAGGCAGGTCTCTATCTGGGACACATTAAGGGTCCGATATTAAGGGCTGTTATTATTATTGCTTGTTGGGTTAGCTACCAAGTGCTTCATACCGCTCCAGCTTTCTGGCAGGTGGTTGGTGAGAAGGGATGTCTCTAGGCTCCAAAGACAGTCAAGGACAGGGCTTCTTCAATCCTGCAATAGAAGTCAGATTGAATAAAGAAGACTTTGGCTGGCCTCCTGGCTCATTTCTCCATGTGGTTTGTGCTCTGGGCTAGGCCCTACCCCATGGTGTGAAGTAGGGCGTACAGGTGGCGGCCTTTGGGGAGGGCTCCAGGGGTCACCTGAGTGACAAGCTGCCCGAGAACCAGGTTCAACTCCCCTCTCATTGATGCCTCAGTCTCCATAGCGGTGCCTCTCTGCTATTCCCACTGAGTTTAAAATTTCTGATGCTGTTTTGCCAGACCCGTCACTCATCTGTGCCTCCCAAGTCTGGGAGTCAGTGACGAATTGTGCTTCCCACCTGGGCACATTCAAGGTAATTCCGTGTTTCCCCGAAAATAAGACCTAACCAGGAAAATAAGCCCTAGCATGATTTTTCAGGAGGACATCCCCTGAACATAAGCCCTAATGCATCTTTTGGAGCAAAACTTAATATAAGAGCCAGTCTCATTTTCAGGGGAACATGGTAGAAATGGCTGGCAGAAAAGTTGGCTTCACTCTTCCTTCACCTGGTTTATAAGTTAGTATGGACCCTTCTCTCTTCAGGCCTCTCTGACCACCTCTGACTCTAACATGGAAAACCATGGCCAGGGGTAAGCCTTTCTTTACTCTCCTGATCTCTCCCCAATCCATTCCCTGACCTCTTTCTTAATCCCAGTGCTGGAATGCTAGAATGCTTCTGAGACTCTTGTCATCATCCTTTGTCCCTTTGATACGTCCTGTAGAGAACCTAACCCCCTCAATGAAAGGAGGTATTTTCTATTATATTTGACCAACATCAATTTTTGAATTACTTTCTTTATTCATAACAGCTGGCAGCATGGCACAGCTCCTAAAATTTCTCACGCAATCCCAGGTATTCCTTAATGGAGGGAGGGGCTGGGAGAACCAGAGGGTCTCTTCGCCTTGGGGTATCTGAGGAGTCAGGGAGACGTAGCAGGTACTGCAGAGCGAGGCTATGAAAAGAGGTCTCTGAAATCCAGCCCAGTGCTCTTTCTTCCTGCTGCATGATGTTGTCTCTATTGAAAGATTCTCCTTCCCCAAACACAGAGTACAACAATCCCATTGAATGCATCGCCAATGATAAACTATGTATGGACAAATAACAACAGTGACAAAACCACGCACAGAGACAAGGCAGTCTGTGTCGGGGAAGAAAGAGAAAAATAAATGAAATTAACAGTGGGAGACAAAAACAGAGGAAAACCCAGCAATTAGATTAATCATAGACTTCCAGGAAATTGGCCCAAATTTCTTTAAAATCTTGTTAATTGTTATTCAGATTGAAGGGTTCCCTCAGCAAGATTAGCCAGAGCCCACCAAGCTTGCATACCAATCTGCTGAATGCACAGCAAGCTGCTCAGACCCTAGGTCTGTGCCCTTGCTACAGTGGATCACCTGTGCAGGTGTGAGGTCCAACAGGCAGCGCCCAGCACTGGGGGTCAAGCGGTGACATTTCCAGTCCAGGCTCTCTGGCTAACTCACTCTGGGACTTTGAACAAATCATGTAACTTTCTGGACCTCAGTTTCCACATCTGTTAAATAGGTCTATCTGCCCTTCTTAAGGCAGGGGGTTTTGAGAGGTTGAAGAAAGAAAATAGATGTGGCAGTCCTTGGATAGGCCAAAAGTGCTATGCAAACATAACACAGCTTTTTGAATATTTTCAGAGACAGAAAGAAAGCAGGATATTGCCCAAGGTTCAAATATCCCCCTCCAAAGCTGGGATAGGGGAAATGCAGGGTGGTACCAGACTTAGCGAGTTACTACTAAAAATGTTCCAAAGCCTTCAGATTCAGTAAAACCCTCAGTACATCTTGACCCAAATAGTCCTCCCTCTTTTATGATCTGCATTTAAAAGAAAATTGAATGACCTGTCTCTGGATTTATTAATGCTTAAATCATTAGTATCCTGGCTCCAGAATGCTCTTGGGTTGCCAGAGGGATATCAGAGCTTTCAAATGCCTGGAAGTCGCCCTTCACCCAGGGTGAAATAATCCAAGCATAAAATGATTTGGGTTTGGTAGGAAGGATTGAATGCCTGAGTTTCCCTTAGAACTAAACTCTTCAAATATGATCATTTTTGGCTCAAAAAATAAATATTGGCTGTGTACTGGGCACTAGGCTCTGTGCTAAGTGCTTTGCATGTATTATTTAACATAATCCTTGCAACAAACCCAATATGGTAAGTTCTATTAATATTCTTATTATAACGATATACAAAGTAGGACACCCTTCAAGTATTATGGAAAAGATTGTGACCGATTTTTTTCTTGGATTCTGTCTTTGAACCTTTGACTCCTATGAAAAGAATAGAAAAATCTGATGGCTGAAGAAGACCAAAACAGCCATCCAGTATTGTGTCCCAAAATAAGTCTCTGCTAGATTTAATAGGGGTTACCATTTGGGCATATAAGCTTGAGAAAAACATTAAGTAGAATTTTTCGCTGCAGGACTTTCCAGGACCTTTGAAATGGATGTTCACTGTCACTCTCTAAGAAGGGGCTGATGCACAGAGCATTTCCCAAACTTATTTGATGATCAAAGATTTTTTTTCCAAAAGATCCTAATATTGTTCAGAAAATCATATAGAAAGTGGTATATCTCATCATATCATTTTGTAGAGGAAGAAAACAAGGCTTAGTAAAGAAAAGTAACTTGTCCCAGGCCGTAGTGTGTTAATGGTAGAGTCAAGACAACAATTCAGCTGACCTGAATCCAGGCCTAGGCCATGTTTCAAATTCCGCTACAACAAAGGGAGACATAGCAAACGGACCAGTCATGGGGCCACCATAGGTTCATGCCACAAGGACCACACATAGCATCCCAGAGCACAAATCACATTTCAGATTCATGCCACAGATATTGTAAGCTAGAAGAGAGGATTTGATTTCAATAAACCCCTTTGTGCTTGAAGGGTTGTATTAGTTAAGGGGGGAGAGAGAGAGAAGAAGAAGAAGAAGAAGGAGGAGGGAGGGAGAGAGAGAGAGAGAGAGAGAGAGAGAGAGAGAGAGAGAGAGAGAGAGGGGTTGGGAGAGATAGGAAGAGTTATTTAACTATTGACTCACACAATTATAGAAGCTGGCAAATCCAAAATTTTCAGGGCAGACCAACAGACTGCAGACCCGGGGATGAGCTGATATTGCAGCTTGAGTCTGAAGGCAGTCTGGAGGCAGAATTCTCTCTTCCTCAGGGACCTCGGTCTGTTTTCTCTTATGGTCTTTAGCCAATTGAATGAGGCCCATGTAATATATAGAAAGTAGTCTTCTTTACTCAAAATCTGCTGATTTAAATATTAATTTCGTCTTTAAAAATACCTTCACAGCAACATCTACACTGGTATTTCAGCAAATATCTGAATACTGTGGCCCAGCCAAGTTGACACATAAAATTAACCATCATGGGGGCCATGTTCCTTCCTGCCCTTAAAATGCACTGACCTCTCTCTACATCATCCTCGTTGACAGAATGTGAGAAGCACACTCAGAGATCACTCACTGCTGTGGGCTTCCAGCTATGCTTGTGGGACCAGTGGACCTCAGTGGTACCCTGTGGGTTTCCTCATCAGTGGATGGGGCAGAGGCAAAGGAGGAAGCCTGAGCTGGATACCTTCGAGGATTCCACCATGCTGGCCTCCCTCAACCAGAATAATTCCGTTTTTATCGGTTACATACTAGATTTCCATGTAAACCGATACTAAAATCTGTTAGACATCCTCTCGGTCTATACTAGAATATAAGCTCCTCCAGACTCTTCCTAATCAAAGTTCTAAGGGCCAGTATCATCAGCGCCACACGGGACCTTGTTAGAAAGCAGAATCTCAGGCCCCACCTCAGACCTACTGAACCAGACTCTGCATTTTAACACAATCCCTAGGTGATGTGTAAGCATCTTAAAAACTGAGGAGTAAAGCTTCAGATGCCCAGTTTTTGGGGACAGATACCAGCACAGCATCAGACACATGGTAGGCAGCTGAGAATCAATTTTTTCCTAAATGATGGCCTGACTTAGGAAACTGAGGCCCAGAGGGGAAAGAGATGACACAATTAGCAGAGTATTGGTACTAGAACTTAAGATTTGCTGAGTATGTGATCTCTGTGCAGGAATATGACTCCTTCCTGGAGAGCCCAAGTCATTGCTGAAAACTGTTAAGTCTCCAGTCTGAGCATTTCAGAAACCAAGATGTTCCAATGGAAGGATCCAAGTTCTTTGTGTTTATGGGAAAACTCCCATGAGCAGTTCTGTCCAGCAAAAAAAAAAAAAAAGGAAAAAGAAAAGAGAAGAAACTCTCTTGACAAGAGTAAGCAGACTCCCAAGAGGCCACTTGGTGAAGAAAAAATGAACTATATCTTTGCTTGCAGGTACATTCAAACTGAAATAAAAATCCCCTTCTCTGAAGACTTGGGTCCATCTCAACTGCCTTTTCCACAAGGATGGGAGAAATTCTGAGCCGATGATTCATCAAGGAGTTAATTTGCTGCTGTGCGAAACGGCTAGCACTGAGCCTGTCATAGGGGAGAAGAAGCAAGTGGAGAAATCTTTGATCCTCAGTTCAGCCAACTTCTTCCGGAAACTTGAATGGGAGATCAAACATGAACAGCAGTGTAGGCTCTGGACTCTGTCCAGGGCTATCGGAATCCAATACTCCGATAATCATCCAACTTTGATAGAAGTCAACCCAGGAAGCTGGCCAAGGAAAAGGCTTGACTCAGAAGAGGACTGAAACCATGACAAATGAGGGAGAGGGAGAGAGGGTTGCAGACATCCTTGGGCTGTCTTCATTGGAATACCCTTCCTGTGCCTTTCCTCCCTTAAGCAGCCAGCCTTTTTCACAAAACTCAAAAGAAACTGAAGTTGAGTAATCCTCTGCATTTCTAAACTCAGCTAAAAGTTCAAGGGCCTAGTCTTGGTTTTTCTGTGCTAAGGATTCTCACAATCTCAGCCCAGGGAAAGGATTTACTGTCCAAAGAGCCCTGTGTGCCATGGGTCAGGCCAACACTTCTGTCTGGATCACGGGTGATACTCACCATACAGGCCCTCACGTCGGTATGGCACCTCGGAGTTTACGAAGTGCTGTCTCATTTGTCCTCCGGTGGGTGGGGGTGGGGTAGGGTGGTGTCTGGATACTCCAGGGGCTCAGGGTTGGTCGATGGCTGCCTCTGCATTCCCTTTTCACTTCAAGAATTTTGGTCATAAGTTTTATGCAGGACAACTTGATCAAACTTTAGCAAATCTTATAAGTGTGGTCACTTACAGCTACTAATGCAAACTTCCTTACAGTCATTGGAATACAGCCAACCATATGGATATTTGGCAGAAGACATGGCAGATAGGCAGAACAACACCTCTCATAACTGAGCATCCAGACTGATACCACCTTACCTAGACATACCCAGACCCATTGCACAGAGCAGATACTAAGTAAAAGCTGTGCTTTGGGACTAATCGGTACTCATAGACTTGTTCCTGAACCATCAGTTCAGCCCTCCTACCTCTCAAATGTCCTGGCTACCTGCTACAATACTGGTTCTCCCTTTCTTTCTGACCCTCCAAAATCCTCTTCTCCCTCCCCCGAAGATGTGCTTTACAACCCTGACCTCTCATCAGTGCTAACCACAGCCTAGCTACCCTGCCCAAAACTTACCCCAGTATCATTCTCATCTAATTCAACCTAGCCTAAGGACTCAGTGACCCAAAGGATGAACATACCAATCTTTGGGGGGGGGGGCAGGGACCCGACAAAATTCTGAGAAATGCTCCCTAAATCCACAGGCATAGTCTACTGAAGACCCACCAGGTAGAGAGCACCAGAATCTAGAGAGAGAAACTAGCAAAACCCAGTGAGCTTTGGCGCTATTAAATGTGGTGGGCTAGCCAGTTCATACAGGATTAGGTGAGTAGATACAACTAAAAGTTAGTCCCTCCCCTCAAGAAGCTTAGAGTCCATCTAGGAAGACAGACATTGAACATGCAATTACATTCCTAGAGGATGGTTGTTGTAAGAGAGATTTCCCAAGTCTTTTGGAGGATATTGCAGGTAGCACAATCACACTGAGCAACTTCAGTGGGCAGTATTCACATGAGGTGGCTGACGTAATCTCCTGGTAGGGGACATCTTTGGCACTAATTCTACAGAACCTGACCGCACAATGCCAATATTCCTAACACATGATTGGCAAAAGTTGAGACTTTATCCTCATATAATAAGGCTTCTCAACCCAATGAGTGGTCTGCAAGTCTCTCAAACCCGGTATAGCTGCAGGTGGCTCTTAGAAAAGCAGCGCAGATGCCATCTGTGAAGCATATGGTATTTGCAGGACAGGCATTATTGGAGAGCCTGTCTGGCTTTACAGTAGAGGCAAGTTTGTAGATTCTGTTCACACAGAGGATTGGAGCTCCAGATCTGCTAAGTGCAGGCTTCATGGTCTTGGGTACCTCATCCCTTCTTCAGAGGGTACACTGACACCCCTCCTGCAAAATTTCCTGTGAAGATTA
Source organism: Rhinolophus sinicus (assembly GCF_036562045.2). Classification (NCBI taxonomy): domain Eukaryota; kingdom Metazoa; phylum Chordata; class Mammalia; order Chiroptera; family Rhinolophidae; genus Rhinolophus; species Rhinolophus sinicus. Next base: position 130,268,295 of record NC_133756.1, read on the forward strand.
AGTATAAAATGCCTGCACACCATGTGACACACAGTGGAAGCTTTAAAAATGTTTCTTCATTCTCCTCTCCCTTTTCCTAAACTTGGTAGAGATTCTAAAATGCCAGAGTTGGAGAAGAACGAAAGATCATCTAACTCAAGTTTCTTCGTTTTCTACATTTGGAGGTTGAAGCACAGTTTGGGTTTCATCTGATTATCAATCATCCAAACACTCCAAAAATAGTATTGAGCAACGGTTATTTGCTGAAATTAAATTACTCAATTGTCCCGTAGTTTTATCATCTATAAAACAAGGATAATAATCCCGACCTGATAGTAGTGCGAGGTTTAAATGAGAAAATGTAGGTAAAGTAGCAATAGTTCTATTAAGTTTTAAGCCTTGAGCAGGAGGGAGGGAGGGAGGGAAAACAAAGAACTTATATTTCTTCTATCCAGTATTTGTTTTAGAAGTCCGCTATTTTTTTCTCTTTTTAGAAGTGGTCTAAAGTGTTAAGATGTCTCGCCCTAACTCTTTTGGAACAGGGATAGGAAACCTCTCTTTTTATAGCTGAATGGATGTCTCAGAACTGAGGATGGAGGACGCTACAAGCTCTCTATCCTATCTCTCTCGGCTCACCCCAACAGAAAGAGGGGGTGCATTCAGGAAACAGAACTGATGCAGGAGAACTGCATGTTCACTTTCTGAAACATTGGGGAGAGTTTCTGAGTCAAGCCTGAACTGGGGCTTTATCTGAATCCCAAGGCAAGAACCTCCTGAGATTCTATCCACAGTTTACATTTCACTTTAATTTTCTCGAGGGACATGGAGCCAAAACTATTGGTGGGATGATCTTTGTATGATAGGCTGAAGTTATTGTAATTATTGTTGGCAGGGTGTCCATTTTCATGGCAGTCTGGCACCTGATATTTACCGAGCACCTACTATATACCAGGCATTGTGTTAGGCACGTTATATCCAAACGTTCATTCATTTATACACCTATCAACCTGTGAGGGAACCATTATTTGTCCCATTTTCCTAATGAAACTCAGGAAGTTCTGCTTGCTCATGGCCAGACAGCCAGTAAGAAGTAGATCCGCAATTCAGAACCAAACCTGCCTCCCAATACTGCCTGCTTTTTCCTGGACCCCCAGCCTCAGGTCTGCTTCTGTAACTGGCTTTCTCTGACTTCACAGCCCCTTGGCTGGTTGTCTGAAATTAGTAGATAGAAAGAATAGATGTTTTTAACTTCAACGCGTAAATATTGTGATTACTAAGTCATTTCTGTACATCAACTGTTACCTACCCCTTAACAAATACCCAAAACGGAAACTAGAGGGCCAGAAAGATAGATCTGAATTAAAATCCTGTATTGGCCACTCACAAGCCATGTGACTTTGGCCAATCACTCTGGGCCCCAGCTTCCTCATCTGTTGATTAAAGGCAAAATCCCAGAAGGTTCTTAACAGGTTTAAATGAAAAAAATATCTCTGGCACGTTGTGGAGCTAGAAGTATGATTTTTGTTCCCTGTTTCAAAAGCAGGTATTCTGTGATAAGTCTTGTTCATGTCACTGCTTCTTCACTGTCTAAATATAGGACCTTCACTGTCCCCTCCCACCTTGTAAACTGGGATAACAACCGTATTTCCCTTATGGGATTGATTGAACATTGGATGAATAAGTATAAGCTATTAATGTGTGTGAAGTGCTTAGAATAGAACCTGGAACATCCTCACTACGTTCTATGTGAGTTAGCTACTGTTATGGTTTCTTTCTGCCGTCTTCCCTCCCTCCCTAGCTTCCTTTCTTTCCCAGTACTGCTAGGACAGGAGAGCTCTTCCTGACAACACAATCCATTTGGAAGGATCAATTTTTGGATCATTGAGCTCCCCTCAGCATCACAAGAGTTAAGATCCTTTCAAACCCAAATGTCTGAGCCACGTGCCACTCCCTCTCCTTTATAGAGGCTAAGGCCTTGATCATTTCTTAATGTAGCTACTTCAGGAAATTTGTTGCGCTAATAATGTTAATATGCCTTATTTCTACACTGCTCACGCCTTGAGCTCTCAATCACTTCAAAACACAGTGATTGAAATTTTTCAAAAGTCTTTGATTTGGAAGTTGTTATGGAGAACTCTAGTCAAGTATAAATATGGCAGAGTGATTTAAGGCGGTTGGAGCAATCCAAATGTTTAAGCTTATTTCAAATAATTATCAATCTTTCTGCTCTGCGTTTTCAACACCCCCCTTCATTTGAAGGAGTGGCCCTCGCTGAGGCCTGGAGCACGCTGTTGAGGCTGCTGAGTGCCTCTCTGTTCCCTACACTGTTGTCATAATCACATTATTAAATCCTTAGTGGCTTGTGCGGCTCTTGGTATCAGACTCAGGTCATAGAGAGAACTGGTCACCGTGGAATCAAAAGCTCATTCTATGTCTGCATCAATCTAGACAAGCTCTTCCCAAACCATGACTCTGAGAGTGCGCGGCCAAGGGGACGGTGCCCTCTGATGGCCTCGTAGCAGTCCGTTCAGATGCCCGCAACAGAGGCTGTGGCCGAGTATCTGCCTTAAAGCTCTGATCTCCAGGAGGACCACAGGACACTATTCCGGGATACCTTTTATGTATCAATTCTCAACCGCTCGGTTCCATTTCATATCTTACTCCGGCCACGCCAACCTCTACTGGTTCTGTTTGGATCGTGACAGATTCTCATGGAGGTTACCTGCTTTCTCTACCTAGGTGCACATCACATACCTCCCTCTTTCTTCCCTGGGACTTCTCTGATGGGAAGGTGAGAGACAACCGTGCAACCTGCTAGCCATATGCCATGTGCAACTGGAAGTGCAGGCAAGAAAATGACCGAAGGACCACCCTTGATTAATGGAAGAGAGAAGCTGATGGATACAAACATTCTTCCTTCAGACTCTGAGTTCTCAATTCCAAGACCATTTGCTGATGCTTCTCCTATGAGCATCCATCACTCACAGCAGTGACCAGTTCCTGAGGACATCCCCCTGTTGCCTTTCTCTCCGATGCTGTTTCACTTCCTCAGGCCTCTCTCCAGTGCCCTCCTCACCCAAATAAACTACCTGCACAGAACTGCCTCTGCTTCAGTCTGTTTCCAGGGGAACTCAAGAATTACCAGGAGTAAGCTCGGAAAAATCCCAGGCCCTCAAAAAATGGATCAGAAGGACCAGAGCACGTAGATATCTGAAAACAAAAGGAACGGAGCCAGTGACACCTTAGCACACAAAGACAAGGCGACCCAGTTGCCTGAACACAGAATCACCAGGGGTCAGATCCAAACGATGGATCTGTTTGACACAATTGTTTTAGTACCAAAGAACCAGCGGCCAGCATTATTGCAATGAAATTAATTCAGATGGCAGTTACCATAGCACAGGAGATCAGGGGCCTGAGCAGACCAATAAACACACTATCACTCTGGATAGAAGCTTCAGGTAGAGCAGTTGCCTCCATATAAATGGGCCAAGGCCTAGAGTTTCCTCAGCCCAGAGAAACCAGAGCCCAAAGTATCCAGGAAAGAGATTGGCCAATCTCGTCCCTACCTCCCCCTGCACCTCCACACACAAATGGCCCCCATTGCTCCCACTTTTACTTGTGGAGTGCACGTGAGGGAGAGCATGGGGTTTGGGCTCAGAGGACCTGAGCTAAGGCTCCACTCTACCCCTGCACTGCCTGTGACTTGGGCAATCATAGAACTGTGTGAGAAACACTGGCCTCTTATTATATATGGGGAATACTATACCACGAGAGAGTGAATATCAAAGCCCTCTGCAAAATTGTAAAGCATATATACTTAATGTTGATATTATCGTTCCACATAAAATAAGTGTTTCACTGAACCCTACAAGAATATAAACTTACCATTATAATCACTGTTATAATTAGTAAATAAAAATTGCAAAGCTCTAGTTTACAGAGTATTTTCACATTTTTAAACCGATAGTGTCACTTGATCTTGTCAAAGATTCACCTGGCAAGTTGGATCATTACGCCTTGTTCTAGAGAGGAAGAAACTGCAATTCAGGAAAGGTGGCTTTCTCAAGACACCCAGGCAGTGAGCAGCAGATCTGGGGCACAAAGCAGGATTTCAGGGTCCATATCCTTTTCTGTGTTCCTACCCCAATATGCCAGAATGAAGTGTTGGGCGTCCTGGCTCCATGTTTTCCAGCTTTAATTGGAATGATACAGGAGATAATAATCCTGTTTGAGAACGCTGAGATAATAGTATTCTGACTCCCTGTACCCCGGGGCCATTCCTGGGTAGCACTCACGTCATGCTGTTGCATAGAGAAGCTTCTCAGGCCTGTATTTAAGTAATAAGACATGACAGGCCATGTGTTTCTGCGACATTACTACATGCCTGGGGTGGTGGTAGGAGGCTGAGGCTGAGGAAATTTCTTTGAGTGTCGCTTTGGCTATTATAAAATATCATGCATAAATCAAGATGGGGTAAGGGCTAGTCGAAGAGACAGACAACCACTTAGAAGGTAGTGCTAGCATAGCTGTGACATCACCACCAGCCAATCCCATAGCTCCTCCATCTTGTTGAATTGCCAACTGATTTGATCACTTGAGACCTAAGAAGAATTCAGGTTCAAATCATCCTCAGGGTTCTAACACTATCAGGGTGGGCAAAGCTGGAAGGTCCGCCGTCCCATTGCGTCCATCTTGAACCACTGTGATGTGACCCAAATGAACCTGTACCTGGAGGACCTGGACACACCGCCTCCTGCCACGCCCATACTTGCCATCGGGCAATCACTGCATGAGCACGTCTCGAGGTCTTACGAGTTGTAGTTGTGGTTTGACACTGATTTGGGGGCGAGGCCTTTCCTCCGCCAGGTTAAATGCCTAGCAGGCACTGAAGATGGCTGCCGAGCTGATCAGAAACAGACCTCTGGGCTGATCAGCAACTGGACCCCTGAGCTCTGATGTTTCAGCCAAGGTTAGGCAAATCCGGGCCGCACGCCTCGGTCTCTTCAGGGTGTTCCCGTGGGAGGCATTCAGGCTGTGATTGGGAAGAGTAATGTTTTCCAGAGACTTTGCCCTGAGGGAACTGATAATCAGGAAGAAGGTATAAAACAAATACACTTAGACAAATCCAATATGGGGCAATAAAGAGGAATATTAAAACCAAGTCATATTTAGCTATATTCTCAGTGTGTGGCACCCATTTGGGGATAATACTTGCTCAGTCAGTGTTTGTTAAAGGGATGAAAATGCCCGAAGAACACAAAGGACTAAAGGAGTTCAGGTGCTCTAAGCCCCAGTTTTTTAGACTGTAAAGAAAGGAAAGTGGGACTGACTTTCCCTGCCTTTCTTGCATGGTTAGAGTGAGAATTAAAATATGAAAATTATATTGTAAGCTATAAAGCCTACCCAGTTATAAGTGATTTGCAATAGAGGGTATAATCACACATCTGGCCAGCGGTAACTGAGATGACTCAAGAAGACTCTCGAAGGTTTGGGAGGTCTGTAAACAGTTACAGCCTCTTTCTCTTCCTCCCCAGCTCTACTATCGGTGACTTGGACTAGACCCAATTTGCAAAAAGCTTCCATCTGTTGGTCTGTTGGTAATGTCTGCCCTGTATATTCAGTTGAGTAAGGTTATGAGATTTCATCTGGACTCCGTGGGGGAGTGCCATAATCAATTAATGATGTCTGCCATGGATCTGGGTTGGAGAATAGCAGCATGTATGGAATTCATCTTGCTGTTCTTTGTCCCAACCCTCATTTTCTCATTCAGTGCAGTGGCTTCCCCATTGGTATCCATCTTCTATTGTCATCCTAAGTTGTTTCTTGCTTCTGTTACCAAAGTTATCTCTTTCCAAAACATAAATCTGACCATGACATTCCCCACTAAAGTCATTTAAGGATTTTCGCCTTGTTCTATAGAGTGTAGCCAAACTCCTCAGCAAGGCCTGCAAAGCCATCAGTGACTCGACCCCTACCCTGATAAATTATTCTGGCCCGGCAGCCGCAACCTACCTCCAGCCAGACCAAGAAAACACAGTCAGCTTCATCCCAAAACATACCATCCCTATTCACTGCCTAGCTTCCTCTACTCACCCTTAGTCCCGAATGCATTTATTGTCACCTCCGTGGAGTCTTTCCTCATCATCTTCAAGTAGAATTGATCTCTTCATCTCCCTAGCACCCTATATAGACGTTTATTATAGCGTTTTTCCTGCGTAAAAAGTATTCTCTGCTTGTAGATTGTGAACTTCGCAATACAGGAAACCAAATGTCTTCTATGTGCATCTTTGTTTTCATCCTGAGCACTGTGTCAGGGATAAAATACATACTCGGTAAGTATTTGTAGAAGACATAAATGAGATGTAACATGTACTAAATTGGCTCGACACATATACAGCCCTTTCTATGGGCTCCTTCTTCATGAGTCACCATCCTTGGATCTGCTTGCATCTGGGGAAGGTGCAGACCTAAGACGGCCATTCTGCAAGCCGCATAGTGCCTCATGGACTGTCGCCAGGGACTGCTGATGCTACTTGTGTGAGGACCACACGTTGAGTAGCAAGGTTCTCTGTAATCCCAGAGGGAAGAAATAGAGCACACTGGAGGAAGTTAAAGGACAAGGGTTGTAGGTAAAGAACTTTCTACCAGCTCAAGGCTCATCACATGGAGTGTGATGCCCCAGTATCATGAGAGACCAAGCAGAAGTTAGGCAACAATTCAGCAGATGCACATTGCAGAGAACATGTCTGCTCTGTCTGGAAGGTAGATGACCACAGTCAATTTCAAGCATTTTTGTTGACATACCACCAAAAGATTTTAACAACTACGTACCTACCTGACAATTTTTGATTGACATCTAAAATTTCACATCGTATACTTAAATATGTTTATTTCTTAATGGAAGATAAAGAAAAACCCTAAATGGTTTATTTTAAAAAAATGAAGATTAACTAATTTAAATAAATACTTTTTTCAGATCTAGCATACAAGTTCCAGAGAGCAGGGACATTTTTTGCCCGTTTTGTTCACTGATGTGTACCCAACATGTAATAGGTACTTACTTAATCACTGCTTGCTGAATGAATGAAGGCACACCAAATCTGAAAGCAAATATGTAAAAATTTTATCCATGGGCCTTATCTATTTCAGTTAGTTCAAAAATTTGGTATCCCCACAAAATATTCCAGTTATGTTTTTAAGAATGATTAAACGAAAAAGGGTTATACATTCAATGATCCCAACATTGGTCCAAAAAACCAAGGTTTTAATGCTAAGTTTTATACTTAACAGAATTATGATCAAGATAGGAAAAAGATTTTTAAAAAGCTCTACATAAGATAAGATCCCTTGGTTACTTTTTTAAAAATAAAAGCTTTTATTAAGACATCCTGAGACACCCCAGGGCTGCCTCTCTGCTCTAGTTCTGCTTCTGAATCCCCATCCTCTTGTCCCTCCACCTGTCAAAACTTCACAGAGATCTGGGTTAGGAATCCAGACGCCAATGACATCTCTGGAGTAACATCAGCTGCCTATTTCCATACCCTCTAGATGCCACAGACTGCCCACCAAATGAAATTTTTCTACTGCCCACTCTACCCGCAGTGGCTCGCCAGTCTCAGGCCTCATACCAGCCAGTGCTTTTCTACTAGCATGGAGGGGCTTCTGCGTGGTGGCTGGTGTCAGCATGGGGCCAAAGGCTCAACCCTTTGACCACAAGGAATCTCTCATTGCCCTGACATCTCTTATGCTATGAATCTCCCGTTTGGCTCATTTTACTCTTACCTTTGGTATTCTCTCTCTTTTTCGCATTGGCTTTCAGAACTCGAAACTTTGGCCAATAGACCTATAGCTGGAATCTTTCTGAGTGATCTGCTTTTGTCCCCAGCTCACTTCCAGCTTCTGTCCTATTCACAGTACAGTGCACACCCTCGAGTTCCAGAGACTCTTTCACACTCCCCCCACCTTTGATCCTACCGTGTTTCCCCGAAAATAAGACCTAGCCAGACCATCAGCCCTCATGCGTCTTTTGGAGCAAAAATTAATATAAGACCAGTATTATATTATATTATATTATGTTATATTATATTATATTACAATAACCCTGTCTTATATTAAAATAAGACAGGGTCTTATATTAAAATAAGACAGGGTCTTATATTAATTTTTGCTCCAAAAGACGCATTAGAGCTGATGGTCTGGCTAGGTCTTATTTCCAGGGAAACACGGTAACTCAGATCCTAACCTTTGTCCTCTCCCTCCCCAGCCTTGCCCAGAGCCAGGGTTCCAGAAGGACACCAGGAGTCACCAGTACCAGGCCATCTTCTAGCCCACTACAGTGTTGTTAGAGGGGAAATGCAGCCAGGCCATCTCTGCCTTTCTTTTCCTTGTTTACAGCCCATCTCGCTAGGCACAGTTTAGACTAAGACCCTAAGACCCCGCTATAGCATTGCTCTGACACAGAGAGGGATATGAGACTGAGAATGAATCCTGGCCAAACAAAAAATATTTTTGATTGTGCCTTTATTTATTTATTTATTTTTGAGACACACCATAACTCATCTGCCTGCAGGAAAGTGGTGATATTCCAGTGTCTGTGTGATAAGCACATTAGACAAGCTCACAGACCATGGGAACCAAGAGAAAATGGCACTGGGGGTTACATATGCCTCGGATGCATTCCCGGACAGAACAAGTGTTATTGTGGGATGACACAGACCAGAGCTCAAAGCAGATGTTAAGTTTGTCCTGGTCTCAGAGGAAACGCTGGCTGGAAATGGAGCTTGGAGACAGGGTCAAAAGCAGCAATGCTCTTTCTGGCTGGTAGCCCTCATCCAATGCTTGTCTCCACAGAATTTCACTGGGAAAAGACAGAACCCAGAGAAATGTATGGGACTGTCTTTATAATTAATCGTGATTGATATTCGTCCAAGGAAGTGAATGGATCCAGGACGGGGAGAGAGATGTCTGATCAGAAGGCTAAGTAAGATATTTCCCCAATTTTCTTTCTGTCCCATTTAAATCTCATCAGGACAAATCGCTTGGGAGACCTAACACAATCGCCCTGAAAGCATTTGAAAAAGCAGATATCTGGGCAAGAAAGACCCGAGGCTGTTGATTTAGATGTTCTCCACTGGATGGAGACAGTAGCAAGAACAGGGCAAACAGAATCGTCAGGGCTGAAAAGAACTTTGGAGATCATCAAATCTTGATTTTGGAGAGAAGGAAAGTGGGGCTCAGAGCGGAACGAGGACATGCCCAAGGTCACACAGTCACAGGTGCAGGAGGAAGGTGAGCCGGGACACTCAGTTCTGCGGAAGCCCAGCCCAGGCTTTTTTCCTTTGCACTGAGCCTTGAAGGACAGCCTAGGAATTGGCCAGGATGCTGCTTCCCTTTTCAGCTGCTCTGGGGCTGGGGAGAAATGGGCCAGGTCCTAAATGCAGCTCTCTGGGAAGTCTCTAGCAGGTTGTCAAGTTCTCCTGCCAGTGCTGAGTTGGCAAAGGAGGGTGGGGAGAAGTGCTCAGAAATCCTGAGCAGTGAAAGGTGGCCTGTAATTGTAAAATTCCATTTCCTTTCAATTAGCAGCTGATTGCATTTGATGAGCTGCAACATTGTTTCCTCCGTGTAGATTAGGAGTCAAAGCAGTCAATGAGCTGTGAAATTCTCTCCCTGCTGAAACAATAGACAGTGATTAAAGCGCAGCTAATCCGATCATTATAGCTGGAGCTCACTGATCATTAGCTGCTAACCAGATCCCAGAGAGCAGCTCCGGCCTGGCCAAGGCAAGCTGGATGCAGCAGGTAAATGCTACCAATATGCCAGCCCTGCTTCCTCTCTATGCCCAGAAGTCCCTGGTGGACCGCAGGCCTGGGGTGAAAACCTGGATGCCACAGTGGAGTCAGGGAATGAGCTTGCCAAGGACAGTTGGATGTCAGGGAGACAGGTAGGACGTAGGAGGCAGATGGAACAGATAGGGGATCAAATTCCAACCCCCACTACCCCATAGCTAGTTGTTTAACCTCTGAGCCTCAGATAAGTTATTTGTCCCAAATCCTTTAATAATACCTTCCTTGTGTGGTTGTTCTGAGGATTAATATCACAGCCTAGGGAAAATCCCTGGCATAATGCTAAAAGTCAGTAAGAACACTAACTAACATTTTGAGTGTTTGCTGCGTGCACAGCACTGTTCTAAGGGCTTTATATGGATTAATTTGCCTAATCCTCATAACAGCCCTGATAATATAGATGCTAGTATTATCCCTATTTTTCCAAGGAGGAGCACAGAAGTTCAGTAATGTGCCGGAAAACTCTCAGCCGTAAGTGACAGAGCTGGGATTTGAATCAGGGAGGCCAGCTCAGAGGCCCTGCAGTGATTCACCACCCCACTTTGCTGCTACCCCCAAAATGGTAACATTCACTGTCTCCCTTTGCTAGGCCTGTAGTTTTAACTTTTATGATGCAGATTAGCCAGAAAATGTGCTAAAAATGCAGATCATCAGGCCCAAAGCCCCAGAGGTTCAGATTCAGCAGATAAGGGAGGAGACTCAGGAACTTGTGCACCATATGCTGGCTGGTGCAATGGTCCAGGACCTACCTGGAGAAACGCTCTAGGTTCGGGGCGCAGACGTGTGGCTGTCTGGGGCCTGCATCTCACCCAGGGCTAGCACCCCATGCCTGATGAGGAAAGCCACAACTGCACTCACAGAGGATGAGAAGGAAACAAAAATCATAGACTCTGGGGCCACATTGGACAGGATTTGCAACAGTTTCTTCCCTTATAGGAGTGGCCATATAAATCATCCGGAGGTGGATGACCTTTGAGAGCGAAAGGGGGAATTTCATCATTATTCCCAGACTATAGGCACAAAGTGGGACTGTCCCAGACAAAAGGGGTGTGGGGCAGCAGACACGTGGGTGCCCTACCCACCTCCCTTGGTTCTCACCTCTGGAGCTGAGGTCTGCTATGGCAAGCATCTACAGAGCATGACTAGCCCGAGCAAGGGACAAGCAGAAGGGTGGAGTTAATGTCCCCGAAGCAGCATCAGACAATGACAGATAGGGAGTCTGTGCATGCTCACCCTAGCATCCTAGCCCCTTTGCTCGAATAATCACCCTAAAAATGTTCAACTCCGGCTCCCAGAGTTCCCCAGAAGGAGGGAGCTCCAGTTGCCCACCATAATAAATTATAACTCGACTTTTGTCTTTTCTTTTCCTATTCTGTTTCACGTCTTTGCTGGTTATTTTCCAGAATCACCTGCCAGATAAATTAGCCCCACATCCTTTCCCAGCGTCTTCTTCTGAGCTCAGAATAGTCACCTTACCACTGACTACCTGGGCAACCTTGGGCAAGTAATTCAAGTTCTGTTTCCTTAAGAATAAAATGGAAATAGTGATAGTTAACCCATGTAAAACATAGGACATAGCAAGCACTCAATAAACGTGCGATTCTATTATTATTTTAAACAGTAAGACTATTGGTCATTGCTCCAATTCACATCTGGGATCATCTTTTCTCTCTCGTGCCACTGTTGTCATTGTCTCTCCTCTGGATTGTTGCAGTCTTCTCCCATGGGGTCATCTGCTCCTGTCACATTCAAAGTGGCCTCCAGATTGTGGCCAAGGTTCTATTCTCTCATTTGACCACTACCTGCTGTCTACCAGGCAGTGTACTAGGCTCTGAGACATTATAATAGATTGTTCTTAGAAATGACTCAGAGTGGCCACTTGTGAAGGAGAGCATGCAATTTATTTACAACGCACAAACCTAACATTTACATTGAAGATCAACACACATTGCTAACGTCCTGAGTTGACCATCACTGCTCCCTCTTCCAAATACCTCTCCTCGCTGCCACTGAACGAAGTCCAAATGAAGCGTTCAAGGTCCACTAGTAACCTCTCACCTGCCCAACAGGTCTACTGACACTGATTGTGCTCAGAGGCTTCTCCTTACAGATAAATTGCTGCAGAAAACCCCCTCTGCACGGTTCGCCCCTCTTCCCACTTTTCCTTCGAGTGAATGTGAGGTGTGATCGCCTGCTCCTTTTAATTTTTTGCCAAGCACAGTTGAACAGCCGATTTCAGTCATTTCTACCTATGGTTTCCTCCTTAAAGCTAATTAGTTTCTTTTCAAGTAATTGCAAATAGTACATTTTCCAGGCCCTTGGAGTCAAGGCTGACAACTAGCTGGTTGGAGTGGGCTCTTATCAATAGCTCACAGAAATTAGACACGCAAACATCCCACTGGGGCCCCGAGGGTTGCTCTAAGTTGTTTAGAATAAATAGCTGATGAAAGTCCCAGGGCTTGTTTATGAATGGCCCCGCTAATGCGAAAGCTCTGGGGTGTGGTGGGCAATGTGATAGCCGGTGGCTTCCTCAAGCATCAACAGGGATCAGCTCCACATGCACAGGATTTGCTATACCCCAGGCACTGTGCTTGATGCCAAATGTGGTCCAAGGGACAGGGGCTGGGGTGGGGGTGGGGGTGGTGGAAGAGACTGGGAAGGTTTAAAGAGGCAGACGACCATGGTCACTGGAGGGGGCGGGATGGACAGGCTTCGTGGAATAATCATAATCTCCCTGACCAGTGAGTCTGACTGGCCAGTCACAGTATTGCATCCTCCAGGAACCAAAGATGAGTTCATGCCTGTCAAGGTCTAGTTCAGTCTTTGGGACATGATGCATGCTCATTGTCAGACCTGCTGTTTTCCATGGCATCTGGTGTTATATATGGAGGGGGTTTCTTTAATTCTTTTTCCCCTTCAATTTTAATATTGCTGTTTAGGACCTCGAATGAGGAGGGTGGAGTGATGCAGACACTGATTCCTAGCGTGTTGGTTTTCATCATCAGTCCACGCAAGTCCCTTTGTCCCTGGATTATGTTCCTATTGCTGCTGTAACAACTGACCACGGCTCAGTGACTAAAACAACGCAAATGTATTATGTTACAGTTCTGTAGACCAAAAGCCCCACCAGGAAAAGAAGGTGGTGGTGGCAGGAGGCATACTCTTCTGGGGAATCTGTTTAGGAGAAAATCTGTTTCCTTGCCTTTTACAGCTTCTAGAGGCCGCCCACTTTCCTGAGCTCTTGGTCCTCTCTCTCTAAATTCAAAGCCAGCAACTCAGTCCTCGGCCTTAGGCTTCCATCTCAAATAGTCACATCTCCCTCCACCTGACTCGCCTGCCTCCGTCTTCCACTTTTAGGGATCTTTGCAGTTACACTGAGCCACCTGGATGATCCAGGATAATCTATCTGCTGATTAGGATGTGAGTTCCACCTGCAACCTTAATTCCCTCTCATCATGTAACAAAACAGATTCACGGGTTCTGGGGATTAGGATGTGGACATTTTTGGATCTGAGGGTGGGGGGCATTATTCGGCCTACACAATCCCGTTTTATTTCCATCTCCTATCCCTGCCAGCAGGTACTCTAATGTACTTGCTACATAAGCCCACCATTGGTGTGTATGTTTTTAATTGGCGTATACAGTGGTATCTCGGTTTTCGAACGTAAATCCATTCCGGAAGACAGTTCGAGTTCTGAAATGTTCGAAAACCGAGGCACTGTTTCCCCATAGAAAGTAATGCAGAATGGATTAATCCATTCCAGACCTTTAAAGTCAACCCCTAAAACTGCAAATTTAGCATGAATTTCCCTATCTAATGATACCATAGACCCATAAAATTTATGGCGTTCGTAAACCGAAATATTCGTCAACGGAGACGTTCAAAAACCGAGGTACCACTGTACGGCATTGTTCTAAGTTCTGTCTATGGTACTGTTGTTCCTTTTTTCATGGACCTTATGTGTTTAAGGTCTCCCACGTTGTTCTGGACACACTGAGTTTGATACGGCTAACAGCTGCATGTTAGCCCCTGTTTGCTTGCACCTCACTTTGCTGATCCACTCCACCACCGACGGACGCCTAGCCTGCCTTTATTCCGCTTTAAACAATGAAATGACAGGCCTCCTTGTTCAGCTTGTGGTGGACCTATGTAAGAATTCCTCCGGAAAATGCAGTAAGACTAGAATTGCTGGATCCCAGGGTTTATATCCTACTTAATTTCACCAGCTAATATATGATTGCCCTCTTTGGGCTGTACTCGTTATACTGGCACAAGTACAGTTGTTAAACCTCTCTTTCCCAGGATCGTGATGCAGTGTTTTCCCAGGAGCAGAGCTGAGAGCCTTCTCTGCACCTCTCAGATGTCTATTTCTGTGTCCCACAAAGGTTTCGGGGGTCACAGCGTTCACTTTCCTCCAGCAGGGTTTGAGACCCCACCCATTTGTCTTCTCTACACGCAAAGCGCTGTGCTAAGCACTGGGATCCATCACAGAGGTCTGGTCTCTGGCTCTGCAAAGTCATGGTTTGATTACCATCCCTTCTCCTCCATCCTCATGTCTCCAGACTCTAGTTTCATTAATTCAATAACTTTTTCTTGAGTATCTATTGGCCCAAGTGTATTACCCTCCACTCCCCACCCCAGATATGGAGGATATGAAAGGAACAATGATGGAGATTCCATCCGGTGTCCTGTCAACTCAGTCTCAAAAACAGCCTCCATCCATTCATTTCTTCCCCAAATGCACTCAGACCAAGCCAGCCCCATGTTTCACCCGGACAATTGCATTTGTCTCCCACTTGGTTTCTGCTCTTCCCCATCTAGTCCTTTCTCCTCACAGCAGCCAGAATAAACATTTGAAATAAATCAGAGCCCATCTTTCCTCCATATCTGTTGACATTCCACTGCTCACAGAATGAAACCCATACCCCCTGGTCTAGTTTATGAAGCTCCAGGACAGCTGGCTGCTGCCTGTCTTTCTGACTTTATCCCATGTCACTTTTTTCTTCATTCACCACAGTTCAGCCACATGGACCTTCTTTCTCTGGAACAGGTCAAGCCTGTGCTACCTCCCCGCCTTGGCACTACCTGTTCCCTCTACCTTGAATGCTCTTCATCCCGAGTTGTGTATTGCTGGCTCCTTCCCATCACCCAGATATTGGTCCTGTTTTTATTCTCTGCATTGTACTTATTTGTTTATTAGCACAATTTGTTTGTTGGTTTGTTCATTTATTGATTAATGGGTTTCTTATCTGCCTTCCCCCATAGAGTGCAAGCTTCATGACAATGCTTCTCTCTCTCTTGTTCACTGCTCTGTTGGTGTGTTGGCGCCTAGTATATGGCCTGGCGCAGAATGGGTGCTCAAAAGAAATTTTTCTTTCCAGAGTAAATGAAGGAGTCTAAAGCAATGGTTCGCAAGCTTTGCTACTCATTAGAATAACTTGCAGAAAGCTATACAAAATACTGATGTCCAGGCCTCACTGAAACCAACTGAATCAGAATCTCTGGGCATAGGGCTCAGGTACTGGCACCTCTAAAAGCATCCCAGACAAATGTGCACCTATAGTTGTGAGCCAGCCATTAGAACGATAAGAGCCACCCTCAAGCAAGGGACTTTAGGAACTTTCCCTGCAATGCTGTACTCAAACCTGAGAGAGAGGGAGGGAAGGAGGGAGGAGGAGGAGGTAGAGGAGGAGGACAGAGAGAGAGAGAGAGAGAGAGAGAGAGATAAACTTTCTTATTTCTGGTGCTAAGTAGAGGCTGTAAGCCTGGAACTGTCTACAGCCACGTCAGCCACCACTCTGCAACCACTACGGGCCTCACAGAGAAAACCAAGTTGTGGGAGGAAAGCAGAGGACCACCTCACAGAGAAGAGGAGCCAGTGCAAAGCAGAGGGGATGGCATGGCAAAGGCAGGTCAGAAAAATGCTGAAGATGTTGTGGAAGCCCCTGAGTCTCTGAGTCTAGCCCAACTCAGTCTTTTCTGCTCAGACTGGTGGGGGTTAGGTGTCACTCACAACTAGAAGAATCCTGACCAAATGCTCAGTGCAAGCAAATAATTGAGGGTAGGAGAAAAACGATTTAAGTAGAATCCAGAAGACAGAATATGAAGGCAGTGTCTTTATTGATCAATCCACAATTCCAAAGACAGCCTCTTGCTAAACTAGAAATAATCCTTTGGTTCTCTTATTTCAGCCGACGTTAGTGTGTTTATGAAGTGCCCCAGTTAAGCACTTCTCCAGCTGAATAAAAAGTGTTAGATCACTTACTGTTCTTACTGAAGGGAACAGATTGGTGCTGGAATTGCACTGCACATTCACCACAGGGTACTGCATACACCAAGCTTTCTGCTCTCAGGGGCTCCTCTCCCAGCCTGGGACTCAGAGAGAAGTCAGCACACATGGTTGAATACTGAGCCCTCTCTTATTTCCCTGTCCTTCACAACCTTAATTGCACGACTCCTTTTGAGCCTCAGAAAGATGCTGAAAGGGTAGAAGCTGTGGCTTCAGAAACCCTGATGAGCCTGCAAAGTCCCACCTCAAATAGAGGGCGATAGATCAGTAGGAAGTTGCTCAAGATGCCAGTCTCCAAGGGGCACCCAAAGGTCTCAGGAAATGGAAGAGGATGGAGGGCACGCCTCTCGAAGAGAATATGATTCAGAGAGACTGGGCTGTACAGAGCAGATATGAAGCCTGGCACACATTTTTGGAAGTAAGTTTCTGAACCCCTTAAGCCTTGGAGGCTGACAAGCTCCATTCACAAAATCTCAGATGCCAATAGGCCTTATTCCTGTGCTTCCTGCACTCCCCTAAAGATAAGCGTTAATGGAGAAGAGAAATGGATGGTAACATCCCAGGAAGATTTCTTGCTATGTCTAACTTGAACTTGGAGGCACTGAACAGGGATAGGGCACAGAGAATGGCACAAAGAAAGTATGTAAACCAGGTCTCTGAGCTGGAGGTAAGAGCCAGGATGTCTTGTTACCATTTTGTTAGGTTCCTGCCACAAACGGCCACCGTGTTATATGAGTAGAGTAAACCCTAGCATTAGCCCAAGTTAGAAGGCTGCTGTCTTACACTTCTGAGGCTGCCGTTTCTTTTTGGTGATGGGTCAGGGGTTGTACTGAGCTATAGAGAGCTATTAAATTGGATAGCAACCTTCAGTGGGCAGCAACAAAACAGAGCCATCTACCTTAGGATCGTGTCCAGCACAAAGGAATATTAATATTTGATCAGCCTCTCAGGACAGGGTCAGATCCCAGAGAGCTTTGCTTAACAGTGTCCTGAGGCTGGTGAGTCTGGGTAACTGAGGGGCTTTTATTTTGCTAAGGGGTGTATGCAAGTTTGGTGCCAAGCAGAATAGTTCAGTATGGTAGAGGAGAAACTAGCCCTACCCCTGTGGTCTTCACTCTCACACCCTTCACCCCTGTAGTGCTCAATTTCTCCAGTAAATAGGTGTTGAATAAATATGTCAAGCTATGGGTTTGAAGGAGAACCTAATTCTTACCTGCCCGAGGAGTCACACATTACCTTTCTGTCCTGCTCACAGATATTTGGCAGCCCCTCACTTCCTGAGGTCTAGCATTGGAGGGGACAGGACAAACACAATGAAGAAAACTGCACCACAGCCTATACGATATCTCTTTTTTGCTTTTATAGTCCCAGTTTTTTAACCTGCAATTACTCCTGGCCCATTAGCGTTGCCTCCTGTGAAAATATTAGGTTGGTGCAAAAGTAATTGCAGTTTTTGCAAGTACCTTTAACCTTTGAAACTGCAATTACTTTTGCACTTTAATACTTGCACTTTAATGAGGCTAAAGCCTGAGTAGAATTCTCCACCATCAACCAAAGCGCTGGAACCAATCTGATATGGATTCCTCCATGTGACAAGATCTCCAAGACCTAGATCCCCATCATATATTTTGTGATCAACTCTCTAACTGGGATAAAATTCTAAATAAACCCCTCCTTTGGAAGGCCTAAGCCTTCAAGTTTGCAAAGCAGAGGTCTGGTAATTCCATCGTCCTCCATAATTAGTGCTCCCCAATAGGATAGCAGCTTGTCCACTACTGACACCATATCTTAGGAGCACTCCTTTTGTACTGTTAGACCTTTAATGTGCACAGGCACACACTCAACTAAATCCAAGTAAAGAAAGATCTGAACAAAACAACAACACTGTAAACCAACTTAAAAAAATGAGAACATTGACAAAAAATGTTAGGAGTGTGATATTCATTCCCCTCACCTCCCCCACACAGTGTGATCTAAATATTCTTCTCCACCCCCATCAACCTTGGGCTTGGCCGTGCTAGTTGCTTTCCAATAGGAAGTTAATGGACATGGCATGAACAAAGGCATAAAATATTTTGTGTGCCTGCCATCGCCATGAAAGGAACATGCCCCAGCTAGCCCACCGATCCAAGGAGGGTGAGAGTCATTTGGAGCAGAACAGAACCCAAGCTATGGTTTAGAGCCGAACCCAGTTTAGATCAGCTAATGCTCAGTCCACAGACATGTGATGATATTTTTAAGCCGCTACATTTTGGGGTGGCTTATTATACAACATGTATCGTAACTATAGCTAAATACGACAGGATGATAAGATTGTCTGAGGCAAGATATGAAACCCAGAAGTCAAAAGGTAAAATGCTGACTGAGATTGGACCGTGTATATTCTTAAAGCTGCGTAGGGATTTTTCAGAAAACCAAACAAAATCAATCCGAGCCAATAATGAGAAAGGATCTTTAGCAGAGTGGAGGTGAGATGAAGGAATGTGCAAAGAAGGACAGGATGTATAAAATACATGTGCAGTAATGATCCTGGCCCCTATCATTGTGACACATCATGCAGCTGACAAAAGGAACGAAAGCACTTATGTAAGGGTGTTCATGATGAATAGAAATTTCAGAACACATGATTAATGAAATAATATTAGGTTGGTGCAAAAGTCATTGCGGTTTAAAACGTTAAAAAATAATTGCAAAAACCGCAATGACTTTTGCACCAACCTAATACACATCTTGAAAAGGGATTTGGAGGGAAAACCACAATACTTGTTCCTAGGGATTGACATTGGGAGAAGGGACGTGATGGTGGGGACTTCCAATTTGGCTGTCTGCATCTTTAATTCTTTTCTAATGACCATGTATCAACTGTGTGTTTGGTCCCGGGTACCCTTTTGCTCAACCACGCAATATTTTAACAGCACCATTATTGTGCTGTTCAGTCGTATGTAGAAGACCTCCTCCAGTGGCAGGAAACCTACTACCCTTCCCATTGCCCTTTTGGATACATGAAATTGTCAGAAAGTACCTCCAAGTAGCTCCATATCTTTAAATAAAATCTGCTGCCCTTCTAAGTTCAGTTTAACTTTCCTCAGGTGGTCACTACATCTTATTTGTCCTTTATTTTCGCCAGAGTGAGGTTCACAGTAGGCACCTTTAATATTGGAACATACAGAAATGAGGATGTGTCATTTCATTCTCCAATTGTAGACTCGCAGAGCTACAAGGAAGATCTCACATCAAGCTGTTAAGCCACCCCCCACCTCCGCCCTTGCCTGGACCCATCTACTTTATAGGAAGGAAAATGAGGCCGGAGAGGGACTATGTCTGACAGAGGTCCCAGAGCGGGGAGGTCAGCACCAGGAGTCAGACGTGGTGAGCTGACCGGGCACAGTCGGCTTCTCTTTCTTCTACTGCGTCCCTCTACAATTCCGTTCTAAAAACTGGTTGGTTCTTGGTGTTGGGAAAGCAGTGGGGGAGCAGGATATGGTGGCAAGAGCATGAGCTTTGGAATCAGACAAATGTGGCTTTGAATTTCAGTTCCTGGGATTTACACATGCGATACCGTTGGACACGTTCTTTAACATCTCTGAGTCTACGGGTCCTCGCTTATAAAATGGGGTGGTAACAGCTACCAAACAGAGTTATTGTGAGAGAAAAATGAGATAAGGGTTTTAAAGCACTCAGCACAGTCAGTGCCTGGCAGAGAGTAGGAACTAATTAAATGTGAACTCCATTCCCTTCTCTGTGGAATACCTTGGTAGCTGAAACACTCCTTTATGCATCAAGGAATTAACACCACCGTTATGAGATTAATTCACAGCAATGCGCATGAAAACAGTGATTCAGATCGTTGGCAAAAAACTGTAATTAAAGTATCGGGTATTGTTTGATTACAGGGTTGGCTTCACTCACTTTAGCACTTTGTGGGCAAAGAGCAGGCAGCCTGGGGGCGGAGCGGCTTTGTTTTCTGAGAGGTTTCTGACCACTTCCCAGGGCCCTGCTGGGTGGTGATGAGTCCTCTGATTCTTGTTTTGCAGAGTCTGAACCTTAGTGAGGTTGAGTAGAGAGCTGCTCTCAAATTTACTGAATAGCTAGCTACTGGGTGCCAGTCCCTTTAAATGCTCATCCTCACTTATTCTCCCAGAAATCCTGACAGGGTAAGACTCACAACTGCATTTGACAACCAAGAATGCTGAGGCTCATAGGTAAATTCAATAAGTTGCTCAAAATGTCATTCCCAGTAAGACATGGAGCCAGGGTTTAATTCAAGTCCACTGGACTCCAAAGGCTGCATTCAATTCGCCACACAGCCTGCCTCCTAGTTTGGGCACCAAATTTACAGCCAAGTAACTAACAGGCAGAGTTTGTTTTCAAGTACTTTAAATGTTATAGGCAAGACTGCCAGTGAGCTATCCATTTCTGTTCTCACCTTCTTTAATAACAAAATTCCAAGTTTCTATTTTGAATAGTAATATGCCTAACCACAGATCATTTCCCAGTTTCCTTTGCAGCTATGAAAGCCCAAAAGATCTGAGAAATTTTTTGTTGGAACTACCAGGAAATTTCCTAAAGAGATAATAACTCATTTGACTTTATATACACTGTCCCCTCCACCTTCTCTTTTGTTTCCTGTCTAGAATATAGACTGAAAGTTAGTGGCTGGCTGCTATTTTGAACCGTGAGGTTTGTGACGTGACTTTGAGAAAGAAAGGTAGTTCCAAAGACAGTACAGCAGAAAGGTAGCGGAAGCCTGGGCCCCTGACAACTATGGAGCTGCCACGCCAATACCAGATTGCCAATTTGTCAGTTTCTTTTAAATGAGATATAAGCCACTAGTAATTTAAGTCACTTTCTTTTTTTGTTATTGCAACTGAACATAAACCTAACTGATACACCCATATCGTCCTATTTAATCCTCCCGTAGTTCTGTGAGGTAGGCGTTATTTTTGTTCCCAGGTTTTCCAGGTGAGATACCTGAAACACAGAGAGGTTAAGCACCTTGCCCTAGATCACTGAGCTAGAGAGTAACAGAGCATGGATTTGAATCCAAGCCAACTTCTCCAACACTCAGACTCTTAATAATCATATTAGACGGCCTCACTGGACTAGACATCAAAGACTATTTTTCCAAGCTGAAGAACTTTCATGTCTCAGTGGAATTTTCCTTCAGAATCAAACTTTATTTCTGATGGCTTGAGCCCTATTTGCATCTGGCATGAGGTTAGTTTTTCACTTTGTAAGAAATAACATTCTAATGGGTTTTTAAGGGCCCAGAAGACTTGTTAGCCATTCCCTGGCTGCCGCAGGACAAACTCATTAAAAACATCTGAACAAAACCAACAGAACTTGAAGGGCAACAAGAAAATGAGGAAGACGCTCTGTGCATGAGGTTGGAGAATCTATACAGCAAATCACAATGTCAGAGGGCACATTCGCACAACTGGGGTTGGGTCTCTGCGTCCAGGACATTTAACGTGTTTGCATTCCCGGATCCCAGAGCTTGGGAACGAGGCTTGCAATCACAGATTCATTATACCAGAATTTCTTTCCATAAAACAATCTGGATATCCCTGGAGTTTTCTCTTCACAGGATTTTACCTTTGTGGAAAAGAGTTTGCTAAGCAAGTGAATGAAGCAAATGAAATTGGAGGAGAAATGTTTACTGAGCTAAAGAGAACAAATTATTTGGCAGCACCAGGACGGTGCCCAATTACAGTAAAATATGGTTTATCCAGAGTTCTATTGATTGGGGCTTGGTATTAATTGGCATCTGTGGCAGGGGGATAATCACGCGGAAGTTTCAGGGTGGTGGTAAGGAATATGTGAGGTATACCAGGCAGAAGTGACCTAGCACAGTAACTACTACAGAGGCAAAAAAATAATAATAATAAATTGTTGCGATAGGCTTTTATGTTTTGATGGGGCTGTAGGACCCAGGGCTGGCCAGTGTTCCCTCTTCTAGCCTTTGGGAAGCAATCTATAGAAGACACAGACAATTTTTAAAATAATGAGCAGAGCAAAACAACAAATTCTCAGTTGCCCTTGACGGTTCAGGCATAGCGCAGCAAACATTGGCTCCAGCAGCTGAAAATAATTTTTGAGGCTTTCTGGCTACCTGGGGTTCGGAAGTCCACCAGAGCAAATCTTCTAACCTCAGAACCATATCAAAAGGCAGCACAGCATATGGTGAGCACCACAGGCTCCAATGCCGGTCGGCCTGGGTTTGAATCCCTGCTCTTCACCTACTTGGCCAACTTAGTTAATGTTTGCAAAATGGAGCTAGTTATAATACCTGTAGCTGGTTGTGGTGATGGTTCAAACAGACACTACATGTAAAGGGTTGGGAGAATGTCTACCACGTATTTAGGCATCAATAGTTCATGGTCAGTGTAAGTGATTAGAGTTAGTAGGGCACAGTCTGGAAACCACAGTCTGGTTTCCTTCCTCTCCTTCCTTCTATGACAGTCCCATCAAGGTGGTTTTCAGTCTTGTGTGGCGGTAGCAAAGCAAGCTTCACAAGAAGGTCAGGGGCCCAGTAGAGAGATGGACCCTAATGGAGGCCCTGATGAGAGGTCTGATGGGCTTCTGTTAAAAGATTAGAGCTTAAAATTTGGAGCCAGGTCAACCTGGTTTTAAGTCTTGAGTTTTCTCATGACTGCCTGTCTCTATGATCCTAAACAAGATCTCAGGACCTGAGGAGGTACATGTATATCTATAGGTACCTGTGAATTTTTGCAAATTAAAAAAATACAAGTAAAAGAACTCTTCTTTTTGTGAGCTTTAAACTTTGTAGCCAATGGCCTGCTCAGTTCCAAGGTGGTTCTGAACTGATGGACATGCTAGTTAGACAAATGGTCCGTGCAGTTTAATTTGGAGGATCCCATAATAATAAACCACTCCAAATCTTAGTTGCTTAAAGCAACCACCATTTGCTTAGCTGATGACTTTTAGGATTGCCAGTTTGGTCTAGGCTCAGCTGAACAGTTCTTATGCAGTCAGTTAGGTGGCATTACTTCTGGGAGTTAGCTGGCTGTTTGTTGGAGTGATGGTGGAAACAGGGCTACATGTCTCTCATCATCTAGAAGGCTAGCTCAGGCTTGATTTCATGGGGGCAGCCATGGGGTTGCAAGAAAAGCAAGAGAGGGAAAAATCCCAATACACAGGCACTTTTCAAGTTTCCACTTGTGTGACAATGAAAAAAGCAAATCTCAAAGCCAAACCCAGAGTAAGTATATGGGGAACTTCCCAAGGGCATGGATGCAGGGTGGTGTGAACCCACCAGGAGACATTACTGCACAATCCACCACAAGCACCATCGAACCTGCTCAGGCAGAAGTCATTCTGAAATAGGCACCTTGTATACATGAAGCCAAAGGGACTTTCCTCTTAATGAACTCCATGGGGAAATCCTTCAGTCCAGCACTTGGGACAAACCGTTGAATGATGAAATTCTTCTCTTCCCAACCAACTGAAAGGTTGGGTTTTGCATATTGATTTTCTTAATCTGCGAATTGGGGTCTCAGAATAAGAGGTTGCTGGGCCTCTTTAAACTCTGACATTCTGTGAACCTATACTTTTCCATTCCAATTAGAGAATAGCTGAAGTCCAGCCCAAGGAAGCTGTGTTTCCTCACCCAACGAGGTAGACAGGAAATTTCTGCCCAGTGCAGAAACCAACTGGTCAACCCTGACGTTTGTGTGACTGTAGGTTAAAATGTCTCTAGCGGGAGTGGACTCTTGGTTGTTGGAGGTGATCAAGCACAGACTAGACAGCATTGTGTTTTTACAAGATGTGAAGCTGTGGTTCTCATATTATGAGGGGACATCAGAATTTTCATAGCACTCCTAAGGATTCCGATGCCCCCCACACCCTCCAGAGCAGGCTACACAGAAAAGGAGACTCAGTCCTTGTCTCACGTGAAAAAGTTAGATTTATTCAATAACAGCAGCAACGACAAATGAGCTCTTACTATAAGCAAATCAAATTACTTTCAGATGCCACACCTTTCTTTACTCTTTTAGAACCACTAATTCCTTTTTACCAAGGGAAGAACAAAAGCTCAGAGAGATAAGAAAATGTGCTCAAAGTCCTCCCCAACCAGCAAGTATCTGAGTGGTTCTTTCACTATGTTCTTGGTGACCTGCTTTCTTTCCGTCTCTCCTCCCATCATTCCTTCATCTGTTCAGGCTGTCACTCATTCGATGTTCATCCTTAGTGAAATTTCCATTGACTGTGAGGAAAGACAGGCATTCGTTATCCTCAGAACACATGTGCACCTCCAATTCCATACTTTAAGGTTTGGGTGAGAATGAAATCAGGTAATACCTGTAAAATCCTTAAGCAGTACCTGGTACCTGGAGAACTATGAAGACTCTCTAATATTATTTTGGGGAAAATCACAGGCAGCTTTTGAAGCTTAGCCTGAACTTAGGTTATCTGTGATACCCAGTCAGAAGAAAACATGGGCAAAGTTTAGAGGACAGTGACCAGAGCCCTGCATCCTTGAATCCTGTGGTTGTTGCAGGAGCCCTGAGTAGAGTCATGACATCCTGAGCAGAGGGCACGTCATGGGGAGCAGGAGTGTAGCCCTGTGCACCAGCCCCACCGGGCTCCCCTCATCCCACTGGGACTGAGAAGCTCGTTCCTCGAAAGGGCTGTTCTTTGAAAGCATCACGCATGTCTGGAGCTGGCCAGGAGAATGCACTACTGAGACCCCAGTGGGGCTCTCTGCTCCCTAGAGGTTAAGAATGAGATGGAGGAGTTAATCCTCTCTCCGCGCTATGTGTTCCCACAGCCCCTCCAGATGGCCCTTTTGGGCAAGACCCCAAACAACCCCACACAGGCTGTCTCTCACGAGTGGATGACATCTGGTTCCCAGAAAACCCTCGAGTAATTCTTGCCCTGGCAAACCCCAGGAGTGCAGCCACACCCAGTAGCTCACCTCCTCCTTCTCTCTGAGGACATAACAGCTAACTGGATTTAGTTTGGGTCTAAAGCATGTCAGACCCTGGCCACCCCACAGCAGGGAACAGACACCAGGCTCTCGGAGTGGTCGGGAAGCCTCTCTCCCTTTCCCTGGATGCAGATCCTCCAGCAAGGGTGAGCGCTCCCTCAGCAGGGGTGAGGGCTGGCAGTGGGTAGTCTAAAAGAAGATTCTTTTCTGCAATTGTTTAGAAGTAATATGCTGATAAGCCACTTCTTGACACTGTTGAAAAGAGATTAATGGTAGCAAGTGAAATCCATAATGGAAGCATCAGATGAAAACAGAGAGACAGGTAGAACAGGTGGTCTTCCTTGAAATGTGCACGTATGCTGAGCAATCACAGCTGCCTCCTGATTGAGCCGCTAGCACCGCCTGATGCTGAAGCTGATTCTTCCCCAGCTCAGGCCTCTCGTTCCAGGCTCAGTCCCAGAGGTTCCTTTGAAGGAAGCCTTTCTCTCCAAAACACTTTGCCACCTGGGAGCCATTGCTGTTACAGAAGCAGTTTTAAGGGGCCCAGGTAAATGATTTGGTACAAAGGAAGGAAGCACCAGCATTTAGAGTCTGGTTTGTGCTTCCTCGTGGGCTGAGGGCTTTTTATACAGAATTCCACTTAGATAGAGAGTGAAAAGAAGAGACAATTCCATACCATCCTTGGTGCAGCTTGGTGTCTGAGTTTACCAGATAATCTTTCTCTGTTCTCCCTGCATGTTTTTCTCTGCCCTGAATGCCCACCCTTCTCCGCATTTGCAAACCCCATCTGGCCTTACATCCCCAACTCGAATCCCACGCTCTCCATGAAGCCTTTCCTGATTCCTCCTTCACCCCTGCCATCACTGTCCAATCAGAAATCACTTCAGCACATACTTTATCAATCTGTGCCATAATTTCCTCATCTATAAAATAGGCATAATAATAGCACCTGCTCCGTAAAGTTGTTGTAGGAATTAGTAAGAATATTTAGAATGAAGCTTAGCATATAGACAACGCTCAACAACAACAACAACAACAATAATAATAATAATTGTTATCAATGGATATGATACTTCCTTTGCTATCCTGTGAGGTATTCGAGGCAGGGCAAGGATGGGGTCTTGTTCTTCCCTGAACCCTAGCAGTTAGTAGATGGCCTTGATACCCAATAGATACTCAGGCTCAATAGAATGCATGTGGAATGAGTGAGTGCCGGAGTGTTCCTTGAGCCAACACTGCTCACTACCCCTCTGTCTCCCCGGCCATCTTTTGGGGCCACCTAAATCCTATGTTGCTCTTGTTCAAAGGCAGCCACACTGTCCTGGTGCTGGCTGCTGGCATTCTCGCCTTCACACAGCCACTGGAGAGGTGCCACTGACTGCGGCTCAGGCTGACAGCATCAGCAAAGCTGCCTTTGGGGTTCTGGTCCTTGGGGGCTGGTGCAGATGGACCTGTGCTCCTGGCAGAGCGGGGACTCGGCGTGTCTGCGACCCAGCCCTGCCTTGGGCTCCCATTTAAGCCAGGCTTGCGGCGCACTTGACTTTCTACCTTGTCTCTCATGCATCTCAGCACGGCCAGTTCATATTGGATGTCAGACTTTGAATTTCTTATCGTGTTGTTTATATCTAATAAGTGACTCGCCCCATTTTTTTTTTAAAGTCAGCTTTTAAAAATACTGTGTTTGAACATCTGTCAAGGGCTGGGGATTAGCTGAATAGGCACTGGATGCCAGGATATTATATTCTCTCTTATCCTTTATACTGTAATTATCTTGATCCTCAAACAACTCAGCACCAGTTACAACCACTTTCACAGACTTGTTGTTGCTGCAAATTCAAAAAATTATTTTATTTGAATCTAAATTAAACTGATATGTAACAAGGTTTTTTTATTTTTTCCATGCTAAGTCTCAAAAAACAGTTTCTGCAGATGATTAAAAAACAGTAAAACACGGACAATTTCAAAGTTTATTTCAAGAATAAACTCATGAAAATTCATCTAATTATGCAGCAGTGTACCAAAAATAATCTTTTCCAAACCTAAATTTGTTTAACAAAACACACAGTCAGCTAAGCCAAATGAAAGCAAACGTGTGTTTATGCCATGGTCACCCCCTCCCCTTGGTGCTCGAGTGGGCACGAGGGCTTGGCAGGGTTCGGAAGCTGGTTGGCGGCTTCTGTGTCCTGAGCTGTGCTTGTCATCGTTTCCAGTGAGGGGCCATTGGCATCCAGTAGTCTCTGAAATAGACGCTGTAGAGAGTGGTCTCTGTTCCTGGCCATGGGCAGAGCCCGTGTGGAGAATTCAGAGCATTTACTCTCAGAAACTTAGGGGCAGAAGATACTACCAGAACATCATGCACATAAACGATACACAGTCAGGCTGCATCTGCCACTTATTAATAATCATAGCGGTAACAGCTACCATGTGTTGAGCTCTTGCTGTGGGTCAGGTATTTATCTGTGAGCCTGACATGCATTTATCAACTGATCCTACAACAAACCTGGGAGCTGCTTGTTGTTATCCTTACTTTACAGATGCGGAAAGTCAGGTTCAAAGGTAAATAGCCTGCCTAAGATCACACAGGGAATTGGCTGAGCTGAGATGCAATCCATCCATCTTCTAGAGCTATTGTCTGCTTCTTGTCTGCTATGGCATACTATGTTAGTTCAGCCCTGGGCCGGCCTCTTTGGGGAACCCATGGGGATCCCAGCTCTCCCAACCCAGATACATTCCTCGTTACTCTCTGCATCTCAATCTACACATCTGAAAAATGGAGAACACAAAACTTAGGACATAGTAAAAATTCAAAAATATCCTTATTCCATTGGACTGTGTACCCTCAGAGAGCAGGAATATATCTATTTTATCCATCACTGTGTCCCTAGTACCTCCCATAATAGTAACTCACACATAATGTTCATTACTGTGTGGGAAGTGGGGAAGTGAAAGAAGAAGACAAGTGTCCTTCTTATAAGTTGTTTGCAGCTCATTTGGGAAGAGAAAACTAACCTGTGTGAGCAGAGGACATGTCTTTAAGAGGATGTTGATTACCTACTACGTGACTCATCAATATGTCATATTGGAATTGTACCTTGCCAAGCATTAGACATTGGATTCTGGACCCAATGGCCCAATTTCCTAGCTGTGTGGCACAGGCACATGTTTGAACCTCCCTGAACTTCTGTTGGAGAGGAATCACAATGATCTCACTCTGTAAGATTATGAGGATACCCTGATATACAGAGAGCACCGTCACATGCTGTATGAAATGTCAGGACCATCATCATTTTTGACAATGAGAGCAGGGAAATGAGGCTGAATTTGCTGGAGGAAACGGCTAGAGGTTTGAACCATGGAGGAGGAGCCACATTTTGCTGTGAATTGGAATGGATTCCCAGAGGAGAACTAAAATCAGGGGTCTGTATCAGGTTCAGGTCCTGTATTTCCAGAAGCGTGCAGCATCCTGGGGTTTCTCACTCTGTCACTTGCCTCCCAGTGGCAATAGCAGGCACTCACTAAATAGTTCTAGAATTTTGTTCATTTGTCTTAATTGGTATAAATACATTAGGTAGAATTTAATGGAATGGGTTTAAAATCTAATTAAAACCCACCTTCCCCCCACATGCAAAAAAATAAATAAATAAAGTCACCCAATCAACTATCTTCACAAACTTCTGTGGTCTGTCTCATCACCGCACCTTTTCTCTAACTGAAGCAGAGACTGTGAGGAAGGAGCCTGGCTGCTGGAAAGGGCTGTATGTAGAGGAATATGTGCTTGGATGCCCATGAGGAAGGGCCCTGGGACTTCCAGAGAAACGGGAAGGCCCCATAGCCCCCAAATTCCTTGAAACACGCTTTCCAGAGTTGGCTAAATAAGTGAAGGTCTTTTACTCAGCATTCATCTATCAATTCACCGAATATTTTTCACCCCTGCTGTGTGCCTGGCACTGTGCTCGTCCCGAAGTCTCTAGGCTTTTCTTATTTCCTCCCTCTGTAACTTTGGGCAAGTCCCTTAAACTTTCTGATCCCCAGTTTATTTATCTATAAAACTGACATCATCTTACATGCCTTCCAGAGTCGGTAGGAGGATCGAATGAGATTAAAATGCTTAGCACACTACCTGACATATAGCAATTACTTTAAAAGAAATAGTAATTAAAGAATTAAAGATTTTTAAGAAAGAAAGATCTCTGGATCTAATAATGGGATAAGTCATAGAATAAACTAATTATAGTTGGAGGTTGAGAGTATTGCATGCACGTGCAAAACACAGACGTGAAGGTGCTACTACCCTGCTCAAGAAACTTCCATGCCCACCATTCCATTCCAAATGAGCCCAGATTCCTGAGGTCCTGGCCCCTCTCTAGATCCACCGCTCAGAGCCCGGACCCTACCCCCACTATATGCCCTCCTCTTTGTCACACATGCATTTGATTGGCTAGTTCTTGAAGAGACTGTGTTCTTTTAGGCCTCCCTGCCTTTGTACAGCCTGTCACCTCTACTTGGAAAAGCTCCAGTAATTCAGTAAGACCCTGCTGAATGTCAGGCCCTCTGGGGGAACTCCCAGGCTTGTCCTCGTGTCCTGGCTGAGTTGCCCCCACAGCCTTTGGACAGACAGTTGATGCGATGTTCACTCTGTGACCAGTTTTCCAGTGGACCATGAGCTCCTCAAGGTAGGAGCCTACCGTTCGTAGACCCTTGGGTGCGTGGGGTCTCGCCCAATGCCTGCCATGGGGACTTGGGTGATGGAAGGGATAGAGGGAGGTAAGCAGACAGGCAGGAAGAGATCAAGAAATTCTGGGCAGCAATTCTCAAAAGTGGGGCTGGGTCCAGGGATTGGCGACTAACTCACCTGGACAAATTCTGAAAGCAAAACAAAACAAAACAAACAAACATACATTTCCACCCTCCTGAGATTCAGTCTGATTATGGACCCAAGCAAAGATGGATTTACCTTGAAGCTAATGAAGCTGAGACTCCAGGACCCTTCACTTGCACAGCCCATTGCAGGGCCCTGGGAGGAGCTCCAGCAATTTCTTATTCATATATATATATATATATATATATATATATATATATATATTTTAAACGGCCCTACATATGGAAGAAGCTCAGGCCCCATAAAACCTGAACAAAACTTTGGCCCCCAAATCTGGAGTTTTAATAAGCTTGTCAAGTGATTCTGATACACAGCCAGGTGTGGGGCTCACTACTTAATGTGTGATTCACAGACCAGAAGCATCAGCATCATGTGTGAGTATGTTAGAAATGCAGAATCTCAGGCTCCCCCCAGATTTACTGTATCTAAGTTCACCTTTTCACAAATTCTCTGGGCTGATTCACACAGAAAAAAAAATCATATTCAAAATAAAGTTTGTGAAGTGTGGCTCTAGTAGTTTCTCTGAGAGAAAAATTATTTCAAGCTGTGAGGTCAGGGAGGCCTTCTTGGAGGAGGTGACCTCTGAACTGGGCCCTAAAGTAGAGGCAGTGTTTGCATGTGTGGACTATATTCCAGCAGAGGGAGCAGTATCAGTAGACATAATGGCGATGGGAAGTATGAGGATGTGTACAAGCCGCCCAGGGCCTTTGGGTTAGAATCAGACAAGAGCAATGGTAGGTGAGCTGTCTGGAGTGGGAATGAGAGAGGCAGGCAGGCCCTGGAGGCACACAGGTGCTGGGTTAGGGCCTCTAGATTCTAACAGGTAGGAATGTGGAGCCTTTGTGTTTTGGTCCAAAAAATATGAGAGCTCAAGCTGCAAAAGCAAAACTTCTCCTGGGAGAGGAAAGTGGTCAGTGATAGTCATTCAGGCTCAGGTACAGATTATTTATGACCAAGTCTTTCCTGAAATAAACAAAAGAAGGGAAGGGGCAGGAAGCCAGAAGAGAGGGTTGAGAGAAATGCCTGGGAAGCACTCATATTTTTTCCCCACCCTAGCAAGAGTCTCAATACTGCTCCTACATTGGGGACTCCATGAATATTAGCTGATTGTAGCTTAAAAAGGGGAAGGAGCAGGAGTGGTCCGGGTTGAGTCTTGTGAATTCCCCATCACTCCCCACTCCCTCCAGGCTCCACCTCTGCAGCTTCCTCTGTTTAACTTATTCCTGCAGCCCCAACAAAACCTCCCTGCAAGGTTGTTAGGAAGATTAAAGGGGATAACATAGCAAAGTATCAAGAATATATTAGGACCTGAAAAAGTGCATGCAATCCTTTGAACCTTGGACTCAGATCTCATGGTTCATCCGTTTTTCTACCCTATACCTCCCAGTACCCACCTACCGTGTTTCCCCGAAAACAAGACCTAGCCGGACCATCAGCTCAAATGTGTCTTTTGGAGCAAACATTAGTATAAGACCGGGTCTTATTTTACTATAAGACCCGGTCTTATATAATATAATATAATATATAGTATAATATAATATAATATAGTATAATACCTGGTCTCATTTTACTATAATATAAGACCTGGCCTTAATATAATATAATATAATACCAGGTCTTATATTAATGTTTGCTCCAAAAGACGCATTAGAGCTGATGGTCTGGCTAGGTCTTATTTTCGGGGAAACATGGTACTACTATTGGAAAGATCATCGGCCTGTGCTCCACAGAGATTTGTATTATTTTGCTTCAGTGAGTATCTTCGTTCATTCAGGCCGCTATAACAAAATTCTATAAACTGGGGTGGCTTATAAACAACAACTATTTAGTTCTCCGAGTTGTGGAGGCTGGGAAGTCCGAGATCACAGCGCTGGCAGGTTCAATGAGGAAGGGTGAGGACCCTCATTGGTAGCAGTCTTCTCACTATAACCTTGCATGGTGAGAGGGGCCAGGGAGCTTTCTCAGGATTCGTTTATGAGGGCACTAATCCCATTTGTGAGGGCTCTGTCCTCATGACGGAATCACCTCCCAAAGGCCCCACCTTTTAATACTGTCACCCTGGGGATTAGAATTTCAACATGTGAATTTGGAGGGACACAAACATTCAGACGATAGCAGTGAGCAATCTTTTGTATGCCCAAGAAAAATACATGCATACTATCCCCAGGTGTCAAGCTGCTTTCATAACCAGCCTTGGCTACAGCCCTCTTTGATGGGCTTTCTGCATATCATTATTTATTAATACTTTTACAGATTTAAAAAAATGTTTGATAAATAAAATGTTTGTGACAGTACAGTGACTTGTCTAAGATGACATAGCCAGAAAGGCCATACTAGAGCTCAGCATGTATGTCCTAAGTGAGGGTGACATAAGGTATGTGGAGGGTATAGAGAACACTCAGGGCATGCCTGGTTCAGAATGAGATCAGACTTCCAGAATCCAGAAGCTAGAAACAGGGACAACAGCCATTCTCCGGAAGACCCATGTCTGAACCAGTTTGAGTGGCCAGAAACAGCCCTTCAAACCCAGAGGCAGGATTTGCATATTTCTAAGTGGAGCTCTAGTCAGGTGGGGAGCAAGGCGCTTGCCCTAGTACTGCTGTCTCTGGAAGGGCAGGGCCCGGGTCACCCCACTAACAATGCAAGCCTGAGGACCAGGGCTTCAGGGAGCCCCGCTTAGTTGCTCCCACACAACTGCAACACAGTACTCAGAACAAACTTGAACAGGCTCTCCAGGCAGAGTGACCTGAGCCCTGTCTCAGTGCCAGGGAGAGTCCGGGGCCTGAGCTGGTCAGGACACTCGGCCTCTCTTCGTCGCAGCTTCAGAGGACTTCGGCGTCCGGCCCTGCAGTTCCCAGTGGCGGACAGTAGGTGGCAGTCGGTCGTGAGAAATCTCGGTTCTCGCCGGACCGGGGTTCCGGAGACCCAGCCTGGAGAAAAACGTGGCTGGGCTTCGGCGGCGCGCGAGAGAAACGCCCCCCGGTGCGGGGCGTGGAGGGCGCTCCGGGACTCAGCGGCTTCTGCCCCCGCTGAGGTCAGCTAGACCTGGAAGGCAGGGCCTGGAGCAGGACGTGGAGGGCTCCCTGGGGCGCCTGGTCCCCTGGCGGCTGTGCTGTCATGGGGAGCCCTTGGGGACCCTGGGCACCCTGGTGTGGGACCTGCCCACTGCCTCCTTAGTCGGAATGTGTGCCCAGCGTGGGAATTTACTTCCTAAGCAAATACTTAAAAAAAAAAAAAGATGAATTAACTGCCATTCAGAGAAGTTAAGGGACTTGGCTGTGGCCACAGAGCTAGCTCAGTGGCTTTGCAGGATTAAAATCCAGTCCAGCGCTGTAACAATACCCAGTGTGTGTGTGTGTTGATGGTGGTAGTAGTGGGTGGGGGGGATTCCCTGGTGAGAAATGCCTGCCTGGGTCTAACCTGGGGTGGCCTCTAGTTTGCATGTATAGTGAGGAACTCTTGACTCGCCATCATGTGGCCATGGGTTTGCCTCCACTCCGAGGCAGTGGCCAGTAAGGGGCGTGGTTGTGATGGCCTCTGGGTGGCTTTCAAGAACCTTAGTTCCCTCCCCAAGACCTACCTGTACAGTCTTCCCATGCCCAGCCTCCGCGGAGCAGCTGAGCAAGGAGCCTGATCAGAGCTGTCCCGCAGGGTTTGAACTCGAAACGCCCCCACCTGTTTTCCTCTTCTAAGAAGTAATACTGGGTCTTAACCCCTATCACAACCTCTGACATTTTAAAGGACTTTTACTCTCGGGAATTTCGTTAGATCTTTACAACCACCCTGTGCGGCAGGCAGAGAAGGGGTGTTTACATTTACAAAAGAGAAAACCGAGGCTTCTGAGAGGTGATTTGCATAAGGGGGTAAAAGCCAGTGCCTGTCTGAGCCAGGGCTTGAACCCCGAGTCTTCCCAGCAGGAGCAGGGGTGCTGGTGCAGGGTTGTTCTGCAGGGAAGGCCGTTGGGTCCCTCTTCCATTACCCAAGGCAGGCGGGAGCGGAGGACAAATTAATTCACGCTATCTTTACATTATGTATAATGCTGCATGATTTTATTTTGCTTCATTCCCGAAATCTTTTACAGTAATTAGTAGCCGACTAAAATATAAAAATTAATGCAATATAACACTTTAATGGTAATAATACACCATCCTGTCTAATTAATAAAATCTGTTGTTTCCAAGCACGATTATTTATTTGACAAATTGATAGCACACATCCTGTTCATACCCTCTTTCCCGGCTCCCATCCTTTCAGTTTATTGAATAAAATCGTAGCAGGAAAATAAACAGATTGTCTTCTGACCTGACAAGCAAGTGAGAAATAAACCCCTCACTCAAACATCTCTAATTGTTCTTAACAATATTCTCTAACACATGTCCAGATCGGTTAGTAATGAAACTCGATTTTTCCCTCACCCCTCACCCTCAGGCCCTTAATAACTGTTTCCCCTTATTTTAGGGAAAAGAGACCTAGCTCCCCTTTCGCTCCCAGTAGTGTTTGTACTGGGACAGTTTGGGGAAATGAATTCTGTGACTGTGTTCAGAGATTCTGATGGCTCGCTGATGCAGCGATTGCCGAGATCCGCTGAGAGAGGAGGTTGGGGCGTCTCTGGGCTGCTGCAGCGGAGGAAGACCCCGGCGGCAGCTCGAGAGGACCAGAAAGGGAGCAGGAGGATTGTCATCAGGAGACGGGAACACAAAACCCAGAACAGGGTGAGGGCGGGATACTCAGTGGGTAGGGCAGGGGTGAGGAACAATGTCAAGTGTTACTATGTGTGGAATTTAGGATGAAACACTGATCTCATTACAAATCCGAATGTATGTTGTTTTATGTAGCACGGGGACATTTTATATGCTAAGTGTGAAAATATGAAAGCATTTTAAGCTATAAATAGGGCCTCAGAGACAGGCACAGATACAGAGAGACAGAGGCAGAGTGACACAGAGAAAGAGCAAGCTAGAAAGAGAAAGAAAAAAACGGGAGACTCACCATCTGCAGGTTTTTTTACATAATTTTTCTCTGAAAGAAAAATTGTGATGTGATGTGATCTGTGTTTGGGGAACAGCTATGCAATCCCCAGCTTTCAAGCTACATTTACTGTAATAAAAAAGGGAATATCTCCATGTGCAGACAGGTGAAGAAAGTCATCCTGTCATGGAAATGGGCTTCAACACACAGAAACACACAGATGTACTCACACATACACTGCAGACACAATGACACACCACAAATGCACACCTGCCCAGGCCTTTGCATCGGTGTACTCAGGCCCTCATTTCTGAGACTTCCACAGTGACCCCCTACCTTTCCTTGAAGTCTCAGTACTCTGATCTTATTAAACTTCCCCCCACCTTTTCTTCTTTCCCATCCCAACCACCATTTTGTGCTAATGCATTCTTTTAATAATAATTTTTAAGACTTAGGTAAGATTTGCCTGAAAGCACTTCTTAGCCTCTCTGGAAGCCCATAAAGTAGGTGGTAACTTCATGCTTTTTGCCAACGTACAGGTATACAGAAGGTGATCAATAAGTGCAGTCTGAGTACTTTACCTTTTTTAAAGTCCTTCCCTGTGAACTGTTTCAGAGCAAGGATTACTACACCCATTTTATAGATGAGGAGACAGATAGCCCCTTTCCAAGAGGAAACAGCTGGGTCATCATTGAAAAATAATATTTACTGAACACTTTCCATGGGTCAGATACTGTCTAAACACTTTATAGGCATAATTTAATTCAATCTTTACAATAACTCTATGAGATGGGTCTAGTTGTTGCTCCCAATATGATAGATGTGGAGACTAACATTCAGAAGGTTTGTGTAATTTGCCCCAAATTATACAGCTAATATATGATAAGATTTGGGTTTGCACCACCATGTGTCTGGATTTGCAGTTCCTCCAAGCCACGTTCTGGTCCCGGTTCTGATACTTCCTGGCTCTACGACTTTAAACAAGTAACATTTCTGAGATTCAGTTTCCTCGGCTATAAAACCATTAAAATTCTCACCTTGTGCAGTGGGTATGAAGGTTAAAAGATATATATCCACTTTTCTCTTTAATTTTTCCTCTGTCCTTTTGTCAGCCACTCCCCCAGAAATTGCCTGAAAGATAAATCAGTTGGCTGTGGCTACACCCGGTGGCAGCTTTAGGTCCCAATCCCCAGTTTTACCATTTGCAAAATAAGGAAATAACAGCTTTTTGTGAAGACAAAATGAGGTAAAGCATGAGAGGTCAGCATAGTGCCTGGTGTATAGTTGCTGCTAAATAAATATTTGTAAAAGGAAAGAACCAAGGGAATGGTACTCAGGAGCTCAAAAAGGACCTGTGCCCCAGCAGCTCTCAGGGACTGGGGACAGGTGCCATCCCAACTCCACCAAGTAGTGGGGAAGAATGTTCCAGTGGATGGTGAGTGTCCTGCGGCCCTGCTCAGTGCGATCGATCAATATGTTTTATGATGGCTCTAATTAAGCTCTCTAACGAGGGATCACAAGATGACAATTTATCCCAGAGCCATCACTCATTAAAATGCTATTTCAGGAGATGACATCGTTCCAGCCTTAATTGGTGGAGTTCACGTGACTGGAATTCCTTGGGAGCAGTGATGCCCCTTGTCATATTTTTGTCACCTCTGTGGTAAGGGGCTCAGATGGGCCCAAAGAGGTGCTTGAATTCCTCAGGTATTTAAACATCCCAGGCTCTACCTTCCCTGCTTTGGTGGGATCCCTCCAGCAGGTGAGTCATGGGTGGCTGATGGGAGGCAGCCAGCCTTCGGCTGTGTAGAGATCCCTATTCAAAATCAGAAGCCAAGAGCTTTTATGACCTCCACGATGTGTAGTCATGTAGGCTGCGGAAGTGATCATTTTGGTTAAAGCCTCAGTTTCCTGATCTGTAAATAAGGCTTACTGATGCCTTCCCTCCCCACCTCACAGAGTTGTTTGGAAGATTAAAGGTCATGGTGAGGCTTGTAGAGTAGTGGAAAGAACATACTTTATAGTGAAAGTCTCCAAGTGCAAATCTCTGTTCTATGACCCACTAGCTGTGTGATTCTGGCCAAGTTACTTAACATCTCTGAAACTTGGTTTCCTCATTTACAAAATGAATCAGTAATAGTACCTACTTCAATGGGGCTATTGGGAGGCTTTTAAGAGTTTTGTGTTCCTCTTGGTTTCTGAGGATCCTGGGGACACATAGATGAAGAGACATGGCAGTTTTCAGAGGGATCCTGTCACAGCTTAATATCTGCAGAATAACAGCTACACCAAGGACAAATTACAAACCCAAAGAGGACTTGAATAAGCCATGCTGGCTATGTCCTAGAAGACGTAAGGGAGGAGGTGGCATTTCAGCTAGACCTTGAAATAGGAGACATTTTTCAGTTGAAGAAGAGAGGAAAGGGTGTCCCAGGATTAGGGAGCAGTCAGTAAAAGCAAAGGGCCTGGAGAAAGCTGCTGTTTTCAGAATATAGTGAACAAAGAGGTGTGGTTTGTGAGTGAATAAAGAAAATAACATAGTGACAGGAGGAAAGAAGGCTAGAGGCACAAGCAGAGAGCAGCAGGCTTTCAGGTCTTTGAATGCCATACAAAAGCATTTGGACTTTATTATGAAGGTCGCCGAAACCTCACAAAGGATGAGTTTAATGAACTTTCATTACAAAGCTTGGACCTCAGAGGAGGAAAGCAGATTCAGGTGTTTCTGCCAACAAAACCACTTGATCTGTCCAGCAAGACCAGGAAGACCAGAGCCGCCATGTGCTAAGGGCCGTAGCTTTCTGGGGAGCACATGAGAAACCAAAATGGAGACACTGCCTTGAATTTGGACTGCTTTTCTCTCAGAGAAGGAGACTGGGAGATGGAAACTAAAACTGTTGAGCTGTTATCATGCACCAGGGAAGTGGCATTTACCTCCCATAACACTCTCCATTAGATGTGATTGTCCCCATTTACCAAATGATGCATTTGAGTTTCAGAAAGGGTCAGTGGCTTCTCCAAGGTGACCAGCTAATAAGAGCAGAACCGGGATTTGATCTGTGGTCAGCTGGTTCCAAAGCAGTGCTTCTACCACGGACTCCATGCGCCTTTGCCAAAGGTTGTTACTTTTAGGACCTCTAACCTCGCTGGTTTGAGGTATGGGCAATATATCTCCACTTTTCAGAGGAGAAAAGTGAGACACAGAGAATTCTCCAAGAATTCTCTTGCCCATGGACACCGTACATCAGATAACTTTCTGACAGAAAACAGAGATGCCATTCTGACCCGACATCAGTGGTGCTGCGGATCGTATTTTCCTGGAACTCTGGGACAGAATTGATGGCCTGATTCCAATCTGTCTTTCCAGAAGCCATTTGCCTTTGCTCATTCCTGACTCCAAGGGCAGATGTGACCACTCCTGGCTCTTTGATTTTTGAAAGGGTAGAGATGGGGAGTGGAGCCATTTTTCTATGACATGAAATCACTCCTTTAACCAAAAAGAGGGGTCGTGGTTTTCAATCCAAGTACTTTTCAGGAAAAAAAAAAAAATTGAGGAAAATACATAGTTAAAAATATTTGAAGAAAGGATGCACCCTTCAGTGTGAAATTGTTCAGAAATAGTTATTTGTAATAGGATTTAAAGTGTTCGTGACAGCTACTACTTACACTGTTTAAAAAGTTGCAATTAGTACCAAAAGGCTTGGATGAAGAAAACATAATATCATAGGCATATTTATAAAACAACTTCCATCAGCCAAAGGAAAAATGGACAGAACTCTATTACAAGCTTTTTATATTTGAAGAGCAATTTCTAATAATATATCTAGAAGCCATTTCTGAAATTGACTTAGTGTGCATGATCTGGGATTAATGTTTTCTGCAAAATCACATGCTCATTTGAACGTAAACATTTTGCACTTCCGTTCCACCTCCTGGTTCAGAAGAATGCACCTCCAATGTGTAAAATAATCTATCAAAATTAATTGTGAATGCCCTAATCCAATCAAGTCCACCTCATTAGGCAAACATTTAAATTATTAAGTTAAATAGTGGGATATTTCAATATAATCTTGTTATG
Organism: Rhinolophus sinicus; assembly: GCF_036562045.2. Lineage (NCBI taxonomy): Eukaryota > Metazoa > Chordata > Mammalia > Chiroptera > Rhinolophidae > Rhinolophus > Rhinolophus sinicus. Next base: position 130,307,281 of record NC_133756.1, read on the forward strand.
CTATTTTTATGGCAGTACAAATGCTGTCTACAGATGGGCTCGGCTTCCTCCTATTGTTAATTGCACTTACTACCTCTATCGCCTGACTTCACATGTGTCTGACATTGGTCCAATCACAATCACTCACCCTCTCACTCCCTCCTAATTACTGATGAAGTACCTACTATGTGCCCAAATTTGAAAGCTGCAGAAGACCTTCAGGATTATGTGGTCACCTTTTTTCTGTAGATGTGAGACCAAAGGTTCTGAGAGGTTGGGTGATTTTTCAGTGGGTCACACAGCAAATCTGTGACAGTGTTGCATGGAAAACTCTGGCTTTCTGACTCTGCAGCCAACCCTCTGCTCTCCTCTTCCTCACTCTAATGAATTGGTTTTCCTGCTCACCTCTCTTCTACTTTAATTCAAATAGAAATATAGAAAAAAATAAATAAATCAGGTCCATGCTGGACATATGTTAAATAATCAGTATTTTGCAAAATGACTCTTTTATCCCCCCATACGATACAAGATATATTCCCAACCCGATTGTTCTTCACAGAGCTGTAAATAGCTTGTCCTTTCCGAATTCCTCCAGCCAACAAACAGCTATTCATCATTCACTATTTCCTCGAAGGCCAGCCCCATAGAGACATGTTTGAAAGAAATAAACTCTGGACATCTCAGACTCCAGCGCCGAAATTAGTCTCTGGATATATGTATGTTTTGGAAGGAAGAACACAGAGGAAATGAACAGGAACTAAAGTGGGCCTGACGGCTAACCATCACAGGGGACACGTGCCCATAAGGGGATCCACTTGGGAATCAGAGAACACAATCCTGTCCCCACCAGAGCCCCCCACCCCTGCCCCTCAAGGGCATTGTGTCCATGTTATCTGAAGATTCAGACTGCACCCCAACTCTGGAGGCAGTACTAAGGGGCTTTTAGATCCTACCCTACGTGTGGCCGTAAAGGGAAATGAAGAATTTCCCTGTGTGCCCCCTTCAGTGTGTGGCTCAAAAGTGGACATGGCTCTCTTTTCCTTATCCCTGGGGCCTGACTGAGGCAGGGATAGAACGATCAAAAACAGTCTCAAGAGGAACTAAACACAGAGAAGGCCATAAATCTGGATAATCCACCTTGCAAGGTGTAGCTGGTTCTCTGATCCAGGCCCCAAGACCACATGGTGACTTCCGTGAGCCCTGGGCACTTTTGCCTCCATGGGCTCCTTCCTCCATAAAATAAGTAAATAAATAAAAATTTTAAAAATTAAAATTTAAAATATACTTAAGACTGCATTCGTATACAGAGGAATTTGTTAATATTATAAATAAAACATTTTCTTTGACCTAAAAATTTGTCTTTTTTTTTTTTTTGAAAGAAATTAAAATGTTTTCATGAGTCTCTAAATGTATTGTGGGCCTTGGGCACTGTGCCTGCTGTGGTTCATGGATCAATCAGCCCTGCCAGGCCCGAGGGCAGGAAGGCCACGGACCGAGAGCTTCCTACTCTGCCTCCATTTGGCGAATGGGCTCCAATGATCAACCGCAGGATCCTGGAAATATTGAGCTTCTTTGGATCTGGACAAGAGGGGAATATTTTGTCTTCTGTTCTCCCATCTCCTGTCTGGGGACAAGATGAAAATTGTTGGTGTGAGAAGATGTCACCCTCCTTCACACCAATCAGATTCAGATTCTCCAAGGTCAACATTGGAGGGAAGATAATTTGGGTTCTTTGTCCTCAAGGTTGGATTCCTTCTGCCACCATCACACTGTTCTATGTAGAGCCACATTCTTCACACACTAAAACGGGACTTAAGGTTACAGCTGTCAAAAGGACCTCTGAAAAGGACAGTAAACATAGAATACCACAAATTCTGATACAAAAGAGCTCCTAACAACAGAAGATGTCTGTAGCTAAGACTCGGCAGAGGGACCTGGGTAGCCATCCTTTAAAGGACTGTAGAATTCATACATACCCACTAGTGGTGGGAGTGTAAGCTGGCACAACAATTTTAGAAAAAAACATTTGGCAGTATCTACTAAAGTCGAATACACTTGTCTTCTGATCCAACGCTTCTACTCCTACGTACTAGATTGAGCCATATGAAATTGCCAATGTTTGACTGTTTTTGATCTACAAAAATGTCAGTTTAATGTGACTCAACCTAATATATAACCCACAGAAATGCATACATATGCTCATCAAAAGTCATGTATAAGAATTGTCTAGCAGTACTATTCATAATAATCAAACACTGGATGCTGTACAAAAGCCCATCAACCATAGAATGGAGAAATAAATTACGGTTGGTTCATAGAATGGTGTATGCGATAAGGATTAATAAATTACAACTGCGTACGACTTGGAAGGATACAAACACAACGCTGATTGAAAGAAGCCAAACACAAAAGAGTGTATGTTGTACGATTCCATGTATATAAAATTCAAGTGCAAACACTACTAATCCTTGGTGTTCAAAGTCAGAAAGGTGTGACCATAGCCAAAGGGGACTAGATATTGACCTGAAATGCACGTGGGGGATGCTTTCTTGATCTGAGGACCAGTTTCATGGGCGTGTGTGTGCACTTGGAGAAAATGCACCAAGCTGCAATGTATGAGCTGTACACTTTTGTATAAGGACATTTTTCTTTCTTTAAAAGTTTATCTTTAAAAAGAAAGAATCAGGCTGCAGAAGGACTCAGGCAGCTGTTGGGGTAGAGCCAACGCCAGCTGGCTCCAGGAGGTCCTGCACTCTGCCCCCCAGCTCTTGTTTGTGCCGTAGCAGATTTTTTGACCGTTACCTAATACGGGCTCTGTGCCAGCCGCTTCCCCTGCTTCGTCTCACTTAATCCCCAACTCAGCATCGAGGTGGATCCTATTATTATCACCACCTGATGGATGAAAAAACTGGGGAAACTGATGCTTAGAGAATCTAAACAACTCATCCACATGCCCATGGCTATTGAGTGATGAGCTGGTGTTGGACCCCAGGGCCGTGTTTCTCCCAAGTGCTCGTTCTTCATGTCTGTGCTCCAGAATCAAAGTAACCGGGGTCCCCCCAGACAACTGAACATCACAACTCCCTCTGATTGGGTCCAGATCCTACTTCTCTGGACCCCACCTTCTCTCACTCGTCCTTGATCTTGTCCCTGCTCCTCGTGTGGCTACCCAGGAACCTGTGAAATCCCTCAGATGATGCCCGGCTGTGCAACTGGAGGTCGCTCGCCCAATCCAGCTGAAATATGATTTCCTCCCTGCTGCCTGGTAGGCCCAGCCCCAGCCAGTGCACAGGGCCTCGGCATCCCTGTGACTGGTGCCGGGGACAGCCCAGCTCCATCTTCTTGGGCTTGCTGCTCTTTTTGACTTTGGCTCAAGGTGTCCCTTTAAAGGTGTCTGTGTCAGTTTATGTGGAAATATATAGAAAATGATGCAGTCCTGCGCCACAACAAAGGTAAAACTCAGCTTCTGTTATCTTTTCTGATCACAACCCAACCTTCCCCAGCCCTGGCTCTTCCCACAGCCCTGTTCGGTGTGAAGATGGGAAGAAGTACTGAGAAGAAAGGCAGCAAAGAGCACTTCCTGAGTGGACTAAGTGAGTCCATTTACATACGGTTTCCCTTTTGGTCATGCAAGTCCCCTGGAAATTGGGTATCATTACACCCATCTTACTGCTGAGGAATCTCAAGGCTCAGGGAGATTAACAGTGAGAGCTACTGTTTTCCCCGGCATGGGATGGTGAGGCAGGTAGAAAGAACTGGTGAGCATTCAGGGGCAGCCCAAACCTTTCCTCTCTCCTGGTCTATGTTTGACACTCCCAGAGCCCGAATGTAGACATTGGGTGTGGACATAGTCACAAGGTTTGCTGTCTGGTGACCTCGGTGCGGGGGCTGGATGTGATCAGTGCCCATGTTGCTCTACTGGGAGCACAAAGAAAGGAGTTATATCCCCCTGTGGGGAGCAAAAGATAGGAGATAATAGCAGGCGGGAATTCTGGTTCTAGTTCGGCCACCTTTTCCATGTGGCTTTGGATAAATTTCTTCCCTTCTCTGGCCCTGAACTTTCCTATCTGGGCAATGAGGGAATGGCATTTGTTGATGTCTGCTGATGCTCCCAGCTATATCCTCTGGCATCTGTGAGGAAGTGCTCTTGGATCTGGAGCCTGAAGTTGTGGTACCACTGGGGAAATGCTCTGATTATCCCCCAGAATGGGAAAAGCAGAAAGCAACTCACCTCTTGGTCCCTGGCTCGGGTGGGTGTCTGAGTGACAGAGACAGCCACGAGCCTGGTCTAGTAGGAATGAGGGACACACAAGTACATGAGGGTAGCTTCAGGGTCCTGTGGGCCAGGCCCCAGTAAAAGGCCTGGGGATTGGACAGTCAGAGGAAGGGCTCAAGAAGGCAGGTCTGAAAGAGAAACTAAACGAGCACCAGGTCTGTGCCCAGACCATTGCTGGCGCCTCCTGGCCCCCATTCACCTCAGCTGTTTCCTGGAACTGAAGGGTTCTTAATCTGCAATTCATGCCCTTTGAAGTTGTTTGCAAAATAATATGTGTAGGTGACTAAGAGCATCTTTTTGGGGCCACAAACTTTCATTAGGTTCTCAAGGAGCTTAGACACACACACACACACACACACACACACACACACACACACACACGCACGATTATGAACAACTCATCCAATTCAAACACATCCCTTCTCCATCCTTACCAGCTGTGCCTTGGTTCAGGCCCTCACCATAAGTATCCTGGTCTATTGCAATCACCTCCTAACTGATCCCTTTGCCTCCAGCCTGATCTTCCTCCAATCTGGCTCTCACAGAACCCTCAAGGTCACCTCCCTCAATCTCGGCCTTAACAGCCTTCTTTGGCTTTGCATTGTCTCCAGATAAAGTCCTAAGTGTTTAGCCCAGCTTGCAAGGTCCTTCCTAATGTGGCTCCTGATTTCTTCTCCAGTCTCACCTCCTGACAGTTCCCTTCCTGGCTAACCCTTAGCTGTAGCCACATCCCATGGCATCACAGCTCTCCATCTTGCATATTCTGTTCTCTCTGGTGGAGTGCCCTACCCCCTTAATTTGTTGAACTCTTATGATGTAAATACTATGAGAAAAGGCTTAGTCTGTTTTGTTCTTTGCACTATTCTAATACTGAGTGCCTGACACATGTAGACATTCAGTAACTATTTGCTATGAATGAATAATTGACAAAATGAGTCCTTGGGGATCCAGATCAAGATTCTCCACCTCCTAAAGCTTTCCTGACCCCAAGGTGGATGTGGTCACCCTGTTGGATTCATATCTCACTGTATTGCAACTATTTTTTTTTTTTTTTAAGATTTTATTGGGGAATGGGAACAGGACTTTATTGGTGAACAGTGTGTACATCCAGGACTTTTTTTTTTTTTCCAAGTCAAGTTGTTGTCCTTTCAATCTTAGTTGTGGAGGGTGCCATTCAGCTTCAAGTTGTCCTTTCAGTCTTAGTTGTGGAGGGCGCAGCTCAGCTCCAGGTCCAGTTGCCATTGCTAGTTGCAGGGGGCCACAGCCCACCATCCCTTGCGGGAGTCGAACTGGCAACCTTGTGGTTGAGAGGATGTACTCCAACCAACTGAGCCATCCGGGAGCTCAGCGGCAGCTCAGCTCAAGGTGCCGTGTTCAATCTTAGTTGCAGGGGGCGCTGCCCAACATCCCTTGGGGGACGGAGGAGTTGAACCGGCAATCTTGTGGTTGAGAGCCCACTGGCCCATGTGGGAATCGAACCGGCAGCCTTCAGAGTTAGGAGCATGGAGCTCTAACCACCTGAGCCACCGGGCGGTCCCTGCAACTATTTTTATATGTGACACTATTAGGTGACATATGTGTCATTAATATATGTCCGTGGCCTATAAACTCTAAGTTCGCAGAACCAGTTTGATTTTTCTTTCTATCTCCAGTACCCAGACTAGGGTTTGGCACCTACCAGTTGCTACAAATAAATATATCTTAAATGGGTAAGAAAATGAATGAATGTTCTCTCAAACTCAAATGCTAAGCTAATATTTGCCCGTCAAAATCCTACCCATCCTTGGAGGTCAGTCTCAAATTCTACTGCCTTCATAAATGTATTCCTTCCCTTGCCCCCCATTTGATCTGATTTCTAGCTTTTCCAACTTTCCCTGGCATTTTGTTGAACCCTCTCTTGTGCACGGATTTCATACCTCCCTGTAGTAAGAACTTACCAGGAAGCTGTCCCTACTAGACTGCATGGAAGTTGAACTCTGGAGATGCACCTATTCTGTTCTGTATCCATCCCCACCCTTGCCTGCTAACCCAGCCCTAAGCACAGCACTCAATTCTGTGATACGTTACATGGGGTTGTTGTTAAGTTGAACCACATTTTTTTTCCCAATTGGATCTATAATTTCCTCTTTTCAGATATGTAACAACTTCAGCTTTTCACAAAATTTTGCTCTACACAAAGAAGGAAGAGAAAGACCCGCTGGCCAGTATGGAAGCTTCCGTGGGAGCATTCAGCTCTTTTCATTCTTACCATGCACACACCTCCAACCACAACTGCTCAGAGGAGGGCAGCCAAAACCCCCCAGGAAACCTGACACAGCCAGGCATTCACACTTCAGGAAAAATAAAGATGCAGAGTGGGGGGGAAAAAAATCATATGGGCCACAGCCATCGCGCAGTGAGAAGCACTAATTATTCTGTGTAGCCTGAGTTTTTCTTAGTAGGCAAACTCTTTTGAATATTAACAAATATTTATTTAGGAATTAATAATTGACATCTATTAAAGCATAATTTATGGAGAGTGAATTCCTGTTGGTTTGGGTTCCCACTGCTTGGCTACATCTGGCTGCTCTAGGAGTGACTCTTTCTTTTGTTAACAGAGAGAATGTATCGGGAGAGCGAGAGCCAGGGGCAGGGCCGTGCTTCAGTGACCGCACAGAACAAAGCTCAGTCGAAGGGCATGGCTCTGCCCCGACCTTGCCACTCCTATTTGTGTGACCTTGGGAGAGTTTCTTACACTCCCCAGCCTCCCTTCCAACAGTAAGAAACAGACATCTTTGTATCTACCTTTATTTTGGTGGACATGTTTGGTTGCAAGGAAAGGAAATTATTTTGAGTTGGCTTAAGCAATAAAGGGGAATTTAGATAAGGACGTGGGCCATCTCCTGAAACCCTGCACAGGGATATGGCCTGGACTCAGGAGGCTCCGAGAGCAGCGGCTGGTAAGCGCTCAGCTCACTCTCTGCCTCTCCCCTCTGCTCTTCTCTGTGCCCCTGGTATTCTCATCCCTTCTTTGGTCTCTGTGGCAAAGGCGTGGTCTCCTCACACTTCTGAGCTTTCCTGACATGAGTGTAGCCATAGAAAAGAGTGTGAATATCCCTTTTTGTCCCCATTTTCACCTTGTCCCTGTGTGGGATTGGCTGCTTGGTAGAAAGGGGCTGTCACACAACCAACCATGGACAACAGCACAGGGTAACATTTAATAAAACATCTTCCAGGCATCCCTGTTTATTCATTCATGCATTCATTCCTTTATTAATTCATTCAACAACTGTTGACTGACAGCCCACTGTATGCCAGGCACTCTCTGGGTGCTGGAGAGATGGCAGTGAGTGAGGCAGAAAGGTGTGTGGAGCAGCGGGGGTGCTCTTGTCCATGAGGACAGCCCATTCCAAGAGAAGCAGTAGGAAACCACTCACTCACCCAACTCTGCAAGGCTGTGTGAAAAGCACAATGAAAGCCTTTATAGCATCATAATAATGATTTTAGATAGTTTTAGGGAAAACTAGTAAATTAGAAAAGGCAGAGAAGGAGGAAGGGAGAGAGGGGGCAGAGAGAAAAGAAGGCCCACACCAATAGAAATGACAGAGAGGTCAATTTTGGACAAATGTAAGAATTATTTTTAAACTTAGAGGCTTTTAAAAATAAGATGGACAGTAGGGAGCTCTCCATCATGGAAAGTATTCAAGCCAAAACTAGATGACCTCCAGTCAGGACTGATTGTAGGTCGCTTGTAAACTGGGCAAGGTGACTAAAAGACAAGGTGACTGAAAAGGTGCCGTCCAGTTCCACAATTTTGGGACCAATTTTCAAATTCAAGGTCTTAGGAGATGCCACACTTCTGGCCTTCAAGGAGAGAGGGTGCCTGTAATCTTCCCTGGTCTCTGAAGACAAGAGCTTACACCTCATTTTAACATTAAACAAAAATAGCATTTCATCTCCTCTGGAATGCAAAACTGTGAATTTGAGTAAAACATGCAGTTTTCATTATGTTAAAAGATCTACTCATTACAATCAGGATAAGAGGATGTGAATAAGACAAATTGATCACCACTTTAAATGTATTAATCAGCTTGCAACTCTTGTCACCAGTCAAAACAGAACAGCCAGACATTTATTCTGTCTCAGTTGTGTTTTAGGGCCCATCCCAGGAGGTCAGAATCAGTGTGCCTCCTTATGCAGATTATGGGCAAACAGTCTCGACACATTGCAAAAGTTCTTGCCTGCTCAGAATCGGACTAAGAAGACTCAATTAAATATATTTACTCATTCTACAAATATTTATTGAGCACATACATACTATGTGCCAGGCCTTGCGTAAGGCTCTGGAGATACAATGGTTAAATCAAAGGTGGCCCTTGCTCTCCACATTCCCACAGTTTAGTCAGGAGGCAGACACGCAAGCAAACATTTACAATAAAGAGTAAGTGGGGATAAATCAGTGGTCAGCATGGAGTGCTATAGGACTAAGGACGAGTGTGGAGGTGCTGGTTGTGTTTGGATGGCCAGGCATAAACGATACTCTGCACAGAGACTTTCTAAGCTTTAGGTCTGGGAGAGAACAAAGGCTCTAGTGAGATGAGAAGCCAGCCCATCTCCACAGTCAGAACATTGGAGAAGTAGCAAGAGGGCCCAGATACTAAGTTCAGGAACATGTCTTTTTCTCGTCTGGCCTGATAGGGGAAACTTGGACTGATATATACTGTGTTTCCCCGAAAATAAACCTAGCTGGACCCTCAGCTCTAATGCATCTTTTGGAGCAAAAAATAATATAAGACTGGGTATTATATTATATTATATTATATTATATTATATTATATTATATTATATTATATTATATTATATTAAAGACCCGGTCTTATTTCACTTATAGTAAAATAAGACCGGGTCTTATATTAATTCTTGCTCCAAAAGGCGCATTAGAGCTGATTGTCCGGCTAGGTCTTATTTTCGGGAAAACACGGTATGTTGGCTGAACTACCACACCCAGCCCAAAGGGAAGGCATGAACCTGAAACCAATCCCTCCTAGGCTGTGCCTTCTTTCTCTCACTGTCCTTGTCATAATGCGGGTCTCCGAGCTCTGGGGGCTGAGGGGCAGTGGGGTCAAGACCTAGAATCGGCACAGAGAGAGGAGTTAGTGGAATGATTTATTCAAAAAAGAGGAAGAAGGCCAGTCTCCCAGAAAGTGAGCTTCGTAGGGGAGGTTAGACTGGGAGAAAGTCCCAATGGCTGGGTTGGGTCAAACCCGGGCAAGATTCCAGTCCCTGGGACAGGCTCTACTCTCAGAGGACATAGTATCAAGTCAAGAACTCAGGTGCAGAGGAACCCAGAACATAGCCACTTGGCAAGCTTGGGGCAAAAGGTGGCAGCTTGGCCAGTCAGAACATTCCAAGAACTAGACTCATATCAGCACCTTCAATCCTCCCTGCCTGCGAGCAGGAAGGCAAGGCTGAGCTGAAATGTGTGGGTAACTTATTCTCAACTAGGGTAGTGTGAGCTACAGGAACAGAAAACCTATTTTATGACTCCCAGCCATGCCTCCTTCCAGACAAGGCCAAGTCTCAGGAGAGTGTTTAAAATCCTGGGAGTAGATTCATAGGAAGCCTGTTGTCTACCTGAATTAGAACACTCTGGTTTGGGGCTGGGGACTCAGGCACCAGCGGGAAAGTGGGACAGGAGAGAGAACTACTGGAAAGGGAAAGCAGTCCATAAGATGGCTTCCTGCGCCTTTGCTCCAAGTCTCGCACTAAATGTAGAGGAGCTATGTGGGGTTAAGAAAAGCCAAGTGTCATCTAACGTGATCCGTTCTTTTACTCCAGGCAATCCATGAGGCCAAACAATCAATCCACTGAGTTGAACTTTACAAGTTACTGATTTTTTTTAACTTCAATTATCTGCTGTTGACGGTTCCATTATGAGGAGGGAGAGAGGTGTAAACTCGATGTAGGGGCCTCCGGAGCAGGGCATTTATCTGGCTTTATGAGGCTGTGAGAGACCATAATGCATGTTTTATGGGCCCATTCTCATTTTTAATCTGCTTTGATAAGATCGCTATGCTGGAAAGATACAGACACTCACTGGCAGGCCCAGCTCAAGAAAAAGACCATGATACTGGCTTGGGAAGGTTTTGCTCCTGCAGGTAGGGCCCGTGGGAAGTCCCCTCAGGTGGACTCTTAGGATCCTCCTCAGGCAGGACAGCTTTGTGGCACCCTCTCAGACATTCCCTCTACATGGGTCCTGGGTAATAGCAGGGATGAGGGAGCACAGACCTCAGACTGTGACAGACTAAATTGCTTTAACCTCTCCTTCAGGTCACAGCAGCAACAGAAGCGTTTTCCAATGAGTAGCATATGGCACATGTAGAGAACAGGAGAAAATGGAATTCATGTCCAGAGAAATAGACAAGGTTCCAGACGTAGATTTCTCATCCTAGATGAATGATTGAACCCCATCATCCCAGCCTTGACCATCTCTAGTCATCTCCCATTTGGATCTTCCAATCCAATTTCCCATTTCAATTCTCCCGTGGGAAGAAGGAGAGAACATGAATCAGTCTTCAGTAAATCTCTACACACACACACACACACACAAACACACACACACACACACACACACCCCATTACCTGGTCTCCTCTGCAGCTAGGTTGGGGCCACATGCCAGTCCATAGGCTGGGAGTAGAAGTCATTTGCGTTGCTTCCAGTTTAAAGCTGTGAGGAATAGGTGTAAATACTCCACATTCTCTTCCCCTTCCACAGTGCGGGAAGTAAAAACCGTCCAGATATTAGTGATGGAAAGTGGAAATAGCCCCCATCCCTGACTCACTGTTGGGAAAGGTTCTCCAAGAATGCTGCCTGACCCATATGGCACTTGGTTGAGTTATATCACCGAGACTCAGAGAATGTTTGTGCTTGCTGTCTAGGTTAGCCTAGCCTAATATCCTGAGCACCTTCTATGTACCAGGGCAGCACTAGATTCTTTTCTATAAATGATCTCAAGACAATCTTATGAATGTCTACCCTGGAGAGCAATTTGAGGGTGTGATGGGATTCCTATATCCCTCAAGATTCTGCTTCTTTCTGTGTACCTCCAGGCCTTATGCCAGAACTGCTGGCTCTGGAGACTGTTGGGTTCCGCCTGTTCTCAAGGATTCTCCTGGGATACAGGCTGCTCTCTTGGGTGGACAGACATCACCTTTTGCCCTGGACTTGACAGTCCATGGATGCTGGAAGAGTCACTGTTTTACTGGATTTGGTTTACTGGAATGTGACTGAAGAGTGTATAAAACATTGACTTTTTAGTCAGACAAATACGGCCTCAAATCCTAGCATTATCACTTCACTCATTCATGCATGCATCCACAGCATGTGAATTGCTGTTAATGCTCTCCAGCTTGGACTGACACTCTAAACTCCAGATCCAAGTATCCTACTGTTTTCTTGGCATCTTGAACATAGCAAGAGCTCTTGATCCCCAAGTTTTCCTCTCGGTTCCACCTTCTCCTTAAATGGTGCCTCCATAAGCCCAGACGTTCAGGTCAGAAGCATCCTTGAATCATCCCTCTCCCTTCCCACCCTATAGTCTAACCGTCACCAAGTTCTATAGCTTCTACTCCAAATAGCCCTTGGATTCTTGTCTGCATTTCCATACCTACCATTGTGGTCCAAGCTCCTATTCTCTCTCATCTGGAATAGGTAAATAGCCTCATTTCTGTACTTCTAATTGTCTCACTCCATCCATTCTTTGCCCAGCAGCCAAAGAATCTACTCAGAAACTATTCAAGGCATTGAACTTCCATTAGGGGAAGAAAATTCCCAACTCATGTGCAGCCCTGAGTGATCTGTGTACCCTTTGCTGACTCCATGCCCTCCTCTCCTCTCTCTGTGAGTCATACCAGTCTTCTTTCAGTCCCTGATCAGTTTCGCAAATTGGCCCCATCTTGCCTCTGCCTGGAGTGCTCACTCGGTACTGCCTGACCACCTTCTGTTATACTTTTAGAACTCAGTTTGAATTCACTCTCTCAAAGACGTCTTCCCTAAAGTTCCAATCTAGATTTGGTCCCCCAGTGTAACTTCCAATCACACCCTAACTGTTCCTTCATTTTAGTTGGTAGTTGTATATTTATTTGTGTGTTATTTTATGTCATCTCTTTGACTAGACCATAAGCTCTATGGAGACGGACTGCCTACAGTGCCTGGCACATAGCGTGTGCTCTGTGTCTCCTGCTGAATGGGGGAAGCCAGGTGTGGCTGATTCAGCAGTGAGAAGGGGCCCTAGTTTCCGGCGCAACTAACGTGTACATATACAAGGACCTTACTGTAAGAAAAGCTCTGAGAAGTCCATGTTTACAGGGTATCAAATTGAGAGGGTGATTGATATAAAAATAAATTTTAACACAGGCTTCTTCCCAAGAATTATTCATTGCTAACATTTACACAGTGCTTACTGTGTGTCAGGCACTCTATATGAATCAACTATTCATCCTTACAAAGACCCTAGGAAGTAGGTTCTGGCTTTGTGCCCATTCTGAAAATAAGAAATCTGAGACACAGAGGTGTTTAGTGACTTACCCAAGGTCACACGGCTACTAAGTGGCAGAGCCAAGATTCTAGCCTGGGTTTTCTGTATCCAGAGAGTTCTCTTTGCCACTTTGTGCTAATTCTAGGAAATGATTTTTGGTGCTCCCTAAAATAGAAGAGGACAAGCAGATGAATTTTTGGTCCGCCTTTCAGATAGACATCTGAAATACGAACATGTCGTTGGGATTCTTGAAGAGATTGGGAGACACAGCTAGGAAACAGCATTTCCTGACAATGATCAGGAGGCTGGTGACCTCGTTTTAATATGATCACCACCTCACTGTGTGACACTGAATTGACAAATGAATCTGGGAGGGAGAGACTGAGGCAGCATGGAAGAAAGAGAAAGGGTGAAAAGTGAGGAAGAAAAGAAGGGGGATGGAGGCAAAGAACATGAACAAGAAACAGTGAAAGTGAAAAGAGGAGAAAAAGGTGAGCACCACTGTCTCCACTTTGAGCTCCCAGGAACAGGAACACAGAGAGTTTGCAAATTGACTCACTCAGTTGCTTCTCCCAGTGACGATGGGAGTCAGAGGCTTTTGAGTTGCTCTGAGCCAGGAGAGAGAAATGAAAAGGATGATTTAAAAGCCACAAACACGCGGAGCAGAGATTACAGATACAGAACAATAAATGTCCTGGTCAAATTGCCGATTGGAGTATCTGTATTAGGCCGTGTTTGTAGTCTCTGCATGTCGGGCGATGGAGAGCCTAGATTGTGGCCGGGGAAGTCACACAACAATGGGACTTGATGTTTTGTTTCCACTTTTCAAAGGAGCTCCTTTTTTCCTCTCGGTGATAAGGCCCAGGAAATGGTTAGTGACATGCTCGTGGGAACCTATGGAAAAGAATACACACCATATCAATGGCGCAGCCGCCGGCCCGGGAGCAGAGTGGGTGGGTGGGGAAGCTGCAGGCCCCTGGCGTGGGCTGTGGCTGTGAGATAGCATTGAGGCAGCTGCCTCGCAGCCGTGCGCCCCCAGTCTGGGGACCGGGCCCCTTTATCCAGCCAGAATAGGTGGAAGGCCAGACAATGTAGTGCTATATTTGGTTTGACAACAAAGGGCCCTAGAAAGATTCGATAGTGTGGGGATGGCCGGGAACGAGACGCAGCACGCAGCACAATGAAAGCCTTGCAAAGGTATTTAGCCCAGCCCTTTATGCCAGGAACATGGCTGGGTATGGATGTCGTCTTGATGTCTAATGGCTTTTGTCTGGAACACAGTTCTGTTTACTAGAGTGGGGTCCCTGGGCAGGGCTGAGAGAGGTGCCAGGGTGCTCCATTATACTTAGTCACACTTGAAGTCACACTTCCTGACTGCCAGGCCTCTCCTTTCCCTGAGCCCAGGCTCCAGCCGGCCCAGAAAGTCCCAGTCAAGGGAAAATCAGAACAGGACAAGCTGAAGGGGGACCTTTGCAGGGAGTAAGACATCAAATAAGACTTCCCAACTGGAAAGAGGCAGCTCCAATACCATTCTGGTCCAAGTGTCCCAGAGGGAAGCCTCCCAGGGGAAAGGTGAGGAATGAAGGTGCAGCTTCTACACACACACACACACACACACACACACACACACACACACCAATGCACCTTGGCGTGTTTCCCTGACGTGTATACCGAAACTCACTCCATTAGAATTCTGCTAACTCCTGTCTCTGCATGTTGGAGGTAAAGCAAGGGGAGTGGGATTGTCCCACAATTAAGATTGCCCACAACAGCCCTGGGTAGCATATGTTAAGAGCAAAGGCTTTGGAACAAGACAGACCTCAGTTCAAATCCTGGCTTCATCAATAATTAGCTTTATGGAATTGAGTAAGTTGCTTAACTTTTTTAAACCTAATTTTACACATTGTAAAATGCTAGAAAATTGACCTACTCATAGATCATAGGTGTGTTGTGAGGGATAAATGAAATAATACACATAAAATGCTCAACACAGTGCCTCATACATAGTAAATGCTCACTATATGTCTCTGTTATCACCTGGGTAAACAGATTATTAAATGGGCTGGATAAGATGGCCTGAAAACAAGTAACAGCTCTCTCTCCTCTCCCCTCTCCCATCCCCTCCATAACTCTCTTCAAACCCCACTCTAGGGCGCAAGACATTTATTAAGCAGTGCCCTCAGAACTGTTACTGATGGAAGGGAGGGGAAGAAAGCAGTAGTGGGAAGAGGGAGAAATCAAGCTGTGATGCAGACCCAAAGACCCAAAGACAGCCATGGCCAATCTCACGGGAGCTAGAATTGGCCTTCAGAGTTTTCCAGAGCTGGGTTGAAATGGTCAGGTCTTTATGTTTCCACATCCATCAGTCATTAGAAACTGAGGCAATCACTGAAGACTGTGTGCTGACAGCACTCCCAGCATTTGGGTCACCAAGCCCTTCATTGCAGGGACATCTGGGAAGCGCATTGCTGTGTGCCAATGCCCCTCTCTTGTATTTCATGTCTCCACATTCTTGCTGCTGTCTCCTGAAGCTCCCATGATGGCAATGTCAGCTTCTCCTCCTCCTCTTCTTTCTCCTCTTTCTCCTCCTACACCTTCTCCTCCTCCTCCTTTTTCTTTTTCTATCACTTTAGGTATTCAAACTTTCTTGAGTTAAAGTTTGAAAAGTGAGGAATTAAAGAATGCAAACCAATCAAAATCAAGTTGTTTGATTTTTCAAGTTCATTCTATTTAAAGTTTTCCTCCTGCCCCTTCTGTGGCCTGAACCTTAGGTCCGAGACCTGTAGGCTAGAAGAGGGATGTGGTCTCTTTCCTTGCACACCTTGCTCCATCTCCTCCTTTGCTCCCCTGTACTCCAGGTCCTCGCTCCTGGGGTAGGTCTTGTGGAAACTGAAAGCAGGCTAGCATTTGAGCATGGATGCTCCTGAAAGTACAAGGCACCTCTGAAGGAGAAAAGAGAAGATGCTGGTGAAAAAAAAAAAAGAAAAAAAAGAATATACCAGAGGTTAAGTGGGTCTGGGTCTGATCCTGACCCTGCCATGTACCCCTCACCATGTCTGACAGTACTGGCGAAGAGTCAGGGCTGGATAGAATCAGAGGTCATCTGTCACTACCCATCTTTGGACCTTAGTTGTCACATCACTAAATGGGGTGGTAATGTGGTGTGAATAGTGGTTGCCCTGGGTCTATCCAACTCTAATTCATTGGCTTGGTAAGAACTAAGGCAGGAGTGGGGCTGCTCATGCACTGGCTGGCACACATGCTGGTCACACACTCACATACAACACTCTCTTTTCTGCACGTAAGAGAGTCCTTTTCATATCTCACCCAAGACACCTGTACCTCTGCCATTCCCCCCACAGCCACCACTTCCCAGGCTCAGGGTGGAAGCTCTCTCTTGGCAAAGATGGGCATCAGAGTGCTGTAGGCATTATTCTAAGCCATCAATGACAGTTAACACAACAAAGACACCATAGCTACACTTATCTGCACCAGGGGCCATGCTAAGCTCCACAGCATTCTACTGAGTTCTCACAACAAGGCATAATAGTTCCTGCAAGTACCCTATTTTACAGATGCAAACACTGAGGCCCAAAGAGGTTACTTACATTTTTAACCCAGTTACTCACTGGAAAATGGACAAGCCGAGTTTAGACTCCAGGCAGTCTGACTCCAGAGCCTGTGCTTTTCACTATCATGAAAGTCAGCTTTCTGCCTGAAGCTTAATTGCTGTTTTTGTCCAGTCAGGCAGCTTGCCTTTTATTGTTCATTTCATAGGCCAGGGAAAGTAATAGTCATTTAGTGTCTACTGTGTGCCACATATTCCACATACAATCATCCCAATTGGGTATTTCCCCTCTACTTTAGTGATGAGTAAACTGAAGTTCAAAGAAGCAGAGACACTTGCATGAAGTTACACAGCTCATTGCAGGCAATGAGAAACTTTCAGCCTAGGCCTGACCCTTCTACTAAACCAGCCACTACCCTAACACATTTTGGTGCCAGCTGGCTGGAGGGTAATTCAAAGCCTATGTAGTATCCTTGCCCGCAGCCTGCAAAATTCATTAGGTTTCTTGCATCCATTCCCATTGTCACTAACACATTGTCACCTCTGCAACTTTGCTCACACTGGCTTCCCATCCTCCCCAGGTACTGGCTACTTCTTTCTGCCTCGCCAATGGCCCTATCCATCAAGGAATTTCAAGGCACTGCCCCCTCCAGGAAGCCTCCCTTGATCTCTCTGGAACAGGGACTTCTCCTAACTTTGAACTCTAAGTTCTCAAAGAGGGCCTCATTTTCTTAACTTGTGAAATATCCTTTTAGATTGTTAATTAGCTTATGTCCTTTCTATTTTTTAATGTATTGCCTAGTTTCTAAAGGTGTTGAAAGTTCCTAAATGATAGCGACATGTATGCAAGACATGACATTGCATTCCTTTGTGCATGGTAGGTACATGGTGACTTGGCTGGCTACCTCCTCTGATGGGACTTTCCCGATAACTCTATATAAGTAGCAGCTCCCATCACTCTTTGTTTTCTTGCCCTGCCTTGTTTTCCCAGCTGACATTCTCTAATATAACTTTTGGTAAATTTCTTTTTTTCCTTAACTTTTTTTGGGGGAACAGTATGTTTTTCCAGGACCTATCAGCTCCATGTCAAGTCGTTTTTTTCAATCTAGTTGGGGGGGGGGCGCAATTCACTGGTCCATGTGGGAATTGAACCGGTGACCTTGGTGTTATGAGCACTGCGCTCTGATCACTGAGCCAACCAGCCGCCCAGTAAATTTCTTTATTGTTAGTTTTCCTCACTAGAATATAAGTTCCATGAGGGCAGACATGTGGCTTTGTTCACTACTGGATCCTGAGAATCTAAAACAGGGCTTGGGTCACAATAGGTGTTCTTTTTTTTTTTGAATGGCTGATGCAATGGATGAGCAAGTGACAGATACTTAGCCATCAAAGGATCCCAACTGCTGCCACTGGGGTAACCACAGAGGATGACAGTGATGGTGTGAGTTGACAGGAAGAGACTCGTCAGAAACATCAAAACTGGAAACCTAGAACAGCATATGTGCTGGGTATTTTTGCTCTCTTTTCCTTCTTACCGTGCTCTGTAAGCTGGGAAGATGGCCTTTACAGATCTATTATCTAGATTACCCTTTAGCTTCTGGTTGAGTTCAGCTGATGGGAGGCTTCATCAGTAGCTGATGGAAGGAAAGCTGATGGAAGGAAAGAGAAGATAGGGTATTTATTCCCCCAGCTCCCTTCATGCCATGTTTCTCTACTGAATGTCTCACCCCCGTTGGGAGATCTCTCTGGTAGCCATAGCTCTCCCCAGGTCTGGAAACTGCTCCTTCCCCTTCCCCTTCCCCATCCCCTCTGGGCAGTAATACTTGCCACAGTTGCTGCCTCAGGGTGCATCTGCATCCCTCCCTAGTTGGCGTGACCTTGTCTAGTTCTTTTTAAATAGTTCCTTCATTAAACTCTTACAGTCATTCTTCTCAGACAAGCGGGACCCTGACAGACACAGCTCAAAAAGCCCTTTGACTAGCAGCAAGAATGAGAGGCAGAGGTCATGGAGGTAGAGTCCAGAGAGAAAGGGAATCATAGTAGAGCAGTGTTTCTGCCTGGAAATTCATATGACAAGGGGTCAGGCCAATCTCAGGTGAAGGGCTAGCCCCTAAGACAAGCCGTAAGACATGGCCAACTCTGACTCCCGGAGATGATTCCATCCTCCATCTTTCGGTTCTTCCCCACCTCCTGCCAGTTGGGAAGGATGATTCCCCCAGGGAGAGTGGAGACTGGGTGAGAGGGTCAGCCTTGAGAAAATATTTGTCATCGTCTGCTTCCTCCCTAGACCTTGAACCAGCCGCCCACACTAAAGAAACACAGAGGCCTCTCTTTTGTGGTTGGCGTCCAGCACTGGACTAGCTCCTCTCTGTTGCCAGCTCTATTCCCCTTTCAGTGTGCCCTGTTCCTGACCCTTGGCTTTTAGTTTTTTTCTTTTTCCTTCTTGGCCTTGATCCTGCCTTTTGGAGTTAGTGACTAAACAGTTTCCCTAATTTGACCTTTGAATCTCTCTAAGGATTTTGGCGCACACTCACCGCTCTGTTTTTACTCCTGGATACATTTGCGGGGTTCATTGACCTACTAGCCCTGGGATGTGAGCGTGTGAGTTTATGTATGTGCATGCACACGTGTGAGTGTACACGTTGCGGGTAGGGGAAGGGGGAGGCCAAATTGCTTGAGTGAATCTTCACTCCCACCACTTATTACATGCATGATTTAGGATATATCCTTTCTGATCCTCAGATTCCTAATCTGTAATCTGTAAATTTATAAAATGAAAAAAGAATTAAAGTACCTACCTTATAAGGTTGTTGTGTGTTTATTAATTCTGTTCAGTAAATATTTCCAGTTGTCACCCTTCCCCGATAACTTTTGGAAGATACAGTAGGATGATACCTCCTTACCCCTTTGTGAGCAGGAGGGTCATGAGATTAGTTCTGGCCAACAAGTTGTGAGCAGAAGTGATGTGTGTTACTTAATTGCTGATGTGAGATCTTCTAGAACTTTCTTGTCTTCTGCTACAAATGCGATGTTCCAGATATTAGCTGCTTAGGTGGTGGGATCCCAGAGTGAGGATGGTGTGGTATAGAGCCCCCACCAACACACAGTGGATATGTAGAAGAGAGAGAAATAGCCTTGTCATAGTAAACCACAGAGATTTGGGGAGTGTTTGTTACCACACATAACCCAGCCTGCCCTGACTGAAACAGTTGTATGGACTGAGCAGATCATTCATGTAAAGATCTCTCAGCATAGTGTCCAGCATGTAGAATATACTCACTAAATATCAGTTATTATTATGATTTGCATGACAGTATGGTTATGTGTGTGTGCGTGTGAGTGCACACACATTTTCTTTGTTAAACCAAACAATTTGAATAACCTTCTATCCTCAGAACTTGAGAAGTGAAGTGGGGTATGGTTGCATGGTTATGAACTGGTTATCAGGACAGATTAAAGGTAGAGTTTCCGTATCTGAAGAATCCTTGAAAGGGTGCTCTGACTTCAGTTGTCACATACAGACTTAGTAAATGCACCCCAGACATTTGAACAGGCGAGTCATGTCATAAACTTAACTTCCTCAATGCAGGCTAACGAAGGAGCACACCCAGAGATGGCTCCTTTGGCTACAGATGAGAGACAGAAGAGAGACTGTGTTGGATCATTCTTTCGTACAGTCTGAATGATTGTTGGTCTGTGGGGACCACAGAAGACCTCCAATTAATTATTACTGGAGAAGATGAAATCATAAACAAAATTCCTTGTAATAAATTTTTCAAATGAGAATGCATGTTTTATTTACAGTACTGGCCCATTTTGGATTTTAAATCTATGAACAAAAACAAATATGCCTTTTTATCAAACAGACAGGGGAAAAAAGGACTCAATAGCCTTTCTTTCTCTCCTTGCCAAGAAGGATATGCACTCTGAGCTACAGAGAGGAAAGCAGACCCAGGCTCTGTTGGCTAGAAGGATAAATGGACTCATTTTGCTTTGCAGAGGAAGATTTAAACTATAATGATCCTTCCACATTGGGGGTTGGGGGGGGGGAAAGAAGGCAAGAAAAGGGAAAAACAAAGGACCCTGCTGAGGTTCAGATGTTTTTACTTCTTAATTCAGCATGATACCTGAGTAGAAAATAGAACAAATGCAAAGTATGAACTTCCATAATTAAAGCAGCTACAACCAGACATGTTTTTATAACTAAAATTCAGAAATCTACTTGATATGAGCATTCTACAAACCAAGTGAAAGAAGTAGAGATAGATTCTGGCTTAATGTCTCCTTGACCCTTTGTCTACCTGTAGCCTAGGAAAGCTGTTCTGAACCTTAGGGAAGAAGCATCTTACATAAACTCACACCATTTCTCACAGATTCAGATCTGTTGAGTTCTGAAATGCTGTTTCCAAAATGTCTATAAAAATCTATTTTCTGACAAACATTGGTGATAAATTGGAGAACGCAGATCTACTGGAATAATAGAAAGATCCATCCATATTACCCAACACAATCTATAGATTCAATGCAATCCCTATTAAAATACCAACCAGCATTTTTCATAGAACTAGAACAAATCTTAAAATTTATATGGAATCACAAAAGACCCCAAATAGCCATAGCCATCTTGAGAAAGAACAAAATTGAAGGTATCACGTTACCTGATATCAAACTGTAGTTCAAGTCTATAGTAATCAAAACAGTATGATACTGGCATAAAAACAGACACATAGATCAATGGAACAGAATACAGAGCCCAGAAGTAAACCCACACCTATAGTGTCATTTAATCTATGACCAATTAGGCAAGAATATACAATGAGGTAAAGACTATTCAATAAATAATGGTGGGAAAACTGGACAGATATATGCAAAAAAATGAAACTTGACCCCCTTCTTATACCATGTACAAGAATAAACTCAAATGAATTAAAGACTTAAATGTAAGACCCGAAACCATAAAACTCCTAGAAGAAAATACAGGCAGTAAACTCTCTGACATTGCTCCTGGTAATATTTTTTTCTGATCTATCTCCTCAGGCAAGGGAAACAAAAGAAAAAATAAACAAATGCTACTCTGTCAAACTAAAAATTGTTCATAGCAAAGGAAACCATCAACAAAACAAAAAGATAGCCTACTGAATGGGAGAAGATAGTAGCCCATGATGCATTTGATAAAGCGTTAATATCCAAAATTTATGAAGAAGTCAACACCAAAAAAAAAAAAAAAAAAGCCCCAAAAAGCAAACAACCCAATTAACAAATGGGCAAAGGACCTGAATAGACATTTCTCCAAAGGACATATGGATGGCCAATAGCCATATGAAAAGATGCTCAATGTCACTAATCATCAGAGAAATGAAAATTAAATCTGCAATGAGATATCACCTCACACCTATCAGAATGATTAGCACCAATAAATCACAAACAACAGGTGTTGGCGAGGATGTGGAGAAAAGGGAATCCTGTATACTACAGTAGTACTTCGGTTTTTGAACGTCTCCGTTGACGAACATTTCGGTTTACGAACGCCATAAACCTGGAAGTAAATGCTTCCGTTTTCTAACACGCCTCGGAAGTTGAACATGTCATGCGGCTTCTGCTGAGTGCAAGATCCTGAGGCCTAGCTGTCGTCTGTTTCCGAACGTTTCAGAACTCGAACGGTCTTCTGGAACGGATTACATTCGAAAACCAAGGTACCACTGTATTGTAAATTGGTGCAGCCACTATGGAAAACAGTATGAAGATTCCTCAAAAAAATTAAAAATAGAACTACCTATGACCCAGTAATTCCACTTCTGGGTATTTATCCAAAGAAATTCAAAAGACTAATTTGAAAAGACACATGCATCTCTATGTTCATTGCAGCACTATTTACAATAGTCAAGATATGGAAGCAACCAAAGTGCCCATCCATAGATGATTAGATAAAGAAGTGGTACATTTATACAGCGGAATATTACCTGGCCATAAAAAAGAATAAAATCTTACCATTTGCAACAACATGCATGGACCTAGAGTCACTTATGCTAAGTGAAATCAGTCAGACTGAGAAAGATAAATATCATATGATCTCACTTCTACGTGGAATCTAAAGAACAAAATAAATGAACAAAGAAAACAGAAACAGACTCATAGATATAGAGAACACATTGACGGTTTCCAGAGGGGAGGGGTGTTGGGTGACAAAGGTGAAGGTATTAAGGAAAACAAATTGGTAGTTACAAAATAGCCACAGGGATGTAAAATACAACATAGGGAATCTAGTCAATAATATTGCAACAACTATGAATAGTGTCACGTGGGTGGGTACTAGACTAATTGGGGGGAATCACTGCTTAAATTATATAAATATTTAAGTACTATGCTGTACTCCTGAAACTAATATAAAATAATATTGACTGTCAACTATAATTGAAAATACATATATACATATATTTTAAAAGAATTGATCCTAAGTTATTAAATAAAACTGGCTCAAAAACAAAATAAAAGAAACTCAGCTAGGCACCAGTTTGGAACAAAACGCTGAGGGGTTAGGTTGTTCTTTTCCAGTATGTGGCGTAAGCATAAACCAAAGAGCGATATATAGTGTTATGTCCCTGTATTCATTTCCTGTGGCCATAAACGTGGTGACTTAAAAATAACAGAAATTTATTCTCCCACAGAGAATAGAAGTCCAAAGTCCAGAAGTCCAAAATCAGTATCAATGGGCCCAAATCGAAGTGTTGACAGGTCGTGCTTCCTCCAGAGACTCTAGGGAGAATCATTTCTGGCCTCCACTCTTTACCTCCACTGTCTTCTTGCCTTCTCTTCTTTTGTCTGTATCTGTTCTTCCTCTGTCTCTCTCTTATAACAACATTTTTTTTTATTGTACTTAGGGCATATCCAGATAACCCAGGGTAATTTCCCCATCTCAAGATTTCTAACTTAATCACATCTGCAAAAACCCGTTTTCCATCTAAGGTAATGTACAGTTGGCCCTTGATATCCATAGGGCCTTTGTTCCAGAATCCCCTCAGGTACCAAAATCTCAAGCCCCTTATATAAAATGGCACAGTAGTTTCACATATCCTATATTTCCATATAGGCTACAGCAGGGTATGCCTACACGTGACTTAATTGGCATGGATTCAGTGTAATGCTTGGTATGTGGCCAATTCAAGTTTTGCATTTGGGGACTTTCTGGGATTTTTTTGTTTGTTTGTTTTTTTCGACTGTTGGTTGAATCCACGGATGTGGAACCTATAAATAAATATGGAGGGCTTACTATTGGAAAAACCTCAGTCTTCCACCTGTGTAGGGTAAAACCCAGTACTTCCCTACTATGTGTTTCTTCACTGTGAGTCACCTTTACTACTCACACAAAACACTTCTGTGTGGAGGTTTTTCCCCCACACTAAGCAATTCTCTGTGAAACCAGCTGAGTGTCCTACAATTTAACTCAATTCTGGTATTATCTACTCTACTTGGAGATAGCATCAGATACCACAGGTTAAGGGCCCAGTCCCACAAGACTGCCACCCACCCCCGCTCCACACACACTTCAGCACTTCGGAGTCTAGCCATAAGCAAGGTTATTCCCTGTGAGTCTGACCACCCGCTACGGATTGGAGGTTTCAACAACCCTCTTCTTGGGTTCAATTAATTTGCTAGAGCAGCTCACAGAATTCAGGGAAGTAGCATTGAGATACACCTAAATGGGAAAAGCCAAAGTCGTTCCATCTCATTGGAAAAATAAAGAGCTGCATAGGAGAGGTGGCATTTGAGAATGGTAGTGTGGATATGCTGGGCTTTGCTCTTCTATAAGAAGTGACCTAGGGCATGTGCTGGCCTTGATAGACCATTCAGGACATACTCTTGACCCTTAGCAAGAAGAGGAGAGGTATTCTGACATATTGAACCAGATGGCTTTTCATTGGTTCCAGGAGAGGGCAGGTGGGATAGCCTGCAAGCAACAAATCAAGAGAGATAACTAACATTTACTGAACACTTACTGTATGCCAAATACTGATCTTTATTTGCATTTTCTAAAGTAATCCTCACAACAATTTTATGAGATTGATACGGGTACTATTTCTACTTGACAGGCAAGAAGATAGGTAGAAACAGGCTAAGTAACTTGCCGCTAGTATAGCTAGTAAGTGGTGATGCTTTTAATATGCCCAAAGTGGCTCCTGTGCCCAGTACTTAACCAGTATGCCAGCAGGTGGGGTGAGGGCTAGGCAAGACTGGCAGTCAGCAAGAGCTTTTGAGTAAAGCCATCAGAGTCCATCCGAGTCCTCTGCCCATCGTGGAGGAATCATAGCATCATTTTTGGCATTACTACAAGCATCTCCCTAGACTTCTCTGGGTTTGAGCTGATGATGTGTTTCCAAGCCTGTGAGCAGAGAAGCCCCTGTCCTGGGCTGGCGTTCCATGGCTCACCCTGAAGCTATTTGCAGCCATTGCTGTCAGTGGCTTTGGATCTCCAACATCCCATATCTTCAAATACCAGTATCTTTAGCCCCATTAAGGTCCAAATTATTTATTTACGAGCCATCTTCCAAGCATAGATAGAGCTACCCCATGGTGTTTACTCATTAACAATAGCAAAAGCTAACACAAATACCTACACTCACCATGTCACTTAATTCTCACAATAACCTTATGAAATAAGTACATTATTATCTCCATATTTCAAATAAGGAAACCGAGCTACAAAGAGGCAAGATAACAAATATAAAGTCGCTCCGTGGCAGAATGTTGAAGAAATTGATGGAGCTATTTACAAAGTCTACTTGAAAGCACCATGAAGCTGCTGAAAAGTCATCTGGGGAGGTCCTGAGCTCTCTGGCTCTCCTCTCTGGAAGCTCATCCTAGAAGACATTGCTCCTGCCAGCAAGAACCATAAAGACATTCTTATTTACCAAATGCCTCCTGTGAGCCAGACCCTCATCATCCCTTGTGTCATTTCACCCTTAAGATGCCCTGTGAAGAAGGTGTGGTTATGGCTATGCTCATTTTATAGATGAAAAACCTGAGGCTCGGAGAGAATTACTAACTTAAGTTCACACAATTGTCCTCACAGGACTTATAGTCTAAACAGCAGTGTAAACATGAATAGGTACAACACAGAATGGCTAAGTAATTCAGTGCTGTGAGAGCCCTAAGGAGGGAACAACTGACTCAGTATGGTGGCAGCAGGAGATGGTGGGAGAGTGGAGAGAAATCATCTCAAAAGGTATTGCAAAATGGCATTTGTGCTGCGTTTCAAGAGAGAGGAGGCATGTTTTAAAGGAGAAGTGGGGGAAAGGCATTTCAAGCAGTTCAGGAGACAACTGTCCAATGAGAGAGTAGTGGGTATAGGTTGGCATATTCTGGAAGGGTGAATGGGCAGGTGTGGCAAGAGCACTGGGTATAATGGGGAATGGTGGGAGTGAAGAGGGAGGCTGTGGTCAGACCCTGGAGGGCCCTCCTAGTGATGCCAAGGAGTTTGGTTGCTGTCCTGGAAATGATGGGGAGCATTTTAAGTCCTGGATGAATGTGGTGAGATTTACATACGCATCATCCACAGTAAGGAAGTGGAAATAAAAAGGGAGAGGGGGGAACAAACAGAAGAAACATTTAAGGGATCAAATCAGTAAGTCGTCATGATGGTTTGGGATGTGTATAAACTGACTATGAGCAGAGGCTCTGAAGATGACTTTCCAGTTGCCATACAGGATGATTGGTTGGTTGGATGGTGAATTAAAGAGGAGCAGCTTGAAAGGGGGCAGCACAGATAATCATGAATCACCGGAGTTTGAGGACCATGGGAATCCAGGAGGCTGGTGGAGCAGACAGGTGGGAGAGAGAGATTGAATTAATCCATTAAGCTGATGTTCATTGTGTCTACCATGTGGCAAACACTGAGTTTAGGGCCCTGTGAAAGTTTCAGCACTGGCTGGTGATCCAGGTGGAGACAGCTCAGGGTCTCTCTCCAGGCGCACAGAGTCTACAAGGGGAGTAAACCAGTAAGTGTCCTACCATGTCATAGGGCCAAGGCATGTCCTGGGTCCAGAGGTGAGCACGGAAGAAGGAATGGCAAACTCTACTGTGTGGGCAATTATCATAGAAGGCTTTGTATAGGAGGGTCTGAGAGGTGAGTTTTGATGAACTGAAGGTGTTCACAGGCAGACAGTGCAGGAAAGGACATTCCAGGCAGAGGAGACAGCAGTGACAAGCACATAAAGATGCATCAGAGCTTATACTCCTACAGCCTGCAAGTAGCCCAGTATGCCTGGGGGTGGAGACAGGGGAGGGGGAGAAAGCAGGGGTTATGAGTTTTGATACTGAGGGCAGGTGGAAGAGAGTCTAGAATGCCCTGTTAAGTGTTTGGACTATTCATCGCATAATGGAATCCACTAAAAGTACTAAAGTGGAGGAGTGACATGAGTGAATTTGGCATTTATGAGTTAGGGAGTGGAAGTTAAAACCACAAGAGTAGATGCGATCAATCTCTTTGGGGGGCGGGGGAACAATAAATAAATAAATAAATAAAAATACTGAAGATGCATTCTAGAGATAGGCAAAGAACTTCCAGCACCCTGGCCAGGATGGTCCTTGTATCAAATCATTACAAACTAGCTTCTATGGAGCACATGCTCTGGGTCAGACAAGAGTCTAAGCACTTTGTATGTATTAACTCACTTAACACTCTTAATTAAGTCTCATGAGGTAGGTTAACTAGAGCTTGATGAGGCCAGGACTGAGAGCTGGGATTTGAACTCAGAATTTGAACTCACAACTTCAGAGATGATATGTTTTCACCACTCGACCATGCAACCTCCCAGCAATGATAGCAGCTAACATTTGTGAGATTGTAATAGGTGTCAGGCTCCCCATTTGCACTATCTAGTCTGGTCCTTACAAACAACCCCATAAAAATGAGAAAACAGAGACACCAAGGGACACATGCAAGTTACTTAACTTGCCCAAGTAAGAATCAAGTTAGCCAAGTTTAATTAAGCTTTCTGAACTGACAGGCTGTGCGTGTCATGATTTTGCACTGCTAACTCTGTACGTGCTCCATAAATACTAGCTGAATCCATAAATGGGTGGTTGAAAGAGCAATGTTTCTAAGAATTGGCTTCTGCATCCTGAAACCCAAGCGTCACCTGGCCAAGCACCTAGATGGTGACTTCCCACAGAGGGGAGGTACAGAGAGTAGCATGGCTGGCTCCTACCTCAGCTTGCCTGCATCTGTAACTTAACCTTTCTAGGGTGTGGGGTGGGCATCAAAGGCTTTGGGGACAGGCTGGGCCAGACTCCATCAAAGGCATCTGTGCCAGGCTTTGCTCCACTCCAAGGCTGGGCAGATCAAAGGGCCCTGCAGAAGTTGGGTTTCTGGGTAGCCCCAGTTCTGATCATCAATTGTCACTTTGGCAGTGACAGCAGAGGGTCCAACGTGACAGGACTGCCACAGCCAAGGTTCCTGGGGCAGACATCAGAGAGGCAGCTCCAAAGGCCAGGAAGCTGCCTGAGGTCCCTTTGGGCGTTGACCCCTGGTGGGAAGAGAGGGAAGAACTGAAAAGGCTCCTAAGGAAAATGTTTGGATCAGAATCGCTAGAGAAAAGTTGCTGCAGGCAAGAAACCTGACCTTCACATTTATATTCCTGCCATGGAACCATGAGATCTGATTACCTTATGTAGCTGGGAGAATTGTTGGCATGCCCACACATGTGCACTCTCATGCATATACTATATACATGCTTGTACACACACACACACACACACACACACACACACACACACACACTCTCACCCCTAACTCTATAGACACACACCTGAACCACCCACCTGGATATACATGTATTATAAACATAACCCCCTACATACAGATTCTCACACAAACTAAGACAAACAAAAATATCCATACATACTTGCCCACATACACATGTGCATACCATATACATACCTAAGGATGCAAGCTCATAACCACACACATATACATACTTACTCATATATGGGCATATACTCTTAATAATATATTCTGCTAGCTTTCAGAACCTGAATCTGGCATTTTCCTCTCAGAAGGGAGAGGGTCCTTGTCCTAAATAGGCTTTAAGTGCAGAAATAGCCTATTACACAGATCCTGATGCCAGCCATTCTCCATCTTCTATGTAGAAAAATCTAGAAGAAATGTCCAAAATTGTAACCAACAGAATTTATGTCAGATCTTGGGAGGGACTTCCTGCCCCAAAGAGGTATTTAAAAATCAGTACATTAGCAGTCTCTTCATTGAGGAATATTTGGTTGCTAGAAATTTGAATCAGGTGAAATATAAATTTTGCCCCAGAAAATAGATTTTTAAAAAAATATAATGGCCTAGCTATAAATCAGAAGGGTGTATTATAATTTGGGGAGCTGAAAACACTTTAGCATAAAAGACACTATCAGAGTTCAGTTTAGCTAAAATTTTAATAAATGAGTGTAAATACAGCAGTTTTCACACCCAAGTTTGGGTCTTGTTCTAGTAGCCTCTTTTCTCATGATCAAAGTAATAGGACAGAGTCTTATATTAAAGACCGTACCCGGTCTTATATTATAGTAAAATAAGTAAAATAATTATAGTAAAATAATATTATAGTAAAATAATTATAGTAAAATAATATTATAGTAAAATAAGACCGGGTCTTATATTAATTTTTGCTCCAAAAGATGCGTTACAGCTGATGGTTCAGCTAGGTCTTTTTTTTGGGGAAACACGGTAATGACGTAGACCAGATAAGAGCATGGTTATCCCAGCAGAGGTCAGCAAGAACAGATTATAGCCACTGGCCCTCTCCCCCATCCCCATCCTGTTCTCGCCCCATAGCTTGATGCTATATCACCCCTTCCCACACGGAATGTAGATACAACCATGGACAGAAGGAAAAGGAGGAAAGCGGAACCAAAATTAAAATTCTACCAAGAGTGGACTTGAGTTCAAGTTTCTATTAACAAGTTTCTAAAACTTGAACTCAAGTCCACTCTTGAGTTCACACTTCACCTTGTGGCTTGATAGACTTTGCCAGCAGCCTACCACTACTGCAGTAGTAGTCTAACTAGTTTCTCTGTCCTTACTTCCTGCTCCTCCGCTCTATACCAGGAGCAGAGGGATGTTTATTAAACATGGATGTGACCATGCCTCTACTTGGGAGAAGCCATGTTTTCCAGTAAGCAGACCTGGGTTCAAATCCTGACCCTGCCAGATGCCAACTGTTCTCAGGCAAGTTACTCAACATTTGTGAGCTTCATTTTCCTTCCTTGCGAAATAGAACAATCCCAGGGCCTGCCTCATTGGACACCATTAGGATTCTATGACATGATTTAAATCTGGCACACATTAGGTATTCAGTTAGTATTGGCTGGTCCCTTATGTACTATGTGGCTGTCATCTCCTTGGCTTTTTGCATGTGCTTCTCCTCTCCCACCCCCTAAAAGAAAAGCGAAAAACTCTTCCAACTATCACTTTCTTCCTTGAGGCATCAGGTGCTATCTTTTTCAGGGACCACCCCTCAGGGTAGGTTTAGGGGTTCCTTGGTGGAAAGTCCTCAGTCTCCCAAGCTCAGCTTAATCATAACACTCATCACACATCATGTGGTTACTTGTCCACACTCTTCAAAGGCCGGAAGTAATCTTCCATCCCTGCAGTGAAAGCCCTGGGCCTCCTTGCAACCTTGGGCTCCCTTTACCTGAGAGAGGGCCCAAGGTGCAAGAGGAAACCCTTCTGAAAGACAATGGTGAGGAAAAGGTCAGGGGTCAAGTTGAGGAAGAGTTGGGCTTGCAATCTTGCCCTTGGTTTCTATGAAAGACCTCTGTGGCCCATGAGCCCAGGGAAGCCTAGAATCCCAGCAGGCTGGGATAAAGCTTTTCCAGGTCAACTTTCATCTTTGTATATGGTGCTTGTCCCTTTGATCCTTGAGCGGATCAAACAAAGCTCACTAATCGATGTCTTCCCTCCTTATCTTTCAGAGCAGACCATCAAACACAGCCTGCATCTCTCCCTGCTTCCCTCCCACCCTTCCTGTTTTCTAGTCAGAAACATTTACTCTACAAAGCCCCACCTATGGCCCACCTTTCTCCCCCTTCCCAAGTCCTGCAGGTGTGGTTGTCTGTATAATTTCTTTAATTCAAATGAGTGTGGAGAGATTTCAGTACTCACTAACTAATACATCCTGATTCTTACTTCCATCCTAGGCGCTTGGACAGGGGTGGAATGAAGCATATACACTGTGATTTCCTGGCTCTTGTATAAGAAGCATGTGGCAAAAGATAAACAGAGCCAGGAGTTCATCTTTGAATGAACCTTTCTGAGCGTATATCCCCCTTTGTGTAACTAGAATATTATTTCCTGCTACCTTAGAAGGCCAAAGTGAACATCAAGCAAGTTAATGGCTGTCAAATTTCACTAGGAAGTATGGCTGCTGGATGCAGATTGAGTTTGCCTAGTCCTTCACGTCTTACATATTGGGAAAGACTCAAGTAAGGCTTCTGGATGAGCTAGAGTCACCAATCTTCCCAGTTTGCCCTGGACTGAGGGATTTCCTGGGATGTGGGAATTTCAAGTGCTGAAAACAGGAATGTCCTAGGCAAACTTGGATGATTTGGTCACCCTACAAAGCGGTAGCACTTGAGAATGGCTGTTATGGGCTGAATTATGTCCCTCCAAAATTCATATGCTAAAAATGTGATTGTATATTTGGAGATGGGCCTTTAAAGAGGTAATTAAGTTCAATTGAGGCCCTCTGGATGGGCCCTAACCATTATGACTGATGTTCTTATAAGAAGAGGAAATTTAGACACAAAAAGACACCAGGGACACACACACACACACACACACACACACACACACACACGTACACACACACACACACAGAAAAGACCATGTGAAGACACCATGGCTTACCAAAAGCAATGATCAGAGGAGACAGCCAGAGTGGGAGTGGTCACGACAGCCTGACGTGTAGGAAATGCATGGACCAACAGAGGTGGTTCCCTGGAGATGGGCACTCTGGGACGCCCGTGAGGGGCACTTCTCAAGAATTTGAACTCAGAATTTCCCCTGCCTACTAGGTTTGTGCCGTCACGCATTACAGCCCTGTCTTCTGATGATGATAATAATTAAAGTAATAAATAAACTCTCCATGTATATTAAAGAAAGAAAGGTGAACACACATGAAAGAAAGCTTTTTCACATAAGTCATACTCCTGGGGTAGTATTGGCTTCATTTTAGGAATAAGCAAACTAAGGCTCAGAGAGGGGGTTTGGATAGTCAGAGGTGACAGAGCTCGGGGTTTGACTCCAGAGTCCAAGTGCATTTTAACTGCACCACACCGAGGCGGTCCACAGTGGCACTAAATGCTGCCTGTTCATCTGGACAGGATTAAGAGCGTTTCTGTGCCAGGCACTGATTAACTGCCAGGATAGAGATGTGGACAAGATCTGTCTCTGCTCGAGTGGCTCGCAGGCCTCCGGGGAAATGGGCAGGTGAACTGTGAAAGGAGCAGCTGACAAGTGCCAGCAGTAAGGAAACACAGTGAGGATGCAGAGGGTGGGCTGGGAAGGCTCCTCCAGGACATGTAAGACTAAGTGGAAAGTGGCAGAGAACAGAGGGAAGAACCCGGCAGACAGAGGCAATGACTCTGCAGGGGAAGGAGACCCGAGACAGAAGCTATCCTGGGGCTGCTTGGAAGGCCCAGAGCTTTAAGGGGTCTTGAGAGTAGAATCGTTGGGTCTGTGAGAGTCCGGTTAGATATAAGGAGAGGCCCACTCAGATTTTAGTCCAGGAAATGACAGGATCAAAGATGTGCTGTGATCTGCATCAAGCACCTCTCACTTTGTGCTGAAATCAGGCCTCTTTCCTTGTCTCTGTTCCCCGATGCTGTCTTTGAGTTCCTGGGGGACTGACTAGTGCCTAGTGCCTGGCATAGAGTCTGGCATTCGTTTGCTGAATGAATGAATGAATGAATGAATGAATGAATGAATGAATGAGTGAATGAATGAACGAAGAAACTCAGCTACCTGGTTGCACGCTCCTATTTTGGCTTTCTTTCCTTTCCCGTGCTGTTTCTGATTTTAGTGGAGGATTGAACATGGGCTCTGCACACAGGCCCTGAGGCTGTGAGTCTGTGTGTGTATGTTTTACATCAGCCAAACCAAATAAACAAACACATGGCAGAACCCCAGGCGTGCTGCTCCTACACTTGGCACAGCCAGCTGGCACGTGGCGGCCCCTCCCCAGGCACCCCAGCTCCTCCTGCCAGAGTCAGGATGCTGCCTAGAGGCTTGGCTGTGGATTTGGGAAGCCCCCTCCCCTCTCCAGCCACAGCAGGATCCAGGCACACACTGATACGCTCCTTTTAATTAGACGGAAATTGAAATTACTTCTGTCTTGAAACTCTGGAGAATTGGTTGTCAGCTCCTAAGACAACGAGGGCCCACTGACAGGGTGACGACCACAGTACCAGGGAGAGGACAGGGATCTGACCCCCCACGTCTAACTGGGCTTCCCGTTCCACTGTACTCATTCCAACTGGGCTAACTGCTCGTCCCCTACTGACTGCCACAGGTGACCCCTACAGTTTCCTTCTGAGGAGGTGCCCAGCTCTTTAGAATCCCAAGTCAACATCAGGGCTGTCAGTCCAGTGCTCATCCCCTGAGGTCTTCCTGCATTTCCCCAAATAAGTAAATGACTGCCCCATCTCCAAGGGCCCCAGGTCAAAATATCGGGGGTCTAATTCTAGGCTCCTTCCCCTCACCCCACAGCCATAGTCACCAGGCTTTGCCTAGCTTACCACCAAACCACTTCACAAGTCCATCTCCTTTTTTCTAATCCCTTGCTGGGTCCTAATTCACGTCCTCCTCATCTCTGCTCTTGTACCACTACCTCCTACTGATCTCCGTGCGTCTAATCTCCTTTCTCTAACCACTTCTCTTTTCCAGGCACTACATTAATCTTTCTAAATTACTGATTTGATCCACTGATCATTCCTTCACCAAAAAAAAAAAAAAAACAACGAAAATAAAAAACCTTAAATTGTTCTTATAACAGAAATTTCTGTGTTGTTCATCAGTCTTCACTCTTCTTTAGTAATACAACTCCTACTTTTTAGATGTCTATTCAGATAAAGACTACGTTCCCAACTTCCTTTGCAGCAGGGTGTGGTCACACGACTCAGATCTGACCAATGAGATTTACCTAGAAATGGAGTATGCAAATTTCAGCAGTGTCCTTAATGGGAAGTAACATGCTCTTGATCATACTTTCTTCCTTCCTGTAGGATGGAATACAGATATGATGGCTGGAGCTGGAGTAGCTATCCTTGGCCATAAAGTGACTTTGGCAATGGAGGTCATGCACAGTAAGATAGAAACACACAAACCCTGCCTTTTTCTTCCAAACTTTCACATGAGAAAGAAGCGGACTTCTATCCTTATTAAGTCACTGTTATTTCAGGGTTTCCTGACACTCCAGCTGATCCCAATTCTAATGAATTATCACCTACACATCAGGGGTCTGGAACACAAATGCCGCCAGGAGCCAGGTGGGCACCATAGCTTAGTGATGCCATCAGGGAGCAGGGGGCTAGGAACGGATTTGCTTATTCATTCATTTTTATGTATTTAGTCATTGCGTTTTACTTGAACAAGGATTTATAAAGTCTCACTATGTGCCAGGCACTCTTAGGCACTGGGAAAACAAAGACAAATCGGCCCCTTCTTAGAGAAGATCCAGTCTGGTTGGGGGAAGATATTTTAAGCAGATAAACAGAGAAAAGTGTTATGGAGATTGTAATAGTTGATGCACAAATAGCAGTAGAAGCACAAAGTAGATTGAAGTGAATCCTAAATAAGGATCTGAAAACCAAAACTTCAAAGAGAAGGTCACCTCCCTCCCAAAAGATGAGTTGAGAAGGGAATTCCTCATAAATGAAAGTTAGGAGGACTCGATTTCCTGCTGTTGCAATTTCCTTCCCTTTCAGGGAATTGCAAACAATTTGGTGGAAACAATTTGGTGCAAACAATTTGGTGGCCGGGGCAGAGGCATTCACACAGCCTGAGAAACTCTAGGACTTGGTCCGAGTTAGTTCTTCAGCCTTTTTTCTCACTGAGCCCTTTACAGAATTTGATAATACCTAAAAATCCTATTTCCTTGCCGACAGCATCGCAATGCAGAACACCTGATGTTTAGGGACTGCAGGCACGTCTGAAAATCTAACACATAGTAGGTGCTTAGTAAAGTTTGGTGTGGTAAGAGAAGACTTCCCAAGGGTTTTTGTCTCTCTTCTACTCTCCTGATCCAACACCCCAAGTAAAAAGTCCCAGAGGTTTGGGTGTTATTAAAAATATGTAACAACCCAGTGTTGCCAAGGTCTAATGAATCAGATCAGAAACGGGTTGTAAACAATCCATTTGGCACCGTCTGTGTGGACCCAGTGTACCTTGGCCCTTTAAAATAACAGTGTAAAAGTGGCTTACCTGCATTTTTAATAAGCATTAAAAGAGAATGGCCAGAGCAGGAGTTACAAAAGCACAAGGTGCATAGACAGTGGCCTCTCACTAATGCTCACTTTGCACTCATTGCTACTTAATCTGGGCAGCCTCCCTACTCTAATTTCACTGTAGTCTGGTGGAGTCAGTTACCAGGGATGGGCTGGGTGACCTGGAACCTCGAGCCAGTCAAGCCATCACTGGGCCTCCCTGACTTTCCTAAGGGGCTCAGAGCCCAGCTCCCCACACAACGATCCTTTTCACTGTTCAAATGGAGCAGCAAATTCCCCCTAGACTTCGCATGTCACTTCCCTTTTCTTTTACAATTTTCTGTGCTCCAAAGTCCTGAAGATAATCATGAGGAACACATACCTGACATATTTTCCTCTCTGAAGCGATTTCTTCATGGGAAAACTCTTTTCCTCATGGGAAAACTCTCTTCAAAAAATGCCTGAAGAGAATAGAACAGAACAAGGCTGAGCTGCCTTTGTCAGTCCCTAAGGACTTGGAAATAATTCCTCCAGCTGCTCATTTCTAAAAGTGGAAAGCTGAGACCCAGAAAACTGGAGTGGGTTGCCTGAAAACACACAGAACACTTGAACAAAATTCTTCAGCAGTTTGAAGTGTCTGTACTTTCCATCCTTTTCTCTGCCTACACCTTGTAAACATATTTTGAACAGATAGAACAGTTATCCACCCACAACCATTAACCCCAGGCATACACATAGTCCCTGGAAGGTAAGAAGGCGATTTAGGTGACAGAGCCCTCTGGGAACTTGTTTGATCCAAGTGTGTCAGGATACCTGAGTACCTCTGGAAAGGCATGTGGAAGGAGAGGCTGGCGTGGTGGTATGAGAAGCAGCTAGAAGTCAGGGGCGAGGTAGGGGGTGGGAGGTGTTTGCTGGGCTTTAGCTTCCAGGTCTGCAAGCTTTGAACCTCTGGGGCCTGCAGATGGGTAGTAGATGTGGGGGCATTAGCATTTGTTTTCTTTGACTTTGATCTTTTGTCTTTTAAGTGTTGTGGAAAATCTTGTTGGCTGGAACCTAAGAAAATGAACATGAAAATGTGGCTTCAGTACTATGAAGCCCATTTCTTCTGAAATCCCACAGGTGGTCATTGGATTCCCACAAGTCATTTCCTTGCCCTTCTTCCCTCTCAGTTTTCCTCATCTACAAAGTGGGAGGGTGGGACTAGTCTAGTGATTTTCAAACTTCACCTTTTAGCAGCGGGACCTCACCTCTTTTCCTAATACTCAAAGCAAAGCACAGCTGCTCTGACTGAAGCTGGAGGTTAGAATCTCCACCTTTTAGACAACCCTAAGATCCCCCTCCTTGGGGTGGCTGACGCCCAGGTCCCTGAGGAAGCCATGGGAACCACAGTTTGAAAACCTCTGGACTAGATGAAACTTCAAGCCTCTTCTTATTCCCCCTCGTAAGTCTAAAGCTCAGCCCTGTGAGTTAGGGAGGGCAGACACTCTAGTCCTTTTATAAATGAACTGACTGCACATTAGAAATGACACATGATTTGCCCGAGTTATAAAGTAACTGCCTATCTTTCTTTTAAGTCTTGTCCCCTGTTATGTCTCCATGTGGCGACCATGCACTCTAGCCAAATAGAAATAGAGTTCCCTCAATATGACATTTTCACTAGTCCATACCCGTATAAATGCCCTTCCTTCTACCTGTATGTGGACATTTGTTTTTAAACTGGGCTCGATAGCACTTCTTCTCTGAAGACTGCCCCAAATCCCACACCCTTATCTTTGTCATGTAGAACGCTCTGGAACTGCTGGTGCCATAATACGGCACACAGTCATTGATGACTTGTCCCCTTGACACGTCCATTGGAGGGCCATATATCTTATTTTTATTTTGTCGACTTCTCATGATATCTTGCACATAGCAGCAATTTAAAAATATGTACTGAATGAATAGATAAAGGAATAAGGGGCACTGCTGAAACCCAGGCGCTGGACTTTCATCGCCGCAGCTTTGACATGACAGTATTAGCCATGGAGCAGTTTCCACCTTGCTCTTGTTGGGGTTGCCATGACATGTCCTAATATTCAGCTCCAAGAAGCAAAGACCTTTCAAATGCAAGGCTGTCCTCAGTTTGCTTAATACGACCAGCCTCATCTGCCAAGGATAGATCAGTATGGTCAAAACTCAAAACACACAGGGCAGTTTTCCTCCAGGAAAGTCATGTAGCACAGGTTGTAAAGAACAAATCTCTCTCACCTGTTGGCCCCCTACTGTGTGATGGCTGCTTATGCAAGTAGGAGGACCAAGACTCCACTGTTTTCATCTCATTAGTCCTGCCTACCACCACCCTGCATGTCCCCATGGGGGCGGGGAGGAGGCAAAGGGGGAAAGCAGTGTTTTTTTTGCATTTTCATACATCAAAGTATTGCTAACCAGATGATCCTTTTTAAAAAGTGTGTTGGCCTTGTGTAAGCTTCTCTGAGAATTATGAGAGGAACAGGGACAAAGGACTTGCCTTCAGAGATCACTTCCAGTTGCAGTAGTGAGTACCCAGGGGCTGCAACCTGGTGACAGTGTTCAGAAGTGTCCCGAGACAATGGCCCAGCTCTGGTGTTCTCAGCCAGCCATCACTGGGCAGGGTCTTGGCTGTACCAGCCCTCTCTTGCTTCTTGCCTGACCCTCCTCGCTTTCTATCCTCCTCATTCAAAGTGTGAGTTACCTGATATAGTCTAATAAGGATCTTTGTGTTTACATTTAAAAATTAATAGGATTTGCCAACTTAGACTCAAGGGGTAAGAGTCAGAACAGAACTTACAGATTAAAGCACAGTAGATAAAGCCTGGACCCTTCAGAAATAGGATGAAAAAGAAGAAAGGAAGGGAGACTAAGGAGGAGAGGGAGACCTGAGGGATCCATTCAAGATGCACTTGATAGAACTAGAAGAAGACCTAAGGAAAATAGTTAAAAAATAAAAATAAAAATGATTTTGCACCAACTTCTTTATTCCCGATGGCTTAG
This sequence comes from Rhinolophus sinicus, assembly GCF_036562045.2. Classification (NCBI taxonomy): domain Eukaryota; kingdom Metazoa; phylum Chordata; class Mammalia; order Chiroptera; family Rhinolophidae; genus Rhinolophus; species Rhinolophus sinicus. The sequence continues at coordinate 130,345,112 of NC_133756.1, forward strand.
GAGAAAGAAATACATACTCTTTATGGTGATGGACTAAGCACTCTTGTCATTCAGCCATTGCAGGACTAAGAACTGGCTTTGTTTCCTCATGTTTCTCACAACAGCCATCAGAGGAAATTGGTTTAGCACCACTCAAAGCACAAAAGGCCTTTCCCCCATGGCCTCTTTCCATCTGGCTGTTTCCTGGAGGCGAGGACCTTGGGCCAGAAAGTGAGGGGCAGGTACAGAGCTGGAGGAAAGTTCTGTTCTGATGTTAGAAGAGTAGTTACTCTAAGCTTCCTTGGGGAGATAGTGCTTCCACCATTGAGAAGTCTATCAGAGGGGGACAGGAAGAGGCACTATCCACAGAAACTTGGTTGAGAGGCTAGTGAATCTTCTTAAGCCCCTCCTCCATCACAGGACAGAGTTCAGGTCCTTCAAGTGCATTGTGTTTGCCAAGGGCAAACTGCCAAGGGCAGTGCTATGCTCTGGGACATCAGAAGTGAACAACGACATCCTTGCCCTCGAGGGTCTGGTGATCAAATATACTGTAGCAGGGCATTCCTGGGACCTAGGTCTCTCCTCACTGAGGGAATTCTGAACCCAAAGTGACTGATAGGGAATCTTCCCGTCTCTTCATACTTTTATCCTCATCCTCCATCGTCCACTAACCTGGTCGTGTTTTTGTCTGAGCTGAAGTTATTTGTAGTTTGTTCTCAGACTTTCATCTGCAATTGCTCAGCCTTACTTTGCATTCATCGTTTTACCGACTTCATCAGCTGTGCTTACATTACTCACTTGTATTTACATTGCTGCAGCCTCTTCTGTCCTTGTTTGCCACAGAACCCGCACCTGGAAATGCAACTCCAGCAAGATGGAAACAGACTATTGTTATTTTCATTGATGTCCCCATTAATAACCAGTGCAAGGGAGGACTCCATTAAATGAAATAATAAATAAAATGTATTAAGAGTGTGTCAGGCACATAGGAGGCACTAATATATGAGTATGTTAGTCATTGTCATTAGAAATCTGTATCTTTCAAGTTGACAGTTACCTGGAAGAAGTCCATTACTCAGAAGGCCATCTTGGCTCCTCTCAAATGGCCTTTTGACTGTAACAGCTGGGGTTTGGGCCACCTGCTTCCTGATGCTGTTGGTTTCCCTGCTTAGCATTTTCATTCCCACCTCCAAGAAGGTCATATCTGCTCTTCACTCATCACCCCACCCTTATCTTGAACTGTCAGTGGGAGCAGAGAAATGTTCATTTCCTATTAAATTTTAACTACACATTGAGAACAGTGTGAGACCATTTATCCATTCAACAAATATTATGAGGACACTTTGTTGGGAGTTATGCTAGGTGCTAGGGCTACAGAGATACATAAATCATAGTCTCTGCCCTTCAGAAACTTCAATATGTAAACAAAATAGCATGTGTTAACTATATCCAGGTATGAGCAAAGTGTCCCTTTGCATTATGGCATGTGTTCTTGACACTCCTATTAAAATGAAACTATCCTCCCTAAAAAGAAAAACCAGCAACAGCTCCCCATTTTCTCCAGAATCAAAACAAAATTGCACGGCATTTATGGAAGGTTAGAGAATTGTTAAACAACTATTAACTGATTCCCCTCACCATCTTCTATGGGAAAGAGCTCTTTTGTCCCCATTCAAGTTGGGCATGGTCACCTGACCTGCTTTGGTAGAAGTTGTAGTGTTTAATTTCCAAGTCTAGGCTTTGAAAAGCATACTGTGTTTCCACTTGCTGCTCTGAGAGCATCAACTGCCTCCATAAAAAGAACACACCTACCCTGTGGCCTGGGCCAACAGTGAGATATGTGGAGCAGACTTGAACTTGTCCCCCAGCCTGAAACAGAGCCATTGTAGCAACCTGAAGATGCACGTGCAAGAAAATCAATGCTTACATTTTTATGTGCTGAGATTCTGTACTTGTTTGTTACCCAGCAGAAGCTGACTAATACTGTCTTTAGGACCCCTTGCTCTATAGGACTTCACCATCCTCTCCCTCCAACCACATCAAACACTCCCGTTCCCAAGTCCACTGTGTGAGGCGTTCCCTCTGCCTGGACTCACCTTCTGCACCTCCTCATCATTCAAAACCAGGATCAAATTTCACCTTTGTTATGACACCCGTCTTAGTCCACCTTTCCCCACACCAAAAGAAAAATAATAATAATAAAAAATTATAATAATAAAATGAAAAACGAAAAATAATCATAATAATAATAAATTAGTGGGGATTTGTTGGGTGCCTAATTCATATCAGATTTATGTTCTCCTCCCTCTGTTGCCCCACCCCTCCCCCCAGGCTCTTTATCCAAATCCATCTAAGCCATTTCATTGCAATTGGCTGCTTAGGAGGCCTGCCCTCTCCTTCCCCGTGAGCAATGGCCTCTTCCAGGCAGAGGCTGTCTTTTTTATCTCTATGTCTGGGTGTGAAGACAAGCACAAAATGTCAGTTGACTTCAGTCTCTCTATGAGCAGCAGTTGACAGCATAGATGGCTCGTTCCCTGGTTGAGAGAGAAAGAGAGCAGAGAGACCCACAGCTGCGGCTGACGCTGCTCACACCTGCACGCCTGGCCCTGCCCCAGCTCCAAACCAAATCTGACCGAGGCAGGAAGTCCTTAAGCATCTTCAGAACCTAGTCCAGTGGGGCTTAGTGTTTATTGGCCTCATCTGTGAGTCATTTCCCCTGCACTGAGTTCAGGATTCCACTGTTTTTCCTGAGTCACCTCTCCGTTGGCCTGATTTAGGAGGTGGTGTGTGACCACAGCGCTCCCGGGTTTCCTCCCTCATGCTTCTCACCAGCTAAGGCACTTCCATAGAACTTGGGTTTAGAGCTGAGCCTTCTTGCTCCGTGCTGCTGGTATAGGATGGGCATGTTAGTCCCAAATTCTGGTGGCTTCTGCAGTCACGAGGTTCTGCTAAATACAAATCCAGTTTTGGTTTTGCCAGCCACCTCTCCAGTGACTGCACTTCTGCTCCTGCTCCCCAGCTGGTCTCTGGGGTCTGCTCCAGACACTAGTCACCTCCGAGTTTGACAAATTGAGTCTAAAACCCCCACTAGGATTTGCTGACTGCAGCCACCACGAAACACGCAGCTCTCTGAGGGCAGGGACTTCATTCCAGAATGCAGATAGGGTCTGTCTTGCACATGCTTCTGAAAAACGATTGACTGAATAAATGAAAGGATGAATGACCAGCCTCAGAGCCCACCTTCCACAGGATAAGGGAACCAGAGTGAACACAGCATTTGAGGTTTTAGACTGAAATCTCACTTTTGTCTCTCTCTTATTTTCTCCTCTATCTAATCAGCTCTGTTTGCTGATCCTAACTCTTCCCATCTCAGCCTCAGGTCTCCTTCTGTATCAAACCACCCCCATCTCTCAACCTCCTACTATTTTCCAGCCTCCCCTATTTTGACTGGTCCCTATGGCACAAGGCTTATCTAGATGGATTAGCCAGTGGTGAAGCAGGTCCCCATCTGGTGAGCTCTGGGACCCTCATCCTTAGCTCCCGCCCTCGTGACAGCCCCTGGGAAGATACCCTAGCCACTGACATAATGTCTCCAGCACTCAACGCTCGATCATGACAAGAAAGGGCTGCAGCACTGGGCACTTGGCCTCTTTTGACAGGCAGACCTCTGCCTTTAGCTCCTGCAGCCAATTCAACTGCACCCCTTGCTCCTTCCCAAACCATCATGCTGTGAGGATTGAGGGGAGGGGACCGAGTGAGGCTTTGGTGAAACGCAGCACTTCCCCTTTTGCTCTCTAACATCCTGGTAAGCAGCCCTGACTCGTTGCTGAATTCTGAGATGGGTCAGAGAGAGGGAGAAAGCCAAGAAATCCTACCCTTCTTGGGGTTGTAGGTCTCCATCCTCACAAGACCCTGAAGCACATGATTTGCGAAGAATCCCCAATACAAGATCCCACCCCATGTGGAGGAGATGAAAGAAGTCTGAGCCCATTCTGGCAAGAGAAAGACTCCTTCAGAGAAAGTATAGACCTTAGAGCTGGGACCAGTAAGGGCTTCAGAGGGACACTGAAAGGCAGACAGCACAGGGAGCATTTCTCCTTTGCTCAAGAAACGGCTCTGGCTTCCCCAGATGCACTCAGATCCAATCAGCTGCTGAGGACTCCCCAGCTCAGAGCCCTGGGGCACTGAGCCCCTAGGAAACGAGGTGGTAGAAGAGGTGTACACAGCCTGGACCATTCTGCATCACACAGTCTCGGAATCTTGGTTGCTGAAAGGGCCAGAGACACATTGCAATCCAGCCAGTCCTCTCAAACACCTCTGATAAGAGGTCGCCCTATTTTAAAGTACCTTTGGTAACAGAGACCTCACTGCCTCACAAGGCCATACACACCATCTTCATGTATTCTCCCTCAAATTGAGCCGACATGTGCTTCCATGTAAGACAAAGTGTTAACCTATCTCTCAGCTCTTCCATCTGAGCTCCCAAGATCCCAGCTTTGGGAGCGTCGGAGCCCCTCAGGTAGTCTAATAACCCCCAGTTTACTACACTCATCTCAAGCAGCCGGAATTCTATTTCTCTTTAAATGTCCCTTTGGGGCTAAAGAAGAGTGTCTGATAAAGAAGATAATGTTGTGAGTTAGGTCACTGAAATACCCTGATGTCTTCAAGGAGTGTATTTATGCCCCCGCCCTACAGAGAAGCATCACTCCAGCCTTAGTTTGCTGGTTCCCTCCCACTCTGGATGGGTACAGAGCCTGTAGCAGCTGAGGGCAGCCCCCACCCCACCAATCCCCCGTGTCCCCCTCTCCACAGCTATATACCCACTTCTCATCTCTAACACCCCTTTGCCACCGGGGCTGCTTGTTTTTTACATGCAAATTTCACATAAAATCCTTCAAATGAAAACAGGTACTTTTCATTTTGCTCCCATAAACAGACACTTTCTAAATATTTAGACATCTGTATATAATGCCCTTAAACTGTTTGTTCTGAAGCATAAATAGGTATCTCCGTGTTTGAGTTAGTGTCTGATATGTTTCTCATTTAAGGAGAAAACATAAAAAATAATTGGAATAACTACAGCCAGGAACAATGCTTATACAGCATGTCACTGTCTTTTATTGTGTCTTAAAGTAAAAGCTTCAATTGTCGGAGTCTTTCCCTCCCCATCAAACAGAACCTCAGCTCTTGCTTTTAACCCTTCACAGGACTTGGCACATCAGGGCCAGGGACACCCAGCAAAGGACCCCCTTATGAGGGCCTGATTTGTTATCTAGTTGTACTCACGATGATTAAGGGCAGTAGACTGATTCCTCATTCCTCACCTTCAGTTTTTCATTGACGTGAACAAATTCCTGTTTTATTCTCAAGGAGGGAAATGTACCACCTCTTTCCCAGCCCCTAATTGCTCCTCAAGGAGCAGATGAAATGGTGAAACAGGATGTCAGCATGTGTAGATCTACCCCTCTGAGTTCTCTCTTCTTGAAGTCTACCAGGAGGGCCTGGGATTGTCCATCCATCTCTACCCAGAATTGGGTGGGGAAGTTAAGTTCAGAGGGGGGTCATTAGGGAGCCAGTTTGGATAGAGATCAAAGCTATTTTCTCCAATCAATCAATATATATATATATATATATATATATATATATATATATATATATATTTTAATCTCTCTGACTCTAGTGGCTTTCTGAAATGATCTGACCTACAGTGTGAAGAGAGGTGGGATTAGTATTATCCCCAAATTTGTACTCCCAAATAGGATATTCCAAATCTCTGAAGCTCCCCTCTGAACACAGATGAAACGTTATGTTTTTACTTCATCCTTAAAATGGCGGCTTACACAAGATCACCATGAATGAATGGTGTTCCAAGAGATACAATCCAACCCTCACTGGATTGTCTTTAATAGCCCTGCCAAACTGTTATCCAGTGTTGCCTGGATCTCCCAGTGATGGGGCATTCTCTCTTTTAAGCGGTGGCCTCTTCTGCTGTTGGACAGCTCTTATTGCTAGGACTTATTTTTAGCAGGCTGACATATCCTATAATGTCTACCCATTAGCCCTACTATGGCCTCCCAGTCCATATGTTAAAGCCTTAATCCCCAATGTGATGATATTTGGAGGTAGGGCCTTTGGGAGATAATTAGGGTTAGATGAGGTCGTGAGGGTGAGGCTCTCATGATGGGATTAGTGCCCTTATAAGAAGAGATAGCAGAGAGCTTGCTCCTTCCCCACTTTCACAAGAAGAGGTCATGTGAGCACACAGCAAGATGACGTCACCAAAAGCCAAGAAAAGCGGTCTCAGAATGAATCTTACCTTCCTGGCATCTTAATCTTGGATTTCTGAGCCTCCAGAACTGTGAGAAATAAATTTCTGTTGTTTAAGCCACCCAGTCTGTGGTATTTTGCTCTAGGAACTTGAGCAAACTAAGAGAGGCCCTTTTCATTCATTCTTTCACTTATCAAACATATAATGAAACCCTAGTTGTGTAAGACACTCTGCTGGGTGCTTGAGATTAAAATAAAAATGAGGAAGTTTCCATTTCTGCAGTCAGTTTGGAAAACAGATGAAAAAGCCAGTCATTTCAGCACAAAATACACTTGAGTATAAAGACTACTGCGATAAAAGCAGTGAGGCCCCAGCAGAAGGATCTGTTTGCATCTGAGACAAGGCCAGCATCTGTGTCCACAGATGATGAGGGAAATCCATGCAATCTTTCTTCTAGAGTGGGATCTGATCTCCTCCAGAAGGTGGGGAGCAGGACAGGCCATTCCCACAATGCACGATGGGCCCAGAGCCCCAGCCTGGAGGAGAGCCCAGAATCCCATGAGAGTCCAAACATTTTCAGAGTCAAGGAATGGGGCTTTCCTCTCCAATTGGGGAGCAGCTGCAGGCCGGATAGCAGTGCCCATGTCTCATGTACTCCCAACGTCTCATGCATGCCCGACCATCTGTCTCAGTGAAGCAGCCAGAAGGATCCTTCTAAAACGTTAGATCATATCACTCCTTATTACATAACCCTCCACCAGGTCCAGCTCACTCAGAGGAAACACCAAAGCACTCACAGTGGCCAGTGAAGACTGGATGATCCTGCCCTCATGACCTTTCTGATTGTTCTCTAATCTCCTGTCAGCCACTCCTCGCAGCCACTCTAGCCTCCTTACTAAAATACCGAGGCATGCCCCGCCCTGAGGGCCTCATCGTGGGCTATTCTGCTGGGGACACATTTTTTCCCCCCGCAGATACCTGTGTGTTGCACACCCGCTCCTCTTTGAAGTCTCTGCTATGATGTCACCTTCTCCGTGAGCCCTTTCTTACTATGCCTTTAAATACACAACAGCCCCACACCATCTCCTTTACTCACAGCTGTCTGTGTATTCTAAAATATCTTATTAGTTTGTTATGTCTGTTTCTATTGTTACCCCTTTCCCCACTACACTCAGACACACACACACACACACACACACACACGAATGTAAGTTCCTGAGTGCAGAGATTTTTATCTGGTTTATTCACTGATATATTTCAATTATCTAGAACTGTGCCTGGCACAGAATGGGTGCTTGCGATGGACTGAATTGTGTTCCCCCCAAATTCATGTTGAAGCTCTAACCCCCAATGAGATGGTATGTGAAGAAGGGGCCTTTGGGAGGTAATTAGGTTTAAATGAGGTCATTAGGGTGGGGTCCTCCTGATAGGATGGGTACCCTTATAAAAAAAGAGCTTCTCTCTCTCTCTCGCTTTCTCCCTCTTTCCCTCCCTTTCTCCTTTCCTCCTTCCCTGCCTCCCTCCATTGATCCCTCCCTCCTTTCCCTCTCCCTTCTTCCTTCCCTTCCTCCCTCTGTCCATCCCTTCCACGTGAGGACACAGCAAGAGGGGAGCCATCTGAGAACCAAGAAGAGACTCCTCACCAGGAACTGAATTGGCCAGCACCTTGATCTTGGAATGAGCACACCATCACAGACCTGCCATCTTATCTTCCTGAGAAGCACAATGGGCTCTATACATTTATTTAAACCCCCTGGAGTATTTGTTGTAGACTGAGTTTCCAAGAAGCTTGCCTCTGAGAGAGAGTCTACTCCACAGGATGTATAGTAAGGTGTGCCCTTGGGTTCCACACTTGGGAAAGGCAGGGAAAGAAAATAGGAGAGGACCGAGGGAGAAGTGTAGCTGTGATGCCAGCCCAGAGACATCGGGAGCTGTGGAGATGTTGATGGAATGGCCTTTCAGTGTCGTCCTGGTTGGGCTGAGATAACCAGGCTTTTACACTCCTGCATGATCAATCACTGAATGTGGGCTCGGTGAAAAGATCTATGCAGCTGAGGCAACACACTCTTCCCTGAAGAGGGAACTAGAAGGCACGTCACAGCATGCACACAGTATGCTCTCTATCCACCTGGCCTTCAGCCTCAGTTTCCTATTCAGTGTACTACTTACCCAAGGCCGCCTTCGACCCAAGCTTGTGTGGCTATGGCCCAACCACTGTCTCGTTCTTCCTGACCCCTCCCTTTGGAAAATAGGGTAGAATCCCTGTGTCCCAGTTCCTTGGCTGGTGTCATGCTCTGAATGGGATGGTCATTTCAGACCCAAGTGCCAATACCTGTTGGACTTCGAGCATCACTCGCTGCTTAGAAAATACAGCTTCATTCATCAGCTGGGACCTCTTTGGACACCAACCCCAGCTAGGATAAAGCTTAATTTCAATACCCATGGACTGGGACACCTGTCAGGTAACCAAGCCCTCCACAACCTAGTCAGTTCCTCAAACCTTCTCTCTGAGTCTGGGTTTATTCCATCCTGAAGGTTTTTACAAAAAAGAATAATAGTAATAACATCAACACCTGTTGTCTTTGTGATACCTTGTAATTTACAAAGTGCTTTAACCACCCATGCAGAGCACCCCTAGAGGATGAGCATCAATCCTGTTTTCCTTCTCTAGGTGAGGTTCAAGGTGATAGAGTGACGGGGCATAGCCTGACAAGTGGAGTCGGGCTCTGAACCCAAGGGTTTTGGCTCCCAGTTCTTCATGCCCTGGCGAGTTCCTGATGCCACCACAGTCAGCTCAGCTTTGCATCCTGTGTGCTCCCTCCTCCTCTTTTCTCTGCGCCTTGCCCTTCCTCCCAGCCTACCATGTTTCCCCGAAAATAAGACCTAGCTGGACCATCAGCCCTAATGCGTCTTTTGGAGCAAAAGTTAATATAAGACCCAGTCTTATTTTACTATAATATAATATAATAATATAATATAGTATGGTATAATATAATACCGAGTCTTATATTAATTTTTGCTCCAAAAGACACTAGAACTGATGGTCCAGCTAGGTCTTATTTTCAGGGAAACAGGTTAGCTACTGGCAGAAGCTCTTCTGAAGGTTCCTGGGTTAAATAAAAGAACAGATTAATTTTAAAGTTCAGCAGAGAGGAGGTGGAGGGTGGGGATTCCAATGGTCATTTGCACTCAACAGAAAAGCCCATAGAAAGCCTTGTTTAACCAAGGCAAAGCCTGCAAGGTTGTAACACTTTTTAAACAGGCCAGCAGGCGCCCTCCAGTCCCCTCCAATAGATGACCAGGCACAGAAGACAGCAGTGTGATGTGACAGGGTGTGGAAGTGCTCTCCAGTAAGTCGGACTTCCATTCAAATTCCATTCCCTCTTCTTCCGTAGGCTTTTGACTTCTCCAAACCTCAGTTTCCTCATTTATCAATGAAGTTAGCAGGACCTACCTCGTAAAGCTCTGTATTTATTCACATAATGTGTAAAGCACTGAGCCCAGGGCCTTACTGCAGTATTCAGTTGTTGCTCAGAAAATGGAAATTCCCCCTCTTCTTCTTTTAACTTCCCTCCTCCAGTCTTGGCTGGGAGAAGTGATGAGAACAAGTTTGAATGGGAAGAAGGTTGGAAGAGCAAAGTAGACTCAGACCTTAGGTGGAAAGAGGTTGGTGTCAGCTTGTGGGAGGAATAGAAAAGTCAGGGCAGCTGTGTGTCATGAGCAAGAAGAGGTGTCTCACACTGAGGTGGGCCACTGGGCTGACACCAGCTCACGCTAAGACCTCGGTAGGCCAGAGCTTGGTTTTTACCCTAAGCACAAGAAAAAGGCATCAGAGGGTTGAGAACAGAGGAATGAAGAAGATCACTCTGGCTACTGCTGGGAATGTTTACACATCAAGCCTTCCCTCTTATAATATTAGCTCTTTGAGGGCAGGAAATAGGATTTGTGTTATTTATTTGTTTGTTGAATAAGTTAGTTAGTGTATTAGTTTGCTAGAGCGGCTGTCTCCGTCCTTTTGGACTACTAAAATGAAACACCATAGACTAGGTGGCTTGTAAACAACAAAAATGTATTTCTTAGAGTTCTGGAGGCTGGGAAGTCCGAGATCAAGGCACCAGCAGATTCTCTGTCTGGTAAAAGCCTGCTGTCTTCTCATTGTCCTCACATGGTGGAAGGGATGAGTGAGCTCTCTGGCGTCTTCTTTATCAGGGAACTAATGCCATTCAGGATGGTTCCATCCTCAGGACCTGATCATCTTCCAGAGGCCTCACCTAATGCCATCACAATGGGGATTAAGTTTCAACTTACAAATTTTGGGGAGATATGAATATTCAGTTTATTGCAGCTGTCCTAACAAACACCACAGTCTGGGTGGCTTCATTCACAAGCCACATGCTTCTAATACTTTATCCATAATTCTGGAGGCTGGAAGTTCAAGATCAAGGTGTCTGCTGGTTTGGTTTCTTCTGAGGTCTTTCTTTTGGACTTGTAGATGGTCACCTTCTACCATCCATCATCTGTCTATGTGCTGTGTCCTCAGTTCCTCTTCTTATAAGGACACCAGTCATATTGGATTAGCACCTACCCTAATGACCACATTTTACCTTAATTACCTCTTTAAAGGCCTTATTTCCAAACACAATCACATTCTGAGGTCCTGTATGGGGGCCACAATTTATATTTTGTATCCAGCACCAGAGATGGAACCCATCATGTATGAATTTTTTTGTGTGTGTGGGGGGGGCACTATTTAGCCCATATTAGTCAGTCAGTCAGTTGATCATTCAGTTATTTCTAGGGCAGGAAAGTAATTCAGTAAAAGGATTGGGGTTGCGGGACGTTCTCTAAAGGGAACATCCATCTTTCACTTCCAGCTGATTTCCTCTTTGTAGGAACATGGGGACCCATATTATTATCAGATTTACCCATTTTTCCACAGGACACAGATATCTCGATTGTAAAGTGGAATCTCCTGGACTTTAAAATCTGATAGCTACTTCAAACTAAAAACAAACAAACCAAAAATGACATACAGGCCAATAAAGAATATCTATAGCCCAGGTAGTGCCACGGGTCACCATTTGGAGATATCAGCTCAGAGCTATTACCAGACTGTAAGATGCCTCTGTGCAAATTAGAAAAAGCACTCCCCGAGGCAGGTGCAGCCCTGAAGGCACATGGTTTGAGGAGCAAAGCAAGGCCTAGATTTCAATCCTTACTCATCGCCTCAGCTAGAACCTTTGCGTAGTACACAAACTGCCCACCTATATGCAGTTGCTTGCCTCTCTCTTGACTATTACATTGAACCTAATCACCCTACAGTTCACATCTCTTGGTCCTAATTCTGAACAATTGCAAACCCCCACAGAGCCTTTGACTCTCCCCTTTTTATCTTTTTATTAGCAGCCACACTTGAAATTATTTGTTCAATGTTTGTCTTTCCAACTAGATTACAAGCTCCAGGAATTCGAAAGATTTCTTGTTCCCCAGTCTATCTGCAGCGATAAGCACAGAGTCTGACACATATAAGACCTCCTCTAAATCATTCTTCAGTCACAGAGGAGAAAAAAATAGAACAAGTCAGCTCCCTCTTTCAGATTTGAGTGAATCACGTACGAAGGCGCTTATTGCAGCTCCTTGATCGTCTCTACACTAAATGCATTCTGTGCTTTCACCTATTTCTAATGGGGCCTGGGTTCCAGACCCTTCATCCTCTTGGTTAGTTTCCTCGGGACTAAGTTTAGATTCATCAGAAATATTTGGAAAGTGTGGTTTCCACACTTGAGTCTGTGATATAAGCAACCGAAGGAACAGGAACTTGGGTTCACTCTACTAGCCGCTTTGCTTCTGATACTTTATTCAGTCCACAAAATAGCCTTCAAGGTAGGAATCAGAAGGAGAAACTACAGCTTCTGGAAGTTAAGTAGTTTGTCTAACCAAAGTCACATTTTTTGTAAGCAGAGGGCCTGGGATCCAAACTGAAATTGTTTCGACTCCCTAAAGCCATTCTCTTTCTATTACGCCAGGCCTCTCGGTTCCATTGAATTACATTTAACCACCAAGTCAGGGACTGTCTTGGGTCCAAATATCTCAGGCACGAATGTGCTGAGGTTTTCCAGGCTTGTAGGGTCAGAATCAGTGGTTGGGTCCATGGAGAGCAGTGCAGCAGAACACTCCATCAAAAACCATGCCTCAACCTCACAAAGGGAAAGCTGTCTTGGGCCAGGACAGCTGAAAGGATGTTTATGGGAAGAAAACCTGGTGGAGATTAAATCCTGTGCACCCACCGCGCCCTTGATCCCAGGCTGCTGTTTATGGCCAGAGCAGCAAAAAGCCAAACAGAAACTTTTTCTTCTTCTTTTTTCCTGGTAATAGCTTTTGGGATTTATCTTAGGACAAAGAAAAAAGGTTGCTGACCACCCCTCCCCCCTCCCATCCTCCTCAAAAAGCAACATAACCCAAAAATCACAAATGGAAATGAGGGCAAATGAAGTCCAAACTTCTCAACTTTTCATTTTTCAGCCTAGTTTCCAGCTCTGGGTCATTGGGACCTGTCAATGACTAGATGAAGTATTTGAGTTTGGGGGTGATTGTTGTCATTCTGTCTTGTTATGAAGGACATTTCCAGACAGCTGGGAAAAAGTAGTGAAGCCAGATTATCTTATAGTCCAGCCATCTCTGAGCAAAGCCCCAAAACCTCAGCTGGAAAAAAAATCAAATAATATTTGCAGAGCCAGCAAGCATATTTTCTGTTGTTTCCAATCTTATTTTTATCTTTAAAAAATTTACAAAGAAGACAAGCACATTAAAAAGGATTGGAGAAAAAATTTGCAGAAGCAAATTAAAAAACAGACCAACTTTACTCTAGTCCCCTCTTCTTTACCCAAATACTCTGTACTTGCTGTGTTTTCTTCCCATCTTTATTCTCTTCTGCATGTAACCAGGTTGCTATCAGTGTTCACGTAATGCTTGTTTAAGTCTACGTACTTTCAATTAGCATTATATCATACACTTTAATAAATTAGTCTCTATTATCATTGGGAGTTGCATAATATAGCTTAATTGTTCCTTGACGCCAGCATTTAAACTGCATTTTATTAATGCATTAGATTGCTCTTATTAATATAATAGATTGCTAGTACATTAATTATTGTTTAAATTTAGTTGTAGTTCTCAAAAATCAAAGATATATGACAAAAGAACCCTTATTTTGTAGAGGTATGTAAATTACAAAGAATACTGATTAATAAAGAATTGCACCCTAAATTCATGATATTAGGAAGATATGTCACAGTCATTTTATTCAAAATTCCAATTGATGATGGTTTCATTTATGTTTATGGTGAACTTATTCAATCATGGGAAGCTCTCTTCTAAGACAGGCAGCCAATGGTGTCTTGAACAATTCTGATGTCTTTCTATCTGTAACTTCCCCAGTGTAAAGAGAACATAAGTCCCTTCCCCTTCCCATAAAAGGGAATTACTCTCCCCCATCCCAGTTAAGGGGGCAATCCCAAAAGTCACTTACTGTGTATCTAATCATGTATGTAAATATAAATCCATACATATTTATCAAGGATTTCCTATACATTAAACCCTTTCATAGGCACTAGAAATAGAATGGAGAACGCAATGTGCAAAACCCTGACCTTCATGGAGCTTTTCTTTTAGTGTAGACATGGCTAGGAGAGTAAAAGACATAAAATGGGTACTTAACCCAGACCTAAGACATGGAGAAGGCAGGAGCTGAGATGAGAAGGTTGAGAGAGCCAGCCAAAAGGAAGGACAGTGTTAGGCAGAGGAGAGAGTGCATGCAGAAGCAGCTAGTTACATTAATCAGAGATGCTGATCTAGAGATGCAGCCTACATGGGTCTTGCTCATGCATATCACGATAAAGCTTTTGTTGATGATTCTTCTGCTCATCGAAGAAGCACAGAATATCCTAGGACCGAGGAACTGTAGAGAATATATAGATCACTGCTGCCCAGAGCGTGTGCTGAGCAGTGTTAGTTCCTTGGGTGATAAAGGCGTGCACTGGGGATAAAAAGACTTCTATGTTCAAAGATATTCTGGAAACACAAGGTTAAACAAAAAGAATGAGACGTTTTCATTGCTGCATTTTTGGAGCCTTTCACGGGCACATTAGCCTTGTCATTCTCTAAAGAGCAGGGTTTCCAAACGTATTTTACCATGAAACCATTGTATATAAAGTATCTAACCAGATTTAAGTGTTTCTGGAACCTCCTTTGGGAAATGCAGATATAGGACAATCCTGGATTCCTACCGATGAGGAAACTGAGATCTAAGAGGGGAAAATAACTTCCCCCAAAGCACACAGAGAAAGAGTTAGAACAGTAACCGGCTTCTCCTGACTCTCAGATGCTCTAATATAATTTAATGTCGCATGGTCATCAAGATAGTGTCATCATAAGCTGCTTTTCAGCAAGTACTGGAAACCTACAATGTGTCCGTTGCACTGTGCATGGCATATTATGCAATGCCCACTACTGCCTGAAGACGTTCTTGTTTGTCTGCAGAGAATCGTTCTTATTAGATCCCAACCTGAACTTACACGCATGCCGGCCATAGGAACATCTTCCCGACCTACCCATCCTGACGGCTGTACTTAGGCTCTATATCCCATTAGATCCTCCCTTGATGCACTTGTTGTTCTGATGTCACTATAAGAGCGGTGGCAAATGGGCCCTGGATTCAAGAGACTTCCAAGTAAAAGGGAACTGCAGCAGTCACCCAGTGCAATTCCTTGGCCAACAGAGGAGCTCTTATCTTGTATGCAAACTTTCCAGGAATGGGGAGCTCACTACCTCAACCCATCCTGGGTCTGGGTGGATTCCAGAAAGAGCACTTATATGGACCCATTATAGAAGCCTAGTCAGAAACCAAGCTTGGAGCTCCCCTTACAGTCTCTGGAAGAGAGTGGCTGTTGGGTAGAAACGTGTAGCCTTGAAAGTCACCGCTTTCCCTTTCCCTGGCTGCACTGCAGAGAAGATGCCGGGAAACTGACCTGGGAGCTCAGTATTGGCAGCCAACAATCATCTTTTTTGACTTGAGTAGCAAGAGTTTTAAGATGATTTGTCGAAAGAGAAGCAGCTCTGGGTTTGGCTTTGATTGCTCTTAATTCTCTTAATGAGAAAATCTATAAAGAACCCAGAGGAAGAGAGATTTTTATTGACTTTCTCTTTTTAAATGACAACAGGAGAAGACATAATGAAGGGGAAAGGGGGCTTCTTTGTGGGTGCCAGGCCTATTTCTTACCAGAAGAGGCTGGCTGCGTCCCAACTCCCCAGGAAGGACTCATGAGAAAATGAGGTGGTGGGGGAACATTAAAACTTGTGGGGAAGGGCATGTGTCTTCAGAGGGAAAACAGCAGTAGCTGAGGAAACAGAGCTCCTGATGGAATCAAGATTTGCATGTGGGTTTGGCTGGGGCCTCCAGGCAAAGGAAAGGGGAGCCTTGGTGAAAGTCTTCTCTGAGACAACATGGGAAGCTCACCGGTACCATTTGCATTGTGCCCTATTCTTAACCTAATCATCACGCTGTGAGAAGTGGCAGTAGCCCTGGCAAGGGAAGGGCCAAGAGGCAAAAGTGAGGAGTGTCTATTTGTCTGTCCGCAGCTGGTGTGACCAAGCTTGCACTTGGCCCTGACTTTGTAAGCACAGTTGTTTGCTTCTCTAGTGCCTGTGGGTTCTCACCTTCCTGGCTGCCTGCAGGTCTCATCCCAGAATCAGGTCATGCCTCTGCTGGCCCAGGAGAAAGCTTTCAACTTCTAGGCCTGGCCTGGCCCTTGATGGCCTTGTCATAAGCCCAGCCTAATGGGACACTTTGAGTCAAGGAAATCAAACTACTGTCTGATGAATTCATGGACTTGTCGAATGTTAGGGCTGAAAGGCACCTCTAGATAATTAATTTCCTTAACTAGTTAACAGATGAGGAAACTGAAGCACAGGCAGAAGGAGTGATTCGCTCAAGCTCACATGTTTGATAGGAGCCAGAGCCAGGTGTTCTGGATCTCATGTCAGCTCTCTTTCCTGGGCTCAAGACAGAACAGGACCAGGTGTAGACAAAGAGAACTGTGCTGCCTTTTCCTCACACACCCCCAGGCCACACAGCTATGTGTGCTGACACACCCTCCGCTAGAGCTAGGGGAGAAGAGCATGGCAAGCGAGCCGGCATCTGCTTCAGGCAATTAGACCTGGGTGTCGACAGACACACAGGCTGCCTCCACATCTTCGCTGTTGTAAACAATGCTGCAATGAACATATGGATACACATGCCCCTCAAAGTAATGTTTTGAGTTGCTTCAGATAAATACCCAAAAGCGGGATTTTGCTTTTTTTGTTTTCGTTTTCATGAAATATCTTTTTCTATCCCTTTATGTTCCATCTTTCGATCTGAAGTGATTCTCTTACAGGCAGCATATATAAGGGTTTTGTTTTCTTGTCCATTCATCCACCCTATGTCTTTTGAGTGGAGCATTTACTCTATTTACATTGAAAGTAATCATTGATATATATGTAGATTGTAGATACTGCCATTTTATTATTCATAAGTTTGATTTTTTTTTTTATTTTTTTTTTACATTTTAAGAAACTCCCTCTAACATTCCTTGCAATACTGGTTTGGTGGTGATAAACTCCTCTAGCTTTTTCTTGTCTAGGGAAGCTCTTTATCTGTCCTTTGATTTTAAATGGTAGCCTTGCTGGGTAGAGTAATCTTGGTTATATAGGTCCTCGCTTTTCATCACGTTGAATATTTTGTGCCATTCCCTTCTGGCCTGCAAAGTTTCTGTTGAGAAATCAGCTCACAATCTTACGGGCACTTGTAAGTTACTAGTTGCCTTTCTCTTGCTGCTTTTAGGATTTTCTCTTTGTCTTTAACCTTTGCCATTCTAATTATAATGTGTCTTGGTGTGGGCCTGTTTGGGTTCATCTTGTTTGGGACTCTCTGTCATGATTTCTTCAAATAGGTTCTCAATCCCTTGCTTTCGCTCTTCTCCTTCTGGTGCCCTTATGATGTGAATGTTGTTGTGATTCATCTTGTCCCAGAGGCCTCTTAAACTCACCTCATTTTTTTAAAAATTATTTTTGCTGTTCTGATTGGGTGCTTCCTGCTACCTTGTGTTCCAAACCACTGATTTGATCCTCTGCTTCATCTAGTCCGCTGATGATTCCTTCTAGTGCATTCTTCATTTCAGTTATTGTGTTCTTCGCTTCTGACTGGTTCTTTCTCATGGTTTATGTGTTCTTTTTTTAGCTTGTTATCTCTCTGTTGAAGTCCTCACTAAGTTCCTTGAGCATCTTTACAATCATTGTTTTGAACTCTGGTAGGTTGTTTGCCTCTATTTCGATCAGCTCTTTTTCTGGAGTTTTCTCCTGTTCTTTCATTTGGGATGTTTTTTTTTTTTCCTCCTCATTTTGGCTGCCTCTCTGTTTATGTCCATATATTAGGTAGATTTGCTATGTCTCCCAGTCTTGGCTGGTGGCCTTATGTAGTAGGTGCCCTGTGGGACCCTGGCACAGCAGTCTCCCTGGTCATCTGCTCCAGGTGCTCCAGGAGGGTCCCTTGTGTGTGCCCTCCTGTTATAGTTTAGCCTTGATTGTTATTGCACGTCAGTATGTGGGATTGATCCTCAGGATGATCGGCTGTAGGATTTGGCCACATCCACAGCTTACAGGCTGCTGTGTTGGGGGCTTACCCCAGTGAGTGGGATTTGCCCCAGTGGGCTATGGTGCCTATTCCAACTGCCATTTGTGTATGTTGCTTGTGGGGCTAACTGGGCAGTGCTCTGCTGTGGCTGATGCCAACTTCCAAATATGTTCATCTGGGGTCTCTTGGGAGGGGCTGTGGTGCAGGCCCAGATCACCTACTGCCTGTGACTGGCTGGGGACTATCTGGTAAAAACTACAAAGTAATCCATGGTTGGTTGCTGCCTGTGCTGTACCTGGAGGTGCGTGGGAGAGGCCACGCTGTGAACCAAGGACAGCTGCCACCAACACTGGGTCTGGGGTTTCTCTACAAAAAGCCTGGACGCTCTGAGGCCTCCTGACACCTGTTGGCTCCCGTAAAGTTCAGCTGCTGATAGAGCCTCCAGCTGTATGCAAGTTGGGGGAGGCAGGGTCTCAGTGAGTCAGCAGATTGGAGCAGTGGAGCTCACCAAGCCAACCAGATTCAGATTTGGCCTGTGGGGGTGGGCTCAACACAGGAAAGATGGTGCCTACCTGCTAGCTGCATGGGAGAAAGGCCCCACACAGGGAAAATGGGGACTATCCCTGCAGTGCTTGCCCTGAAGTTACACAACTCAGTCTCTCCCCATATGTCTCCAGTGCCCCCAGAATCACCATCCCTCCTCTGGAGCCCAGGGTGAGTGTCCGCGTGGGTCCTTTAAGAGGATGTCTGGGTTTCCTGCAACCTCCTGTCCCACCCAGACGTTTGGAATCCCCACTGTTTTTCACAGCCGGATGTTGTGGGGGCTCCTCTACCCGGCACCAGTACTCCGGGCGGGGGAGTCTGGTGTGGGGCTGTGGTTTCTTACTCCTCCATGGGGAACCTCTATGGCCAAGCTATCTCTCCCAACTTTCATCCACCATGCACCACGCACACAGATGTTTGGGGCTGGCTTGTTTTGCATCTCCATCCCTGCTACCAGTCTCAACGTGGCTTTCTTTATATCCTTAGTTATAAAACTTCTGTCAGCTAGACTTCAGATGGTTCTTCAGGTTGATTGTTCTGTAATTTAGTTGTAATTTTAATGTGTTCAGAAAAGGAAGCAGGTACAGTGTTTATCTACTCCACTGTGGGGACAGAATACCAGAGAGCAGTTTCCAGGCTCTCAGCCTTACGTGGAAAGCTGCTGGCTCGGGTAGTAGATGGCCGTCAGCTGTGATTGGTTGGCCATCAGCTGTAACCCGTTAGCCATTAGCCACTAATATAACTGCCGTGGCTATGTTGGTTGGTCGGTTGGTCGGTTGGTCGGTTGGTCGGTTGGTCGGTTGGTCGCTTGGTCGCTTGGTCGCTTGGTCGCTTGGTCGGCAGGCAGAGAAGCGGACGTTGGATTGCAGATCATGTGGATCCTACTTCTTGTGTGTGTCTTGTCCAGTCGCCAGCGAGATTTGGGTACAGGAAGACCCCTTGTTGGGGTACTGAAGGATGTTTGCTTTTGTATTTACAACCCAGCCGCCAGCGAGAATATAGTGGTATGACTCCCCTATCTGTGGCTCCACTGGTGTTCCTTTTTGGCCTCACCATATCCTGCGTTCTTGTGTGGGCAGAGGGACCAGAGTCCCTGCATGACATCCACTATCTTGGATCTCCCAAGAACATAGTGAGTCTTTTTTTTTTTTTTTTTAATTTTATTGGGGAAGGGGAACAGGACTTTATTGGGGAACAGTGTGTATTTCCAGGACCTTTTATTGGGGAACAGTGTGTTTTTCCCAGAATCCATCAGCTCTAGCCAAGTCAAGTTGTTGTCCTTTCAATCTTAGTTGCAGAGGCGCAGCTCAGCTCCAAGTCCAGTTGCCATTGTTAGTTGCAGGGGCACAGCCCACCATCCTTTGTGGGAATCAAACCAGCAACCTTGTGGTTGAGAGGACACGCTCCAACCAACTGAGCCATCCGGCCACCCGGGAGCTCAGCAGCAGCTTACCTGAAGCTTGTTGTCTTCATTTTAGTTGCAGAGGGCACAGCTCACTGGCCCATGTGGGAATTGAACCAGCAGCCCTGTTGCCCAGAGCTCACACTCTAACCATCTGAGCCACCCGTCCACCCCGAACATGGTGAGCTTTGATAAAGTACAAGAAAATGCTATGGGTAGAGAGTGGATAGAAGCTGACTAGGAGATTTGAGAAGATTGGGATAATTTTAAAGAAGATGCTTGAGGAAACTTACCAAAAATGAGGTTAAAAACATGCATTTGTAGATTACCAAAGTTTATGGTTAGTTGGTTTTTCTCCAACATTGCTCAGCTGCACAGGTATAGAAGATGAATAAGTAGAATGTGAAAGAGATGCAGAGTTGATGTTCTGTCAGGAAGATATAGCAGAAAGACACAAGGTCAAGGACACTGAAGATGCCTTTGAGAAAGTGCGATGATCAGCCACGGAATCCTTGATGGACAGGGAAGCAGGAGAGAGAACAGCAGGACTACGTGGCAGTCTGTGCAGGTGTAGTGAAAAGGTAGGGATAAGATTGCTGGGAACGACGTGGAGTTGGGTCAAAATAAGTAGCAGGAGAGGAACTTTTATGAAGGAACAGTTCCAGATGATAAGACATGGCTCTGAAGTAGTGCAGAAAAGATGATAAAAGAAATCAAGTAGGCCCAGAAATTATGAAGCTAGGTTGTTTGTTTGATTGGTGACCTGTGTAGCTATTGGAATTTTCTGAGGTTATGGAATGGAAAAATGTAATCAAATCTCCAAATCCTCAATAACAGTAAGAGCCTGGAATTCAGTAGGTGACAACTGTAGGTGGAGGACACGGCCCTCAGAGTGGATGCTTTTAGATTGTTTGGCCTCAGCCAATGAATAACCACCAGGCGTGTGAACGAAGGAGCTAATTGATCTTGTTTATAACTCAGAAGTCAACATCTGAGAATGTGTTTGGAACAAACAAACAAAAAAATTATACCTATAGGTCCTGTGTCAGGGGCTTAGGGAGGTACAAAAATGAATCAGACATGAAGTAAAGAACGTGCTTTTATTATTGAAACATATTTTCTTTGATGACTCTTTCTATGTTGTTTAAACTTACTTTACTCATTTATGCCAGGCATATTTTGCTAAAAGTCATCATCTGATTTCTTGTTATATCTGAAAGCATAACTTTAGCAGGAAAGGAGCATTATCATGTGATTTTATGGGCTGGGATTTGTAGTGGAGAGTGACTGACATTCCATACATTCTTCACTGTCTTAAAGGAGGATAACAACAAATAAGGAACCCAAGCCCTCAAAAGAACACAGTTTTTTAAATTATTTATTTATTTGTTTGTTTGTTTGTTTGCTTGTTTGTTTCAGGTGCACAAAGCAACATAATAGTTACACATTTACACCCCTCACAAAATCATCACTCCACTTCCCCAAGCTACTACCCCTCTGACAGCTTACATACCGTGTTTCCATGAAAATAAGACTTAGCCGAATAATCAGCTTTAATGTGTCTTTTGGAGCAAAAATTAACATAAGACCGGTCTTGTTTTACTATAAGACTGGGTCTTATAATATAGTATAATATAATACAATATAATTTAATACAATATAATATAATATAAATAATATAACATAACATAATACCCAGTCTTACTTTACCATAAGACCTGGTCTTATATTAATTTTTGCTCCAAAAGATGCATTAGCGCCTATTGTCCAACTAGGTCTTATTTTTGGGGAAACACGGTAGCTGTTACAATACCATCTACTGAAAAATAAAAGACAAAAAAAGTAAAGAACACAATTTTGCCTGAACCATCTCAATCATCTAGCCTCCAGGATATGCAAGATTGTTAAAATGGATTCTTCTTTTTTAATTTTAGCTTTTAATTTAATTTTAGAGGACAATATAGACAAAAAGTCCCAATTTACCATGGTTCCACTTAATAATTTTTTGACTTTACATTGGTGCAAATAAACCATATTTCAAATTGTGAATTTTGAACTTTTCCCCGGGCTAGCGATGCAGTAAGATACTCTCTCATAATACAAGGCCGTGATAGCGAGATGGCTGTGCCCAACGGCAGGTTAATGTAAGTGTTCTCAACACATTTAAAGTCTGCCAGGCTAAGCTTTGGTATTCTGTAGTTTAGGTGCATTAAATACATTTTTGACCTACAATATTTTTAACTTATGATGGGTTTATCAGGACATAATCCCACCATAAGTTGAGGAGTATCTGTTATTCAACATTCCAAGGTGAGGTGAGAAGCCATGAAGCAAGATTTGCAAAAGGTATGCAAACGTCGGGCTACATAACTCTCAACTCTCACCCACAGCAAAGATTACAATGAGTTATGGTGGAGATTAGAAATGGATTTTGTCAAGGAGTTTATGTATTTTGAGTCTCAGCTCCCTAAGGAAGAGAATCTTTACCTCAAGTCAAAAGAGAAGAACTTCAAAGATGACTAGCAAACCTTAATATGTCTCTTCTAGGCATGGGGTCAGGAGACTTAAGTGGTGTGACAATGTCTAATAAATCTACAGGACTGGGGGCGGCCAGTGAGCTCAGTTGGTTAGAGTGTGGTGCTTTTAACAACAGGGTTGCCAGTTCGATTCCCACATGGTCCAGTGAGCTGCGCCCTCCACAACTAGATCGAAGACAACGACTTGACTTGGAGCTTATAGGTCCTGCAGAAAACACACTGTTACCCAATAAAAAATTAAAAAAAACACACAAACAAACAAAAAAAAAACCCTAGCCGGGTGTTATGGCCAACTTTCTGCTCAAATGGAGGAACAAAGGAGAGAGAGCTACATTTGGGGTAACCTCTTCAGATTTGAAGAGCCAAAGAAAGCTGGACCACACTTGGGTCCAATTAGAAAGGTCCTGCATGGGGTTATCTTAGGTCTTACCCAAGAGGATCTGAAGGGATGCAAAGACCTAAGGAGAAACAAACTAGGGCACCACCAACTGTCAGTAGGTTACAGAAGGAGTAAACAACTAGAGGGAAAGAAACATAACCACCAGGGGGGTTACAGAGGAGGAAGGTTGGGTAAGTTCTCTGGAGAACCCAACTGCGTGCCCGCACAGGACAGGACCACTCACATAAGAACTCTGGTGCTTCTCTTTCCTCTTCTGGATCCTTCTGCCCTAGCCCTGGAGGTATGCAAAGCAAGAGAGGGAAAGAAGAGTAAAAGCACTCAGTGGGGAAAGAAAAAGTGGACACCAAAGGTTACAAAGGGGCATGATTTGTAGGTAGGGGGAGATTTGTCTGTGCACCATCTTGAGTGTGGAGATGGTTTCATGACCCTCCCAATGAAACGACAGTGTATATATTATAATTTGATTTTATGGATGAGGAAAGCAAAGTTCACAGAAGTTACGTAAGTTGCCTAAGTTAAGCAGCCAGCTAGGCATCGTTGCATACCCAGCCTAAAATCAGGTGCTATGCTCCAGGGTCCAGCTTGTTTCCACCACTGACTCTCGTAAGAGTGAGTGGAAAACTTCTAAATTCTTGAAGTTACATTAGACTTTGTATACAAAACAAATATTTAGTGTGTAGATTAAGAATCTGATGGTAACACGAAAGAGCACAGGGTAAAATGAACATAAGAATAGAATGACTAATTGCAGGAGAAACAAACATTTGTAGTTAATGTGATTTTGCTTTCTTTTCTTTTTTATAAACCACCAACTTGCAACAATTA
Organism: Rhinolophus sinicus; assembly: GCF_036562045.2. Classification (NCBI taxonomy): domain Eukaryota; kingdom Metazoa; phylum Chordata; class Mammalia; order Chiroptera; family Rhinolophidae; genus Rhinolophus; species Rhinolophus sinicus. Next base: position 130,368,734 of record NC_133756.1, read on the forward strand.
AGTTATAGTTACAAGCAGCTTGGAGAAGGATGTTTTGAATTAACAACTACATTGTCAGGTTTCTTTGTGAAGCATTTTATTGTTGGGTACAGTTGGAAGGAATCAGTCCCAGGGGAGGCCTCTTTGTCATTCACTTCATTCTGCTCAACAGATGACTTGCCCACAAATCATTCCCCCTGGCTCATCTGTCCAGCCCTCAGCACTCTAGCCACACTTCTTCAGGCCACTGGGACTGTGCACAGCTTCAGAACTGGAAGGGACCTCAGAGAACAGCTGGTGTGAGCCTTGGCCCATGCAGGCATCCCTCTTCACACCCCGCAACATGCGGTCACACAGACATTGCTTGATCACTTACCATGATAGGGTCAGTATGAAGTGGTAGAAGTTCAAATACAAGCTCTTCCTTAGTTCTTCCCTCGCTCTGGGATCTCCGAGACGTTCCATAATTTTTCTGACTTTCTGTTCCCTCATCATATAAACTTTCAGAAACACAATGACGACTTCATGATCAAGAACACACACAATGCTTCACACAGACCCTGGCTCATCGTAGGTGCTCCATAAATGAAGTAGTGCATTTCCCCCTCCCTTCACTGTTGAGACCCTTAAAATGTTATGTGAATATTTTTCTATGTGTCTTTCTAGTTCTGGTTTCACTGACCATGAATAGTAAGTCTTTTTCATATTATATACACTTCAGATATTGACAGACAGCTCTCATTACCCTGAGGCCACCTTTTCTTCCACATTACACAGCCCTGGGCTTGTGGCATGGCTGTGGCATGGCTTGTCATCCCCTCTATATCCTGGTCTCCCTGACCTGCATGTGTACGATCATTGCCAATGATCCTTGTACTGTCATAGTTCTAAACAGAAAGTCAGCTATGAAGGGACTAAAGTTTGCCCTTCATATCTCTTTGACTTCCTTCCTTCCACCCCAACCACAACCTCTCCCTTCGTGTACCCTTGACTCACCTCCTCACTTATGGCCCCACATAAGAAAGACCTTATAGTTGAATTCAATCTAGATGCAAGAGAAGATATGAAGAGGAAGGTAGGCCTCCAGATACCCCTGATAAGATCCTATATGAGCAACTTCCCCTGTATCCCCCTAGCACTAAACCTCCCCATCCTGTTCAGCAGGGGCAGGCCATATTACCTCCTTTGTCTTCTGATGATAATTTAAGGATAATTGTACTTTCTCTAAGGGCTTCTGAGTTCCAAGGACCCATGAGAAATATCCGTGGAGTCTTCCACAATGCTTTCAATTCCTCATAAGCATTGGAAGTTATTGCCAAGAGAGGGCAATTGTTGGGGCATCAGCTAAAGTGGGTCGCTCCCCATTTCCATGCCAATTATTGATGCATTTGTAAAAAGCTCAGGCAATGTTCAAAATCATAAATATGGGCCGAAGACTTTAATGTGCATCCAAAGCATCTGAATACATAAAGAGATTTGAGATAAACTGGAGGCAGATTTCTAAGATTTCAGCAGCTCTTACTCTAATCTCTGATTTATTTATTATTAGAAAATCAAAGATCCCAAATACTCAATGTCAACGAAGTCTCCAAACCAGGCCTTTAAGTGTGTAGACTTAAAAGAGAGTTAAAGGGAGAGGCATGTAGTTTGGCATCAACTCAAGTCTATAGGTTCAAAACTGGGCCTGAGAGAGCTAGGGCTGGGCATTCAAACCCTCCCTAACTTGGTTCAAAGCCCCGTCGCCCAAAGAGAAAGAGAACACACACTGAGCTGTATGTACTCTGCCATAGCTGCTGTTGCCTTCTTTCCTCCTAGAGCCAGTGTTGGGAGGCTGGGCTGGCGTGGGTCTTCATGCAGCACTTAGAAGGGAGCAGCTTGGAGACTCCCAGTCACAAATGATATCTTGCAAACTCAGGAGATTGAAAATCCAACCTTCCTTCAAAACCAGTGGTTAGTGTCAAAAAAGCTTACTCACCAAAATCATTTCGGAGGTGAACCCTACTCTGAATTAAAGACTGACTTTCGAAAGTGCTCTACTAATGCATGATACACTTGGAAACATCCTGTTTTCAGGATGAGAGAGAAAGAAAGGCTTCTGCTGGTTCCTGTCTGTGGCCACAAGCTGAAGCCCAGGATGGGGAAGGAAAGGGTAAACTGGTCTGTCATATGGAGTAAGCAAGTGGCTGCCAACTCAGGGGGATTTACTACCAGCAGAGCAACCCTAGTAACCTAGGGTTATTATGGTGACCTAAGATTACTAGGGTTACTCCAAGGCCATTGGGCCCAAAGTACCCCTCACTTCCTATGCTAGGGTATCAGTTGCCTTTTGTAAGTACCATTTGTTAAATGTATATCTTTTTCTTCTCCGTTAGAGTTAAGACATTATGCTGCTCTAGGACAAGCTAAAAAATGCCTCATAGGAAACCTGTTTTTTTTTTTTTTTTTTTGAGTCCTCACTCTTTAACAGTTTGTATATGTTCTAAGAATTATTCCTTACAATAAGGAATACAAATACTGACATACGGAAAGTCTCAGAGTGACTTCCCCCAGGTCACCGGGCTTGGTCGTTAAGTCCTCCATAATGTCCACTAGACAGGGCCAGGCAGTGGTGTCCTGTAAAAGCCTGGATCCCAAAGGGAGAAAGGCACCTTGGAGTAGGGGAGGGATTTTCTGAGGGATCTGGACTCACCAGTTGTGAGCCCTGGGGCAAGTCGTTGTTCCTCTGAGTCTCAGTTTTCCCATTTGGAAAACGAGGATGTTACTCCTTACTTTACAAACTTTCTGTGCTGATCAAATGAGGTGGCCCATGAGAACATTCTGAGCTCGCTTAGTGCATCTGCTTGGTGCTCAGTGGTAGTAAGATGACTCTGATTGGAACTTTAGACACTGGTTTCAAGAAGGAAGCTGGGAGGGAGGCACGCAAAAGAGGCATAATAAGTGAGAGGAGAATCCATCTTTCCCGAGAGGCCAACTGCCAGGTCTGTGACCTCTGGAGGGAATTGGTATCGCTGGAAAGCTGACTAGAAGCCTGTCTTGCCACTTCCCCAGATTGGTAGAGACCAAATATCCCACTGCGTGTGATGTCCAAGGAAGAACAAATATAGATGCGTTCATCTTCCCTGGACCGTTGATTGTGATTGTCTTGTGAAAAATCCCATTGCTGTCTTTATGGCAAACTATAAAAAGTTATTTTTGTTCTTTGTTTAGCTAAGAATAACACAATCCTCCCTAAATAGCTATTTTATTATGACCACAAGCAAAGCTGAAAACAATTTCATTTTCTCCCTTTGAAGTCCTTGGAAACCATTTTAATTTCCTAATAAATGGAGGGAGCCCAGGGTTTGTTTCTTAGAGACAGCAGACATGGGTGTGACCCAGGAGTCATAGCTGGGCGGGTGTCGGAAGGTTTTTCCCCCAGCCTGTGCTACAGATGGCCTGAAAAGCATTTCAGAAGCCATTTGCAGTGCTCTTTCTCAGCAGGCTCTGACCGTACAGGCAGAGCATGGGATCACATCATTTGGAAGCAGGAAAAATAAAAATATCCATGAAGAAATAATCTAGAGCATCAACAGATCCCATGACATGGTAGGACTGGAGGACTTCCCAGAGAGTGAAATGGATCAGTGCCAAAGGGCTGGGTGCCTTTCTGTGCTGCCAGCTCAGCAGCAAGGCTCCACCTGTAACTCCATCCTGGAGAATGGCCTCAACACTCCCATCGCCCCAAGCCGGAAACCTGAGTCATACTAGATATCCCCATGTCCCCACATGCCTCAGGTATCAAGTCTTCCTTATTTCTGTCTTGGTTTTTACTGAATTCACCTCTATCCCTCCACCCACTACGGCCACCTTTGCTCTGACACTATCATCTTGCTCTCATCCGGGCTGTTATAGCAGCCCCTGATTGATCTGTCTGCCTCACCGTGCTCCCATCCATTTCTCCTCCATGTCACCAGCTCTATCTTACATTTTCATCCTCGACTTAAATCTTCTGTCCTCTCTCAGATACCTTGAGGATTAAGTCCCAGTTTCTTAGCGTGGTATATATAAGACTCTCCATTATTTGGTTTCTGCTTACCTCTTGTTACTGAGGAAGAATTATCCTTTTGTGAGATTGCTTTATAAAAATGCATCTAGATTCTTCATGACATATTTTCCAACATTCTGTGAAGAAAAATACAGGAAAGTCGAAAGAATTGTACAGTGAAACCCATATACGCACAACTTGGATGCTACATTTAACATTTTACAATAATTGCATTTGCTTTATCGCATGTTTATTCTCTCATTCTTTCCTTAATTCACGCAAAATTTTAACTTTGTTCTTGGTGCATTTCAAAATAAGTTCTGGACATCAATATTTTTCATTCCTTAACCGTCAGCATGCATATCACATGACCGTTAAACATTTTTTTGTACCCCATCCCCTTCCTCCAAGATGGCTTTGTTCAAAGCACGGATGGATATATTAGGACCAAAAGATTTGCAAAAGAAAAAGGAAAACATTAAATAAAGGCAAGATAAGGGGAAAGAAAAAGTTTATCAAGAATCTCTGACTGAAGACAATGACAGTAAATGAATGCAAAACTACCTCTGAGCTTCTCAGAAACCAAACATCATAGTAGGTATAATGGTTTAACCTTCCTTTCAAAGGCCTAGTAGAGACAAATTTTTCTAAGTCTTAAAAGCTGTGAATTTGTCATAGGAGTATATGTGTAAAGAACACTTAGTAATGTAGGAAACAAAGAGAATAGAGTATAATGGTTAAGAACTGGAGGTATTGAGTTCAAATGTACCCAAATTTCACGCTTACCATAAGTGAGCGTAAGCAAAGACATTTAGTTGTGTTGGGATTCAGGTTCCTTATCTGCACAATGAGTAGCTCATAGGACCTATTTCACTGTCTTTATTTGGTGAGTTTAGTCAAATAATACACACAAAAATCACTTAACATAGTGCTGGGCACATAGTAAGCATCCAATACTTGTAGTTGTTATCTTAACAAGAAAAAGAAAGGCTTCAGTGGAAAGTTCTCACCTTTATAACATTAAAGCATGGCTTTATAAAAGTTTTACTGTGGGTAGACACAAATGATAATATTCAGGAAGTGTTTCTTTCTTTTTTTCTTTTTTTTTTCTCTTTTAATCTGGCTTAGTATAACAAAAAAATAGTAAACTCCTTGAGGAATTAGGAAGATATCAGTGATTACTTACCCAGTAATGATCCTTGCTTTTTCTTTCTAGCAGAATCAAAATTTTGTCCAGGTAGCAGAAAAAAATTGGAGGCAATGTATTCGTCTCCAGGACATAAATTATTCTAATTCTAAGTCAATCATACTAATTCCATTCGTGTAAGGTAGTGATTGGTCTAGAAACATATTAAAACTTAAGGAGCCGTGTCTTGGAGGGAGTGTACAGAGAAACTCCTAATAAAAAGAGAGAGAAGACGCCAAGGGAAGGCCTGTTTCTTACTTCCTGTTTTTAATGTGACGTAAGGATGTGATGCATGGCACCACAGTAGCCACTTTGTGATTATGAGGAGAAAGTCAAGGAATTGCAAAGAAGCTGGTCCAAAGCTTTGTCTCCTAATTTCTTGTTATGTGAGCTGAACGAATATTTTTGAGCCCTTTAAAGAAGATCATTCTATAATATTCAGGCGCAAGCATTCTTCATTAAACATAAAACAAGGAGTTCATCCCTGTTGTTTATTAACTTTGTCAGGCTGGTTTAACAGCCTCTGAAGGGCGGATAAAAGGCCTTTACATGGGTTAGTGTTACATCGTGCATAATCACCGACAGCAGAAAGCAGCCGTATTTCAGGAACCCCAAGTTTGAGTAGATGATGGCAGTCATTTCCTGCAGCAGTTGCGGAAGCCCTGCTCACTGAGCTCAGCAAATGTTTGGCCAAACAGTTATAATCTCAAATGGCCCATTACTTAGGAACTCCATTTGGAGAGAGTGTAAGCTGGTCACCTGTCAAAGGCATTGCCTGGAAGCATCTGAAAGAGCATCTTCAAGAGGCTCTTGCAGTTAGGAATTCTTACTGTCTGCTGGAACAAAGGCTAAGCAGTTGTGGCAGATGGGTAAGTCAAGCCCCAAGAGTTAGGGAAATGGCCATTTGCTGTGTGCTGTATTTTCACACATTAACTTATTGGATTGATGTGCAAAATCTTAGAAACCAACTGTATGCTTGGTTACCATATAGCAGGGTTTAAGTGGGAAGAATCAAATTCTATTAGCAAAGTTGAGGTGCTGCCAGATTATATTTGGTATAAATATAGGAATTCATAAGTGGGACTAGTATTCTGTATGTGATAACATAGCTCCAAAATCATTATGGAAATAAGTGGGAAACAGATGACTTAATATTAAAAAATACCTGGAACATGAAACTTCAGGAATGCTTCAAATATAAGAGCTGCCTATGGGAGGGGCTACGTGCGTGCAACCCAGAACAGTTGTGATGTACATTCTCTGCAGAGGATAATGAGAGGGGAATGGGGGAGGAAACGGACTTAGATTCACATGGTACAGACAGCTTGCTCTCGACTAAAATCCATTTCTTCTTCTTCCTGGGCAGACAGCAAATAGCATTTCCCAGCTGCCCTTGCAGTTGGCCATGACTATGTGATGTGACTGATGTCTAGCCAGCAGAATATAAATGGTAATATGTTTGCCATTTGCTGGCTTGAGCAGTAAAACCCCCACATAGCCCACTCCATGCTCTTTCTGTTTCTTCCATTTTGGTGCAGATGAGGAAGATACCCTTACCCTACAAGATAACAAAGTTTCAATATGGAAGAAGGCTGGATCCCTAAACTGCTGCATGGAGAAGAACTGACAACCACCCGAAATGACCTATTTGGGATTACCATGTGAGTGAGAAATAGCATTACATTGTGCTTGAGCCATTGTACATTGTTTGATTCTATTTGTTGCAGGGGTTTAGCCTACACTAAGGAATGCAACTCTGTTTCTATTAAGTGCAAGGCATAGGTGTTTTGCCCCTCTGGAGTCCCATATTTGCAATAATACACATATAAATACATACAACAAGATCAACACGAGTATTTTAGTCTCTGGTAAAGTAATTTCCCCTAGAAACTCACCTGTGTGTGTATATATAATATATATTTATTTATTTTTATTTATTTATTTATTTTTTGAAAAGCCTTGTAGAATTAGAGGTGGCCTCCCAGGGCTTTGGGTTCTCTCACCCCCTACCTATGAAGCAAGAAGAGTAGTGTGTTCCCACCCTAGGTCCCAGGAGGAGAAAGAAGCAAACTGAGTTGTGGAAGCTAAGATACTTAATGATGTGATTCCTTCCCCCATGGCCTTAGTCTGCATTACTCACTGATGCTTTCATTTGAGTAGTGCGTCCATAAAAACATTTATTTCAGGAGGGTATTCATAAAGAATTTTGAGTTCTGCCCTCATTTGGATATGGAGAAAAGGACCGGCATTTCGTATACACACATAGTTAGAACTATTTCAGAAAGTGGCCAAGGAGCTGTCAGAGCGCAATAGAGGAAGTACTTTCCCTGGTGAAGTCGAGAAAGCTTCAAGGAGGTCTTAAAAGATGAGTCGGAACTCACCAGTCCAGAGAAGGAGCAAGGGCATTCCAAGCAGAGAATAACAAATGGATTTTAGCCTTGTCAGGCCAAGGCCTTCACGGATTTGGCCAATTAGCCGGCCTGGGTGCCTGCCCCTGTCGCCCCACCATGGTAAATGCGGTTACAATCACCTTATCACCACAGCTTGTATCTCAGCCGGTTACCTAAGGACAGGGACATAAAATGCGCTCAGATAAGGGGCTTGTGTGCATCCCGGCAATCTTGTCAATTATCTCCGGCCTGATTTGCATGCCTGCTCCTTCTCAGCTCTGACACTGGCTGGCAAAGAGGACACTGCTTTTTATCGGTGCCTATTGTGCTGTCAGGCTTGGTTTACAGCACAATAAGCTTACAGACACTTACAATTAATGAGCTTCTCAGGAGTGTTCAGAAACACATTAAAAATGAGCAGGTAGCAAATTATCTATGGGTTCCGATAAGCTGCGCTTACGTAAATATCCAGGTTTTTAGTAGACTGGAGTTGGCTAAAAGTCCCTGTCATTTGTCAGCTGGTGTGTCAGCTTAATGGGCCCCGAGGCTCATTTATGGGTCACCATCTCCCACTAAACTGTCTAAATTGTCAGCCTGCGTTACTAGAAACCCATCCACGCCTAAAGGGGTGGCTCCAGAACAGGAGCCTTAGCCAAACTTGACATCTGTGTGTCTGTGCTCCAGTACTTGGGGAATCACTATGGAATTCTGGGGAAAGTTCTCTTTGTTTTTTTCAAAACGTACATTGACAAGAAAGATGCAAGTGTACACAGTATGGAAAAAAGCTAGTATGGGTTTGGTTTGAGTCTCTCTGCTTACTTGCTGTGTAATTTTGAGAAAGTTACTTAATGTCTCTGAGCCTCAGTTTCTTCATCTGTAAATGGAAATAATGACAGCTTTGACAGAAGGATGAAATGAAACAAAGAATGCAAGAAATACTAAATTCACACAGCATTTGTGCCAAGTGTTGTAAACTCTTTCCATTAACTCAATTTGTCCTGACAACTATTTTACCAGAGGAAAGCACTATTTTGTAATCCCATTTTGCAGGTGAGAAAACTAAGACCCTGAGAGGTTAAGTAATTTGTTTAAAGTCACATAGCTAGTGGTGAGTGATGGACCTGGGATTGAAACACAGGCACTGTGACACCAGAGACCTTGCTCTAAGTACTCTGTTATACTACCTGGTGTGGTATCTGTGGCACCTGGAGAGGAGTTAGTTTGTGCTCTGTGAATGTAGGGGAAATAGGAAGGTGAACATGATACACACCCGGCCTTAAGAAAACACCAGTCTGTCAGGGAGATAAGACCATTTGAGTCCTTAGTGTTATAAGTAGGGCAACCATATGTACCAGTTTTGATTGCTGCAATGAATGACCACAAACCTAGTGGTTTGACCAACACCCATGTAGTATCAATGGGTGAGAAATCCAGGCTCATCTCAGCTGGGTCCTCTGCTCAGGGTTTCAAAGGCTACAATCGAGGAGGCTCAGCAAGTTTACTTTCTGAGGACCAGGGTCCTTCTCCAGCCCTTGTCACTGCCGGTGGAATTTAGTTCCTTGCATCTGGAAAACCGAGGCCTTCGGTTCCTAGAGGCTGCCTGCAGTTCCTGCTCACAGTTCCCACAGCGCTCTCCATAGGCAGTTTACATCACAGTAGCCTGCTTCTTCAAGGCCCACGGGGGAATCACTCTCTTAGTGCTAAGACAGTCTTATACAAGGTAACATAATCAAGGGAGTGACGGTCCCATCGCTGTTGCCATAGTCTACTGGCTAGAAGCAAGTCAGCAGATTTGCCTGCATGCAAAGATGCTATTAATAAATGCAGGAACAACAGGCACAAACCAAGACTGTCCCAAGCAAACTGGGCTATATGATCATCCCATCTACAAACAGCTATAAACCAGCAGCTTATTTCAGGGCCAGTGGGGATGGACAGAGTGTAATTTTGACCAGGCAGATTGGAGACTATGCCATTGAGCAGTGAGTTTCCTATCAGGCTGTATAAAATGGGTTAAATTTCTGTAAGCAGAAATGGGATGGGGGCAGGAGAGCATTCCAGCAGACGGAGCAGTTTGGGCAAAGATGCAGCAGTGAGAAGGAAACAGGCCTGGTTCTCTGAATGAGAGACATCACCCCACTGACCCCCAGCCCCCAGAGGCTTGTGATGTGTGTTTCAAGCCCTTACTCCAGGAAAGCGGGTATAGGGTCCTACCTTGCTCCACGCTCTTTGGCTGGGGTTTCTGAATAGAGGGCACCTCTCCAATCCTTAATGCATCTGGGGTATTCCAGGAGACCCACAGGTTAGGGGAGAGGCCTTCACTTTCTGCATCCTGACAGAGCTTCTCTTGTACTCACACATGGATCCAGAGCTTCCATCGGAACCACTCTTAACGGAAGGAGCAAACAGGGGTAGGCTAATTCTATAAATGTGACTAATGATTTGTTAGAATGGAGATTACGTAGCCACATCAGTCCACAGATCAGCTCTGCAATTGTCTTAATCAGAGCCGTGGTGAGTGAGTGCTCTGTGATTGTTTTTTCTGGGTCTCTTCCATGGAGCAGAGTGTGCCTGGCCCACCTCCCTCCCTACTTCAGGGCAGGTCTTATCTATTTCCCATCCATCTGTCCCCTTCTGTGGCTCAGTGACTGCTGGGAAAGGGGGTTTCTGACCCTCACATAGATTAATAGGAATGATCCTTGACATGGCAACTGACGGGTCCACTGCTGCCACTAGCCCCGTGATCAGGTGACACCCGTGGGCCCCATATGAAAACCACCTGCAGGGAAAGGCCAGAGAAGGTGCCATGGAGGACGAGGCATTTGGTTCAGATGGGATCTGCGTCCCCAGTTCGGGTTCCAGCAGAGAAGCTGGGCTGCAGACAGTGAGCTGCAGTGGTGCCGAGTGGCAATAACGCCTCGGCTACCTGCTCAGGGGCAGCAGACTGGCCACAGCCTGTCGCCTCAGGCAGAATGAAGCAGGTCCACGTGGTTGGAGCAAGGAAGGAAGAGGGAGAGCTAAGCAAGCCCAAAGAGCTAGAACACAGTGAATCTTCTCCTTTATAAGGCGAAGGGTATACATTTCCTGGCATCTATGTACTCGTTTAATAAGAGCTATTTACTGGCCTTCATCTATGTGCCAGGCACTGGGTTTGGTATTGGAAGTTCAATGATGACCAAAACAAAAATTTCTGCCCTCATGGATCTTACAGTCTTGGTCAGGAGCAGGGAGAGAGATAATAAGGAAGAAAACAAATAAATATAAGGCAGAATAAATGAAATGGGGTGGTGGGGGTGTACCTGGTTAAAGAGAGGGAATGGAAGTTCTCTAAGGAAGTGACATTTTATCTGAGATGTGAAGGATGAGAAGGAGCCAGAAATATCAAGAACATTGCAGACAGAGGAAGGAATGTATCTACATGCCCTAGAATTGGAAAGAGAAACTGGGGGAAAGAAACAACTGTGGCTGGAGCTAGTGAGTGAGCAGGAGCATGGCTCTGGATGAGATGGAAGTGTGGTTGGAGCCAGGTCAGAAATGTCACACTCTGGGGGAGTGCTGATAACAGGGAAGGGGATGCATGGATGGGGGCAGCTATTTAGTATATTTCTGTACCTTCCTGTCAATGTGGCTGTGAACCTAAAAAAATAGGTTAAAAGAAAGAGCTAGGAAGAAGTTGTGGCTCCTTTTCAAAGGAAGAATGTGAAATGATTTAGATATAGATAGTATTTCCTGGTGATAATAGTCAGACAAGGAGTAGTGTTCCTTTGGTTAGAAAGCCATGGTCATTACTAGGGAGACTGACAGAGTGGCGAGACCAGTACCCTGGCAGTCAGATGCAAAAGCCACAGGATTCTTCTGAGAAGGCAAAGAAGGAGAAGCAGGGTGGTTCCACTGATGGAGCAACTTCTACCGGCAGCAAGGTCCTCCTGATCTTCAAAGGACAATGTCTTCAGGGCAAAAGATCCTTTAGCGCCCTGAGAGGAGCAGAGGAAAATATGTCTGAGGGGAAGAAGGGGGCAGGGAGGAGGTAAAATGGTCCAAGGATGAGACAGTGCTGCCACCAGGTCACAGCACCAGGAGAGAGGTTTCTGAGTGCCTGGGGCGAGTGACATTCCCTGCAGGCAGGTCTAAAGGAGCATGCACTTAGCAAGATGGAAAAGGCATGCTTCCTTCCATCCTCATGCTTCAAACAAGAGAATGGCCACATTCACAGGTCTTGTCCGCAGACAGCAGTCCTTTTAACAGAAAGCGACTGTTAGTTTTCCCACTTTCCCAGAAGGAATTTCCCAGCGGAAAGACAAAAAGACCAATGGTGTGGCAGACACTTACATGCATGTAAATTCACTCCAAAGAAAGAGTTAAAGTGCTTTCTAATATAAATTGGTTTTCGGTATTTCAGTGCCAATATAATTAGATTGTAACAAGCAAAGCCCTGTAACATAACACAGCGAAAATTTGAAAATTTGATTCTGCCTGGCAAACAACCAAGTCCCCGCGTGTGCGCAAACCTGACATTAATAAGCTACAAGAGATTACATGATTTAGAAAAGAAGCACTTGGTGTTACCAAATCAAATAATAGATCTCTAGGCTATAATTAGGAGAATTGGGACTCAACAATGAAGTCATAATACTGTAATTTAGCTGTGAGTAACAGAGCCATAGAGGCACATTAGGAGGTGGATGGTGTCTCAGTGACGTGCAGCTCCCAGGGGGGCGGCTGCTCCCACGCCCCACACGCAGCCACCTGTTGGCACCGTCATGCCACAGGATGGACCCTGTCCTGTTGTGACTTCATGGCAGAAAGGCTCTGGGACCCTCCTGTTTTGAACGTAGGACTTTCAAGATACAGCTCCTCAGGGCCATCTGAGGAAGGCAGAATGCCCGCCAGGGCTAAATGGGCAGATTGCTTCCTCAGAGGGCCTTCAGGGCCAACAAAGGACACATTACAAATGCAGACACATAAACAAAGCAAAATAAACACTGCAAAAACTAAAAAGGGAGTGAGAGAAGCCAGCAGCATCATTCCCAGTCCCAGAGCTGCAGGGGATTGTCAGGTTGGGTGAGCGTATTTTTCCTCTGAAATAGTTTCTACGTAGACTGTGCAGAGCTTTCCTCAACCACCTCCTGGCAGAGTAACACAATCCATGCTCTTAGGTCATAAAACCATATAATTGCACATTGAAAAGAAACCTTAGCAGAGCTTCTTAACCCGGGGTCCCCTAAGGGGTCTGTGGATAGAACTGAATTTCAATATAATTGGTTTTCTTTGTAATCCTATGAATTTTATTTTATGCATTTCAAAACATTATACTGAGAAGGGGGTCTGTAGCAGACGTCGGAATTGCCCTTTAGCATATCCCCCGGACCTTTCTGCGCGCTCCAGCTGGCTTCCAACTGCCAATATCTGGGTCTGAGAACTCTCCACCCACCAACTAGGCAAAGCAGCATTGCCTAGTGCCCACACGTGGCAGGCCGGAAGTGCCAGGGCATTGACACCCCTGGAGCAGGTGTGTGATTGCCTCAGTGCCCTCCCCCTTCGGGTGGGAAGATGCTTTTGCGCTCCTTGCCCCAGAATAGCCTGCAGGACTAAACTCCAGTTGTCCATTTTATTGGCTGCCTTTCCTTTCCCACTTCTTGATGGGTATTTCCTCCCACATAAGTAACTTGCCTTCAGGACCTGTTTCTGATAGAACTCCAATAAAGATAGGGTCACAGGCAAAAAAAAAAAAAAAAAAAAAGATTAAGAAGCCCTGCAAGGTATAATCACTATTTTACAGATGAAGAAACTCAAGCACAAATAGCTAAGCACCTTGCTCTACCGAAGGGAGTAGGAAGTATGACACTTTCTATGGCTATTAAGATGCTCATATCTTGCTTACTTATTCATTTTCCACACTTCACTCTTCCAAGTTGATTTCACTTTTCTCCTTACTCCTCAAATTCTCTCCAACGGCAGCCATCGGCCCAGCACTGCTCTAAAGCAGAGCCATTGGCTGGAAGTTCTTTTCCTCTCTGCCCTGAATAAAGATCGTGTGGCAGGGGCCCTGCCCTGTGTGACCCTATTCCTGCTGCCAGGCCTCAGCAGAGTTCTGGCCCTAAGATGAGCTCCAGCCAACTGTGGAGAAGAGTCATTCCTACACATTCAACACCAATCCGTTTCCATTCAGTTACCCCTGGAGCCAGATGGTACTGGCGGATAAGCTTTATCTGTTCCAGGATTCTGCCAGAGGATTTAGCACTGGGGTGGCAAATAGTGTTCTTGTTTTATTTACATTTGTATCAATTACTTATAAAGGACATTGTTTCCATTATGATTGAAAACATCTTATAGAAATACTACAATATAATAAAAGGAGGCTATAAGAATTCAAGTAGAAGGAAAATAGGAATACAATTATAATAGGAAGCCAGAAATAAAGTTACACAGAAATATGTCATCATCATCACGATAATAAAGCTCTTTACAGTGATGCTTTCATTTAATACTTACAGTAACCTCAGAAGTTGGCATTGTTGTTTTCAGCAATACCAACTTCCTTACATGAGGAAACTTACAGAAAGGAGTTCAGTATTTTGCCATTCATTCCTCATGCTTAAAAGTTGCTTCTTTTTTCTTTATTCCCCTTTTATATATCTAAAAGAAAGCAGCTACCTTTCCCCTCTTCCCTCCAAGTTAAAGAACTAATCTTGGCTTGCTAGTCGGACAACGATCTAACTAAATTCTTAAATCTTATTTTGAATGGCTTGTAAGATCTTACTGTAATTGTCGCAGTTAATGAATATGAATCTCTAAGTTTTACACATTTTGACACAGAAAATAAAGCAAAACAAAAATTATTTTAGCTATTATGGGTAAATTGTCCTCAGGCAGGGTGACGTTCCCAGACTTCCACAGAGATAGGAATTCCAGCCAGGAAGTGAGTATCAGAAAAGGAAACAAACAAACAGAAAGGAAACCCTAGACCAGGCAGGCATCATGTGTGGGCCCAGAGAGGCAATTCCTTTGTCATAATAGCCGTGCCCTCTGTTGTCTATTCCTCAGCATCTCAACATGATGATTAAAAAGAACGTGTAATTTCCCTTTTCTAAAACTTTTGCTGCATCACCATCAGAGAGGATTAAAATGCAGTGTTCTTTAAATAGCATTCAAGGCCATCTCTTGCCCATATAGCTGTACTTTCTTCTCCTCTCATTCTCTCTTCTTTAAGCGAGTTCTAACAAAAGCCTCCAAAATATGCCATGTTTTCTTATAGTTTTTCTCATGATATTCCCTCTTTCTGAGGAACCACTTATACCTAGTTCTGTTCTCACCTTTCTAAAGGTTTGGCCGCCGTCCTCTGAGCTCCTATAGTAAGAATGTATCCAAACATCTGTCTTCTCCCCATTTCACACTTTTCTCCCCCTATTTCACTCTGCTCCAAGCAAGGACTCAGCTCAAATGTCATTTTATCAAACAAGCCTGCTCTGACCACTTTATATGTCAATCTTCCCTCACTCTCATTCCTATAATGGGGAAATATTTTGAAAAAATATTCATGTGGACTCTTGATTTTATGTCCATGACCTTCTCCCTCATCTGCCATCTTCTGTGCAAGTGGAAGTGGACAGGCAGTGAATTGCAAGGAGAATTAGGAATGGTACAGAAAGGAAGGAAAGAAAAAAGGAAGGATGAAAGGAAGGAAAAATGGAAGGAAGGAAAGCGAAAGAGGAAAAAGAGAGCAAGAGAGAGAGAGATTGTGATTAAGAGTTGATTTTTCTACCTGTACAATAGAATTTTGTGGAAAGTAAAGTCTTGCCAATCAGGCTTTTCAAGATTGTAGAGAAAGAGCAATTTCTAACTCCCTCCTGTTTAGCCTGTTAAGTGCCAAGTCTGCTGGATTAGATCATATTCTCCACCCTACCCTCATGTATAAGCATGAAATTTTTTGTGTGTGCATGACGAAGTTTGCATTTCCTATATTACTCCAAGTTTCTATAATTAGCATATATTCATTTCATAATTATACAAAATAAAGACGTAAACGACAGTCATGTCAAATGTCTACAATGGTTCTCTAGAAGTAGTGAATTTTTGGTCATTTCTTTAGAGCTTTGCTCCTGTTGTTGCTAACTATTTTTCAAATAAACTTTCCAAAAAAATTTTAGAAGTCTTACTTTATAGAAAAATTGTGAAGATAGTACAGAGAGTTCTCAAACACCTTACACCTAATTGCCCCTCTTAGTGATAGATTACATTTTTATGGAACATTTGTCACAATTAGTCAATATTGATAAATTATTAACTAAAGTTCATACTTTATTCAGATATCTTTGGCTTTTACCTAATAGTCTTTCTGTTTGGAGCCCATAGGGCAGGGGTGTCCAAACTTTTTTCAACATTTTTCACCAAGGGCCATATGCGGTAAAATACACAAACAGCCGGGCCGCCCACTCGAGGTGAAGTACGTATTGCCTCACCTGGTTTATTTAAGTAAACTAAATATATTTTTGGAATTTGCTGCGGGCCAATAAAAAATGGATCGCGGGCCGCAGTTGGCCCGCGGGCCACAGTTTGGACACCCCTGCCATAGAGGATACTATATTACATGTAGCCATCATGTTTTCTCTGGCTCCTCTTGCCTGTGATAGTTTCTCAGGTTTGTCCTGGTTTTGATAACCATGACAGTTTTGAGGAGTACTGGTTAGGTATTTTGTAGAACGTACCTCAATTGTGACTTGTCTGATATTTTTGTCATTATTAGTGCAGGGTATATGTTTTGGGGAAAAGACCACAGAGGTAAAGTGCCATTTTCATCACATTATATCAAGGGCACGTGCCATCATCCTGACTTATCACTGCTGATGTTGACCATGATCACCTGGCTGAGTGGTGCTGGTCAGGTCTCCTCACTGTAAAGCTACTCCCTTTCCACACTGTGCAGCCCACATCAAGGAGTAAGCATTTATGCTCTATCTCCTTGAGAGCAGAGCATCTACATAAAGGATTTGAAATTCTTCTGCACAGGAGGTATGTCTGCCTTCTCCATTTATTTATTTATTTATTCAATCCTGTATTTATATCGGTATGAAACCATGAATATTTATCTTGTACTTGGGTTATAATCCAATACTACTTTACTTTTGCTCATACTATCTGACCTTTGACCATTGGGAGTTCTTTCCATTGGCTCCTGTGTCCCTTTGACATAATCCCTGTCATTGTGTAATTTTGGGCACTATGAGATGTTCCAGGCTCATCGTGTGTATTTCCTGCCCCACTTCTAGAATTGGTCATGTCTCCTTGTAGAAACCAAGATCTGGGCACCCGAGGGTCCCTTGCTACTGGAGTGTCATTGTTTCTAGGCCCTCTCAACTGACAGCAAGGAAGTATTTGTGTATACTAATCTATATCTATACACATATCTATAAATATTTCTGTATGTCACCATCTGTATCTATAATAAACTAAACATGAGCTCACACGATGTCTTCAACACTAATCAATTACCACATGGATCATTCTAGTCTCTTACCTTTGCTTATCTCCAACCTTCCACTCTGACAGTGAGAAACCTGGTTTCCACCATCCAACATCCATTTATTTGTTTAATTCCAGGTACACATATAATGGAATCAGAATTGTTAACACATACCAACATGGGAAACAACTTTATCAAGTAGAATACAGTGCTTATGTACAGTTTCTTTTGACTTCAGTCTCCCAGACTCCACTCATTTTCAAAGTAACTTACATCTGCATATTTTGTGCCCCAATCCCTTCAATGAAGTTGTTTTATACCATTGTAAAGTAGTTAGATTGTTTGGTCACATTTTACATTTCATCCTGAGATCTCCTGATTTTAAAAGTTTGCATAATGAAGGTTTACTCTCTTGCTATAAATTTCTATGGGTTTTGATAAATGCATAGTTTAATGTACTCACCATTTCAGCATGACACAGAATAGATTCACTGCCCTAAACAAATCCCCTGTACTTCATTTATTCAACCATTTCTCCCCCCACCTTCCAGGCCCTGGCCACCACTAATCTTTTTACTGTTTCTGTAGTCTTGCCTTTTCCAGAAAGTCATATAATTGAAATAGTATTTTATATAATTCTGTTTTATTTCCTCTCTTAGAATAGCAACTACACTTCTTTAAAAAAATAATTTTAATAGTTTCCCTGGAGTTGCCAGTATACATTTTGAACTAATTTAGTTACACCTTCAAATAACATTATACTACTTCATGTGTATACATGAAGATATAGAGTATTCTCCCTTCCTTCCTCCCTTCACTTAGGAATTATTGTCATTCATTTTACTATCAGTATGCTATAATCACCCAATACATTCTTTTTTTATTATTAGTTTCTGGTGTACAAAACAATATAATAGACATTTATCATTTATATCCCTCACACAGTGATAACCCCCCCCCCATCTAATACCCCTCTGACATCGCATACAGCCATTACATTTCCATATATACATACATTTCTCACATTTCTAACTATATATATATATATATATATATATATATATATATATATATAGTTACAAGAAGTAGAGTACAGCATTAGGAATAGAGACAGTGGAAATGTAATGGCTGTGTGCGATGTCAGAGGGATAGTGGATGGGGGGAGGGGCGGTATCACTGTGTGAGGGATATAAATGATTGTTTTGTACACCGGAAATTAATAAAAAAAAGGATGTATTGGGTGATTATAGCATACTGATAGTAAAATGAATGGCAATAATTCACAAGTGAAGGGAGGAAGGAATGGGGAATACTCTGTATCTTCACATATACATATAAAGTAGTATAATGTTATTTGAAGGTGTAACTAAATTAGTTCAAAATGTATATTGGCAACTCTAGGGAAACTATTAAAAATACACACACACACACACACACGCACACACACATATAAAATTGCAGTTGACATTCATTATTGTTCAGCTTTAGCTTCAGGTGTACAGTGCAGTGATCAGGCATCTACATCATCCCTGAGGTGGTTTCCCTAATGAGACAAGAGTCCATTGGATACCCTACAAAATCTTTACAACAGTATTGATTACATTCCCCAAATTGATTTTCATAACTGTGTGTCAATTTTGTGGTTATTGACTGTGCTTTCTAATCCCCTCACCTTCCCCCTTATCCCCACCCCCACCCCCATCTAGCAACCCTCAGTTTTTCCTCTATGTCTCTGAGACTATTTCTGATTAGTTCATTCATTTATTCTTTTCTTTAGATTCCACATATAAGTGAGATCACATGGTATTTGTCTTTCTCTGTCTGACTTATTTCACTTAACATAATGTTCTCTAGGTCCATCCATATTGTTGCAAATGGTAAGATTTCATTCTTATTTATGGCTGCATAATACTCCATTGTATAAATGTATCACAGTTTCTTAATTCAGTCGTCTATTGATGGGCATTTCGGTTGTTTCCATGTCTTGGTTATTGTGTATAGTGCAATAAACATAGGGGTGCATGAATTTTTTTGAATTAGAGTTTTGTATTTCTCCGAATAGATACCTAGGAGTGGAATTGCTGGGTCATAAGGTAGTTCTATTTTCAGATTTTTGAGATACCTCCATACTGTTTTCCATAGTGGCTGCCCCAATCTGCAATCCCACCAATAGTGCATGAGGGTTCCCTTTGCTCCACATCCTCACCAGCACTTGTTGTTTGTTGATTTATTGATGGTAGCCATTTTGGTATCTCATTGTGATTTTTATTTGCATTTCTCTAATGATTAGTGAGGTTGGGCATTTTTTTATGTCTGTTTGCCATCTGTTTGTCCTGTAGAAAAATGCCTCTTCATGTCCTCTGCCCAACCCAATACATTCTTATTATTATACTTTAAACAGTTACCAAGTAAAAATAAGAAAAATTTAAAATGTATTTACTTTCATTTATTCCTTCTCTGATATTCTTCCTTTCTTTATGTACATCTAAGTTCTGACTTACAAAGTTTCCTTCTACCTGAAAAGCTTTTTTCTTTTTCTTAACATTTCATGTGATGAAGATTTGTTGATAATAAATTCTCTCTGTTTTTTTTGGTTTGTTTTTTATCAGAAAATGTCTCTATTACTCTTCCCATTTTGAAGGGTAATGTTGTTACTGGGTGCAGAATTCTAGGTGTTTTTTTCTTTAACACTTAAATATTTCACTTCATTCTCTTCTTACTTGTATGGCTTCTGATGAGAAATCTGGGTAATTCTTATCTTGTGCCTCTATAGGTTAAGGTTCTCCCTTTCCCACCACCCCCTACCCCAGCTTCTTTCAAGAATTTATATTAACACACACACACGAGGTCTGACCATTAAGTTTGCGAACTCACCCTAGAAAAAGTGCCACATACCTCATTGCTGAATATCACTACAGTCACCTTCGAAGTACTCCCCTTGGGAAGCTATGCACTGACACCAGTGCCTAGTCCACCCTTCAAAGCAGTTTTGGAACTCTTTTTCTGGGATGGCCATCAGAGCTGTTGTCATATTACCCTTGATGTCCTGAATATCATCAAATTGTCTTCTTTTCAATATTTCCTTTGTCTTTGGGTAAAGAAGGAAGTCATTGGGGGCCAGATCTAGTGAGTAAGGAGGGTGTTCCAATACCGTTATTTATTTACTGCTGAAAAACTCCCTCACAGACAGTGCCGTGTGAGATGGTGCATTGTCGTGATGCAAGAGCCATGAATTGTTGGAGAAAAGGTTAGGTCGTTTAACCTTTTCATGCAGCCTTTTCAGCACTTCCAAATAGTAAACTTGGTTAACTGTTTGCCCAATTGGTACAAATTCATAATGAATAATCCCTCTTGTATCAAAAAAAGTTAGCAACATCATTGCAACAAGTTCGCGAACTTAATTGTCAGACCATGGGCACGTGCATATGTTTGTGTGTGTGTGTGCATGTGTATGTATAGGTGAATATATTTATATATGAATAAGATATCCTAGGTATAGAGTTTTCCATTTATTGATGTTTTCTGAGCTCCCTAAATCTGTGAGTTAGTGCCCATCACTAATCTTGGAAAATTACGTCATTATTACTACAAATATTTATTCTGCTTCATGCTCTCTTCTTTTGGTTTTCCAACACACATATGTTACACCTTTTGAAATCATCTCACAGTTCTTGGATGTTCTGTTGTTCTTTTTGTCTGTTTATTTAATTCATTTTTTTTTTTTTTTTTTTGTATTTTAGTTTTAGAAGTTTTTTATTAACCTATTTGCAAGCTCATTGACTCTTTCTTTTTCTGTGTCCCGTCTACTGATAAGGGCATCCTTCATTTCTGTTGCAGTTATTTTGATTTCTGTCATTTCCTTTTGATTTTCTTAAAATTTGCATATCCCTGTTTACATTAACCATCCATTCTTGCATATTATCTGTTTTTTCCATTATGCCGCTAAAATATTATTCATAGTTATTTTATGTTGTCTGATAATTCCAACATCTGTGTCATATATGAGTCTGGTTCTCATACTTACATTATCTCTTCAGAGAGTGGTGTGTTTTTTTTTGGTGTTTTACTTTTAGCATGCCTTGTAAATTTTTGTTAGGAGTCAGACATATTGGGTGGTAGGAACTGAAGTAAACAGGCCTTTGATGTGTGGATTTGTGGTAATCTGGCTAGGACTTGGGGTATGTTTAGTGTTCGTTGTAGGTGCTAGAGGCTTCACATTCCCCGTGTCCTAGTCTTTTGCCTCTCCTGTTGTCTTTGGGCTTCCCTAAGCACTCTTCCTCAGAGAGAATCTTACAGTTCTCTTAGCTGAAATCACTATTATTGTGCTGGAACCATGTTGGTGTGGTGGGGAGGAAAGAAAACACTGTCTACGCTTATGATGAAATCTTGGTATTTTAGTAGGCCTGTGTCTTTGGGCTGTGACCTTCACAAGTGTTTCTGCATTGGTGTGGCTTTTTCCCCAGTTAGGTAGAACAGGAAAACTAGAGGAGTCTGGAGTCGTCTACGTGTCCTTCTCCCAAGTAGGATAAGGCCCTGATGGTCTTTTCCCTCCTGGAGAGGAGGCTTTAGTTATGGACAAGGCTGTGGGCAGAGTTCACAATAATTACTATTTCCCTTTTTCTGCCAGAGCCACTGGAGAAGTCTTGGATCATCACCATGAGAACTTAGTGGGGTTCCTAGAGGAAAAACCCATGAGCGTGTGGTGGTTCCCCTAAGACAGCAGCCCCCAGGAGTTTTCCACCCTTGCGCTAGCCCACACTCAGCCTCAAATGATTCATCAACCTCACCATTTTAGTGTTCCTACCAGTTTATAGTTCCAGCAGCTTTGGCTCCAGGTAAGTACATCTCAGTTATTCATCTCTCTGGATTCACCAGTCGCTCCAGGTCATGGGGTGTTGGTTTACCCTATAACCTCAATTCTCTGATTGGTCCAAGAAAATTCACTGGTTTTTAGTTTTCTCAGCTTTTCTTATTGTAAGGATAGAAGTGATGACTTATAAGCTCTTTACACGTCAATGCTGAAACTTGGGTCCAGCTATGAGATTTTTAATCTATGACATAGAAGAAGGAAAAATCTATCCTTTTCTGCCTGAGAGATTTTGAGAGAAAGAATAGACAGAGGGAGTCATGACGTTCTGATGCCAGGGATTTCATTTCCTCCCCCCATCATCTCAGGGCTGAACCTTAAAGGGAAGTGGCGTAGAAACATAGATTGGGATGAGGGGAGCACGGACGGACAGGGAGTTTTCTGCCTTTCTTCAATCATAGAATTCTGGGGAAAGCGGACTTCCTGGGAGCTGCCCACCTCCCCAGCCTGCCAGGCTGGCGGTACAGTACAGGAGAGTCAGTAGAGAAAGATGCTAGCTTACGGCTCTCCTAGGCTTCTCCTGGTTCCCATGCTGTATGTAAAAGACTCAGAAGTTCCTGAATTGGGACTTAAAAGGTAATTGCTTCGGAAGCCAATAGACCTGCACTGGAGTCCATCACAACACCAGTAGCAATGGCTCCCAGCAGAAGGATGCAGAATGGGGGCTAGAGCTGATGGTGTCTTGGCAGAGGCAGAACCTCTGATGGGCCTCCAATGTCAAGGAGAGCTGAGATGAAGATTGGTTAGCCAGGGAAGACTTCCGAGTCCAGATTAAGCTAAGAGATAAAAGCGAGCCTGAACACTTGCCACTCACCCAGGCACAAATAGATGAGTGCCATGAGACAGAGGAAGACATTGTTTCAGAGACCAGAAAAGTTAGAGGACAGCACAAGAATGCTTCAAAGATCAGAGAACACCTTCTCCTAGAATAGCACAAGGTCCCAGGTAAGGCACTCCCCTCTCCACATCCCCAGATGTCACCTAGATTTGCAGTCAAAGGTGAAAAAGTACAACCTAGACTTTTTAGATGCTTGCATCAGATCAAAATGCTAGATTGGTCTAAGAAAGTTAACTTTTTTTTCCATGCTAACCATAAGGAAACATAAGAAGAATGTCAGAGAAGTTTAGAAAAGTAAATAAAATACATTTTCTCTGTGCCTGTCTGAATATAGTGGGCGATTTGTGGCTCCGCTGCCTTCTCCTTTCCAGTACTCTGATTTACATTCTTTGTAACACTTGTCCTTCTCTAAAGATACCTTATTGATTTATTTGATCAGTCTGTCTACCCTATTAGAAAGAGAGCTTGGAGAAAACAGTGGCCTGGCCCGTCTCAATCACCACTGGGTCCTCAGTCCGTAGGACAAGCTTGAGCTCATTGAAAGTACTCAGTAAATACTTGTGGAATAAATGGTACTGTGTAAAGAAAGCGTCTGTATCAGGTGAGGCAAATGGATGTAAGAATTCTGAACCTCAAATAATTTTTATATTAACTTATACTTATTATATGCTAAGCATTTGATGCATTTCAATACGTATAACAGCACCATGAAGTCAGTACTGTTATTATCTACAGTTTTCAAATAATGAAATGGAAGCACAGAGAAGTTAGGCACTCTGTTCAAAGTCACAGAGCTTCCAAGAGCATACAGGACAGTCTGGCTGCAAAGCCTGCATGCCCATCCACCACGTCACACTGCCTCTCAGAGTCTCACGTGTGGCCTCAGCTCACCGCCTTCTTCCCTTCCTCCCTCACGCCAGATGAGCCACAGACGGCTAAGTAGGCAGCGAACACTTCTCAAGATGTTTTCATCGATTTTGCCAACACTCAGCTGCTTTATCGGTTCTGATGAAACATTTGTGACAACCACAGCAATTGCAATGATCATTTCCATGCTGAAAACATTTGCCTACAAAGCAGACATTTTCTCTTCAAAGTAAACATTGGAGCTGCTGAGAAGCTGCCGCCCATACCCGTACATGCCTCTTCCTCAGAATTTAGAATGCCTCCAAGCAAAATCCCCCAGGCACGAATGACAACAGACAACAGGAAGAGGACTTATCCTCCAGGTGGCCTCATCTGACACTCAGAGACCAGTCGGGAGGTGTCTCCCTTCATCCCCACCTCGGTCCCTCTATCCTGGTACTTACTTCACACATATTAGTAGCACTAGGTGCAGGAATTAACCCTTTTCTACTATGTATTTGTTCCTTGTCTTGACTCTTCATGATACAAACAATGCTTTATTGATCTTAAACCCAGCACTTAGTGCATTTGCTTAATTAATTTATTAATAGTAAGCAGAAGATCTTGAAAGCACCCCTAAAGCTGGGTCTTTCAGTGTTCAGAGGAAACTACATCAGAAGGCAATAGAGTTGGATGGAAGGAGGAAGAACTGCCTTAGGATAGTTTCCCTAAGTCTATTTCTGCAAGTCCCATCCCAGAGGATATCAACAAGGCATTTGGTAAGGGGGTGAGGTGGGTGGGATGGGGAGGCTCTCGTTGCCAAATAAAATGAATGAATGCAGAGTTAAGCTGGATTTAAAGTCAGAAGTGTTCTTGTATGAAGGGCTTCTCAGAGCCTGTGGCATGCCAGGGTTCAAGGTGAAAGAGACGTGTGATGTGTAGCATTTTGCAAATGCATTTGTCCACAGAGTCATTTCTTTGCCAGGCTCTTTAGGGTCCTGGTGGACCATGAAACCAAACTGAAAACAATGTTATTTGCACAGGTGAAGGGAGAACCTCAGTCCCTTCATGTTTTGCATAGGCAGGAATGGGCAGACCACAGAGAGCCTATCACGGGCATAGATGAAGTCTTCCTGAGAATGGAAAGAATCTCTCTAGGTCCAGATGGCATCTCTGTAGGAATAGCCTTCCAGACACATGGAAGCATGTGCTGTAAACATAAAACAATGGACCAGTCCGTGCCAGGCACCACGCTGGGTCCTCTCAGGAAGTTAATTTAGCCCCAACAGCCCTGTAAGGTTGGCATTATAATCCTATTGCACAGACGAGGAACTCAAGGACCATGGAGACTGGGTCTCACGCAGACAAGAGGAAAGTATTCTGGACACCAATTCACTGCCTTCTCTACTCCTAGCTGCTTAGATGAAAACTAAATCCCAAAAGGGTAGGTCAAAGCTACCTCAAACAGTTACCTCTCTTTCAAGGGTCTGGTGTCTGCAATAACAGCCCTCTCCTTGCTGGTCCTTCCTTGCAGGATCTGACCGGAAATGACCTTTCTGAGGGTGCAGGGAAGGCAGCCAGTGGGGCAGGAAAGGGCCCCTCCCCAAGGCAGACGGAAGCCTCTTCTCATTCCTCATCTACACACCGAATCACGAACTTTGCAAGCGCTCTTAAGTGATTGTGACTGTTTCGTTTTCGACACATCAGTCGGCCTGTTCGAGTAATTTTATACTTAAATTATTTAAATGCAATCTATCCATTGAAGCAATTTCCCCTGCACAGGAGAAGTGTTTTCTTTTTTAGGGAACTGAAGCATGATAAATAAATGAATAAAGACTTGTAGCAGTGTCTCTCTCTCTCCTCTCTCTCTCTCTCTCTCCTGAAGAAAGCACTTCGACTGTAAGTCCCTCTTGTCAGAAATCTTGGAACTCATAATATTCCCCGTGGTTCCGCCGCTCAGCATTAAAAATAACCAAAGACCGGAGTCACGGGTTTTTGTTTTTCTTTTTCCTAGACACGAAGCACATTTTACACCACAATGCCCAGGATGACACAGGGACTGCTCAGAGCTTGCTAATATTCTCCGCTGCCTCTCTCCCCAGGCCTGCAAGCAGTTAGAATGGCTTAGTGGTGATCACAAATGCTGTCCCATTTGGAAAGCACTTCTTTAAGGCAGCGCAGATTAAAATTCATGAAAGGCGGCTTGCTTGCATAAATAAATTAAAAGCTGCAAAACTAAAGTTTAAACACCCATACACAACTAGCATTTTGCAAACACCATATGCACTGCGGGTGTCAATTCTGGGCTGTCAAGCAAGAAGTAAGGAGAGGCCTCCTTGGATTTGAATTCATAAAACTGGAAGCACCTTGATCACCTTTGACACAAAGGAGCCTCAGCAGCAATGTGTGAACTAATTGATTTGAACCTTGTCTAAATGCATATGGATTTTAGGGGAGCATGCCAATATCTGGAGAGTATAGTGAAAAGAAACTGAGAGAGAGAAAGAGCACGGGCTTTGCGATATGACAATGCCAGGTTCAAATCCTAACTCTTGAAATTATTATGTTGCCTTGGGTAAATCATGGGAAGTCTCTGATAGCTAGTTTTCTCATCTATAAAGTAGGCATATGAAAACTAACCGCTAGCTGTTGACTGTTGCATGGAGACTAAATGATATACTATACATAAAGCAGCTGGCAGGGAGAGGTCTCACACACTGTTAGTTCCCTTCTTCCTGTTTTTATCTTACATTTATATCATGGTGGCGGTGTGGGCAGGGAATAAGTTATGGGGTCAAAAGCCTCAGATCTGAGCTCTGCCATTCACTGGCCTGTATGACTTCAGATGACTCATTTCATCTCACTAAGCCTCAGTTTCCTTATTTGTAGTTAAGAGGTACTGTTACCTCTATCCACACATATATAACATCTGCAAGGGATCTGGTCCTTGCAACACTACATCAGGCATGGCTGGCAACCTTATCTCCATTTCTTTAGTAAGGAAAGTGATGCTAAAAGAGGGGGCTGAGTGAGCCCAGAGTGACTTAGAAGGTGAGCAGCAGGCCCAGAACAAAGGGCAGGTGAGCCTAACTGCCCTACCCATGCAGCCTGGGTCTTCCTCCCTCCCAGTGCCTTCTTCCTGCTCCAGGCTGCTCAGGGCCTGCCAGGGAAGCGCTGGGTCCAGGGTTGTCCCAGCTGTAGGCATTTAGGGGCCTGCCCCATCCTGGCAGAATGAGTATATTTTCATCCCTATGTTCCAAAGCCTTGCTGCCAAATTCTGATTATTCAGTGCAATTGGCATTAATGGGTTGAATTTCAGTCCCTCCTGAGAAACAAGTTTGCTTCTTCGTAGGCTTTTCTCAATTCCCAAGCTGGTATCTCAGACGGGAGAGTGCTGGAATTGGAGTTCCACACGCTGGCAGTGAGAGCAGTGAGTTCATGGGGAAAGGGCCTGCGTTGGCTTGGAATAAGTTCCCCTGTGTGAATTGCTCTAGTAATGGGACCAGATCTGGAATGTGGGAGTGCCCTCTGTCATTTTCTAACTGGAGCTCTCTTGCAGTTCACCTCAGGGATCCTCAAGAATCAGGCCTGGGCCCAAGGGAGCTGATTCTAAAACACAAATTGTACCCATCAGTCGTCTTAGTGTCAAGCAGCAGAAGTAAAATTCTGGCGGTTATAATCAAAAGTGGGAAAGGATAGACTGGCCATCTGAAATCCTCCGCTATAAATCCTAGAAAGAAATGATAAAGTATATAGGAATTTGTAAAAGTTTGTAAGAAAGAGAAATACCTAAGGGGATTAAAATAAAGAAGAAACTACACCCCTGTGAGCTGACCCTGTAACTGCCCTAGTAAATAGGTAGAAAGATAAAAAGAGGCCTGGGGGTAGCAGTCTAATTGATCTAAAGATTTGGATTTTTATACCTACATTAGAACAAAAGACCAAGCCTTGGGCCTGTACAATTTGATGCTTGAACAAAGGCCCTTACATAAAGCCAAGACACTCAAAGGGTTACACCAAAACAACGAGAACAGGCTTAAAAATCCACTCAATCCATTCTCTGTATACCAGGTTACATGTCTATTTTGGTTGAGCTCTGAGAGAGAAAAGAAAATCTTCTCTAAGAATAGGTAACAATAAGAACATACTTCATGCAGGTTTGGAGTTCAAATCTATATTATCCATGTTTTGTGACCCTGACCTCCCAATACAAGAAATTAACAACAACAGCCACAAAATTAGATCCCAAATAAGAGAAACTTTGGGGTACCTGACAGAAGCAAGACTAAAACTCTCTGGAGTGATGGGCCTTCGACCTAGGTAGTATAGGATTTATACAAATAAAACCCACCATAGATGTATACCATAATGCAAATATGTGAGTGTAGTAGAGACTCCTTATTGCCTATCCCAAGAATTTCCATCTTTTCTGGCTTAGATCTTGAAAGTTATCAAGTTCCTTGGCAGCTAAGGCCACATAACTACATTCTGACTAATAGGTTATAAACAGAATTGTTGTATAGAAGCTTCCAGTAAATTTACTCAAAAGACAGCTGCCATGTCCCCTTTGCTACTTCTTTTTGCCCATCCTGCTATTTGGAGCATGGATGTGATAGCTGGTGCTCCATCTTGGACGATGAGAACCTCTGGGAAGTGGCACCATATCAACACTGGACTGCCTACATCACATCAGAACTTTTATATGAGAAAGAACTTGTCTTCTATTGTTTACATCATTATTTTCCTTATTTCTGTTGTAACTCACAGTGAAACAAAATCCTAACTAATTCAGAGAGGGGAAAATCTACCATGAGTCAAGTCAGCAGGTAAAATAAACAACAGGACTGTTCTCAAAAGGAGTTAGATAATATAAATATTGGAAAGTGATTACAAAATAATTGTCTAAGTAATTAGATACATAAAGGAAGAAAAAAATAATATATGAGAAAAGAGCAAGACATTAAGGAAAAAGGTATATTTTTTAAAAAAAACACACAATAGTAATAGAAATTAAAAATGACATCATTGAAGCAAACCAACAAAAAAACTACAATAGATAAGTTAAATAATCCAGTACACAGAAAGAAAGATAGTGAACTAAAAGGCATGGCTGAGAAAATTACCCAGAATGCAGAACAAAGAGAGAAAGCAATAAAAAAAATATGAAGGAAAGTTGAAAGATGTAAAGATCAGAATAAAATTGTCCAAAACACATCAATTAGGAGTTCCCAAAAGAGGCAATATACAGAATGAAAAAGATGCAATATTTGAATAGCTAATGGCTGAGAATATTCTATAATTAATAAAAGGCATATATTATAAAATTTTGGATTCACAATTAATAAGAGACTAGATAGATTAGATAGATAGATGATAGATAGATAGATAGATAGATAGATAGATAGATAGATAGATAGATAGCTATTCACAGAAATACATTAAAATGAAACTGTGGAAATTTGAAGAAAAGATCTTAAAGCAGCAAGAGAAGAATTTGATTAACTGACAGAAGGCTTCTCCACAGAAACAAAAGGAAACACTGACATAAAGAGTTCTGTAAGTTAAAGCCCACCCACATCACCCTACCTTTATACTCACAGTTCATAAGTCACATATATGCTTACAGCCTCTAGTTGGCTTTGAGGTTCCCTCTTCTAAAATGTGATCAGACAACTGAATACTATCAGAAATCTAGACATTTAGTGAAATATTCTGACATCATAGATATTAAAAGGAAAAAACACGGTGCAACATGGAGGAAATAGAGACTGGAGAAAAGCAAAGTTTAAAAAATAGTTGTCATTCATAGATTTTGAAAATTAATATTGTGACCATGCATAGAGAAATAGAAACAATATTCAAGGAACAAAAAGGAAATCTTGGAAATTAAAAATATAATAACAAAAATTGAAAACACCACAGAAAGTATTAGAAGTAGTATCTCCAAGAAAGTAGACAAAAGATAAAGAAAGGAAAAATCAGAAAGTAAACTGTAAAATTAATTAAAACATAAGTCCAATAAACAAATAAAATTTCTATAAAATTTGAGGAAATTAAATGAATGCAATCATCAAAAATATAATTCAAGAAAATTTCCCAGGACTAAAGAACATGAGTTTCTTTATTAAACGGGTTCACCAGAACAATGGATTTTTTTTTAAAGTCCTACAACAAGATATAGTATTGTGAAGTTTCCAAATACTAGGGACCATAAAATAAATTCCATAAGTTTCCAGAAAAAAAGATAAGTCATACAGACTCAGGAATCAAAATGGCTACCAACCAATATTAAACAGGAAGCTGGAAGACAATGAAGTAATGCCTTCAAAACTCTGAAGGAAAATAATTTCCAATGTTGAATTCTATTCCCAGACAAACTATAAATAAATCAAATAAATAAAGTGTGAGGGTAAAATAAAAGCATTTTTAGATCAGCACAATCACAAAAATATTTGCCATTTGCCTTCTGTTTGACTTTCTCAGGAAGCCACTAGAGGATGCACTCCAACAAAATGAAGAAATAATAGGAATAAGGTGATGACATGAGGTACAGTAAAGGGGAGCACCAATCAAGGAGAGAAGTGAAGGCAACCCCTAAGATGTTGAGAAGGTAGATTCCAGAAAGATTGCTATGCACAAGGCAGGGGTGCTTGAAAGAGCTCAGGAGGCTCCTGGAAAGAAAAGGATGGAAACACCTCACATAAATGGAAGTCTTGACAATACATTGAGACATTTGGCAAAGACTTTGGAATTTAATTACTTATTTGTACATTCAGTAGTGAGCAAATGAAAAAATATGACAAATATTTCCTTTAGGAAAACCAAAATGTGAGGGAAAGAAAAAATCATCAGTTTGCTAAATGAATCACCTGTAAAGATTGTTACAAGGTGATTATAATATAAGCTCTGAATATTTATCTCTCAAAATGATGTTATCACTGTATTATAATTAGAATGATGTGGGATATGGGCAGAGTGGAAAGTGGGGTAGGGGGAACAAAGAGAGGTAAATTCTGTCTTCCACTGTGGTAAGTCCTTAGATAATGGCTAAATTGAACACTCATAAAGTAATAATACCAGTATATTGCTGAGAGGTACAGCAGTAAATAACAAATTGTCAGCTTTTTAGAGTAAAACTTTCCTTTGGGAAGTGGAATGGGGACAGTGTTTCTGCTTGGTGTAATTGACTTTATAAAGTTGTTTAATTCTCCAAATTTTGTTTATAGTTAATTTTAACTAACATAAAAACAAAGGAAAAACATTTTAAAAGTGAACATAAGACAGATAAAGGCCCATGATTTGGGTTATGAGTTTCCCTAAAGTATTATAATCTTTTGGGAGCAATGTATCCCAAAAAGGTGTGTTACTGTTTTTCCTACTTAGTTCATTTTAGTAAATATATATTTTAGGGAGAGAAAAAAAACAAACCAGATTGTTTTGCAGGTAAAGTGAAATGTTCCCAAGACATGTTGGTCTTTTTACTACTCTGGGAAGACAAAGCAGAGAAGAAAACAGGAACTACTTCTTTCGGTTGCTCAGAGACCTTGTCAGAGTAACGTGAGAATGCAGAGGGCATCTGAGACATGCCTGACGATGTCAAAACAGCAAGCGGCCTCATCTTCCATTTTACATTTTGAAATAGGAAAGAAAACAGATGAAATAGCTTTTTCATTATTTTCCACATCCCAAAAGGAAATTCACTTCAATTTTAATAACGTTTCTATTTCTTATTTATCATCATGCAAACCTTATAAAAATTGCAAGCTCCAGATTTGGGCAATAGCGTTGCAGGATGAAAAAGAAAATGTTTCTGTCATCTAGTCTTTTTGTTTGTTTGTTTGTTTGTTTATTTGTTGAACTGAAAATAAAACCAATGTTACTTTTAAAAGGGAAAACAGATGGATAATAGCTAATTCAACAAATGGCCGTGCGGTCTCAGGAACCTGGCTCAGGACTACACAGCCAGGAATAACACCGAAGGTCATGGCACAGCACTAGTCAAATGCAGACCCAAGTTTTGCCTCACCTAGCCCTGACCTTGTAGCTCATACTGATGACACAGGCAGCCCTGGACCACGTCCATCAACACTCCCACACAGCCATGAATGATGCTCCACTCTTCAACTACCAGGCCACAAGAAGCTTTGCCTCCTGCTCCTGTCTCCTTGCATCACTAGCTCCTGACTTGAATCCCACGTGGTGTTTCTGCACCTGCGCCGTATAACCATTCCATAGTTACAGGGAGAGCTAGGAGAAAGAGTATCTGACGTTTTCAACGCCCTACCAAGACTCTGAAAATGGAAGAGGGGTTTGATGTCAGGACAAGAGCAGAGACATAATAATAGCAATAATGACTATTATAATTGTAGCCCAATAACCTGGTAATGAAACATATAGACTCTGCATTCAGACTAACTGGGTTCCAACCCTGTCCCTTCCTTAACTATTCAGCCAAGCAGATTCCCATCTCAGGGCCTTTATTCCTGCTGGTTCCTCTCCTTGGGATTTGTTTCCCTCCAATATGGATTCTTCACCTGTCTCAACTAGGTGAAGCATGCTGTTCAATGGCACACCTTCCTTGGCATTCCCGAGCCCCCTTCCATGATTTATGTTAAATAAAGCACACGGATTAATTACACGGGATAAATTACATAGTTTACCTGTTCATTTTTTTTCTTGTTGTTTCTTCCCTATTCTCCCCACCTCAGTTGGATGTAAGCTCCACGAGAATACGGGTTTTGTCTGTACTGATTACTGCTGTAGTCCCCCAAACCTGGCACATAGTGGGCATTCTATAAATATTTGGTGACTGAATTAATTGGGTCCAAGACCCGGTTTTTCCTTTGAGCTTTAGATCATTATCTGTAAAATGGGGTTGGTGACAGAAACTACATCACAGAATTGCATGAAAAATTAAGTAAGATTAGTGTTTGTGTCATGAACATTAGTGAATGTCCCCTTACCCTTGCATTTCTTGCTTCCATCTCAACCCTCACCTACTGGGTCAGTTAGACCAACGTCCCTACCACTTTAGGAAAGCTGCCATGGTAGAACCAGAGAACAAAGACATCACATTCTTGGCTTTTAAAGTCAGTGCTCTCAGTCCAGAAGTAAGACAGCAAATATTTAGGAGAATATGTGATCAAGTAGAACAAGCTTTTCCTGTTTCACGACCCATTTCATAAAACCTTACAAGGTGGGAGGATAGGAGAGATCGTCTGAGAGAAAGCAGCAGGACTCTCCGAGAAGTGGCTCCACCGCTCTGCACCAGCCTCCCCACCCCCAGGTGTCAGTTACGAAAAGGGAAAAGTGGTCAGGATACTGTCCTGGAGGCAGAGACCCTGGGCACCCATGAGTCTCCAGTGGCCCCAGCATGGCACTGGAAAATAGCCAGGTTTTCCTGTACCCCATAGAAATGGTGTTAGAATTAGGAGAGAAAGATGCACAACAGAAAACAGCTGAGGCCATGCAGCCAGAGACAGGGGGGGGGGGGGGGGGGGGGCTGCGGGGGGCGGACGTAGTGGAGCCTGCATGCCTGGGGCAAGGACACCAGTGACCAAAGACCAAGAGATTCATCTTGACAGTCACCATCATTGAAATAAGAATGACCTTGGGGGCTGGCCCGGTGGCTCAGGCAGTTGGAGCTCTGTGCTCATAATACCGAAGGCTGCCGGTTCGATTCCCATGTGGGCCAGTGCCAGATGGCTCAGTTGGTTGGAGCGTGGGATCTTAACCACAAGGTTGCCGGTTTGACTCCTCAACTCCCACAAGGGATGGTGGGCTGTGTCCCCCCACAACTAAGACTGAACTCGGCACCTTGAGCTGAGCTGCCGCTGAGCTCCCGGATGGCTCAGTTGGTTGGATCGCGTCCTCTCAACCACAAGGTTGCTAGTTCGACTCCCACAAGGGATGGTGGGCTGTGCCTCCTGCAACTAACAACTGGCAACTGGACCTGGAGCTGAGCTGCGCCCTCCACAACTAAGACTGAAAGGACAACAACTTGCACACTGTTCCCCAATAAAGTCCTATTCCCCTTCACCAATTAAAAAAAAAAAAATCTTTGAAAAAAACAAAAACAAAAAAAGAATGACCTTGGGCCAGAAGCTTCAGCCTCTCTCCCACCCACACCCTCGCCAGGATACTACTCAACTCCAAAATGTTAATGCCACACTAAGGGAAAGGAGCAAAAAGGAAATTTCTGAATTTACTGAGTTTAAACCCAATGCAACTTAGAAACTACTGAGGTGACTGTGATTTCCCAGAAACAACTAGAACTGAGTGTCTGCCATCATGCAGAATGGGAGGCTTGAAATAAAGTTTTATAAACAAATAAATAATTAATAAATAAAGATAATAAAGCATAGAATACACAGAGTTATATCCATTTGACTTACAGAGTGGCCTACGAAAACCATCCCTACTAAAATATGTAAGGAACATATTATAATATCTGGCACTTAGTAAGTAACTAAATAAATGGAAGCTGCAGTTATCACTGACCTGCCACACACCAGGCCGTTCATTTTACGTGGGTCATCTCTAACTCCCACAACACTCCTGCTAGGAAGATGTTTTATGATTTCCATTTTGTATTTCATAAAAACGGGACTTGGAAAGATTTGATGATTTGGTCAAAGTCCCATGCTCAGGAAAGATCAGGGATGGGACTTGAATCTGGGTTACCTGTTTCCATCCTAGACTGTCACACATCACACAGTTTCAAAAGGGATGGGAGTCCTACAGGGTTACCTGGATAGACAGGTCAATGTAGAAGGAATGTGATGTAGAAGGAATCCAGGAGCCTATAGGCTTTAAACTAGGACATTGCTCAGTATCCCTCAAGGGTCTTCTAATCATCCAGCCTCATGACCCTCAAGTCAAGAAAGTATGTATGTGAAGCCTAAAGGAGGAGATGAGACACCAGTGGGAGGAAACCCTTTC
This sequence comes from Rhinolophus sinicus, assembly GCF_036562045.2. NCBI lineage: Eukaryota > Metazoa > Chordata > Mammalia > Chiroptera > Rhinolophidae > Rhinolophus > Rhinolophus sinicus. The sequence continues at coordinate 130,403,265 of NC_133756.1, forward strand.
CCATCTCAGCTGGGGCAGTATCTAGGCACCTAGTCTGACTCCAACTGCAATGATGGGTTGGCCCCACTTTATGAGAGCAAAAGAGGCCCTGACAGGGTGTCAGCAGAAGCTGCAGAACCCAAACATTCACCAAAGAGCACCATGAGTCCTCTGTGTCTTTGCTGAAGCTATGAGGGGACCAGGATGAGAAGTCAGGGTCGTTTCCATGTTCATAACCACCCATTCCTGGATTTTCCTCAGTAAGTGTGTGTGAGCTAGAGAAACAAGGGATGTGTAATTATCCTTTGACTTCGGGTAACTTTGCTCTCTCCTCCCACAAGTAACACACACACACAGCCCTGGACCCATTCTGTTCTCACAAAGGCTGCCTTTGTTGGCATAAAAATGGTCCTTCACTACCAGGTCTTTCACTTCCTTCCATTTGTTAGAGTTGACATTTGTAAGATTTCTTTGGTGTAATCCTCCCAGTTCTCCACTTTAGCGCCTACTCTGGCCGCACGTGATCTCCTAGCCTTTTTAGGCCCAGCTCTTCCTGGTGCTTCTCTGAATGACTGGCCAGAGGGTAGACTCATGGCACAAGTGGGTGTGCCCTACTTTGGTCAAAAGGTCTCTCAGGACAGTGGTGTCTGGGAATGTCCTTGGCTGTAATTTCAGACCTGGGAGGACCCAATGTAATCTCAGGCAACAGGCTCTCAGGGCTGTGAACCGAAGCCCTCCTCAGCCACGTGTCACTGACCCTAGGGCACAAGGAGATACGGATTTGGGAAATGCAGCTGTAGACTGGGGGTGGTGCAGTTCTATTTTTCACAAGGACTGATTACTAAAGCCACAAAAGCTGGTACCAGTGTTGAGGCCAGTTAAAACACCTGATAAAGCCACATCCCTTCCCTGCCTTATAAGATCTCAATGTTCTTGTATAACGAAGGGGTGGGGGCGGGGTTCTTTGAATGGAAACTTTTGGGACAGAAGCCCAGAAGGACAAAAGTAGGCTACTCAGCACTAGGAAACTTTGAGAGATGAAGCGAGACTCTGGCCAGGGACTTACACTAACCACACCCAGCAAAAACGAGGGGTTCTCTGCATCCAAGAGGCAGGCTGAAGTGTGTGTGTTCTAAAACGGGGGGCATCTTCTAGGATGGGTAGGGGAAGGCCAAACCTGCTTCAAAGTGCACCACCAAAAGCCTTATGCCCCCTCTTGCGGTGGCTTCTCCCAACCATGATGTCTTTGTCCTCATAAAAGCTCACCATTCTGGCAGAGAAAGAAATCGCCCAAAGCCAAAGTATCAATTAGGTCTCAAAGAGCTCCGAGATAATAACTAGCCATTACTGAGCTCTTACAACACGCCAGGTCCTGTTCTAGGTGTGATTTCGTTCTCAAGCCATGGATTCTTTACAACCACCCTCTGTGGCAGGGTACCACTTACTATCCCCATTTTACAGGTAAGGAAATCAAAGCACAGAGAAGTTAATCACGCAGCTAGGAAGTGACCAAGCTAGGATTCGAGCCCAGGGAGTCTGGCTCCAGCACTGAGAGCTAAGTCACCTTACCACACTGCCTTACCTATGCTCACTTCTATCAGAGCCTTTAAACCAACATGTTGCCATGTTCTGTTTACTAGTTCATCTCGTCCACCCACCCTTGATCACGAGCTCCTTGCAGGCAGGCACTATGTCTTATTCATCCTCAAATCCTGACAATAAATATGGCTCTAGTAGGTGTTCAGTAAATACTGAGTTGAATGATGAGTTTAAGAGATCCTTACAAAGCTTGCACTATTGCAGAGGAGAAAGGTGACTAGGGAGAGAAAAAAAATACTTGCTAAACTCTTGCCATGTGAATATCACCATGCCAAGCACATCACATTTGTCCCCCCCCCCCTTGATTCCCTAGACTTCTCTGAGAGGTAAATACTCTCATTAGCTCAGTTTCACAGAAGAAAACTGAGGTATAGAGAATTTAAGTGTCATGCGTGAGACCACACAGCTAAGATTCTCATTTAGACATTTGAGTCCTTGGCCCATGCACTTAATTACGACCCAATGTACTGACCCAGGGTTGGAATGAGCCACAGGAAAGGAGAAAGGACAATGAGGGGTCTGAGGAAGAGGGTATCCAACCAGCGGATCAAGGAAATCTTCCTGGAGGAGGAAGCCCCTGGCCTAGAACTTGAAGGATGGGTAGGACCTGGACATGGGAAGACGGACCAACAGGTCAGGCCACTCCATGTAGAGGAAGTTGTGTAAGGAAATACACAGGCAGAAAACTGTGGCGTGCGCAAGAAAATCAGCATTGTTTTCACTTGGCTGCAGCTCAGGATGAGTGAAGAAGAATGCCTGAGATTCAGTTAGAAAGGAAGACTGGAGCCAAACTGAGGAGAATTTTGAATGACAAATCTGGGGGCTTGGATTGAGTTACGAGGCAATAGGGAGTCATTGAATGCTTTAGCGTGATATATCAGAGCTGTGCTTTGGATGATTTGGCAATCAGAAAGAGGATGGTTTAAGTCAAGGAACTATGGGCAGGACAGAGAGCAATTAGGATCACCAGAAAAATGGCATCAGGGTCTTAGCCAGGCACGGAGAGCAGAGAAGGGAAGCAATAAGCAATTTGAAGCTAGAACCAATTACTTAGCTACTGGAAAGGTGTGAGGGCTGTGATGGAGGAAAGAGTTAAGAGAGATGTTTAGGTTTTCCTCTGGGCTCAGGGGATAACAGTTCCCTTAGCAAAGAGCACGTGTGGTGCGAGCGTAGACCTTGTCAGGGCTGGTAGATGAGGGAAGTTAATCAGCCGATCCCCTCACACTGGGAGCATTTTCTAAAGGGTCAACTCTGAATTCCAGGCCGTCTGCACCTGCAGCCAGAAGCGCTCCAGTTGGTAAGTCGGGGCTCCATTTCCATTTCTTAGAAAAATTCTTTCTAGCTTTGATTTATGCAGGGCAATGCGTATCTGCTATCAGTGTCAGGCACCAAGAGCTGCCACACACACACAGACACATACGCACACACACGTAGACACACGCCCACCACCACTAATGACCAGCGTCCTAATGAAACCCCCTCCTCTGTGTGAGCCCCATTAGTGAGTTGATCCAGTCAGAGAAGACAAGCCATACAAATTGAAAACTAAAAACTTCCAGATTTCATCCTGCTTTTCCTTATGTCACTTATGCTACGTGAATTGGATATTACTTTCCCCGTTTCACTGGAATGTCGGATCACTAGGGTGGCTTGAGCAGACTCAATTTCACTTCGAGTAATAGAGTGAGATTATTCAAAATTATTTCCAGTGGGCTGCGCCTGCCTGCTCCTTCTGTTGTGAGAATAGAAGTAAACAACTCGCCACCCTCCTCACAAGCTGACAGCCTTGACTCGGCACCCCTTTGCCTAGCCCCTTAATCGCAAGAGCATTTTGGTTTTAGCCACGCTCAATTAATTCATCCAGAAAAGGGTCCAGTCAGAAAGAGTTGATTTAAAGGGAGATAAACTGGGCATCTGCTTGGAAAACCAGATGATCCCAAGTATGTCTTTCATCGTGAGAAAACGAAGAGCTCGCTCCATATTTAGAGCAGTAACTACTCAGGGGCATATTCTTCCGTGACAGTTTAAGCAGTGACAGTGGCAGAAGCCGTCAGTGGGATGCCTCTCCTAGAACACAGTGGGGCTGTGCGATTGGAGATGTAGACGGACCCCCAAACCACCCAGCGCCCCTGCTGGCCTGTGTGTCTGCGGGGCTAGGAAAGCAGGGCTGGGGAGTCAGAAAGGGTTTGTATCCCCAACTTGACACGCAGCTGGTCCCTCTCACAGTTGAACACCAAAGAGCTGAGCTAGCACTTGGGAAAGTGGGATGTCAACAGTTTTTTGCTCAAATTTGATAAGCAATGGAAGATTAGCACCTTCCCCAAGTCTCTGTTTCGAACAATGTTCCTTTCAAAGCAGCCAAATTTGGCAGAAAACCCAGACCCTGCAGACAGGCCCGAAGCTTGTGGGGAGAGGCGGGGTGGGAAGATTGGAGCAGAGAAAGGAAGATATGTGGTGACAAACCCCAAACCCACAGTTTCTAATGTGGCAACTTTCACTTGGGGGAAGAAGTAAGCCCTACCATGTGAATTTTCAACCGTGCGAGCCCTCCTTGGGGTTGGTTTCAGGGTGTTCTCGGCTAAGCAAGGAGGCCAGACAGCAAAGCATCTGTCCAGCGGGCAGGAAGACCTCGGCCCCCGGTGGCCTCGAATCACCCTGGGCATCCCGCTTCACTGTACCGAAAGCATTACATGGCACAAACAAGCTGGGGAAATCAGGGACCAATCGAAGCATTAAAAACAGGCTTTTCTGGCCTCCCAGGGAAGGCTAGGGTTTCGGTTCTGCTGCCATCTCCTCACATTTTCCACTGATGTCACCCCAGGCAAATAATTGGTGGAGAGGAGACTTAAAGGGGAAGAGTGGGGCTGTGTGAACGGAGCAACGGGATGGAGAGAAAAACAGGCCTGGGACTGGCCCCAGCTGTGACCACGGGGTTCTCACCCTCACTTGGAAACAGGCCTGTGGGCCGGCCATTTGCTGCAAAATGAAACCTGCCTCTTGTTCCTTGATTCAAAAAACATGCTAGCGAAGGTGCGCTTCTCCTCGAGCAGAGACTTGTGCTACATGCCAACACTGGCCGTGGCTCCCACTGTGCCAGCCAGGGAGGCAGCATGGCAAAGCAAGCAAATACGAGGCTGCTGGTCAGGAAGGGGGTTCAGTCCCTGCTGCTGCTGCCCTATGTGCCACTGGGAGCACCTCAGCCCTTCTCTGGGCCTCAGCTGGAATGGGTGCTTGGCCAGTGTAAAGGGCTGTTTAGTGAATGTGCTACCAAAACTCAGCTGAAGGTCTCTGAGGATACATTTCTTCAAACCAGCTGCAATTCAAGAAATATTAACCTAATGCCCTCTATGTGCCAGGCATTGTGCTAGGTACTTGCACATAAATTACTGATATTTATTTTTTTAAAATGTGTCAGTTATCTGTGCTGTGTGATGATGTTGCTAGGCACTAGGGATAAAGCAGTAAACAAAACAGACACAATCTATCCTTTAAGAGCTTATGTTCTACCCTCCTCATTTGTACCTGGCAACATTATGATATAGTGTTTACACATGAGAAGATAGCAGCTCAGAGAGGTAGAGCGACTTGCCCAAAGTCACACAGCAGTCAAGAGCAGAGTCAGAGGAGGAGACTGTCTTCTGGCTTTAAACCCACAGTTCTTCCCATTATACCACCATTAATTCCCATGCACGGAATAGCAGGAGATGCTGAAACAATCTCCCAGCTCATCAGAAAGGAGAGAGAGAGAGACAGAGAGAGAGAGAGAGACAGAGACAGAGAGACAGAGACAGAGAGACAGAGACAGAGAGACAGAGAGAGACAGAGAGACAGAGAGAGAGATTGACTCTGCTCTGAAATTGTCACAACAAAATACTTTTGTAAAATGCCGTCTCCAGCCATCACTCTTCAGGAGGCCAAAGTTCGGACCTGCCCAAATTCTATTTCTCTACTCCAAATATTTCTTATGCCAACCAGGCAAATAATGCTGAAGGGGCTGACCAAAAACATAAGGCTCTAATAATAATAATAGGCTTACATTAAACCAAATAAAGTCATTCTGAAATGACGGAAGAGAAATAGCAGAGGAGAAATGCCCCTGGGCTCACACTCTGTTTATGCATTGCACATTATACCTTTTCATCACAATTACCTAAAGTGGTACATTTGTACTTCCATAATGTATGGAATTCATTACATAGTTTTGCAATGAAATTATCACACTGTGCCTGGGACATCTGCACCCTGTCATACATCATTCTATTCATTTCTAGTTAATTTAATCCCAATATCTGCCCACATGATAAGACAGATGTTCAGCTACACTGCAGCTTCAATGGTTTTCTGCCTTGAAGAAACTTTAAGCCGTTGAAAGAAATGACATCTTTCAGACAGAAAGCTTAGAGTATTAAAAAGTTTGAGGGGTTTGCCACTTGACTATTACCAACTTTATTATTTGCCGATCTATCACAGTAACCTCTGCCGTGAGGATCAACATGTATGATTAACAGAGGAATAAGTCCAATCGCAGTAGTTCTATGTGTGTTTCTATAACCACTGAAAATGAATCCCCATCGAAACTGGTTTAGAAATATCTGCATGACACTCAGAAAGAAAGGAAAGCTAGACATTTCACAGTTACATTTGTCACATTTGCTGCTTTGGAGGGAGAAGGAAGGAGGCCGTTGCTGCTGTGTCTTTACTGTTCACCTGTCTCTGACTAGACGTTTGGCTCACACGACCTCCTTCACTCTGCACTGCCGTCCTAGGAGGTAACCACTACGGTGACTTCCCACCAGAAGCTGTGACTTGTATCGCTCCATCCTTTCCACCACTTCCCTGATGGAGTGTCCCATACTAGAAAGTGCACAGCTTACCCTGGGTGTGACGTCTCGCTCTGCCGCTGACTGTCTGGGTAAGTCAGGGTGGGTTACTCAATCCTCTTGGAGCTTCAATTTCACCATTTGCATAAGATAAATAATAACAATTATTTCATAGAGATGTGAATATTAGATGATACACGTAAAGGATTGAGCAGAGTGCTTAGCTCAGTAACATTAGTAATACTTTGAACAACACGAGTAACACTTTTCATATATGACAAATGTCTAGGAGAGTTTCTACCTCATGTTAGCTGCTGAAGATGTAACGGACATTATTATTATTAATAACATTACCATTATTATTACTCCACAAGCAATCCTGTTATACAGAAAACAACTTTTGCCCCCAAGAAGCCACAGGTTACAATCATTTCTGATTTTTTCAGGGGTCAACTATTGTCCTTATTACATCACACGAAAATTGCAGTGGGCCCTGGAATTCTGGGGATGTTAAAGGGACTTTAGGTTAGAGCATCAGAAGTGAAATAAAAATATTGTTTGGAGCAGGGACGATAAATGTATCATTTGTACGACCTTCAACCTTCCCCTTGAGGACAGGAGTAATCACTGCACTAGAGAAAAAGAACCTAATTGTTCCCAGCTCCCTTTATTCAAGGAACATGTAATGAGTAGTGAGCCCCAACTAAGTGGCAGAAACTGTACTGGACTATTATGTGGGGACAGGAGTGATACAGGTATAGACGCTATGTGGATGTGACCGTGGACGTAGTTATATAGTATACACACCCATACATACACACGCATATACACCGACGATATATTTTCATATGTTGTCATTTTAATATAGAGATGTACTTTAGCGCAACATTGGACTAGCCCCTGAGTCTAGATGGGCTCCTCACATTTGGGGATCCCCTACTGCCTTAGCGAGCACATTGCTCACTGGAGGTGCAGGTGTGTTGCTAAGGAGGTATAACCTAGCTCCAAGAGGACCTTGCGAGTCCAGCCGATTACACTTTGTTGGTAGACAATGTTCAAAGTCCTTTTTCCACCACCTAAGGATAGTTCAATACAGGCCCTCTAGTCCCTGCTCTTCTTTCCTATTCTGTGCTGAACTCCCTTATTTATACACTCATGCATTCATGGTACGTAACTCCTGTCTTCTACTTTAAACACACTCTAAATATGCCTTCAAACACACACATGCACACGCAGTGTTTTTCTTATCTTTCTTCCTTCTAACTTGGTCACAGGCACAACAAGTGGCTTTTTTATTGCTTAATTAAGGATCATTTAAGCCTGGCTTTGTACACATACCATACCTGCCACCTTACCCCACCACTGAAAACCACCCCTTCTTGAGTCACTCTTTCTGAAATGACCTTGGAAGGAATGGTGTACTCAGCAGATAGCCTACAGATGACCTGGAGTCAGGGAAGGAACAAGGAGGGTACCTGTCTCTGCTCTCTCTTATCGCATAAGAAGTCAGAAGGCCTGGGCTTCTGGATGGGCCTGTAGGAGATAATAATTCAAGGACTAAGCCAGAACCCAGCCAGTGTGGCAGTGCTGGGGATACTGGGCGATGTGTGAGAGAGAGGTCATGGCATTGGGATTCATCCTCAGACAAGCAACCCCTGACCAGCAGGCCTTCTGATTCAGCAACATCAATCAAAGGCCAAGATACAGGATGACCTGTTTCCCTGGCCAGAGTCAGGAGTCATGTTCCTGAAATGGCTTCCCCAAGTGGTATAGAATATCAGAGGTAAAGCGGCCTTAGGGATCATTTAGTCTAATCCCCTTATACAGGAGAGAAATATGAGACTGAAAAGTATCTGTTTCACCAATCCACCATCTCTTTTCACTGTGAGTGCATCCTCTTGGCTTTGTCCCAAATGCCTAGCCCAGCAGTAGGCCCATAGTGGAAGTTCAGTGACAATTCAATGAACTACAGTGAGGCCCAGAGAGCGCCAAGAACCTACCAAATTAGTGGCAGAGTCTTGAGTGAAACCCAGACTCCCCAATCCAGATGCCCATATTTCTTGTTCTGGTCACCAAACAGATTTGCCTTTTCCAGAGCTATGAACGCAGGAGGCCTGGTGGTCAAGAGTGACAAGCCGGAGGGCCAATCCCATCACTTCCATTGCTCACAACATTGCCCACCATCCCAAGTCCTGAAATATTTGCCCCATCAGGAATCTAACATCAAGACCCTTTGCTCTCTGGGCACCTCTTTAACCCTCTTTAACTTGAGGTGATTGGCCTACATCATGTGAATATATGTTTCACATCATTTGAATATATGTTTCAAGATTATATGTTTCTGTTCATTGCAGACTTCCCCATGCTTAAAACAGTGTCCACCACATAGTAAGTCCTTCTCAAATATTTAATGAATGAACAAGTGAGTGAATAACCTGAGCATTCAATTCAGTTTCAGCTCATGGGCCAACAACTATTAGAAGTAAATTCCTAGAGTTCTGCTTGAGAAGAAATCTCTTCCAGGACTTTCTGGGAAAGAATGTTGTGATTAATTAGTAAGGTTTGGCATGGGCCCAGGGGCATGGGTATTTGTTATTGCCAGACAAGATCATTAGGCGATGGGAGAAAGAGAGAGGATGGAAAGGGTGCATTTTGGTTTTGTGGAAAGGAACAGAAAGTAGCAAACAAGAACCAAAGGTGAGATGAAAAATAAAAGTCACTATCTCCACTTCCAACTTACTCTGATGTTGCTGACACAATAAATGAAGATGCATTCCTGTTGTTCTAAGTAGCATTTCCCTGCTATCCACACTTGGCTTCCACCTGAGGCCTAGCTAAGTGGTGCTACCAGTCCCCTGGGATCTCTACTTCAGGGGCCTCCTCCTTCCTCTCCTGGAGCAGGTCCACTTTAGGCCTGCTTTCTAACTGGCAGAATCTGATCAAGCTGGCAGCACACTTCCAGACTGCAACCGAGCCCCGCCTGGAGACTGGTTCTGATGAGTGGGCGATACCAACTTAGATTCTAGGGTCAAGTGTATCTGGCTTCTGCAAACTGTGCTTTGTTAGGCATAGGACAAACTATCTTCTTTGTGTAAAATGGGAATAATAATAATAATAATAATTAAAGAATACCATACCAAAGGACTGGACAAATGGAATGATCCCTATAAAGGGATTAGCACACTTTATCTCTTTGTGTTAGGGTATCTTCCCCTTCCTCGCTCCATTTTGCTTTAGGCCAGCACTTTCAGGCAGCAACAATACTGTTCCCAAAGAGCCACCATTACTTAAGTGGATGGAAAAAATGGGGCTTCTCCTCTGTGGTTTCTTGCAAGAGTAGATGTTTTACCAAGATGCTGGAAGCCAGCTTAATATTGAGTTCCCTGGCTGGGGGCCTCCAGATAAGCCCTGAGCATATTGAACTGCAGCTGTCGAGCTGAGGAACAGCTGGAAATTACACAATTGACACCTAAATGGAGGCGATGATCCCTGCACAATCACCTCTCGATTACCTGCATGGAACTTTCTGCCTCGGCCTCGCTGATTTGTAAGTGGTTGCCCAGGCCCATGCTGAGTTCCCAAGCTGGAATGGGGTATGTATGGTGTGGTGGTGGTGGTGGTGGTGGTGTGTGTGTGTGTGTGTGTGTAACTGATTATCATAGCCAAATTCCCATACAGTCTGGGGAGTACATACTGATGTCTATCATCTGTGCCTCTGCTTCCTGATGTATCAAGAAACACAAAGCATTCCTTTAGACAGCCATGCATGGGGCAGAGAAAAACCATTCTTGGCTGCTTTTCAGCTCTGGGGCCTGCAGCAGCAATGGTTCCTGAGAGGCTCTGTAAGGAAGGCTGAATGGTGTGATAGGAAAAGCATAAAATTCTGCCATTGCGAAGTCCAATTCCCAGCTCTGTCATGTCCAGCTGCATGACCTTGCGTGAGTTATTTACTTTCTGTCTTAGAGATACTTTGTCCATGGTCACATTTGGGGTGACTGTCTAACCACTGGGAAATACTGCCTTTCTCATTTCTGTGCCAATCCAGTCTGATCCCCTATAGGTATCTTTACCTGAACACCTTACATAGATCCCTTCACCCCACCAGCCAACACTTCCTCCAAAACAAGCTGGGGATATCTCTGTGGTCCCGATAAAGGTGGCAGCTTCCTTGCATCCCTTCCAGTCTCTCTTATCCTTACAAAAGGCAAAGAAAAGAAAATAAACACTTATGGTGTGATTGCTATCTGCCGGGGCTATCCTTGCTGATAAATCCACCATGTGTATTGCTGGTTTACAGATGAGGTTTCCAATGATCACAGAGGTAAAGTTGGTGACAAGCAAGGGTGGAGAAGCAGCACCTCAGCCAGATGGCAAGATCAGGGGACGCTGGCCCAAAGCTCACCCCCTAATTTTAATCAGTGACCTGGGAGGAGGCCCATGGTGGTGACGAGAGACCCAAGGAGACTGCAGGAGCAGTACTTCAGGGGCACAGGGAAGGAATGGCAGAGACCAAGACAAGTGGGAAGGAGTGGCTTTGAGTCCCCACACAGCCCTGCCAAGGAGTGGAAGGCTTAGAGCACAGGACTAGGGAGTGAGAGAAGCCAGTATGAGACTAGAGACTTTCATGGTTATTTTTCATTGTTACTGAGACCTATCACCTGACTTTTCCTTCTCAGGCGGCAGTGGCTTAAGGTGAAACATCTGTCACACATTTTCAGAAATGGCATCCCCATCTTCTACATGCATCAAAAATATATATTGAATGCCTGCTCAGGGCCAGACATTGTTTGAGTCTCAGGAAATATAGCAGTGAACAAGACAGACAAGGTCCCTGCCTGCATGGAGCTCTTGTTGCTGTGAAAGGGGACAGAAGATAAACACATAGCCTGGTGGTTCTGACCCTGAGCTGCTACTACCTTCCAAGTGGGGACATTGTATATCTGTGGGAGATCGAGGGGAGGGGTGTGTGCTTGTCATGAAGACTTTCCCTCCACACCTCATCACCACTCTGGTCTTCAGATTGGGCCAGGAATGTGAAATGCTAATTGTCCTGCAGTGAAAGACTCGTTTCTGCAGAGTGGAGATCTGCCCTGCTCAAGAAGTCAGAAATATCCTGGTTGAGAACACCACGAAATGAGAAGACTCTACATAGTAAAAAATGCTATCCAGGAAAGAAAACAGGGTACTGAGACAGTGAGATCTACACTGGATTGGATGATGTAGGAGGTTGAGTGGTAGCCCCCCCAAAATATATATCCGTATCCTAATACCCAGAACCTGTGGATGTGACTTTATCTGGAAAATGGGTCTTTGCAGATGTGATAAATTAAGGATCTTGAGTGGAGGAGATCATCCCGGATGTTCTGGGTAAGCCTCAAATGCAATGACATGAGTCCTTATAAGAGAAAGGTAGAAGGAGATTTGAGTCAGACAGAAGAGAAGACACAAACACACAGAGGAGACATGTATATGACGATGGAGGCAGAAATTGGAGGGATGTGTCTACAAACTAAGGAACTCCAAGAATGGCCATAGCCACCCAAAGTTAGAAGAGAGGCATGGAACAGATTCTCCCCCAGAGTCTCTGCAGGGACAGTGTGAGAGGATAAATTGGCTCCAGCAAATGAAGCTGAAGAAGTCACATTTATGCTGAGACCTGATTGCTAAGAGGGACCAGCCACACAGCGAGACACCGAGACACTTCAAAATCTGACTTCTGTAGCTCTGAGGAGAGACAAAGTCCCCAGGCCAAAAAGATGTATGCAGGGTGCAGAACAGGGTAGCTTAACTATGTGGGCCTGGACCTGATTCCTGGGGTTCGAATCCCAGTCCTGCTAATTAGTAGCTGTGTGACTGTGGGCAAGTTGTGATCTGAGCCTCTTTCCTCACCTGAAAATAAGCTTAATAATAGTGCTCCTCCCAAGTTGAAAGAAACGAGTTAATAATCATTAACTCAGTGCTTGGCACAGAGTGTGGGCTCTCAATCCATGTTAGCTATAATCACTGTTATTATTGTCATTTCAATTTGAAGTCACAAATGGCCAGAATTCTTTTTCTTGATCACAAAGATTTAAGTGGGAAGACTGAAGCTCTTTGTAAAACTATTAAAAAGAAAAACAACAAAAAAACAAAAAACAAAACAAAAACCCCTTTTGCCAGCTGAGTCTTCGGGTTGAGCCTTCCCATCACAAGTCATTGGCCTTGAAGGAACGGGAAAGGCGCCACCAGTCAGAGCTCGCGGGAGGCCGGGGCTGGAGGACGGTGGTTCGGCTGGAGCGGTGCATAACCTGCAGATCCCTGCCTTTCAGAGATCTGTGTCTGTGCCACCCAGCTCCCCCTTTAAAGGCACAAAACTGCCTGATCAACAAATGGCTGTCAGGTGCTCTGATCCTGCACCTGAGGGCCGCAGGGAAGGGAGAGGCCCACGGAAGCTTCTTTCACGGGACATGAGGAGCTGGCTAGGCAAGTGCAGTCCTGTACCACACCCGCCCCTCTTCAAGCATGTGAGGCCTCCAGAAAAAAAAAAAAACCAACAACTCCTGGTGCCGATAAAGAGGTTTCACGAGGAGGGGCGAGTGGCCTCTGTGTGTCCCCTCCCAGAGAGACACAACATTGATTTCCAACCTGTAATCAGCAAGCCCACGTGCCGTGCCTCTCCCCACTCACAACATCAGGCTGGACAAGGTCAAGTTGGGTTCCTGTGGAGTCCAACCCCTGTGGATCAGTGGGGAGAGGATGCCAGGCTCTGGCTGAGAAGGGAAGCCACTGGGATATGTTGAGGGCTGAGCAAAAGTTGAGGTAAGGACTTGACTCAGAGACAGATTCATTTAGTGCATGAGCAGTCACATGTACCTACTACATCCCAGACATGTGTTAGGTTCTAAGATACAAAGATAAGCTAAAGTAGACAATCCTGCCCTCCTGCTGCTGATGGTCCGGGGGGAATCTGAATCTGACTGAGGAATTGCACAAACAAGTGCACAATGACAAAGTCACGTCAACTTGCTTAAGCCACCCCCGTTTCCCCAGTGCTCTCTCCGGGGGCTTCTTGCCATGTTCCCTGCCTCCCTAGACTCTGCGTTCAGTCCTCAAAATCCAGGTCTGATCCCTACCAGCCAGACACATGGTGCCGTTTACTGTGTATAACAGTCCTGTGCTCACAGAGGGGCCTCTGCTCATAACTCTAACAAGGTTAGGTCCCAGTTTTAATCTCTGAATTAGTCTCTCCCTCCATGATCTGCAAATTAACTTTTCTTCTTTATGTGTTTTCCAGAAAAGAGAAAGTAACAATTACTTAAACAAGAGAAGATTGATAACTTTAAACCAAAAATTCTGTACTTATCAAGCACAGATAAGTTTCCAGGTGTGGTCTGGGTATACCACCCAGATTCACACACATTCCACCTTTTTTTTTCCCCTCTCACAGTTATAAGGTTGTCAGGTGCTGGCTTCTGTTCCCCAGAGTGCAGCCAAAAAAAGATAATTCAGAGGCTGGTATCCACGGGTGAGGTGAAACAACCACTCCCGAATTCTAGACTCCTAACAGTTCCAAAGTTTTCTTTGCTTACATTGATTTTACTATTTCTATAGAGTAGGAAGAGTTGTCACTCAAAAAAGTGTCTGGCCATTTATATACTGTTCAGTCCAACCATGGCAGTGGGCACCCTCAGCAAGGCTGCAAACAAGGATGAGTGTGTGAACACAGTAGCTATCAGGATCTGAGGCAACAGGATCATTTTGGAATCGGTGCTACCTTTGACACTGCGTGGCATTACCAGTGGGCCAGGAAGCTAATAAGGATCTAAGATTAAAGTGTCATACCTGGGATTTGAGTATAAGATGTATCCCTGCTCTTTATTCTTTGCCAAAACATCTCTCAGTATCTCTTAGGGATGAGAACTGAGACTAATTTCTCATGCCATCCTGGCTGTTTTAAATGCCAGACTTGTGTGTATGAATGTGCAGATGATGTGTGTGTGTGTGTGTGTGTGTGTGTGTGTGCGCGTGCACACACTCTAAACATTAGAAATGGGCTTTGTACACTATTTACAACAGCCAAGATATGGAAGCAACCCAAGTGCCCATCGATAGGCAATTAGATAAAGAGGATGTGGTACGAGTATACATTGGAATATTACTTGGCCACAAAAAAGAATGAAATCTTACCATTTGCAACAACATGGGTGGACCTAGAAGGTGTTATGCTAAGTGAAATAAATCAGACTGAGAAAGACAAACACCATATTGTCTTACTTATATGTGGAATCTAAAGGACAGATAAACAAACAAAATAAAAACAAACTCCTAGATACAGAGAACAAACTGATGCTGGGAGGGGGGGTTGGGGGGTGGATGAAAAGGATGAAGAGATCAAGAATCACAAATTGATAGCTACAAAATAGTCATGGGGCTCTAAAGTACAGCATAAAGAATATAGTCAGTAATATTGCTACAACTAGTATAGTACCAGGTGGGTACTAGATTAATCGGGGGGTTAACCACTATGCGGTACACCTGAAACTAATATAAAATAATATTCAACGTCAACTGCAACTGAAATAAGTAAATAAATAAATAGGCTTTGGAGACCCCTACCCTGTCTCTCTGGCAAAGATGATAAGGCCCAGTTCTATGCACTCAGGCTTACCAGACCTAAATAGGAAACAAAGCATTCACACCTAGTGGTGTAGACTCAGTGTATTCGCAAATAATGACAGTACACAGCTCGACATGAGTGCCCTGAATGAGGTCCAAACGAAAGGACACAGGATTCTGGAGGGAGGCACAAACATTACCTGGGGTTGATTTCATGGGGCCTCAGAGGTTTCATCTGTCCTTGAGGGATTCTCTGGATGGTGAGGTCCTTCCAGGCAGATTGCGTGGCATGAAGAAAGGTATGGAGGGATAAAGGTGAAAGTTCAGAGACAGCGAGCTGAGTAACAATGAAACCACTCACAGGTAACAGGTGTTCGCTTCAGGGTGACGGGGGGGTGGTCTCCTGGAGACTTCATCCTAACGCATCCTTTGTATCTTTCAACCTTCCGCTTCCCACCTCCAAACCTTCACGGTCAATTAAAACCCCTTCTTCATTCTCCTCACCTGTAATGACTATAACACCATCTCCGCCCAGACTTCCTATAGGTGCTTTTCCTATCCTGCAAGTGGTTAGGCTCCCTTTGAGATTGGCTCCCTGAGGAGGTAATACAGTCCTAACCCCTATAACTATTTAAGCCAAGGCAGAATGTCTCCTTGTTTGAAATATTATAAATAGCATATGTGTCTGGCCATTATAAACCAAAACCAGTAAACGAATATTAGTTGTTGATGTTGGGTTGGTAGTGGTCATATTGAGGGTGACAACATAGGGAATGTGTTCAACAGAGGAGGGTCTGGGCTAGCGACCCAGTAAGCCTGAGCAAGGGAAGCTAGTTTCTAAGAGCATCAGTGACTCCCTCAAGGTCATCCAGCTAATGAATGGTGGGACCCAGGTCTTCTGAGGCCTTTTCACAGCACTGTGATGCCTCAATAGTGTTTCATATTCAAACCTACGAACGATATCCATTTCCATCTGCCTAAATAAATTACAGGTTTCTAAACATGGCACTACTGGGTGTTAGCATTTATATTAGAAATCCCAAAGTTAAAAATAGTTTTCCAACATTATGGATTTTTCCTTCAAAAGTTATGTTCAGATGATTCTATAATTTTCATAATTAAATGCACTCTCATTATGTGTCCATTGGTACTGATTTCCTGTTCATTTGGAGAAGTCTAATGTAGAAATTATGAACTGTGGAACCAGACTGTCTGCTTTTGATTGCCACGCTAAAGGGCAGGGCCTTAAGCAGGATTCTTAACCTTTCTATACCTCGGTTTCCTCGACTAGAAAATAGTGATTTTAAAAAAGTACCCACCTTATAAGATCGTTGTGAGAATAGAATGAGTTCATACATATTGAATGGTTGGAACAGTATCTGGCATGCAGTAAGAGTATAATAAAATTTTGCTATTATTATCATCAGTAATACTGTTATTTTACATAGCAGAAGCTCTCAACCCCCATATCAAGGCCTCAGAATTGATTAGAATCAAACATGCCACAAATGACCCTTGTCCATGCAGCTCTCCTCCTTGTGGCTGTATCTGAGTTACTCAAATTCTTAAAGCAATTATGGTCCAGGCAGGAAAGAGATGGCATACTCAAGCAGGTAATAAAGGAGAATTTAATGGAGGAACTAGTTACAGAGGTGTGGGAAGGATCAAAGGAGGCCAACAATGGGTGGGGCCGTACCCCAGGGCTAGCAACAGTGGGGGCCATGGCTACTCCTTGGTCTGAAAGGACAAGTGCAGGGAGTGGTTAGCAGAGCCCAAAGAGAGAGCTAGAGCTTTCAAAGAGGGTCACCTGATAGGGGCTATAGCCTTCAGAAAGGGCTATAACTATTCACAGTACTCGGCCAGCAAAGGAACCAAGTTCCATGTTCTATTCTCCTGCTGGTGCTTTCCATTGACCAAACCCAACCACATCCAGGGGGAATGAGAATATGAGCAAAGCAATCCAGAGAAGTTAGGCTCCTAGGGCACAAAGCTGAATAGAGACCTTCCATCCAAAGGGGCCAGTGGAGAAGATCCAGCACAATCCCTTTCTCACTTTGCTGTGACAATGTAGAAAATTTACCGATGATGGCGATATGACCCTCACCATAATTAGGGGAACAAGGGTTGTTCCTTAAGCCTTCCCAACTAGAACATAACTTATGAGAAACTTTTTCGCTTGGTATTTTTCATATAATTTTAAATCCTTCTAATACTTTGCTGCAGTTACACTAGTGAACTAAATAAAAAACACAGACCAGACTGCAAAAGGTATGGATCTTGGCATCTAGATTCTGAGTTCAAGTACCAGTTCTACTTGTCATCTGAATAACCCTGGGGACTGAATGAACTAAATGCAGTGGCCATGAGGATAGGTGATGTAAGATATAATACACACTTAAACAGCAAAAGCGACAGATCTTGATGAGTGCTTCAGTGTTGGTATGTATGGAAGAGTAAGGCGGAAGAAGCCAAGAAGATGGCAAAGCGATAGACTGAATTAGGGGACCCAGGGGATGTTTTCTCTTTCCCTGCAGGACCATCTAGGATTCCCACTCTTTCTTCAAAGTCCTAAAGTCCTTCACTTTCCTGGTAAATGGACTCAGGAGGAAATATTCATGCTGGTGGCCACTTGGCCCAGTTCCCCAGCACAGAGCTGCCACCTTGGAAACTCAGTAAGTAGTTTAGACTGATTCCCCTATTAAATAGGAATTTGCAATCTCAGGAGAGGGATAATTAGCACTAGTAGTGCAATTTGGCTCGTCCTCAACTGAAAGCTGCAAGGAGACAATCAACATCAAAAAAGCCTCTTGGTCCGGAAGTCTGCAAAGAAGTGGCTAAAGATGGAGAGATTTTGATTTTGTGCTTTTAATTTTCAGCTGAACCAGGCCCTAATTGGAACAATATCATTAATTACACATTTGTCCCCATGTGGTCTCTGGGCCCGTAATCTGCTGCAGATAAGTACCCCTACCATGGGGTAGTTTATTTCCGCATCCTCTGTCATGGGTTGCAGTTAAAGGCAGTGTGGGATGGCTTGTTTTGCTGCTGATAGCAAATGCAGCTGGCAAATTTTGGGGGTTTACCCCTCACGATGCAAACAGATTGCTTTTATCTCCTTCCCTTGCTGATGGCGTCCCCTGCCCAGAATTGCAATAATTAAGATGTCTGGTCACCAATGTCCAAAAGGAGGGAGATGTGATTTTATAGCTAACTCCCAGTGGAAAAGCTTCCACAGAATTTGCTTGGGTCAAAGACTTTTCAGACTTGCCTGAACCGAATGATAAGCTTCCATAGAGCATCTGTGGTGTACTGGAATTGTGGGCTACAATGCATATTAAAACACGGACTCTGCCATCAAGTCACTTCGATTAAAGTTAGGAAGACAAATGCATACACATAAGTAGATGACCAGCAACATAAGTCAGCCAGAGAAACAGAGCTTCGTCCTGGTTCCACTGAGCGTAGGATCATGGTCTATCTCTGAGCCACATAATCCCAGGATTTTCCCCTGTAAAAGGACATCAAATACCCAGGATTGTTGTGCGAATTCAAATTGTGACACTTTCTGAAAGCATCTTAAAAACAAATGTATTCATTGTTACTTATTGTCAATTATTACAAAAGTAAATTGGAAATAATTTTCCAGAAGGGCTAAATGCAAAAGTAATTTTCAGCATTATCCACTCTTGAAAATTATTTGACCATCTAAAAAGTTGCTTGGGAAAACCAGAAAGATATTCACATGATACTGTTAAATGAAAAATCGGGAATACAAACTTCAGCATGGTTCAATTTCAAGTTTGTAAAAACAATGTATAGGAAAAAACGCAAAGAGGAACACCAAAATGTTAAATTAAATATTAAATATGAAAATGGCGTCTTCCTTGGCAGCAATTAGAACATCTAGCATACAGATCTTGGTTTGTAAATACCATTCCCCACTAAAAGGAACCAGGAATCCTTAGAGAAATGGCTGACTCCAGGGCTGAAAATGGGAACGTATAAGACGCACTTGGGACATCTCCCTATCCCAAACCGTATGGAAGTGCTCAGAAAACGACAGAGGAATTTCAAAAGGATATCAAAACCTGCTTGAAGCAACTCCCACTGGCCAAATCGATCTAGAGTAGTCTGGGAATCTGAATAAATAATAGTAATGGATTATAAACCAAAGGACTAAGATAAGAATCCATGAGCTCATACTGAAATTAATTATTTAATTTCAGCAAGGTATGATTTCAACTTTGTAAACATAATGTATAGGGGAAAATGTGTTAATTCATCAATATAATTAAGTAGAAAAATTGAAGAGAATGGAAAGTTCTTCCTTAGAGTAGAATTTCAACTAATGAATGATCATAAAATTAGGAAATCACTATTTGACAACCATAGTCCTAAGTGATTCGAGCAAGCATTATCAACATATGCTAATTAACAGGTGAAATTTTGATGAGAAACGAGATCTACCTTGTCTCAAAGTATCTTCTCACAAAATACGTCATAATTTCAAAGGGAAAAAAGAATAACTTTACATGAAGAAATCTGTAGCTATCACCTCAGCCAAATGATCTAAGTTAAAATCATTAGTAAAGGGACACATCTATATCCCACGGCGGAGATAATGTAATGATAAGGACATTACTTTACTTCTCTGATATTCATGCCAAAAATATATCATTTGACTCCAATCATGAAAAAAAAAGTCACACCTGAATAGAGGACTAGGGTATAAAACTGACCAGTGCTCTTCCAGAGTGTCAAGATCATGAAAGAAAATAAAAAGACAGAGAAACTAACTGTTTCAGTTTAAAGGAAACTAAAGAGACTTGAAAACTACCTTCAATGCAGGGGATGAGCTTTTGCTGCTCAACACATCTCAGTGTAACCTTTTATGTGAGAATTAGTTACATCCTACAAGTCCTGAAAATTCTGGATTCTCTCTTTTCCCTTTTATCCCTAGTTGAAAACTGGACAATTACTTCGGAACTCATCTCTTTCTATGGTACCTTGTCACGTGCAGCTAAGAACACGCAAGACACCCAGGTCTCATGCTGTTTGCCAAACTCTTCGCCTAAAGCCACAGCTTCATTAGAAAAATGATCTGTCTTCCAAGTTATCTCAGGAAATAGTTGTACCAAATGTTTAGCTGCTGCTTAACATGAGTCACTTAGGTGCCAGCTTCACTAGTAGTTTCCTCTCTGCCCACTGCTTGGCTCTGTAGCCAGTGCCCCATAATTTGGTTGTTTTTGTTTTGTTTTGTTTTGTTAGGGTAACACCCCACTTCTGGTACCAATTTCTGAATTAGTCAGCTTTCACCGGATAAGACCATGGAAACAGCCTAAAATCTCAGGGACTTCCAAAAACAGAGGTGTCATTTCATTCATGGGTAGTATGAGTCTCACCCGGCGAAGGCTGACTTGTATACTTCTACACTAGGAATATGAGTTCCTCGTGTAGAATGTTCAAAGGACAAGTACCTGTGCTTCAGAGATGGCATTATAATAACCAGGAAATTCTACAAGAGGGGAGAAACTGCCTCCTCCTGTTGTATTCCTTAAAACAGTGAGTGACTTCACCATCTATCTGGTGTCCCAAAGCTACAAATAGATAGATGAGTAATCCTCTACTTCTCCTTTCCTTTACCCCCTACATCCTCCAGCCATCAAGTAAAAATATTCCTGGCAACTAGAACTTTACCTGACTCATTGTGTAGTCTCTCTAAATGTTTGTTGTTATATGGATGCACAAAAATATCAGATCAAAAGAAAATCAACGTTCATGCAATTCCTACTCTGAAGCAGGGACTAGAGCGCTCTTAGCTGTTAAGTGATAATACAAGGAACCAAACCCAGGCCTGCCTCACTGAAATGGGCCTGCTCTGTTTATATACCGTATACCTTTAACAGTCATTGCTTTGGGGGGTGACTGGAGGAACATAAGAACAGGCCTAAGCCGATCCTTGTTTGCCATTATCTCATGTCTGGCTGTGCATTCAAGTACATTGTCCATGGGGGAACGATGGTCTACTTATTCATTAAGGTAACCTGAGACACATGCCCAGGGTCATTTTCATCTTTATCTGAAGGACTTGAGAGTATTACTCTGATTTAAGAGAATCCTGTTGAAAAGTATTAATCCCTCCCTCCAAACTCTAGGATTGTCCAGAAGAGAGAGTTTTATGATGCTGATTTATTTACCTGGCCATTCTTCTCATTAACCAGGAAATGATGAGAGTAACACAACACTGAGAATCTTGTATTCAAGAAACTGATTAGTTTATAGTAGCCAGTCTTCAAAGATCAGATGACCCTCAGTGAACCATACCTGTCAGTATTCATGCCCTGCTGTAGTCCCTCCCACATTGAACCTGGCTTGGTCTATGATTTGCTTTAATGGATAGAATGCCACATTATGTGATGAAAGTTCTAGACCTAAGCTTTAAGAATAGCCGATAACCACTTTTGCACTTTTAGGAGCCCTGAGCTGCCATGTAAGAAATCTTGCTACCTGCTGGAAAGCACACTTGGAAAAACCAAGTGGAGAGACCACATGAAGAGGGAGAGGTCCTGCATTAAATGGAGACAGAGATAAAGACTCAGCCATCTCAGCTTCTTCGCCGAGTTCAGCCTTCTAGTCAACCTTTCGTGACTTCCATGGCTATTGCGAAAGACCAAATGAAATAATGGTTGAGAAGGTGCTATTCAAACTCTGCACAAGCACACAGGTTTGCGTTATCACAATCCAAGCGTGTATTGAGTACTGAGCTCAGCAGCCTGGTGGCTAGAATAGGGAAGGGGTGTTATCAATCCTGTCCTGAAGGACCTCCCACTGGAGAACAGAACACACTTGTGTGCAGAGATGACACTGTACGCTCAGACATTCTCCCACTCAGCTCTTGTCATAACCAGAGAGATGGGAAGGAAGCAAAGAAGGTCAGGGGTGGGGGATGAGGCGGGGGTGGTATTGCCTCTGAAGGTCAGAACACATAATGAGGCAGTCACACAACCTCTCCTAGGGGAGACAGATTTGTTATGGCATATTCTGGGGAAATAAACTAACTTGTCATGGACTCTGCTGGTGGAATTTCATTTCGAGGAGAGAATCATGGAGGAGAGAGAGCAAGGTGATGTGGCACTATCCCCAAGGTACTAGAATTCTCCTCTTCTCCAGGGAACACCGGGACCGTTTTGAGGCCAGTTGTCCTCTGAATTATCCTGTAGCTCCTGGAATGCCTTTTCGGCCTTGGAGCGAGATAATAAATTCCTGGAAAGGAGACACAACGGGGGCAAGCAAGATACAGTAATAGAGAGAGCACAATGGATTCAAAATGTGTGCAGCCAAAAACTGAAAAGGAAACAGATGTGGGAAAGTTGAATTCACTCCTGGCTATAGTGGCCACAGCAGCCCTCGGGGGTCAGGATGGCTGCTGGAACCACTGAACCAGGTGTTCTGGACAATCTCCCCGGGCTGCAACTGAGCTGCCTTCTCAGTGACCTCTCCACAGGCCTGGTCGTACCCCATGAAGGAGCCCTTCTCTAGCCTTACAGAATTCTAGAATGAGCAGAGCTCTAAGATTCCAGCCAAAACCTTGCTGCTTTCTGAGCATCTCAGCACGAGATGTTCATGGTTATAAGTTAGACAGACTTATCTCAAGGCATACTGGGACCTCCACAGTACAGACTGATGGGATAGAGAAGAAAAAAGAACTGACCCTGCTCTACCAGATATGCCAAAGGAGCTTTACGGATGTTCAAATGAGGGTGATGAGCCCAAGTTTAAATTAGGCTGGAGTTTCTGTGAAAGGAAATCGACTCAGTGAGCCAGTATAACAATAAGAAATCCTGTTTGAATGGATCCGTGTACCAGGAATAATGGTAAATCAGCAATTCAGAGGGCACATGGGGCCTGAATGACCTCCATCCCACTGACTAATGGGGCTGAATGCAACAAGGCTAATTCTGGGCTTTGCTGTATAAACAGGCTGCTCATACAAATATTCTGCCAGGCTTGGTCAGAATGTCCTCAGAGGGATGGGCCTCATTGAAGACACCAGTGCATGCAACTGGAGAAGTCAAGGATTGATCATCTCAGTGATGGAGTGCTTCTCAGTTTCCTAGAATGTTCCCTGTGAAACCCATTCAGTTCTTGCATACATGTAACCATATCAAAGCTTGGCTCATGTTCTGGGAGACCAGCTCTCAATACCTATCTCTATATTTGATGCACTTTAAAGTCCATTTCAGTGCTGTGGCTAATGACTCAGCATCTCTCTCCTACGAAAGCTTAGACTCAAAGACACCTCCCCAGGTTGAAACTTTACCCTGACCTCCTTGCTTCTCCTCTCAAAGGTCTATAAGTCAGTCGATGATTATCTCATCACTCTACCCCAGCCTGACAATATTCTTAACCACTGTTTCCTTTTCTCCAGCAGGTTATTCTAGTTGATATATTATCTTATCACCCCTCATATACACACCTACACCTCTTCTCTACCCAGGTAAACCCCATATACCTCACTGAGATATTTTAATGAAGTAAGCTGGAAATACAGACCCAAATAGACACCAAAAGACTGTAAAGCTATTTTAGCTATAAAACTTTCTCTTTCTAAAGAATGTTTTACACGGTGGACTGATATGTATAAATAACAGCTATATGCCGAGCTGCTTTGGATGAAGTATGGGCTGGCGAGGGCATTTTCCAAGGCCGACTCTTAGGCCTCTAAGGGACACAGGAGCTCACAGGGCAAAGGATGAGACCCACTGACCTAGACCAAGTCACTTAATTTACAAAGAAGAACACTGAGCCCCGAGAGTAGAAGGAGTTTGCTCAGCCACAGAATAGATTGGTATTAGAGCCTAAATCAGAAACAATGCCTGCTCTGACCTTCCATATGGAGATTTCTATGCTTGGTCTCTAAAAGTCATCCAAGATATCCATGGAATCAGATAATCAAGTTCATCAAATATATCCATTTGACTTGGTCCATCTAACTTCAGAAATGTGTAAAATAACAAATCCAACATAATGTCAAAGCACAGTTTATTAATTTCATGGATCCCTGTTAGAATCATCATAAACCCTTTATTTTAGGAAAATCAGAAAATGCTCAAATTGAATAAAAAGCATGTTGACGCATTAGAGAAATAATTCAAATGCGCTTTGAAAAAATGCGTTTTTCTAATAGTCATTGAAATCATCTTTCTACGGAAAAGTATGCAATTAATTTAAATAGACTCAATGTGTCTGTTCACGATCAATGCCAAGAGCTGGAATCAGCACTTGCTTGAAGCACACACAGAAAATGTAGCAGAATATGAGATCTGGCAATACCTGTACAGAAGGGTGAAGTTACTCGAGGGACTCAAGTTTTATATCATGCATATGGTGACCGTATTTTCTAAACAAAAAATCAGGACACATGATTGACAAGTAAGCATATCCTTATGGGGACAATGGGGTAGATAGAGCAACCAGGTCTGTTCCAGAGAACCTGGAACATGTGGTCCAGAAAGACAGGCTGCAGAAGCAATTTTGTGAGGCTCATCTCCTTCGTGATTAATCATATTCCAGGGTTAGGAAACCAAGGTGTGTTCCCAGGGTCTGAGGTCTTAACTTTCACCTTGTCCTCCTAAGGCAAACTTTATGGAACAAAAAAAAAGTCTTTGAAAAGTTCAAGTGCTATAGAAATATGAATGGCCATAACTATTAACAATACTATAAAATATGTAATGTATTGATTGATATACTGGACAAAAGATTTGTTCACTCGTCAATTTTTACCTACTTCACAGGTTTACCTACTTAATAGCTGTGTAAAGTGGAGCAAGTCACTTTGTTGTTTCGAGCCTCAGTTCCCTAATCTAGTATGTGGGGATAAACTAATACCTTCTCTTCATAGGAAGGAAGAGTAAATGGGATTATGCATATGAAATGCTATTACTGACACAGCCCTACTGTTTTATTCTGTATAGTAAAGGTACGCAAGTGACATGCAAAAATAATGTCAGTTTACTAAGGCTTCTGGATAAACGATCTTTGCAGAATAGGTTACGGGCTCCCTAGAATACAATCACTTACGCAGCCCTTAGTCCAACTCCCTCAGACTTAGAAAGGAGGGACTGCCTCCAGTAAGGAATTGTCTGTCTTCTCTACTCTGTGTATCTCTGGTGAATGTGATCAAAGCTATTATAACGGAGTTTGAAACATCAAACAGTGGGTATGGCCTCCCAGGCATCAGTTCTCCTGCAAAGAGCTAGGTCCTCACAGAGTAAACAGGAGTCTGCTTGCAGGTGGGAAAGGGCTCCTCACTTTTTTTAGGGACTCTGGATTTGAAGGCTGGTAGATATCTCACCTTAGAAGCTAGATGATGGATGGCTTTTTTATGACAAAAATGGCTGTTGTCATAATGAATGGGGTCTCTAAGCAAAACATGGCTTGTCAGACAGATTGTTTTCCAGTTTATTTTCTTAATGTGTTTCCCTTTTCTCATCTCCAGTTTTAATAAAGCTGTTTGGAAGTGTCCAAGCCTTTTAACAGCTTTGCAGAAGAGAATGGAGGCACTGTGTATGTAGTCCAGCAGGACAGAACACACAAATACACTCACAAAAATTTGATGTCCACCTTTCTGAATGTCCAGGGTGGCATGCCCTCCCCCACCTCACACTATGCCCTGATAGGTTGATCCTTCACCAGAGAAATGGCCGTGATTGGTCTTCAGACAAAAAGTAAAATAAGGGGGAGGTCTTGATGGAACATGTTACATCAACATCCCTACATCTCCTCAATGCTTATGACATCATCAGGTGGCAGCCCAAGACGGTATAAGCTGCCTAAACTCCAGCCATTGGTAGTCTTTGTCACCTTTGTTCCCACGCAGTCAAAGGAGTGAGGGTAGCAGAGGAGCAGGAGTGAGTCTGCATGTAACACTCAGATCTGAAGAAGCCATAACTGAGTGATAAAGAAAATGGTGGGGGTCGCCAGAGGCAGGAAGCACACGATTCGAAGGGCATCTCAGCAGCAGTGCCTTAGCCTGTGGTTCTGTGCTGGCCGTGCTCCAGAGGGCCAGACTCCAGACATGTAGGCAGCGCAGACGGAAAAGGAATTCTCTGGAGGCCAGAAAAGCCAACCGGGCACCTGGAAACTTCGCCACCACTGACATGTACGGCATTCTTGCCATAACAACTGGTTAAAGGTAATAAACACCTTCTTATTTCAATGGCAAGTGACTAGGACTGTTCATTTTTGCTTTCCACAATAGTATAAAAGAAAAGGATTCAAAGGGAAGAAAAATAACCCTGACTCGTTCCCTAAGCAGTGAGACAAGAATTAAAAGAGACAGCCTATGTTTAAGTAAGAGCCCATCAATGGGTCCCCAAATGGGTCCCCTTGGTTTCCTCATCCCCACACATTCCTTCTGTCAAAACTCTTAAGCAGAGATTTTCTTTGGGGGATGTGATAAAAATTATGATTGCTATGACATCCTGCTTTTCAAATTTATAGACTCAAACTCCCCATGCATACTCCTTCAGGTACAATGTACATTTATTCTGAAGTCACATATGCTCAAATGATAGACATTCCCACCCAGGGGTCACAGCTGTTACCCTCATGGTGCTACCTGAAGTAGCCACAGGTGGGTCACCAACCACCAATGAGGGAAATTTCTGCTCCTTCTGGAAAATTCCTTTTCTCAGAAAGTCCTTTTCTTCTTCCTCCTTCCTCACAAAAGCTTTACCCTCTGTATCACCTGTGTTACCCTGTCTCACGTTATAATAGAACCAGAACTCCTCTGTCTTCAAAGACGGCAGCCTTGTCTAAAACTCCAAGGCCAGTTATATAACCAAAGTTTTAACTCTCAGGCGTCTGCTCTTTACCACTAGACTTCTGTAGTCTCCAAGTCACCTTCAGCCATCTTCAGGAATCTGTGCCTGCTCTCTCTCTCTCTCTCTCTCTCTCTCTCTCTCTCTCTCTCTCTCTCATACACACACACACACACTAACATCATTCATGTCACTGGTTGGTTGACTCTCATTTTATAATTGTCTCAAAACAGAGGTACTATGTCAGCCTCAACTCCTTTCCTGAAGAAATGCCAGTCTCTCCTGCCTGAAGCCTGAATGAGCCCACCTGCATTACTAAAAGTTACCACAGCATTTGCCCTGGAAAACTCCGCAGACCTCGAACAGATATTCAAAGTGTTTAGGGGGAAAATAAAATACCTTAACAGCATTGCCAAATAGCTTGTGGGGAGGGAGCCTCAGAAGTTACCACAGGCCTGACTGGAAGCCTATGAATCTTTGCAAAGTAAAATCCTTTTAGCCCAGGATCCCTATGGGCAACAGAAAGTGCCCTTGAGCATATAAAGATGGATGCGAGGCTGCTGTCCACACCTCAGGCTGCAGTAGAACTTGTGCATTTTTTAAAACGATGTTTATCAGGTCTAGGTTGTTTTTCCAGCTCAAAACTGAGACATGAAAATGGAATTTTTAGCCAGTAACTCATACATTTAGATTCCTGGTTTTTAGGTTTTGGAAAAAATGCACCTAGTTGTTTTCTTATTACAATACTGCTGGTTTTGTTCACCGGTCCATGTTTTTCTTGGACTGTGGTAGAGTGGAATGTTTTAAATTATGGGCTTTTGCTTTTTAGCCTCCAATGTCTACTAAATAAGTCCATCGTCTAATTCTAAAATTGTGAGGCAGCAAACATGCACTTGTAGCCAACAAAGCTACATTTTTATTCCAGAAAGGGTATTTCTGTTCTAAATTTACAGCAAAATGGCTCTGGAGACAAAGGCAGGATTTCGGCCAAGCCAGACGTGCTTCTTTATAATGGCATGTGGCTTCCAGTGCCCTGCTAAGTAGTCTACCTTACTGAACGTTTCTCTTCATTATTAAAATCTATTATAAATGTTTTGAAGCTTCAGCTGATGTTAAAAAAAATTTTTTGGCTATGTTTTAATTTAGCCATTAAAACAAAGCTTAACAACAACAACAAAAATAAACACACCACTCTGCGGATGAAGAAATCTAATATTACTTGGAATCAAAAACTAAGTCATATTTTAGGCTTTCGTTACCAACAACATTACCAATCCAAAGCAGTCGTAAATTAAATTTAAGTGAAATGGATTAAATCTCTCTTGGTAGAGCTACTGCAATTTGGCTAGACTCCTCGTCCCTCTCTTTTCTACTGTAATTCTTTTTATGCTAGGGGCTGGGGGTGGATACTGCATGACCTTCAATGCCCCTTCCCAATCTCAGATTCTAGGACTTTATAATTCTGAAACCACAAGCTACTCTGAATCAGCGATTCTAAGCTTCTCTGATTCTCTGCCTATGTGTATCTCAGACATCATCGCAGGTCACTGGGTGCAATCCTAGCCTTCAGAAGGAGCCAGGAGTCGTGATGAAGCTGAGAACCAGGGTAAATACCACCTTCTCTTCTAAGTGGGTATCCAATTATTGATCTTGATCCTGTCAACTGCTGGGGAAGGCAAAGGTAAAGAAGAAGCACGTCCTAGGACTTTTGACCAAGTTGCTTATAAGGATATAACAACAATAATAATAATAACAAAGCCATAAATATGCCACGTAAAGATTTAAACTCTAAGGAGTTTCAAAGTCAGGACTACTATGTAAGCCTTGGAAGAAAAAATTCAAACGTAGTCTCAAAAGGCGCTTGGTAATCTTTTCTTTCTCCTGATGTCTTTCCTTTTGTTTTTCTTTTAGCGTTTAAGTTAGTCGCTGTAGCTACTGTTTGAAAACTGAATTGGGCAGAGCATGATTGTGTTGCTGTTCTGATATTGATGCTGGTATGTCTTTGGGGAGGCAAGAGGTGACAGTTCAGTGCCTGCCACCTCCCAGCACCCGGATTAGCTTCAAAGGCCAGACTCTTACTTGGTATACAAGCCAATGGGGTGAGCACATACTTTCCTGTGTCATTAGAAAGCCATATGAAACCAATTCCACTCACAAGGACTCCTTTCTTCAACCGGTGCTCTAAATCACATTTTCCCAATTCATATCTGCTATTTACAGATTAGTACTAAAATTTGGGATCCTGATAGAAAGTTCTATTATTGGGAGAGAGAAGGGAAAAACCAATCTCATGCTAGCAAAACACTTTCTGCAGGAATCTGACTGGTCTGCCCTGATATGCTCCTCAAGTCCTTGTTTTCTGCTACTGCTTTATTTAGCTCCTGCGAGTTTGGGGCCTTAGCTCTTACTCATATGCTAACTCTGGTATTCACTTTCCAGCTCCTTAAGCTGTCCATCAGCTGTGGCTTCTTCTGATGCCTCCCTAGCCCCCCTTGAATGGCCACGATATTTTTCTGTTGTGACTTCAGGACCCACTTCCAGTTGAGCCATACTCAACTCTAGTCAGATATCATGGGATTCTGTCTTTTGATGCGAAGAGAGAGGGGAGCAAGTTTTGCTTTAGCTGAAATGCTCTAAGAGTCTCACTCTGCGTGTTATGTAATACATAGCAGTTCTCACCACGCATAATTTAAAAGACACAAAATAGTCCTTTCTTTCCCCTTCCCCCCAATACTGATCATATGCTAGGGTCTGGAATGCTCAACACTTGTCCTGAACCTGGGTCAACTTATAGAAGGTACTTGTAGAAATGATGCAGATGAGCTTTCCGGGAAGTGTGCAGTAGCCTGAGTTTGTTTTGTATAGAATTGTAAAGCATGGAATTACAGCATTTAGAATAGGTCCTCGGATGTTTCTCTTCTCTGTCTGCTCAAACTATGGTAACTCCCAAGGAAAACACCTTCAGCTTTGCACAGTTCTGCTTCTTACAGCGCCAATCCTGTTTTAACAGCGATTGTCTGTAGATGATAGGGTCATGGTGGATTTTTAAAGTCTTCTTTATAGTTTTGTTTCTGTATGTTATAAAAATTCTGTAATGAGCAAATATTATTTAATTTCAGTAAAAGGAAACCTCGTTCTTTTAAAAAAAGAAAAGAAAGTTATTTCCTATATGAGCTATATTCTGCATCCATCACATTTTCCCTTATGGGTTTTTGCTCTGACATCTGATGAGCTTAATTTCTCTTTCTTGTGACAACCACTCATATGCTTTAAAGTATCAAGTCTTCATTTTATAGTTTCTGATGTCTTCTTCAGTCTGGCCAAACACTAAATGACTCTAGCCTACCAGCAATATTTAATAGCAGTTTAGAACTGAATACAATACAAGTGGTATGTGTTTGCTTAATACAAATAACAGTGCAGTATCACCTCCTTTAATTTGAGCAATCTACTTCTATAAATACAGCCTTTTAGCTTTTTTAACAATCACAACATACTTTTGGTTTCTGTTGACTTT
Source organism: Rhinolophus sinicus (assembly GCF_036562045.2). Lineage (NCBI taxonomy): Eukaryota > Metazoa > Chordata > Mammalia > Chiroptera > Rhinolophidae > Rhinolophus > Rhinolophus sinicus. The sequence goes on from NC_133756.1 coordinate 130,433,597, forward strand.
TTATTTCTCTGAAATGCTTAGGACATCCCCCCAATACACACATACATTGTAATAGTATAATTGGACAATTGATTTTTTAAAGCTAAATAAAAGACCCTGCATTCATCTTGTCACATTACACCTTGTATTTTGGGACCCTTATTTTGGTCCTTCAATATTATTCCGACTCCTGGTCCTACTATCTAAGTCTCAGCAATTACTGAAGCTTTGTGTCATCTGTGAAAGTGATTCCCATGAAGTGACAAGCCTAAGAGGGTCAGGATGCTCACCACTTAGAGGCACTGGCCTCCAAGATAACACAGGTGATTGCAAACATGCTGGAAAGAGCACTGGAGAGAAGATGCTAATTAGTATATCCAAGTCTCAGTTTCTTCATGGTGTGAGGATTAAGTAATTTTAAGATAATGCATAGAGAAATGTTTGTCACAAAAAGGATTCACTTTAATATTAGTTTACTTTCTACTTTGGTAAAATTGTTCAAATAGCTGGGAACCATTATAAACATAGAGTAATCTATCCCACACTTGGCTAAAAGTCTTTCAGAAAACAATCTCTGCCCTGTCTATGGCCGTCCTGTCAGTCTCCCAAAATACCAAATAATAGGATGCTCTTTACAGATGCGTTCGAAACATCACTTTGAATTGTCTTTTACTTTTTCACAATAACCTTGTATCAATGGTCACAGTGGTATGAAATGAAAAATGTAATTATTTGTAATAATAATGGTATCGTATATTTGTGCAGATTTTTAGGGTTTATAAGATACTTTCCCATGCATAATCAAGTCATCCGTTACTCGTAGCAACTCTGCCATTTAGAAGTCCAAACCCCATATTACAGATTAGCAATGTGATATTTAAAGAGTTTCGATGACTTGCTCAAAGCCACGTAATCAATGACTGAGCTGGGACAAAACCCAGGTCTTTTGATGGCTGGTTTTCACTCTTACTTTCACTCCACCCAAGTTTATTTTGGTTGTTGAAATGACTAAAAATTCCAAGGGTTACCTCTGAGTCGATCCCTAAAAGAGGAAGTGGTTTAATACAAATGGGGCCCACTTCTTTATGACTTACATAGATTCGCTTATCAGATTAGCCCAAGTAAAGAGCACTATTCTAAGGGACAGATAGGTAAGTTTTTATGAAGGGAGCAGGAGGAGAATCAAGTCAAAGGTACAAAGAATCAAATTAGACCGAGATAGGACAGCCAGAAACTCAGAAGGTGATGGTGGGGCAAAGTTCTAAACAAGGGCCAAGGAACACTGGGGCCAAAGATGGAGACAATCTTTGTTAACATCACCCCTGTTTCCCAAAGCCAGCTCTGGGTATCATTTTTAGATCTATACTCTTCTGCCCAAAATCTTAAACAGCAGCTTTCAGCTCTCCACTATTCTCCATGAGCTTTGGCTCATTCCTCCAAGGAGCTGTATCACTTGCCTGCATGCATTTGCAAAATAACTGTTCATGGGCTGTGCCAAGGAAAATACATCCACAATGTGGCCATGGTCAAGGTCTGCAAGACATGTTTTAACACAGAGGTGCTGAAGACTTTCATTGCTAAGGACTATTTTTCATGTATGCCCCCCAAGGACCTCAGAAAGTCCTACAACAGCAGAGGCAGATGGTCAGGACTTCTGATCCACGTGAGATAACCAAGGCTACCAGACACAGTCAAAGCGATTCCTCCCCAAAGCACAGAAACTTAAACTATCTGTATGCTGCTAGGCTTTATTTGGGGCAATAGAGATTTTCCATTAGGCTTATTTATTTATCTGAATATTTGTTTATATGCATTCATGCCCCATTTCTTTCCACTAAGTGTTTAAAGGATGGTATAACATAAGTGCAAACATTGAAATAAAAATAAAGTGAAAAGGTAGGAAAATATAAGTATACATGGAAAATCAAGAGCAAGGAAAAGAAAACTATAAATATGCAACCGTTAGGGCCAACGTGAGCGCCATGAAAGGGCATCTTATTTCCCTAAGACTGTCCTACAACACAGGGCAAATGTGGACACAAAACCAGTTCTTTGGTTTTCACTACTGAAAAGGGGGACTCAGGTGGGACTTTTTGCAACACTGGAAATAGGCCTAAGACATGTGCTTTAACCTAATATTTTCAGACCTCAGGGCTTCTACACAATAAAGCCAAAGACTCATTCTTGTCTGGGCACCTGCTCCCCAACCCTAACTAGTCCTTAATGAGTCCGCCAGTAGTAACAGCAAGAAAGAAAAAAAAAAAAAAAGACCCCTGGACCACACAGCTCTCCTGTGTTCTCCCCTGAATTGGAATTTGTAGAGAGTGGAATAGTACCCCTCCCCCACAGCCACAGGCAAACCTTAATAAAACGGTGTGAAACCCAAGAATCATTCCATCACTATGGTGTATATACATAAGGGCTCACGTGTGCGAGAAACTGTGCCAGAATATTTACGTCTACAAGTAACCAACTTGCCAAAAGCTTGAAAAACCAGCGATAAAATTAATATTCATTCCTGGGCTTTCGGAAAGTGGGAAATTTCAATAAAAAGAACTGAAGTGAGCTAAAAAATACAATAAACTAAGGATCAGCAAACATTTTCTAAAAAGTCTTGCAGATAGTAAATATTATAGATAATACATATTTTAGGGTTTGTAGGCCCTACATTTCTGTCACTATTATTTTTTTTTTGTAATGCAAAAGCACATAAACAATATGCAAATACATGGGTGTGGCTATATTCCAATAAAATTTTATTCACAAACACAGGCCAAAGGCTGGATCTGGCCCACAGGCCATAGTTAGTGACCCCCTGTTATAACTGGAAACAGAAATGACATGCTCTACCGTTGAACAATAACCCTAAAAAACAACTTTGAGAGCTGCTGTGCATTAAGGACTTTTTGCTATCTCTGAGACTCTTGGAGTTTCCAAAACTTCCAACTAAAGAGTGTGTATCCCCACTTTTGCTTCTTTTCAAGCTTCTTCCAAAGGTGCTGGGTCTGATATCTATCTATCTATCTATCTATCTATCTATCTATCTATCTATCTATCTAATCTTTTTTTTTTTTGCTGAAAATAAATGCAGAATTATGAAACGTGCATTCCAGCAAACACATTGCTGCCGTTCACACAGTAGGTGCTTTATCTATTGACCTCTCATAGTCCTTTTCAAAAATGGTGATTGCATATGGGGGAGGGAAGATATGACTCTTATTTAAACAATCTGCACAGAAGAGATCTTGGGAAAGTAAGTTTATCTGCTCCAGGCCCATTATTATTTTTTTTCAATTAAAGACATTCAATTATATAATACAGTGTTATCAGTTTTAATCACCATGTTTTACATTACATCTACAAACCTTATTCATCTTATCACTGAAAATGTGTACCCTTTTACCAACCGCTTTTTAATTTCCCTGCCCCCACCCACACCTCCAGCCTCTGGCAGCCACTTTTCTATTCTCTGGTCTATGAGTTTAACGTTTTTGTTTTGTTTTTAGATTCTACATATAAGCGATACATGCAGTATTTGTCATTCTTTGTCTGCCTTATTTCACTTAAGCATAATGCCATCAAAGACCATCCATGAAGTTGCAAATGGCAATATTTCCTTCTTTTTCATGGTTGAAGAATATCCCATTGTATATATACCACATCTTATTTATCCAGTCATTCATCAAAGAACAGTTAGGTTGTTTCCATATCTTGGCTATTGTGAATAAGGCAGCAATGAACATGGGAGTGCAGATATCCTTTCAAGATCTGGTTCTTAATTTCTTTGGTTATATACATACCCAGAGTGGGATTGCTGGATTGCATGGTATTTCTAGTTTTAATATTTTGAGGAACCTCCGTACTGTTTCCCATAGTGGCTGCACCAATTTATATTCCCACCAACATTGCACAAGGGTTCCCTTTCTCCACAACCTCTTCAACATTTGTTATCTCTCGTCTCTTTGATGATAACCATTCTAACAGGTCTAAGGTGATATCTCATCATGGTTTTGATTTGCATTTCCCTGATTAGTGATGCTGAGCACCTTTTTATGTACCTGTTGGACATTGTATATATTCTTTACAAAATGCCTATTCAGTTCCTCTGCCCAGTTTAAAACTGGATTATGATATTGAGTTGTATAACTTCTTTATATATTTCAGATATTAACTCCTTATCAGATACACAATTTGTAAATATTTTCTCTCATTCCATAGGTTACCTCTTTATTTTATTGGTGGTTTCCTTTTCCAAGCAGAGCTTTTTAGTGTTATGTAGTCCAATTTGCATATTTTTGCTTTTGTTGTCTGTTTTGTTTTTGTTTTTGTTTTTTGTTGGTTTTTTAAAAGATTTTATTGGGGAAAGGGAACAGGACGTTATTGGGGAACAGTGTGTACTTCCAGGACTTTTTTCCAAGACAAGTTGTTGTCCTTTCAATCTTAGTTGTGGAGGGTGCCGTTCAGCTTCAAGTTGTTGTCCCTTCAGTCTTAGTTGTGGAGGGTGCAGCTCAGCTCCAGGTCCAGTTGCCATTGCTAGTTGCAGGGGGCGCAGCCCACCATTTCTTGTAGGAGTCGAACCGACAACCTTATCGTTGAGAGGACGCGCTCCAACAAACTGAGCCATCCGGTAGCTCAGCGGCAGCTCAGCTCAAGGTGCCATATTCAATCTTAGTTGCAGGGGGCACTGCCCATCATCCCTTGCGGGACTTGAGGAATTGAACTGGCAACCTTGTGGTTGAGAGCCCACACTCCAGCCAACAACTGAGCCATCCAGGAGGCAGCTCAGCTCAAGGTGCCATGTTCAATCTTAGTTGCAGGGGGCAGAGCCCACCATCCCTTGTGGGACTCGAAGAATTGAACTGGCAACCTTGTGGTTGAGAGCCCACTGGCCCATGTGGGAATCGAACCGGCAGCCTTTGGAGTTAGGAACACGGAGCTCTAACCGCCTGAGCCACCAGGTCGGCCCCGTTGTCTGTGTTTTGTGTCAAATCCAAAAATTCTTGGCAAAGATCAAAGTCAAAGAGCTTACCCTCTATGTTTTCTTCTATGAGTTTTATGCTTTCACATCTTACATTCAAGTTTTTAATCCATTTTGAGTTGATTTTTGTGTATATTAGACCGGGGTCCAGTTTTATTGTTTGAAACGTGGCTATCCAGTTTTCCCAATACCTTTGATTAAAGAGACCATCCTTTCTTCACTGTAGTTTATTTGTGCCTTTGTCATAAATTAATTGACGATATATGTGTGGGTTTATTTCTGGGCTCTTTATTCTGTTTCATTGATGTATGTGTCTATTTTTATGCCAATACCATACTTTTTTGATTACTATAGCTTTGTAATTATAGCTGGAAATCAAGAAGAGTAATGCCTCCAGCTTTGTCCTTTCTCAAGA